>NC_047670.1:36326792-37776792 GCF_011762505.2 Arvicanthis niloticus | reverse complement strand
GGATGCCTGGGCTTCCACTGCACCTTCATGGACATTGGAAGAGTGAGAGGCCAAAGTATTCATTTTCGTGGTGTTTTATCATTTCTTCCATATCTCCTCCTCCTCCTCCTCCTCCTCCTCCTCCTCCTCCTCCTCCTCCTCCTCCTCCTCCTCTTCCTCCTCCTCTCCTTCTCCTCTCCTTCTCCTTCTCCTTCTCCTTCTCCTTCTCCTTCTCCTTCTCCTTCTCCTTCTCCTTCTCCTTCTCCTTCTCCTTCTCCTTCTCCTTCTCCTTCTCCTTCTCCTTCTTTTTTTTTTTTTTGGAGGGAAGTGTTTATCAGTGCACAGTGAAGTAAGTCAAGACAGGATCATTTTCAACTTTCTCTTCAAGCCTCTCTCATGACCTCATCTGAAAGGATGTGGTTGTTTAGCAATGAAGGTCATCAAGCAAGTGGAAGACAGGAGGACAGACTTCAGAAAAAGACTGGAAACACAGAATGTCCGGAAAAGATTTTTCCTTACTGTGAATGTCTACATATGCTAATACTACTTAAGGTTGTTGTTATAGTTAGGGTTACTATT
Source organism: Arvicanthis niloticus (assembly GCF_011762505.2). Taxonomy (NCBI): domain Eukaryota; kingdom Metazoa; phylum Chordata; class Mammalia; order Rodentia; family Muridae; genus Arvicanthis; species Arvicanthis niloticus. Next base: position 37,776,234 of record NC_047670.1, on the reverse strand, counting down.
ACTGTGACCAAACACTGTGACCAAATCAAGTTGGGAAGAAAGATGTTTCTTCAGCTTCCTCTTCCATACCATAGTTCATCATCAAAGAAAGGACAGGAACTCAAGCAAGGCAGGAACTTGGAGCCAGGAGCTGATTCAGAGGCCATGGAGAAGCATTATTTTCTGGCTTGCTCTTCATGGCTTATTCAACCTGCTTTCTTATAGAACCCAGGATTACAAGCCCAGGAATAGCACCACCTACAATGAGGTGACCCATCACTAATTACGAAAACGCCTACAGAGTTGCCTGCTGCCCAATCTTATGGAGGAGTTTTCTTTATTATGGCTCTCTTTTTTCAGATGCCAGGCTTGTGTCAAGTTGACAAAATAAGGACCCAGCACAGTTTCATACTTCGCTTAATAATCATTCTCTTTTTCTTCTATATCATAATGCCTTACGTACTTAACTCAGGATACTAGGAAAGAAAAAAATTCCCCCCCCCCACCCAGTATCATTCAAAATCAATACATTATGTATGTTTTTTACTTCTGGTATTGTACTCTAGTTGTATTTAGTCTCATCTTAATTCACTTCTGGCAATTTTGGTCCAGGCATTTGTATTCTTACAAAATTCATGCTTCATAAAACTCAATCTAAATGCAATGGGTTTAATAGATGGAACCTTTTGGAGGTGACAACATTCTGAAATCAAAGCCCCCAGGAAGGAGATTAGTTCTTGTAACAAGCTTCAGAGAGCTGCTTCACTGTTTTGCCCAGATTACAGGGCCATCTTAAGCACATACTGGCATATCTGCCAGCACCCTCATCTGCAGCTTCTTGTTCCTTGGAATTGTGAGAAATTACATTTCTGTTGGACACACACTGCCTAGTCTACAATACTTTGTTACAGAAGACTGAACAGACTGAGATATCTATATTTTGACTAATGCATAATGACATATCCCTACCATTATAAGATCACACAGAAGAGTTTCACTGTCCTGCAGTTTTTCTCAGGTCTATTAAGCTGCCCCTCCCCTTAAACCCTGGCAAACACTAGCCTTTTCAACCTGCAAACTCTTGCTTTTCTATAATGTTTTGCACTTGGAAACCTCTAGTTTACACCCGGTCCTGATGGAGGGAGTGCTCCTTCCATTTTTACAACAGATTTTTAATTGGACAATAGGTAATCGAGAACACTGCTCCCATCTCATATATTCTGCAGTGATGCACTTCTAATGACACACTTCTATTCCTAAACAACGCACTGTGTATGGAGAGGACATCCAACACTTGTAAAGAGACTAGAAGGGGATATGGAGCATTTGCAAACATGGGTGACGCTTCTCTTGAGGTAGAAATGGCACTTTTGTGCTGTTCAATATTCCCATTAGAAACCAGAGGAGTGACCCTCCTTACTGTGACAAATGAAAGATAGCACTTGTAGTTAGGAGTTGCTTTAGGGTCTTCATATCTACTCTTGTGGTACAACAACAACAAAAAAATGCTTAGGTAGAATCACCTTGGCAATGGGAAGAACTTTACCGTGAAGCTAATGGGGCTTAGGTTTGGGGGCCTATAATTTTATACTTGTATTATTATTCTTTGTATTTAGAGTGATTTCCACTGTCTGAATTTTTTGTTTCCAGAACACTCTGGTGCTCTTTTTGCTGTTTCGATTTTCAACAAAGCACTTACTACTTATCTGTTTTTCCCATTCAACTTGGCCCCAAATTTCTCAATCAAAAGAAGTCCACTCTCAGTACTGAAAATAAATAATTGAAATGTTACATTGCTGTGTTAAATAACAAGCTAGGATTATGAATAAAATATACTGACTATCCTAAATGTTCTATCTCAATGGATTCAGAAGTGTCAAAGACAGACCCCAAATTCTAGACACTACACATCAATACAGCTCTGGTCTTGACTTCAAACCTGGCCTTCGTTAGTAACTCAGTGGTAGGTTCTTGAAATAATTAGAGCCATATATAACCCGTGAATAACAAATTAGGTAAAGACTGATTATGGCAATTTTGGTAGATCTCAAATCTGAAGCAGTACAGTTAATTTCCAGAATAAATGACAGTATAAAATGGTATTTGTCTAAGTTTTTTTCTCATTGTTTTGACCAACCTGACAAGAAGCAACTTCCAGGAAGAACAAATTATCCTATCTCATAGAAAGAAAAATATAATCTACTATAATAGGGAAGCCACAGAGGCAGGAATATGAGGTGACACATTGTACTTGTGAATCAGAAAACACACAGAAATTAGAATCGAGCTATCAAACATCAAAGGCAAGGTCCCACTTTCTCTAGCAAGGCTTTGCCTTCCTGAATGTTATAACCTTCCAAAACAGTGATACTAGTCAGATGGATAAGCCTGTGGGATATATTTCACAATGACACTGAAATACCATTAGATTCAGAAGTATAACCGATATATCAATACAATTTATGGTAAATTATTGGACTGTCTCCTAGAATAACTATTCTTAGTAAATAGCTTAGTGAATAGCTAAGAATGGTTATTCTTGGGGCCAGCAGAGTTTGCAAAGCACACGTCCTTCCATACTCCTTGAACCTTTGTTCATGGTGACTGTACTGCAAAACTTCAGTTTCCATTACTCACTTCAGGGATCACATGAGCAGCTTTCTGGTAACCATTAACATTTATTGGCTACTCTGTTGATGCTTTTCATTTTTTTATGCTAGAGAAGTAGGTCAATAAATGTAAGTATTTGCGTCTTAATTTGAAATTGGAGTGACTCCACCAGTAGATGCCTAGTTATCATTGGCATTATTTGTTGCCTGCATCTTGACTTCTGACCTCCAGTACCACAACAGTGCATTTTTATGATTGAAGTCACTAGGGTTTAAGTTCTTTTTTATATCACCCTTAGCAACTGAGTTTACAGAGGTAAAATGAATCACCACGCATGCTGTTTAGAAAACCAAAAGCTGTATGTTCTCCATTCTTGGTTCTGTTCAGTGAACTCTCTAAAGTAACAGATATCTCCAATAGTTACTTTCGTTGATTTATCTTCTCTTCAATCTATTATTAAAGTCAGCAGGAACATTTTGAGCACAGTGAATGAGGCAAATGTTCAAAGAGAGAGTAAGCGGCTATTTTGTATCTTCTAGGATGCTCATATCTCTGCAAGTGCTGCTCTCCAATCTATTCTAGGGAAATACATGTAATGTTACAATAAGCCTTTTACTTTTTTTTTTTTAACACAAATTTGAAAACTAGAGGATCTGGTTTTCAAAGTACCAGACCACCTGGTATTTGGATACACAGTAACCTACCATCACTGGAATGAACCCTGTTTCTACCATGCATTGATTCTCACCTCTCATTTAAGATATATCTTCCCATTCTGACAAGTAGTATAACATGAAGAACAGACAACTCATTTTCCCTGATTGTCTCACATTTGGGTTCCCAATGCTTTGTAAACCAAAATGCTATAAATGTGTAGTGTTTCACATTTGTGCATATAAATAAAAGCCTTTATAATTAGAAACTACAGATAGACTTAGATATGATAAACAGCAGACTAATGAGTTTGTGTAAGTATGAAGCCTATGAGTAGAAGTGTGTAAAAAATGAACTGTTAGTCAGAAGACACTGCGTTTTGCCAAAATGCCATTCCTGTAAGGGCATTGCCTTCTATTATCAACCCAGCTTCATCAATCATGTGGACGCCATTGTCAAAACTGCCATTGGACTGACTTTATATTCTGATAAGCTCTGCAGGCTGATTTTCAGAACTCTTGGTTCTTTTTCTCATTCCAGATTATGAGAACTATTCATACAACAGAAACTTTCCCATATGATTCAGAGTTTAAAATGTTTCTCTTCTCTTGTAAACCACATCAATACCCAACAAAGGTCCTGTGTTTCTAGAAGGATACTCACTTTACCCAGGAAAGACATGTCATTTAGCCATAGATGTAATTAACCACATCTCCAAAGAGACAATTAATCTGGTTATCATAGTGATGAATTTGCCTAGAGTCAGGAGCTAGGACAGTCTAAGAGTTTTGTGTTTTTTGGCTTTAGGTGTAAGAATCCTTGATGATAGAAAATTTGGTATATAAGCTCAGTACCAATGACCCTACATATTTAAAAAAATAATTTCTTTATTTAGTTATTTCTCCTTTATTAATTCAGTTAAATGAATTCCAATGAATGCATACATAATGTAAGCTGTATACAGGTCAATATATAAAACAAATTTTCAACTTTAGGAAGTTTCTGCTGGCTGCTTCCAATCATCCCCCTAGATCTATAAAGGGACAGTTATTTTTTGAAGAAAAAATGATCATTTTTTTTATTAAAGACCTTAGATACACTTTGTTTGTTGTACAACTTCATAAAATGGGATGCCATGTGCATCTCCTTTTATTCAATATAAGATCTATGCAGTTAATGCAGTACTATTAGTCATTCTTGTTTTTGTCACTGAGAAAAAATATTTGATAATGAATATATATTGTAAATATTTTAAATTAAGAAAATCAGCATGTAATCTAATTTTAAGGCCAGAATCAACAAATAATTTTTGATAAAGACAAAGAGCCTTCTCTGTGAATGAATGTTCTTGTATTCTGTCTCTTGAATGGGTTGCATTTTTCTTAAGTTAACATTGTTCTTTTATGAAACCATCTGACAGATATCCATAAAATACACAATAGCAAGCTAATCTTCTACACTTCTCTCCAATTACTCTCACAAAGAGAGAATTGTGTTTATCTTAAACCTACATGTCTATGTTGTGTCTACTTTATAAATCAATGATGAACAAGTAAAAATAGCTGTTTCTACAGACACCAAGTTGGACATTTTTGAAAGACCAAATAAAAATGAATTATCTTTTACTTTCATTATTCTATTGAAACAAATGTGGGCCCAAGTCAACTAAGTAGGGGCTCCCATGAGCTCAAAGAGACTGAAAGAGAAAGTGTGGGGCCTGCATCAGGACCTCTGCATATATGTTGTGGCTGTTAGTTTGTTATTGTAAGATCTTAACTGTGGGAGTTGATGTATCTCTGGCTCTTTTGCCTGCTCTTGAGATTCTTTTTCTCTTATTGAGTTGCTTTGTCCAGCCTTAATCTGAGAGCTCTTACCCTGTCTTATTGCATCTTTTTATGTCCTATTTGGTTGCCTTCCTTTAGAGGCTTGTTCTTTTCTGAAAAGGAAACATAAAAAGAGTGAATCTGGTGAAGGAGAGAGGTGGGGTGGGAGCTAGAAGGGGTGGAGGGAGGGAAAATGTGGCTGAGATGTATTGTATGAGGAAAATCTATTTTAAATATCAAAATAAAAGGGGAAAATAGAAGTAAGAGTGGGGGGAAATGCTTCAGAAGATTTGAATAAGGTTATGCAATCTACCCATAATCTGAACTGAGATGTAGGTGTCTGTAAGTTCTACTATTTACAGAAACTGAAACACAAATGTTTATTTTCAGACAAGTTGGTTCTGTGTAAAGAAAAACCTGGATTTATATCAAAAGATAGACAAAGAATAATCATTAATGAGCCAGCTAGAAGTTTTGGCTCCTGTGAGAAGCAAAGGGCTTCTTGTTAACTGGACATATTCTTTCCTGTTCCCTTCACAAGTGTGACCTGCCATAAGAATGCATGATCAGTCTAGTCATTGCAGAGTGTAGCAAATGGGACTCTACGAGATACAGAGCTGATTTCCTAGTCTTCCTTCTGTTTGAACTTGAGTTTTCCAAATAGTTGATTTCTCTGTTATCCTCATAATGTTTGACCTCTTTCATCCAGGAGCCCCTCTCTTTGTTCCTGTCTCACCTGGATGGTCTCTCTTTTTCTGCCTCTCATTTCTGTCTCTTCCTTGTCTGCTCTACTTTATAGCCCCAATTTCACACATCATCTCTTCTCTATCTAAGGTAACTCCCTGTGTGATTACATCTCTTCATCTGCACATCAATGGCATCTACATTCAAATCTTGAGTCTAAGGTTATCACCTAAACCTCCTATTCATACTTCCCTCAATTTACTTCCCATCACCATTTGGTGTTAATAGACATCAAGATCTAGCATATCAAATCTGATTTCCTCCACTGCACCTGCTTCCCCAGTTCTTTATCATGGTAAACATCAACTTCATCCTTTCCAGTTGTTTGTATAAGACCTCTGACGTTGTCTCTTATTTCTAACCTTTCACAGACCACACCTGGTCTACCAAAAACCTATCATATCTGTGGTCAAAAGCCATCCAAAGTTTGTCCTCTTCTCAACATTCCTCTAATTCAGCTCACTGTCATTTGAGTGACCTCTAGCCTCGAATAATGAGTTCCCCAATAGTCTACACAGTCTATGCCATGTAAGGCACCTTATTTGAATTTCTTAAAAAGAAAAACAATAAAATGTTTCCTATAACTTCTGTAAAGTTAAAATACAAAAGCTTCCGGATAGTATGGGTGCAGAGTAACCAAATGATGCTCTCTCGTGCTGTTGTTGGTTGTTCTTAGGGGACAGCTATACTGATTTTTACCACTCATTTTTCCTCTGATTATTAAATTGCATGGTTCCCCTTAGTACAAAAGTAGTCATATCTCTGAAATATATTCTTTAATTGGCATAAACTTTAATAAACAACTTTAACTTTCTGGCCTCCTTAAAACAAGAAAGCTTCTTTTAATACTAACATGCTGTCCTTGTATGGTTACTCCCGATTACATTACTCTATTATTGTTTATTTTGTCTATTCTCGTGGATAGGATACCTTTCAGTAAGATATCAATGATTTACTTATTGTAAACAAAGACATTCCAATGTCACCTGCTTTTTATTGTGTGGATTTTTGTTGTTGTTTTGTTTTTGCTTTTTTTTTAAATGTGAGTGCACTGTAGATGTCTTCAGACCCACCAGAAGAGGGCATCAGATATCATTACAGATGGTTTTGAACCATCATGCGGTTGCTGGGAATTGAACTCAGGACCTCTGGAAAAACAGTCAGTTCTCTTAAATGCTGAGCTGTCTCTCCTGTCTCCTGCTTTTGAAAGTACAAATTCCTTTGATGTTTTCTTCTGAGTTTCCCTTTAACTCTCCAAAAGTTCCTCATATATATATGTATATGTACCTGTACATATACATGTACATGTATATGTATAATCATATACATATATATGTACATGTATATGATTATATATATATATATATATATATATATATGATCAATATCAGGTTGGTTTTGTGTGTCAACTTGACATAAGTTAGAGTCATCAGAGAGGAAGGAGCCTCAGCTGACATAATGCCTGCTGAGAAAGATCCAGCTGTAAGACATTTTCCCAATTAGTGACCAATAGAGGAAGGCCCAACCCATTGTAGTCCTATGTTCTACAAGAAAGAAGTTTGAGTAAGCCATGTGAAGCAAGCCAGTAAGCATCACCCTGCATTAGCTCCTGCCTCCAGGTTCCTGTCCTGCTTGAGTTCCTGTCCTGCTTGAGTTCCTGTCCTGACTTCCTTTGGTGGAACAGCTAAGTGTAAGTATAAGCAGAATCAACCCTTTCTACCCCAACTTGGTATTTTGTCATAACAATAGAAACCATAACTGAGATATCTATTACTTATACAAACAATATACACTGAATTTTAGATTATACTCGCCCCAAGATATTTCAGTTTTGAATTGATTTCTTTATTTTGCAGATCTGCGCTCACCTTTTTGGATTATGTCAACGTTGTCCATTTATTTGCTACAGTTAGAAATTTTAACCACTTTCTTTGTACATGTGTCTCCCATTTAACATGTGTTTCATCTGCTAGATTCTACCCAGACTTACCTCTTAAAGCCACATCCAAATCTGTATTCCTAATAGTTCCCCTTCTCTAGTCCTCATTGTTTCTCACAGAGGAAATGACAGCATATACTAAATTTGCTCCCTGTCTTTGGAGATTTAATTTACATCTCCCTCTCAAACATATGTTTGGTTATGTTCTTGAAAATTATGAATCCCAGCCAACTTTCCTGTATACCATTGGCAAATACAAACATTGCTAAATACAAGCATTGCCATCTAATCTGACTTACTGGAATGCTCCAAGCTTTTACCTACTTAATGCCCATTTCTTTAACATCCAACTTCTATAGCTAGTCAATCCTACAACATGGAGTGGATATTGTATTTTATGCACCATAGTATATATTCTTCCTTAACTACACTACTATCTTCTTTCAGAAATAGTGATTACTTTAGCTGTTGAACTCATTTTCTTCTTTTTTTTCAAGTCATTTGGTTTTCTTTCTTTCTTTTTTTTTCATTTTATTTAATCTTTTATTTCACACTTCAGATTTTATCCCCCTCCCGGTCCACCCTTTGACTGTTTCATGTTCCATACCTCCTCCCCATATCTCCATAAGGATATTTCCACCTCCCACTCCCACCTCCCACCCCACCCGACCTCTAAACTCCCTGGGCCTCCAGTCTCTTGAGGGTTAGGTGCATTTTCTCTGACTGAACCCAGACCCGGCAGTCCTCTGCTGTAAATGTGTTTGGGGCTTCATATCAGCTAGTATATGCTGCCTGGTTGGTGGTCCAGTGTCTGAGAGATCTCAGGGGTCCACATATCTGATGTGGCTGCCCTCTATCTTCAGCTGTGAGACACTTATTTCAAGTTTCAGCATATTAGCCTTACTAAGATGCATGGAATTCATGTTTTCACCTCTTTTAAGTCCCCTCTCATAAACCTTAATGGACTTATAGGAAGCTATTATCCAGCTTTGGACAATACTAGAAATACATTCATAAACGTTGTATGGATACGTCTCTGGAAACAAAGTCAATCCACATTTCCTTGACTGAGTATTACTCGGAAAGTAGGCTGAACTCTTTTACAAAGCCCTTAATGACACTTTTCATTTAATGATGGTAAGTATAATTCCTTGCCAAACTTCACAGAGCAAGCTACTCTCTGTAAGTCAATTTAGGAGACATTCTCCTTCAATAATAAGAAATCCTCTAAATAATAGTGAACTTCTCTTTTTATAGACTCTGTTTTTTCCGATGTGGGTCTCTGAGAGCTTCTTGCTCACTTCTCACATCCATATCTGGTTTCTAACATGCTGTCAGACACAACCAAACATATTGTACTGGGAAAATTTTGCATGTCCTCACCTACTCCAAGAAGCCTGGAGACCTCAATATTTTATTTTTAGAAGGAATGAATAAATATCCTTGGAAATGACACTCATGGTTACCATTAGCTGGATATAATTCCAGGAGGAATGAGGAGAAATAGCCGTATATAGATTTTTTAAAAGTGTGTGAACGACTGAGACCAAAAGAAAGAAGAGAGGAAGTGATATGAAAAGTGGGGGGGGACGTAGCAGGACTGTTAGAAGTTAAGAGTTTTGTTCTTTGCTATGAAAGTGTTGTACAGTTTATTGTGCTGATGGCTGCTCACCTCTGTGGGCCCAGTAAACTCCACAGGTCAATACACTTGAAAGAGGGAGGCCGCATAATATGTGAGTCACATCTAAATGCAGCTGTTAAAAAAGCAATAAGGATAAGACCTATATGTACAAAGTCTATCACACGGCTCTTCTTCATTTTTTACTTAAGTTAAACTGCGTACATTTTTTTTTACAAGGGCACCTTATATAGGGTCATTGGAGGAGCTGTGCAGAATCTCTAGATCCATAATCTCTGAACTCCAAATACAAAAATCAGCATCACTTTGGAAACATGGGAAATGGTACATCTGCAGCAAGCTCTGCAGGTCTGAGGTTTGTTGCTAGGGGACCATGCATGCAAGGGGGCAGGGCTTCAGTACTGAGAGTTCAGACTTCAGATCCCATTTGCATTTTGACTTTCCTTGTTGTTTGTTACACATTTTCTTCCCCGGGGTTTGTCAGTGCAAAGTGTCACATATGCTTCCTCTCCAAATCTCTTCTGAATCAGAGCCACTGCATAGCCTAAATTTCTTGAGGTATTGGAGGGTACAGAACATACTGAATAATACTGAATAAAATGCATTTTATCCTCAGGATACTTGAAAGGGACTCGGCTTAATGCAGTAGAAATTTTCACATGATTCATTCTGTAGCCACTGATCAAAAGCATGGCTAATGGGAACAGGTGAGCTCAGGTGATTGGTATCTTTCAAGGGACAGTGAACAAAATTCCCATTACGCGGAAAGAAAAAAAATAATGAAGTCAAGTACTAGACATGCAGAGTAACCTTTTTCTCCATTTAGGGTTTGAAATAAATATAATCATAGTCCCTGGTAAGCCTCAGCCTAGATGTTACCCTGTCTAAATGGATTCTGTGACATTGGCATCATGTTTCTGAGACTGAGCTGATAGGGCCTTGTGGTGTTGGTGAATGAGACAGACAAGGAATAAAACTGACAGGGCCAGGGAAACAGCACAGATCTCCCAGAGACATAGCAGTGGGGCAGAAAGTCAGACTTCATCAGACAGACAGAAGGTGATTCTCATAGAGCTGAGGCATACATGTCCCTTGGAGTAAGCGCTTGGTTTCACTTGGCTCCTGTGCCAATCAAAATGCCCCCTTGGCAGTGGATAAAATAAAATAAAGAAGGCAGAAATAAATGCCAAAACAAATTCATGCACAGAGTGACCTTCCAAATACTTCAAGGCCCAGCTAAGGTGCCCTCTACCAAATGAATTGAAAGGGCAAGATGGGAAAAACGAACATGTATAATTTTATTTCAACTAGAAAGATCTTTAAAATAGCTGAGGTAATAAAATATCTGCCAATTTCTTCTTTCTAGTGGTATCCCACCATTCAATGATTAGCTCACAGTGAACAAAGCACATCATATGGATTTTTTCATATCGCTTCCTAAGTCTATTTTGAAATGCATACCATTGTCTTCAGTTCCTTCTTGAAGAAATAAGTTGAAGTCAAGTGAGTTGCTGAGGTCACACTGGGGAGAAATAAGCATGACTCTTGTACTTCACTTTGATCAAAAGTTTATTTCACTTTTTACAACTAAGACAATGCCTTGTGTTTATGTTAGAATATGAAAACTCCACTTGATACTTCTAAAACTTCAGTGCCTTTTTCTCCTCCCTACTTTGTTTGATGTCAAAATATTCCCTGTTCAGAATGGTTTCTTGATGCAAAATATATTATATAAATTGTTTGAAGGACATTCACATACATTTTATATAGCTTTAATTTAATGGAGATCTAAAAGACTTAGTCCACAAGACTATATTTTAAGTGTAGAGACTGGAAAACTCAGAGAGCTATTTAGAAGAATCAGCTTTTCATTTTACTCAGCTTGAATGTTTAACCCAAGAATCATGCACTCAAGTTCCCAGGGCTGCCTGCCAAGGAATACAAGGAGTTTTACATAACCCCAAGAGGCACAGCTATGTCCAAGGACAACTGGAGAAAGGAAAGCCTCCTGTCATCAGATCTATTGCATCATGTTAGCAGTGGAAAGGAACGCAATAGTGCTGTCCTCCTTCCAGCAGGAGACTTGGGCAGAAATCCACTTTAAGGGAGCGAGATGCCCACAAAGCCTTCCTAGATACCCGAAGTTCAGATAGGACTAACAGTCCAGAGCACTGCTCATGGAGAGATTGGGACAGATACAACACATAAAGGCTTTTTCATAAGACTCCTGATTTTCTATTTGTTAAAGAAGGCATCCCCGTGCAAACTTGTACAGCTACTTGGGAAATCAATATGGTAGTTTCTCAGAAAACTAGAAATTGATCTACCTCAAGATTTAGCTATATCATTCCTGAAAATATACCCAAAGGATGTTTTATGAAACCACAAAGACACTTGCTCAGCTATGTTCATAGCAGCTTTATTTATAATAGCCCAAGACTGGAAACAGCATACATATCCCTTGGCTGAAGAATGAGTAAAAGAAATGTGATACATTTATACAATGGAATATTACTCAGGCATTAAGAAAGTAAAATCATGATTATGGGCAAATGGATGGAACTAAAAAAATCCTTAATGAGGTAAAAGAGATCCAGAAAGACAAACATGGTATATATTCAGCTATATGTGGATATTAGCTGTAAAGTAAAGTATAATCATGTTACAATCCACAGACCAACTAGGCTAAGTAACAAGGAATGCTCAAAGGGGTTGAGGGGACCTGGATTTCCCTGGGAAGGGCAAATAAAATAGATTTCACAGGTGGAATGGTAGCAGGTGGGGATGGGAACAGGAGGGATCTAGTGGTGCAGGGAGAAATGACTGGAATTGGTGAGGGGCATTCATGGGTGAGATAGAAACGTAGTGCAATAGAAAAACCCTGGAATCTACAGGGGTGACTTTATTGAAGACTGCTAGTAATGGGGGATATGGAGCCTGAACTGGCCATCGTCTGTGACCAGACAAGGCTTCCAGTGGAGGGATTAGAATACCAGCCCACTCACAACACCTTCAACTGACAATTTGTCCTGCCTATAAAATATACTGGGATAAATGAGTTGCAGAACTTGTGGGAGTGGCCAAACAATGACTGGTCCAATTTAAGACCCATGCCAGGGATGCCTACCTAGCATAATCATCATCAGAGAGACTTCATCCAGCAACTAACAGGAGCTGATACAGCAACCCACAGCCAAACATTACGCAGAGCTTCGGGAATCCCAGGGAGCAAGAGGAGGAAGGAAGAATTGTAGGAAAGAGAGAAATCAAGGACACCGTAAGAACACTGATTCAACTACCGAGGGCTCAAGGGGACTTACAGAGACTGAACTGACAATCAAGGAGCCTATACTGGTCTAACCTTGATCCTCTGCAATGTTATGGTTGTACAGTTTGATATTCTTGTGATACTACTAATGGGGGAGTGGGGGAGAGGGTGTCTCTGACACTCTTGCCTGTTCTTGGGATCCTTTTCTTCCTACTGGGTTGCCTAATCCAACCTTGATATGAGGGTTTGTGTCTAGCCTTATTATAAATTGTTCAATTGATGATGGCCTGCTTGTTTCTGAAGGGAAATTGAGGAGTGGTGGTTGGGAGAGCTGAGAGGAAAGGAAGAGAAACTGTAGTTGCAATGTAATACATGAAAGAGGAATAAATAAATACATTTAATAAAAATAGAAGGCATCCCTTCCTACTCTGACCTGACCCATTAAACAAGCAAACAAAACAAAACAAGCAAACAAAAATCACAGAATGACCTTGGATAAGTTCCTTAACCTCCCTGAATATCACATGGCCATTGTAAAAACAAATTTATGTCATGTTCTGAAAGGGAGCAATACAGTATCACAATCAAACGTACTAACTTTAAAACAATGTACCCTGGGGATCAGTTTGGAACTCACCATCTATACCGTGCTTTGCTCAGCAGTTAACTTTAATTTCCTAGGCCTCTGTTGCTCACCTGTAAAATTTACTTCCTAGACATACACCATGTTTCTGAGGTACCAAGAGAAACATTAGTGGCTCTTAAACACTGATGTGAGTGTAAAAGGGAAAAGTAGCCTCTCTCTCTCTCTCTCTCTCTCTCTCTCTCTCTCTCTCTCTCTCTCTCTCTCCCTCCCTCCCTCCCTCCCTCTCCTCCCTCCCTCCCTCCCCTCTTCCCTCTCCCTTCTCCCTCCCTCCCTCTCCCCCTCCCTTCCTCCCTCTCCCTCTTCCCCTTTCTCCCTCTCCCTCTTCCCCTTCCTCCCTCTCCCTCTTCCCCTCTCCCTCTTCATCTCCCCCCTCTCAAAAGTGACCTGTCATTCTTAATATCACAACCAAATGATACACAGGGTGAGATGCCAGTTTTGGGTTGGATGTGGGAGGGAACTGGAGTAGGGATTGAAGGTAAAATGGAACAGGTCGACTCATCAAATAAGGGATCTTGAATGGAATAGTAATGAAAAACTGTCATCTTTTAAGAAGTCTGGTCAGAAGGCTAATTAAATGGACAATAAATATAGGGCTTAGAAGTGAATGTGCTTCAGATTGCTATTAGAATAGCAGTGTCAAACTGAGGCTTGTAGGTTTGCCAAATTCTTAGACAAAGCCTGCATTTTTCTTTTCATTCGTGTGCAGCTGAGAACTGAGCCCAGGATCTGCTATCTACTAGGCAAGCATTCTTCAAACTGTTTGACACTGGCATGGCTATGTTATAGAGCCCAAGCTGGCCTGGAACTCACGAGCCTCATGCCTCAAGACTGTTAAGACAGAAAGTATGCTTCAATGCACTAAAAAATATGGGTTTATTGATTAATGTATTTACTAATTTCTGCCTTTCTTTCTCTTGAACTCTTTTCTGAGAAGCATTGCCAAAGCCTTTTTAATGGGTATTGTTGTTACTTTAAATTTTTTAAATTAAATTTTTATTGAAACAAAATGACATCATTTTCTCCTTCCCTTTCCTCTCTCTAAGCTCTTTCTTCCAGCTGCCTTCCATCAAACTTCTTTTTATTATGATTATCACATGCATATGTATGTATGTATGTATGAATATGTATGTGTGTATGCACAAATAATCAACTTAGTGGGTCCGTTTTTGTTGTTTGTGCATATATGGTTTGGTTTTAAGTCTGACTACTCTGTGTTGGATAACCAATAAATAATAGCTTATCCTTGTGAGAGGCTAGTTTTCCTTCTCACTGTAGTCTTTGCAGTTCATCATCTAGAGGTGAGATGTTATAAAGCCTTTCACTGTCCTTTTTACCTGTCCATTGATGTTGTAATCACTCCAATCTTGTTTACAAAGCTGTTTGTAGTAGAGACTGATCCACAGCAAGGCTTCCTAGTCCTCTGGCTCTCATAATCTCTCCATTCCCTTTCCGACACGTTCCATGAGCGATAGCTTCAGGAGCAGTACTGCAGATGTATCCACTGGGACTGGGCTTCTCAAGATCTATTGGTGGTCTTTTTTCTCTGTGATGATCTCCACTTGTAATGACAGCCCTTTTTGATGAAGGGGGGTAGCTACACTTATTTGTGGGTACAATAGTAAGATTTAAAATATAGTGAAGAATTATGTTGACCTAGCAAAGGGTCAGTAGTAAATTATTTTCCGAGGTCCATGACTTTATTATCCTAGGAAGTTGGCTAGATTTCTAGTATCAGGTATGACTTTCCCCTAGTTGAATGGTCTTTAAAGTCAAAACAGCAGCAAGAGGAATGAGAGGCAAAACCAAAACAAAACAGTATGTTTTTCTTGATAAAGCCTCAATGAGTCGTATTATTTTATATTTAAACAAACTTATATACAATAAAAGAGTATATGTAATATGAACTTGTAATATGTAATATAAACTATGTAAGTCAGGAAATTGGGCTGCAAGAAGCTTAAGAAGCATAGACTAATACAAACACAATACCAAAACATGAGAAATTCTTCTTCTAAACTGTTGGTTTGAGTAGTTCAAGTGACTCCCCGAGCAGTATACTGGAGCCCTTGTTGGCCTATCAAGGGTTGAAGATGAGTCCCTATTGTTACAGACACTGCACACATAGGACAATGAACTCAGCTCAGTTGAGTAGGTTCTGATGTGACTGCCTCCTTCCTGCAGTCTGGCTTCCATGGTTACAGAAAATGCTATGCAAGGTGCCAAGGGATAAAAGCAGTTAAAACTTTTTCCCAACCCCTATGAACCATGATAATTACCAGCACGGCAAGATTTGCATAAAGGTACAATAAGTGACATTCACATGTCAGTTGCAACCAACAGTTCTCTAATTATACTTAAAAACCAGAATCTTTTTCTTTTGTTTCTGTCTTCCTTAGTACAAGAAAATAAAGATTTTTAATAGAAAAATTTTAATGACATTTTTTAAAAATTCATCTTGTAAATTTTTCTACAATTCAAATTTCCAGAAATGGAAAGGCTGTCTCTAAGGATTCCCTGCCCCTTTTTCTTAGGAAACAGACAGTAACTCTCTGGTATAACTTAAAAGGCCAGATCTATGCCAGTAGAATTAGAAAAATAGTGTCAGCTAAAATGAAATATTTTAAGTCAATTCTGTCTTGGTTTTGGTATTCAGTATGGTTGAGCCAGGTTACACTTCTTTATGCATCATGCCACAGAGAGGCCACAGTGGTCATGTCCTATCTAATCCTTTATTAAACCAAATTAAAAATAATTTCTCAGTTCCATTATTAATATCCTTCCTCTGAGAAAAGCATCTCCCTCGGCAGACCCTATTGACATTCAGTCTAGACAGTGTTGGAGAAGCTTAGCTCATGAATATCAATAAATGTGGTTCACTGAGATGGGAAGATATTAAATTATTTCCAAGCATTTGACAGTTGACAAAATATTAGTATAGTAATTAAAAATGCAGACTGTTTAATGCCTAGTTGTGGTTCACCGGCACAGCAATGTGCACTGTTCATATGAAAGCAGTGACTTACTACATGGCACCTTAAAAGAGAAATGTAACATCTAGTTCACTCAGGCTTCAGTTTCCAAGAACCCAACATAGAAAAAGAAGGGGAGGGAGGGAAGAAGGGAGAGAGAGAGAGAGAGAGGAGAGAGAGAGAGATACTCTTTTAAAGTCTCAAAGAGAGTTCATGTCATATGTTCTTGGTTTTAAAAAGAAACTTATAAATCTTCATAATTTTTTACTTTAGCTCTTTCTTCTCTTAACAGTCAATAAATTTACATGTAATGGATATATTTAATAGAAAATTTGTATTATGGTAGATATTTTCTTCTTGTCACCAATTCATCCTAATCCTCATCTGCTTCCCACCTACCTTTGATATTCTTATTTAATTTTTCAGAAATGAATTTAAGCTTCCATATTTGTAAAGGCTTTCCTTACTCTCTTCCATGTATAATGGACATCTAATAAATAAAATTTGCAAACAGTAGAATATAGAGTCTATTTGAAATGTGTACTAAAAACATAGATTTCCTAGGTCCCATCCTTAGGGAGATCTGAGTAGTTTGAGAGGTAAGGATTAGGAATCTGCATTTTTAACTACAATCAGAATTCCGATTCAGGATGTCTGAGTCTTGAAAAGACTCTACTGAATGTACTCCTCAAGTTCAACTTGAACATTCCTATGATCCAGATGTCAACGGAATGCAGATCAAAGGGCAGGTCTTTGCTATTCCCCTCCATCTAGGTATTTCTGATAAGGACAACCAAGTACGTTTTGCTAACAATGCTCACAAGAACCAGTCAAAAAGAAGATGGGGAAAGAGATTTGATATTTACCAAGTACTTCCTATGCTGCAGGCATTTTATAAATGGTCTCCAGTTTAAGTCAAAGCATGCACTAATAGACGTTGACTACTTGTCCTTCACTCAACTGTGCTACTTGCAGGATTTCATCCTATATTCCTCCTAAATCCAAATTCCTGGGATCTGTGAAGGGTCAGGGGTAAAGGGTTAGAGGTTATGGGGTATGGGTCAGAAGTTAAGGGTCAGGGCTTGAGGCCTTATCCTCACTCACCTTCTTTCACACATGTACAGCAGAAACACAACATTTCTCTCAGCTCAGTTTCAGTATCTGTAGAGGTTTCTGGGAAAGGATGGATTTTCTGCCTCTTCCTCCTTCAGAAAGCAAAAATGCACAATCTGGCCCTTGCAAAAAATACTTAAGACCCGCTGGGAGAAAAATATTATGTAAATGAAATAAGACTTGGTCTGTAAAATGAATAAAACAATGGACACATTAAACATTGAACTGTGATTGGTTCATTTATACTTCTATCTAGTAAGTATTATTTGAACTTCTTTACAGAAGCCTGAAGACTAAAAGGATACATACAACCTCTGTATAAGGAAAGTATTTTCAGTTTCATGAGGAAGATGGCCAAGAGAATTGTGAAAGTACACAGAAGGTAGAAAGAGCAGAGCTGGAGATGAGGTGGAGAGCCAAGCAAAAATAAGGGTGGAGAAAGCAGCCGAGGAATGGAATATATTTTATATTTGTATAAATGTAATGTGGTTCTCAAATTTATTTTTATGTGTTACATTATTTGTTTTTTCCTCAAGTTTTGTCTTGAACTATACTATCACCTGAAATAATATTTTTAAAACAGATTCTTGATCTCACTTCTGGGAATTTTGACCCAGAAGGTCTAGAGATTTGTTATGAGGTAGGTGGTAGCCTGTGAGCAGATCACATTTCCAGACATAATTGTAGGGCAGACAAGGGTGGAATTATGAACCCAGGTATTTGAAAACATTCTCCAGCCCCCAATAATGTTTCATTGACAAATAAATCCATACACATTTATGTTTATAATGTAAGGCTTTGATGCTCTCTGTCCATTGCAGCATTAGTCACAGCAGCCATGATATGAAATCAACTAAAGTAGCCATCAATACTGGATAAAGAAAACGTAAACATGCATAATGAATACTACTCTTCCTTTTAAATTTTACCACTTTGAAAGCATGGCGGACCATGGAGAACACAAGACAAAATAATTCAAGCCAGAAAGGTAAACTTACAGGCCCCAAAACAGAACAGTGGTTATTAGGGAGTGGAAGTGGCCAGAATCCCAACATGATTGTTAAGTATCATTGTTTCCATTCTTATTTCTGAAAGAAGGAAGCTGGAGTAGTCAAGGGACTTCTTAGAGGTTTAGAGCCATTAAGCACTCAGTTTCAACCGCTGGAGTCTTTCTTCCCTATAACAGTGATTTAACTTGAATATTCTTTGAGGCCATGAATAGGAGGATCAGAGCAATGACCATTGTTTTTTTAAGTACCACAGATACAAATATGATTTTAGTGGATTATAAGACAACATTTTATTTAAGTATAAATTCTCTGATATGATTTCAGTAAAATATAACCCTCTGCAGTTTCTTTTAAAACAGTTATTTGCTTTTATTTACATGTATATGCATGTGGCTGAATGAGTTTGCATGTGTAACTTGCATGCAGCATTTACAGAGAGGGTGTCAGATCCAATAGAGTTACAGGCAGTTTCAAGCAGCCCGAAGGGGATGCTGGGAACCAATCAGATCCTCAGCCAGAATAGCAAGCACGCTCAATTGGTGATCCAACTCTCCAGCCCACTTCTTCTTCCTAAAGAAGATGAAACAGATTCTGATAGTAAAAATAGCAAAAGTTACATTTTAACCAGTTCTTTGGGTGGTTATGAGAAAGAAATGGGGATTTCTTTGATTTTCATAGCTATTTGGATATGTTGTGTTTAAAACAGCCTAATGCTATGGTTCAGTTTTCTTTCTTAATCTAGGTAACAACTGGGTACCAGGAAAAAATAGAATTAACCCAACTTTAGGCAAAGTATGAGTTAAACACAGAAGTCTGTTATTACCCATGATGTTTGTCACAGCCTCAGAAATTGAGTGAGGGTCACATCCTCGGTGTTGCAAATGAGAAACCCAATATACAAGAGATGAAGGCCTTTTGTGGTCCTATAGGTATGTGCTACATAGGGCTGGGGGTTCAGCCTAGTCCCTCCCTCTGAGCTGAGAGTGTTCTGAGCTGGCCTTCCTGGTTTGGCATCAGAGCTGTTTCGCTTATTTAAGAGGTAAATACGAAGGGATGCCATGAAACTGGGAACCTGAACTTGACTGCCAGCTCTGGCCTTTCCACCGGAACCAGTGTATGGTTCACCTGACACTGTGCAATAAATGCTGTTTATGCTGCTGAATGTCACCTTGCTCTGTTGCTTTTGTTCCCATGAGAAAAGGTGCAAGAGTATGGCTTGCTCCCAACTACAGCTTCTAATTCTTTTTTGTCCTGTCTTGGTGAGAGAATATTTTTGCTGCCTAAATCCATTCATCTTCTTGTTTCCTTGCCTGTCCCTGCTTGTATTTTGGTAAAAACTACCTCCCTCTGACATTTATTCATTATTCAAATATATTCTGAATGTCTAAAGTTCTTGTGCAATCTCTCAGCCAGTGTGAACTTCCACTAATACAAGAGAGACAGACATGTTCACCCCTCCTGCTCTGTCCTTATGGGGCATTTTGTATAGCAGAGGCAGACTGGCAATTGTTAGACATAGATGATTTATAAGCAGAACTTCAGTTGAGAATCTAGCTTATCCTGTTTTTAAACAACCTGGCTTAGGTTCCCACTGGAACAAGCAAAATTTAAGATGAAAATCTACTCTAAGGTTAGAGGTTTGCCACACTTTTCTTCTTCCTCAACCACAAGGAATACAAAAGTTACACTAAAGAAATGGCTAGATTTTAATCGTAACCAAAGAATTTTAAACTTATATAAAGAGGTACCTTCTCACTGTAGTGGTCAAAATTAGAAGCATTTTTGGGTTAGGGTTTGGCCATGTGTTTTCTTCTAAGTCTTGAGGGATCCTGGTAAATGAACTCTCTATCTATCTATCTATCTATCTATCTATCTATCTATCTATCTATATCCGATATATATATATATATATATATTTATCTGATAAATAAATATATATATATTTTTTACTGGATATTTTATTTACATTTCAGATGTTATCCCCTTACCCGATACCCCCAGCCCCTTTAAGTAGACTTAGAGAGCATGTATCTGAAAACCTTAAGCCCCTGTGCCTCTGGCCACAGAAAACAGACCTGTTAAGACTCTTTCAAAGAGTCACATACCCTCTTTAGAAATTGCTTCTATACAAAAGTAAAGTTTTCTTCTCCTTTACTATTGTCTCCTTTTTACCTCAATGAAAGTGAACTTCAGCTTTGACAATATCTGGAAGCTGAGTCTTTCTAAATGAATCCAAATCCCTGCTGGTGATCGTAGCTTCTACTTGGTCATTAGCCATGGCAGGTGGCTGTTTAATTAGTTACCAATAGTGAAATGCTTCAAGACCCCATCAACTTGGCATTAAAGGGAAATCTTCCATCATCTTCTGGACTTCAAGGGTACTTGACAACCTGAGTCAAGCCTGTCCCTGTGAGTGAGGAATTATGCAAAGGCAGGGTATTTGGCTGAATCCCTTGCAAATGCTCCCCTGTGTCTGCATCTGGCACAGCTGATGGTGAGGAATGCAAAGGGAAAGAGAGAAAGAACCTAAAGAGGCAGAAACTGATGCTTACCTAAACCTTGCCTGAGCCTCTACCTGAGCTCTCATAATATCTTGGCTCTGGTCCACCTGTGTTTGGCTTCATTTGTTTGACAGGAAACTCTTCCTTTCTTAATGGGGGATGCTAAGGTTTGCAGTGCCTGCAGCAAAACAAGGTAATGCCTGGATTCCAAGGGTGTGGATCATATATAAATCTGAAGTATTTCTGGTTTCGATGAGAACACTGAAACCTTCCTCTGCTGACGCATCTAGGAATGAAAGAAGCACGACTCCTTTGAACTATTGTCAAAACCTGCACGGAGTCTCAATTCTGGAAGAGATATATCATTTTCTGTGCCTTTTGCTGGGAAGCACTTCCTTCATAGACTTTCTTGGCCCCTTGGTCCTTCTGTAAGTCCTCAGCTTCATTTCCACCCTCCTATTGACTCTGCCAGAAAGGGTTTGCATACTAGGTGTATGGTGACCAAAAGTAATTTAGGAATTGTGACTGCCATCATATATGGTTGGTAAGTTTTGAAATTTCAAAGTTGGGAGCTTTGTTTAAAAAATATTTGATGTATTCATTCTGTAAACTGTCACCTCATATACATTTTTTTTTTAGTTTGGTTTGACTTGGAAAACAGATTTATAAGCATTTGAAAGAAAATTGGTGACTCCAAGTGACCCTTAGAATTGGTATTCTGAGTTTCCAGTTGTGGACAGGAATATTTTAGAGGTAAAATATAGGCTTCTATAAGCTGAATAGAATGAGTTTCTCTCTTGTGCTAGTATCACTGAGCAAATGCCTGTTGCAGTATAACTGTGCATGGGTACATGCATCTGGAGATTTTTCATTTCATTCCTAGCATGTAGCTACTGTCTGGAGATGTAAAAATAGAATATAAAAATTAGCATTACAGTTGGCTGAGACAAAACAGATGATTGAATCGAGGGCCAGTTTGGCTACAGAATAAGACAATTGTCTAAAGATTCAAAACAAAATAATAATAGTAATAATAATAATAACAATAATAACAACAACACCACCTCTTAGGGTTTTTTTTTCCCTCAAAGCAGAGTTTCCTTGCGTAGCCCTGGCTGTCCTGGAACTTTCACTATAGACCATGCTAGCCTTAGACTCATAAATCTACCTGCCCCTGCCTTTGCCTCTGGAGTGCTGGGATTGATGGCATATGCCACCATGCCTAGCTGTAGTAACTGGAATTCTTTAGAGCTTGCAAGGAAATATAAGCCTTATAAACAAGTTTTGAGGGAGACTATCCAAACATTTGATAAAAATGCAGATAAATGTTCTTAGAATGAATGAGAATTAGTCGATGGCAAGATGTACACCAAGTCCAACTGCAATTGGGAAGGTGCAGTGTGGAATATGGCATGAAATCTAGAAGAGGTGGTCAAAAGATAAATGAAGATCTTGCATTTATAGAACTATGTATGGCAAAAGTGGTGTCTCCAGTGATCAACTGATTCAACAAATAGGCACGAATACAGAAGCCATAGGTTTTTCATTTCATTTCATTTCATTTCATTTCTTTTCTTTTCTTTTCTACTCTTTTCTCTTCTT
This sequence comes from Arvicanthis niloticus, assembly GCF_011762505.2. Lineage (NCBI taxonomy): Eukaryota > Metazoa > Chordata > Mammalia > Rodentia > Muridae > Arvicanthis > Arvicanthis niloticus. The sequence goes on along the minus strand of NC_047670.1, from coordinate 37,753,737 downwards.
TTGTGGCATAGAAATGTAAATTCTACAGCACAGTAAGAGTAAAGGGTGGATGAGGATGTGGAAAACCCATGTAAGGAAGCTATTGCATAAGGGAGCTGATCCAATGACCTGACTTAGTGGTTGAGGGAATGTTCAGCTTAGCACAGAGTGAATAGTGAAGTTGGTATTATGTGAACAGTGGCTTCTGTGGAAGACACAGAAAAGTCTTGAAGAGGTGTAGACTCTATACAGAAGTGGGAAAAGAAAGGAGAGATGACAGGCAGCCTTCTCATCTGGGTCCTACCTGTTTGCTTGGTTGGTGGTGTGCATAAAAGCTTCAGGGCTCTTAGCACCAGCTGATCATGCTGCTTCTTCCCATATCTTGCTGCCTCCTGAGTCACTGCCCAGTCTTCTGCCCTACAGCCAGTACCTGAGATCTCTGGGAGATAGATCTTCATGTTTGCTCATGCGTTGCCTGCACCTAGTACAATGCCTTGTGAATAAGCAGTGGCCAATAAATCTTCATTAGGTGAGCGAACAAAAGGGCAGGGTTCTACTTTTCAGAGATTCATTGCAATGAAAGTGTTACAATGCTATGAGTAATCTTGGGTTTAGATTCGCAATCCAGGAGAACTGTTTCCAAAAACAGATCCAAACCGGCCCAATAATTGACAGTGGGCTAATAAAGGCACTTAGTGCCCACCCTCACTGACTCTGACTCAGTAAATTTCGATTTAGCCTGAGGTGTTGAAACCCCCTCAAGTCTTCTAAGCAGAAGGCAGGTTCATGAGTCTATAGACTCCTGATTTTGGCTTCAGAAAAAGACCGAGGTATACTGGAATGACCAGAGAAAGATTCATTAATGTGTTGGGATTTAAATTTAACCTGCAGGCATAAGCAAGTATAGACACATGCATGAAGAAACAGCAGCCAAGGCAAAGATATAGAAAGGAAGACATTACAAGAAGCATTACTCTGAATCATTTTTCTTTCCTACTCAAAACACCATTTCTGACCTGTGCCGCTAATTTCTGCCAGTCTAACACTTAAAGCCTTGAATTAATTGTTGTATCTATCATCTATCACCTATTATTTTAGGGTCAAAACTTTGGTAGCAAACTAGATGAGTTATACATACTTGGAGTTTCTTAGGAAGATGCTCAGATGGCAACTGAAGATACGCTCATATGAAAATAATTTATAAATGTATGACTGGTCTGATAAGACTTGGAAGGCTGGTGTTTAGAACACTTTCAATTTCTTCATATTTTTCATTATCCCTTCGGGTGGCCTCCACAGAAAATTAGCTTAGCTAATTTAGAAAATCAATTTAGCTTCTTATATGGTGACTTGATGTGCTATCAGCACCTGTTTTTAGACTAGGCAGCAGTCAGCAAAGGGAGAAACTGAGTGGCAGCATGGGTATAAAATACAAAGGGAATTAAGTAGGTAAAGGAACTGTCAATAAGAGAGGAGCACTGAGCTTTGAAAGTACTTAACCTAAGTTAATAGGAAGATATTACAAGATGATTCAAGGTTTTCTGATTGATCAAAAGGTATGAATCATATCCCCTTCAGAATCATGAAAAGTGACATACACTTCAAAAGGTTGACTTAATACAGCTTTAGCAGAATACAATGTAGTAAGTCTTTCAGTTCATTGTATGGCTTCCAATCATTTTTTGAAGATCAAATTAATCATTGGTAAAACAATTTTGTATGGATGTACCCCTAGAATCTGAGCCAAAAGATCAACGTTCATGCTAGCCACTGAAAACACTTGGTGGTCCTGTGAAGTCTTTACTATTTCTTACAACATAGTTATTGACTGTTTAATGTTTTCCATCTCAAAACTTCATCTCCTTCTCTCTCCTCTTCAAGTTCTATATTAAATATATTTTTTTTTAATTTGCTCTTGTCCAAAAACCTAGAGTTCGTTTTTTTTTGGGGGGGGGGCAAGGAATTTTTTAATTGGATATTTTATTTATTTATATTTCATAGGTCATCCCCTCTCCCCATTTCCCCTTCCTAGAACCCCCTATCAAATGCCCTCTGCCCCCCCCCCGGTCTCTCAGCTTTGAAATTTCATAGGCTCCTGCTTGAGACAGTTTTGCCCTGGTTCTCTCCAGCTTTGTCTTCAACAGCAGCACCTCCTTATCTTAGGCTCTAGTGCAATTTCTAGCTTGTAGAATGACTGGGCCTTTGCTGCTGGAGCATCCTTTTCTCTTGAGTCCTGCTGGTAAATCTTCTGGATCTGTATCCATGCCTTTGCTCAGGTCTTGCTGCTCTTATTGCTGACCTGAGTTTTATAAGAACAAGCGTGAGTTTTAATTGTCTCTATAGTAGCTGCAATTACCATAATGTGGGTCATATAATCATTTATTTGTGTGAAAGTAAATAAAAGGATGTACACTTTCAAGAGGAAAAGAATTACTTTTAAATATAGGCTGTCCAGGCAGACCACATTAGTTAATAACAAATTGGAGATCAAGAAGGACTAACTGAATTATCATTTACAGTCATTGCCTTGTCAACATTGAAAGAATGGGAGCAGGGAGATACCTCAGTTTGTAAAGTAAGGCATTTTCTGTACAACCATGAGAAATGAAGTTTGTACCTCATCAGATGGGGAAAAAAAACAGGCATGCTAACAATTCTTGCAGCAGTGAGGCAGAAACACTAGAATCCTCAGGGATTGTATAGCCAGTCTAATTAATAAGTGAACTCTGCTTCATGAGAAACCCTGTTATAAGAAGCAAGGTAGAGAGTGATTAAGAAAAATCTTTAATGTTGAAGTCCTGGCTTCACATGCACATGACCTGTACTCTCACACACATGTGCATATACACACACACATGAACACCTACACACACATGCACATAGGCACAGATTATAAGATAGTTAACAAGAAAAAATATATATACTGTCTCGATAGACAGCCAAGAACTTTCTGTTTTTAAAATGTATTTTTAAATTGCTTACATGAACTTAGTTGGCTTAAAATGAGCCCTTTCCCACCTGAGTCTATTTTCCCTTCTCATTGAGAAACATGGAAAGCTGAAAACAAGACTAAAATGATCTCCCACTTTTCCCTTTGTGTCCAATGCATGTCTCGTCCTTTTTGTTGGCTATAAGGAATAGTACCCATCATTTCTGCCTCTAAAACACAAGAGAGGGGAATTCATTCCAAGTGGGCTATGAACTGCTATCAAGGGAAGATGGATGGTAATCTGACCCTAATTTCACCTGAGGTCACTGGGAAGAGGCCAAGTAACAGGAAGAGATGCCTCGATATATTTTCTACCCCTCTCCCAGAGTCAGAAAGACCTGAGCTGGAATGTGAACTTCCGCTCCACTCCACCAGTCTCAGTGGTGAGCCCCCTGCCTCTCACCAGCAGTTTAATTTCATTTTTCTGAGCTTCAGTCTCTTCATCCATGATTTGAATATTGCTACTTTATCATGCTCTGTTCTAAAGAACACAAAAATCCTCCATAGAGAGGCGTAACATCAACACATCCGTGCAGCCTGCCCTCTAACATGTCGACGTGAGCTCACGGATCTCAAGCTTCTCTTTCCGTCTCTGATGTGACCACCTTCGGAGAACATTCAAGCACTCAAGAAAAACAGATTATTTCTGGCTTCACTTTTCTGCTTAGTAAGGGTAGGGCAGGGCCCTGGGTATGTTCTATGTGTCTTTCTGGCTTGCATATGCAGGCACACCCATTCATAGGGCTTTGTTTCTTTAACCTCAAGTTATGTAATGTGATGATGTTGGGCCCTAGATTCATTTCCACAAGGACGTGTTTCAAAATCCCTGTTGATTGCTGTACAGCTCTGCATGTGTATATAAGATAGATAGGTCTGTACATGTTTCCCACTTCAAGTACCAGGTCTGAATTAGGTCATTCAGCCTTTGCACTTTTTTTTTTTTTTTAACCATTTCACAAGCTACTGCTATAGTAGCAGGTGAGAGTCATGAAGAATAAACTAAAAGCAAGTAGCTGTTTCTCCTTGTATTTTACATATACATACATGTTGGCAGGGAAATGAGTCACAGTTTCTGAAATATAGCAGATATCCGAAGGCGTCTCTCCCCCCCCCCCCCTTTGTAAATCTTCTACAGCTGGATTTAATCTCTGGACATAAAGGACATGTTAGAAAGGGTATTAGCTCTAGGGTACCATTGTGTAACAGGCAGTACACAGACGGTATCCAAGGAACCTTCCCCTAATATGTGGGAAGTAAAAAAAACAATAGTCAATGACTCAAAGATTGATCCATGATAGTACTTTGTGCAAGTCACTACCTACTGTGTGCCAGGTGCTATGTCTATGTTTTCTCTAATCCTGCTGTTAGTTCAGTTTATTTTGCAACCACTGCAGAGGCAGGTTAAGGAATTTATGCAAGGTACCAATGTTACCAAGCAACAAGGTTACTATCCAGAGCCATACGTGTGCATTGTCAAAGTCTATACATCTGTGTACCACTGCTGCTCAATACTGACATTCATCTCCCCAGATGTGCCAGAAGAGATGGACTGGCTTGGACTGACAGGCACAATGCCAATCCTTTCTTCCTGATGCAAGCAACTGTGTTCTGGCATTCTGACTCCAGTAAAGTCACATTGGCTTAAAGGAAGCTGAAGAAACAGCTATTTTGGCATACTCTGTGAGATAGTATTTCTGTGGTTACTACTCCTGTGATCAGTTCACTTGCATGTATTTTTCTTTCACTGTGAAAATACCTAGAGGTAAACTACCACATTAGGTTAAGTCCCCCCTTTTTTCTACCTTACCCTGTGCCCCCTTCCTTCAGCCTTCTTGTATCCTCTCTCCTTTCCTTTACCCTCCCTTGCCCTCCATCTCTTCTTCTTTCCTGCACTGCTTTGTCCTCTCTTCTTCCATTCTTGTCTCTTTATTTAAATTTTCTTTCTTTTTTATCTTCCTTTTGTTTTTCTTTCTTCTTATCATTCGTTTTTATTTTTAACTGAATCAGTCTGAAACAGTTTCTATATAGTTTCTTCTATATTCTATATAGAAGCCTAACATATTTTGAGTTAATTTTTATGGCAATTCTACAATATGGCTCAATTCTGATTTCCTTTGGTTCTATTTTTGCACGAAGAGAGCAGATCATTCTAGCTCCATTTGCTAAACAAATGGCATTGATATTTTGTAGTATGTTCAGTCCTTTGTTAGAGATGACTTGACTATATTTATGGGAATTTATTTGTGCACTTTCCACTCTCTTCTTTTGATTTATTTCTCTAGATTTTGACCACTGTGACATTGCCTTCATTATTTTGTCTTTATAGTAAATCTTAAAGTTGGGCAATTTGTCCTCTAACTAGAATTATTTTTTTTAATATGAAGCTGCCTATTGTTTTTTGTTTTGGTTTTATTTTTGTTTTTCTCCATATAAAATTTAAAATCTGTTCATCCAAACAAAGTTAGTGGCGTGATTTTTTTTAACTTAGTGTTTTTGCTGATTATTTGAGAATTTTACATCATGAACCTCAATCACATTCACTTCCCAGTCCTTCTAGGTGAGCCCAACCCCCACTCTTCTCACCTCCTACTAGGAATAAAAAAAAAAGAAAACAGTCCAATTTGTGTTGCCCTTATACTCACTGGAACATAGTCAAATTCCAAGTGGCCAGCCCCTTAAAGAAAACTGACTCCTTCCCCACCCACACTCCAGCCAGAAGTCATTAACTATGCAAAGTTACACCTCAGGACTCCTGTCATCATTTGAGAGTTCTCTTTAATGGCTTTCTGTCTAGGCTGCTACATTTTTTGAGGGGGGAACAGATTAGGGGTTATTACAGAAGCCTTCTATGTTCTTCTTTCTCAACTGTGAGTCTTCAGCCATCAATACCATAGCAAAAGGATTGTCCTTACCCTTTTCACTCAACAGCTACAGGAATCATAGACTAATACACAACTTTTGGTAACAACAAGTACCACAGATATCCATATGGTCTCCTGTGTCAGTAGAGAAATAGACCTCAGTAAGGTGGCAGCACAGGCCAAGAAGACTTACAGAGTAACCTAACTTGGGTCATGGTGGCTCACTGAGACTGAACCACCAACCAAAGATCATGCATGGGCTGAACCTAGGCTCCCTACACATATGTAGCAGATATAGCTTGGTCTTCATATGAGACCCCAATCAATAGGAGTGGGGGAGGGGAAGAGGCTGTCTCTGACTCCGTTACCTGTGTTTGGATCCCTTTCCCCTACTTGGACTGACTTGTCCGTCCTCAGTGGGAGAGGATCCACTTAGTCCTGTTGTGACATGGTGTGCCAGGATGGGTTGGTACCCGTGATGGAGGCACCTCTTCTCTACAAGAGAAAGGGAGAGCAATGAGGTTGATGATATGATCCAAATTAGAGCCAAATTAACTCAACACATCATGTTGGGAAGAAACAATACTGAGTCTTTCTACCCATGTGGTTGTCAATATCACAACTTTTTAATTCTTCATAATTGTGTGTGTTCTCATCATCTTGAAAATAGCTGATTAGTGAGCAGACTTAATTCATCAACAACCTTAAATTTATTAACCCTTAGTTTCCCTGCCATAATTTAACATATTTTTCAGTACTCAGGATAAAAATGTAAATGACATTTGTTCTACCTACCAAACTAACCTCTGCACAAATTCTAGCTATCAGTAAATTCTATTTGGAAGGTGTTAGTGGTTTTCAAAATTGAATGATAAGATTAACTTGAATATATGCACAAGGTAATTTATTAGAAATGCAACAGACAATGAAACATAATTCTTACCTTCATAATCATTATGGGCAAGTAAAAGATACTGTCTATTGAATATTGAATTTAAATTCAGTTTTTAAAAACAAAGCACCTTGAAAAAAACATAAAATAGATGCCCAATCTATCCAGGGATAGTCAATGGAACCTTTTCAAAAGTAAAAAAAGTATCCTAACCACCCTGCATCTAAAAAGATAGGTAGATTCACAAAAGGGCAATAAATAAAATCACACTGAGATAGAAGAGAAAGTGAACAAAAACTTGGATCGGAAATAGCAAAACAGTAAGGGAGTAGTAATGAAGAATTAACTCTGCATCAAGAACAGCACTGAAGATGCCTTCAGTACTTTAGAGCTTATTCTGCAGTCAATGAGGAGCATTTACATAGGCTTTACTCTCTGAAGAAATCTAAGGAAATTATGTTTTCAGAGTTATCACTTTAGCTATGAACCAAGGAACCTTCGCAAATTCTATTCAACAGAAATTAATTCAACATAGATAAAATTTTCTATTACTATGTATAAATTGTGCTTAATTATTATAGGAGCAAAAAGTACAAATGAGAAAGAATTATACAATTATTTATATGAAGAGGAAAAAGAAGACCTTCACTCTAATTTCTGGGAGTGTTTTCAACCCTCAGAGTACAATCGGCACCATTGTGCAGGTTCATCTGAAGCACAGGGTAGGGAAGAGGATGTTTTGCCCAACATCAGCTTCCCTGTTGGGGCAAACAATATCAAATGGCTAAGCAAAGCTAACCAAAGCTTGGTGCACAAAATCATCAATGTAGACAAATTCATGACAAATTCAATGGGATTTTTTTAGCTCTAGAACTTGCATGAGGCTGGCATTTCTTCTCGGCATTCCCACCTCTTCTACAGGCACACTAACCTATGCTTCTCCCTATGAAATGTATGCTAAATTAGAAAAAAAATTATACAGTCTCAAAAGTCAACAAAGAAAAAGATTTACCATCAAACAAAACAATAATAAAAAGCATCATATGTCTACCAAAATTTATTAAAAGTGAAAAGATAAATATAAACACAGTTATTAGAGAATTCAAGATATGTTGAGTGCATTAAGAGAAACTTTACAACACTGAACAGCAAAACCTTTTAATAATAGAAATATAAAATAAAATAGAAAAAAATGCCCTTATGTCTTATTGTGAAATGTGCTACCTGATTCATCTACACATTTAGTAAGTTAACAGCTCATTATATACCAAATATCATGTTTCTGTGTATATTACACATACCAAGAGAATGAATATTCTACAAGGGACCAGGGAAAAGGGCATATACCCTTCAAAATCAATCACCCAGTGACCACTGGCTTGCTCCAACTATATACCAACTCCTAGTGTCCCAGTTCAACTATAAAATTATCAACAGACAAATTCATTGATGAAATTAGCTCACACACAACTAATCACCACTACCAGGATCAACTCATCAACACTCAAACCTGGGGTACAGATGGGTGACAATTTTTTTTTACTTAAGCCATAAAAGATGAGCAATGAACCACCTTTACTTTAATAATCAATTCTATTCTTATGTTCCTGATTAATAACATTAAACATAATTTATACCTTGTAGCACAGATGTAGGCACTAAAGCTTCATTCCTAATTTTATTAGTATGAAAGATTTATTTTTAATTCTTTAGAGTAGGGCAATAGAGCAATGAAAATATGCCACAATGTATTTGCTCATGAATCCTGTGACCTCCAAAGCAGGAGTCACAAATATGCCTGGTCTTTGTAGGTTCTTTTAGGAATGAAGAGAAGATTTTTTGATGGGGACTTGATGAAAAAGGCTGAGTAGAAGAGTTTGGGTTCATCACGAATGTTTTCTTAACTCAGATACTTCAAATGAATTTATTAGATAAACAAGTTAGTTGAATCAACAACCTTTTTCCATATCAGAATCATAGCCTGGGGCACTAAGTTGAGTTATGTCTGACTTTGACAATACTGCGTTAAGCTACAAAGTTAACTTTCCCATCCTGGAAGAAGAGTCAGTCAAATGAAGTAAATAAGTGTCAGTGGTTCTTTAATTTGAATATTCAACAGGGTCACCTGGAGAGCTTTGGAAATTGTAGTGGTTTAAATAAGGATGTCTCCCACAAGCTTGGATGTTTGAACACTTGGTACCCAGTTGGTGGCACTGTTTGGGAGGCTTAGGAGGTTCTATTATGTTAAAGAAAGCATATCACTGGGTTTGAGTATTTATATTCTTACCTCACTATTAGGTCAAGATTCACCTTCCTGCCCTGGACTACAAGACCTACCTGCTGCTATGCTTCCCCACCATAACAGAATAATATCCCTCTAGATAATCATAAGCCTAAATAAATCTTTCCTTCTATAGATTCCTCTGACTCTGACTTCATCGCAGCAATAAAAAACAAAACAAAACAAAACAAAAAAAACAAAAAACAAACTAATAGAGAAAACAAAGGTATCTGGATCTTCCTTGAGTTTCTAATTTGAGAGTCTAGAATGGGTCCTAAGAACTGGCACTGCCCACGTATTTCCAAATAATGCTACTTCTAAACAGTAATGATGAGCTAACGCTTAAATAGACTGAGAAGGTGTTGAATTCTAAATTTACTTAAGTATCTATAATTCTCTGCCACCAGAAAAATAATGTACCTAAGTGGAGAGGACATGAATGGTCTGGAACTGAGAAGAAAGTCAAATGGTGATTTAGCAGCAGCTTCAAACTCTCAATTGGTTCGTATGTTCTCCATTATGCTACAATCTATGAACTTTGATTTTCATTCCAAATTGGAGGTAAACTCAGAAATACCTTTTAGTGTTTTGTAAAATTAAATAACCTCTCTGCCCTTGAATCTTCTACTCTTACTGCCCTGAGGGAAGACCCTTTTATGCAAGTAGAAGATGATGTACTGTAGGTTTCGTGTGAATAACATTTCCAAACAAAGAAATTTCCTGATGCAGAATTCATAAAATGCTGAGGGAGAGTTAGCCTAGGGTGACACATGGGACTCCAAAACTAACTCAAGCAGACACCTCTAAAGTCATCAGTCCTTTTGGTTGGGGTTAAGACATAACCTAGCAAATTTTCAATCTTGAGAAATGTTTATATGAGTTGAAAGTGTGCCAAGCACGATTAAAATGCCTAGTACTTTTCTAATTGTAAAAATTCTGCAAGGACACTTTCATAATTTTCCATTTAAATAGTGATATGCAGCCATGTTGGTTGCTGTTAAATTTAACATGGTGGTATGATATGGCAGAGTTTCTAAAAGAATACACGAGTGGGAAATACAAAGGGAGAGTTATCACTGAAAAATAAGGATGAAGATGCCTAGTGTTTAAGTTTATATGATATGCAATGATTTTGCTCAGACATCTTGATACCTCTTTACTATATTAAAGGTGATTCTGGACATATATTTAGATATCATATCATGGGAAAACACAGAGTGCAGCTGGCCACGTTTTTCCACCTGCAAGTGTAGACAGGATGGTTGAAGTGTGAGAATGTAAACCTCGAAGAGCATCAGAGCAAGGTCTCTCAAAACCACGTGTGGAACTGAAGCCACTCAGCTCCAGTACCAGCCCATTTAAGATAGAGGAGAGCTGCCAGTCCAATATTGCCCAGACTCAAAAGAAGACTAGGCAAACACAGGTAGTGTTGCGTTTGAACTTACTGGTGGACTAATTTCACACAGGTATCTTTTCAGAATCAGTAGTTCCTAAGTACAAACCAACACCAGTATAGAGAATTAAGACACAAATGATATTCAAATAACTGTTCCTCACCTGTGCCAAAGGGAAGCGAAAAAGGTAGAGGACAAGAAGGTTAGGATTAGAAATAGCATTTGTTAGGGATCATTTGCACAGTAAAAAAAAAAAAAAAAAAAAAAAAAAAAAGATACATCCTTCCCACACGTAAACTGGAACATTAGCTTTATTAAAATTGCATGGTCTGAGGATTTTATTCCACTGTACTAATGTTTACTACTGGACCCACATTGCTTGTGGAAGTTCTCTTAAAAGAATTATATTGTACACTAATAGGAGGCAGTGTTATAAGAAGTGCCTTTAACTCCTTCAGTGAAAGAATTCTCTGAACACTAAAAATCTGATTCTGCATGAAAGGAATTGCCATTTGAAACTGTGTCTCACCTATGGCAGAGAACATTCTCTCTCTCTCTCTCTCTCTCTCTCTCTCTCTCTCTCTCTCTCTCTCTGTGTGTGTGTGTGTGTGTGTGTGTGTATGTGAGCACACACATGTCTGTTTGTACCTGAGAATGTACATGTGTACACATGTGACAAAGAGCAGAAGAAAGAGCAGTCAAAGTACCTACTTTTGTTTTTTATTAGGTTGGTTGGTTTTTCTGTGTGTGGGAGGTGGATGTTTATTTGTTTTACTTTATTTTATTGAAACGGAAAAAAAAGATTTATTGCTTATTTTTTTCTTTGTCTTTTTTAAAGCTCAACACCAAGGATCCTAAGCAGGTTCCACAGACCCTGCCTGATCCTACCATGATTCCTAAACAATGCAATAAGTGTATAAGTGACAAATAAGAAAAGTTTCAGAGCAAAGGATCCAATCCTGGGACCAATGAGAGAAGGAAGGGGAGCAGCCATACTCAATGATAGGGGTTGAGGCAGACATATGTAGGTATGTATCTATACCTCTATCAAAGCATATTAACTAGGAAAAAAGTAGACCAGATCCCAGACCCTATGCTTCCTTATTAATAAAATAAAACCTACATTGTGGGATATTAAGAGAATGAACTGAGAAAATATTGTACCCAACTCCTAGCATCGAAGCATCCATTAAGCACAGGGTGGTGTTCACACATGTTCACACAGAGTAAACAGACATGGCCATGGCAAATATAAACAAAATGTATTCTCTGAATTTTACATGCTACTCAGTATATGTGATAAATCAGTTTGTATTAATAGGCTAAGCAAGAAATTCTTGAATGTCATGGAGAGGCTTAAATAAATTAAATGCACATACATACAATCATATAAAATGTACAGCTTTGACTTTTAGAAATTTAGTAACAATTTATTAAGGCAATCTCTCACCTTGTGTTTGTACCTAAGTCTAATCATCATATTAAAATGATCTCATCATGAATATAATATACACAGAGAAAATATTAATAAATGAATAATGAAAGTGGAAAAGCGTCCAACAGAGAACATAAATTAAAACAATAGTTCCATTTTCCTATTTTAATATGTAACAATTTGCTTGTGCAAACCGGTCTTGAACTCCTCATGCTCCTGCCTATGACTCCTGGGGTGCTAGGATTGCAAGTGCACACTCACACACCCAGCTAACAATACTTTTGATCTTTTCAGAATTAATAGTGGAGATGCTAATGACTCATGAAAATGAGCTTGATTATTCATTACTGATGCTGTAGGTTCAGTGGATGCTTTGGAAGGTCACCCTATAACAGTGCTAAGTGTTCCACAACCCTAGTTAAATTACTTTGCTTTTTTTTGTATTTATTTTCTATTCTACTCCCATGTATTACATCCTGACCACAATTTCTCCAAGCCATTTCCTCCTCCTCCCCTCAACCTCTTCCCCACAAAAGGTGTCCTGTTCTGTTCCATCCCCTAACCCTCCAAACTCCCTACACACCACTATACCCCACACCCCCACCTACATCTTCCCTCAGAAAAAAGCAAGCATCATCCTGGGATATCAACCAGAGCATAAAAAGCTACAATATGACTAAGCACATACCATCACATCAAGGCTGGACCAGGAACCCCAGATTCCTACAAGTAGGAATCAGGGACAGCATCCACTCCCTGGATTTCCATGACAGGAAGCTACCCAAGAAAAATCTCCCCCAAGGAAATTAAATATACCCATGAAAGAACGGGTTATAAATGACTTCATTTTTAACACTAGTGCACAGAAATATTGGTTCTGTTTGTTATTTTCCCAATAACAAATAACAGAAAATAACCTCAGTAGTTAATAGAGGTGGACTAGTGGCTTCTATATCTACTCTTGGAGCAATTGCCCAATGAAACAGTATATAGTTGTTAAAAACAATGACAATAGTTTTAAATAACATATTAAAATCTTATGTTAGAAAATAAAAGCCAGACATAAAATTATACGCAATTGTTTAAACAGTAAGTTTATAGCGTATAAAGCAACTTATTAAAAATTAAAAGGAAATATTGATTTAATTGTGAGTATCTGGGGCTACTTAATTCTTTTTTATGTTGCAAACTTTCTTTTATAAAAGCATAGCTTTTAAGAATAGGGATAAAAGTCCTAAGAAATTTTTATTCCAATCTGTAAATCTTTTAGGGCAGGGACCAGCATAACATAGCCTAGAAGTATAATTGTGCATCCTACCTGCTTTGGCAATGGTTTTAAAAGATAGAGCAGTATTTATTCATTTATTATCAGATAACAACACTTTTCTATTTTTTAAATGGAGGTCCTGGTGGTACTAATGATTCATCAAAATAAACTTGATTATTCATTACTGATGGTTTGCATTGCAATGGGTCCTGGAAAGTTGCCTGGCAATGTTCACTAAGAGCATTAAATGTTCCTTAAAACTCTATACAGTATTTCATGTTCAACACTAGTACACAGAAATAAGTTAACATATAGAGAAAAGTATATGTTTGTGCCTCTTGGTATTTTTCCAATAACAAGTAACAGCAAGTAGCCTCAGAGTTAATAGAGGTAGAATTGTTTATTCATTTATTCCCTTCCTGCTAAGAGCTCCTTTCACACTTAAGCAACTTACAAAAAAGCAGGGTTTGTTTTAGTTGACCCTTGAACATGCAATCTACCATGGCAGACAAGCACTGGGAGCAAGAGCTTGGTTCAGACAGTCATATTGCATCCAGACAGGAATCAAGGGCGTGGTCAAAGCTGGGGCTCTGCCCACTTTCTTCCTTTTATACAGTTTAGCATTCCATCTGGAGAATGTTGTCACTCATAGTGGGTGGGTCTCCCCACTGTGTCATAGGCTAGGGGGTGTGACGAAGGCCATATTAACTCTAAATATAAACACTGTTTGACTCTTTAAGAAAAAAAACCCTGCTACCTTTTGATTTAAAATATCACACTTTGAAAAGTTGACATAAGAAAGTTAACACCATTCAAATTGTGGAAAGATTTCAACATACCACTATAAAATGTCTGCCAAATATTAAAATTACTGTGATTGTGAAAATTCCTAATTTTACAACATCTCCACAAATAACTCTAGAGAGCTCCATTTGTGATGAACCATTGGCAATATGTTATTAAACGTAGCCTAAGTGTATGAAGATTTCTAACGAAGAATGCATGGGTTGGAAGGCTACATTCATGGCAAGATGAGACTGATACAAGATGATTTTGTGGGGCATCTGGACCACTCTGGGGTAGCATTAAACCTGGTAAAGGACAAGCACTGGACAAGCAAACTATGTGAAGCAAACTATGTATAAGCACTAAGTTCCTTCAGCTGAAGTCTAAGCAGGGTAACTGAAAACCTAGACTCTGGCATAAGAAAGGAAACAAGAGAACATTATGGTGCTACAGAAGTCATTAATGTAGGCAATATTCCTACAGCTTTATTCTACATATTATGTTAACCAAGGAATAGAAACAGATACTTTGTTCTCTAAGGCTGCTCACTATGTAGATGCTTTTCATTATAAACAAAATGGAGTGCAAGAGCATGCACACGCATGCGCACGCACAAACACACATACACTCTTGGTGATAGATTCTGCTTTCATTTGTAGTGATTTAGTCCATGTTAAATTCCAGCATTTTTTCTTTCCTCCCTATTTCTTATATTTCTTAACCTGTGGGACTTGCCGGGCGGTGGTGGCGCACGCCTTTAATCCCAGCACTTGGGAGGCAGAGGCAGGCGGATTTCTGAGTTCAAGGCCAGCCTCGTCTACAAGGCCAGCCTCGTCTACAGAGTGAGCTCCAGGACAGCCAGGGCTACACAGAGAAACCCTGTCTCAAAAAGCCGTAAAAAAAAAAAAAAAAAAAAAAAAAAAAAAAAAAAAAACCCACAAACAAAAACCCCCAAAACCTGTGGGACTCACACTGGAACTTGGGGGTGGCTGGGGAAAGGATAATCATGTTCTTTCTCCACTGGTGTCTCTGCCTCTTGAACAACAGTGAGCCTTACTTAGGTAGGATCTAATGCTGGCTATAGTGGGGATGAAAGTGTGGTTTTGAGAGAAAATCTCCAGGCCTTTGTTTCCACAGCTACCCAATGTGTGATGTAAAAGTTACTATTTAAAATCCCTTATCCCCCATGCTGTATGCATATCTTCCAGTTCCCAATGACATGGTCCTCTGACTAACTCATTATCACGGGTAGATGTATATATTCAAGCTCCTCCTTAGCTTCTCCTCAGTATTCTCTTCCTCCATCTTTCATTCTCTTCCTTCCTTCCTTCCTTCCTATATCTATATCTCAGTGGATACAGTACATATGTTTGTTTTGTGTTACATGCCTATTTGAGCATGTGTCTGTGCATATGGACTCACCTATGCATGTGTACAGATGTCAAAAAAAAAATGATGGGTGTCCTACTCTATCACACTTTG
This sequence comes from Arvicanthis niloticus, assembly GCF_011762505.2. Classification (NCBI taxonomy): domain Eukaryota; kingdom Metazoa; phylum Chordata; class Mammalia; order Rodentia; family Muridae; genus Arvicanthis; species Arvicanthis niloticus. Next base: position 37,738,371 of record NC_047670.1, on the reverse strand, counting down.
CCTTCAGTGTCTCATTAAACCTGAAGCTTGCTGTTTTCAAGTAGGGTGGCTATCTGACACACCTCAGGGATCCTTCCTATCTTTACACACCACCCTTTACCACCAGCATTTGGGTTTACAGGCACAAGTGGTCCTGCTCGGCTTTTTTACTTAAGTACTAGAGATCTGGACTCATGTCTTCAAACTTTGTTTTCAGGTATTTTACCCATTATATTGTCACTCCAAAACCTATGAGCTTTTCTTTGAGCTGAGAGGTATCACTCGCCTTTATTTCAACAGCTGGGATACAAGAAACATCCAGCCCATTTTGGGTGGCACCATTCCCTATGCATGCATTGATGATGAGTACAATAGAAGAGAAAACTAGCTGAGATTAATAATAGACTGGGATGTATGCATTTGTTTCTTTCTGTTCTTCTCTATAGATATGATATGGTGTGATATCTTCAAGTTCCTGCCTTGACTTCCCCTCAGTAATTGATTATAATCTGGAATAAAGAATCAAATAAACCCCTTTCTCCTCTAAGTTTGTTTTCAAGGTATTTTATCATAGCAAAGAAAAGAAAACTAGGGTATCAGATTTCTGTTGTTATTTGTGGCCTTATGTAGATGGTGAGGAACTAATTATATCTTATTTTTGGGTTTATTGTCTAGTCACAATTTTGGATTAATAAGTAAGCTCCCACTTTCAGTGTATTTGGCAGTCAATGACTAATGAGCTAACACCAATTGTAAGAATTCAGTGCCTAAAAACTGTTAGCAATCCCTTTCATGCAAATTCACTAGACATACAACAGGCTTTAATAGAAGCCATAACTTAGCTGTAGCCAGATGAGTACCACAATACCCATGCCTTACTTAGCACCATATAAATTCCTTTATATGGTAAAGTTCTCTCCCATTCATCTTTCTATTCAATCAATTATCTAACAGTTATTATGTGCCGACTACAAGTAGCTCTAGATTAAATACATCTATAAGAAAGGTGATCTAAAGTTTATATAAATATTTTAATATGATTTAACACTGAGACTATATTAAATATTAAAGATTTTAGAAACACATGTTGCAGTGTCACTTCTTAGTAAAAGGTGCCTGAGTCTCCTGTTAGGATTCTCATCTTCCTTCCCCCATTTCCTTTTCTGCCTTTCTGTCCTCGTCTTCCTTTATTATTTCCTTTTCTTTGCTCCTTCCTTTAGTGGCGTACTTGTGAATGTCAAGAAGTAAGTTCTGCTGGAGGCACTAGTTGGGCTGACAGAAAAGTGATAAAATGACAAAGAGTGGACTTGTTTAATTTGGTCAAACAACAACAGACTGTCTCCAAGCAGTGAGGGCCCACTGGGGTCAAGCTAACCTGGATTTGGTAAGAGCCACTGTGAAAACCTCTACCAGGCCCAAGAGAATCCCAGAATCTCTCTTTATTTAGAAGTGTGAGTGTTGGAACTCAGCAACAAGAGTTGAGTATGTCTGAGACTGAAAAAGAAAGTTCCACACAAACCTAAATATAACTTCTTGCTGTACAGGTAGAGACTTGCTTGCCAAGTCATGATGGTTGTCAGAATCCAAAAACCCATGGAGAAAGCCAATGTTTTGACAATTAAAATTGCTTTTAAGATGAGAAAATTTGACTTATTTAAGGAAAGACAGAGACTGAAAGCTTCAGCTAATTATCTCTCACCCCTAAACTTTCCAAATTTCAAATATAACAAACTCATCATTTACTTTAATATAAATAGAAACTAAACCAAGATAATAAAATTCCCTCCTGTGCTCACCACACACTTTCTCATGGAAAGACAACTTGGAGAACTTACATTTGCCAAGACAACTTAAAAGACGGTAAATAAGGAACAGTCAAACAAAGGCTTCAGTTCATCAAATTACAGCCAGCAAGCATTGCTACATAGAACTTCTGCTGTTTTCTGTTACATGCTGTTCAGACAGAAACGTGTTCAGGGGCAGGAAAAGACCTTTCTTCTTGTTCTGTTCCCTGAATCTGGCATAGAGCCTTGCAAATGAATGAAGTATCATTCAATTCCCTGCCTATTGGAGGTCAAAGAACACCCTGTCTTCTCTGAAAATAGCAAAGTGGCTAATGGGTTTGCGATGTCCACATTGAAGTAGACTGTAGGTAAGACACAGTACAGAGGATGAGGGCATAAGATGATGCAGTTATCCCTCAGTGATGTCTGGTCTGTAGAGTGATGACAGCCAAGCTTATTTAGAAGCTGGGAAAGCAGAATTCTGGCATAAATTGACTTATGGCAGTTCATTTTGGCTGCATTGTTATACCAAGCTTTTTAAATATAAGTCCTCAGGACTTTATTTAGATTCATGTTCTTTTCTATCTACATGCCATTGAGGTCTGAGACGTGCACCTTCTCATTGCTTCTTAGAAATTGTGTGTCCACTCTAGTGTGCATCCCATTAGGAACTAATTAATTCATGATCTCAAATTCAAAAGGTGCATGATTATAGGAGATTATGAACATCCTTGATGAAAATACCATAATTGTTCATATAAGCTAGACTTAGAGATATCATGTAAAATAGACCAGGATGTATCCTGGCTTGTTTAAAACATTGTTTTTATTGGATATTTTATTTATTTACATTTCAGATGTCATCCCCTACCCTATATCCCCTTCCTAGAAAACCCCTATCCCATCCCCCCTCCTCCGTTTTGCTTTTATACCATTTTAATTACATGCAAGTATTAAGGTCAATTCTAGGTTGAGGAACTAGATGCAAATATTCAAAGAACAAGCAAGACAATAAACATAAATAGTCAAAGAACAAGCAAGACAATAAACATAAATAGTCAAAGAACATTGAATTCGAGAAATTCTTAGGTAAATGGATGGAACTAGAAAATATTATCCTGAGTGAGGTAACCCAATCACAAAAGAACACATATGGTATTTACTCACTGATAAGCGGAGATTAGCCCCAAAATTTGAAACAACAAAGATTCAACTACCAGACGACATGAAGCTCATGAAGAAGAAAGAACAAGTGAGGATGCCTAGGTCTTTCTTAGAAGGAGTAACTAAATACCCAAGGAAACAAATATGGACACAAAGTGTGGGACAGAATCTGAAGGGGGGGTTGTATGGAGACCATTCCATCTGGGTATTCATTCCATGGGCAGTCACCAAAAATAGACACTGATAGAGATGTCAGGATGGGAAAGCTGACAACAGCCTGATAAGGCTGTCTCCTTAGAGGTCCCCCAGAGTCTGACATACCCAGAGACAGATACTCACAGCTATTCATTAATCAGATCAAAGGTTCCCAATGGAGGAGTTAGAGAGTAAACTGAAGGAAACTTAAGGGCTGGTGGCCCCATGAGGAGAGCAACAATACCAACCAGCCAGAGCTCCCCAGGGTCTAAACCACCAGCCTAGGAGCACATATGGAGAGACACATGACTCCAGCTGTATATGTAGGGGAGGATGGCCTTGTTGGGCATAGGTGGGAGACAAGGTCATTGGTACCCTGAAGGCTGAGCACTGAGGTGGGGAGATCTGAGGGTGGGGAGGGGGGCTGGGGGTAGGTGGGTAAACACCTTCACTGAAGCAGGAGGAGGGGGGATGGGATAAGAGGTTCCTGGGTGGTGGGGGAAATGTGGTAAGGGGATAAAATTTGAAATGTAAGTATTATATCCAATAAAAGAGGGGAAAAAATAGAAAAGCAGTTAGAACCAACATTCTTAACAAAATGTCAGCCCTCTTAAAAAAAAATTATCTTGATACTAAAATTTGTTTTGAGAATTGTATATTGCAGAATGATCAGCCTTGGTGTATCTACTCAACAAGCAAGCTGGGCAGACCCGCTCAAACCTCTGAGGTCCGGGAATTCCATCTGGAGGCAGCAAAGACACAGCATCAGAGGATTGTCAATTTGCTCTCTCCCCCCCCCCCAACTCCTCTTCTAATATCTCAGTGCCCATAATCAGCTTGAAGAAGCTAATGAAGAGTCAGCGCCCCTATTCCCTGCGCTTGGGGACTAAGGTGGTAAATGTTGGGCTGTCTTTCTAGGGAAAAGTAGCGATTTTGTGGGAATAGAGAGGATTAGCTAGGGTTTATTGCATAGCCATAACCTATTAGTAGAAATCTGTATAATTAATACCAAGATGAAGATATGAATTCTTAAATGGCACCAATTTACTTTGATTACAAATTTTAAGGTTTTCATTGGCATGAGCTTCTTAGTGATATGAGTGAGATGAATATTGTTACTCTCATAGGCATTGTACCAGTATAACACATTTAGGAATACAAGGCTTAGACCCGGTCCTTCTTTAACTTTTTAAAACTGATTTGAGATGGTCAGCCTGTGAGTTAAGGGACTATAGCAAATTCATGACTTGGAGTTTATTATAAGGGTGTTCTCTATGTTTTATTTAGAAATAGCTGAGTGGAGTTAACAGGCAACAGTCCTGATTACCTTACATGGATAGTTGGTTTTCAAAACATCAGAAATCCTTAGAATTGACATGACAAACATTTCAGTATTAATGTTCATTTTGATTAGAGACCTGTCTGCTCCGGATGGCTTCCTATATTGAATTCTAAGAAGAAATTGAGCAGCTTTGGAGGTACTCCAGTTGTGGTGAGACAGCCACTAGGCAAGAAGAATTGCCACTTTCCTTCTACAGACAAATTACTGTCCAGAAAAGGACACACTTGCAGAATAGTCGACTGATTATATCTGCCTAGACAGAGTAATCAGCCCTTAATAATTCTGCAGCACTAAGGTCTGTCAGATGATCCTGGGCCAGAAGGCAGAAGAACAGATGCTCCAACGTTTTGAAGTAGAGCGAGTGTCCAGGTGTTCAGAGGTCTCTATAAATTGGCTAAGTTTTAGAAGCTATGCTTTGTGCTTCCCACAATTATAGTTAACTCAGTCATTCTGGATTTCTGACGGGGTTGAAAACTTATAGCTATTTACCTTAAGAGAAAAGATCTGAGTGGATGGTCGTCAGCTGACATTCATCCTAAAGCCAGGTTCAGAACTAAATGTTTTAGTTAGGATAGATGACAGAGGTGCTGGTTAGTCAACAAAAGGATGGATGGGGTATTAGGACTATCTTGTACCTCACTGGTACAAATTGGCATAATTATGCTCTAATTGTATTTTGAGAGAAAAGTTTCATTTTAACAGGAAGGGTGATGTGTAGGAGGAGCTAAGGTAGGAGGAGTACTGAGAGGAAGAAAAGGAGTAAGAAGAGGAGAAGAAGAAGGAGAGGAGAAGCTAGGTGATGAAAGAGAGAAAGAGGGGGGAGACAGGGAGGCAGATATTCATGTATCTCCACCAGTCAAAGATAGTTGTTATATCTAGGTTGGTCAGTGGGTTACACCTGTGATTGAGCAATTCCAAACTTATAACGCTTATGATTAACATTATTTTAAAAAAATGTATAAATACAAAAAGGAAAAGGGGGCATGGGATAGGGGTTTTCTAAGGGGGGAATGGGGAAAGGGGATGGCATCTGAAGTGTAAATAAAATATCTAATAAAAAAAGAAAAAGAAAACAAATAAAAAGAAACCACAAGAAAAAAAATGTTCCTAGTTAAATGAAGAAGAATTTAGCAGAGTATGGGAGTAATGAACATACATCAATCAACCAGATTGGTTTTATTGAGCTGAAGGCACTCTGAATGGGCTCTGACTTTATTTTCACAGTTTCTTTCTGTCTACAGCTAACATTTCAAACAACCATAATCTTTTATTCAGGGGCCATGTATCATCTTGCCCATCCTCCAGGAATATTCTTGGGTTACATATTTGCCTGATTATCTTTCCCATACTCCAAAGGGAAAACTTCAAGCATTAATTAGTTAATTTTAAAATTGATAGCATCTATGAAATTTATATGAGAGGATTCTAAAATAATCTTGACTATAGCTTTTAGGTTTCATTGCTAAATGAATGATACAAAGCATAACTTTAGTGCCTTAGACAATGAAGACTCAACTTCCTACTGGTGTGGAAAGTCTGGCTCAGCATCCTTTGCATGAAAAATAGCACATTAATTCAAGGAGAGCCCAGAAAAAAAAATCTTTAGCCTGAGATTTTGAAGTATGTTAGGGACATGAATATACTTATTCTTATACATAACATATATCTATTGGTACAGATCATAACCTCTTTTTTCCAGCATTCCAAACTACCCACAGGCATGGATATATTTTCTCAATGGAGTCTAGCTCCCTTGTGGTACAAGATTCAGTAACTTTATCCTGTACAGTGTGCTTTGGTTGCCTGCAGAAACAGAAATTTCTCTGTTGAAATCAAGAATGCATAGTGAAGCACTGTCTGCTATACTAACTGATAGGGAAAACATTTTTTTCCCTCTTCAAGGGGAAGGATGGAAATCAGAGAAATAAATGGGGGGATGGGGAAGGAAGAATGAACAAAGGATCTGAAGTCTACTGGGAAAAAAGTTTACTATAAAGGGAAAGATTTACCTGGGGTCTGAAAAGAGCACAGTCTTTTGGTTACTTCCTACCTTCTAGGAAAAAGGAGGTCGAACAAAAATGGAAGTTAAAGCCTAGACAAGTTTCTTAGATGTACCAGTCTGGACTCAGTCAGGCCTGTACTAAATTATATAAACAATAACTGTTGCTGAAGACAACTTTGAAAAATAAAGATCATATAATCCTCTGGTAAGATACTGAAACCAGAAGGGAAATGCAATGTTTTAAATGTTTCCTCCAACCACACTGGATCTGGAGGTAAACTAAATTCACTCTAAATCCTTTGTACCTAAACAGACGTCATTTCCATTTTCCATCCCTCTACTACTGTGATATAAAGATTCTGGAGAATCTATTTGTAATAATATATGTTGATACTAGGAGAAAACACCTTTTTTTTTTTATTCTCCCAGGATTGTCTGACCTGCAAACTTCTCAGAAATGTATATTGCTAGGCCCTGTCCTAGACTGAATTAAAGAAAGTCTCAGCAATCATGGTTTAAGTTGCAGTAAAGTTGATCATGGTTTAAATTTGATAACCCAGGGGACTGAATACTAGGAATAAAATGGTTGCTTATAAAAATCTTGTAACAAGGAAACTACCTGCTCAGGCTTGAGTTTCCAAAAAGCATTGTTTTTTCCCATTGGATAATGGACTGAGATCAAGGGGCTTCGGTAGGAAAAAATAGCTAAGAGCATTTGAGCAACAATAGAGAAGAAAATATAAGAGTAAGAAAAGGAGTTTATTGAAATCATTGTTTTTAACAGCTGAGTAGTACTCCATTGTGTAAATGTGCCAGATTTTCTGTATCCATTTCTCTGTTGAAGGACATCTGGGTTCCTTCTAGCTTCTGTCTATTATAAATAAGGCTTCTATGAACATAATGGAACATGTGTCCTTGTTTTATGTTGGAGCATCTTTTGGGTATATGCCCAGGAGTAGTATAGCTAGATCCTTAAGTAGTACTATGTCAAATTTTCTAAGGAACCACCAGCCTGATTTCCAGAGTGGTTGTACAAGCTTACAATCCCACCAACAATGGAGGAGTGTTCTGCTTTCTCCACATCCTCACCAACATCTGCTGTCACCTGAGTTTTTGATCTTAGTCATTCTGACTGATGTGAGGTGGAATCTTAGGGTCATTTTTATTTGCATTTCCCTGATGACTAAGGATGTTGAACATTTCTTTAGGTGCCCCTCGGCCATTCAAGATTCCTCAGTTGAGAATTTTTTGTTAAGTTCTATACCCATTTTTTTCATAGAGTTATTTGTTTTTTTGGGTTCTTTGTATATATTGGATATTAGCCTTCTATCAGATATAAGGTTGGTAAAGATTTGCAAGCTCATAGGAAGAACAACAATATCAACAAACCCCCACTCCTGCCTAGAGCTCCCAGGGACTAAACCACCAACCAAAAAGTACATATGGAGTGACCCATAGCTCCAGCTGCTTATATAGCAGAGGATTGCCTTATCTGGCATCAATAGGAGAGGAGGCCCTTGGTCCTGTGGAGTTTCGATGACCCAAAGTAGGGGAATGCTAGGGCAGTGAGGCAGGAGGGGGTGGATGGGTGGGGGAACTCCCTCATATAAGCAGGGGGAGAGGGTGAGATAGGTGATTTATGAAGCAGAAATCAGAAAGGGGGATAACATTTGAGATGTAAATAAATAACCAATAAAAACAAAGGAGTTCAAAGATATAGTAGAGGTGGTGAGGTGTTTCATAGTAAAGTACTTTTTGTGTAGTATGAATACTTAAGTTCAAATCCTCAAGACCCATAAAACCAGCTGGAGCTGGGCATATGTTTATAATCCCATCATCCCTTCAGGAAGAGAAGGCAGGGCAGGATAATACTTCCATAATAGCCTGGTATATATGGCAGGAAAAAAAAGACCCTGTCTCAAATAAGGTAAAACACAAGGAATGACACCAGAGATTGTCCTCCATCCTCCACACACACCTTATGGCACACATGCCTACCCTGATACAACACAACTGAGTCGGCACATACACACATATAAATGTACATGTAGGCAGGGATTAAAAAAAAAAGACTGTGATGGTCCAAGTCATTAACTATCATTGCTGAATGATAGTCAAAAACAGAGTGGACACAGAATGTAGACGAGTTTAAATTGAGTTCTCCCACATGCATTCAGATTTGAACCATGGATTTCCAGATAAAGGAGAGGAAGGTCCTTCAACTAAGAAACTGAGTTTGGTGGTTAGTTTCCAATTGTAACTCAGTCAGTGGTACATATATTATCATATGTGTGAGGAATATTGAAGTTGGAAGTCAGAGATGAATATGGTCTTGTACCACTCTTCAAATACCTTGTCAGGTATAAGGTAAAGGTTTTTCAAAAAAAACGGACAGATACATCATGAAGAGAGGAGCAAATGATTAGAGACAATGACTGTTCAAAGTGGGTGCTTGTTACTATCATGATATTTGCTACCTACATAACCTTCCTCTCAGATTTTCAGAAGTGACGTCAGTCTGATGATGGGCTAATGAACATCAGGCATTTAGAGACCTCCAAATTTTCATTCAGACCATCAAGAGCATTTCAGGTCTGTGAACATTCTGTGAAACCCAATCTCAGGAGTTTACGTTGTACTCTTACCATGGGAAGATCTTCGCCCATTAACGAAATGAAGAGGAATTATCAGCACATGATTGTTTTTTCTCAGTCACATGGATTATGTCTTGTAAAATATAAATGCTCATTTGTATGTCTGGTATTATATTTTCAGTAAAACAAGAAAAAAAAAGAATGATTTAGCATAGAACAAAAATACATCACTGATTTATATGTCATAGAGGAATTGTCAGTAAAACGCTCTGGGCACTTTAAATGTTATTTGTCAAAAAACAGTAATATTTCTTAGCATGAAAATATTTTCATGATAAAAATAAAGTAAGAAAAAGTCAGTTAATGGAGCATACTGTGTGTATACTGTGTTCCTAAGAGTGTATGTAGGGATTAGTACTAGAGCATTACGAAGATGCATAATTAACAAAGCTATTCTTATTATACCTTTCTGTATTGTTTTTTACACTCAGTACATAATATTACTATAGGCAAAAGTATATAAGATATAAGAAAACTGTCTCTTCAAAAATCCATATATGTATATGTTCTGTGTCTGTGTGAATGTATGCTAAATGTGTGGAGGTACTTTTAAATTCGAGAAGAGGTGTATTCTCTGGATCTGGAGTTATAGGTGATTGAGAGCTGCTTTGTGTGTGTGCTGGAAACTGAACTCAGGGCCTCTGGGAGAGCAGTGTCTTTAAATCAGCTGACCCATCTCTCCAGATCCTGCTCCTTTAACAATGAAGCACATTAATAAATTTCAATTCTGTTCTGAAAAATATACAATCATATTATTTTTCACAACATGTGAATTAAGTTATGCATTATGTATTGATAACATTTTGGAGGAAACAAACCATATCAGTGAAAAACTACATAATATGTAAAATACTGTATTCCAAGTTATCTATGTCTCCCTTTGGGAAAACTATTTCACAGCTCTATGAATTACAGGCTACTGATGGTAAGTGATTTTTGACTATAGACACAGAAACTTCACCTGTTCTAGTTAGTGAAAAGGTTTTTTTTCTCACTGTAGAATAGACTAATTTTTCTATCACTGGCAGATACATTCGAGTATATCTTAACTGTATATGTGTTTGTTTGGGATTGTCTCTGAGCTGGCAGTAAATATTTAACTGACCCAATCATTGGTAAATTGGCATCACTAATTGTTAGAGTCTAACACATAGTCACGTTTATGCATGTATGGGAGTTTTTCTCTTACCATTTAAAAAGCTTTCCTAACAATGATACTTTTAGCTAATATTTGCTATAAACCCCATATACACATAATCCTCTATTAAGTTCTTATAATATTTACTTACTTATGATGTCTATACTTCACAAATATCTGTCTAGTGTTAAGTATAAATTTAATATACTTCATGCAAAGAGAAACAGATAGTACATGGTAAAGCAGGATTCAGATTCAGACTGAGTTTGGATGTGTGATTAGCTGTGTAATATCCTTGCAGTTATTCAGAGGAGAAAACTAACCCTTAGCAAGGTTCAAACACCTTTTTATTTTATTTTTATTTTCTCAATAAATATTTTGAACACCTACCGTGAACCAGGTATTGACCTAGTCTTTGGAACAGAACACTAGGAGCAAAAGAATCCTCTACCTTAAAATCTCATAATCCTTAAATTTTATTTTTTTCCAGCTTTCTTTATTTTTTCCTTTCTTTCTTTTTTCTTTTTTTACAAATCAATTTAGAACATTTTCTTGATAAGAATTGTAACTTCTAGTATGTGTACTGTAAAATTTTCTTGTATCCTTCTACTGCCTAGTAAAAAGTAAATTCAAGTATAAACAGAAAAGCAACTCACACAGCCTCCCTTTGTGGATGCCATTTTCTCTTTCTCTCTGAAATATACTTTTCTTGACTTCCTTGCTGGGTGGATCCTTGTTCTTCCCCTCAAAATTCTGCAGTGCTTGAAACCTTCCTGCTGTTCTTTGTTAAGGTACCAGTTCTTCCTGAAGCATTTCCTAGTCATGATCCTTCTCTTCATTCTATTACCTTAAGCTTCTCCAGTACTGGTGCTATTAAGCAAACTGCAATTATCTAATTCAAATGTCTGAGTATATGAATATTATTTTACAAATTCTTGAAGGTACTGATTTCACTGCTCTATCATCAGGTCCTAACCTAGTTTAAACACATAGAAGTAAGTTCTTATTGACGTGATTACAACTGAGTGTCAAATAAAGAGAAAGACCAACCTCTCTATACTACGAAAGAGTTATTATCAGGGTACAGTATATTTGGAACAAAAAGAACAAATTTAGAGGTTGAAACTGAATTATCTTCTTGGATCAGCCACGTATTAGTTATAAAACCTTGGACAAATACTATCAATGCTTTATACTTCAATTTACTTACAAGTAAAATGAAAATTAACGTTTCCACCTTGTGTTATAATTGTGAAGACAAAATGGGCTAATGTATTGAAGGTCTGATGATAAGCAAGCGCCTAATAAATATGCTTTTCCTTCCTTTCTATTTCTGACTAGCTCTAAATTATTAGGACAGCATTTGGGCACATAACAGGATATCCTACACAAAGCAGGAATGGCTTCCCTGGGTAATATAGATGGCATTGCTAACAATAGTGAGGAGAATAAGAGGAAGTGAATACAAATGAACCTTCTCAATGTTTCACCCTCCAGGGTTCAATGTAAGGTTCACAGGAGGACTTTGAACATTAAATGACCTCGTAAACCATCCAACATAGTTAAGCAGCTGTGGGGCTCAATCAGCACACATTCCTAAAGGCAAGGTGGTTCAGTGAGAGACAAGAAACTGGAATGAGAGCTGCCTTATAGTTCCTCAGGGATACGTGGTATGGAACACATATGCCAAGGACATTATCAGACCCAGTGTCTTCCTGCTTTGTTCCTGCCCAGGAAATGGAGACTGGGAAGAGCAATCTAACCCTATCTTATATTTCCAGATGTAAGTCAGATCTGACAGCCTTCTTGCTTTTAGAGAAGACCACTCTTAATTCTAAGTAGCAATAAGGCATATTGGAAGCTGATCAGTCAGATGTAACACTATATTAATATGGAACAAGTCCTACCTGCATTTGACTAGAGATGAAAGACCATAGGCTTAAACATCCATTTGCAGGAAGTAGGTTACTTCTTGAACCTATGTGACCCTGCCTCCAACTCTTATTCTAGCTGTAGATACTTGCATCCTCCAGCCTATGCTGCGATTCCCACATGCTCCTCCAAGAGAAGTAGTCAAAAAGTAGCATGGTACTACAGAGGAATGCAGGACAGGGCTGTGGAAAGGAAAGTACTTCTAGTAACCAACTGCCATGCTAATTTGGTCAATAACATCAGTAAAGATGATACTGTATACAGAGGACCATTTTCACTCTGGAGACTACAGAACTATATCAAAATCAACATGCACTAGAAAAATAATTGTACATTCTGTCAAAATAATACTTTTTAATGTACAATTATTTTTCACTAACGTGTATTACTTTTATAAAACTGAATCTCATTAAGGTGTTTTCACCCACCCATCTATCTAATGCATTTCAACATCTCCTGTCTCATTTATTGTTCTCGCTTATATATGTTCCCCTTCATCATGACCCCCTCCATTTTCCTTAATATTTTCCCATCACTTTCAACTGTTTTATAGATTACAAAAATAAAAAATAATGTGCAACATTACTTTGTAAGTCTGTTTTATTTGACTTAACATGACGTTAGTCCATTCTATTTTCACGACTCCATTCATTTTTATGCCTGACCGATACTATGTTGCATGCAATATGTTCAGCATATTGTCTTTATCCACTCATTTGCTGGTTGATGCAATGATGCAAATGAGTCCCCAGGGTAACGCCCTGACTGCTGTTGTGAACAGTGCTGTTGTAAACATTGGTATGGGTATCTCTACACTATATGCATTTTGTTTTCTTCAGATCTGGTAGATGACATGGTGTCTATTTGCACCTGTTCTCTTTTCCCTAATTTCTTAAGCCAGAATTCTAAGAGATGGGTTCCGTGATGACATTTTCATATGTGCGATGTCTATGTCTTTTATTTTCATTCATCTTTTGCTAACCTTTCCAGTTATTTCTTCGGCCTCTCTTCTGCTCCCTTTTCACATTATTCAATAGCCCCCCCTTTTTAGTTGCTCCTGAAGAATCTCTGTGCTGAATTCTGTGTTGCCCCTGGTATTGTTTACTTGCCCCAGTCCTCACCATCCTTTTCTGTTATTTGGCTTTTTCTTTTAGTCCAGATGAGATAAAATGTCAGTATCATTTTGATTTCCATTTCCCTGATGGCTAAAAAGTTGTAGATCTCTTAGGTAGCTAATCGTTACTTATACTTTCTTTTGAGAACCATTTATTTGAGAAATTTACCTACTTATTAATTAAATTACTTGTACTTTTGGTGTTTAATTTTAATGTTTTTATTGAAATAGGATTGCTTTTTTTTAATCCCTTTTGCCCTTCCCGTCTAACCTCCCTCAAATTCTTCCCACATTTCTCTCCTTTTCTGCTCTTAAATTGGTAGCCTCTTTTTCTTTAAAAAATTTTCTCCAAGATGGCAAGGATGCCCTCACATTATATAGGCTCTCTAGATTGTTTCTATCTACTTATTGTTTCTACCAGTGTTTCTCACACCCTTGAGTTTAATGTGATGGTCAATTGTTGCTATTATTGTTTGGTCTGTTAAGGTCTTCTTCCCAAAGCTGTCCCATATGCCTGCATATTGAAGTGCTTCCCTCTTATAAATTTAAATAAGCTAGACACTTATGATAAGGTCTTTAATTTGAGATCAATTTCATGGACACAATGGGGTGAAAAAATGGTATAAATATAGTTCCCATGTATGATATTCTGAAAAGACATAAATTTAAAGTATAAAAGATTTTTTATCTTTTCCCATTGCATTTTTAGAATTTAGGTTTATTCTTCAATATATGGATATCTTCTTCTCCCAGAATATGCTAGAGAAGATGTCTTTTCTCTAATATGTGTCTTTGTAAAGAATCAGATGTCTGCAGTAGTGTGGCTGTGTTTCTGGTTCTTTTTTCTCCCCCACTCGTATATGACATTTGCTTTCATATGCAAACCATGTGTTTCTGTTGTTGTCATGGCTGGTAGGTTGGTTGGTTGGTTTCACTATGACTCTATAATTCTGTGAAGTTCTATACTCTGGTATTTCTGGCATTGCTTTTCCCCCCCACAAGTGTTTTGATTCTATTTCCATATGAATTTTTAAGATTGTTTTTATAGTTTATGAAAAATTCCAATGGAATGTTGACACAGACTGTATTGAGTTTGTTAGTCACTTAGTAATGTGGCCATTGGCATGGTATTAAATCTACCAATTCCTGAACACCTAAGTTCTGCTTCTTATTATCTTCTTCGGTTTTCTTCTCCACTTCCTTTCCTCCCTTCACATCCTCCCATATACTCATCCTTCCTTTCTTTAAATTTTATGGCCTATTTTTTTTTAATCAATTTTGCTACATACATATTTGTATATACATATTCCTTTCTTCTGACTACTGCCTCTGGTGAAGCTCATCCCATTGACCTTTCTTTATTCTTCTGTAGTTTTTATTTCGAAGACCTTTCTATATTGATTCATGCCTCATTTATGAGACTTAGCATCTTTGGATTTCCATGACTGTTAATGGTGCCAATATATTAGCTCCTTGATGACTATAGCATTTTCTCCACTTCCTTATCAGAGGTAGTACTACCCAGGATTCTCAGGCCAGTGTCAGCACTAAGGGCACTGTATTTATGTGATTCGTTTATTTTTGTGGAAATTGCAACCTGTATTGTCAAAGATATTATCCAATTTAACATCAAGGGTCACACAACAGTATTTTCAGAGGGAAAAGAAATGATTTGAAAAGTGAGATAGTAGAAATTTTATATAATAAATAACAATTTATGATGTTCTTACAACAGGGCCCTTCTCTTGCTATCTGAGTTGAAGTATTAGGTTTTTAAAATTAATATCCAGTCTGTCGTATTTTGATGCCTTTTGTAAAGGGTAATAAAATAAACTACCAGGAAAAATTAAATTGAAATGATATCAAAATTCAAACTCAAATGATATTACTAGATTCGATAGAAACATGGTTAACTCAAAATACTATACTTCCAAACCACTTTCAGTTTGTGTGAGGGACTGTGAAGAAACAGCTGCTTGCAACTACCATTCCTGGACTGGATTTAGAAAAACACTGTGGCATTGTTTGTACAGCAGTTTCAGGATCACCATAAGGGATGGATTACCTACATCCTACAGGAGAAAAGTGGGACAATGGATGTAGAAAAAATTACTGGATACCAAGTGTTTACCTTTATCCAACATCAAGGGCAAATACTGGAGGTTCTCCATTTATTCTTTGCTCATCAGAGAAAAAAGCAAAACTAGAAATCAGTTCTAATTACAAGGGAACTTGTCAGGGCAAACTCAAAAGCCAATATCTGAAATGTTTCAAAGTCCCCAACAGAAAAAAAAATAACATTTGTTATCTATGGCTTTTATGAAAAATTCTTTGAAAATTTTATACCTATATACACACAATGTATCTTGGTCACATTTATTCATGACTTCTTTCTTCTAGTACCCCCTGTGTTCTTGGAAACACAATTTCTTGCAAATTCACATCCTCTATATTTTTAATAACACAATGAATTCAATTAGTACTGCCAGCATACACTTGGATGTGGGGTTACCATTGGAGGCATATTCAAAATTCCACTGGCCACTTTCTCCAAATAAAACTGACTCTCCCTCCATCTGCAGCCATCTGTTGTAAATTGCTCCTGTCTTAAGAGGGAGACTTCACTAACTCCTCCACCAGTCATGGTTAAATTTTTAACTGGCTTAATTTTGTGTAGGTGGCCAACATGCTGTGGCTTCATTATGTTATAACAAGGAGGTTTTATGTCACACTCTTCTTTCTCTAGTTCTTTCAACACCCTCTGCTATGATGTTCCCTGAGTCTTTGATTAGGCATTGATATAGCAGTCCCATCTATTGCTGAGCTGAGCACTTACACTCTTCAGTACGTCAAACTGAATTAACTACTATACTCTGCAATGAGAAGCATATATGACCAAATTTGAGAGACGTGTAAATTTATGGGCTCAAGTACAAATATTTATAAGGCAGTTTAACAGCACAATTATTTAGCAAAATAGCAGTAAGTTCTTCTGTAAGGTCTATGCATTGTCCCATCCATGAATTTTGGCTGTGTCTATAGTACCAGGCATGGTTTTCTTCCAGTGGAGTAGGTGTCCAAGCCAATCAAGAGATTGATTAGTTATCCCCATAAACAGTCTCACTACTATCCCATCTGTAGTTTAATTTTGCCAAGAGGTTAGTAAGTTAGCATGCACAATCGAGTGCTGGGTAGGACTACTGATACATTTCCTTTCCCAATGTTCTTAATAGCACCTTCTTACACTATGAAAACTAGGCAGCAGAAAGAGATATTTTCCTGGTCAGGAGAATATTGAATTCTCTGTCTGGCTGCTTAAGTCTGTAATCTCTTCAGCAATAGTTTCATATCATCTAGTCATTTGAAGATAAAGAGTAATTGTGCTACTATCTCGTTTATGAACCTCGCTCTGTGAATCATTTGTTTATATTTCTGTGTGGTTTCTATCCTCATAGACAATGTTTTACCTTTTTCCCAAGTCCCAGTGAGGTTGATACTGGTGTTCTTACATTGCTGGTGAGAAATACATCTTATAAATGCTAAATGAATTATGACAGAAAGTTCCTTATGAGTTTAAGTGGCATTGGTATTGAAAGTCCATTGTATTCTTTTAGTTTCTATCTACCAGGCATTTCTCTTCCCAATCTTCCTTTGCCATAGGCAGATAATCTAAGTGTATAAGTAAATATAGAAAGTGTGCTTTTTATGAAGAAAATAAAAATATCTCTTCAGAAAGCCCCAAGAGAAGACTTGTGTACATGCCTTTGAAAATATCCAACAGTCATGTTGTATTTATTTTTTAAATTTAATCTCCACATAATTAGTAACCCAAGAAGCCAGAATTCCTCTACTGATGGATATTTCCGCTCAGTGTGCTGTAGTCATCTAGTCATTTTTAGAAAAAGTAAAATGCTGAATAGTTTTCTTAATATTCACTGAGTGAATCTTTATAACAAATGGGTCTGTTTTTCAATAATTTTAGAAACTCAAATTAAAGTCTTTTAAATTATTCACTAAATATGATTAGATTCCATACATAAGAAAGTGCTAGGATTGCACTTTTCTCTTCTTGAGTTACTAATGTGTTGAAACTTATTCTCCTCCCTGAATAAGTTTTGAAAGATAGGGTAAAAGCATTTTATATAAACTCATAGGTAAAATCTCTTTGTAGAATTTCTGGGGACATGGTGGGGAAAAAAAGCACCTGACCTTCCATGAATCTACAGAAACAATTTAGTATATTGCTTGGACACCTGAGTCAGACTCCTTTAACTAAGACCACAGGCATCGCCTCTCAATTTTGTCATTGAATTATGAAGTTATCAATAGTCTAATTGAGTAGGTCAGAGCTCTCATAGCCAATCACCTCTTGATGGTTGGATTCAACAAAGAGCACTATGAGGGACACATTATGTCCAAAACACATAATGATCCCATAAAAATCTCATTGATCTCATCTAAGGATGAAGCCATTAATGCTCTGATTACCTCATTAGTGATTACTAGCTGTTCTCTGATCATGATCACACTGGAGACCACATTTGATGGTTAGTCTTGGTTATCAACTTGTCTAAATCTTGGGTTAGCTAAAACCCAAGTAGTTGGGTATACCTGTGTTGGGTTTCTCTCAATTAAATAATTTGAAGTAGGAAGACATAATTTTAGTCTATATATTTCAAGGTGGAAAGATATTCATTAAATCTGGTCCATATATTTTCATGGCATTTAAATGTAAAGGAAGATGGAAGCTTCCTTTCTTTCCTTTCTTGCTCTTGTTGTCAAATCCATTCCTTCACTGACATTAGAGCCTACTTATTCAGAATTCTAGTGCATACTGAAAACCAGCTGAAACATCCAGCTTCATGGACTGATCATCTGCAGGATTCTTGGACTTTTTGTTAGTAGACAGTTACTGTTGAACTAGCTATACTGCAGTCTGTAAGCCAATCTCATAAGCTTCCTTTCCCTCTCTCTGTCTTTTTATTTATATAAATAGAAGATGGATACATACTTATGATAGATAGATAGATAGATAGATAGATAGATAATAAATTGGTAGTAGATAGATAGCTATAGATGATAGAAACATAGATAAATGATAGAAAGATAGACAAATAGATACTTAGATATATAGATATATCAATAACATAGATACATAGGTAGATGATAGATAGATAGATAGATAGATAGATAGATAGATAGATAGATAGATATGGATTCATTCTATAAATTCTATTCCTCTAGAGAACACTGACTAATATACCCATCTTCCCAAACAGGGAACTTTAGAGAATATAAATGCACCATATCAAATCCTATCTAGCCCTGTCTGAATCTTCCTTTAAAGAATCTCAATTTTGCCTATGATGTATTCTATAACACGTTTCTCTACTGCCTACTTATACTGACAGGATCATATCTACTTATACACTTATCTACCTCTAGTATCAAAAATACTGGTGAGTAGTTAGGCACTCAGTAAACTCCTGTTACAATAGATTAAGTTGACAAAAGCAACAAGGTGGAGTCTTTTGGATTATGTGTATTCATAGGCTTTGTTTGCATGCTGATAAGATGTGGGGCATGTATTCAGTTCTTATGCCCTTTTATAACCTTGGCTGTGAAGGAAATAAAATAGCACTCAATATTCCTATTACGATTGTCATAGGAATGAAAGATCCCAAGACCTATAAAGCTTAATACACAATTAACATCAGGCTTCGCTCTTGTCATCGGCTCATTATTCTAGACTTTTTCTGTCTAGACAGGTACCTCAATTTTAATCTACAGAGGTAATAAGAGAACAAAAGAGAAGATGCGGAGAAGAAAGAAAATCATAATCATGGTAAATTTAAAAATCAAAATGCAGCAATCTATTACTGTTCTGTCACTCAGAGAACACAGAAAATACCTGATCTCTTGTCCTCAGAATTGAAATGTAGGCAGGGCTGACCACCTCTATATGTTACATGGAATTCCTGATAGTAGTAATTTTGTATCCAGGCGGTATGGGCACAAAAACAATAAAAGTTTTGTCTATACTACTCAGATCCTTATAAACTATTGTGTGTTCATATAAAAACATTAAATATCTGTCTGTTCCAACAAGTGTTTGTTAACTCCATGGAAATTACACCCTTGGTGTAAGGGTGCACGACACATACCAGAGGGAGTCAAGACACTTAGGGTGGTGATTTTGGGTTGGTGAAACAGCACAAGGAATGGATGTCTGATGGCCAGTACCTCCTAAGATGTCTAAGAGAAGAAGAATGAAGACACAGCAGTTCACTGAGGGTGGGATTGGGGAGATAAATTCTATTTTAGTTTTTCTTTTTTGCTATTAAGATTTCCCATTACCCTACCTAAAGTGATAAGGGGCCGTTACTCTAAAACTTCCTTGCAAGGACTTGGACACACTATGCCACAACTCAGTTGTCAGCTTTAATTGTCTCTTCTATGACATAGGCATATTGAAAATTGACCAAAGTCAAGACTCAAGTGAAACTTTCAGAGTAATAACAATACAGTGATTTGGTACTCAAAATGCCTTCAATCACACATTCACCTGACATTCTCAGTAGCTATGTCAGATAATATAATAACAAGCCTGACATTTCACATGGCAATATAGAGGTTCAGTAGTTGAATATCTGGTCAAAATGGCATATCTCTGACATGGCAGTGTTGCATTTTGTTCCAGAGTAGCACCCTCAAAGGTCCACGGCAATAGCCTCTATGAAACAATATCTCTTGGTAAATGGTCTCTCTTTCAGCCTGTCATTTCAAGATAACAAGAATGCCATGCTCTAACTGTTGGCTCTGTAATTTTTTCTGTCATAACATAGCCAGTGATGCCACTAAAAGAAAAGTTTGCATAATACACCTTCTAGGGGTCCAGTCCTGACTCTTCACTTACTCTTGCTGAAGCAAAGTAACACTGATCAGTTAAATTGGAATCACTGCAGCACTTGCTAGAAGCTTTTCTGCACTTCATCCTTTTTTCCAGAGTGGTTTACATGCAAATCATATTCTCTTCCACACTTCTGCATCACAATGAGAGTTTCTATTTTGGAATTTTATTGTCCACTGCAGCTTGGAGAAATTCTTACTCCAGCTTGCCTCTGACACTGGCTGCATTTCAAAGGCACTTGGACCTCCCTCTAGTCAATCTAGCTTTACTCACCTTCTTGGCACAGCCATGTGCCTTTCCCAGAGAGGAAACCAGGCTCTGCACCCACTCCTTTAAAACAATTAGATGTGAACAAAGTTGGCTAGAAATAAAACAAATTTATAATATAATCCTTGTCTGGTGAAATTAACTCAAACGATTATCCTCAGACTTCTTTTTATCTCCAAAATTAGAAATGCTAATCACTACTTTTCTGCCGTAAAAACACTGTAGAGTTTACAATGAATACGGCTATGTATCTTACTCTCATGGCATGTCTCATCCAGGTCGTTAACGACCTTTTGAACTTGTATAAGGAACACTGCATACACTCTCTGGCATCTAGAAATGTTCCCAATTCTAACACATATGCTTAAAATGGTATTTTGTAGCATGAGTTTATTTTTAATACCTAACTCATTCTTTTTTTTTAAATTGGCTTTACATAAATAAAACTCTTTTTTGATATTTCATGTCTAAAGTCATATATATAAATATTAATAACATATATTAAGTACCATGTGATACTTCTTTTCTTTCTTTTTTTAATTGAAAATATTCTTCTCTCATGATTCTTCTCTCTTACAATACATCCCAACCATAGTTTTTCCTCCCTTGCCTTCCCAGTCATTTTTCATTGTAAGTTTGTTACATATTCTCACCCATCAGATCTATCCAGGCTCAGAAAATCAAAGCACATTATTCAAGGCACCAGAGCTAGATGATGACATGTCTCAGCCCTCTTTGATTCAATGCACTGTGATTTTTTTCTACTTCCTCACTAGGATACTTTCTTGAAACTTTGTGTGAAAGTTCTAATTAAATAAAATATCACATGATAATCACTGAGTAATTATTTCATGCCAGGTATCAAAGAGAAGGACTTATACTACTAACTTCCTGACCTCGGTACAGAAGAGTTTCTATGATAATTGCTTTTTTTAAATGACATGACTCAAGGTCGAGAAAGAGACTTATTTGTTCAAGAACTTAGAGACAAAATTAGCCAAGAATTCAGGATTTTCAAAAAAACTTCTACATCCAGGCAGTATCCAAAGCAGAGTAGATAGACGAAAGTTCAAAGCAGACCAAAGACTTTCTACAGACAGTGCTATAATGAGTGTAGACAGAGAAGGGACCATGAATGAACTCAAATGAATGGACAGACGTGAGGTGTCTGTGAGCTAGTTAGTTCTCTAATCATTTGGCAAGGTTCCTTCTCCCTTCTGTAAGGTCAAGGTGCCTGTGAGTTATTAAGAATGTTTGTCCTCTTATATAATGTATAAACTTTGCATTCAAGATGGAATAAATGACAAACCAGCAAACTTACTTTATGTGAAGTCTATAACTTGGAAAGACAACTTTGGGCCACATCATGAGTACCATTAAAAATTGGGTAAGGGGACCAGGAAGACAGCTCAGATGGCAAAGGTGTGTGCCACCAAATCTGACAACTTGATCCATCTTTGGGTTTTACGTAATAAAAAGAAAGAACCAACCTCCACAAGTTAAATGTGAGTTCCAGAAGTGCAATGATTTCATGAATATGCATGTTTTCTATGCACATTTGAGCATGTGCGTACACACACACATGTGCACATGAAATGCAGTATTTTTGAAATTAAAATATGTTTTAATTGAAATATAATTATAACTCCACCCCATTTTCTTCTCTCTCATCTACCATCACTTGTATACCTCTCATGTCCCTTCAACTCTCAAGCCAATAGCCTCTTTTATTATCATTGATTTTGTTGTTACATATTCATGTACATGTGTATGCATTTAAGTATTCATGAATATGTAATGTACACCACATATACACACATACATATGCATATGAACATAGACATACATTATGTACATATACACCTACACATACACACACAACTGGCTGAGCCCATGTTTCAGGGCTTATGCATTTGACAATCAACCACGGGCCTCATTCATAGGGGAACATAATTTTTTCTCTTCCATAAATCTTGTTCTTATACCCACAGCCATGTGTAGCTAACACCCCTTATCTTCTTTCAAAAAAGCTTCCTTTTTAAAGAAAGTGGAAACTATCGCAGAAAACTACATTGGACGCAACACAGAAATCAGCAGACAGGGTTGCTCAGTCCCAATGAATATGACCCTAACAAGGTCCTTGAATCTATGGTTTAGGTAACACTGCAGAAAAGAAAGTAGAAAAATAGTAAAAGCCATAATACCAGAAAGAGTATCTCCTAAGTATGTCTGCATAAACAAGTCCAGAAAAGTAGCAACATCCTTTTTATTTTTATGTTAATGTCAAAGGAGAAAATTTTTATGGGGCTCTACCCCTAGACAATGAACTATAAGTAACTGATTTTTTTGTTTTAAATCAAGGCTGAGAAATAGTTCGGTAGTAATAAGTGCATAGTGTTCTTTCACAGGAACTTAGTTCAGTTCTCAGCACATACTGAATAGCTCACAACCACCTTATCCAAGCATAGCTGACAACTCTCTAATCATGTGCAAAATATCAACACAAACACACACACACACAAACACACACACATATCATTTAAAGCAATAATAATTAGTCTAAAAGTAAGGTAAAGCCATGTGTGGTGGAACAGAATACTCATGTCACTCAGAAGGCAAGAACAGCAGGAGCAGGAGGAGGAGGAGCAGGAGGAGGAGGAGCAGGAAGAGGAGGAGGAGGAGGAGGAGGAGGAGGAGGAGGAGGAGGAGGAGGAGAAGGAGAAGGAGAAGGAGAAGGAGAAGGAGAAGGAGAAGGAGAAGGAGAAGGAGAAGGAGAAGGAGAAGGAGA
This sequence comes from Arvicanthis niloticus, assembly GCF_011762505.2. NCBI lineage: Eukaryota > Metazoa > Chordata > Mammalia > Rodentia > Muridae > Arvicanthis > Arvicanthis niloticus. The sequence goes on along the minus strand of NC_047670.1, from coordinate 37,715,102 downwards.
AGGAGAAGGAGAAGGAGAAGGAGAAGGAGAAGGAGAAGGAGAAGGCGAAGGCAGATCTTTGTGAATTCCAGGTCAGCCTATTCCACAAAGTGTGTTGTATGTTACAGGGCAGACAGAGCTACATAAAAAAAAAAAAAAAAAAAAAAAAAAAAAACATCTCAAAATTAAAATTAAAAAAAAGGAAGAAAGGACAAAATAAAATTTTGTATTGGCAAAACATTTTCTTTGGAAACTGAAAGAATTTTCTAAAAAAAGAAATATGTAATATTTTTTAAGATGATGAAAAATGGACAAAGACTTTAGGTGAACTGTTTAGAATGGCATATAGGAGTTCACATCTAGAGTCTTTAAAAGCTAGTGGAATAGAGATTGGGGTCCATCATGCAGAAGGTATTCAAAGTTCTTCAAATTAATTAATTGTAAAAAAGGATCATGAGCACAGTTGAAAAAGAATAGATTTGCACTAAGCAGATGAAGTCTAAGCTTCAGGGTACCTTACTTCCTAAGAACCTCTCCACAGCCAGGGCATGAGGGGCTCTGTTGATGTGAACAGCCATTGGCATTCAAAGAACATTTGAGATGAGACACTTCAATAGTAAAACAAATAAAGAACTTTAGTAGGAATGTCCCAAAATACAGCAGAAAGTTATGAAATTTTATATCTCATTTTTCTGTAATTAAGAAGTTAGAGAGACACTAATAAATTGCCAATAAAACATCCACATTCTGACAATTAAATGATATACATATTGTTTTTTCTTATTTCTCTTCATACAAAAAGAATATGAAAAATGTGATTGTGGTAGTTTACAGGGATTTGCAATTTTAATTTGTTTAAATTGATGTCCTCATTCTAAATGTTGACTTTTGGATAAAATTTATATTTATAATTCTAAATTACTTTCTATCAGTTGGTAAAGCCTGACCTGATTTAGGAAGATAAACCAGCATAAACTTAGCAGACACATCTTCTCTTGACTATGGTGAATGATCTTTCCCATGTGCTGTTTAATGTGCTTTTCTGTATCTATTGAGGATGTTGACAATTATTTCAGAGATATTAGCCCAAAGTTTCCTTTTTCTGCAATGTTTTTTTTGTGGTTTCAATAACAAAGAAATAACAACAAATTTGGAAATAGTAACTCCTTCTCTATTTTTTAAGAGTCTGGGAATAACTGACTTTATTTTTTTAAGTACATGATAAAATTCAACCACAAAAGCACCAAGTCTTGAAGTTTGCATAGTTTAATGTATGAAAATTAGTAGATTTGTTAATCTATTTTAACAGAATGAGAGAATATATATGCACATATACATAAACTACATACATACATACATACATACATACATACATACATACATACACAGACAAACAGAAACATACATATATGTATCCTGAAACTGTAGAATAGAAAAAACATTAGGAATAGCTTCCTGATATTGATCAATGCAAATGTGTTTTTTTGCATGTAATTCTAAAAATACAGACAACAAAAGCAATGATAAACAAATAGGGTTACATTAACTTGAAAGCTTACATTAACCTGAAGAAACAATTAATAGAATAAAAAAACAATTGAATAGTGGAAGAGATATTTGCAAACCATGCATCTAGTAAGGAGTTAATAACAACTCAATGGCAGGAAAATAAATTTGCTTGATTAAAGCAGGCAACATTTCAGTAAAGACTTCTCAACAGAAAAAAGTAAACAGTCAATAGGGATATGAAGTAATGTTTAACATTAGTAATTAGGAAGGAAGTTTTAATTACATCTAAAATGAAAGGAATTTCAAATTAGCAGGGTGCAAGCACAGACTTTAGGTTGAAAGTTTGCAAGGCAATACTGGTTCTTGTCTTAAGGAATAAGGTCCTTAAAGAGCCTGTAATAGGGATACATATCAATCAAACATAAAACACTGAAAATGCTTTTCATTTAAATAAGATTTCTTATGTGTTTTGTTAATGATGTTGTTTTTATTTTAAAAAAGGTTTATTTTTATATATTTGAATGCACTGTCACCGTCTTCAGACAAACCAGAGGAGGGCATCAGACCCCATTATAGATGGTTGTGAGGCACCATGTTGTTGCTGGTAATTGAACTCAGGACCTCTGGAAGAGCAGCCAGTGCTCTTAATCACTAAGCCATCTCTCCAGTCCGTCGTTTTTATTTTTTAACAGAAGACCTTATATGCTCCAGGCTGGCTTCATACCTACCACATAGCTGATGATGGCATTGAACTTCTGATTCTCAGGCTGGGATAATGGAGATATACCACTATGCTTAGCACTCTGTAGTGCTGAGGAGTTAGCCTAGGGCATTATTCATGCTAGACAAGCCCTATACCAACTGAGCTGTGTTCTCAGCACTAATCAGTTCTCAATTTGATTACTTTAGGGGAAAGAGATTAGTGGTAAATATACATATGCTAGGTAGTACATTAATTATTTTCCTTATTGTTCTGTGACATTACTTCCTCTTGGAAATAATGGTAACTTGTGGGAAGAATGCTTTGTTTTGGCTCACAATTAAAGAAGTTACAACCCATTGTAATAGAGGAGGCTTGGTGGCTGGGACTCCATCTGTAGCATCCAGAACTTGTGATAGAGCCTGATGCAGATCCATAGATTGAGAATAAGACAACTTGGTACAGAATCATAGCAAGGTTGTTACTGCGGAAGAGATGGTTCAGTGGTTAAGAGCCCTGGCTGATCTTCCAGAGATCCAGAGTTCAATTCCCAGTATCCACATGGTGGCTCACAATCATCTGTAATGGGAGCTGATGCCCTCTTCTGGTGTGTATGAAGATAGTAATAGTGTACTTATATACATAAATAAATAAATCTTTAAAAAATAAAAAAAAGGAAAAAGAAATCCTGCCTCCAAGCAACCTACTTCTTCAAGCCAGGTTCTACTGTAAAAGGTTTCACAACCTCCCAAAATTAGTTGGAGACCAAACATTCATAGGCATTCATCTATAGTGTCAATGTACAAATGCAACTCTCACCTCAAAGCAGCTAAGAGACAGTTTAGTTGAAACAAAATTTGAGTGACCATAGCCCAGGCACAAAGACTTAGGTTAGCCCATATTCTGTGTTTCCACTTAAGAGTTAGGTAAAATTTTCATGTCAGCTAGAAGCTGGGATTGTGTCCATACATGGTCAAAGTCAGAGCATTTAGGATGGGATTTGTGTGGCTGGCAACATCAAAAGATGAGGTTTTCAGGAATGCAGAACTGTGTTCTTAGTGCTTTTTCTTTGTTTAAAGGCTTTCTGAGCAGGTGGGGTTGGAAAGAAGAGGAGGAACAGCATTTCCCAGCTAGTATGAGGGAGAACAAGGGTTCCAACCAAACAATTGTAAGTAGGCAAGCTATAGTAAGGCAGAAAACCTTAGTTAAACGTGTCACATTCTCTTAGCCTTTTGGTTTTAGAAACTGGGTTTTATTAAGTTAGCCATCTCAAAAGTTTTTAATTAATCTTTTAGTTACAGGACATTAGTGCAGACAGAGGTGGGAAAGGAATGACTATTTCAGGGGTCCAAGATATTATAATTAGGCTCAGGACCTACAACATTTTTATATCTCCAATATGGTTCGTATTCTAAATGGTACATTAGCCTTATAGAAAGTTCAGTTGAAGATTCAATTTCTTCTTGGCACCTGTTTTTTCCTGTGGCAATATTTCACATTAGAATCACAATGTTCTTCTCTAGATTCATGTATACTAACTGGCATCTCACAATTATAATTGCATCTATCCAACTTTAAACATTCACCTACTCTTAATAGTATCAACTATTCAAATGTTGAAAGCCCCAAATCTCCTTTAACACAATCTTTTAACTGTGAGCCACTATAAAATGAATTCTGATTTGAGATACACACACACACACACACACACACACACACACACACACATATATATATATATTTGGTACCCAGTAAACATTTTGATTCCAATTGGAAGGAACAGGAGCACAACCAGGGGAGGTTGGACTAAAGCAATATCAAATCCAACAGGGCAAACATGCCCAACACCCAGGGGGTAACAGCATCTTCTGTACTTGGTTTGTGTTATCTCTTACAGCCTTGTTGCCTACAGCACATTCTGGCCTTACTCGATGACTGTAACTTTCTTTGGCAGATATTGTGTAGCAATTTCCTCTCTGATTAAAAGTTTCTATCAAAGGGAAAGGTTTGTTGAGACACAGGATGTTGGAGGGGAGATAAAATAAGAGATTCCAAGAGGAAAAACTGCTTTAGAAACAGGATGTTAGAAAGGCGTTGGAATGAAAGGATGTTTTTCAGAGAGGTGAGAAATTCCATCCTGTCTGAGGTCTCATTAAGCCCAGGAAGTAAACAACTCAAAGGCTTCAGGAAGTTCCTAAACTAATCAGATACACTAGACTCCTCCTCCTCTGAGCATGAGTAAGCTGTAAGTGCTGCTAAGAGACATTTTCTCAGAGAAGCTGAACTGCCTAGACAAGTTATGGATCTGTCAAGCTTACTGGGAAAAAAACACATATTAACAGAGCTTCTTTAAAGAAACAGAAATTAGTAAAGCCACCTGAAAGAATCATAGATAACTGAGCTACCTATACAAGAGGCTCAGATTCTGTGAACTGCCTAATACTCTACAACATATTGATCATCCTCAAAGTTGTGTAACACTCAGCATATGTCCAGATGTCGTGAATTGTCATGTTGGTGTGATCTTTGGTGATGTAGCTACCCTTGAGACATTTCTGTTCCTCTAAGTAATACCTCAGCAACAGTCTTATAAATGATCCCAATAATAAGACATTAGTTCACCAAGTTGGACTTTGGTGATATTCTTACTATGGCCTTTTCTTGGATGAGTAAGATTTTCTTCACTTCTCTCTAAGAACAGTGTGCAGATGACCCACATTCTTAATATCATCAATATTCTGGTATCTTCATTCCAACTTAGGTATCACCTGTAGAGCTCCACATTTTAGCCTTGTACTCTGTCTCAAGGACACTCTCTGGTCCACATTACCTGACTTAACATGGTTGTATTGTAGAGCCTTGCCATAAGTCTTCATAACACTCTCATTCTGGCATCCTGCATGCCTTCAAATGCAGTATCATAAAAATGTCAGAGTCCTACTGCAAACTTGAAAGCAGATTGGCTGCCTCCTCAAGGCTGCAGTTGTGTTTGTCTCAGGACCTGACTTGAAAAAAATGTTTTTTGCTTTATTAATGTGACCTAGGCCTCTATATTCTTTGACATTCTGTGATTGTATTTTTTAATGAAAATTTTCAAAAATGACCCTGTAGATTCACAGTGTGGAGAATTGCCTTCAAGGTATCTTTCTTACTGGCCCAGGTCAAATGGGGTACTTTGCAAGGGCACTAAGTTCTTCTAATAGGTATGGCTGCTTTGTCAGCCCTGCCATATACTCCAAACACACCTGTGTGTGCCTTTCCTTTAATATACAATCTCTCTCTCTCTCTCTCTCTGTCTCTCTCTCTCTCTCTCTCTCTCTCTCTCCCTCTCTCTCTCTCAAAACAAAGATACATAAATCCATGTTAAATGGTATTCATGGCACATCCTATATGTTACGCTGTCTTGAAATTTTCTCCACCGTGTGTGTGTGTGTGTGTGTGTGTGTGTGTGTGTGTGTGTATCTGCTTCATTCAAAATTTAGGACATGGCCAGGTTCTTTGTCACTTGAATTCAATGTACAACATTCTAGGACTCTAGGACTTGTCTAGACTTCAGTGCCAGCCTGTTGAATATCTCTCCCACAAACCAGTTCCAAAGGCCTACCTAGCATGTCTCTAGTCACGTTTATTATAGCTGCTTCTCTATGCTAGTTTTCTATATTATTTTCTTTTCTCATCATGTTTATGGGATAGCTGATGGAAACAATGTACAGGCAAAAGATTTTATGAAATACTGTCCACCATGATGGAGAAGGTATGTTGGCTAGGGATATATCTTTGGAGTTGGGAACTATGGTACAATTTCTTCATATCTTAGTAGTCAAGTGAGAACCAGAGAACAGAATGTGAGTTGCCAGGGGCTAAGGGAGGAGTAGTAAAGTTTGAGATGACCAACGTATATAAAAATTGGTTTATGTATCATAAATACATTTGAGAAATCTGTTGTATAGCAATGTAGTCTGAATTAATAATGTTAAGTATTAAAATTTGTAAATAAAGTAAATTTACAATATTCTCAGTATGTATGAATGGTGATGTAGTAATAGATATTAGTCATTTTACAATGTATACATATACTAGTATAGCATGCTGCACAACATGAGTGCATATATATATATATATACATATATATATATGATACATTTTATGATATATCATAAAATAAAAAATTAAAATGTAAGGGCATACATGTTTAGTGAGAATAAACATAAACTTCAGTGTTATTTACATTGATGATTAGAACATATGGGCACTAAGACAATGCACACTAGCTGCGGAGCTATCAGCCTTTCATCTCAGAAAAGAGGATGTAGGAAATGATGAAACTATACACACAAGGAATTCAGCTTCACAGTGTTTGTAGTCGACACAAAAGGAAATAGCTAAAATTTCAAAAAGCAGATTGTAGTCAAGGGGAAATTGAGCAGGGAAAGGGAATTTACAAGATTGTTCATTATGTCATAAATACAGGCAGACCATATCTCCAGGCACTCTTAGGTCATATCTGAGCTAAACCTGGGTGAGATCATGAAATTTCAGCTGAATATTCAAAGCTGTGTATATAAACAGAACTGAGATATTTCAAGATCGTTGGAATTGCATTACCATGTCTTCTTTTAATTTCAAGCATGGCTGTGTGCATCTGTTGGTCTGGTCATTCTGAGGGTGATTTTGCAACTCTGTTTAGAGCAGGCAAATAAAGCACAGGATTTGGATCTACAGAGGATTCTTCTTGTTCATCTTCGTACCTCTGCCATCAAGGAAAAAAGACAATGACCTGTGTTCAATAGACTGATTTCCTCTTTCTCCCAGGTCTGTAGAGACTCTTTGCCAGATCTCTTTCACCATGGGATGAGTTTTTAAGGGTGACTGAATTTGGTCAATAGAATGTAGGCAAGAAGTGATATGAGTAAGCCATTTCTAGTCTGGCCATGCCCAGCATTCTTTAAATGACTTTTTAGGCTCCTTTTTTTTATATATATATATCTGTGTCTTCCTTAGACAAAGACATATTTCGGATCTTTGAGACAACAGAAACACCATACATACAATTAAAAAAAATGGGTCTCTATATCTCCACTTGAACTGCCATTTTCCACACTGTCAATGGGAGAAAGTAATGTAATGTAAAAAACAAAAATTTTTTTTGTAATGTAAAATTTGGAATGTGTGTGGCTGGTTACAGAAATAGCATATCCTGCTTCATACAGCACATGGATAAAACTCTTTGAGCCTCAGTTTCATTATCTGTCCTACAATTCAATGGCTCTTGTAAGGACTGAATATGTAGCATGTCTGCGTACACAGACATTCTGTGTTTATTCTCATCTCTGTTCATTTTATGCTCACACGCAGACTTGGGCAAGACTGTCCCATTGCACATCCCATATAATTTTATGCATGGGTCCAGCACAATATGAATCCTGGCTTTCTCTAGTGCTCCCCATTCCAGACACCTGAGTAAATTTCAAAGATAGAGCATAGTTACTTCCAAATAAATGTGACAAAAGCAATTGTCATCACTTTAATAAAAGATTAAGTAAAGCAACAATGATTTTAAAAGTGAAACAATTTATAGCTTTTCTATCATGGTTTGGTAATGTCCTTGTATATATAAAAAAAGGATATTTAATCTCTTATTTAAATTGTCTGAATTACTCCTCTGTTCTGATAATAAAACAGCCCTTAGGTATCTTATTTGATATCAAGTAGACAAAAGAAAGTCTGATCAATATTCAGCTTTAGTACTTAGGTACATTTTATGCTGATTGAGACCTAAACTTCCCCAGCAACAATAGCTACCAAGTCAGTTTGCTCTTCAGATGCCTGTGGCTGGAATTGAATGTGTACCAACTGGAACTGATTACTTGAAACTTGAACAGTTCGGAGTTTAATAGAGTTAATTTGGGCATACTACCTACCACCAGGCTGTGTGTGTTTTCAAAGTCATATAAGAGCCAGTATTTTACGCAATGCAGGGGGGAGGCATTGTCACTGTGCTTCAACAGTCTAAAAGGCAATCCGATGAGGCCTCACAGCAGATTTCAATCTACAGGAAGAAACTGGTAGAAGCAATTGCAAAGGAATGCATTTTTAGAAGGTGGCTTCCTGTAGCCATTTGCCTTCCATTTGTGTGAACATCTGAACAGAGAAAAAGAAAAATGACAACATTACTAGATTCTGACATCTGGAAATTGTGAAGCGTACAGTTTTTACACTAATTTAATGCACATTCTCACATTACAGTAATGTTTAACAGTTACCCATGTGCCACTCAGAGAGATGCATTGTATGAAAAGAATTTTGGCAACAGAGACTCTTCAGGCTACGGACATGAGAAAGGAAACACTTGTGCTGTGCAGATTACCAATTTAGCATTTATTCAGCTAACTTCCCAGAATGTGAGGATGGGAAGAGGATTTAGAACCTAACTCATTCCAATCATTTTGTTTTCTAATATATGAGGAAACTGAGTCTCCAAGATGGAGGGTGACTGTCAATGATGAAACAAACAGACGCGACAAAGAGCAACCAAGTCCCCGCAGAATGCAAAGATACATATGACATACTTCAATGAGCTTTTTATTTGCCTTGTAACAATGACCCCATTTCTGTTTGTGCCCAGACTAGACAAAGAATGAAAGCAGATGGTTATCTCAGATCACTAGGCTCTTTTTTTTTTTTTTTACTTGATCAGGTGATGGCCTAGCAGAATGTGATTTTTATCCATCAGCACCCAACCCTGTCAAATCAGTAGCGTAGGATCATCTTTTATGTTTTTAATATACATCATTTTTTTTTTGCAATCTGCATGCTTCCTACTGTCTTTCTAAATGTCTGTGTGACAAGTGAGTGAAAAATCAGTGCCATGCGTAACATGAAGGCATCTGGAGTAAAGTCTTGGCTACCCACGTGTCTGTGGGGACATTTCAACTCCTTGTTATTCTCACCTGTAAACTGAGAAGAGGCGGATGGGAGTATAGCTAAGGTGCTACAAGATTTACAACTTTATATTAACAAAAAAAATGATTTCATCTCATGCCAACTCCACAACACAAGTTTTTTTTTTTCTACAAGTAAATGCAATAATTAACATGTCAGCCAGGGAGAATGCCTCTGGAGCAGTCATTCATGTGTCTGGGCTTCCAAAGGGCCATGGTAGACAGACTCTCATAATAATTAACAAGGAGAAATTCTGTCAGGCACTCAGTTGTTATTAGGCCTTATTTTAAGTATAAGCTCATTTGGTCCTCTGAACTGGATGAGTACATACAATTGCTGTCATTATGCATGTGAGGAATTGGAGGTAGAGAAGAGGAAATGACTACCCAAGGCTATGATGTTGGCTTAACCAGGATTAAGCATCAGATGATCCAGCTTTGGGGCCTAGGCTCTTTACCACTCTGCAAAAAAAATGTGTAACCAAAGGCCAAGGAAGCTCAAGAAAGAGACCTGAAGAGACACAAGCATAAAAACATATTTCTTTGGCTTGACTATCTGTACTCCCGAAAAGTGCCACTTTATCCCCAGTACAGACAGTAATCGCTCTAGAGTCCTATGAAAACGTTAACTGGAATGAGATCTGATCCTTTTTGTCCCTATGCCTTCTTCTTTATGAGGAAATGGTGTTGAAAGGCAACATCGAACAGCATGGTGATGTCTTGAAACGACAGACTATTCCTTAATAGATGTCAAATTTGCTTCTGTCTTAATCTTGTATTTTTCATCCCTCATGACTTTTGACAATATACTTTACCCAGTTCCCAAATTATCCAGTTGTTACAGCAGCACACAGTGACTCATATAAGTCACAGAGATGAGAGCAATAAGCATTATTCATAGAACATATATTCTCTGCCACACGCTATGCCAGGTGACTTCCCTCATTCAGTTCCAACTTGATAATTCCTTCAGGAAACATTTATTCCGGAATTGCAGTGGAGTAGCTACAAGGAACCTCAGAGAATTAAATCCATACTTTATAATCTAAAACCCATTTCTGGATACATTTTTTTTAATCTATCCTGTGGAGTTTTTTTTTTTTTTTTTAAATCAAACTGTGAAGGTTCTAAGTGATAATACGTCCAGTTTAAGCCCTGGCCCAGAGGATCCCAAAGGATTTTAAATCTACTATTAATAAAAGGCTTTGTGATATCTGTCAGAATCTAGGAAACGCATTTACTCTGGAATATTTTGGTGTTGCTTTGATACGAATACCATCTCACACTAAGCCCTGAAGACATTTTGAGTAGAATTGTGTGTGTGTGTATGTGTGTGTATATGTGTGTGTTTGTGTGTCTTTAGGGATAAAGGCACAGAAGTAGGCAATTCTCTGAAGCATGGAAGTAAGTTATTCGACACTTTTATCACCTGGCAGTTCATCTGTTGTTTGCTGTCATTGCTAAATTGAGGGGCAAGCAGGGTGAGGAGCAAGTAGAGAATGACATCATAAAAAGTAGATGGTCATTGGGCATTAAATGAAGGAAACACACCCATGCCTCTAGGATAAATTAAGATTTAGTGACTGGCAAAATGTCAGGCTCTAGGATGGATGGATGGGTATTTAGTGATTGGCAAGGTGTCAGATTTTTGGGTAAATTGTAATTTTCTGATTGGCCATGTGTCAGGCTTCTAGAGAAGAAGTAAAGACCCTAGGAGTCAGGGTAAATGAAGGACTCTAGGAGTCAGTCTCACCAACTCTGAAGTAGGTGTCTGAGTTCCAGCACAGGCCCAGATTGTAATAGATAAATGTCCTTTTGCATCAGGACAAGTCGATGAAAGACTGGAAAATTGGAATTGAATATAATAAAGAGGACCTTAGATGGAAATCCCTACTTCCTATATAGATTTTTGGAGTTTTATATTTTCACACACACTATCTTAGACAATCTCTCATAAGAAGAATGTTTTTCCTTCTGTTAATACTTATGAAATGATGAAAACTTAAGAAATTTAAATAGTAATGAGAATTCTTTACAGAAATACAACTGATGTGAGGCTATGCAGATATATAATGAGATCTATTAGAGTAATTAGCTCATATCAGTACGGAAGCTGACAAGGTTCCTAATATGCCATCTACAAATGGGAGAACCAGGAAAGACAGTGGTACAGTTTGACCCAAGGCCAAAAGCCTAAGAACATGCATGGACAGTATCTGTATGGTCTGATAACTTCAAACTTTTATTGTCCCAGGAAGGAGAAGAAATATAGATAAATATCTCAAAATAAATAGAGAGGGAGAAAGAGGAAGAGGTTTATTAAGAGAGACCTACAGAGACAAAGAGAGACAGAGTTCTTCAAGTGGTAGGGTTTTTTGTTTGTTTGGTTGGTTGGTTTGGCTTGGCTTGGTTTGGTTTTCTGAAAACATTATCATAGACATATCCAGAAATGTTTTATTAGCTATTTTTAGTTAAAACATGCAACCATCTGCTATAGATGATTGACATAAGTTTATATCAGGCTTTAACCAAATATATGACAATTTATTTTAACAATCTTATTCCTCTATTGACTGCTTAAGTTAAAACCCTTATCTTATGTATTAAGATGGACAGTCACTAGTTAGTGCTAGTAAAATTTGGATAAAGAAGTCCAAATGATGTAAAATCTACAATGGGTAGCATCCCCACGCACATGGACTATGCCAGGCTGAATGGGTGAGAGTGAGCTTCTCTCAACTGCCCTGAAGACTGCTGTCTGAATTCAGTTGTATCTGCCAAAATGAAACATCAAATTCTTAATTCATGATGTCTATGAATATGGCCTCATTAATATATAGGTTCTTTGCATCTGTAATTAATCATCTTTAAATTGGGTCTTCCTTAAATCCTATTAGTGGAGAAAGAAAAGGGAAATTTGAGGCACATAGACACACCAAGAGAAAGGGAAAACGGTCATGAAAAATAGATGCAGAGATTTTAAATTTCTTTTATTTTATTTAACCTTATGTTTCTGAGTGTTTTTCTTGCCTGCATATCTGGGTATCATATCTTGGCATATATAGAAACCAGAAGAATGCATCAAATTCCCAGGAACTGGAAAGATAGATAGTTATGACACACTATGTAGGTGCTAGGAATCAAACCCAGGATTTCTGGAAGAGCAGCAGATTCTTTGAACCACTAATCCATCTCTCCACCCTGAGGCAACAATAATACCATTGCTTTTACAAGTCATGGCATATCAAAGATTACTGACACTTACCAAGTACAAGGAGAAAGACATAAAACACAAGTCCCCTTACAATCTCACAGGGATTCAGTCCAGCTTCTTCCAGATCAGTGACTGGAAACAGGTGGGCTAGAACACAGCTGATGTGATGAATTCTCATGATTGACTGTTGCCAATATGGTGCCTCAAGAAGAATCTAGTGATTTTCAAACTCTATCTGTCCATTCTGGTAAAGTTTTTGTGCAAGAGGAGAGGATTCTGAGTGGGTACAATCCTGAACAGTCAGTCCCTTTGGGGGACATGTTTGTGGTAACACAGCAAACACCCATAATCAAAACCCAGACAAGCAATCAAAACCCAGACAAGAACAACAGTCAGAATTTGGGTGCAGCTATGGCTCTTTGAATCAAAAGACGACAGGGGAGAGATAGTATCCAGCTGGGACAGTAAAGAGACTTATAAGAACATCTCAATACCATTAACACAGTGAGTCCAGTAGTTGTGTATCGAGTGTCGTGCAGTTAGAAGAGCTGCAGTACGTGTGTGTGTGTGTGTGTGTGTGTGTGTGTGTGTGTGTGTGTGTGTGTTTTAAAAGTTGTCCCAGGGTCAGTTTACGAAATGAAAATAGATTCAATTACTCTGATCTTTATACTAAGTTCAATTACTTTTTTCTTTTATCAGAAAATACTGTGCAATAGAAAGTATCAACTTGGTTTTCTGCTGTATATTTCCTAAAGACCTCAGAAAGTCCAAATACCTTGCCTATAGACACTCATTCATTTGTTTGTTAAAGAGGACTTTGGTAAGACTGAGAACATAACTTAATAGTAGGGTGCTTACTTATCCTGGGTTCAGTTCTCAGCATTAAGAAAGAAAGAAAGAAAGAAAGAAAGAAAGAAAGAAAGAAAGAAAGAAAGAAAGAAAGAAAGAAAGAAAGAAAGAAAGAAAAAAGAAAGGAAGGAAGGAAGAAAGAAAGAAAGAAAGAAAGAAAGAGCATGCAGAGCCTATTATAGCATCGCATACACCCATTCCTATTTTCAGAACATAGCCAATAATTTTTTTCTTAACTTAGGGTAGGAACATCAAATTATAATTAATCATTTATCATTATAGTAATCTCCCCTTCCATGTCTTCATTAGGAATCAAAAATTCAATAATTTAGTCCTTAAAAATATTTATACCAGAGTTTAAAAATCAAGGGGAAAATGTTCAATCAAATAAGGAGAGTTTTCCATGATAAAATTTAAAGATGACATTAAAAATGAAAATGTTTTAAGTTTTCTATATGTCAAAAACCCATGATGAAGTAAACACTGAATAGGGCCAGGTGTAGGGTCAGGACTATGTTTGGACTTCCTTGTGAAACAAATATGCTTCTGTTGGCTGCTACATCAATCATTTTGTTTACTGGCACATTAATTTATTGATTAGATTTATTTTATTTTCATCTATGTATATGTGTGAGTATGTGCATACCCATGTGCAGGTGCTTGCCAAAGCCAGAAGAGGTTATTGGACTGGAGTTACAGGTAATTGTGAGCTGCCAAACATGGGTGCTGGGAACCAAATACTAGTTCTGGAAGAACAGCAGAGACTCTTAGCCACCAACCCTTCTTCAAACCCTACTTACTGGTATAGATAAGGGAAATTTAAGTTTGCATCCTTAATACCAACTTCCAACTAGTATGTACATGTGCTTTAACATACTCTATCATAAAATATTTATGACAACCTTATGTTATATAGCATAATTCTGAAACTACATTTGAAAGACATGTAGGATCTGAGAAGTTGGGGAGCATTCTCTACACAATAGAGCACATAAGTTCAGGGTTGAGATTCAAGGGTATCTCTGCAGCCTTCTATATTTCATACCAATCAGGAGATTCTCCACCTTCCTCTCTTAGAAAACAAGTTACATTTATAATGATCTTTTCCTCTTCCTCTTCACCCTCTTTCCTTCATCTCTATCCACAGGTATAACTTTGCAAATGTTTGATATGATGGGAGAAAATGGAACACACAGTATAAATGATTTTACTTTTCTCCCTTGTAAGTTAATTCCCTTGTCATTTTGATGCTGCAGACCAAAACCTTTGACTTTTATATAGAGTTATGTTATCGTAACCATACTCTGACATATAATGATTGGTTCTATATCTTCATAATGTAAGCAGTCACACCGGATAGATAGATAGATAAATTCTAAAGTTTTCTAGACATAATAAAGAGTTTATGTCTTGTGGATTTTTTTGATGCTTAAACAATTTATTATCTGTCTGTTCTGTTTACTTTGAGCTGAATTCTCGCTTACTATAATAAAGGACTATTCCATCTGATTTGGCCCTCGAAGAGGCAGAATTTGTCATTTTCTTGAGCTGTACACTGTATGTGTGCTACTGTATGACATGCCAGCTGTACACACTTGGCAATCAAACAACCCCCAGGCAATGCAGACTATGAATAAATATAATGCAAAAGAAAGAAGGTGCTTTTCTTTATTAAGGGAATTGTGGAGTCTTAGATAAAAAATAGGTCATCAGAAAATGTATTTTATTGTGATGTTTTTCTTCTTTTACTTTTTTTATTGTTTTGTTTCCCATGTTTTAGTTTTATTCTTTATATATTTTTATTGAGTATTAAAGGTATATAAATAATTAAATACAATCTTAGCTACTCTTATTTCCACCTCCTCTACTCCATATTCTTCCCAACACATTCATCTCCTAACTATTAAGGTTGGTTTTTTTTTTTAAAAAAAAAAAAAAACACCATTATGAGATGACACCTTAGTCTATGGGAGTACCCTCATTACACAGTAGACTAAAGTACAAAGTTGGCATTTAGAATACCCCATGATTTAGCATAGCTGTAGGTAAAGAAACACAAGCCAACCAGAGTCTTCCTCAGACTGAACATTGCCACAGGACACTTAAAACCCTGGCACATATTAGACATATATAAAACATATATGATTTCTTGCTCCAGTTGTTTGAGCTCTAGTGATGTCCTATCATTCACTTTAGCACACATGACTTCGCTGTATACTTGTGTATACACCATGCTTATGTCTTGGGTAGAAAGATAAATAATGCATAGTGTGTTTTCTGGAGGAAGGAAATAAATACATGTGTTCTCATTAATAAATCACAAGAAAGAAAATGATGCAGTCCAGAGAAAAGCTAGGCAATATATGATTGTCATTTACCATGGGTGATTTCTTTTGAGTTTGTAAGAGATGAGACAATTTGTAAATTGTCAGGAAGAATAAAAAGAATTTCTAAACTCTCAAAGACAGAGAATATATTCACCTTGGTGGAGAGACTTAAGCAAAAGAGAAACATGAATTGAGTCAACGTTAGTTACAGAATTTGGCTGAAGTATCTTGTGAAAGGACAGCTAAAGGCACACATGGATTGAGACATTTTATTTTTTGTTTGTTAGCATGGGTGGGAATTTGCATTTTCTTTCTACAAGCCATATAGAAGTCAAGACATAAAGTCAAGACATAAAAGGCAGGCATAAGCATGCAGATCAGAATGTATACATGTGTATGCCTCTATGTGTAAAAGACTGTGGTCTCCTGAGGAAGAAGGCATAATCATTAGCATAATATTTCTTGCTAGCTGCTTAGAATACATAATAGCACCTTTGAATTAATAATATTAGGAAATATGTTTGTGTGTGTATCTGTGTACACACACACACATCCCTTTTTAATAAATAGAAGCACATGAAGTACAAATAGAGGTTGAGGTATTTATACTTGGTGACACAAAATTTTTCTTCCTTCAATATTCTACAAAGAAGACAAATGGTATATATTTAAAGTGAACAATGTAGGGAAATATTTAAGGGAATGAGGGCAGGGAATGCAATTAGAAAATTAGTACACAGCACTACTAATAAAATTATGGAATTTATGAGGATGCGATGGGAGAGGTACATTCTAGAATACATATCAATAAAGAAAATTGTTGTTTGTGGATTAATGATGTACCTATAAGTATCAATTCTGCAATACTCAATAAAGACATTTTTTTCAGTTTTTAAAGAAATGTTCATTTCTTTTTCAAAGCAATAATGTAGAATTGGGCTAGGATAGTTGTGAAAATAAACACATAATCTAAGTGAGCAGAGACTTACGGAGTTCTGGGATTTGAGAATAACTAAGACAAAAGCAAACTTACCTCTTCCAGCTTTTCTCACTCTGGAAGACACTTGCAGAATGAAGGCAAAGTGGTGTATTTATGTTCTAAAATTATCTATTTTCTCTTCTGTCGTCTTTGACAGGTAGGTGCTAAATGAAAATGGCAGGATATCTCTAAGTTAAGTGAACATAAAAGGCGATTTTTAGCACCTCAGTGTAGCTCAATGGTAAGAAAGTCAGACTAGCTGCTAGAACTCAGCACTGCAAGACTCCATATAAACTCAGAAGTGATTTGACCCCATCTCTCTGAGCATTGGCTTTTACTCTATAAACCACTGTAATATGAGAAATTCCAGTAGGGAAACTTTGATCTCTACTTTACATACAATGGTTCTGTATGGACTATATGATTCTATAAATTACTATATGATTCCATAATGATTATAATATCAAAAAGTTGCCCTTAGACTTTCTCTATTAATCAAGGCTTTGATATGTGTGTGCTCTATAATATTACAGCAATAGTTTCACAGAATTTCAGTATTTCAGAAATTGATTTGTGTTCTGGATGCTGTGATGGCAAACATACTGACGTTGTCCATAAGTTATCCTTGAAACTCCAAAGAACAAAGACAAAATAAGTAACTTTGTTATGCATTAATAGCCTGTGACCTTTCTAAAAAGCCTGATATGAGAACAGCCTATAGCTTCTGTGGTAAACTCTGATGATTTAATTCTTCAAAATTATGCTTAAGAGTAGCTGGGGAGATGGCTCCATAAGTAATGTACTTGCTATGCAAGCATGAGGACCTGAGTTCAAATCCCTAGCAACTGTGTGTTGGGATCCATGTATCCACAACTCCTGGACTTGCCGAGGAAGGGAGCAAAGACAGGCAGATCCTGGGTGCTTGCTGACCAGCCTGTGTAGCCCAAACTGCCAGCTCCGGGTTTAGGAAGAGAATTTGCCTCAATAACAATGATAATAAGATGGAGAGTGAGAAAAGAGGATACTCATCATGGGCCACTATCTTCCATATGTGAACACACAAGGATGCCTTCCTGTACACGTGTTCATATAAAGCAAGTTGGACACATACACAAGTACACACCAACACATACATACCACACAGATACACACCACACATACATACATACATACATACACACACACACACACACACACACACACATGCACAAAGAGCTTATCAGATTAGAAATGGACTATAGTGGAGTGGTCATGGCCTGAAACCCAGAATCTGAAGTCTTGACTTAAGTCTCACCTTTATGCAATAACTATCTGACATGGTGATCTACTGAATGCACCTCCACCCATGTTTCACATAAAGGCCCTTTACCAAGATGAGGACCATGATAGCACTGATAAGAAGTGACTTTGGATTGTGGAGAGAATCGTCTAAGAGGATCTATATGAATGAGTGGTGTAGGAGAAAAAAAAAACTGTTGGGAACTTGTAAAAGCGCCATCCCTCACAAGTTCTGGCACTATATAAACAGTCAAAGTTCATTATCTGAAGACCTGGTCTGCAGGCATAAGAAATGCTATTCTTTTCCTTAAACCAATAAAAACATTGCAGACGTTTAAAAACTACATCCTTAAACAGAAGAAAACAAAGGGACACTGGAAGAAAATAGGATGATAGAATTCCAACTTCCCTTTAACATGTTTAAGAGATGTGCCCCTAAGCACAGTGATGGTGACCCTGTCTGGTCTTTCTATTCTGAGCAGCCATCACCTGGTTATCTGGAGCAGAGATAACTAAGGAAGGAGAAAGACAGGAAAAGGATTTGGATGGCTTTAGATAAAGGGTCATTGTGCCGGGGCTCCATCTCTCCAGAAGACATCACCTCTAACACATGGTTTTGGACTGAGTCCAGACATGAAGTCATTTATTGGGGAAGCTGAGTGACTTCTCAGAGTTCACACAAAGTTAATCCTGTTTGTAGATAACACTGTGGTGAAAAAGTTTCAGGACAAAGTTTCTGTTCTGATTTCTTGATGTGTGTTCCTGTGTATGGACATACTTACACGAGTGTGCACATATCTGTGGAGACCACATTTCCGCATCAGGTATCCCCTTAACTGTTGTTCACCTTACTTTGGGAACCAAGAGCTCACCAATTTAGCTGGACAAGCTTGCCAAGAAGCCCCAGGGATACTCTTGTCTCTGCTTCCCCAGCACTGAAATTATAGGTATGTGTCACCAAGACTGGCTTTGTGTCCTTTGAAAAGTATTAATTTATTATTGTTGTTGTTTGTGTGTCTGTGTGTGTGTATGCTTAAATATGTGTGTGTAATGCTCATGTATGTGCCTGTCTGATTTGTGTGTGTGTATGTGCATATGTGTGTGTATGTGTGTGTACAATTTGTGTATGAGTTTATGTGCATTCTGAGATTAGAGGACAGCTTTTGTTATGGAGTTTATTAGGAAAATATATAAATACTCATTTATCCTAGAATCACTTATTAAATTTAATTTGCTGGTATAACTTTTATTTTTTAATATTTTTTTTCTTTAGAAAGTTCATACCTACATACAGTATATCTTGAGCCTATCAACACATTTCTTCCCTCTCACCTTTCCCAGAACCAATACATTTTTTTCTTATCTGCAAGTTCTGGTTCTTTATCTTTTCAGCAGAAAAAGTCCAGTTAGTTCTTCCCATATGTGCATGCTTGTGAGAGCATCCCCGGACATATGGATAACCTCCCAGTGGCTAGATCATCCCCAAAGAAAAGTCACTTTCTGTACCCCAGAAGCCAGCCATCAAACACCAGTAGTTCCCCAGTCTGCCCATCTCCATGCTTGAGCTTTTGCTTATGTAGGTATTGTGTAGATTATCATAGCTACTCTAAGTTCATGTGTACAACTGTCAAGGTATGTCCATAAGACAGTAGCTTATAACACTCCTCCTCATTCTTTGGCTCAACAATTACTCCCGTGATGTTAACTGAGCCATGGGAATGGGGTGGTTGCTACAGATATTCCATTGTATGACACAATCACTTATTCTCCAAACTTTGAGCTGTCCTGGGTCTCTGTCTCTACTACTACCCACCTGAATGAAGAAATTCTTTGTCAGGTAGAAAGCAGCACAAATATAAAGACAAAATCATAAAGATTTAGAAGAAATTTGACCCCATGATCATTAAGCAAAATAATAGGTTCCCATTGTGGAGTTCATAGCCACAGCTGTGGGGATACCTGTGATTCTTCACCATCTTTTCTGTATCAGACATGGATCGTCTCCCACAGAGTGAAATTCAGATACTATGGAGAGAGCCCCCTTGTTGCCCAAATAATCAGTCTTAACACTATTGCATCAGTTGGGATATCTTCCCTAGCAGGTTGTGATCACAGCTTCAATCACTCAAACAGGGCTATTGCACCATCTGCAGATGACTGTGAACATTTTTTCTGTTGTTTGTTTGTTTTGTTTTATTTGTTTGTTTTTTTATCTTTTCAGACTTCAATGTGTGGGTTTCGGGGCTTTGGATTTAGAAAGAATTAAAATTTAAACTGTTACACTGTCTCGGCGGCGAGTTGCCCTTTATCATGATGCCTTGTCTCTCTTAATACCTGGAAGTATTTCTTGTTTTCAAGTCTTCTTTGTGTGGCATTCAGTATTGTCAACTATTTTTTAATAATTGCCGATCACTGTGAACAATGTGCAAATGTTTTTGCTTTACACATGAGAGTAGTTCTTTAGAAAATGAACCCACTGTTAATAAAGACAGACAAACCAAACCTTTCTGCAGTTGAAACTTGTGTTCATAGCATGATAGCAAAGCAGAAATGACAGAAAGTGGCTTTCCACTTTTCTTTAGGAGGCCCAAGTATTTAGCTTGCATCTTTTGAGTGATGTGACTATAGAAGTGGTAGAAAACGGCAGAGCTAACACCCATTCTTTTGAACTACAGTAAGGTATTTAGCTTTATGGGAAAGCAATTTTTATGGAAGGTAGGTTCCAAGGAAACATGTTATCAAGCAATCTTCAACTAGAAAGTAATTTGGTACAAAAGACCACATCAATACAGATGTAACTTTACAGCATCTTAAGTGTTCAGGCTCACCAGCCAGACTGGTAAACAGTTGAACCTTACTGAGAGCTCTGTTCTGCTTTGAAGTGTTTAATTATGTTCATAACAAAGTTTTATTAGTGCTTCCTCTGCGCCAATTATACATGGCACCTTCCACACATCGCTGTTGATTGAGCCTCACAATGGCCCTGGAAGACAGGTATTTACTTTGTTCATTTTAGGAAGTTGAGGCTTTGAGGCTGTAAATTACTTTTATATGCTTTTCCAAATGGAAGTATTTCACTTTCAGAACTGAAGCTCTTGGCTGTTTGGTTGTAGTACTGTTTAATACAAGTAATGCATATACAAGCTTACAGTCTGGAAATGTAACTGTGGGTCTTTATTGCAGTTGTTCCTGGTAATACAGACATTTCTGGCCCTAATTAATTTTGTCCTAAGTTGAAATGTACTTATCCTCTCTTTTCAGAATCACTGTAAATGTTCACAAATGACTTCACTTGTTTCATTTAACTCGGGTTTAAAAATGCCATTTAAGGCTAGTTACCTCGAGCTAAGCTGGTGAGATGGCTCAGTGGGTAAAAGTCATTGCCATCAATTCTGCCAACATGATTTGTATCTAGTGAGCCTACATTGGGCGAATGGCAGTGTTCCCAGTTATCTTTGAATCTACTCAGGAAATACAATCTTCAGACACAGTCCTCCCAGTGATGGATCAGACTTCTGCCGTTATACGTATCTGATTAAATGCTCCCATGGTAGAAGAAGGTAGCCTACTCTGGCAAGTTTTCCTGTAACATCTACAAGTGTTCCTACCATTACATAAAATAAATAAGTGTACTTTTAAGACAGGCAACTTCATCTCTATCAATAAGGTCTTGGACTTAATGAAGCTTAAATTACAATTTCCCCATTTTACTTTCCTTTTTTACTGAGTTGATATTTTATAAAAAGAGCTACATGCATTTCAAATTGTTTATTTTATTTTAAGTTATCATATATAAGAATACAGAGTGATGGGTTTCAGCAAGTAAAAACATTTCATGTGTAAACCTTACAACCTGATTTTAGTCCCCAGAGTTCACACAGAGGTAGGATAAGAGGTCAAACAGCACACAATAACATTCATGATGATGACGATAATTAAAATATTTTATTATGAAGTGAATCAAACCAATACTGTCTGGTCATGGTGGCATGTGCCTGCAATCTCAGCACCCTGAGGAGAAATATGTAAGCAAGTTTAAGGATATCTTGACATAGATAGTTAAACTCTGTTCTATATTTGTGTGCATAAGGCAAAATTAATGAGACTCAGTAGGTGCCAGTAAGTAAATGATGTAAGAAGACAAAATGATGTTGAGAAGGATGAGGGGACATGGGAACAGGGAGAGGAAGCATAGCCTCCAACACTCATTGTCACAGAAAAAGAAACAAGGTGAAAAGACCAAGTCTGTTGATAAGTCTTCACTCATCAGTTTTGATGTGTTTATCCATCAAAATTAGTCACAACTGAACAGTGAAGGAAACTGAGGGTTTCATGGATGAGCATGAGAATGATGAAGAAAAATAAAGCTAATAGCAATCTGTTCGTTCCATATTCTCAGTTCAAATGAAGTTCTTTAAAACTTTGGTAAGTTGGATTCTTTGCCAAAATACTGTGGAAGAGATTTTCCTAGAGGTCAGTACTTTTGCTGTGTGTCCCATCCTCTAGTCTTATGAAAATATAACTAATATCTGCTCTGCCAACTTGAACCTCACTTTTAATCATTGTATTTGACTGCTATTTCTTATTAGAACTTTGGTTGCTTTTAACGTGATAAGTACTTTGTTTAATATACTAACTACTCTCCACCTTTGAATTGTAATAATAATAGCTTTGTTGAACATCAAATGCTACCTTACTGAAGAATGACTACATGCTAGGTATTATGAGTTAAGTATTTCATAACAGCATTTCCTTTGATATTAATTAACAATATGTGATATGGGTACTATTCTCACTAATTAGAAAGCGATGAAATGAAGGATTAGAAATCCTAATTAATTTCTAATCCATCCCTTCTTACTGCTGTGAGAAAATGTCTACTCAGAACACTATGGTTTGAACTTTATGTTACCTTACCTCTCTTTGTATCAATGGCTTTCCCATTCTGTATATAATTTTACAAAGGCCAACAACAGACCACCCAAGACTTAGAGTCAAGAACAAAGGGCTTGAGTAAGAGCTTGACAGTTGGTTAAAGATATTACTAGGCAGGTACCTATATTTCCTATGTCCTTATTGAGTTTTCCCAAGGACCTATCTCTGTCTGGGTGCTGAACACGTAGTGCTATGAAAGAGCTACTTTCAATCTAGGACAGGATAAAATGTGCTAATGATCAAGCAAGAATTCATAAAACTTCTCTCAGATGCAAAGGGAACAAAGAAGTAAAGTTCTTTCTGATGCCAAAGAGGATTCAGTGCACAGAAAATGTGCCCTCCAATCTAAGATGAATGAAAAAAATAAAATAGGTGAAGCATGAGACCAAGAAGATTGACATTCCTGGTAGAATCCAAAATTGAATGGGGAATAAAATACAAAGGGCTTTTAAAGGTAGTGAGAAGACATAAATATAACAGAATATTCAACTTGCTAAGCAATTTACTGGCTTATAGTTGGTCATTTATTCATTCAACAGTCATTTACTGAGCAATATACCATGTACAAGTCATATTATGGTGGCACGTATTGATGGGCAGTCTGGTATTGTTCCTACAAGCATTGCCTACCAATAGGGGACCATTTTCATTACTGACTAGAACTTATAAGATCATCTCTGTCACCACTGTATTTATGAATAGAAACTAATCCTCCTGGAAGCCACTGAGATGCCATTAAGAAGCCCAAAGGTTTTTTTTGTGGCTGTGCCATTGTATTCTATTTCATTCACATGGGCTAAAGTCCATAAACATAGATGCAGCAATTAATGACTTTTCCAAAAGTGCAACCACTTGTTACTCCAGCTTCTAGAAGTTTCACTGGCTCACAGAAAGACTAATCTTTAATAAAAGGAAGTTATGTTTTGATAATACACCTATTCTTAGGTCAGCCCCTATTAAATGATTGCTTGATACTTGAGCACATAGCCCTCTTCAGCTTGGCTTAGTCCAGGATGCCTCTAAAATGTCATCTCAAGAATTATAATGATGTCATCATTGGCATCTCTGCTTTACCTCATGTACTCAAAGTCAAAGTCCTATATTCTTTCTCTTGCTTCTTACTCAGTGAGCAAACAGATACCTCTATGATAGCACCTTCATACCAACTCTAGACTCACTCTATCACATCTTCATTGAAACCTCCAGTACCCAGGCTGCTTCCCTTCATCCTTTCTCACTCCCCTAGGCTTAGTCATTGAAGTACCATTGCCCATTCTCTTAAATGACCTAATCTGTTCTCATTTCTTCTCAGTGTCTCTGCCCAGGTTTCACAGAATCTCAGCCCTCAGAAATTCATCTTTTTTCTACTTGCTTACCTCAACTGGAAAATTTAGACTTTGCAAATCAGGGACTATAAAAACGTATACTTTTCCTCATTGTCAGACTGGAAAAAAAAAAGATGCTTAAACATCTTTGATTAGAGGATACTGAGATAAGAAAAAAGCTCTAAGAGAAGAGGTGTCTAAGTTTGTGACTTTTCTGGTCCATGGCACACCACCAAGAATTGTCTTAGATACATTCACATCTTCCTGAGTGAATTTGAACAGCTCAGAAAGATAGAATATAAAAGCTCCAAGAGACAATATCTGTATGAGTAAGAAAAGGTAACATGTTTAGCAATCTGAAGAAAATAGACTTCCAATTGAAAGATGATTAAAGTTTTCATAGAATTACCTGACTTTATCCGAACATTTAAAGTTAAGTATCATTTCCTGTCAATCATGAGGATGCATTACTCCAGGCAATGTGAAGGCAACCCTATAAACAGAGGCAAACATAGGAACAAGTGGCTCAGGGAAGACTTGCTAGAATGATTGTAGGAGTAGGTAGTGTTTATAGAAAAATAGTGAGAAACATAGTTGTAAAGATCACATAAGATAAGAGCACTCCTCTCAAAAAATAGTGGACAGAAGGACCCAGCTATACCACTCCTGGGCATATACCCAGAAGATGCTCCAACATATAACAAGGACATATGCTCCACTAAGTTCATAACAGCCTTATTTATAATAGCCAGAAGCTGGAAAGAACCCAGATGTCCTTCAACAGAGGAATGGATACAGAAACTGTGGTACACAATGGAGTACTACTCAGCTATTAAAAACAATGAGTTCATGAAATTCTTAGGCAAATGGATGGAACTAGAAAATATCATCCTGAGTGAGGTAACACAATCACAAAAGAACACACATGATATTTACTCACTGATAAGTGGATATTAGCCCAAAAGCTTGGCAATACACAATATACAACTAACAGACCACATGAAGCTCATGAATAAGGAAGACCAAAGTGTGGGTGCTTCAGTCCTTCTTAGAAGGAGTAACAAAATACTCACAGGAGCAAATTTGGAGACAAAGTGTGAGACAGAAACTGAAGAAGGGGACATTCAGAGACTGCTCCACCTGGGTTTCCATTCCATGTGAAGTCACCAAAGGCAGACACTGATGTGGATGCTAGGAAATGCATGCTGACAGGAGCCTGATATAGCTGTCTCCTTAGAGGTCTGCCAGAGCCTGAAATGTACAGAGGCAGATGCTTGCAGCTAACCATTGAACTGATCATCGGGTTCCCAATAGAGAAGTTAGGAGATTGAAGGAGCTGAAGGGGTTTGTGGCCCCATGGGGAGTGCAACAATACCAACCAATCAAAGCTACTGAGGTCTAAACCATCAGCCTGGGAGCACATAGGGAGGGACCCATGGCTCCAGCTCTATATGTAGGGGAGGATGGCCTTGTTGGGCATAGGTGGGAGAGGAAGTCCTTGGTCCCCTGAAGGCTGGATACCCCAGTGTGGGGAATTCGAGGGTGGGGAAGTGGGAGTAGGTGGGTGGGTGGGGCACAGCATCATAGAAGTAGAAGGAAGGAAGATGGGATGAGGGTTTCTAGGTGGGGGGAATTGGAGAAAGGGGATAACATCTGAAAATAAAATAAAATATCACCCCCCCAAAAGAATATGAGGAAGGACTACAGACCCAATGGGTAATACATTAGGCTCTAGTGAAAATGTGAGCAAAGCCTTAAGACCCAGTGAGAATCTGTGTAGACCTTAGGTGATAACCTGTTGATGGCTTTAAACACTGGTGAGAACTTTAGAACTTTGGTGAGGTTTGCTCTTTTGCTGTGCATTTTAATGCTAAGTGTGGGCCCCCCAAGACTTGGTTGCTCCCAGGTCATTTTTGATTGGCACAAAAGTAGCGTCTGCTCTTTGGTGGAAACGGAAGCTATTCTTCCTTCTGTTGTCCAAGGAGGATTTTGAAGTCTTTGATACCAATGTGTTTCAGGTGTCTATGATACCATTGGTTTCCATGTATGAAACACAAAGCATGTCCTAGCTTTATTTAGTCGGTTGGTTTTTTTTTTTTTTTTTTTTTTTTTTTTAAGTTTAATCATCTTATCATTGATTCGTGAGAAACCTGGCTGATTTGCAATTCTAATTCAGTCATGCATCAGTTCTTACATCATTAACAATAAACTGATCAGCCTTGTAGCTCAGTTTCCTTATCTGTAACAAATACACATTCCTTACAAAACTGTTGTGAATATTTAATACTAGAATTGGTGTAGGGGCTCTACTCATTGCCCTGACTGTGGTAGTCCACTGACTTTATTTATAATTAACACCAATAGCTATATCACATTAACAACAGATTTTTAGGTCACCCCAAGAGAAAATATGATCATCTTCCACACTGGTATGTATAACTTTAAGATACCAAGATCTAAACTAAGATAGCTTGCTTTCCTCAAGAAAAGTGTTTTATTCCCATTAGATTTTCTACTTGTTATACTTGTTTTACTGCTTGTTTTTAATTCACAATGGACATTTGAAATTTTTGTATTCTAAGCTAATTCCTCCAAACTGCATTCCCTACCTCCTATTTGATAGTCCTCTGAAACGTTCCACAGCCATAAGAGTACAACGTCTTTAAATAGGATTAAATCATAACTCCTTTTAGAGATGGGATCTTATGTAGCCCAAGCTGGTCTTGGACCCACTATGTAGCTAAATATGAGTTAGAGCTTCTGATCCTCCAGCCTCTACTTCCAAGGCTAAGAGTGCAGGCACGGACCCCCATGCCTTGTTTTATGTAGTGCTAAAGAAGGAACAGAAGACTCAGAAGATGCTAGGCAAGCCCTGGATTAACTGAGCCAGTTCAGGACCAGAATTATAATGATTTGACCTCAGCTGTCTTTCTAACTGCATTCAATTACCATCCCCACCTTTGTCAAGCATGTTCCAGATCAGGGAATTAAGCTCAGTGAGAGTGTAGTTAACTAGTGTGGTAAGTACTGTGTTTGTTCCCACCATCCCCAAAACAAAATAAAACAAAACAAAATGAACTAAAACAATAGATGATTTAGGGTTTCTTGGTAAATATGTTTTCCCCAATCTCCAATCTTTGTGCATCCTGTTCTACCAGGAAAACATGACTTTGTTCTTCAAAGATTATTTTTAAAGATCAAAGCCATATCTTTTTACTTCTTGTGTTGTCATAAGCCCTCTCATTTAGACTACTTAGGCCTTTGTTTTAAACTCCTCAATTCACATTCTCACTTCAATTCTGACCCTCCCACAAGCTCCCCCAAAATATACACTAACAGGTGTTCTAGATTGAGACTCCTAGGAGAGGGATATGTCTTATTTCAAAAATGGATCATAGGTCCAGAACCATGATTTATACACTAGGCGGGACTTGGTTATAATCTTTTGGCCTATACATCACCTGACCTACATTCTGGTCCCCGCCATCACTACCATTAATTAGTCATATTATTTTAAATAAATTATTGAAATTCTTTGTGGGCCATTTCATCCTGTGTAAAATGAGAATGGTTTCCTTAATTTGCCACCAGCTGTCTGACCTCCTTAAACAATTACAGTAAGAAAAGTCAAACAAATTGATTCATGTTGTTTTTTTTAAATTACAAAATGTTATGAAAATACAAAATATTATTAGAGCAAATATTTAATTTGGTTGGAACCTTTTGAGATCACTGGAAAAGTATGCATAAATGTAAGTGACCTGGTTCTTTTCCATTGGAATGAGGAATAACAATGGCAGTACAATCAATCACAGGACTGGAAGTTTCTCCTAGAAACTGTGAAGCTTATGTAAATTAACTGTAAACTCAGAAGTTTTTTTTAGGAATTATGCAGGCAAGATTTTTCATGGAGAAGACCTCTGAAACTCAGTGATCTCATTGAGAGCAGCTATTGTTCTTGGGCCTGGCCTAGGGGCCTTAAGAGGGTTCCATCATTGAATTGTCAGATTAGAGTCTATGGCTCCTAGGCCTTTCAGTTCCTGAGAGATCAGCATACTCCCTGAGGCAGTGAAGCATTCAGAGCACTTTGTGCTTTCCTGTATGTTCCCTTGGAAGTCAAGGAAGCACGGAAGCTTGATGGGACAATTGATCTAAGACATTTATCTTGTATACCCTGTTAAGTTTTCAAATATCATTATATCCTGGCAACTACAACTATATTGATCCTGGAAATTGCCACTATAGTCTGTTTCTGATAAAGGTATAAAAAGTTTCATTGCTCTTAATAAAATTGTCGCAGCCTTATTCTTGCTGTGGCCCCTCTAAATGGCTTAGTTTAATTGCTAGCAGCCACATCAGGTAACTCTGGCCCAATAAGTAAGCATACGTGTTTACAGTTCTTGATATGAAGACATTTCTATGATCCAGGCCCATGCCTTCTTTAGCACATACTACTTCTGCCAAATGAAGGAAAACTTAAAGATAGTCACTAATTTCTAAGTGAATAAAATACATTGTTCACTTGAAAATTCTGTTATGTTTTTTGTAATATAACCTTATATACAATTAACCAGAATATTCATAAATCCCAACTACAAGGAACTTACACTTTGATATAAGATGTCGGAAAAAACCTCTTGAGAGAATCTGAAGGTAAGGACAAATTTTCCTTTCTAAACATATAGTGATTAATTACATATATCTTTCACAGATGCTGTGGGTGACCTGAAAGTGTAAAATAAGATTTTCAGATGTCAGCTCCCCTCCAGAGCCCTCAAGCCTTACTTACCTTTCAAACTATTTAGCATAACATCAAATATGTTTTCTTATTTTAAGGGGCTCTGGGATGAACCCCATCGTGGAACCTTCTGAAACAGTAACATCTCAACAAAGGTGCACAATGGACTCACACATCTGAAAGACAAATGTGAACTGAATTCCTTTAAGCCTTCTCTGCACCGTGAGCCCCACAGGAACAAGTGCTATCTGCAGAGTATGGCTGGAAGAACTCAACCGTTTTTTCCTCTCAAGTGTGAGCATTACTCAGTGCATTAGGAGTAGGGAAGAGGAGGAGACAAATGAAGGTTCAGCTGTGTGGTGTTTTAATAACTGTTCTGTCCCTTCATCAGAAATGAGATATAGGGATTTGGTTCTAGTTTTACTAGCAACTATGGGTAGACGCTTAGCTTTAATTTCTGCCCTTTTAGAGTAGTAACTATAATCTTTATTTACATGGACTTATGGACTTATGGGAATCGAGAAAGATTCTTTGCAATTCTGCAAACTGTCATAAATGAGTGCTCCAAAACTATTAATCTTCATCATTGTTATACATCATCCCTCCAGACATTTCATTATTCTCTCCAGGCCTACGTTCTTTTACCTTCGTACCAAGAGCTATTCCTCAGACAAACTAATTCTTGCTGTCATCCGTCACGAATGCATAGCTGACTTCTTAATTTTTTTTTTGTCCTATTCCCTTCTCAGCACAAAACGTCCTTTCTTATCTCCAGTGTTGTCTTTCAGAGGTTGCAAGCTCAGTCGCCATGGGAGCAAGGCAAAGAACATAAAGTCAGCAGATCCTCTGAGGGAAATGAAAAGGGCTTCATAAGAACTGAGGTGAAAGGAAGCAGGCATTTCTATAGCTGCTGTACATCCTTGTTAATTACTGTCAAGGAAAATGTATCACCAGCAGGGCCACATGCCCTCATGCACTGATGGTGTCTCTCACAGCTCTCAGGCTTACTTAGTCATTCTTTTTTCTTCACGTCCCCCAGGTGGGCAATCTCAATTGACCTAATACCAAGTTTTTGAGTGTTCAACAATAAAGAAAGAACATTATAGAATTAAGTGTAAGAGGACAAAACCATGTACAAACCAAGCCAGATGAAATATCACATGGGGAAGAAAACAATAAAACTGTATTTCTTATGAAAGTAGATGCAAATACCTATAGCATTTTAGTGGCAAACTAATGCTATATGAATTACTATTTATCATAACAAAAATAAGATGGACCTTAAAACTGTAGATTTGTTGCAGCATGTTAAAGTCACCCAATATATCAATAAAGATTTAAAAATACATGGTATCTTTATAAACATATAAATATCACTTATATTAACAACATCTTATCAAGATAAATACTCAATAACCAAGATTAAATCTAACCAGCTAAAGACCATTGATACAAATCGCACAGTTAACATCACAGTTCTTAGTGAATGGCTGAATCGAGGGCTATATATGCAGCTCAATGGTAGAAAGTCTGCCCAGAAGGGAGTGGATTTAGTCCAGGGGGAAAAGGCTAGGTACTTTCTGAATATAAAATGCAATGAAAGATAGTTTCAATTTGATGGTGTTTACATTTTTCCTAGAGGTTCAAGTCAGTAAACAGTACCTAATGAAAGATTTAAAAGGAATAGTTATAACAATCCTATCTTCAGATGACATAACATTTGATAGAGAAAACACCAAATAATCTATAAAAATTGTGTTGGGGTCTGTGGTCCTATTATAGTTTGAGAGTGTGTCAATGTCTGAGGCCCATGCTACCACTGAAGGCAATGCAGATGTCCATTGTTCTGTCTCCTGAAGCCATGGACCATACTGCCACCAGGGGCCATGTCGACGTGCTGGCCTGCATTCCAACTGAGTCCATGTCTGTGGTAGTGTTGCTGTGAGGGCCATACTGGGTTCTGTGGTCCTGCTGCAGCCAAGGGCCTCATTGATGTCCATGAACCATACTACTATCAAAGGCCAGGCCAACGTCAGTGGTCTGTACTCCCACCTGAAGCCATGTTATTTATTGTCTATGAACCATGCTGCCACCAGAGACCAGAGTGATGTCCATGGCCCATATTGTCTGGAGGCCATGTTGATGACTGTTGCCTAGAAACCATGTAGAAGTCCACTATCTGTGCTCCTGCTGACTTCAAAGGGCAAAAAGGCTACTTTTGCAGTGGTATCAATGACTCACAGTTGAGAAAGGACATAGCAGGCTTCAGTGACAACCCATACCTCCACCCTGCCTTCCTGCTCCTCCTCCGCCTTCTAAAATAACAGCCTAGGCAGGAATCCATCCAAAAGAACTCTTAAAAATTGTGAGAAGGAAACTGAAGTGTAGCTCTCTACAATTGGTGGCTTCTTGGAATCAGTTTTCCTTAAGGGACTGGTTACAGGGAGTTTGACCATGCTTCAGTGCATACATAGACAACACAAATTAGACTTGTAGGTTTAGGTTGGCTTTGTTCTTTACCTCTCTCTTCTATCTCTCTCTTCTTTCTCTTCTTTCTCCACTTCTTCCTCCTCTTCCTTCTCTTCTTTTTGGCAAGGGAAGGTCATGACTGGAGGACTGAAGAATAGAACTAGGAGGACTGGGAAGTGAATGTGATCTAGGTGCATTGTGTAAAATCCCCAAATTATCAGTAAAAATATTATGTTGGAAAAAAAAAAAAAAAAACCCTTTTTGTAACCAGCTGTTGAGTTGATCCAAGTTTCACATTACAAATTATCATTTGAAAGTCATTTAAAGTTATATTGCTGTGTGGTGCCCAAAGTGGGGCATTACAGGGTAATTTCATTTTAACACACATTCTGTGTGTCTCTCTGTCTTTCTGTCTCTCTCAGTCTCAGTCTCAGTCTCCATCTTTCTCTGTCTCTCTGTCTCTGTCTCTCTCTCTCTCTCTCTCTCTCTCTCTCTCTCTCTCTCTCTCTGTGTGTGTGTATTAAGAAGCTTCTATGGTAGCAGGGTTCCACATGACTTTAGTCTTTAGTGCTATTCATCTTTTTCATTGTAAATAAAATCTCAGTGAGAGAAAAAACTTACCTCTTTGGAGTAGTCTGTCAGTGAGGTCCTATAAACCCCAATACCTTGGTTACCCTCTAGAACTTGACAACAATACCCTACTGCTGAAGACACCACATACTAGGGTCCTAGAATATGGAGGAATCAAGCTGATACTCACCTGGAAGCTTCATTCCCATTGGCTAGCATTGATAGTGCTAGAAGATGCTATGCATGTTACCAGGGGAGAAATGCAAGCATTGGTCTAACAGATATGAACCTTATGAAATATAATAATGACTAGCCTGTCAAGACATATCTACTTGTGCAATAGTGGTGCAGACATCATGGGAATAACAACCACTTGATGATTGGACCTAAATCCTGCTCCAGAAGATAAAATCCATACTTCACATTATTGTGGGACAAAGACTCTATGACTAGACAGGACATAGGCACTAGATCAGTGGTTCTCCACCTTTCTGATGCTGAAATACTTTAATTCAATTCATTAGATTGTGGTGACCCCACTCATAAAATTATTTTGATTGCTACTTCATAATTATAATTTTGCTGTTATGAACCATAATATAAATATCCAGTATGTCAGTTATATGTTGTACAACTCCACTGAAACGGTCCTTGAACTCTCAAAGGGGCCACTACTCACAGAATGAGAACCACTGTTCTAGGGTGAACATATTACTAATATTTTACTAAATAGACAGTACTACAATTATGCCTAATTATCCATGACTGCATACATTGATTTGTGTATCTCTTAGCCTTATCTGAGAAACCTCTTTTGGCAATAGATGGTGATTAACACAGAGACCCACAACTGACCATGTTGCAAAGAATAGGTCATCTATCTCATACTAAGCTTTAGGGATCACTGCAGAAGAGGGTGTGGGAAGAGTATAACATCCAGGAGAAGTGAGTGACTCTGAGAAAACAGTATCTTCTGGACACTGCAAGAAAGCTGCACATATGGACTCACAGTGGCTGTGACAGCATGCACAAGACCTGTGCAAACCCAAGCCAAACTAAATCCCAGCATGGAAGTTGGATACAAATTCCCACCCCTAGCAGAGGAGCTATTTTGGCAATTGTTGCTTCTGGAAGATGGGGAATGATTCTTTTCTATGAGTACAGGCCCTGGTGCATTGATCACGATCCAGTGCAAGGTCATACATCTAAAATTATGTGGGTAGCAGGAATTGGTATAAAATTGTTTGGACATAAGTTTGTATGGGTAAAGAATCATGCAGGATCTGTAACAAGTTGGGAGATAAAGAGAGAAGATGATCAAATCCTGTTGTAAGAAAATTCTCAAAGGATAAATGAAAGTATTAGAAAAAGAGCAAAGGAAAGGACAAACAGTAAATAATACAAGAAACTTAAGCGTTTAATTTTTAATAGTATCAAAAACAAATAATTTTAAGTAAGTTTCATGAAAAAAGTAAAAACACCATGCCCACTAAACACCACAAAAGGCTGCTGAGAAAAACAGCTAGATAAGACACCTCAAAGTTATCAATTGCGATCTACAGTTATTGCTATGACAGTAATCTATTCTAACTTGATTTATGGATTGAATGGAATACCTATGAAAATCTCAGCCACATATTAAATTATGCCATAAATACTTTTATTTTTCCCAGTAGCCACCAATTGAGCCAAAATTGACATTTTGAGTGATAAACAAACACTTGAAAATAGTGGGGTGCTTAGAAGACGAGCAATCAAAAGTGGAGAGAGAGTCAAAAATTTCACGAGAGTCAGCACTCCAGGTTCACATTGTGCATGTAACTGTATCCAACATGAATAAAGCAGACTCTCACTAACTAAGCATTTATTGAGTGAATGAAAATATTGAATGAATCAAACATTTATTTAAAGAATCCATAACAATTCTAACTTGAGTCTTCTCTTTAGAAAAGAAAAAAAAAAAGTCTGGCATGGCAGAATCTCTGTTTGGAAGAGATTATTTTGAAGTCATTAATCCAACTTCCTAGTGATGTCTAAATACTACATTCTCTGTTCCTCCTTACTGATCATCTACACTTTAGTTTGCTTCTTTACATATTCAATTCATGTTTTCTCGGGGTGGCGCATCTTTAAAGATTCGGTGGTTCATTCTGCATTTAACTAGCTAGTTTATTGAGGGCTTATGTCCAGCCAGTGGACACAGGAGTACCTACACAGAAAAAGACACTTTTTAATGCTTTGTTTGTGCTTTTTTTATGCAATCTAATGTGGTGAGAAGTAGAAGAGAAACAGATCATTAAAAATAGGTTTTTATTGATTATTAAAGGTACAAAAACACAGCAAAGGAAAAAGCATGTCCTGGGAAGGTATTTGAGCAAAGACTAAAATGTAATGAAGGAGATGGCTGTGACTTCAGTATCTGTAATGTAAATATTTTCTGTATTAGAGACAGCAATATAACACTCCTGAAACCTGGCACTAGGCAGAGAAGACAGAACGCAGTCTTGAAAGGGCAGGAAATTCTTCAGTTAAATACTTCTGTAAAATACATATCATATCTATCTACCTGGAATTCAAAAACAAAACAAAGTTATTCTACTGTTGTCAGTGCAAAAATAACCTAAGGGTCTAAGCTACGTACCTAAACTGCAGAGAGTGGTACCGCTTTGCTGCTAATTTATGAGGTGTCTTTAGTAAAGTGTTTCTCCTCTTCAGGATGAAGTTTTCTTGAGTATATAATGACTGAACTCTCAGGTCCCTTCTACAATATTATTATTGGAGGAAAATGGCCATCACCCAAGGACAAGCAAAATATGAGTAAACATTATTGCTACAGGAGATGTGCACAAACTGTTGAACCATTTTCCTGGTCTATAATAAAGTCTCCTCCGTTCTGTAAATATTCAAGTCAAGGTCACAATTTGTTGCCTCTTCCTTCACTGTGTCCTCATCTAAAATCCTCTTCCTTATAATCTATGCTCAATAGAATTTTTGTGAAATTGGTCCTTAGAACAAGGTTTCAAGCTTAGTTCTAACTCAGGAGTCAGGTACAAGTGGTAATATGGATACATTCCAATGTGGACAAACACAGTTTAGGAGGGTCTATGGTGGCTTTATTAGGTCTCAGCTTTAGCCAGACATCAGAATTATGTTAGCTTTGAAAAATCCGAGTCCAAGCTACTACACTAAAAGGATTAAATTAGAATCTCTGGCTATTTATTTGATATTTTTCACATCACTGTAATGGGCAGCTGTGGCCAAGAACTTGCAGACATGCCCAAGCTGCAGGCTGTGGGTAACATTAGGCCAGGTTAGCTATGAATGTAACACAGCCTAGTGCTGAGACTTAATTAAAAAGTCATTATTATTATTATTATTATCATCATCATCATCATCATCGTTGGTGTGTGTGTGTGTGTGTGTGTGTGTGTGTATGTGTGTGTGTGTGTCTTAGAGGAAGAGGGCATGGACATGCTATAGCACTGATGTGGAGGTCAGAGGATAACTGTGTAAAGTAAAGTATCTCCTTTCACATTTATGTGGGCTCATTAAATTCTGACTGCCAGGTTTGCACTGTTGGTATGTGTGTATGGTGGGGGGAGGTGACTCCTACTGTAGGTCTCTGTTGGTGTCTATTGTATCAAAAGGTTAAATGTTGGACACTCCTGCGTCACTACTAGAGAAAAGAGCTTGGCTTCACAGTGGACACTACATCCAGCTTCAACATTTGCAGGGAATGAACCCCTGAGAAAAACCTTGATTTTTACTTTGGAAAAGAAGTTTCTTCCATATATAAGATGCTGGTTGATGTATGTTCCCCTAAAATTTATTTTAAGCTCTAATCTATCAGATTTCCAATTTTACAGAATTATGCATGAACTCTGAAAAGACAAATGTCTAAGTGTTACTTTTTGGAAATCACAAATCTTTACTCAAAGCCCTGAAATAGAAAGCTTCAAAAAGGACAGAGATGGAATGTCCAGAGATCCGTTGAACATTGATAGTAAGAATGTATGTCCTGGTGGCTTGGCTGTGGTGATACCAGTCAACAAAAGTACATGCTTCTAGTATCAAATTGTTGTGATTGCTATTATTTTAAACTATAGTAGCATCAAACAACAGCAAGTATTATCTCAATGCACTGAGCCAAGGTTCTGGGCACAGATTAACTGACTTCTCTGACTTAGAGGCTCTAGCAACTCTATGGTTATCTCAAGATTCAGCTGGGAAGGATTTTCTGCTTAAGTCACACACACAAAAAAATAGGTGTTAGCTGGATGGATCTTCTCACCAGCTATTGGACTAAAGCCTTATTTAGTTACTTGCAAATGTTCTTTGGAAGCTTCCCTTAGTTTCTTATTATGGATGTGAGGCTCTTCAAAAGTATACAACAATATAGCAGCCAATCAGCAATGAGAAGACAAAAGAGGTTCCCCACCAAAGATTTTCTAGAAGCCACTTTGAAACTTAGATAACTAGCTATAGAAGTGACATCTCATCACACCTGATATATTTTATTCATGACAAATGAGCTTTGGAACCTGATACCACATTAGGAGTGGGGAAGTTAGCTTTTCTGTAGCTATTGTTTCTCAGAATAGAGATCCACACTGCTTATAAGTTTTACTATTATTTTCTCTTCTTCTATATTTGTCAGAGCCAAAGCCTACCTCACCCCATTATTTTATCTGGATATTTAATTTATTATGGCCTCACTCTGAGCTGGGCACAATTAGTAAGATCTAATCTGTATATAAATAAATAAATCAGTGCTCACTAATGCCTGAGAAAAACATATTCTAGAAGATTATCAATTTTACTATGAAGAAATCACATGATAACATGTAACATGTGATAGCTATTCACAGTTGTTTAATAATTAAAATCTGAATGTTTTCTGAAGCACAAATACATAGTCAATTTAACAGAGATGTTGAGCAAAGGCTTGATGACAGGAAACTGGAGGGAACACCCAAGGACTGAGAAGATGAACCGTTAAAAATCAGATATAGAATAAAGAAGTAAAACTGGGTTTATTCCAACAGAAGTGAAGTAGAATTCACCCAAGACACTGCCAGACAAAACCAGGAGTTCATACGCAAGACAAAATCAGGAAACCTATCTTTAAATGAGCACATAGCAATATATTAACTGAGACTGAAGTCAGTGCGTAGTGGTAGAGATGGCGTATAGGAAGCTCAGTTAGGAAACTCTGAAATGTGCACTCAGGAGGATTTGAAAGGATTTATAAAGCAAAGGCATAGGTGAATGAATTTTCATAATGAGGTTAATCGATTTACACTAGTGATTCATAAAGAGCATCTGGAAGCATGAAATGGGATGGAGGCTTTCTTATTCATTCATATGGCCATCTAGCATTCTCTTATTTTGGAATGTGTTTCTTGTTTACTTGTGTAAGTAAGAGCTTTGTTACTGTGGATTGTGTTTGTTGTGGTATGTTGAAAACAACAAAACGCAGGATATGGATCTAAAACCATGTAGTGAAACTAAGTCATGGATTAAATTTGGGTCTCAGTGCTCCTTCCTACTAGTTCTGAAAATGTTTGTTTCTTGGTTCTTGGACTGTCTAGCTGAGCAGACTATTATATCCTGTAGCTAAATGGAAAGTTAAGACAACCTTATTATTTTGCTTTGTTTCATGAGGGTTATTTTAGGTTGGTTGCTCCATTAATGAATTTCATGTAGCATATCTAATAAATAAGAATACATGAAGATTGCAGGAAAAAGGAAAGTCTATTTTCATCCAAGGGTATTTGAAGAAGCCAGGATGGAATGTAGGCTTGGCTTTTATGAAAGAGCATATGTCTTTACTGTATCACAAAGCCACCATGTAGATTGGAAAAACACATTTTGGCTGGTGTTTTAAATGTGTGTGTGTGTGTGTGTGTGTGTGTGTGTGTGTGTGTGTGTGTTCATAGAGGAAAAATAAAGGGGTTGGAAATTAAACGCTGAATAACTAACTGCATTATAAAAAGGGCAAAGCTTGTGATGACTGCAAATGTTCAATGTTCTGCCAATGTTCAATGAAGACAACAGAATAAACTTGTAGTCATACATAGACCATAAAATATTCCCAAGGGGGGGAGTATCTGTTTTTTTAAACACTCCATAGCAGTAATGAAGTGTATTCTTTGTGGTGTACCCATGAAGTTCTTTATGTAGCATCATCTTCAAGCCTACTTTTAGTGATTTTATCCAGACCCAATTTTTCTTCACCAAAACTGTTGTATGTTCTCAGTGAAAGATTAATTTCAGACAAGGATTTCAAGACACTACAATGACTTCAGAAGTAATCCAGGAAGCTTTGGAATGGGTGTACAGGCGGAGAGTAAGTAAAGAAGCCCTTTTAAAGGCTGATGTTCATCATCAGGTTGCTGATGTGGATACTGTGCCTCAGGTACATTTGGAACTTCTGGTAACTGATATGGAACACACCTGAGAGTTCCATCAGCAGTGCTAAATACAAATATTCATCCTATAGCATTTGCTCAGCGTTGCTCAAAACTGCTCTCAGATGCCATCGATTCTCAAACACATCTGACTAGCTCAGAAGGAGACTGAGTTCTCTAAAAATCACCCCTAGGTAGAAGAGACTGCCTGCAGGTAAAAGCAATATGGAGACATAGCACAAAGTTGGGAAGAGAATGGAATGATCAAGCCAGCAAAGCAAGAGGAACTGGCAACATCCACATCTTTGTGCGCTGTTGGCATAATGCCCCCTCCTTTGCAACTGGCAAAGCCTATCCTTCTCACCTTTAATTATGTATTTATTGAGCAGGCACCAGACTATAGCCACTGGGGATGCAGCAGGAAGTAAAGCAGACATGTTCTTTGCTCTTGTGATGCTTTTGCTGAAGTGAGGATGACATAGAATTAACCCAGCAATTATAATAAAAATTATATGGCAAAGTTCTTCAAACATATGAGAAAACAGAATTTTGTAATGATCATTCAGTTATTCATTATTCAGTTGGAAAGTGGATGCCAGCATTTTGTTGCATTTGTCTTGTCTTGTTTGATGGAATTTGTCAAATTATTTTAAAGTGAATTATGGGCATTGCGATATGGACCCCTCTGTCTTTTTGTGTGTGTCTCAAAAGAAATTGTAGAATGAAGAAAATAAATCTGGAAGAAGAATGGGTAAGAAAAGGAGAGTAAGAAAGAAGAAGCAAAGGGAGAGAAAGAAGGTGTCATTACTAAGTAAAGAAACACTATACCTAACAAAGTCAGTAATCCCTCATACTAACACCTAATCTTTAGCATCAACTGACATGTCCTTCAGCAAAATCCAAGAGTACATGGTTGCTCCATTCTATGTAACACTCTGATTCTCTGTACCATCTTTCTCTTTAAAAAGAGCCGGAAGCCCTGGGTATAAAATCTGTTGTTAATCTGAGGACCAATTAATGGTGTCAGAGGCCAAACGAGGTTGAGCAAATGATAAAAAAAATTTTTTTTACTGATTTATTTAACTGTGAAGTCGGGTCATAAAACATTTAATAAACTATTTGTCCACCTACCCATGAATGAAATAATTTTATTAGAGCAGTCTCATTGTTGAATTAATATTTGGAGTTTTCAATAACCTTAGTGAGATGATGGAAACACAAGGAGTCTTAGTTAACAGGGGTTGCTAGTGGTGGATCTTTGACTGAAAGTAGAGTAACATGACTCCAACTTTTAGCTTAATTTGGATATAGGGACCTAACATATTTTAAGGACTCTTCCTTCATAGTGTTTTTTTCCCCCTGACTTTGGGACACTCATGGTTGGATCACTGCTTTTGTTTAATTTACCATTATGTTAGACTATCCCAGCAGAAATTCTAGTCCTTGTCTTACATCTTCAATGCAAATAAATAAATTCAATAGCATTTCACTGGGTTTTTGAATTTTAGCCTCATTACAGTTGTGACCCACCATTCTACTAGGCCCTAAGTTTGAAGAATTGTAAAGATCAAGAAAACCATACAGATTGGGTACACACAGCCACATGCTCACCCCAGTGGAGAATAAAAGAAACATGGAGCCATTTCTGTCAGAATAGGAGCTGAATACTAACAGCACAAACTCTTTCATGAACATCTTTACATCTCAAGACGAGCTCACACCATAAAACCTGTCTTCTCATTGGAAAAAAAGAAGGCAATTGAACAACTGAAATAGTTCCTTGAGATGCCTTTCAACTTCATTTTCTAATTCATGTTCAGTGTAGTACATGCAGATGAGAAATCAGAAGAGATATATCAAAAATGAGGCAGCCCAGGGGCAGAGTGGGAGTTAAAATGCTGAAACTCTCCAACAATCCCAACCCACATCCAATTCTTCTCACGTCTACAGCCACTGAAATGCAGAGGGTCCTCATAAAACCTCTGCAAAAAAAAAAAGTCCATTTCTGGCACAAGTCCTTAGCTTGAAGATCTAGGACATTATAAAAAAAAAAAAAAAGATTGAAATACAGTGATTGTCCTCAACTGAAAGAGAAATATTTAGTCAATAATTCTTCGTAAAGCCACCAAAACAGACAAAAAGAATTTTTCAGGTGATCCTCAAGATTAACCCGAGATTTCACAGGAATGCAGAGCTGTGGAGATGCCAAGTAGTTAGGACAGGTCTGATGTCATCAAAGTAGTGAACAGCTACAGACAGCTCACTTGGCAGATCATCAAAGCTGCTGACAGCAAACGAGAGAAAGTCCACCCATGCTTGACATGTCTGGATCTGTATGAACTCACGTTGATCCTCATTTTCCTTTTGAAGTAAACCAACCCAGTGCCCAGGTAATCAGTTCAGAGACCACCTCTCATCTTGGGTCCAAGAACATAACAGGGCAGCTCTTTTCCTAAAACAGAAAAGGGAATTGTATTTTTCACTTCATATCCAACTTTAGAGAGAGAAGAAAACTTTGGTAATGAATGAGCAGGGCAGAGAGTCTGAATAAAGCAAAGATACTAATTCTTTAGCTACGTGTTTTTAATCCCTATTGGTGAAGCAGAGATTCAACAAAATATCAGGAGAAAAACTCAATTACAACAGGCATACTGTTTGTTAATCTGTCCTGTTTCCTTCAACTGGATGATTCCTATTTTTTAAATGTTGGCTTAATCAGGAAAAAATAATATCCTATTAGTATTTAGTAATTGCCTATCTTCTTTATCATAAGATCTAGTTGTAAGTAGTTATGTATAAGTATTATAGAAACAGAGATAGATTATTACTATATTGCTGTCTTCTTCAAATATCAAATAGCTCTGCAACTGTCAATGGAAGAGTGCTACGGTAGGGAGAGGAAAAATCAGATTCCACAGCTTGTTGGTCTGCTATTCAATTCCTCTGAAACACAGGCCCAAGTCTGAGATCCAGGCCTTTATTGTTATTATTTCAAAAGTATGAAGATTTTGATGGGATTTGCAATTATTATGGAAGACTTCAGGTTGTCATCATGACACTATAGTGCATTATTTTTCTTTTGACTTTCCAACCAATGATGTATTTGGTACTAAAGAAGACCTCTCGCTTTCTGTATTCTTTCACACATGACACTGAGAAGCAGAATGCTCACAAATCCTAAATCCCATTTAAAGTTATTCTATGACAACTGACCCTCCATTAAAATATGAAACTACACAGAATCAAGGAAGTAGAGATACTTGCCAAATATCCAGAATCTACTCAGCCTTAGGAACTGGTGCTACTAATTCCTACATATTTTTTGCTTGTTTCTAAATAGTCTAACAGGAACACACAACATAAATCTCATTACCTTGTTAGGAAGATGGGGAAGTTTTACAGCAGTATCATTGCCCACTCTTATCAAGATGGCAGAGCCAACAGGCAGCAGCCTTGGGATCCAAAGTTGAATTTAACTCACAGTCCATGTTCTGTCTATATATTATTTCTTTCACAACTCTTTAATGTCACAGTGTTGTATCTTAGTAAAATAACTTATGATCAAGAACACAATAATATCATCAGGCAATCATGATAGTTTTCATTTAAAAAGTTCAATAGTTGTGTAACAAGATAATTTGCATATAATAATCATTGAGTAAAATTTATACTCATAGAGCAAATATTCTGAAATGTACTACATGATACAACTTAGCTTTGTTTGGCTGATATTCCCCATGCTTACCTAATCATAAAATGCTGTTTCAGATAATATTTTTTAACTTCTTATGAAGATAGAATCCCATTCAACATTGCTCTGATGAATACAAAACACAAAACTGCATCATGTTATCTTCTCAATACTACTGTTAGCATGAAATTGTCATTTATGAATGACAATATTATCTCAGAAAGAGTAAATAGTTCAAATTTGGAAACACAGCTAATGACTAGTAGACATGAACACAGAGATTGGAACTCCTTATAAAATACCAGTTACGTCAGTGAAGCATTGGTATAGAACATCATATAAGCATTGCTTAATCTTCCTGCTTTTCTCTGGGAAACAGTTCCTACATTGCTTTTCTCAACAAAACCTCACCAGTTGACAAATGAAGGAAGTCTCCTCCATGGCAGCTACCACCCACTCTCTTTCTCTCCAGGAAGCAGGTAGGATAAGCAGAAAAGTGCCACTTCTATATCTTGTGCTGAAACATGATATCACCAATGAAATGTTCTATGCCTTCATGTTTATCCTAGGCATAGCTCTTACCTTCTTAATTTCTCAGGTTGGTAATCACATTTAAACACTAAACATCTTGCTGTTTCAGTATACAATGTGTGTGCATATGTATGTATGTGTATGTACATATTTGATTGCCTGTAATTGCATGTGTATGCATGTGTGCACAATGTGTACATACATGTGTACGTGCATTAGTGTGTGTGCTTTACATATTAAACTTGGGCTTTTTTTCTTATGTGTTACCTTCTGCTTCCCCCGTTTATTTTATTCACAGAGTTGAAAGACAGCAATCATAGTGACCATTGCTTCGGGTTTTAAATTACTCAGGGTACTCAGCCCATGACAGAAGTTATTATGTAAAATCATTAACCCAAATAATAAATTTTCAGTACTTCAAAATACCTTAAATTATAAATTATTAATTTTTAAAGTTTTGGAGGAAAAAACCAAAAATGTGACTCAAAGTAATGGAAGAATAAACTCAGTATTAACAAACCAGAATTTTAATGCCTCTGAGTATCAAGCCCTTAAGGAACCTAAGGATTTAATTGTCTCATGTCTGACTTATCAGAAGCTGACTAAGACAGGAAAAAAAGTTGTTATTCATCTTCACATTCCACTGAGACCAACAGGAACTTCTGAGCTTT
The DNA here is from genome assembly GCF_011762505.2 of Arvicanthis niloticus. Classification (NCBI taxonomy): domain Eukaryota; kingdom Metazoa; phylum Chordata; class Mammalia; order Rodentia; family Muridae; genus Arvicanthis; species Arvicanthis niloticus. The sequence goes on along the minus strand of NC_047670.1, from coordinate 37,671,986 downwards.
ACCATAGCATTGGTGGGAGTTTTCTTTAACTTGTAATCACAAAACAAATCTCCTAGATTTCCTCCCCTTCAAGGTATCCTCTCTCCCTCCCAAGCTGTAGAGATTCTAGGGAAGATTGCCAAAGGATGTGCACACCCTCTTACACAATTCCCACATCTGAGGTGAGGTATGCAGTTGGAAGTGACTGACTTGAACCATGCCAGTGAAGCTAATGGTCCCTTTACATCCTAGCCAGCCATGCCTGTGGCATTTCTCCCATTTGAAAAGTTGAGCTACAGCTGAGTTTAAAGAAAATAAGCAATGGTATGGAGAAGAAGGAAAAACAAAATCACAGAAGCTGTTCTCAGTTGAGGAAATGGAACCAATCTAGATGTCCATGGCAGGAAGAATGTATCCAGAAGACATGGCTCATGCACATAAAAATTTAGTCAATAGAATAAAAAGAAACTGTTATCTACAGGGAAGTGGATAGAACTAGAAATTATTTCAAAGAAAGACAAATGCCATATATTTTATGTAACTTTTAAATTTTCAAAACCTACTTTTAATAATGGTTAATTTTTTTAACCTCTCTTCTAGCCCACAATCCACCAGATGTAATGGGAAACAAAAGGTTATTAGGATATGGGGGAAGTAGACCTGTTTAGAAATTGTTCTTTGGAGAAAATAGCAACTGCACTGTCAGAAAATCAGCAGTTGAGTTCACAGGATTTAATAGTGGCAGGTCGATCCACTTACAAATTCTTCACAAACATATCAGCAGTTCAATTCACTAGAGTCTGGATAGAAAACGAATGGAGAAAACGGAACTCTCCTCCAATATTGGTGGGATTGTGAGCTGGTACAACCACTCTGGAAATCAGTCTGGAGGTTCCTCAGAAAATTAAACATAGCGTTACTTGAGGACCCAGCTATACCACTCCTGGGCATATACCCAAAAGATGCTCCGACATGTAATAAAGACACATTTTCCATTATGTTCATAGCAGCCTTATTTGTAATAGCGAGAAGCTGGAAACAATCTAGATGTCCCTCAACAAAGGAATGGATACAGAAAATGTGGTATATTTACACAATGGAATACTTCTCCGCTATTAAAAACAATGATTTCATGAAACTCTTAGGCAAATAGATGGAACTTGAAAATATCATCTTGAGTGAAGTAAACCAGTCACAAAAGAACACACATGGTATGCACTCCCTGATAAGTGGATATTAGCCCCAAAGTTCAGAATACCCAAGACTCAATTCACAGACCATAGGAACCTCAAGAAGAAGGAAAACCAAAGTGTGGATGCTTCAGTGCTTCTTAGAAGGGGGAACAAAATACTCGTAGGAGGAAATATGGAGACAAAGTGTGGAGCAGAGACTGAAGGAAAGGCCATCCAGAGACTGCTCCACCTAGAGATCCATCTCACATACAGTCACCAAACCCCGACACTATTGTGGATGCTGGAAGTGCTTGCTGACAGGAGCCTAATATGTCTGTCTTCTGAGAGACTATGCCAGGGCCTGACACATATAGAGGCAGATGAACGCAGCCAACCATTGGACTAAATGTGAGGTCCCCAATGGAGGAGTTGGAGAAGGAACTGAGGGTATTTGCAGCCCATGGGGGGACACAACAGTGTCAACCATCCACACAACCCAGAGCTCCCTGGGACTGGAGCACCAACCAAAGAGTACACTTGAAGGGACACCATATCTCTGGCCACATATGTGGCAGATGATGGCCTTGTTGGACATGAGTGAAAGGAGTGGCCTTTGGGCCTGAAGGTGTTAGATAGCACAGTATAGGGGAAGTCCAAGATGGGAAGACAGGAGTGGGTGGGTGGGTGGGGGAGCACCCTTATAGAGGCAGGGAGATGGGACAGGGGATAAAGGTTTTTCCAAGGGGAAACCTGGGAAGGAGAAAACAATTGAAATGTAAATAAAGAAAATATCCAAGGGGGCAAAAGATTCCTTAAGTTTCTACTTCAGTTTGGTAGGCGAAGTGTGTGTGTGTGTGATGCACGCATCTATGTGTATCTGTGTGTCCATGTGCATGTATTTGTGTAGGTGTGCATGTGTTTGTATCTCTGTGTGTGCATGTGTATGTGTGTGTATGTGTAGATCATCACATTAGAAAGACAACCATGAAAGAGAAGAGACCCTCAGGATGAATGATGAGAGAGATACGAGAGGATAATGGAATCCATGTGACATGAAAAGAGAAGCCTGGACAATTGGACAGAATAACAAGACCAGCAAAAATAGAGGATAGGGAATACCATGGCGAAGCAGGACAAATAAAAACAAAATGTCATGGTATGTATGTGTGAAAGCACCATAACTAAAGCTGTTACTTTCTATGCTAGCTGAAAACTTAATAGTCACAACAATAATAGTAATAAATTTTATTTTTAAAATGCATTTTTGTGGGGCAGTGGGTTGTGAGAGGCAGCTGGGTTCCTGGTTGAACACAGGCCTCGAACCCTGGATAATACCCTAATGGGACAGTAGATGCTCAGCCTTGCTCTTGGGTCCTGGTTCCTTTCACTTATTCACAGGCCCTCCCAAAGAAAGGTTTGTGGCCTTAGCACAGGTAGAGGGCATGACTATAGGCCTCAGAGCCTCAAGAGATCTCCATATTAATGAGATACCTAAAGGCCAGAGGGCTTAGCCAATTAAGCATTTCTTCCCAGACCCTCCTCCTTACAAACAGTATTTAACCTCAGGCCTGCCCTGAGAACACGGGTATAAGGGGTACAGCTATATCCACTTTCTGCCATGACAATAAACCTTTTAAAACCATGGACTTATAAACCTTTTAAAACCATGGACTTCCTTGAGTTTTTGTCGCCCCCCTACCCCGCTTTGTGGAGAACCGTGGAAAAAGTCTTCAATTATTGAGCCACCATCTAATCTCCTATGGAGGACCTCTCTGCTTTCCCGCCATGGAGGCCTGCCAAATCAAACAAGCTAGCCAAGACAGCCTTGACCAAGCCAAGCACTTCGCTCCAACCAAGAGTGTCTACCCTGTGGGGCACTGCCGGAGCTTCTCTCCCTCACCCCTCTTGGCTGCAGGCCAGTCTGGCCCATATGTCCCCATGTCTCAGTTCTTCCGTAGCTCCCAGACGCCGCTGGGAGCCAAGAGAGAGACCACTGGTCTCCTGGTCAGCTGCTTCGGCCTGGAGACCCCCAACTTAGGAGCTCTGCCCCCATTGGACTTCAGGCTGAGATCTCCTCATTCCTGGGCAGAGTCTGGTGGCTTCTCATAGCCCAGTGTCACATGCAGGATCCACAACTCAGCCCAACAGGACCCACACCCACACACAAGCTACAGCCCCACATATTTTCATTATGTCTTGACTATAAATTCAAGAAAATGGGAGGAAATAAAAAGTCATTAATATATTAATAAAAATTTATCTAGAATTAAAGGACATGGGATACGAGTATAAAATGTTAATGGGAGAAATTACTATTTAAAGATAACTGAAAAGCTCTCTTTTGCCAAATTTGGCCTATGACTTACCCAGCTATGGGTTCTTACTCCCAATAATGGTGCCAAGTATAGATTCTATCTAATAGAATGGACCTTATATCCAATCAGAAAGTGGTTGGTTATTCTTACAACATTCATGCTAATATGGCGCCAATGGCCTTATCTTGCCAGGCCAATTGTTACTGTAGCTAGCAGGATTCACAGCTATGTAACACTGCTGATTGCTTTGCTCCCCTAGTTTTATACACAGAACTTCCCAGGGCTATGAAATTTATCCAGGAGAAATGAATCTTCCATGCCACTATGAGCTTGATTTCTACCCATGTCCTCTGACTCAAGTATGTGCTGCCTTCCATAATAGGATCTTATCATTAAGTTCCGGAGGAGAGTACCCAACAGGAATGCAGAAGAGAAGAACCCCATTAGCCAACAATGAGGAAAGTTTGTCCATACCTGGTGCTTGGCTTGATCACTTATAACATCTGGGTGAGATACTGACCCCTGTAATAGGTAACTCCATTTAAACTCCTTTTATATATGCATACATCTACATTTTAGGCAGCTTCTACAGCGGTTCATTTGCATATGTCCTTTTCAAAGGTCTTTATTTAGTATTCCATATCCCTCCTTATATTCCCTCCTCTACTTTGCTTTCGGCTTTCGCATCTCGTAGCCCAACTTAAATTTAATTTCAAAAGTTTAGATTTCCACTCATACAATTGATGGATGAAATCTTCATTTCCTTCCTTGGTCTAGTCCTCATCTTTCGTGCTGTTGCTTGACTTGAGTTAGGATGCTCCTCCCTCACACTCCATGTCTAATCCATCAGCACACACTCTTGTTCAAGCTTCACAGTATACCTTTTACTGAGCCCAATATAATTACCTTCACTACTGCCATTGTGAAACCATCTCTCTACTGAGATAATATCACCTGCTGATCTTTCTGCCTCTACTCTTGGTCTGCACTCCTCACTGAAGAAATTGCCTCACAGTAGTGCCAGGATTTATTTTAAGAACATAATACTGACAAACTACTCATTCCAAATCTGCCGGTGTTTCCAATCACACCTGAAATAAAATAAATTTACATATAAATAGATTCCTTGGAGTTGTAATAAATATCACAAAAATTGTTCTTATCAATAACCTCAAACCCAGGTAGTGGGAAACAGAAGTCTATCACAGGTAATCTGTTCTTCTCAGACAGTTTTCTCCCACCATGAAAGTCATCAATTGATAGGTATCGGCTTTCTAGAAAGCTTTGAGTCAGTTTCTGGAAACTGATAATAAGTTATTTACCACTTTTATGAATAAAGTGGATTCCATGCAAATGCTCTAAAATCACAAAAGGACTTTTATAAAAATAATTTCTTAAATGTCCTTAAGGACTCAGAGAAAGTAACTAGTCACATGCAAAGCACTAAGCCAGCATACTGAATAACATAAATCCCAAACTTTATCATAAATACTACACAATACCTCTTGGCTAGAAGAAATACTTGTTAAACATATTTTTAAATATCATCCCTTGGCTAGAGAGATGGCTCAACAGTTAAAAACATTTACTGCTGGCCGGCAGTAATAGAACATGCTTTAATTCCAGCACTCAGTTGGCAGAGGTAGGCAGATCTCTGAGTTCAAGGCCAGCTTGGTCTACAGAGCAAGTTTCAGGATAGCCAAGGCTACACAGTGAAACCTTGTCTTGAAAAAGCAAACCATCCAAGCAAACAGCAAAACCCACTTATTGCTATTTCAGAGAACCTAAATTCAGGTCCCAGTAGTCACTCTGGTAAGCTCATAGCTACATATGACTCCAGCTCCCGGGGGCTCTGATGTATCTGGCTTCTCCAAGCATCAGTACTTATGTGCATATGGCCACACACATCACATATTTAAACTATAATAACAACAAAAACCTCTAGAGTAGTTATATTTAATATAACTATAATTAGTTATATATGTAGTAATATAAACTCGTCATGAGTTGGAAAGAGAGAAGTGATTTTTAAACAAAATAGCATGTATCTCCTTACAGAAATGCCTCGTGAAGTAGAAACATACCAATAACTGCTAAATCACCAAAACCATAAGTGCTAGTGGAGTAGGTAGTATACCAACCGCTAGTTCCTAAAATTGTGCAAACCTTTAATAAATTCTGAACAATAATACGTCTGTAACTGTTATGTAACTATGTAAATATAAAATATATTACCTTAAAACACACAAATAACACATTAAGTTCACCTTTACCAATGAGTAAGTTAGGCTCAAGAGAGTTTAAGTTACGTCCTGAAGATTATCTGTGAGAAGTGGTAGAGCTCATACTCAATCCCCATGGTCTGGTTCTCGAGTCTATGTTCTTAGTCTATATATGATTTTTCTGTATTTATGGTCAGATTATATGTACTTCTGTAAAGTTCTGTGCCCATCAAAACTGAAAACATGCAATTTTTATGCTTATACAAAAAGACTTAAGTTATAGACTCACAGATTACCAATGGGTCTTCAATACTTAATGTCCACAGATGAACAGAAGGTCAACTGAGACTCAGACTAATTCTTAGATGGTTGTTGCTATATGTAGATAATCTGTGGTTTCTAACTGTCAAATGACAGTTGAGCCCTGCCTTAGTCAGTATTCTATTATAAAGAGATGCCACGGGGTTTCAGATTATTTCCTTGAAGTGGAGGAAGATTAAAGTTAATAAATATGCCTTGTTTACTTGAATTTTTCCTACATGCTCACCTAGATCAAGTCATATGTCATTAGACCTGTTTATTTACCTGCTATTTAAAGACACCAGGTTAGCTCCAATAAATCAAAGTTAGATGTCAATGAGAAAAGCAGAGAAAGTAAAAAAGCAAGTCAACAATAAAAAGGACAGAGCAATCCCTCTTTATCAGCTCTTATGAACCTGTTTTGAGGGCATATAAAGAAAATGATTATTTTTAAATGCAATTAAAAACAACATATCTGTGTCTACCAGGAAGTCAGACATGACTCTGTTCAAATCCAGTAGGTAACTAAAGCAGGGTGAAAGCCTGACATCTCTACTTTTATTTTGTATCTCCTTTACTTCAAATAGTCTGCCTCCTCGTGTAGGCGTGCTACCTGGACTAGGAGTATACATCTAGATATAGCCTGTGAGTGCATTCCAATACTTTCCATTTCAAATGCAAGAGTCAGAAAGTCAGCTCAAGGTAGTTTAAAAACTACATGGGCTCTCTATTTTAATAACTGGGCACACTTTGGGAAGGTCACCCAACACAATGTGCATGACTTTATGCATTTATTTATGAGCAAGACAAGATGCAGTTTCCTTCTCATACAGCATTGCCCCTAACATTGTTTATACTTTCCCATTTACAAGGCTTCCAGGCACACTTTAAAGGAAGCAATAAGGCAGGGCCAAAAGAAAACTACTCGCACCCAGCAGCCAGAGGAACTCTAAGTGTGTTCTGTGATGGTTGAGGTGAAGCTCTTCAGCTGTTTTTGTATTTATTTTTCTGTGGCCTGTTTGATTGTTTGTTTGCTTGAAGAAATAGTCAGAAAACACAGCTCCACATCTGCAGTGTTCTTGCTTCAAAGTGCTGTAGCACCCTGAGTCTTCCTTATTAAGGATCTTTGTATCCCTCACACAAGGTGGCCAATGATATGTATATGCATTGGACCAGCAGTTTATAGTCCACTAGGGTACCATCAAAGGGAAGCTGGAGTGACAGGATGTGATCAGGTTAGAAGACACTCTGTGGAATGCTAAGGAATAATTCCCAGTTGCCCTGGATTTCCAGCTCTCTTTGGAGGGTAAGTTTTGTGCTTCCTCAAGTTCAGAGCAGGGATGGGATCAAACTGCTTTTGGAGGGAAGGAACTGATCTATTTTCGTTGCTGGTCAAAGCCAGCCTCACCTTCAGTTTATGGCACCGCAAAAGATGAGGTCAAGCTTTGGAGTCAGGCGTTTACCAAGTGTAACTTGGATAACATCCTTCTTAGGTTCACTTCAGTTTTTCATTTTGAAAGATGACATAAGTAAATACTATTGCAGACCTGTGGCTATATGGCTATATGTGGATTTGTATAACTATATACTTAAGAGAATATAAAATGCAAAGTATATTTCCTGCCAGTCAGGATTCAGTTTAGATTTTTTTTCTTTTTCTTATTTTGAGTGGCCAAAGAAGGAATCCTCGTAAGTACAGCTGTCTGGGAAACAGAACCTTTTCCTTTTTGTGGGGTCCTAAGCCTATGACTAATAACAATGTCTTTAGTACCTGGTTTTCTTCATAAAATATCCAATGCATGGTCAAATTTAATATCATAAATGCTTAAGGTTGGAAAAGTAATTACTTAATAGCCAACTCAGTGCTTGTATGTTGTTACAGTCTCTTAATAACATCAATATCACTCTAAGTGATCTGGGATCCTAGTACGCAACCATATAAACTACACTCCAAAATAGAAAACATAAGTTCAGGTGGCTTGAGCATCCTAAGTGGTTAATGTGGACTTACAAACTGCACCTGTTTAATTAATTTCCTGCTGTCATTAATGACTTTATGATCAGTTTGGATTGTCTTGTTCAGAATCCATGTGTTCATATCACTTACATAATGTCTTCTGCTATTAATTTCTTGCTCTATTAATCTGATAAAATCCTAGAAATTGTTTGAAAAAAATCTCTGCCTAGCAGATTGTGAAGACACAGTCGGCAAAGAGAGAGAAAATTTTTTTCTAATTTTTATATGACCAGGGATCAGTATCTATAATGTATAAAGAAGTCAAATTCAAGCACAAAGGAACTCAGCTTACCCAGTCAACAAATTAGCAAATTAATTGAACAAACAGTTTTAACAAGAAAGACAAATGGCCTAAAATATGTAAAAGGTATTTAATATCTTTATCTAATATGAAAATAGAAATTAAAGCCACCTTAAGATGACATGTCATCCCAAAGTAGCCATCTCCAGAGAAAAACAACTGATAATAATGCTGGCAAGAATATTGGAGGGGAAGAGAAGAAATCATCCCATATGGTTAATGTGAATGTAAATTTAGGAATCCATCGTGGAGATAAGAATAGAGGGGTCCCTCAAAAAGCTAAAACTGGAAATGGCATTCAATCTAGCTGTAATGTTCCTAAATACGTAGCCAAAGAAATCTAAGTCAGCATGCCACAGAGACAGTTCTTGTGGTAATTGCATTCTTGTGGTAATTGCAGTATTATTCATAGCCATGTTGTGTAAACTGCTTAGACCTATATAAATAGATAAATGAATAGAGAAAATAAGGGACATATATACAATGGAATTTTATTCAGCTCTAAAAAGTAATAACAAATTTTCATTTCAAAAAAATTAATGAAACAACATACTAGCATATTAAGAGAAAACTCACACTCCAAAGCATATCACATTTTCTTGAGATGTAAATCTGTATTATCTATTACATACATAGCTTCACATGTGTGATATAGAAAGATGGCTATGTGGGTAGAGGAATATGTTTAATGTGGGTTAGAAGTGGTAACAAGAAAAAGTGATGGTGATTTTAAAAGGGACATATGTTATTTTCCGTCATTTAGAATCTTGGTTTTGAGAGATGAGAGACAGATAACACATGATAAATAGAAAGATAAAAAGATGGACAGATAGATAGATAGATAGATAGATAGATAGATAGATAGACAGACAGACAGACAGACAGATAGATAGAGGATAGAATACATACATACACACACATATATACATGCATACATACATACATGCATACATACATACATACATACATACATAGATGCAGAATTATGGTAGACAGATACATAGATAGATGATAAATAGATGACAAAGAGACAGACAGATAGATATATAGAGACAGATGGGTACAGAGAGTTAGAGAGATAGGTAGATGATAGATGGACATTTTCATACACCTGTATCTTTCTACTTTCTTCTTCCTCACCATTTTCCTTTCTTTTCTACCCTGTCTCATACTGTTGCCCTTCATCCCCCAAATAGATTTCACATAAGAGAAGAAAAGGGATCATTCTGATATTTCCTTTTGTGTGAAAATGTCCTAAAGGAACACATTATCTTTTGTACTCGCAAAAAAAATTAACTAAAATATAGAAATTTACAATAGAAGCAAAGGCCAAGCCTTTATGGTAGTCAGTCTATCCTTTATCCTTTTCCCCATCTTTTGGAATGGACTTTGGTGCTTTAACTTTCAGGAAGGTGCATGAAGAAGCAAAAAAGATAGCTAGTAATTAATGGGAGGAATGCCCTCCCATGAAGTCATATGGTTAGGATGGTAAGATTCACTTGGCTCTGAGTTTCACACACCTTTAAACATTTCTCCGGGTCCTAGAGGTCTCAGTTTCAATATTCCCTCCTCAAAGAGACACATCAGATTCCCCAATTCAACATGACTGTGACAGAAACAACCTTCTCAAAATGACACTGGTAAAGACCCGACTCATAACAGGTGTGCTCATAAGATTTCTCCTAAACTGAAGTAACCCTGATATTTCCAGGTTTACCGATCTGTCTTCTCTCTCCAGCTATTGGCTAGGATGAAGAGCTTTACATGGCCAGCTCACTGTTTCCCAGAGTGTTGAGCAGATTCAGCCACATGGGAGCCATCCTCTGAACAAACTTGCTCACTAGATGAGTAAATGAACTCATGCCATCGATTTTAACTTTTGTGCTTAGTTTGGGGATTGGGAGGCTCCTCAAATACCGTTTGCCAAAACCTTTTCCACTTCGTTTTTAATCCTATGTCTGCTGAGAAGGAAATCAAATCCAGATGGATCTGAGTCACTCTTTCTGAGCTCCCCAGCACTTGGTGATTTAAGAGCCGAATTGGGAGCCTTTCAGTGAGAAAACCGTGCCCAAAGAAGTCAACAGGGAATCCCTGGAGAATGAAGCAGAGGACAGACACTTGGAAATGACAGCTTCTACTGATATTTGCACAGGAGTTGGTGAGGGTCGTCATGCTGCCTAGTAACCTCTACACTCAGTTTTACTCAGCCAAGATAGGACAACTTCTTGTGGCTGCCCCACTAAGAAATCTACTCTTTAACCAGTAATACAACCTTCTGCCTCCGTCTTTTACCCTGAGCCAGAGTCAGGGCACATTGGCAACTCTTGTTCTCACTAATTTTGCTTGGTGTGGTACTTTGGGAGCAGAACTCCACTAAGATGTGGATACATGTCTTCCAGTAAGAAATCTTTCAAGGTAAAATCTGGAAGCAGGCAAATCCAGTAAATGCCAATCCAGATTTTTTAAATTAGGGTATATGAAGTGTTTGCACCTTTTTATTTTTATTTCTGTCTTGGTTTTGTCTCTATGGGGTGTGTGTGTGTGCGTGTGCGTGTGCGTGCGTGCGTGCGTGCGTGCGTGCGTGTGTGTGTGTGGTGTGTCTACGCTTTAGCATACTTTTAACAAAAGAATGCAAGTTTCAAAAACCAAACTTGTGTTTTTTCTTCTGCTACTATTATTAATTTATTGGTAGTATTTGAGGGATTACCTAAACTCTTTCTACTTCTGTTTATTTGTAAAATTAAGCCAATAGTTCAGCGTTATTATGAAAATAAAATCTGGGATTTTTAAAGGCCTGTCAGAATACCAACATATATATTAAAGATATAACAAAAAACTAATGAAGGAAAAATGAAGGAGGGGCAGAAAGGCATCAGACAGTGCAGCAGAGCAAACTGTTTAATAACATAGCAGCGAGCTCTGCAGTAAAAGGAGTTTAGTAATAGACCCTGGTTTTTAGTGTTTTCCAATTTCCATGGTAAAAATACTCCAACGGTGGCCAATTACAAGCTATAACACGAGGTCAAATGGTCCAAAATTTTCTGAAAATTTAATGACGAAGCAAGCTGGTAGGGGCTGCACCTGCATACCATTGGAGAAAAGTCTGCAAAAAGCTATAGTCGTTCAGAAAATAAACATTGACTAGTTGGCGTGTGACTGCAGTGCATTTAAATTATAGATCTAATTCAAGTAAGTCCATCAATGCTAATGCCTACCTACTTAAAAAGGGCGTTACACTTAAGCTGGGCTACAACATGAGCCTCACAAAAACTTACCATAATCTTTGGGTCTGGAATTTGAGCACCAGGGTTTATGAGGAAAAACTGAAGAAAAGAACAGAAAAAGTATTTTCTGAAGATCACACACACATGCACACACACACTAATATATATATATATATATATATATATATATATATATACATATATATATATATATATATATATATATATATATGTATATATATATCTCACTCACAAATGGGAACATGTTACAAACTCCACAGGAATCTACCTGACACAGTCTAAAACCAGATTGAATTCCTAAAAGCCATGCTATTCTTAGAGGTACTGGGTTCCTCCAAGGTTAAAACACAATACAGCCTTAAAAACAGATTATATTTTAATCCTTAGGTTAATACCCAAACGTTTGGTTTTCTTACTTTGTAACCAGTTACTTAACAGAGTCTGATAGAAGGGGACACAGTGTATAAGATTTGTAAAGTGCACTCAGAGTTATTCCAGATCCTGAAATACTGAAAGGAACCCTTGATCTGAGGACTGTACAGTTCTGGTAAGTGTTGAGCTACAAGGGGGACATGAAATAGCTGTATCAGAGAATGGACAAGAACAGCCAACACAGACAAAACTTTTGTTTGCTTTTACTCATGTTTTAATTAAAAGTAAGGCATTTTATTCTTAATATTTTGATGGCACTGGGAAAATCACTTACTTGCTTTTACCCAGGAAACTGTAGTACTCTACCTAATCATTCATCAGGTCTTCCCAATTTCAAGTGAGGAACTTACACATCACCTGCGACCAGAAGATGTGTTCATGCTTCCTTACCCTTCTTCCCTCCCATAATCTATGTATGTAAAAGATGGAAAGACATGAGGGTCTTTTATGACAGATACTGGAAACTGCATATGTGTGCATGTATGTATGTATATATACATGTGTATTATGTAAGAATGTATGTATAAAAGTACATGTATGTCTGTATGTGATTAAGAATGTGTGTGTATGAGTATACATGTATGTAAGTGTGTATATGTATGGAAAGATGTATACGTGTAGGGGTATACATGTATTAATATATATGTATGTAAATAATATATACATATATGTGTATATACTAGTATATGTATATATATGTGTGTATGTGCATATGTGTATATATGTGTGAGTGTATACATATGTATGAGTATATGTGTATGTCAGTTTATGTGTGTATGTGAGTGTATTGCATACATGTGTGTTTGTAAGTGTGAATATGCATGTGCTTATGTGCTTTATAAATGCATTTGGACATCATATTTTGACTTGATAGAAAGAAAGTTTTTATCAGGACAACATGGCTTTACCTAGTGCTTTTACATATCCAGATTCTATTAGAAGATTCTTGAGACATCCTAGAGTGACTCTGAAATATATGTGTTTAGTGAAGCTACTTCTCCCAGCAGAAATGATCCAACTTCCATTGGTTTTTTTTTTTTTCAGCATCTTTTCCACACATCTTCTGCACATCTTATATGTACTACCTGCTGTCCCTGAGATTGGGAATTTGTTCTTTTCCTTCAAAAGAGATAACTTCCTTTGGATTGCCTAAAATGAGAACATGTTTGGGATGAAAATGGTTTGCTTTAAGGAAAACAAGAATCTCATTCAGACCTTAGAAGAATACAAGAGAACCTACATTCTTCCCCCAAGAAGGAGTAGAATCAATCATATATCTATCTAGGCCTAGGGATGAGACAAGCATCTTTAGAAACCAAAAGTTATCTTGCTATCCCAACAGACCCTGTGGTGGTTTGAATGAGAATGTCCCCTGTAGGCTTATCTGTTTGAACATAGTCTCCAGGTGGTAGTACAGTTTGAGGGAAGTTACGAGATTATGTGGCCTTTCAGGAAGAAGCATATCACTGAGGATAGGCTTTAAGTGTTCACATCCTGGCCCTACTTACAGTACCCTTGATTTACTTTGTCCTTCCTTGTTCTTAAAGATGTTATCGCTAAGCTTCCTGCTCCTGCAACCATACCTGCTACTTACTACCATGCCCCCCCCCGCCCCACCATGATGGACTCATAGCCCTCTGCAACATAGGCCAAAATAAACTCTATGCTTCTGAGTTTCTCTTGGTCATGATTTTTCATGAAAGAAGCAGAAAGGATCTAGTATAGGATCCTTGCACAAATCCAAAAGATTCATTGACATAGATACAGTGTAATACTTTGGCATCCTGGCATCTTGACACATAGAAGTGACAGCAACTGAGAATGAATACCCGCATCCCTAAGTCAGCCACTCCTGTGTATCTGCTTTCCTCTCTTACTTTCTTCTTTAGTGGCTGTAGGGGTTCTGATTGTATAATTGATCACCATTGTATCCATCAATCCAATCGGGCCTTCAATGTGATACAGAGTGTGGTAGCAGATTCGTTGTCCTGGAGTTAGATTTCCACTCCAGGTAAATGACCCACAGCTGAGATGCTGGGTTCATACTTAGCACACAAAATATATCTTATGGGAATTATTCACATGTAGTTTCTCAAAAGTTACAAGATAAGCAAATTATTTCTTGCTTATTCCCTGATCTCCTACATCAGGAACTATAGACTGGATTTGTTTAAAATTCAGTTGAACTAACTCCTTTTTAGTTTCACTTGGACTCTAATTCTGACTCCAGTTTGATAAAGGTATCCTTGTATCCATGGTGTGTGTGTGTGTGTGTGTGTGTGTGTGTGTAGTGTGTGTGTGTTGCATTTGTATGTTACAAAGAACATGAAACATACCAGAAAAATCGTAAAGCATCCTCTGCAGGTCCTATTACTGGGATAGAAATTACTAAATGGAAGATACAAGAAATAAACAGTAAGTCTCATACCATCCATTGGTTTGAGTGGCATGATGAAATCTTTTGTTGTTCTGCTCCATCCTCCTGTGGATGAGAATTGTCTTTCCATCCTTTGTATCTGTGCTACATCTGCTACATGCCTGTTAGACACTTAGAAGCAGTCTCAGTTAGCAAACCAACTGTCACAGTATTGCATTGCTTATGTGCAAGTGACCCTTATTATACTTAGTAGTGGTTCTGACCCTATCCAGAAATATAAAGATGGAAATACTAGAGGGCTAAGTCTGCAGAAGAGTAACCTGTAAGGAAGCTGGGTGTGGCAGTGCATGCTTTTAATCCCAGCACTCCAAAAGCAAAGGTAGACTGATCTTTGTTCTGCATTGTGGATTCTAGTGTATCCAGGGCTACATAGAGAGATTTGCCTTAAAAAAAAAAAAAAGAAAGAAAAGAAAGAAGAGTAGTCAAAATGGAAACGCAAAATAGTATGAATTCTTGATCTAACCCCCACAAAAAAATGTTCTGTAAAACAGAGGTTGCTAATATCTGTAGTGAGAACTGATTTTCTAAAAGAGAAATTGTGAAAAAGGAAATTTGTATGGGTTTTGCTGTCATACCTCAAATTTCACTTAAGTGGACCAAATAGCAGACACGGAAGTTGGTCACAGATGCATGCCCAGGATTCTAACACACTCCAGAGGCTAATGCATGCACTGTTACAGAAACCGAAATAACAAACAACATATCAGGATCCATTTTCTGTCTTAAAGTGCTTGACATCTTCCCACCAGAGAACACATGGACTTACTTCATTGTCCCTTCTGGGTTTTCACATACCTAATGGGATGGTACATGCTTTGGTGTAGTTTTTACAACTAAGAGGATATAAAGTTGATGCCCATTTGTTTATTTGTTTGTTTTTGCATAATACATGGGAGTTTGATTTCCAGGGAGTTGTGGCCTATTGCCCGATCCCTTTCAATGTGACCTTGAGCTGAAAAATGATACAAACAGGGCTGATTCTGGCTGAGGAAGTTCTATCATTGTTCTAAAGGGTCATCATCTTAAGTTCTCAGTTGTGACATATCTTCTCAGTGAGATGATAGGGAAAACACAAACACCTGAGATCAATTGTATCCTACTGATGACGTCCTGTTACAAAGATCTGCGTGCCTACCAACATTCGTTTTCATTGACCTTCTTGATCTCAATATTCCCGTCATAATGCTGATCATATGACTTGATTCAATAGATCGCTACTAAACTGTTGACTCTATACAGTTGAACAGACAGCACTAAAACACTCGTGAATGAAAGTGGTACCACTGAAATCACTGCTAACTTTTCCCCATCAACTTACTTTACTAGATCTTGGCACTGTTCATGTTACCTCCATCTATAATACTAGTATTGACAGACTTAGCTAATGTAAACATAGGGCCCCAGCTAAATTAAATATCAGACAATAAATAAAAATTGAGCATAAGTAAATTTTCTGTGAACATGTCATCCAAATACAATTGAGGCTTGTGCTAAAATGGTAGACCTCACATGTACCAAGAGCCCTTGCTAGGTTACCATATTTTCCCCACCTCCACCTTGTTTCTGACCTCCCACCCAGTGCCCCTCTGATGCTCAGAACACTAATCATATTGCACTGGCTTGGAATGTCAGCCAGAATGAATCTCTCTTTAATGAAAGGAGATGCTGGGTTTCTGCAAAGCTAAAATGTGGGGAAGGTCTCCAAAGGGTTTTCTAAAGAAAACAGGAGCTTCCAAGGAGGAGGGCGCCTGAGAACACTTAGCTCTTTTGTTTAAAACAAAGAAAAGGGCCATTCAGAAAGCAGATTGATTAAAATGAGGAGAAATTGCCAGACCATTGATAATTGCAGCAAAAGGGCAGTGGTCACTCCTACTGATTGCCACTTCAGAAGGACCTGCACACCCACAACCAATCAGGGGCATTAGTGAGACACAACCTTTTAGTGACCCACAGTTCCCCCTTGGGAAGTATTTCACAAAAGCTTTTAAAGCTAGCGCAAAGCATTTTCTGCACCATATTTACCTTTCATTCCCAAGTCTTGAAGGGCTGAAAATCATTCAACATCTAAATATCTTTCACATGCTGAGATGACTGAGAATAGCCTCAACCTCTAAGCTTTTGCCATTCACCAGATTTTAAAGTACAACAAGCCCAGAGACCCTCTGGTAATAATGTATCCTACAGCTCTGGTTACCCACTCTTTCTGTCCCCATCACACAAACCAAAAAAAAAAAAAAAAAAAAAAAAAAAAAAAGCCACTTCTGTTCCATACCAGGAAAGACTGAGCAATTGTCTGCTGTGTGCTTTTTCTTAAATCCTTTCCCAGTGGCACGTTGACAAAGAAAAATAAGTCTTCCTTCTTAAACGAAGTGTGTTTATACATTTGGAGGAAGATTTTTAACCTGGGACCTGGGAAATTTGGAGTGGTCCCAGCTAAAGCACAAGGTCTTTGTCGAATGACTTCAAGCAAACTGGAAAGCATTTGTGGAGTTCAGCTTTCTTACTGAGAATGTAAGATTGGAACCACCTTTGTTAATGAGTCTAATAGCTGGGGACTCAGAAGGTAAAAACGTCAGCTATGTATGTGATTTTTAAATTATATACTTAAAACTGCACACATACACACATACTAGGCAAGCAGTCTGCAATTGAGCTATCCAGCCAGCCCTTAAAATAATTTATTTTAAAAATACTACATTTTTCTCTGGAGCAGTCCCCAAGAAAGTTATGTTTGGAATCAGTGATCTGTATTGGATTAAGCCCTCTGGATGGCTCTAAAGATTAGACAGGTCTGGAAATAACTAGAGATAAAGGTCACCAGTGTCTCCTCCTACTTAGCATTTCATGGGAAATTAGTCTCCCTGCCCCCCTTTTTCCTGGCCCGTTTATTTCCTGGGGCCTGGAAGGTGCATATGTGACAGAGTAAGGAAGACTAGGTCTTTAACCATGCTTATAGGGTCAATGAGGTCACCATTAGGAAAGGGTGGTGGTACCCTCTGTCCCACAGCAGGAAGAGAGATACATTTGATGGAAGGGCACTTCCTCCCTGAGAGGCTGGGGTACATGTAGCATTCCTTTAACCCTGCTTTGGCCTGTGGCAAAGGAGGCTTTGTTTGCTAGGAAGCCAACCTAATGAAGCCACGCTTTGACCATCAGTTCCAAAATTGACTGCTTTGATGTTCATTCTCACTTAGGTATCCACACTGGTCCTTTCTATGAACACCTACCTATGACATAGGACAGGCTTGCTACCAAAGTGCTAGCTAGCATCTGGCTCCAGAGAATCTAACAGATCATGTCGTGACTTTGAGCTCTCTTCTGACTTAGGATATTAACTGTTTTCCATCTGCAAATTGGTTCCAGGGACAAAAATAGAGTGTGAGATACAAGGAAAAAAAACCTCACAAACTACCCTTGGATGCATGAGGTCAGGGAATATAACTCATCATTTAACAAGGAGAGCATTCTCTCTGCTGCCCCGAGTGATATCCAGGTTCCTTTATAAAAGTGAGAGATTCAGTAAGATAAGCAAATGAAGAAAATGTTGGCACATGAATTTGATGTTTCTAATAAAAAGCATCCTCCCAAATATACACACAGGCACAGGCACACACATATATAATGTTGAACAAAGTGACCAGGGTGTCACCACATTTGCTAATGAGTCTAATACCTAGAAACTCAGAAGGTAATGGCTATGTGTGTATTTTATAAATTCTATACTTAAAACTGCACACATACACACATACTAGGCAGGCAGTCTGCAACTGAGCCATAATTTGTGTATATACACACTTTGTGTATATATACATACTTTGTGTGAATATTGAAAATAGATGCAAAGATGCCTTCAAGCTGTTTATAATATTAATTTCCTAAAGACAAGAGACAGAAAGAGGCTAAGCTTTTCATAGTTTCAAACTCATTCAGTGGGAATAGTAAGGACATGTTTCTTTTAAATTTAAAAAGTATAAATAAACAAATAATGAGTAAGTGAGTAAGAAGGTATCCATGTCTCACCTCTTCCCGGGGAAGACACAAAAGGTCCGGAGCGGTTTTAGAAGATTTTATCCATATAAGCTTCTGGTAATCATTCCCATAAGTTAAATTCATCTTTCTCTTGGGTGTGGGAGAATGCTGTATATTCTCCATTCTCTACTGTCTCTGTCATGAGAATCTTTGTCCTGGTCCATACATCTGCATTAATCTACAAATGGCTCTTGTTGCTTTCATCTTCCTTCATGCATTATCCCAATTGCCACCAGGAAAATATGTCTCCCTTTTCACCTGCTGACAGCACTCCCTCACCAATTTCTTGATATTCACAGAATATCCAAGCCTGCCTCACCACAACCAAGTTTCAACTTCTCCTGCAAATGTTTTCTCCTCATAGCCTGGATCCAGATACATTGACATTTTCACGATGGGTTGCTTCTAAATCTTATCTTCTTTTTCCTGGTATATTCATTACTTTTCTGTTGTGATAAAACACCACAACCAAGGCAATATACAGAAGAAGGAATTTTTTTCAGCTTATGTTTCTGAAAGGATGGTAAGAGTCCATCATGGCAGGGAGGGATGAAAATATGTGACAGGCATGAAGAAATGAGGAGGACCCTGAGAGCCCACAGGCTTAAATGGAAGTGTGAAGCCTAAAGTGAACAAACAGGAAGTGGGATTAGAGCATAACCAGTTAGAGCCTGCCTACAGTACTTCCTCCATCAAGATTTCTCCTCCCATAAGTTCTGTAACTTCCCAAAAGACAGCCATCAACAGAAAATCAAGCGTTCAAAGACCTCTGGGAATCTTCTCTCATCCAAACCACCATATGTGGTTTAATGCATTTCATATTCCTTACCTCAGTCAGAATTTACTTGTTTGTTCATGCATTTCTAGTGCTTGTCTACATAGCATTTAAAACTAAACTTTTGTATTCCACCTAAGCTAGGACTGAGCATATAAGCAGATGGACAAGAAGAGGAGAGAAGGAAAGGGAGAAAGGAGGAAAGATAAAGAGGAAGAAGGAAAGAGGAAGATAAGAAGGAGGAGGAGGAGGAAGAGGAAGAGGAGAAAAAAGAAGGGGGAAAGGGGAGGGGGAGGGGGAGGGGGAGGGGGAGGGGGAGGGGGAGGGGGAGAGGGAGAGGGAGAGGAAGAAGGAAGAGGAGGAGAAGGAGGAGAAGGAGGAGAAGGAAGAGGAGGAGGAGGGGGAGGGGGAGGGGGAGGGGGAGGAGGAGGAGGAGGAGGAGGAGGGGGGAGGGGGAGGGGGAGGGGGAGGGGAGGGGGAGGGGGAGGGGAGGGGAGGGGAGGAGGAGGAGGAGGAGGAGGAGAAGGAGAAGGAGAGGGGAGGGGAGGGGAGGAGGAGGAGGAGGAGAAGGAGAAGGAGAAGGAGAAGGAGAAGGAGAAGGAGAAGAAGAAGAAGAAGAAGAAGAAGAAGAAGAAGAAGAAGAAGAAGAAGAAGAAGAAGAAGAAGAAGAAGAAGAAGAAGAAGAAGAAAGAAAGAAAGAAAGAAAGAAAAAGAAGAAGAAGAAAGAAGAAGAAGAAATAATAATGAAATTGAGAAGGGAAAACCTCATCCTTAAGAGTAAACATCAATTCTTCCAGGAAACACAAACATCACTATTCTGTGATAATCATTTACCCGCCAACCTTGTATCTGCCTTGATGAAAAACTTACCTGCTCAGAGAATATGCTCAACACATTTTGGAGAAAATCTATTTCCTCCTAGTCTTTAGAAAATATTTTTGTTAAATACTATAGCAAAGATCCATAGATTGCAATGGATATGGGTGGTAGTTTGAATTTTGTATCAAGTGATCCTGTGAGGCTACACATAAAGGTTACCAGCATCAAAGTAAGCATCCATTTGTGCTAATCAGTACCACTTAAATAGTCATTTGTACTACTTTTCACTGCCCAACAGCTCTGAGCCTTTGTCCTCTACCCAGTCCACAGTGAAGGGTTGAGGCACTACATGAAGCAATATTCTTTTAGGTACCAAAAACTAAGCTCAAAGTCCTACTTCCGGCTGTTGAGATCTGGTGAGATTTAATTTGCTATATCTTACCAGACTGTCTTCTGAATGAGCAAATAGTCAGATGACTACTTTAGAGCCATAGTGATTTTAACCAATCAAGATGTTTCTGTTCTACATGAATGGAAGTTGCTGAATTTTTTTAAGTACTTCTCTAGTGTTTGTCTCTTCTTCTCTTACTGACCTGATAAATGAAGGCAAGAAAGTAAATACAACATGCATGTGGTGTGCCATATTTAAATGAAGCTGTTAGATCCAAATGAAGATCCCAGTGATCTGTACCCATCTAATAAATGGGTACAATTTTTTATGTCCATAAAACTCTAGCAAATGTTTGTAAGAAGAGTGACAAACTGCCGCAGCCAGATTATGTAGGATGATGGCTCATGTATCACCATTTTGCTTTGGATTGGAAGTTTTCTACAATAGAAACTTTTAAAACCTCACAGCAATGACAACATTAAATATGCAAAAGAAGAGTTTCCAAACAGTTGGCATAGGGTCATGATTCCCTATGTAAAAATATTTGTCACTTTGAAAAATAGTTTCCTTATTTGGTTCATTTGTGGAGTGTGCTCTCTTAAATGTGTCTAAGATCATTGTACACATATGCACACAGGTACGGGCACACACATGCACATATATACACATATGCATATTGTACATGCACACGCATGCTCAAACATATGCATGCAGGACCAAGTTTTCCTGTCCTGTTCCTCCTGTGGCTGTCACTCTTTTCAACTCTGTGTAGGCAGAATGGAAATGAAAACTGTTAAGCATTGGATTTGAACAAACATTGATTGCAATCTAAACGTGCACTTAAAATCTATGGGCCAGGTGTTGTGGTTCTCCCAGCTCTCATTCCTAAATTTAGACGTGAACCTAATGATAACTGACTTGCAAGTTATGAAAATAGGATTAAGATATGTAAAGTGCCATAATAATTGTCAACAAATAACAGCTCATGTAGTAATACAGATGTCATCGCGCTTTCCAGGTATCTGGGTTTTCTATCAAAGAGTCACTATTGTTTATGAAAGAGAGAAATCAGAGACCTGATAGATGCAAGTTGGTGAGTACACAAAAGATAAGCGGTCAGCCATTCCAGGTACTTCCAACATTATGTTTTGTTAAACAATATATCCCAAACTCTCATGTCCAATCATGACTACAACATGAATTGCAACGATAGTTTTTCTGTAAGAACGATTTGTATTAATTATTCCTACTCAGTTGACAACTGATACAATAGCAAACAGCCATTAAGAGTCTGTTAGGGAGAGGCTCACATACCCATGCTGCTAAGCAGTTCTGCAATCTACCCAGGAAGACAGTCTTATGAACAGAAAATAGTCTCTGATATCTGACTGGAGTCAAGATCCAGCTTGGACGTTTTCTGTGAGGGCTGAGTTTAGCTACCTGAGAAAGGAGCTCATAAGAGAGAAAGAGAGTACCATGTTTATCTGGGATGACTATGTCAGTAGAATTTATACTTATTAAAAACTTTCCATATGGTATACTACATACCTAATCTATGATAAATACCCAAGTGAGACAGACAGAGTCACTCACTCTGTTTTTCAGGAGAGAAAACTGAGTAAAAATGTGTGATTACATACTGTGCTTACTTACAGGTGATGATGAGTATCTTCAGCACTCAACTTTATTGAAACATGGTATTTCATTAAACCCTAATTTGCTGACCTTATCTAGTATAACTACCCGGCTTGCCCTGGGAATTTAATATCTGTGTCTCTTGAGCACTGGGATTAAAGATGGCCACCACACCTACCAGATACAGATAAGCATTTCATACACACAGATACATATGTGTCTGTCTGTCTGTCTGTCTGTCTGTCTGTGTTTCTGTATATGTAAATAAGTCTGCTTGGATATTTTCATACCAAGGGCTGTACAAATTCATGGGATTTTGCTAAACATATTGTTGCAAAAGTAATGAAGACTTTTATTTTGGTACGTTTGCATCCTGCATTTTATCTAGTGTATCACTTTCCCATCCTCCTCAGCTTCTTTTCATAAACCTTAAGTCTACTATAAACTCAGAGATCATCACTATTGCATTCAACAATCCCAGAACCATCCTTAGGACTTTGCCAAATAAAAGAGGTTGTAAATGTATTTTTGTTGAATTATTAAAATGAAGAGACATGAACATTGAAAATGGTGAGCTGTGTGTTGTGATGAAAGCTCAGTTGGTGAAGTGCATCTTGCATAAGCAAGGACCTGATTTCTATCCCCAGTATTCACATAAAAAGCCAGAAGTGCTTGTCTATATATGTAATCCCTGCATTATCACTGAATAGTTAACCTAACCAAACAGGCACACCTCAGGTTCCCATAAAAGACCCTATCTCAAAAATAATAGTGAATATTTCCTGAAGAATGATACCTAAGGCTGACCTTCAATTTCCAGACAACATGCATACACATGAGGCCACATACATATAAATATTTATTCATTCTCTCTCTCTCTCTCTCTCTCTCTCTCTCTCTCTCTCTCTCTCTCTCACACACACACACACACACACACACACACACACACACACACAGAGAGAGAGAGAGAGAGAGACAGAGACAGAGACAGAGACAGAGACAGAGACAGAGACAGAGAGACAGAGAGAGGGACTGATGGGCCAGGATAAAACTATGAATATATTTTTTAACCTGTTCCCATGAGCCCAAGTGTCTCTTTCATGGCACATGAAATCTTTCATGCCAGATGCTTTTCTTTTTTTCTACTGAACACACACCCTATACCTAATCCCATCTCAAGCCCTGCCATATCCTAAGGAAACACTGCATACTCAATTGAATGGAATTGAACCTACAATCAAAAGGTTAACTAGGAGGCTTTCTTAAAGATGCTTTCAATACTAATTGTCCATGACTCTGGGATGTCATTAAGATGCCTTCTAAAATGCCTTTCTTGTTGCTCGGCAACAGTGTGTTTGACAAATACGCAGAAATGCCCAAGCCGACTTACATACATATATGGAAACACAAACAGACAGACATATGAATGTGTGTCTGTGTGCATACATATCTGTATCTGTCTTTGAAATAAATGTGGGTACATTAGTTGTAGTATGTTCTAAGATTTACTGTACCAGAGTCCACAAAAAAGCACTTAACACAATGTGGTTTATTGTACATTATTTATTTTACTTTCCTATTCCTAAAGACCGTATTTTAAAACTGGAAAATACAATAATTCTTTGTGTATGTGTGTGTAAAGTTTTGTTAAATGGAGGTTCCACTATATTCTTAAATCAAAAAGCAAATGAATGCTCCTTATATTCTCATTGAATATTGAATGTGAGCCATGCCAGATACAGATCACGCAAAGCTTATATGGGAGAATAGAGTTTATAGTCTAAAACTCACTTATCTCCATGGGAAAAGCAGAAAAATCATGAGGGTTTTGTACTAAATTTCTAGGAGGAGTTAAGACGCCTAGGAAGCTAAATTACTGCCAGAATAAAACATTCTATGTTATTTACAAGTGGGAGTTGTCAGGTCAGCTAAATCAATTATTCACCATTTGTTCCATTTAGTTTTGTATAAATCTTCATTTTCTCACATAGTAAAGTCCCAATTTATTGGGGAGGCATACACAGGCATTAATGAAGATAGAATGCCAGCATTAAATTGAACATGGTGCAAGATTTGTAAGTTCTGTCCCTCATCTGGCTTCATTTTTCTACAATTCTCCCTTGCCCCAAAGCCATTACCTGGTCTCATTTTCATATGCTACTTCTAAACAGAAACACTATTCTATCACCCAATGAACAAGAGCTGTGCAGCTATTTTAATTCATGATTTTGTAATCCAGAATCCTACTGGATCCCTAACATGGGGTGGGTGGGGGCAACTTGGGAGGGCTAAACAGACAGACTAACAACAACAATAACTTCATAAGCAACCATTTCTATATTGCCTACACTGTAGCAGAATTTAAGCAATACACTTGGTGGACATTTTATCATTTGGATTGTACACTTTGAAGAAGTCATTAATGACATTTATAGCTGAGAAAGCTGAGATCTGAGATGTTGGGAAGCTAGTCCAGCAGTGCACGTATTATATAGTGTAACCAAGATGCTGGCACACTGTTGGTATTTGATATCTGGTCGTTTTTATCTGGTTCTTTTCTTTGCTTAATTTCTTATCTAGAGTATAAGTCATTGGCCACATTCTATCTTTTGCTGTTACAAGGCAGGCTTTGATTTCAGTAGAACCTCCTAGCCTAAATTCACTTATAAGGGTGTTCCAAAACTCTACACTTATACAATCAATATCTTCTTATGAATCAACCGTAGCAAATCCTCTGCAGAAAACCCTGAGGAAGAAAGTAGAAACCAAAAAGAACCACCTATGTAATTAAAGAAGACAACCTCCCTTCCCCATGGGGCAATAGCTAGTAAAATTCATAGAAAATCCAATCTCAAAGACCCAATCTTAGACCAAATGAATTGTTTCTTAGCAAGGAACATTTAATTGACTCAGTTTAATTCTGGAGTTTGCTGAAGAACTCTGTCTAAATGTCTAGAGTAGGAAAAGATCTAGCCCATGGACCTCTAAAGACCTCTAAAGGGATTAAGGCTAGTGATGTGTACCCATTTTAGATATCACAAGAGATGCCATTAGATTATTAGCAACAGACAAGAAGATACATTTCCTGCCACTCACATTCTCTGCAATACAGCCAATTCTACTCATCAACGTTTGGTCTAACTTGACAGGTTCATACTATGTGCTCCATATAGTGACCAAGTGCTTTGGGTTAAACCCACATGGCCTCTATAAGCCTCAGTCTTCCTATCTCTAACATACTGATCAACATAAATAAAACATGTCATAGCAAAACGTCATCACTGATGATGAGTAGTAAGAGGCTTCAGGAATGGTGATGGAAGTATTATTATATCTTTACTGCATCTGATAAATAAATAACTCTATTCATGAACTACATCTAGGAAGTCACCTCATAGGCAAAGAGGTCTCCAGAATGGGGTCTTGGGGAGCCTAGATCCAAGCATGATACACTTAAATATGAATAGCAAGCTATCTATTTGACTGACTTCCACTATGTTCTATTGAGCAGTATGTTGGCAAAAGATGACGATCAAAGCCTTTGTGTTTCAACTAGGAGAGACAGTGATGGCAAGTCATTGAGATTCTTAGTTTCTTTCCCTATTTAAAGCAAAAAAAAAAACCTTCACTGCCATTCCTGAGTGATGAGATTCTGAAAGACAAAAATCTATTTTCCTTTAAGTAACTGCTGTTTTTTTTTTTTAAAAAAAATACAGTAGTAGAAGGAATCACCTGATGCCAAAGTGAGTTAAGTACCTTGGCCAAGGTCACAATAAGTAGATTGTGAACAGAGTACATAAGAGGAGCTGCTACCACCTTAACTGCCATGCCTAGGGCCACCTTTGACCTCAAAGCACAGATCTCCATATACACATTACTGCAACTAAACTTCAAGACAATATTACAGTATGATCCTGTTCCTTTAGCATTGTAAGAGTCTTAAGCCCATTGAGAGGCTCATGAGGTCTCATGTGAGTTGCAAAAAAAAAAAAAAAATAGTGTTAGTTCTCCATCCTCTCATTTGGTGAAGGAGATGAGTCGGTTACCTAATGAGAACAGGGAAGGAAGAAATACAAAAATCCTCACATTGTTTTGTGTCTTTCTTAGTTTCCTCAATTGACTCACTAAGGGAACAAAACACAGGAAGAAAGGACAGAATACCTGTACCTTATTACAATGACAAAGTGGTCATTAGGACAACCAAGGAAGTCAGTGACTAAGGAGACTTGGAACCAGGTGAAAGGGCAGCTATTTTGTGATATTTTCTGAAGCCAACTTTTAAATCTGGATTTTAAAGTACTACTAAAGATATATTTCATAGAAGAGCGTGTAAGAAACTGTAAAGGTACCTCCAAACCTTAAACACAAAGAATAATGACATAGTTTTCTAATACTACTTATGAATGCCAAAATCTCTAAGAATTCAAAGCAGGATCTTAAAGAGATAGTCAGGTCCACATGTTCATGGCACTCTTTTTAATCATTGGAAGCCATTCAAGTGTTTAACAGGGAGTACAGATATAAATACAGTGTCTCAGTGTGCACAACATTCGACCTTAAGAAGGAAGAGATTCTGAATAGGCTGGCACATCCATAACCCTTAAATACCTATTGCTTAAGGAAGTAATAAAATCAAGAAAGAGCAAATACTCTACGATTCTACCCACATTACACAGTGCCATGAAATCATTAGATTTATGGTGACAGAAAAGCATAAGTTTCCAGGAGATAATCAGAATGGAGAATCATTGGAGACTTTAGCCATTGAGAGTTTCTGTCCCACAAGATGAAGTTATAAAGATGAAAGGTGACATTGGTTTCATAGTGTACATGCCACTGAACTGTACAGTTGAAAGAGTTTAAATCATCTATGCTGCATATAACTTGCTGTATAGGAAAGGCATGATTCTAAATTAGATGTTGAAATGTACATAAGCATATTGTATTTAATGAAGAATTTAAAATGACACACCCACATATGCTTTGGGCTTGAATTTGACTCTAACAGCTTCCAGTCTTCCAGTTAGGACTCCGGTATTGAAAGCTCACGGTAAACAGGATACCCATTGTGACAGAAGCTGATTTCTGGAAGGAGCCTGAACTTAGTGTTTTTGGGAAAACTTGCTTAACTCTGGCTTATTATTAGAATCTGAATGGGATGAGCTATTTTTAAAAGACAGTGTGCTTCTCAATAGCCACTAGAGGCAAGAAGTAGCTCAGACCTCCAGAATAATCTCTGATGAGTATTCCAGAGACAGCCCCCCTTCCTGCTCCTCTATGTAACAGCTTTCCCAACACATTGTTTCAGAATTATCCTTATCTTTGCATGGTAAGAATGGGAGAGAAACGGAACCTTTCCTACTGAAGTTGCTGAGAAGGGAAAGATGAGTTCAGTCTATATGAAAGTGCTAGGTGTGTGCCTGTGCAAGTAGCTGAAGTGTTCCTGGGGTGTATGGTATTGTGTCCATAGTCCATAGATTATTCACTTATCATCATTCATACAAAAACTTACTGTTGAATATTTATGACACACCTTACCCTTTTTGAGCTCAAACAATGAATTAAATAATGCCCTCACTATCATGGTATTTACATCCTAGTAAGGGCATCAGAGTATGGGTAGCTACCCTATAGATTAACTCTCAGTGGAAATGAGGAATAAGAAGAAAACTAAGAATCAAGATGATGTGTAAGTGAATTTTTAGTCTAGGGAAGGCTGGGAAGAAGTTTCAAGCTAGTTGGTATATGAGATGTGGCATTAAAAAAATTGGAAACTATGGATAAACAAAAAGCCATGCAGGAAGCAAGAATAGCAGGAATGATGCCCAGACATAAAACTTATTTATTTAGAGAGTCCAGAAGTTGTTTAGAAACCAGCAGAGAAAAAGAGCAGAGGGAATATAAGAACATAGGTGAATGTGACTAATGTGACGGGCATGTGTGAGGAGTGTGTGTGTGTGTGTGTGTGTGTGTGTGTGTGTGTGTGTGTGTAGTTTGGGGGAGACCATGAGGTTTTCCCAGAGAACCTTACAATAATTTCTTTCTACTGCTGTGACAGGCATTATCTGCTGTCACCATCCATCTCTAGCACTGTAACATAGCCATGGCTATAGATGAACCATAAACCAATGGATGCTACAAAGAAGAACATAACAGATAACAGTTTTAGAGAAGTGGCTCTTCATTTTGAGTCAGAATGATAATGGAGAGATTGGGAGGCCTGGTGAATCATCATCGGGAGGTTTTTATGGTGGTAAGTTGAGATGCTGGTGGTTTGTGCTGAGAACAGAAGGAGGATATGTTCTGGAAGTAAAGTCATTAGGAGTGGTGGATAGGTTGCACTGAGAGGAATTAGAGCCTCAGTTGCATCACCTAGTCATTTAGTAGAACAAGCTTGCCATTGAGTAACGAAAGGCTAAGGGAGTTAGAAGGTCTAGTGCAAATCAAAAGCTCATGTTTTCACAAGTCAAATTTGGTCCACCAATAATTATTCACAAGGATAAACTAACTAGACTAGAAAGATTAGGGAAAGATTAGAACAGACAAATGGGGACATGTAATAAGGGGATTGCTATCAATGGGGTTTGATTGAAAGTAATGTGCAGTTACAGCAGGTAAAAATATTGCAGAATTTTATCAGATACGTGGTACAGCCCTTGGAAGCACTTGGAAGCATGACTGTGTTGTGATTAAAGTTAAGGTAAAGGAAGCAGGTTAGCCTCAGGGTAAATCCTGCAAAGTCTGCATATCACCAATGCTATCCCTGCAGAGCTCAATCTAGAGCAGAGGAAGTTGTGAAGAATACAATGGTTAATATTTTCCAAGTACTCAGAAAGTCATCATGGTCATTGCCCTGTTTCAGATCTTCAGTGATGTTCCCGCTCATAACTCATATACAGCTCATAACTCATGATCTCTTACTATGCTGCCTGGTCTGATTCATGCTGACTATTCCAGCTTCGCCTTGGTCTTTATTTCCAGCATCTAACCACCTGCACTGCTGCTCCTACATACATTAAGGTACTTGTTCGTAACTCTCTTCTTCCTTTTCTATCGGGCTCTCACCCTTTAAACTTGACCTTAAATCTTGCCTCTTTAGATAGGACTTTTAATACCTCAAATTACAGTATTACATTCCCTAACAGATTTCTATTTTTAGAGTCCTAAATTACTTCCATGTCACTCTCAAAATAATGGGGCGAGAGCCCAAGAACGGAGGCTGAGGTCAAATCTTGAGTTGGCCAATTACAAGCTGAGAAATTCTGGATAAGTTCACTTGTGTGCTTCAGCTCTCCGATCTATAAAATGGAGTGATAATATGTCACTCTGGTGCATCTCAGAGGTTCCCTGTAGAACTGAGCTGGTTAATGTATGTAAAACCGTTTGGAAAGTACCCAGAAGGATGAGAGGCTAAATGAGGTTCTGTTGCTATTAGAAAGATCATCTACATGATTGCTGAAAACCTGTGTACTCCTTTAAATGGTAAGTCCTCTAATAACAAGTACTGTGTCTCTCTGATAGCCAATACTCGATGCTCTTGAAATAAAATATGTTCTCATCTTCCTCATCTTCAGCATTATTATCTCCTCATTAATCCCCATTTTGATAGAGGAGGAAATCAACTTCCGAGTGAGAGCTCCAGGTGGTACATGAGCTTTTATTACAAGTACAGCAGGAGTCCAATTCTGATCCCTAGACAGATGCTCTTCTTTTTATGGTATTTGGGAGAGATACCTGGTTGGTCACCTGCAGACTGTGGTGACAGATTACTGAAAGCAGCTTATGTCAATGAAAGAGTTGCCATAGTAAGTTCTTAAATATTTCCTCTGGAGGCTTCAACTTAGCATTGGTTATGACAAATGCATGAGTCTATTGAAGCCAACTTCAGTTGTATGCCTTTAAAAAACCCTTGTAATCTCTCATCCAGCATTGTTTAGTCACTCAGTGGAATGCAGGCTAAAGATTTGGGATGTAAAATCATCAAAGTATTCTGGTATAGGAGATATAGCCATATCTCATATAACCATAAAAGACATAAAAACATGAGGAATTCCAAATCTTCCAGTAAAGGGAAAAAATTAGCAATGGTGCCATTTGTAGAGATTTATGTGAAAGATTTGTATTTAAAAAAAAACATTGCTATAGAATTCCTGAGTTGCAGATACTTTGATTTCAATGGCAGATGTCAACTCATCAGCTGTTGCGTCTTTTTGCAATTTTGAATGACCATAACTCTGCTCTGTTTTTAAGAGCTGAACTCAACATACAGAAAACCCAGTCATATAAGCCTAGACAAACAGCTGCTGAAAGTAATGACCCTGCCTGTTTGGTGTCTATAAGCTTCCATGCTCTGTTATAAAGTGGAGATGCTAGTATATGGTTACAGGTTGCTGAAAGGGTTAATACAGATCATATAAATACTGACTTAATACTAACCATTATTTTTATACCAAGAGAAAGAAAGAGATGACTATTATTAAATGTGAAAAAAAATCACAGTCTGGAGTAATTCCTAAATGAAATGGAAGCCTAGCACCTGAAAAGGACAGTACAAGGAATAAAATATGGTATTGGAGAAGGATTCCAAGCCCTAACACAAGCGAATCTTAAAAATAAACTCTACTGTGTAATTGGACTGAAAAGGTTCTTATCAAAGCCAGAAACTTGGGCTCTAAAGTGACTCATAATCTACTCTTGGTGTACTTGGGCCAAATTTATATAAATTCTCATAGTTCAAAGACATACAGAAGTGCTCATTTTAACTGGTAAGTTGGAGGTCACTTAAGGCTAAAGGTTATGGACTCATTGGCCAGTGGTTCCTAGGACAATTTGGCAGCTCACCAACACTTGGTGGTCTCTGGCAGGCATAATCACTGTTTGTCCAGTGGCAGTCACGGACACTACTTGGAGTAGGTTAATGGAAGAAGAAAACCAATGTTTTGGAGTACTTATTGATTTCAAGTGTTCTATTACAAAGTGTCCATATCCATTAGATCTCCAAACTCTATTGAAGCAAATGTTCCTACCTTTTAGGCTGTGGGAAGTCAATGGTTAATGACTCTTATGTCTTTTGTGAGTCACAAATCTAGATAGGTGATCTTTGAACTAAGACCAGTGTTAATTCTTCCATATTACTCAGTCCTGATAGATTTTAGTTAATCAAAAACTCATAGCCCAGGAACAAGAGCTATTGTTACATGCCTGTAATTATACTTTGCTATAGCTTTATCTGTAAAAAGTAATTATAAAGGGAAGGGAAGGGGAAGCTCCAGTCTCTTCTCACTTCCCTCTTCAGAGACGTCTTTTGGGTTAAATTCCATTTCCACAGTTCTGTAGATGGTTCCACAATAAAGTAGACATGACTGGCCATCAGAGAAAGTAGTTAGCACCTTGTCTCTGGTAGAAACAAGAAAGGATGCCACAGAACTAGGTCCTGTAGCAATCTCTGGGGAATCCTTCCCCTTTGCTCTCCATTCTTCTCCCCAGAGCACTGGAGTTATAACAGTGCAATCTCATCCAGGTTTTGTAAGGGTATTGGAAATCCTCATTCAAGTTCTCAGGCCTGAGCAGCCTGAGAACTCATTGAGCCATTACCTCAGTCCTCCTAAGATTCTGTGTCACATTCTCAGTAGTTCTGATTTATGAGAGCAAAGTTCATATCCAATCCAGGAAAAAAATAATTATGTAGCTGTGTTTTAGAGAATATAGTAACATCTGCCTGACTGGGGTGCAAGAAAAAGCTACAGAAGAAATGAAGATGTGCTTGGAGGAATTAGTAGGGGTTAGACCAGAGGAGGATTTGTTCCCATAGTAAGAGGTTGTTGTGAATAAAACTGTATGTTTATAAATTCCTTTTAGCCTAGGAGTGACAGAGTATATGCAATATAATAATCAGTGTTGCAGAAAGACTGTACTGGGTTGATTCAATAGGTTTAAAACAGTTAGGACAATTGTTAATATATTTTCTACCCCCCCCCCCAAGAGACAAAGAGACAGACAGACAGACTGATAGACAGACACATAAATATATAGATGATAGATTAGGTAGATACAGATAGAGACATAGATATCTTCTTTCTATGTCTGTGTGTGTACGTGTGCACATGTATGTGCATGACTGTGTCTGTCCATGTTGCTCCAAATAAAGACATAAGAAGGTTTGAACTCAAACCAGAAAAAAAAAATACATTTTTGTGGTGGTTTGAATAAAAATTACCTTCATAAGTCCTCAGGGAGTGGTACTAGTTGAAGATGGTGTGGCCTTGTTAGGAATAGGAAGTATTGTCACTCCAAATGTGCTTTGTGGTTTCAGATACTCAAGCCAGGTTCAGGTTCACTCTCTCTTCCTGATGCCATCTGATCCTGATGTAGAACTGTCAGCACCATATCTTTCTGAATGTCACATTGCTTCCTGACATACTGATAATGAACTAAACCACTTAACTGAAAGCTAGCTCTAATAAAATGGTTCCTTATAAGAATTGACCTGGTCAGGTGCTAGGAGAACTTTTCAGGGGACATCCATACCAGGATCAGTCAGCAAGTGTTTCTTGGTATCAGCAATAGTGTTGGCATTTGGTGTCTGCAGATGAGATAGATCCTAAGTGGAGTGGTTTCTGGGTGGCCTTTCAGTCTCTGCTCCACTCTTTATCCCTGCCTTTCCTTTATACAGAAACAATTCTGGGTTAAAATTTTGTGATGGGTAGGCCTGTTATCTCAACTAGAGGCTGTGCCTATTGATTCCCCAGCACAGAGAAATGCTAGAGTGATGAGGCAGGGGTGGGAGAGTGGGTGAAGGAGCACCCTCATAAAGGCAAAGGGGAGGGGGAATGGGATGGGGGGATTTGGTGGGGATATTGGGAAGGGGGATATCATCTGAAATGTAAACAAATCAAATGAATAATAAAAGAAAGAAAAGAAAAGTTGCCCTGGTCATGGTGTTTCTTCACAGCAATAGAAACCCGAAGACAATTTTCAAGTAAGGATAGTTTGGGGATATTTAATACAGACTCCATTCAAGTCAGGGTAAACAGAAGCCACAAGAAGACTGTTCAGTATCTTGGGACCATGGAGCAAGAGAATGGCTTCCTGTTTGGATAAAGTAGCCTTACTATTGATGATTCTTGTAGTTTATAGTAATCCTCAAAAGAAGAAGACTATGGAACCTATCCCTTTACCCTAGGCTTCCCTTCTCTCCGTTTTTATAGCAGAGGCACAGCTGCTAGAGAACTGATGACGCCAAGTAGGCCAAGGAATAGCCCAGGATGGAGAAGGAAGGAGAAGGCTAGAGAGTGGCTCTAGGATGGCAATGAAAAATCCAACACCCAGGAACTGATCAAAAAACATTGAAAAATCAATGAATTAAATAGGTTCTTGTGAATCAGAGTCCTTATGAGAGCAGTTATAGAGAGTGCAATGAAGAGAGAAAGAGACTATGAAGCCAAGACTTCAAGTCAGGAGGATCCTTGTGGGACACTTGATTTAGAAGTGGTAAACACGGGAAACTAGATTCTTACGGAGGTGTTCATGACTCAGAAGTATGTTGATATAAGATACGTGTTGATTAAAGAGAACCCCAGTGTAGATGCCAGCTGGGCAGGTGAGCGAAACAAACCATATCTCAAAGGACACGTGTAGGCTACAGAAATGAATCTGAGAGTCGTCAGCACATGCATGGTGCTTAATGAGATGATAATGGCTATTAACTGGAGGGCGTGTGTAAGAAAAAGCAGGAAGACAGCTTGTCTCCTGCTTCTCTGATCAGTTGAAGGGAAGAGGCTATTATAGAAAACTGAGCAAGAAGAAAACAGAAGGAACACTTAGGCATGCAGGATGTCAGCGTCCTAAAGAAAGAAAATGGTTGAAGGAGGGGGTGGAACAGTCATGAAGAATGCACAGCTGAAGCCATGAGTCTCCAGTAAGTCGGGAAGGAAAGAGGCCTGGTTAGCATGAGTTACCCACCAACAAAAGTGACAATGAGTTATTGTGTGCCCTCTCTTCATAAATAAAAGAATGTTAATATTGCGATGAGTTAAGTCAGCAGTTCTCAACCTGTGGGTCATGACACCTTCGCAGGCAAAGGATTCTTACATGCGGTGACCTAAGACCATCACATGTATTTACATTACATTATGGTTCATAACAGTAGCAAAATTACAGTTATGAAGTAGCAACAAAATAATTTTATGGCTGGGGGTCACCACCACAAGAGGAACTGTATTAAAGGGTTGCCGCATTAGGAAGCTTGAGAACCACTAAGTTAAGTGGCTGTTTGCTCGTGTCTACATAGATGAATGCCGGTCTTGGATTCCACAGACAACTTTTCCTCACTGCTGAGTAATTTTCCAGCCCCGTGACTCATGCAGCATGGAGTGTGTAGTTATGTAGTAACTTTCCAGTGGGCCTCTCACCCCAGGGATGTGCCAAGTCTGACCTTCTCTTAGGCAAAAGATGAAGAAAATTTCTCATCCTAAGGAGGTGAAAAAAAAAAAAAAAAAGAACATAACCTAAATGGCAAGATATTAATCTTGAGACCATTTACAGGGAGGTGTTAAGTGGCCCCGTTGGCATTAACAGCAGTAAGCTTCGAATATCACTTGTACAGCAAGCTGCTTAGCTCTGCAGATAGCAAGTCACAGCAGGCCTTCTTGGGTTGCAAATATAGTCACTCTGTTTGCCAATTAACTCTTTCCCACATTGTGTTTTATATAACCAGCCAGGAAGCATTTGCTGTGACAGCAGAATCTGCTGGCAAATAGCCCTGACCTGGGAATTGAAGTGATGCGACAGGAGCCATGGTGGTGGTCAGAAGGGACAGGAGAAATCATGGCGGAACAGTCATTAGTCAGCCAGAGCCTCCCGAGGCTCGCTCGTCTCTGGAATAAGTGTCCACATTTTCTCAGCTTCCAAGCAGGCAGTGTAACGGACAAGACATTGCTCTTTTATCTTGAAAAAAAAATGTAGCATGTCCAAGTTATTATAAACAAGGTAAAGGGAGATTCTGAGATTCTTTCAACAACACTGTCCACTGTCCTTTTGTTCATCTTGCTGTTTTTAAAACAGATTTCAGCAAGAGCAGGTGGCTGGATCTGTGTCCTGGCCCCTTAGGATGTGACAAGATGGCTCCATGGCTTCTCCGTTTCTTGTCCCTTCAGCACCACTTGGCATGGCTGACCAGTCTTCCTCATAAAGGATTGAGTCTGTCTCTTCCATTCTTCCCTGATTATGATTTCTTGGTCTTCTGGGCAGGTCCCCCCCCCCCCTTCAACTAAATATGTCGATGGGACTTCTCCAGACCTCTTAACTTATCTGTTTAGCTCTTCACTTAGAAGATGTGGTATAAATTGTCGTCACAAACAGGTTAGCTTGACAATGCTATGATGGTGTTAGTGGATATGAGATTCTTGAGGAGATGGGGTTTAATCAAAAGAAACATCACCAGGATGATAAGTCACCAGAGTAGGTATAGTCTTGGTCCTGATCCTTGGCCCCCTTCTGTCTGTCTGTCTGTCTGTCTGTCTGTCTGTCTGTCTGTCTGTCTGTCTGTCTGTCTGTCTGTCTGTCTCTCTGCCTCTCTGTCTCCCTGTCTCTGTCTCTGTCTCTGTCTATCTATCTCTATCTCTATCTCTATCTATCTCTATCTCTATCTCTATCTCTATCTCTATCTCTCTATCTCTCTATCTCTATCTCTATCTCTATCTCTTCATCTGATTACAATCAGGCACTAGACACAGCTGCATTGCTAGGCAGTCGTGTCTGCTACACTGTGACATTTCTTGGGTGTTTGAAGACTACAGATTCATCTACTTAGTACCCAACTTGAGAGAGACAGAGAGGAAAAGGGAGGCAAGAATCAGGACCAAGACTGTATCCACCATGGTGACTTGTTTCTTCTCATTAAACCCTATCTCCTCAAGATATTTCTGCTTCTCAGATTCAAATAGGTACTTACTGTAGTAGCAATAAAATGGAATTCTTGAGGGTACTTGTTTGTTTGGTTTGGTTTGCAAGCATTTCTTTTTTTTCTCTCTCCTTGTAAATTTCTCCTTCTCTTACTCAAAGGGCTCATCTTAATCTTTGGCTTCTCCTTCTTTACTCATTTGTAGTTGACCATCAAGTTCCAGTGACTCCATTCTTGTGTCTGGTAAAGTTGATTAACTCACCTGGGCTGGTCAACCTCTTACTGCTGTGATAAAAAAAAAAAAATTGGTGAACTTATTTAAAAGGAGGACAGGTTTATTTTGGTTCAGTGAGGCAGACTATGATAACAGGGAGCTGATGATGGACTGGTGGTCAGAAAGGGGAATATTTCAAATGGAAGGAGGAAGAGAGAGAAAGTGGGCAAAGATTAGAGCAAAGACTGTACCCACCAGGTAACCTATTACTTCTGATTAGACCCCATCTCCTCAAGAACTGCCATATCCACTAATGGTATGAAACTACTATGCCATCCATACATGAATCTATTATTGATGTCTGAGCCCTCATTAACGTCCCAAGCCCTCCTTCTAAAATCCTTCAATATATGAATACCTGGAAGCGACTCTAAATACAAACCATAATCATACCCAACCAGTGCCCCCATGGCATCTTAACTGTTCCTCTTCCTTAGACCACTAGCTCTCCACTAATTATTGCCAAGTGATCAACACAAGCCTTCTCTTGATGCACAACATTCTTCATGATTTGTTCCTCTGCTAGACGATTGCGCTGTTTCCTTACCCTATCTCATCGTTTGCTGTGCTTGGCCTCGCTGGCATTCTGCATCCAAACCAGAAGTCTCTGGCATCTTCAGCCCTTCCTTCTCCTCCCCATGCTCTCATTTCAAGGGACAAAGCTCTTGAGACCCAGAGCACAGCCTTGCACCAGAGTGCTCACAACTACAGCTTCCCATCTGAATCACAGAATGCGTCAAAAGATATTCATTAGCTGTAAGCTTTTAAATCATCTCAAGAGTTTTTCATGCCTGGTGCTACTTTAGACCACTGCATAAAAAAGATATCATGTACATCTTCTGTAAGCTTGAGAACTGCATGCTCCTGTTGAGAAAGGTTACCATACTCGCTCAACAGTGGCTGTAACTACCTGATTTTTTTTTTTTGAGGGTCTGTTTCTTTGTTCTCTAACTCTCTTCCTGAGATTATAAATTTCCTAATGGTATAGATTGCATGCACTCTTTTAGGTGGTGCATAGCCTACATGGAGAAAATAGTTGTTGAACAAAGGAAGAACAACAAATTGAGACAGAGGCAAAGGTTTCTCTCAAACTCTTTTCTGCAGTTCTATTACCACTTCAGCCCCACTTTAAATGGTTTTGTAATTGTCCCACATGTCTGCCTTTTGAAACAGTCTATACTGCATTCTCCAGTTCTTTCACTCTGCCATGTACCCTCCTCTATATTCCTCTGTCCTATCACTTTCTTCATCCTTCCCTCCCTCCTTCTCTCTCCTCAAAAGGTAGGAGTTGTAGTAAGAGAGACCCCACCTGACTTCCCGTTCTGCATATCACGTTTTTATTAATGCTGGTGCACAACCTTTCTCTTGTCTATATGACTTAGTAAGAGGGCAAGTCTCAGGATAAACAGGCCTTGGTGAAGGCCGAGCATGGTGTCCTCTTTGACATGTGTCAGGCTTCCTTCCTAAGGCCAACTCTCTGCCATATTTTGCTACCTGTAAAGTGAATGCCCAGTACGACCCACATAAATACAGCATAAGAAATATAGCACCTCACATGTAATTATTGTGTGATTTCTCAGCTGGAAGTCTTCAGAAATGATTAACCCTACAAACTGTAGATAGCTGCTGTTGTTGCTTGGCCTTATGAAATATTCTACAAGCTGTGGATACTTGTGCACATTGGAAGAGGAAAATGTGACAAAACTTAGTCGTATATTCAAAAATATCTGGATCTTTAAATAGAAGACCCACTGAGAGCTAGCTCCAGGCCTCTTCCATCTTCATTCATTCATTCAATACAATTATTCTCTGTACCAAAGAGGTACCAGGACTCATAGCAGTCTTGAAGCTGTGTTCTTCCATGGATGTAGATTTAAAACAAGATCACCTAGACTGTCCCAGGGAGAAGAATAGCAGCCTGGTACAGGTATGCTGTCCGTACAAAACAGAATTGAATATTTCTGCTCTTCTACGCTGTTGGGAAAACAATGTTCCTTTAACCACGATGTATCTTTAACCACTTGACATTGGTCTTGGCACCACAGCTTCTAAAAGGCAACACCAAAAACACCTTTTAGATGGTTCCTTAGATATCAAAAATGATTAGACACATAAAGAAATCTTTATCTGACGTTTATCACAGAGGATGTGAGTGGCAGGGAGAACCGGCATCTGGGCTGCAGTGTGTGTTTTGACCTTGTAGATGTTTCCGAAAAGGCCATTTAAAGACAGTGACAGGAGGAAGTCCATTTATGGCCTTCAACCGGCCAGTGTCATTGGGATCGGACTCTCCCTGTGTTTGCCAGATCCTGTGATAACAGAGACAGCTGGAAGGTCAAAAATAAGGAGAAACTTTAGATGTGCTGCCAAGTATTTCCTTGATGTGGGAAGGCGGGGCCCAGGGAAATTACTCTCCTGACATTTGCCTTCAGGATGCAAGGCAGTGTGCTCAGCTGCAGAGACTTCAATCTTAGGTGCAATATTAATAATAATAATAAAAAAAAGTCACTCGCCTGGTACACTTTAATCCTATCTGTATTTTGGTGAAAGCATAGACTCGTGGATCACTCCCCTCAAACTATTTTCAAAGCATTGCTTAGAAACATTGCTATAGTCTGGAGAATTTGGGCTTTAGTTTCCCAAAGGCCTGGATACAAATTCTGGTTGACATTACTACTTACAAGCTATGAATTGCTATAAACCTCAAGGTCCTCACTTGGAAATAAAATCCAGGTGGAAAAAAATCTCTCTCTCTCTCTCTCTCTCTCTCTCTCTCTCTCTCTCTCTCTCTCTCTCTCTCTGTGTGTGTGTGTGTGTGTGTTTGTGTGTGTATGTTTGTTTCCACATGTGCACATGTGCCTGTCTGCTGTCTGTCTGTTCTGTCTTACTGTTTGTGTGTATATAAACTACATGAGTGGCTTTCAGATTATAGAAACAGAAGCCATGATGAAGATTCAGTCCAGCCTGTAATTCGAGATGAACTGAGCAAGGATAGTAGATTTTCTAATTGTCTAACTTGCCCTTAGAAGCAGCCAAATAGAGGAAGCCTCAGCAAACTGTACCCACAAGCCAAGATCAGCCATCCTGTCTTTGAAATGATGTTTTTGTTGGATCATGGCCACACCCATTCATTTCTGTGTGTACATGCTTTCTTCTGGGCTCTGGCCATAGAGCAGGGTACTCGTGACAGCGACCATCTGGACTCTAGCCTAAAATACTACTTACTCATTGACTGTCGTAGAAAGCATCCACTGACTCCTGAAACAGAGGCTACATGAGACTCGGATAACACTCGTACCCCTACCTTAATCTTTGATGCTTGTGTCCTCCTAAGGCAAGAGAGCCCTCTTCACACAGCAGGGACTGTGAATAGAATTGATTTTCCAGGAACCTCAGACTTTTCACCATTTCTCCTAACAACCCTCCTTCTCCTTTCTCCATAGCCAGCCTCAGACTCATCCCAGCTTCTGTCTGTTAACCTAAGATGCAGCAAGCTTAGCTGCTAAGTTGGAATAAGGAACATGTAGGTGCCCTGACCAGCCCCCGCCTGCCTTCCCAGAGGATTGATTTAATAGAAAATAAAGTAACTGTATAAAATCAACAACGCTTTTAAGATAAAGTTGGAACTCCAAAGAAACTGTTAGTATGTTTTTGGCCACCCTAATGCCCTTCTTGGTGAAGCCTACTTTCCCCCAACCAATCTGGGTTTTTTTTAGAATAGAAATTTGGCAGGTTTTCATTTTGCTTGGAACCTGAAATTTGGGC
Organism: Arvicanthis niloticus; assembly: GCF_011762505.2. Classification (NCBI taxonomy): domain Eukaryota; kingdom Metazoa; phylum Chordata; class Mammalia; order Rodentia; family Muridae; genus Arvicanthis; species Arvicanthis niloticus. The sequence continues at coordinate 37,631,978 of NC_047670.1, read as the reverse complement.
CTTTGGTTCCTAGCTACCTGGATGCCTCCCAATTTCTCCAAGACATTCATTGCTTTCGTATTGCACAAATTAAGTGTGTGAGGGAGGGTTATGATCACTTTCTCCGGATGACAATGAAGAGTCACCATATCAATCCGATGTTCTCAAACACCACTACCATTAGACACCACCTGTAGAACTTTCTGAATGTTCAAGGTCTATTATCCTCCGGGCAGGGAAAAGGGTGAAGGTGTGAGCAAAACCGTCACTAGGGGGACCTCTAAATGATTCTATTGTGAAGTCTGGGCTACATAGGATGTTTAGAGGTGTTAGCAGGATTGTGACTCAGAGTCAGTAAAGGGCAGTTTATAGTGTGGCAGTCATGTGACACTTACCCATGGCTGCCAATCCTGACTTACCCGGAGGTGACAAATAGCTTCAGGTGAAAATGTCATTCCACCCAAATAATGTACTGTCAACCTAAAGCTGAACTGCCTCCTTAAATCAAACATGGAGATGGTTACTGACTCCTCCACCTGAAGTCAGTCCAAAACGTGGGTGGTTGTTGTTTCTGGGACAATTGGAGTCAGACACTGATGCCTATTAATATGCAGGGATTTGGTTCTATAAGAACATAGCAAATACAGTGCCTGCTCTTTGAGTACCACTGGTCTCCAGATCCCAAACATGACACCCAGGAGACAGGACTTTCCTAATTGTGAGATCCTATCAAAGCTTTGTGATTTTCTTTAGGGTCCTCTGCCCTCCATCACTGGAAGATGTAAACGCTAAACATGAATCATCTCATCACTCCTATTCTTGATGGTCCACAAGCAATAATCTCCTGAAGACCAAAGTCATGGTAAGAAGTGGTTTAGGATAAATGGGTGTGGATTCTAAATGAAGTGACTTTGCTAGGGGAAAAAAAAGATTCCCAGAATGCAAAGCAAACCCCAACAATACAATAGGCAGCAGAGGACAAGTCACAGCCATGACTTCAGGGGCTCTGCTTAAGCAGCCTGACGGCTGATACTGAAGTCAGAGCAGAGGCAAGATTTTCCTGGTCATAGAGATAGGGGTGGTGGGGCGCAGCTCTTCCTGGGGATTCAAGGAAATATTCAATAAGGAGGGCTGCAGGATACCTGAGGGCTGAGGCTTTGGTTATCCCAGAGAAATGAAAACTGAGAACCACAGCTCCTCTCTTGTGAGGTGAGGTAGCTTAGCAATTGAAAGACAGCGAGCCATCCGCCCGGAGCAATTATGTTTTCATTATTATTCCCAAGCTGCTGTGTCACAAATCACATTTTCCGTCTCGGGGCATGTCTGTGCACAGCTGCTGATTGCAGGTCCCATCCCTGCACCAGCTGACTGCTCCAGCCTGGCCCTGGGAGCAGCAAGCTGGTGGCTCATTAACCGCAATACCTGCTCACCGACAGCAAACCCAGCAGAACAGATGCTGCGGATTTAAGGACGTTCTCCCCCATTTGAAATGAATACAAAGTTGGGAGCGCTTTTTTTTCTTTTTTTTTTTTTTTTTTTTTTTTCCCTACCAGACTCCTGTTGGGATTTTTCGGGAAAGACCGTGAAACTCTTGTAGATTTTCATGTCGATCTGCTTTGATCTGCTTTAGAGCTTAGCTGAGACTATTGAAGATGGGCACAGCTTTGATTCGCAGGCACAAATACAAACACACCCAGGCGCCCCTAGCTTTAAAACTGGAAATTTAAACTGCCAAGCTTTAGCTAGCCAGAGGCCCACAATGCTTGTGCTGCCATCGTGTGGTAGCACTGGGAACTGCACCGAAATCGGACCACCAAATGTGGAGGACTAATTTGGGCTTCCTCTGCTTTCTCCCCTCTAGTCCTCACTGTCTGTCTCGAAACAGCGTCTGCTTTGAAGTAGTCTAGTAAAAAAGAAGAAAAGTGAGACAGAAGTCAATTATCTAGGTCCTACTGTTTCCAAGTCGGTGTTCATGGGGCTTAGCATACCTTTCCCTGGTTAATCCTCACAAAAGCCCTCCGTGGCAAGCGCTGTTATTGACAGACGGTCCTCACAGGAAGCTCACATAGAATCTAAGATTCTTGATCCCTCCATTAGGTGAATTCAAAGTCAAAACTGAGTTCCATAGAACTCGCAGATTGCGTTTAAAAGCACAAGGTTAATTAAAATGTAGTTCATTGCTTTAAGTTAAAAAAATCAGTTATTTTTAAAAACTTAAAGATATTACTACTACATCTTTAAGGTCTGATCTGTTGTCTCTACTCTGTAATTTATAGATTAATGATTTTTATTCTGCAGATACTAGCTTATAGATAAAACATCTACAAATATTATCTCATGGTCACACACCTTTTTTATAAGCCTTCCATTCCATTCAGAATTTCGAAAACTATCACAACAGAATATGAATATAATCGAGGCAGGAAATCTTATGTCATCTTTCACACAGCTTTGGTTTCCTGCATTGCTTAGAAAGGTCTCTTAAGGGGCTAGAGAAATGGCTCACTGGTTAATGGTGCTTACAGTTTTTGCAGAGGACCAGGTTCAGTTTTCACACCCATGGAAGGGCTCCCAACCCTCTGGAACTCCAGTTCCAGGTTATCTGATCCCTTTTCTGACCTCCATGGACTCTGGTATGTATATGACACACACCTGCATTCACATGAAATAGTTTGCTGTGAGATGCTGTGCCCTAGTTATGTCAGAAGCTACACTCATCAAGACTCACCAACATACTGACAAAATGTGAGCTGAGCAGAAACACAACAGTAGACATGTTAACTGGGGTTGGGGAGGGACCAGGAGGCCTCAACCCTACCCCCAAAGACTTACAGGGAACTGAGAAATGCTGAGATTGGGAGAAATAGTCTTCTGCAGGGAAGCACACATCAAGTAGATATCCAATAACAAATAGTCCTAAAAGCATACATATAAGTAGCATTATACAGAGTAAGCAGAGGGTATTTACATATTTAGGAACACGAACACACACACACACACACACACACACACACACACACATTATTTCTTCTGATCCATGGGAGAAGGCTCATTCACATCTGGCTCTGTTCCTGCTTTTAAGGAGGTCTATGCTGTACCTGCTAGGAAGAATCTTTTTGGCTTTGACTGAGGGTCTCAAGCAGCATAACTGTAGCTGCCAAAAGACAAGCCCTGTTGTCAAGACATGGTTGTTCTCAGTTAAATGGTGAAGGTTATAGGGTGGAGAGAATCCCAAAAGGTATTAACTACATCCCTTAATACCAATGTCATAGAAACATATTTACTGATTGCTTTTTATATGCCAAGGCTTGGAACTAGATAACTACAACAACAAAAAAATAACAAAGATTTGTCCTATTGTTTCAAAGAGCTATACTTGAGGTGGTGGAGTGGGTGGATAGTTAACTAGTAGGAGAAAGAAATAAAGGTGTGGCCACAATACTATAATGGCCTCCAGTGAAGAATAGTGGAATGTGTTTAGGTGCCTCAAAAGTGTGGTTAAGAGGGGTGGATGCTGGGTGAGGGTCTCATCCATCTCTGATAGATAGAGGTATATAATGACTCTTTTCTGTGTACTGTGTGTACTTCCGAGTATGCAAGCTGACCTGGTCCCCCCAAAACTATCTACTCAGAAGCCACAGAGATGGAGGACTCTTGGGTAGAAGAGACATTTGGGGGACAACAGGGAAGAAGTTGCTTGTAGACATCCCATTCTTTTCTGGACTCAAGCTATGACCCCAGCAAACACTCGAGGCAGGATTTCCCAAGGACAACAGGCTCCCTGTCCCAGGAAACAGGAGCTCACACCCTGAATAAAGACTCTGCTTCAGCTGTGTCACCTTACCCTGCCTCCTTCCTGACACAAGAGTGCAGCAGTTTGTTTGAAAGATGATCTCCACTGGAGGCTTCAAGGAAGGGCCCCCCACTACCAAAGATCCTGTTCTGTTTCAGCTGTAGCTGATGTTTGTCTGTTCACACCAATGATGTCATGAAGATCACACAATCAGAGGCAAGATGATATTTTCTGTGATAATTACTGTACTCGAAAATAGGAAAGCTAAGTCTAACAGATTATGAGGGCTGCAGCCACACCAAGGCAGGTATCTTCATTTATACCTGCAAGGAAATAAGGCACAGAGAGGTGGTATAATCGAATCAAATTTGTACAGCATGCTCACTGCATCAAAAGGAAACTTCTTGGGAATTTCTCACTGCCCTGCCATTTTTCTGGGGAATGGAGGCTTCCTTTGAATGAAATATACAATTTCTTTTTCCAAACATCAAAGTCCAGACTGTTGACAGTATTCTCTTGAATCTAAAAGTTTATAAATAAGAATTTCTATTCCAGAGGGTGAATGTTTCTAAACCATGCAACCTTCTCAAATCCAGAAGAGTTTCAATCAGGGAAAGCTAGTTAGGCGAGGAAGGTCTTCATGAAAACAATTGTCCTTCAATGTCTCTGTGTCCTGATTGGTTTTTCTCCTACAATGGTCTCAAACATCATCTAACTGGAGACTTTGGGACACAGCGCAGGGCTTATAAAGCCAGATTCTCTCTGCTCTTCTCTCTCTAGGTCAGGACTGTTTGCAAAGAACAATTGTTTCTCCTGGTAAATAGAAAATAGTCCTGCCCCACAAGGAAAATAAAACCGTTATTTCTACTCTAGCTGAAGAAAACAATCCAGTTAACTATGGGGACTTATTTTAGAGAGCCCATCATTGGTTTGACCCCAACATCTGCTTAGGCATTACTCCTAGTAAGGTGGTCTTCTACTTCTAACTGTTAACTTCCTTACAGCTCTAATAAAGGAGGGGGTGTTCTGTGGCCATTTTCTTAAATTCTTTCTATCACACAAGGTCAGTATACATTAGCAGAAATGTAAAGGCTTCCTCCCATTCTCTGGATAATGTCAAGTTGTTCCCCATTCACACATTAAACACAGATGCATTACGTTATCGTAGGTGAAAGACACAAATCAACTCAAATATTTCCCCAATACTTGGCCCTTTGAGTTAGTGTGGAATGGAATATAAGACTGGCAAGAGCTTAATTCAGGCCTCAGTGCTGCCATCTGATAGCAAATAGTCCTAGAGAGCTATGGCTTATATATGATTCGACCCCAAAGATGTCTTTCCACTGTCATGGTCCCAAGAAGTAGTAGGAAGTGGGTATCACTGGGTGGTAATTAGGTTGTAATTAGATTGTATCTGGGTATTGGGCTAGTTACCAGAAGAGCGGGTGTTATGAAACAAGCCCACTTTGTGGATTTGCCTTCCTCCACACTTACTGGATATACACTCTAACCATGTGATGTCATTTATCATGTTCTGATGTAGCAGAAGACATTAAAAGAGTGTCTCCACTTGATACCTGCATTTTCAGCCTCTAAAATAAACAAAACAATACCTTTTCCTCATAAAGTATCCAAGCTAAGGTGTTTTATTATAGCAGCACAAAGGTGACCAAGACAAAGACACAAACAAGCCCTAGACAGCCAAGCAGATCTCATCGGTTCCTTTCCTGCTCACATGGATAGTATTTTTCCCCTCCAGGTCAGAATCTGAGTTGAGAGGTCCACCGAGGTCATCTAGTGCAATTTAGATTCAAGAAATTCACAATAGCCTCAAGAAATACTTGTCCAGACTCACTTCCCTCACAGGCTAACGAGTCTAATTTTTCTATAAAACTTCCCATTCCAGTATGAAGCAAGTCCATGTTGGAGAGGCTGTAATTGTTGTTATTATTGTTGTTTGGTGGTTTTGTTTTGTTCTTTGTAGATTTTCATTTCCTCATTTACAGAGCAATGCTCCAGTTCACCCTTCCTAAGACATAGATTTATTTAGATTTTACCTGTGATAGCTGGACAATCTGATCAATTCAGAGTATCCTATTACTATGCTTGGCCAGGAAAAGGGATATGACATCTTCCTGCACTTACGAGCTTGCTGTTCCCTGCAGTGCACTGAAAACTACAAGCTCTGCACATTTCATTCACCAGATCCTTTAAATACCTCTAGAATGAAGAATTGAAGCTTCAATGACCCCAAAATAAACCTTTCCACTGAGACTTTTGAAAACCACCAAGACACCAGTATTAACATAGAGAGCCATACCCCACTCAAAAACAACAACAACAACAAACAAAACAAAACAAAACAAAACAAAACAAAAAAAACCCTCCTAAACACAACAGTGAAATACTTAAATGATATCACACAGTGATGGTATCCTAGAGCAAACTTGCTCAACTGGATGACCTAACTCATGAACAAAGAGCTGCTTGGGAAGTACAATATGCGCTGCTGGTTTATAGTGTGCCTACAACTCTGGTAAGCCCTTCCCGTATTTTATTCTGGTTAATCTACATAAAAAACTAATGAGGTAGTTAGTATAAGTCCCCTCTTCGTTATCCAAAGCTGTTGGTGCCAGGTGAATTTTGCAATGAACAACTGTTTTTATTACTTAAGAAAGGAAATACAGTGTACGTTGTTTAAGCACATCTGCAAAGCCTGGAATAACATATTGGAATCAAATGCCTTAAAATGTTGGAGCAGGAATCCATGTGTATTTGTAGAGTAGAATAAAGAAAGACTATTCTGAGTCTGGCATCTCATACTCGTTTGGGTCAGATTTCTTCTGCTAAATAACTTTGCAACGAACCCATGAACATGCTTTCTATTTTCAGACTTTGGACCATGTTAGGGCATGTCATTCAGTGTTTCTGGAGTTGTGACACTCCATTTTCTGAATAAAAAAGACTGCATCAGTAGCATCCTTGACAGTGGACCTGTGACAGTTAGGGCCTTACTCATTATGCTTGACAACCCAGTAAAATATAGTGCACTTGTAGAGACTACTAGCCTCAAGTTCTCTTTTCAACACTCAGGTTGGACCACATATTCAGGATGTGTTCCCAGTCTCCAGTCTTCTTGCCAGGATGGATGCTCTCCTTTGAAGAGCCAACAGGTTCCCTTAGCCCCCCCCCCCCCAAAGCCATCATAGAGATCGGCGCATATAGAGACCTCTCTTCCAGAAGAATGTAATGATACAATGAGGATGCTAGCAGCTATAGTAGCTTACCCTTTTCATCCAATTAGAACAGCATATGGTGTTCTAAGCACATGACACAGCCTCTCTGCAAAGCTTACTGTTCTAGGGAGGAAATATATACAACAGATACACCAAAGTTTTCAGGTCCAGGGTTGAGAAACCACCATCCCGGTTCACAGTCTGTCATGCAAACCCTCTGGGGAAGTCACAAATGACAAAGGAACTCTGAATGATAAATAACAGGTTCTGCAACCAATTTACCTGGTTTGGATCTCATTGTTCTACTTTCTAATTATGTTTCTTCAAGCAGATCACTTACAATTTCTATGCCTCAGATGTCCCATCTAACAACTGAAGATAGTAAAATAACTTAACATTGAAGACTGGCATAACAAATGGCTAAACACAAATTAAGCACCTGAGTTGGTGTTCCAGGTATAACCAAGAGGTCATATAGATGAATATACACTTACTATAATTACCATGCTTTCTCAAAAAGAAGTGGATAAGGAAAACTGAGGAAGTGGCTTTTTCAGACTCTGACACACTTAACTGAGCACCAAGCAATCTCGTTTCACAATGTTCAGGATGTCTCTGTGTGTTGCCTAGAAATCCATCTACCTGCAAAATTTGGGGCCTTCTCCAAAACTGCTTCAAAGAGTGACATTGTGTGTCTTTCTGACACAGAATGGGTGGTGTGGATGAAAGAAATATGCATAGACTCTCCTTGATTAGCTATGATGGATTGCAACTGTTCTAACACTGTCATTAGTAGACTTAACTTACAGAAACCATCTGAGTAGTGCTCTCTAAAAAATCGAAGTTGCCTCAGCTGACCCAGTCTTCAAAAAAAAAAAAAAATCACACCCTGGTATAAATGAGAAGACATGAACACTGATACTAGAATACAGTCTAAGGAATATGTGGGTGTATATATACAGTATGACTGTGTGCTTGTATGTGTGCATGGGTGTTCTGTAATGCCCTATGTGTATTTATATCCATATTTGTATCTGTATCTAAGCAGTAGTCTTCAGAAAGAAGAGTGACATTTTCCTGGAATCTGGTCAACAAACTATGACCTATAGGAACATTCTGCCTGGTAGCCGGCTGTGTGGTCTGTGAGCTGAACATGGTTATATTTTTTGACTATTTTCACGTTCACAAATATCTAAGTATAGAGTAATGTTCTTTATCTTTCCAGCTTCAAAACCTAACAATTTTATTATTTGGCCCTTCAAGGAAAAGTTCATTGACTCCTGGGCTGGGAGGCTCTGAGAACACTTGAGAGTTAGCTATGACTAAGTCTAAATCATGACCAATCTACTTGCCAGTTGTAAAGCTTTGGATGGGCTCTGTGTGTGCTTGAACCTTTATTCCTCACTTGTGGATGGGGTAATAAATACCTGACAATGTAGTATCAATGTCAGCATTAGATAGTGTTTTATGCTCGGTACTCTCTGCTGTACCCCAGTGTTTGACTACTTTGCAGAGAGGGGGATTTCTATTTGAATTCTGTATTTGATTCTTAAGTGTAAAGGGCATGATTTGCTATTTCCTCTACTCACAAAATCTCTTTTCTCTACATGCAAAACCAATACTTGGTAATGAATGTATGATTTGAGTGAACCACAGATTCTCCCAAACAATTCCCTTTTTCATGAACTAGTGCTCCCTAAAGCAGCTCCCGGAACACAATGCAAACAAACTCCATTCCTTCTTCACACACCCGTGGATACCCTCATCCTGGGAATGTTTCTCTAGAGAGTTACAGGGAGGGGGACAATGTCAGGCAGATAGATGACAAGGTTGACTTACTCTTTCAGTGACTTTACCAAAATGGGAAAATGGGAAAGGGAGATTGAAATTAAAATAATGTAATTCTTAAATACACAGTCATAGCTTGAGAGTTAGCTATGACTAAGTCTAAATCATGACCAATGATTAAATGATTAAATGCCCAGGCTAGGCCTCAGGGAGAGGTGATTTCAATCGAATGAAGGTACATAAGTTCTGGTTTCTTCTATACTATTAGGAAGACATGCACAAGGGAAATCCACTGATAAACCTTTAAAATATGCCTTCACAAATTAACACCTCCTGAGAACCTTTCTTATTAGGTTCAGGTTCACTCTGCTGCCATGTCCTCCTGACCTCCTAAACTGGCAGCCTAATAATGTGTTTGGGTAAGACAACCAAACCCAAGCTTACATGACTCCTCATATACTAACTCGCTGACTTTCTCCAGCACATTGGCACTCTTTGAATTCCTATTTCCTAATTTGAAAGCGTGACCTCCACACTATAGAGATTTTTAAAAAATCAAGTGTAATAATCTACATAAAAAAATCCCCAATTCATAGCTTGACAGGGGTTGGAAACCATTATTGTTGTTGTTATCTAACATATTGGTAAGTTACATTCATTGAATAATAGATGTCCCTTATGTGGTAATTTAAATATTTGATGCATGTTGGCTTAGTACTCTTATTGGAAATAGCGACATTTCCTGTCATTGTATGAGGATAATTAATATTTTGAGACATGATGTGATTTTTTTCAGCAAGAGATAATGAATCTTGAAAAACTGTGAAGTGGGTGAGAGAAATCTGTATAGTGTAGAGGTAAGCATGTTTCTGAGGCATTAATTTAGCTTCTCTAATCAATATTCTCCCGAGGCCACCTCTTGCTCTTGCTGTGAAGACTTCTCCCAGGGCCATAGAATTCCCAGGAAGTATGATCTGGAATATCAAGATTGCAGATCAAATAAAAACAACTCTTCAGCTGAACTGACAAAGGAGAGCTATCATCCTGTGACTCGGGATGGTTGCTGTTTAATTACATTGGTCCTTAATAGCAGAACAGAGAGGTCTAAAAATCATACCCAGAGAGGTGATACCATGAGAAATTTGTGAATGAATACTGATGGGTTTGAAAAGGAGAAAGAAACTAAGGGTAGTAGGCATGCATTTTTTACCTAACTATAAAATCCCAGGAGACAGTGTTCACTTGATATTTCAGAAGGAACACAATCTTCCCGAAACCCTGATTTTAGTTTCCTGCTGACCACTTTGATTTTCTGATCTCCAAACCTTATAGTAATACTGTTTGAAGCTACTGCACTTGTGATGATGTGTTACAGCAACAATGAGATTATTGAACCTAGAAGACTTCATTCAATCAGAAGGGAAAGCCTCTGGGGGCTCCTCCAGGACACCTGACTACAAATCAGCTCCAAGTATAAGCAGATATGCCACCTCTCTAAAGGGCTACACCAGTGTGATGATCTCACCCATGGGTGTAAGTCCCAGTGTGCCTGTGAAGACACAGCTTCCTTTCTCAAGACTCCCAGAGTAGAATTCCATGCAAACAAACTCAGCATCAATCATGCCATGTGATAGCATGTAAGTTTACACAATGCTTCCATTAAAAACCCAAAGTAGTATTTATCATTCCTTTCTTCCTTCCCTCCATCTTTATTTCTTCCCTTGCCTATTCATAATAACAGTGAAAACCTCTAAAAATCCTGAGTGTTCTAAAAATGCAAATTCAACAGGAAGTAGAGACCCTATAGAGACAGGGATGTGAAAAGTGAAGGCATTCTATTTAAAATATCTGGACATCTGGTAAAAGAGACACAGACCATGAAAAGGAGAATAGAGTGAAACATTTTATTGTGGACATCGGTCTCTTTGGGTCATCACCTGGCTTGTTTGTACATGTGAACAGATGTGGCTGCACATACACGTGCACGCACATGTGTACACTCACACATACAAACACATACACAGAGAGAGAGAGAGAGAGAGAGAGAGAGAGAGAGAGAGAGAGAGAGGGGGAGGGGGAGGGGCGGGGGAGGGGGAGGGGGAGAGAGAGAGAGAGAGAGAGAGAGAGAGAGAGAGAGAGAGAGAGAGAGAGAGAGATTTTCAACAAAAAAAAATGTATTATGTAATCTTAGGACCTTCCCCATTAATACGCAGTGAGATCAGAAAGGTGCTGGGAGAGGAGAGACCTGGGTTGAATTGAGACTGTGTTGATTTGCTGTAATTAAACGACAGAATACTTAGTTTCTAAAGAAGACAATAGCTCAAAAATCAATCACCCAACAAAAAAGACTCTGAAATAAAAATAGCACTGACTATATATCCTCACTTCCTAGATCTGAGCAGAACAGGTGTCTATTGATTTTAGGGTATAAATGGGGATAGACAAGTGAACAATGAGGAGTGAAAGTTGTATTATCATACATGGTTTTGTTCACTGTGACCCTGAGAAGACACAAATCAGTTTGCTAATACTGTGGCATCTGCCAAATAAGAATAGTAAGGCTTCTTGATAATGCACTCAAGACTAAGCAAAGCCACGCATGTAAGGTGATGGGAAAACTCAAGTTTTATGTTTCTTTGCTTTCAAACATGCAAAGTTGGAAAGTTACAAACTGTGGCAGAGAGCAGGAAGCTTAGACATCCCAGCTCCCAGCTCCCAGCTCCCAGCTCCTCCCAGCTCCCAGCTCCCAGCTCCCAGCTCCTCCCAGCTCCTCCCAGCTCCTCCCAGCTCCTCCCAGCTCCTCCCAGCTCCTCCCAGCTCCCAGCTCCCAGCTCCTCCCAGCTCCCAGCTCCCAGCATCCAGATCTCTCACCTGGTTTATGCTACATTTTTGTCTTAACTGGTACTCAGTTACTACACTCTCCTAAAGAACACTCAGTAAACCTTTAAAGTCTTTTGCTTAGCATATTTAGAGGAAACAATACATCAATTTGTAAGAATACATCTAAATGTCTCGTTTAAAAAAGGATAAACAAATAAAATAAAATTGAGCTGTCTAATTATAGCATTGACAATAATCAGGATTTTGCTTTTCTTCTACTTACTTCTTAGGTGGAAGTACACACCAAAGAAATAGAAACAACCTCAGAACCCACCAAACACAAGAGAAATAAGTTCATAAAGGTGAGAACTTTTTAAGGATCCCTAGTATTAGGGAGCTTCTGATTAGCCTCTAGTCTTCTAGTGACTGTCAGGGATTTTTAAAGCTGGAGTAAAGCTGACCTTACCTGTAGAATTGGGATTTGAATTTGCGATTCCTGGAGCTGGCTATAGAGGGATAGCTTGTGTAACAACAATTACATTGGTCAGCTGAAGAGATTTGATGTTCAAAACAAAGAGTTTAAAATTCAAATTGAAACAGAAAGCTGATGACAACTGTTTAACTTCCCTTCCCTGGAGGAGCAAAATGGAGTTAAAACTGCTATAAACCAACAGAATCTCGGTTCAAGAAATCTAAGAACATGTTTTCTAATAGATGCAGTAAGTCTAATGCTGTCACTTCTCCCCAGCCTCTTCCAGGAAAGCCAGTTGAATTTGCTTGGATTTGCATGTGATTTGCACATTGGACACTCAACCCCAAATTGATGCCTGTTTCCTTTCTTGTTCATGGTTGTTAAACAAGAATGCCCAGGGTCTTGGCATGCAAAACCCTTACTCGAGAGAAGATGGCAGTTCTCTATAACTCGTCCTTTCCAGCTGAGGTTCAAGGCACTGTTGTACACTTCAAATATCTTTCAAAGAGTCCTAAAAGATGCTCAATGCAGGGTATGTCCTGGGCCAGTCAGCTATGGAAGAAACTTACTGGACAACAGAGGACATTTGAATTTTGACTGCTATGTGACATTAGTGAGTTAGAGCTGACTTTGATGCATGGTATAATAACATCATTGTGATGGAGGAATTACATTATTTTCTAGAGCTGCTTTCTGAAATAGCTGGGAAATAAAATGTCATGATGGCTGCAATTTTCATAAAATATAAGTACTGTAGAATATCAAGCCAAAAAGAGATTTAAAAAAAGAATAAGGTACATGCAGCCAAATGTTTATAAGGTTGAAATTGATCCATGAAATCAATGTCCTTTATAGTATTCTTTAACTTTACCTTACGTGAAAATCTGTACCGTAAAATTTGTTGAATGCTTAGAGTTTGTCTGTTATAATTACAACATTCAGCTGCATGCATGCGGAAGATGACCTCCTATTCTGTGTAATAACCTAGGATCTGGCAGATGATAGGATGTGGAAATCAAGAGCTTTATCCCTCTTAGGGAATGACTACAAACTATCAAGTCATGAAAAAGGGTAAGGAGCCAGGCCTGCTTGTACAGACCAGTAACCCCAGCTACTAGGAGGCTGAGATCATAGAATCACGAATTCAAGGTGAGAATGGATTAAGAGTGACTTCCAAACTAACCTGGATAATAGAATGAGATTCCCATTAAAAAAAAATAAAGAATGCAGTAGCTGTGGTAACAAGACCTGCTCAAGAGCAACCAAAGTCAAACTTGAAGCTTGTTTGAAGTTTGTTGAGGAGATACTGGAAGGTGATAGCTGCAGGAGGTGGGAAACTCACGGTTTCTTTCTGAATGTGGCACCTGTGGATAGCACCACACTCATTCACATACAGGCAACACTAGCTAGACTTAGATATTATAAAGAAGAGGAAGTGGAAGAAGAGAAAGTTGGATGGAAATATGTGGGAGGGGGTCCAGGAGAAGCTGAATGAGGGGAGGCAGAGCATGAATTTGACCAGAATAGTGTATATATGTGTGTGTTTGTATGCATATGTATGTGTATGTATATGTATGTACATATGTGTATATATGTATAAATGTATGTATATGATTATATATAGTATATATAGTATATATGGTCATGAAATATAACGCTCATGATATATAGTAACATACATATTATTCTTCTGCATATACAATGCTTCTCCATGCTGGTATTCATCTCCAACTGGCAAAGTCTGATATGTACAGGAAACGCTGTCTGCATCTTTTGGCCCTGATGAAGATTCAGGACCCCAAAGAAGAGCATGAACTGCACCTGGTCATGTCTCCTACCCTGTGCTGTGTGTTCTTTTGCTGGCAGTTGTCATCTGGGGTGTGAGTTTGAACACTGTCATTAGGACATCTGAGCATGCTTTGTTGACTATCCCACTACTCATTAACTTTGTGTTTCACATGAGGCTTAGCTTTCAATTTTGGTTTTATGATTTTTTTTTTTGCTTTCAACATAGCTCATGCTGTATATGATTGATTTTATTTTCATTGAAATAAGTTTTTGGATTTCTTTTCATCTCTAGTTTATTATTTGGGGTCACTTCTCTATTTTGTATTTTGTCTTTTAAATATACCACTTACAATCAGAGAGACGGGTTGTTTATTGTTCTGATTGGTGGTATTATTGCTATTTTTTTCCCCTCTAGTTTCTCTGTGCTTGACAATATGAATCCTTCCAACGGCTCCTTTGTTTATCTACTCTTCTTCCTAATGTATTCTTTCCTGTGCTCTTGTATATTAAACTATGTTTCTTCTTCCTCTCTGTATATTATTCCTTTAAGTATTTTTATAGTACTGGTTTTTTAAATGAATTGCTCCAGTTTGTGTTTAAGCTCACTGAATCAGAGAATATGATAAAATTAACCATTTGTACCCTTACAGACTACTCCTCTTGACATTTCTTTTAGCAGCCAATGTGCCTAAAAGATGAATAAAAGTAAAGAAATATAAGGAGTGTGATGCTAAGAAAGGAAAGAAAGCAGGGCACAGCGTTCTTGGTGACCTTGTAGAATATATCAATGAACACATATATTCTGTTATCATAAATTTTCCTTACTAGCCGTGAACCCAGGAAAAACAAGTCTCTAATGTTTGAGCATCAAAAATTGGTGGAATGTTACATCAAACGCAGGATTAAACTTGATGATTTCATGAAAATATACAACTCCACTCTGATTAATAACTTATAATTCCTGAAACTGGATTGATGCATATTTTTATGCTGATAGCCATACAGCTAGTGTTCACATATGAGGCAGAGGGCTTGCCTACCTTTTTTGACAGTGAGTACTGAAGATCACTTGGGTTTCAACCCGAGAAATTTAACCTTGGGGTCTGAAGAAAGACAGCAAACAAGAAAGCCATGGAAATGTCTTATATCACATGGCATGGTAGTGAGTCCCACAGATTGGATAAATCATTCAGCAAAAGCAAGTAGTGGTAATTCCAATTTGGCTAGACTCCAGATAACCTTCATTCATAAATACCACAGAAACTACGTGTGCCATCATGTAGGACCATGAAAGGACAGCATGGTTTCTGGTCGAGCACCGGCTAGAAATAGCTGCAGACCCCAGCTGATCCTAAGGGACAGAATGCATTTTGCCGTGTTCCCAGGCTCCAGGCTCCTGACATGAGGCCAAAGACCTCCATAGAGTGGGGTCCTCCAGTCATGTAGGACAATGGCCAGTAGCCCCTCCACAGGTAGAGGGCATGACTACAGGCCACACAGCCTCAAGACAGATCTCCATATTAATGAGATACCTAAAGGCCAGAGAGGCATAGCCAATTATACATTCCTTCCCAGATCCTCTTCCTTGCAAAAGGTATTTAACCTCAGGCCCACCTTAAAAATACCAGGATATAGTTTCATCCATTTTCCACCATGACAATAAATATCTTAAGACCATAGACTATTTCTCTTCTTTGGGACTCAACATGGGGAACAATGGAGCAGGTCTTCATCTCTGCATTCCCAGTTATAGAAACCACCAACCCAGCAACCCAACCCAAGGGAGGAGGCACCACAGCCAATTGAGCTACAGAGACCAAGCCAAGAACTCTCATCCCCACAGGATTTACCCGGAGCTCATCCCTCCCCATCTCCTCTTCAGCTGTGGGCCAATCTAGTCTGTGTGCTCCCACTTCATTCTTGGTGCCCCCACTCCATTCTCGGTGCCCCAGAAGTGCCTGGGGTCTCACAGGCCAGAGAACCAGCCGGTTTCTGGCTGCCTTTTGGCCTGGGGACCCAAAGCCAAGAGCTCTGGCTCCCCGTGGGACCTCAGATTCTGCTCTCCACCCCCGAGCGGAGTCCCGCTGCTTCACATAGTCCAATGTCCACCTGAAGCCAGTGTAGAGTGAACACAAATTCTTGCGCCTCTGTTCCCATGAAATGCCCTAGCCAGGTGGCGAGACAGAGACAGGACACATACTACAACCCAACACCATCAGTGAAAACATAAGGAATATTTCCTCTGGAAAAAAACGAATTGTTCTTCATGCTGTCCAGAGAGAGCTATTTCTACACCTTTCTCTTAGAGCCATGGCTATGGTGAGGATTGGCTAGGCCACACACATCGGAGGGGGAAAGAGAAGGTGGGTGGTTCTTAATGGTCTGGCCAAATAAAGTAAATTAGGAATGCTTTGGAAACTGATCTTAACAGGGGCTGGGACAAATGGTAGATGTTCCTCCCTCATGTGTCAAGAATGTAACATTTCTACACAATGTGTAAATAGCCCTAAATGATAACTAATGCAGGCTTCCCACTACGAGGGAAGCCCACTTCTGCCATCTCTCCACCTCACTCTCTTTAAAATGTTGATCTTTCACCTTCATTGCTGTCATGCCATGTTATAGAATGAATTTCCCAGCTCCCCCAAATCACAATAAAGGAAGAAAAGTGGTGTCTGCCCCTGTTAGGGTAAGAGGAAACATGTACACACACTGGCCACTTTCCTCTGAGCTCACTTGTCTGAACTGGGTGACATCATCACTGCTTGCTTTAAGGGAGACAAGAAAATGACCATTTGCACAGGAGAAAAGATGATCCTGAGGGGAAGGTAGCAAGGTGTGACTGACTTCGGGGATAGAGAATATCGAATTGTAGACAGTGGGGCCACCAGTAGGCTGGGAGCCTGTACAGAACCCCACAGCAGCTCGGGAAGCATTACTGTGCAAGTCACTAGGAGATTCAAATTTAAATGGCTAATGATGGTCCTCTTTAAGCACGAGTTTGAATCACCCCTCCGTATAGAGAAAATTGCCTAAGGTCACACAATTAATAACAGCGGAGGAAACCTGAGGATCAGTCTAAGAAGATCGATTCTTGGGAGTCTAGTTTTAGCTCTGTGAAAGATGCAATGCTTTCTTTTGCTCTCTCTCTTCAGCTGAGGTTCACCTGGGTGAGACTGATAGCCCTTTATGGAAAATAGTTGACCCTCACTAGCTGTGATTTGCATGCACTGTCTCCATTCTTTTATATTCTTCTTTTTTTTTCCTGAGATAGAAAATATAGCCCATACTGGCCTTAAAGTCACACTAATCTTCCTATTGGCCTCCTAAGTATACTAGGTCTAAAGCTATTACACCTAGCTGTTATGTTGTGTTTCTGTACCAGGTTATAGTTGATGTTTTCAATGAAATAAATATCATCCTTGGGAGAAGACGGGAAGTTAGAGCCCAGGTTCTGCCTGGACCTCTGTCCTAGAGCAAGTGATCTGATAAAGAAGAAGGAATGAAGATAATCATTGGATGTACGATATTTAACAGGACTATAAATGTGGGCCCTCCCAAAATATTGTCAAAGAAAGAAACTTAACAACAAACACAAGTTTGTTCTAAGTGGTAGAACTTGATTCTCACAAAGCACAGTAGTAGCTATGTCTACCAGTATTGTTTATAGTAGCATAACCTTGGACATCGGAGCTTACAAGTTACCTTAAATGCTTACAAGGACAGATCTTAGGAGCTAATTCCCTTAGCCTCTGAGTCTGCAAAGGGTCGTGAGAACAAAGAAAAAAAACAAATGTGGGACCCCAAGTATAAACAGCTGTCTATACCTGTTTGGACACCACTAGCATTTCTCAGCCACCAGAGGGTTAAGAAAATAAGCTTGAATGCTGCCATGAAGTTGGGGTATCTTCTTTCTGAATAGAAGATCTCTAATTTCAGACTGCCCAGATCCTCAATGAAGCCTGTGACTGCCTGTGGGACTTGTAAGCAGATCCAGGGCTCAGTTGGCAGTAATGCTCTTTGCAAAAGCATTGTGTTTTAATAAGTCACTTTTCTCTCCTCTGGCGAAGTTCACATGAATTAGACTGCAAGGCACTTTATGCAAAACGGTTGACCTTCACTGGCTCTGATTTGCATTGTCATCGCTGCTTTATCCTTCTAAAGTGCCTTCATTTTGCATAATGTTATAATGTTATTCAGCCTTGGCAGTTAGCACTATTTCATTTCTCCAATTATAACCATTTTAGGCAAAGCTATAGATAACCTTCAGAAATCCATGCCTGTGTGATCTTTCATTCACAAGGAGGAAGCAATGAAATTTGGCTTTTTTTTTTTTTTTTTTTTTTTTTTTTTTTAAGGAAGGATAAAACTGAAAAGCTCATTTGGAGTGGGAATTTAAACTCCAAGAATAAATTTTTCTTTCCCTTCCTGGGGATTAAGAAAGTGATATATACACCCCCATGAAAAATCTATGCATCATTGGATAGTTACCATAGCAAAACGTATGATTAAAGCAAGGCATTCTCCCAAGTAGCATAACCCATAGCCACTGGTGTATATCTGAAAGGGTATCTCAATGGCCCATGTATCTTTCAACTGCAGCTATGGGTCCTACCCACTACAAGAATGCCTTCCTCATGCAGAAGATCAAAACGAGTTAGTGGGTAATAACAGTACATACTTATCTGTCCCTTGTGTTACCTTAAATAAAATTCTGGATTTTTTTTCATTCAATTAAGGTCAGTTATAGAAAAATAGAGACACAGATTTTGAGATGTAGAAGTGGAGAAACCCCCAAATCAAATGTCAACAAACACATACTTTGCTATTACAATTTGGATGTGCAAAGTAATAAAAGGAAACATTGACTTTTAACAGTATATATCAAATGCCTACTATTCTCCAGATTCTGATCCAGGTATACGCAACACAGACTGTGCCCATTTTCAACAAGGTCTGGATCCTGGTAAGGATATTTTGATGGGATAAGAAAGCAGTCAATGAGTTACAGCAAACCAGAAAGGGTGAAGTTATGAAGCAGACTAAGTTAAACTTTGATGCACAACTTTTTTATTTCTCTATTTTTAACTCTCCTTCATGTCAATTTAAAAATTTAAACACTCAATTTTGAGTCTCTAAGAAGAATACTATATTTATTCCATGTTGATTTGTAGAAAAGTGGATCTAATCAATTCCCAAGTCATTTATTGAAAGTTAGGGTCATATTGGAATCCCTGTTCTTCTCTTCAGCCCCATCTTACATCTATCTGCTCTCCTTCAAGTATGTGATACCATAAATTACAAGACCCATAGACCAATTCAAAGAAACCAGTCCCTAGGTCTAATGTTGAATATACAATGGTCATCATCTCTTCCAATCTCCCTACTTTTACTTTCCCTATGACTGCTCAATGAGATGGCTACATTTACCCATAAATAATAAATACTTCTCTAGACATCACTCCACTCAGTTGAATTGCATGCTTCTACCATTCTGAGTGTCACCAATATCTCAGTTCTCACTTTCCCAGACTCTGAGCTCCAGCCCTCGTCCATCCTTCCTAACTGTGCTATAGCCTAGAGAACCTCAATGTTGCCAATCAAATCTCCTCTCTAAGCAGCCTCATCCTCTTAAGCCAACCTTGAGATCCCATTCCTTAGCTTGCAGTCAGTCTGCATCATGGTATCCTTCAAAATATCTCAGCAGGACTGTGGGCTGGAGTCCTCGGTCTTAAGTGGCCGCCCAGCATAGTCAGCACTCCTTTTGTCCCCTTTCAGTGTGAGTGATGAGGTTATATCCCAGCTGCGTTCTTCTCCCATCTCATTCCTCTGGGGGGAGTGAGCTGCTCCCAGTGCGGAAATATCTTACTAAGGGAATCCAGCCTCTTCCCACCATCATCTTCACTGCACGACACTAGCTGACCTGATATAGAGGGAAAGGAACATTAAACTCAGTAGGTAAATATTTGTAAGTACAATTCTTTCTGTCCTTCAGTGTCTGGACTATCATTCTCCAAATACTCTACCAGCAAGTTTACCCCCATTTTTCAGATAAGAAAGAAAGAATTCTCAAAAAAATCAGAAATAAAATTGAGGATACAACGGTCTCACCACTTCAGGCACACAGTATTTAAAAATTCCCAGTCTAAGCCATGTTTTCCCCTTTGACAGGTATTTGTCTATTTTTGCAAAATATCAAAATATTTCAAACTATCATTTCCTTGGGCAATATCTTTCTTTTCCTTTTCAATGTATGTGTGTGTGTGTTGGGGGGAGGGGTTAGATTGCATCCATCTCAAAATAAAGCAACAATTTTTAATATATAGGCTCCACACTTCATTCTTGTTTTATACATGTTTCTGAGCACTTCATAGTTTCACCTTTAAAAGATGCTGGTTCCTCTAGTAGGTGAATATTCCCAAAAGCATTTACTGTTCAAATCACATTTTTCTCTAATACCTTTTTTCTTTTTTTTTTAAACTGATTCTTTGTGAATTTCATATCATGTACCCCCAGTTTCATTCATTTCTTAATCCTTTGACTGTCCTCCACTCTTGTAATCTCTCCACCAAAAATTAAAAAAAATAAAAAAATAAAAAACCTCTGTGGAAGCTGCAGTGGGTCATTGTGTGTCACATAGTATGCCCTTTTGCCCAAACAAGTCATGTGTAAATATTCACTGCAGTGTATCCGTAGTCTGGTTCATGGGCTCTGACTTCTGCAACACCATCAATACGGGACCCTCCCCAAGACTCCTCTTAGACATCCTGCTGTTTCCCTGAGTCCTAGAGGCCACCCAGCTTTGGTTCTGCAATACTGGCCCCTTCAAGAACTCTAGGAGCTCTGAGGTAGGGTAAATATTAGAACGGGCAAGCTCACAGTGCTTCATCTGGGCCTAGGTAGCAGCTGAGTTGGTCAGCCTGCCAGCTCTCCTGTGCTGCTCTGGCAAGGGCCAGCTCACCCATACTTACTCCACCAGAGCCAGCTCTTTTAGGCAAGGGGCAGAGCCCAAGTGTGGTGGCTGTTGAGGGGCAAGGCAGCCCAGCATCGTGCTCATCAACAGGGCCTCAGGTGGCAGTCCAGACCAAGAATATCTTTATGGTCTTTGGTGATAACATGGGCCTCTGACATCAACACAGACCTTGTTTGCGATCAGACTACTGATCAAGGCATAGCCCCAGGAAGCAGCATGGGCCCAGATGTCACCATGACTTCAGGTGGCAGTGCAGGCCCCTCAGATCAGTATGCTCCCTGGAAGCAGCACAGCCCTCAGACATCCACATGGTCTCAGGTAGCAGCCCAAACCACAGACATCCACATGGCCTTTGGTGATAACTCAAGCCATGGACCTAGACACAGATCCCAGTTGCAGCTGGACCACTGATCTAGACATGGCCTTCAGTGGTAGCCTGGTCCAGGATGTCACCATGATCTTGGAATGGCAACACAGGCCACTCAGATTGGCTCTAGGTATCAGCATGCTCCCCAGACAACATGGTCTCAGGCAGCAGCCTAGAGCACAGACATCAGAATGGCCTTTGGTGGCAACATGGGCCATAGACACCAGACATGGCCCTGGAGGCAGCCCAGGCTTTGACACCACCATGGCCTTGGGTGATTTCACAGGTTCCTCATGTCTACCTGTTTCTCGTCACCTTCACATCTCCAGTTTTACTTCTCTCCACAATGCACGAAGCACTTGGCTTAGTTTTCTCTCCCATCTCTCTACCACATACTCCATCTTTCCTCTCTCTATCACATATCGGCTCATTTCTCTATGGGGCTGTAGCAGGTACTTGGATACCTTCCAGTCACCCCTTCCAGGCCATGGGTCCATGGCAGGCCTCCTCTAATATCATTCTATGATTGGGGAAGGGAGGGTTTATTCCTCAATCATCACTGTCTGGATCCCTATATATTTTACATTCTTCGTCTCCATGAAATCTTGCCTTCCTCTCTGCATTATTTTCATCTTCTTCTTTAAACTAGGACCTCACATGTAGCTCAGGGTTTTCCACAAGTACTCAATTCCTTAACAACTCTGAGTGTTAATTATTTAGAAGTAAATGCTTAGGCCACAAGCTTTGGCTCATTCTTTAACTAGCTTATAACTTTTATAATTCATTAATGGGAGCCTATGTCAATCATATAGCTAGGCACTTCTCCTCAGTTTTATTCATCTAACTTCCTCAGAATACTGGGTAAAGTCTCCTGCCTCTGACTCTCTCTCTCAGAGTTCCAATCTCTCTCCTGGAGCTTCCACCTATTACTTCCTGCCTTTTGCTAATAGGCCATCAGCTTTTATTGACAGCATATGCTTCCACACAGAACATAGAAGATTCTCTGTATACCTCACATCTTCTCTCTGTCCTGCAATAAGGTCAGACTGGCATGACACAGCTCAGATGACCTGATCACTGTCCATCCTGGTACCCCAACAAACCAGATGTTTCCATACATAGCCCTATAGTTATTGTCTTATAATCTGTACTCTTAACACACTCTCCACAGACCTGCTGGAGCTAATCTTTATGCTTCATAACACATGCTTTCTGTCATTGAGCAGTAGCTAATATCATTTCTGAGTCTTGACTGAACTTGCCAAGCCTCTTCACTTACGCCCATAAACCTATCAATCTATGTACATTCTGGATGCAGACTGGTTCTGAACCACTTCTTGAGAACTGCCTTTTCTGAAGTCCAGTAAGAGACTCTCTTCATCTGTGTGATAGCACTAAGTGTGTTTGACCTCCTCAGTGAGCCTCCTTTGATCTGCAACTCCAGATTATGTTAGGATTCCCTCCACATGATATAAACTTTTAGGAAATTTCACCTTCTTTGGACTTCCTCTTTCCATAAGACAAAACCAGCATGTCACAGTCTCACTCCATTTCTCAACTCACTCTCAAACAAGAGACACTCATTGATTTGGAAGAGGGGGCTGGTTAAATTAAGCTTTGATATTTTTCCCTTCCTTCCTTCCTTCCTTCCTTCCTTCCTTCCTTCCTTCCTTCCTTCCTTTCTTCCTTTCTCTCTCTCTCTCTCTCTCTCTCTCTCTCTCTCTCTCTCTCTCTTTCTTTCTTTGTTTCTCCTTGTCCCTCTACCCTTCATGTTTGACTTCCAGAAGTATGCATTTTGGTATGCTCTCCACAGTGTGAGAGTTTGTCTCTTGGAGGAAGCATTGTGCAGAAGGTCAATTAAGGGATGAAATGTTAATAAGACCTGGAGGTGACATATCTGGTGTCATGTCATGGAATCCCACTTTTCCTTATCAGTAGTGCTGACTGTTGCTATCTACGTGTTTCTCTTCTGTGTGTTTCTCTGATGCAAAACATGGCAGGGAGAAGAAAATTGTACCTGCTTTCTTTCCACCATCTCTTCTGCAATTTTCCTTGTCCTTAAGTGTAGTATGTTTTGCACAGGTATCCATGGGGACTTGGAGTCACAATTCTGCATATTTATTGGTTGTGGGTTTTCTGTAGTGGTCTCCATTTGTTGCAAAGAAAAGTTTTCTTGATGATGAGTGTACACTCAACTTATCTGTGGGTATAAGAACAAATGTTTATAGACTGTTATTGGGAATTATGCTAGTTTAGTAAACTAATGATTCTTTGCAAATAACCATGACTTTGCAAATATTGATTAGTTAGCTAGGATTCCAGTATCAGGCATTGTATCCTTCTTGTTTTCTAGGTTCTTAGGTCCAATTAGAGAGCTATTGATTACTGCCAAGATGCATATGCTACTACAACACCTGTAGGGATTTAATGCAATGCTGGTCATTGATGTGGTTCATAGACTATAAAGCTGTTTGGGATTGTGGTTATCTCTTTCCTTTGGATGCTTGCATAGGGTTTTCTCATATCATGAATGCCAGCCCTCATGGAGGGGATATTATGTTCAGTACTAGCTCAGTGGCCCTGTTTATGAAGTACACGGTGTCTTTACCAATAGAGACATATTTTCCATCTATGTGATTAACCAAGAGCAACATCAAAAAGTGTTTGTGTGTGTGTGTGTGTGTGTGTGTGTTTTGGGAGTCTCTTAGGTGGCTCTGGGCAACAGTTCAAAAGAGGGCTACTCATGTCTGGCGTTGGACTTTTGTTAGGTGGTCTTTGTTCTTGGGGTCTTTGTTTCTTGATGTCTTCTGTCTAGCCTCCACATTTTTAGGATGTAAGAACCATGTTTCTTTTTATTTTTGAACCCCTATGTCCCCTGCATTAACTTAACAAATAGTTTAGGTAATGGATGAATGACTGAATTAAAATTTGGTGTTACATTGTATTGCTCATTGTACATCTTTATAACAAAACGGCAAATAACAAATGAATGAATGGCATATGATTGCATGTTCCACTTAATTAACTGAGTCATATTAGCTGAATTAACTGAATCTAATCACATTGCCTACTCACTCATAAGTATACCTCACAAGTCTGCTGCCTGTCTACTGTGCCAACCAATGTCAACTACAACCTGCAGCTGTCTCTTAGCTTTGAATATTTTGTTTTCCTTGCCTGACACACTGGGATTCTTCCATGGTGGCCTAGACATGATAAACCCTAACCTTTAGTTTTGACTGACACAAAGAATGGTGTCAAAGAGTTAGTGACAATATCTCTCTAACATTGGTCTTCCCTTGCTGCATTTCTTTTCAGCCTTTACAAGCCAGTTCTTTGCTGTGACTTAAACCAAAATAATGTCTCATTCTTCCTTGCTCATCAGCAACAAACTGTTACAGTCATTTAGAAAGCCAGTGATGTCTACAGAAAAATGAAAAAATGCTTATTCAGGATTGGGCTGGTATTTTGACGAAGGAGGAAAACTCTACTATGAATATGACTTTCCTTGTGGACCTTAGGTGTGTATCTTTAGTACATGGAAGGAAATCACAAGAAAACCCTCAAACATGGCAAGCATGTTCTCATCATGGGGTTATTATTTTCTAATACTAAACACACGGTGCATATTCTTTGTCTATTAGTTCCTGTCCCACAAATTATTTCTTAGCTTCATTGCTTTTCTGTCAGTCATGTATTATAGTTTATGATTGTATAGATCATCTGAAAAGGTTTTATGATTTTGATTGGTCTTATCTGACCAGGACTGGGCTCATATATGCATTGTCAGTCAGAAGCAGACAGATCTGATAACCTTGGTTCACCTTTCATCTCATATATGCATAAAAGAACTGTGCCAGGAACACATTGATGTAACTACTGACCTGTTGAATCCTTTATTCTCCAACAGACTAATCCAGGTTTGGACTCATAGATCAGAGAAATCTACTTCCAAACCAATCCAATCATACAAGAAGAAAAGCAGAAATGCACAAAAACTTTCCAAGCCTTGACTTTTGGTACATTTGCTAGAGTTCAGAAAACTAAAGCAAAGAAATGTCTGTGTTCAAAGTTAAAAGGATAGGGCCACAGTTTAAAGAGTAAAGGGTGTGAGTAACATGCATTCCCATGGGATATCAATGCAACTGAGTTAAGCCTTCCTCTGTTTGCTAACAATACATCCCTTCTAAGAATAGAACTGGAAATTTCCACCCAGCTTAATGCTTTCTGAAAATAACATCATTATCATCACCACCAAGAATATTCTTCATAGAGCACCAAGCACTATAGTAGGACTTACATGAAAGTGTTCATATTTAATCCATATAACTGCCTTAGAAAGTAATATTTGTCAAATTTTGGTGCCTTAATTCCAAACCCCATGGGCATAATGTAAGACTACTCTACTCAATGTGTAAAACCACATTTAAAATTATATCTCCTGCAGGATCACATATCATGATGATAGCCCCTTGTCACATTGTGCTCTTGTCTCCCAGTAAAAACTCTGTTGAAGAGTTTATATACCAAATCCCTTCACACAGCACAAATTATTTGAATGGCCAAAGGGCATGGAGATGTACAAGTATGTGTGAAATTGAGAGGTTCAGTGAAGAGAATAACTCAGGGACCATTTCTCAGTAATGGCTCACAAGTCATCTTGTGCCAAATCCTCAGGCCTTTTGAATCTCAATGTCTCCTCTCAAGTTGTTGCTAGGCAACAACAATAGGACCTGTGTCCAGACATATTTCTCAGTCCTGGGCCCAGTTTTTCCATCCCTGTTTTTCTCAAGGTGCTACATCCAGAAAGGAAAGCTACTATGTAATCATGACTCAAAGCTAACCATATTTAATACTAGTTAGAATGAGGACGTATGTAAGAAATGCCTGGTACTTAATAGGGCCTCACTTAGTGTATACTATTATTCAATATATTCTCCA
The DNA here is from genome assembly GCF_011762505.2 of Arvicanthis niloticus. Lineage (NCBI taxonomy): Eukaryota > Metazoa > Chordata > Mammalia > Rodentia > Muridae > Arvicanthis > Arvicanthis niloticus. Next base: position 37,605,821 of record NC_047670.1, on the reverse strand, counting down.
GCAGAAGGCTTGAAATAAAACATTATTCATTACAGACAATGAAAAGTTTAACCATCTACCAAATAAGTCTCTGAAGTGATCAAGACAGCCTCCAAAAAACTCTTTGTGATTCTGTGATCATATCAACAAGATGTGTAATATAGTATAGTATTTTATGTTATTTCTTTTGTCTGATATGTCCCAAGTCCTCCCAGAAGTGTCCCAGGCAACAATCTAAGCCAATATTAACAAATATTCCCCATTAACATGCAGATGGCAAGTATTTTAGGGTGCTTCAGTTGTACAGCCTATGTTGCAACTCTGTCAGTTTTGCACAAATACAACATAAGAAAATACATAAATGAATTGCTGGGTTGTATTTCATAAAACTTTATTTATGAAGCAGATTGTAGGCCAGAGTTGGGGCTTGCAATTTCTTACAACAGATCTACCTTTCCAGAAACTCTATGAAAGTTTGAGGTGCCTTTCTTTGAAGAAGTTTGGTTTCTGGGCAGTAAGGTATAAGGGAACCTGACACAGAAATTCAATCCTTCCTTCTCCTTAATCCTCTGCAGTTGGAATATGTCCAGCTTGGCTGAGAATTGGTGCTAGCCAGTAGACTTGACTTAAAATAAGTTACTTCTATTGGCAAAACTGACTCTCCCAGATGTACTGGTTCACCAAGAAAATCTATTTGCCTTCTGAGGAAAGCTCAATGTTTTCTGCCACTTCTAGCTAAGTATGTCTAAAGTTCTTGGTGCGCTAAAAGAAAGAAGAATCAGGACAAACATACTTGAAAAACAGTAGACCCACTTCAGGTAGACATAGGGCCTGGCCCAGATGGTTTTTAATGATTGAGGGTGAGTTTTTCCACCCAGGAAACAAGTGAATCTGCTGTTTCCCTGAGTGTCGTTTGTGTTTCCATCCGTATCAGAACGATCAAACTTGCGTTTCCAAATTAGACTGTCTAGATCTTCACCAGAAAAGTAACCTCTAAAGGCTAATGACAGCAGCTAATTTCAAATGGACTGAGATCCAAGTGTAGGGAGTAGTGGGTGGGTGGGTCTTTAAAAATGGGAAATGCTTTAAGACTCCTGAACAAGAGAGATTATCCAGAGCACAGCTCCCACTGGGACCCTGGGGAGATGATGACTTGTGCTCCTAGCTCTTTGCTCTAGAGGAAACGTAGCGAACGATGACATGGAATTCATTAGAACTGTGCAGAGCTTCAGAAAAGGTAAACAGCCTCACCTATACCTCAACTTGGAGAGATGATGTATTGGCTTAGACCCATGTTATTTAACAATCTGTAAAGGGAAAATATCAGAACTCCACACCCTTTTCCCCAGGCTAAAATATGAATTTGGAATGCTCCCCACATGCCTTTCCAGGGAGGTGGCTACAGCTGATGGGAAACCTCCTGCCTGCAGCAACAGGCCTGCAAGCTGAATCATCACATCATGAAACTTGCACAGTTCATCTAGGCTCAGCTGAGTAGCTGAGAGAAAACTCTCTCTCTCTCTCTCTCTCTCTCTCTCTCTCTCTCTCTTTCTCTCTCTCTCTCTCTCTGTGTGTGTGTGTAAGATATGAGTAGACTATGTATGTGTCTAGAATCTTAGTTGTGTAACTATGTTGTGAGTGCTATGTTTGCATATTGTATATATGTGTGGAAGTATGCCTAGTGGTTGTGATTCATGTATATGTGTACTGAATGGTGTTTGTTCATATGTGTATGCTGTGTATGATATATGTGGTGCTTTGTTCTGTAGTGTGTGCATGTGTGTGTTCAGTAGGTACACAATGTATAGTGTTCATGGAAAATGTGGTGTGGTGAAAGTAGTATGTTGTGGGAGGTGTATGTGTATATAAGTTGTGTATGTAAGTGGTAAGAGGCAGTGGCATTAATGTATACGTGCATATGTTGAGAGAGGGGAGTGTGAAGGGAGTCATGAGGCAAGAACGTTAGAATCTGTAAATCTAATAGTGCCTACGAGGTGCCAGCCTCAGACTAAGTGCTGAAAATGGAGAATTGTTCCCAAGATCAGGGTGCAACTGTTCACTTTCTCTGCATCACTTCCATACCAACTTCTCTGAAATAGGCATTGTGATTATTCTGATTTTAAAGCCACAGAAGACTAAGGCTAAGGTGGCTTACCTATGGAGCCATGTAATAGAAATGTTAAAAAAAAATGAACTCAGTCAGCCCAACTCCATGGCCCATTCAATTAAAGCATTATAACCACAGCTAATAACGTCTGTTTGGAGGTTTACATGCATCATGAGGCCTACATAGATCATCATGTATGCTGTGTTAAAGTCTGAATTGCCAAGTCAAGTCAGTGAATAGTAGAAGCTTGAACCTTGAACACATTTGCTCCAAGATGCATGCTTTAAGCATTCTGGGACTTTGTTTCTAAGTGACAGACAAACGTGGAACAAGTGACAAGAGACATGATAAGTACATGAGGGTTAGCACAAGAGAATGTTAGCCTTCTCAGGGAGGCAGGGAAATCACCATTACTGTTTGCACATCTGGGAGTGTGACTCTGGGAGAAATAACAAGGTCAGTATCCTGGTTTCCAGACAAAGTGAGAATCTGTGGTTATCAGCTCATACCTGTGTGATTTGTCCTAGTTTGAGTAGAAAACAGTGAGCTTGTCCTTTTACCTCTTTTTTGATTATAAACTCCTTTGATGGGATGTGAAAGGCCTCCACCAGTCATGTCAACAGCCTCTTGAAGTGTCTTTTTTCCCAAAGCTAAAGAATGGTTGATGTTAGACAAGTCATACAGAGAACAGTGCAAAATCAAAGGAGGCCTGTGTGTGCAAACCACTTTTTTTTTTTCCAGAAAGCAAGTCACTGGGACATTAGCTACAGCCTTTTGTCATTCATGTGGTGCTGTGTTAGGCAATCCTGTTTCAAGTCTTCCCAAAATAACTGAAGAACATTAGATTAACCTGTGATGATCACCAGGCATTAGATCTGGGCAGCTTCACTTGCCTCTCAGGTTTTTGAACGTTAATGACTGTAACCAGGAAGCTATGGTTTGCTGAGCTGAGTTTATTATGAAAAATAAAATAGAGAGAACAAAAATGTATAAATGAAAATAACAAAAATTTAAGTAATATGTATAGAAACTACAGAGGAAGGCAGTCAGCAGACATTGTTCTGTGTATGTGTGTGTATGCTTGTGTGCATATATCTTCAACCACATCCAAGTATGAATTCCAAGGGCTTGGAGACTATTACCTGCCCAGGCAGGTCACTCCTAAACCTTAGATGTGTAGGAAGTTTCAGTCCATTTTCATCATTTGTCCTAGTTATGATTTCTGAAGTCATTCAGAGTCAATTCTGAGCAACTTTTCATGACTTCAAAACCTTCTTGGAAGAAAGACTTGAAAAGCAAACACATATGCAAGTAAAATAAAGACATGAACTCTCCTTCACATAAAAAGCACATTGGTTATTTGAAGATGACTAATAAATCCCTCTAATCCTTTCTTCTGCATCTGGTTGAAACAGCACTCCTACCTGGCTCCGATCCCCAGGCCAAAAGCATCCTGACTCTCCCAGATACACGTGGGCAAGCATGTGCAGAGCCAACTAGCAGGTTCAGCCATTCTTCCTTAACACTCAGTGACTGATGGCGACCTTAGGGAAAAGGTGATATGCTTGGGAAAAAGTTCCATCTCACCAATAGCCAATCAGCACTATGTCCTCATTGCTACCTTTGCTATCCTTATCTAGCCTGGAGCTATGCACCACTGTGCACTTCTTCAGTCAGCCTGTGTGTGTTGCTTGAGTCTTGAGTGTGTTCTTGTCCTAAAACTTCCTAGAGATTGGGTTCATTTTCACCAAACTGGCTTAATCTTAAACTGAAGTCTTGCACTCAGGTTCCCATGCCCCTAGTTAGTCTAAGAAAGTCAGTCTTTACTTGAATCTATTAAAAACTTATAAGGAATGCATAAGACATGGGCAGACTGAAGTGATGGAGAGGTAGGGGCTATTGTTTGTTTTGTTTTCGGAATTGTGTACCAACTGAAATTTACTATTTTCTACTCCTTCTTGACCCAAGTTTCTCTTCCAGAGCATTCTGAAGGAATCCCTGTGTTCTTTGCTGAAATTGCCACTCACAGTATTGGGCAGATACTTAGCTTGTAGAGTACCCATATCAACAAAAAAGGGTTAATTTGACCTCACTCCTTATAATTATGCAACCCTGTTCCAGCTCTGGGTGATTCCTTCACAAGGTGCTATGAAATACATAGCTGAGCATCATTGAGGTCTTTTCTTGGGACATTCACAACAAATTTAAATATCAATTGTAACATTGTCTTTTCCTTAAAACAAGATGAGTTGTGCCCCCTTCTGGGACTATTCTCTCCAATTTTAAGTACTTAGGATAAGCCTGAAACTTTCAGGTGCTTTCAAATCTTGTCCTTCAAGTAGCTGGCTCTGGATGGTGACCATGTACATGCAAACTCATTGTGGGTAGTCCCCTCAGCTATAAAGTGGCTAGTACGGCTTGCCTTCTAGCTTGTCCTGAGCATGAAACTCAAACAGCCAGCACTGAGCCTGAGATATCATTCTGGTTAGTTCCCTCAGCTTTGTGCCTGTGCATATGTCTGTGTTCATGGATGCATATGTACATGTGGTGTATTTGGAGGCCATAGGCATCTTCCTTAATGCTGGCTCCACCATAGTTTTTGAGATATGGTCTCTCACTAATGCCCATGTGTTTGCTCTAGGTTCTCGACAGTGAATCTGAGCCATCTACAAGGACTGGAATTAGAGACATGTTCTTCTGATCTTAGCTTTTTAGCATGAGTATAAGGAATCTAAATTCATGTTTTTATGTTTATGTAGCAAACACTTTACTAACTAAAGCATTTCCCTGCTTATCTTTAAAAAAAAAAAATGGCTCTTAATTTGTGAGGTTACCTCCTGAAGATGACTTCTCTTCTGCCTCTTGAGGTCAATACTTTTGCATTTTGAACCCTGTGCTTCTAAAATATATCTTGAAAGATGATCGACCATTCTTTTTGAGAGTCCTGTGTTTCAGTACATTCATGAGACCTAAACCACCATATTTCATCCATTAACATTAACTAATGTGTCTCCTGCTCTAAGTAAAGAGGCTCTTCATAATTCTCATGACAGAAGCTTCTCAGCAGTCCTCCTCTGTGTCTCATGCTCTCTGTGTTCTGGATGTTTGTCAGCAACCTTGGAGCACTCCACTTGTGTTTATTGGAGAGGTAGGATGCCCAGGCATGTGCTCAGTGCTAAGTGTGTACAGGTGAGTACAAAGACAGTGCTCCCACAGCCACCCAGCTAATAGTCAGCACTTGTTTTGTACAGCTGAAGCTGGGATCAAAATGTGTCTCAAACATTAGACTGAGCATATCTCACAAAGGAATCAGGATTCTAACCTAGGTATCTTTCATATCACATGATGATGTCACAAAGGGTGTTTTCAAGACTCTGGCCAGCCACGTTGTAATGTGATGAATGAGGCTGTGAAGGAGCCCATGTCTCCACCTCTTCCTACATCAGTAGTCTCTATTCACGTGATTATCAGTTAATCCTTATTAAACTGTTACTGGATAGGTTACTTAGGGTATAAGTGATAACAATTAGTGTGTGAATCACTCCTGCTGGGACTGGAGTAAGAGGCTTATTCAGATCTATCCCAAAGGGAGTGAGAAATGATGTAAGTGTTGTCCTTCCTCTTATGTCTTTCCTCTTGGCACTTAAGAGTCGGTTCCAATTTAGCCTTTGTAGAGCTCTCAAGGGTAATATTTCAGTTCAGTGTATGGATCCCTTGGCCAAGGATGTACAGATTTTGCTTCATGGATGCACTGCTGCCATTATTCCTCAATAGTTACAAAGAGATTTCATGAGCAGATGGTAGAACCCAGCTATTGGCTCCCTTCTCCCACCAGCTAAGTGCGTTTCTATGGAGCAATCTCTGCACCATTCCCTTACCTATTAAAAATAGGCACTGAACAATCAATCACATTGGAAATAGGGCCTTCTCTAAAACCCACATCCCTATGAGTTCCACAGAATCAAAGAAAGAACTTGTAGAGGTGCTTCCTCTGTGGAACCTGAGCCGTCACATGCTTCCTTTAGATCTTTTTCATTCAAGTAGTTTCTCTTCTTGGGGAAAATATTGATCTGGAGGTGTGGCAGTAGACTGACATCCTGTTTGTGCCATGTGTCCACCGGGTACATTAGAGAAAGCTGTGCACCACTCTGACTCCCTCTTATTTCCTTTGTAAATTGGACATAATATACTCTACAGGTAGGGTCAGTTTTAGAATCAGTGTAAGACTAAAGTATTGGCCTGGTATGAAAATGGTCTGGAAGACTGACCTTGAACTTGGCCTTAGTTTCTATTCCTGTGATAAAATATCAGGACCAAAAGCAACTTGGGAAGAAAAGGTTTTTTACATCTTACAAGTCTTAGGTCACATTCCATCACTGAGGAAGGTCAGGGCTGCAACTCAAGGTGAGACCTGGAAGTAGGAATTGAAGCAGAGACCATGGAGGAGTAGCACTTACTGGCTTGCTACTGATGGCTTTCTTTACAACTTAAGACCACCTGCACACAGTTGGCATTGTCCCCAGTGGGTGGATGGGCCCTACTATATCAATCACAAATGAGGAAAATGTCCTACAATTTGCCTAGAGGCCAATCTGTTAGTGGCATTTTTTATTTTTTTACCTGAGGTTCATCTTCCCTGGTATCTCTGCATTGTGTCAGGTTTGCAAAAACCAAACAACAACAACTGCAACAACAAAACAACTGGAACAGACATGAAATTAGCAAGAAGAACAATGAAGCTACTTAAATGGCTTGCATTTTCTGAGGCAATTTGAGTGGAAAATCTGAACTGCCTGTGTAAGATGTGGAACTTAAGCCCTCTTATTCTATCACAATAGTATAGTCATTATTTCCAGAGTTACTGAGATAGTTCAACATAATTCTATATGGTGAGGTCCTAGCATGTTCTCTAGGAACTAAAATAAGAGATTATCTTTAAGTATGAGTCTACATTAAGCCAAGATGCCAGTGAGTACACAGAACTTGATTAATTTTTCTTACAGTATATTTTATTGCTCTATATTCTGTAGAGCAGTAGCTAAAGAAACATACAAGCACTCTCTGAGAGTACTTAGTCTTGAGACCTAAGATGGTAGAGAGGATGCAACATTCTGGTTGTCAGCTCTGTGACTCAGGCCATTACTTCTTAAAGCACGACATTTGCAGAGCTAGGGAGTCAGGCTTGGAGGGTCAAGCTTCATTAGGTCAATTCATCTGTAGCAGAATTCATGCCTGCTACAGAAGGATGTCTTAATAAATGACTAACAAATAGATATGTAAAGTAAGGAATTAATGGGTAAATGAGCAAAGGAATAAGATGTTTTTTAAGCTCATCCCTGTAAGTTCCATACTCTCTCTCCCCAAAGTGAATCATTGCACGCATATTATACTCAGGGTGGTTAGTCATAGGAGAGGACTCAAAAATGTTGAAGCTTTAAAATTGAATCCTCACTTTCTTTCTTAAGAACATCAAACACATCTACACAGGGTAAATTTCCTGAACAGAACACCAGTGGCTCATGCTCTAATATCAACAATCGAAAAATGGGGCCTCATAAAATGGAAAAGCTTTTGTAAGGCAAAGGATACTCACAGTAGGATAAACAGCAACCCACAGATTGGAAAGAGATCTTTACCCAACCCTACATCTGATAGAGGGCTAGTATCCAAAATATACAAAGAACTCAAGAAGTTAGACTCCAGAGAACCAAATAACCCTCTTTTTAAAAATGGGGAACAGAGCTAAAAGAATTCTCAACTGAGGAATCTTGAATGGCTGAGAAGCACTTAAAGAAATGTTCAACATCCTTAGTCATCAGGGAAATGCAAATTAAAATAACCCTGAGACTCCACCTCAAACCAACTAGAATAGCTAAGAACAAAAAAAAAAAAAAAAAAAAAAAAAAAAAAAAAAAGCCGGTGACAGCAGATGCTGGCAAGGATGTGGAGAAAGAGAAACACTCCCCTATTGCTGGTGGGACTGCAAGCTGGTAAAACTGCTTTGCAAATCAATCTGGCAGTTCCTCAGAAAACTGGAAATAGTTCTACCTGAAGACCCAGCTATACCACTACAGGGCATATAACCAAAAGATGCTCCAACATATAACAAGAACACATGCACCACTATGTTTATAACAGCTGTATTTATAACAACCAGAAGCTAGAAACAACCTGCTGTCCCTCAGCAAAAGAATGGATACAGAAAATGTGATACATTTACACAATGGAGTGCTACTCAGCTATTAAAAACAATGACTTCATGAAATTTGCAGGCAAATAGATGGAACTAGAAAATTTCATCCTGAGTGAGGTAACCCAGGCACAAAAGATCAGACATGGTATCTACTCACTGATAAATGGGTATTAGACCAAAAGCTCAGAATACCCATGATACAACCCACAAACCATATGGAGCATAAGAAGAAGGAAGACCAAAGTGTGGATGCTTCAGTCATTCATAGAAGGGGTAACAAAATAATCACAGGAGATGGAGGGAGGGAGGAACCTGGGAGGGAGAGGAGAGGGGGAGGGAAATATGAAGGGCAGGATCATATGTTAGAAGGGACAGAAGTACAGAGGGACAGGAAATTGAATAGCAATGTGTAGCGATGGGGGATGGGGAACTGGGGAGTAGCCACTATAAAGTCCCAGGTGCCAGGGAAGTGGGAGGCTCCCAGGACCCAACAGGGATGATTTTAGCCAAAATATGACGCAAAGGGGAGATGGAACCTGTAGAGACCACCTCCAGTAGATAGGCACAGACCCCAGTTGAGGAATGGGATCACCCACCCATCTCAAAAGACTTAACCCAGAAATGTTCCAGTCCAAAGAAAAGACAGAGACAGAGCCTGAAGGAAAGGCCATCCAGATACGGTCCCACCTAGGAATCTATGCCATCTGCAGACACCAAACCCCGACACTATTGCTGATGCCAAGAATTTCTTGCTGACAGGAGTTTGATATGGCTGTTCCCTAAGAAGTTCTACCAGCACTGACCAATACAGATACAGATACTCACAGCTAACCATTGGACTGAGCCCAGGGACCCCAATGGAAGTGTTAGAGGACGGACTGAAGGAGCTGCAGGGGATTACATCCCCATAAGAAGAACAGTATCAACTAACTGGACCACTCTTTGCTTGCTCCGAGACACTAAACCACAAACCAAAAAGTATATATACGTAGAGGAATCCATTGCTCCAGATACATATGTAGCAGACAGTGGCCTTATTTGACATCAGTAGGAGGGGAGACCTTTGGTCCTGTGGAGGCTTGATGCCCCAGGGAAGGGGAATGCTAGAATGGTGAGGTGGGAGTGACAGTGAAAGGAGAAGCACCCTCAGAGAGGCAAAGGGGAGGGAGGAAAGTGGGGAATGGCATGAGGGTTTGTAAAGGGGGTAACTGGGAAGGGAGGATATCATTTGAAAGGTAAACGAATAAAATGATTAATAAAACATAAAAACTAAAATTGAATCCTGGGATAGACTTATCATGGGCTTTAGAAGAGAACCTACCCCTATTATTCTGTAATGGATATGGTGCTAAACTGACTCCTCATGATTTATTATTATAATCACAATTAGTCCATCTCTCAACCCTTAAAAGAAAAAAATTCTATTTGCTCAAGATGCTGATCAATATGAAGACCCACAACTGGTCAAAATGTCAAGAATAAGAAACTTCAAAATGGTCCACCTCTAATGGAACATCTATGTTACACCTCCCCTCCCAAGAATCAGAAACTACCTGGGAGGAAGGAGTAGAAAGATTCTAAGACCCAAAGGTGGTAGAGGCCTACAAGAAAATCATGTTTCTAGTCCCAACAAGGAAGCTACACATATAAACTTGGAGTGCTTGAGAGAATGTGCCCAAAACCTGTGCAAGATCATGCCAGAAAAAAAATCCCATCATGAAGAGAGGAGCTGGACACAAAATTTCACCCCTAGTTGAGGAGATATTGCCTATTGATAGCTTTTGAGAGAGCAAAAGTTGGTTTTCTTACCAGTGTGTGGCCTTAATAAGTTTATCATGTTCCAGTGGACGGCCATATACTTAAAAGTATATGAGTAGCACAAATTGGGCCTGATACTTTTGTTTGTTTGTTTTTATTTTTTATTTTTTTAAGAAACAGAAAAAGAGGACACTAAGTTTAGTTATGTAGTTAAAGGGGTTGTGTGTGGGAGGAGTTGAAATAGGGAGGAAATATAATGTACAGGGTAAAATTAACAAAGAACTGAGATGAGGGGGGATATTCTTTTCCTTCTAGTCCTGGCAAGCTCTACTCATAAATTTAGTAAAGGAGACAAAACAAAAATCATCCTGCCGCATATAAGAATTGTGAGAGGTGTCCCTCAAACCCACTTGTCTCTTCTGCTTCCACATCAGATCACTGATTTCTCAGTGGGACTCTCATGCTAATGCTAAAATTTGTAATTTCCTGCCTCCAGTGAGACTAGCTGTGGTGAATTCACCCACTTAAAAGTGTTCAGTCTGTTGAGGTTAGAATACTATACTGGGCTCTTCACGGAGTTGTTCTCGATGGTTACTCTAAATGATGAGATGTAAGCCATTGATTTAATAAAAAAAAATATTGGTAACTTTTCCTAAAAATTATTTTAACCACGTGAGTCTGTTCTTGTCTTCCTTCTTCTTTTCAAGTGCTAGCTGGTTAACCATTTGGGGCACAAAATAAAGTTAGGAATGGAAGTAATAAAACAGTAACTGACTATTTAGAATCTAAGAGAAAATAAACTTCAATATCAATGACAACAGAATGGAATATGGTTAAGAGGTAAAGTACTTGCCAATATGCACAAGGCCTTGGGTTGAAACTTTAGTATTCCTTTTACCCAAACCCCAAAACTACTAATTAAATACAACAGAAACCCAGGTTTTACACATTCTGGAACTAACACAGAATTGAAAGGCAAGGTTCAGAAGCTTCTAGAAATGCTTTTCAAGCAGCATATTGCAGAAACAGATGAGCACTGATACTAGAAGTCAGGAAAATCAAATTGAGCTGCTGTCCAGCTTCTCCAGCTGATTAGTCTGTTGACAGTCAACTCCACTTCCCTTGCTGGGTGGCACATTGCTTTCAATGTGGACCATAGATTAACATACCATCTGCAAATTTGCTGTCTCTAAAGTATTGACTCTGCCCTCAACGTTAGATACAGCACCAAAGGGAAAACTCAAAAAGAATCTTCCAGAAGCTTCAAAAGGAGTTCTTTCAGGAATGTTCAGACATGTCTTGAGGGGTTCAGAGCCATCTGGATGAGGGCTCAACCTCTCCTAAGTGGATCCTTTGAAGGTGCAAACAATTCTGTGTAAAGCCCACTATGTCATACTAACCTCATCAGATTGGCCACTTTTAAGTGGGTGAGTTCAATGGTATGTGGGTTGTATAATATGTAAATTAGATTTTTACTGAAGTCTAATGTTTAATCTCATTGATTTATCTCGCACATACTTTTGCACAGAGATAACTGCTGAGAAGCTCGGAGGACTATTTGTATCCCTGCAGGTTTACAGTTAAGTTGGAGGAATAAAAAAGCATGATGAACCCAGTCCCTTCCTGCTTATGAGACAATGACCTCCTGAGGCCTACCACATAAGCCTGTTTTCTTCATTCCTCATAGGATCTGGGGAACTGGGTTGAGCCTTCCTTCCTATCTTTCTTTTTAAAGGAATATTAAAAGTGGAAGAGTTTTTAAGAGATGGTAATCTCTTTATCACTGGCCTGTCTTCCTTTGGGTGTGTCAATGAATCTCGTACACTGACACAATCCCTACAAGTCCTCAATAAGTCCGATTCCTTGAGATAACTCCCTACTGCCATGTCCAAGGAAACCATAAAGATCCACAACACACGGAGGCAGCCAAAGTTACTGATAATGAAAGAATCGTGCTGATAAACGGAAGAGGAGAGTCCAGTTTTCTAAAAGAAGTGTACCTCTCTCAACTAAAAGTATACACAGTCCTACACATGTTTGCTTATTATTTAGACAGCTGTACATAAAACTGCCCTTTCCTTTTCAAAGCTGCTACCTTTCCCCCATAAACTTGTCCTCTTTGAAATGATTTATCAAGATGAATTCTGTGACAATCACTGAGGAGACTACAAGAAAGGGCACTACCACTGTCCCTACTCCTACAGAGATTTGCTTACTGGATGTTTGCTAACACAGAATCTAAATTTTGCAAATATTACTTTGTGCATGCAGTATAATCTAGACCTACATATATGTATGTGTTCCATTAAATAAGGATGGATCATGCACAGAAAATGCCAAAACCAGATTGGGCAAACCAGATTGATTTTGGTTTTCAGCCAATCTTATGCCTTGTTGGGAGAATCCCTAATATTTGAATCAGTCAAAGAGATCAAAATGCTAAGGGGGAAAACTACTTTTTTGTGTAACTGGAGTAGAACGGGAGACACTCAAAGTGAAAAGTTCTAATTTTTAGTATCTACCTGACCCCACCACTACCAAAGTATTAGTTTTCTTTAATTATCCAGCAGCATGAAAAGAAAGCCCAAAAGTCCAAAAGCAATATTAAAGAACTTGGGACCAGGTACCTTGTCCAAAGATGCTGGCAGAGTCATCCTTTAAAATAGTTGCCATTCATAAAAAACTAGATAGGAAGAGAAAGTATCTTGCTACTGACTCAAACAGAAAAGGCTGAAGGAAGCTATTTCTAATACAAAACAATCATGTATATATTATATTATTTGGATTATATTCTACTGTGAGTAAAAAGAAAAATCTTGCTTAAATGAAGTTCTAATTTTTCTTGTTTAAGCAAACTTGAGCCAGGTGTTTAAATAATGACACAGCAGCTGCACATCCTCAACAATGAGAATTCTTTTCTTCCTTTTAAAGAAACATTTTCATCCCAATTCTATAGGGTAGAAGACCAAGATCAGAATGATGGATTATTCACTGTCTGGTGAGGACTAGCTTCCAGGACCAGAAATGTACTTTAGGATGGAGAATAGGTAGAGAAAACTTAGTTCATCTTTCATAAGTACGCCGATAGCATCCATGCAGACTCTGTGATAGTCACTTCATCACCTTTCAGAGGGCCCTCTTCTTGCTGTAACATTGAGGTCTATTACTTCAATACGTACATTTGGAGAGGAAATAAGCATTCATGTACAGCAGGGAAAGAATGACATTGTTGCCATAAGACTTGGAGGCACCTGAGTCATGTCTATGCCATTATCCTTCCCACCGTGTACTGAAGGGTGGGAAACTCATAAAATAACTTTCCATAGGTCCCTTCACAGTAAGGGACCTGTTCTTCTACTTGCAAATTGCATTGTTCCCTGACTTATTCCAAGAAGATTTAGCTCAGTGTTCATGCTCTCAAATGTTTTACAGATAGGCTTTGATTACAAGAAGCCTAGAGGTCTTGGAAAGAAAAAAAAAATCTTCCTCTCTGACCTTGGGTTTCTTGAGTTGTAAAATGAGAATATATTTACCATATGTCTCAATTGGAATGTCTCTGATTTACTAAAACCTAAGTGATTTGGGCAAATTATGAAAAGAATTTTATCAGTCTCTAGGCCCTAAATACATCAACAACTATCTGTAAAATCTGAAGGTCTCAGTAATATTTGTATGATCAGGGCAAGATGAATTCCCATGGGTTACAAAGCCAACCAGAAAGTACAAGGTTCACTAACCTTCAAGATCAGTGTAAGTTACTCTCAATTAGTCAGCTCGCTTATAAATCAGACAGGGTTACATTAGACCTTAGTTTTCCAAAATACGTGTTCTATCATGAGAAGGGTAACATTGTGTGATAATTGACCTGTAACCGATCCTCATGGGAGCCCTCTGGGGAAGAAAAGGACAAGGAAAGTACTTTTATCATTTCTTGTATACCTTCTACAAATAGAAATCCTAAATGAGCTAGAATAAAATTCATGGATCAGTATGCATACCCCAACTCCTTGGGTTTTCTGACAACTGAAGTGATAAGTTTTAAAGTTTTCATTTTTGGCTCATCTATTATTTAGAGGTAAAGATATTTAAACCTTGAACTAAATGTTCCATTCATATTCAACATATAAGACCTTACTCTTCAACATCACCGTCCAAACGGAAATTAACACCTATTACATAAGGTTCTGCAAGATTTTGGCTATTGCAGTTTGGGGGCTAATAATTGTGATTTGGTAATTAGATCAACAGAGTGCTACGCCCTACTCTGAAATGAGCAGGCATGTAGCCTTGAACAGGTAATTTAATATCTGCATGTTTCAGCTTTCTCCTCTGTAACAGTGGGAGAGAATCTGATGCTTATCTTTTTGAAATGGTATTAAATATAAGAAATCCTAACATAAGGATGCTTGGTAAATTTAACCTTAAAATACAAAAAGATAACTTTGATTCTATATTCTCACTAAGCTTCCTCTTGGGATGTATTGCTAGCTCTGTTCCTAAATCCTTGCTATGTTGCTAAACTATAGTTCTTAAGCACCCTGTTAACAGGATCCTAAGAGACACTTTCAACAGTGATACTTCTGATTGTTATTTTTCTACCTTGATCTGCCACATCATCTTTTATTAGTCAGTTTTGCACTTTTGTGATAAAATGCCTGAACAGAATAGCATAAGGAAGAAGAGACTTATTTTGACTTAACCTTCCAGTGTTTTGTGATATCATAGTAATGAAGGTTTGGCAGAAGTCTGCAGGTCACATCTGTTGGCCAGGAAGAAAACAGACACACAGACTGATAGATAGATGAATAGACAGACAGACAATAGCAGACACACACACACACACACACACACACATACAAACACACACACACACACACACACACAGAGAGAGAGAGAGAGAGAGAGAGAGAGAGAGAAATAGAGAGAATAGATAATAGATGATAGATAAATGATTGAATGAAAGAAAGATAGATAGATAGATAGATAGATAGATAGATGACAGATAGATAGATGATAGATAAAGAGAGAGATGATGATGATGAATGGACAAAAAGAATGGCAAATGGATGAAAGAGTTGTATTAGCAGGATTGTTCTTCCTATGCCACTCCCACCTTTGTGATAGCACTACCCTCATTCAGGGTAGGTGTGTACCACTTAATTAATCTTTTCTAAAAAGACCTGAACCAACAATCCCAGAGGTGGGCTTTATTAATCACCTAACAGCTTCTCATTCCAATTAAGCTGTCCACCCTATGACTATCCCATAAGCATGCTTAATTATTTCTGTGACTACTTACATTGGGGGAAGTCTAAGTCTCATTTGCCATTCATCCCTTTATGTAAACTAGCCATACTATTTTTATAAAGACTTCTGATCCTTCTCTTCCTCCTTCCTTTTTTTCCTCTTGTTCCTTCCTTGTTTTTTCCTAAGACATTTACACCTTCATTGTCTACAGAAGACACGATCTTTACTTTCCTACCAACCAAATTCCTTTATCCATATTCTTCCCTGTCTCTTGGTATCTACTTTTAAATTTCTTCATTTCTTCCATTTTTTTTTTTTACTGATTCCTTATTCTTCAATGACTCCAGGAGCCTCCATTCAGAAACAAGAAAGCTTTTAAATATTCCACCCCCTTCTCGATTTACTTACCAACCAAAGGCAATGTGGCTTAACTCCTTGGCTAAATGGCTGTGCCCAAGATCATCATCAGACACCTCAGTGACAAATTCTATATTATTTTACACAGTCTTCAGGCTGCTTATCTGACCTTGTTGTGTTCACGTTTGATGCCTTCACCAGCTTGAACTGTCCCTCTGACCTTGTCATTGTATACTTTGCAACATTTTCAACCGTTTCTTCTCACATTCCTTCCTGGATTCATGCCTCTGACCCCATAGAGAAACACTTCCCAAGGGTCCCTACTCCCACCTGCCATCTATTGCCTGCTCATCTATGTCATGACTACACTGATATTGAAGTAACATTTCCTTCCCTCTGAACAGGTGACAGACTTAAGCTTCCAGCCATTTCAAGACTCCTCTACATAGATGCACACCCAAACATACATCTCAAAAGCAATGTATGCCTTTCATAAGGTTTTGCTGTCTGTCTGCAGAGTCCCCTGAATGGTCATTTCTGCAGAGTTGGCATTTTCCCTGCCATAATCCATTGTGACCACTGTAACTAGAGGTATTCTTTGTAGATTTAGATATAATCATGTCAACCTTCCATCCAAGAAACATTTATCAAAATCCTTGCATGAAGAAAAATATGCTTTGAATCTTTACTAATGTAATACTCATGCACCTCTAGGATTTGAATTCAATTTATTTCATCTTCTTCATTCATTTCCCCACCCTGTCAGTCAATAAATATTCATAGAGGATGTCTGTGAACCATGCCCTGCACTAAGGTTCAGTGGCAATACAGAGCTTCTATTTTATGGGCATTTCTCTCTCACATTCTACACAAGCTGTGTAAGTCTCCTTTTGCTGGCTATAGAGTTGTATTTTTCAAGATGGTTTGTGATTGTTTATTTTGCATGGAATTTTATTTTTTGGCTTTATTCTCTCCCGAAAGCAATTTTCCTTCCGGAATACCAATAATGAACAGAAACAAAGCCTTAGCAGGGAAAATTCATCAAAATCTATTCTGCAGCCCTTAGCCTCAATCCAAAGGTATTATATTGATTTCAGAAATTCCAGACTCAAAGCCTGGCTCTTTCCACTGCTGCTCTTCCATCTCTGCTGCAGGGCCTGATCTCTCCCCCATGGAATCTTTTTCTTCTTCTTTTTTGTTTTGTTTTATTGTTGTTGTTGTTGTTTTGGAACTCTATGGCCCCTGGTGAGTAGGAAGCTCGTAACCTGACTGGAAATTACTCCTAGCTCTACTATTGGCCTCTAGCACAGGCAAGGAAGACTATTCCATCTATCAGAGGACAGTTTCATTATTGTCAGCATCTGGCTATGTTTTCTGGCTCTACAATGGAGTAGCTATGATGCAAAGAGCTGATGCTGGAAGGACACATAAGACCCCAGTGATTGTGAACTACGTTTTTAATGCTCATAATTCAATGGCAGCTATGCAGAGGCTTCTCCATATTCCATAAGCCTCTTCTGGTTCTAATAACCATTTTCCTTATGTCCATATCCCCTAGTACATCTTCTTTCTGGGACAGATGAGCAAGTATTTTACTCAAATATTTACAGATATTTCCAATCAGGCAGGGCAGAGTGAATAGGTATCTACATTTATTTACAATGCCGAGCAAATGGACTGGCTTTGAGGAGACTAGAGAATGCTCCATGTATCAAATGCAGTCATACAATCAGTTGCTTCCCGAAGATGCACACTAAGCTGTTCTTTGCACCAAACTAAATAAGCTGTCCTGACCTAACTCTATAACCATCACTCTGCCATTCTTGCTGCTTCTGTGGGCTTCACTTCCTTGCTAGATTGTAAGCTGCTTGAAAAAAGCATCCCGATGTCAGACCATAATCGCAGCATCTGTTTGCAAGAAGATAGAACAAGCTAAGCTTACTCTGAGAACAGTAGTTGGAAGAATTGGCTAATTGCACTGATGGAGCTTTGGAAGGCCTGGAGTGTATGGCAAGCCTTCTCTCACTCTCTGCCTTCCTCGGAACATGCTGTCAGCACAGTGGAAAGTTCTGTTTGCTTTTTCTGCAGCAAAACTTTGGAATCTGGCTACTAAAGAGGAAAGAAGGGAAACAGAGGGGCCAGGGAGTCATGCAGCAATGCCTGTGCTGAGCTTCTGTTTCATGGTGGGTATGTATGCATGCCATGACACATCAGGAAAGCTTTTTTCCAGGGGCAGGCTTTCACTTTTCCTGACTTTGAAACATGTTGAAAGATCACACATAAGTTTTTAATGAAGTCACTGACAATCACAGGAAACCAGACACAGCGACAGCTGGTGGGTCCTGTCACCCCAAGGCAATTTAATCTCTTGGCCTCACACAGGGAAAATTGTTGAAAGGAGGTAAAAAAATTTTTGGTATTTTTTGTTTTGGGTTTTTTTTTGTGTGTGTTATGTTTTTTAAAGGGATGGAAAAAATGTGAAGAAAAAGAGCATCAGAACAGGGAGAAATTATATGGCTGGAGGCAACTACTAGTATTATGAACAGCTCAGAAAGATAAGAAAGGGCCCTGACCCATGTGGAAGAGCGAAAGTGTAGTTATGAGCAGCAGGTGGCCAGAAAGGTGCTCCTGGGAGAATATTATTTCCTTTGTAGCATGAGATGCCCAACATTCTCCAACTTCCAGCAAATCAGTCTATGAGTCTGGGACCAAGGTTCTTTGTGAACCAGAACACCAGGACTCACAGACAATGGCAGCTATCCTAGTGAGGGATGAGTAACAAGAGAAGGACAATTAACAGTCCAGGGGACCCTGAAAACAGTCATTAAAGTCTTCACGGATGTGGGCAGCAGTGTTGTACAGCTGTTGAGAATGCCAATTAAGGGTTTAGTGCTGGGGTTGGGGGCGGGGGTGATGGCATATCTATGAAACCAGCAAGTCTCACCCTGCCTGCTTGCAATGTGGAATCAGGCCCCGCTCTGGGCTCGTTTCCTGAGGCAGAATTAAAGAGGGAACTGGATGTGGAGTTCCATGATGATCCCTTATTTGCTACTATGATTAGAAACTTACACATTTAGCCAAGGATTGGTGGTCAGTGGTTCAGCGAAAGAGCTATGCTGGGTCAGTGGTCACTGAAAGAGCTATCCTGGGCTATGGAGACAGGTCAGCTGCCAGAGTGTGTGCCACCTAAGCACGAAGACCTGAGATCAATGCCCAGAAACAACATGGTGGTAAAAGAACTGACTTCTGAATGTTGTCATTTGTGTACACATATATGTGTACCCATACATATATGTACACAAAGGTATTAATGCCATATTTTTTAATTAAGTCCCAACCAAAGTAGGTGGCTCTTGAGAAAGGACACCAGAGGTTGTCTTCTAGCCTCCATACATACCTGTGTGAACACATGCACCACCCCTTACACACAAGAACACACTCACACACAAATATATACCCTGTCCCATACAAGCACAGACCCATCCAACAAGAAAGCTTAGCTTGCCCTGACACCACAGCATTTGCTTCCTGACAGGACACAGTTCACTAGTGGAATGATGATCTCTCCTCCTATAAATAAAAAGTCTTTGCTCTCAATTGATTCATCAGTTCAAAATTCTCTTTTATTCTCCACTTACAGAACAGAGCCACATAAACATAGAGATACAGTATGCAGAAGTCTGTGTTAGGATGGACCCTTGGACCCACTGAAAACAAAGAGGTTGAAGAAAGGATGAAGAGGCATGGGGCTGAGCACTTTCACATTTTCCTCTCAGAATCCTCCTCCCCTTGTGTCTCTGTGTTTTGCAATAATTTTAGGTGATCCCTGTGAAAGGGTCATTTGACCCCCAGTGGCATCATAACCCACAGGCTAAAAACTGCTGGTCTAGCCTAATAACTGTAGTCCTCATCCCTCATTAAGGAATCTTCTCTTTGCAATAGATCAAGACAATTATTAGAGAAAGTGCAAGCAATCAAAAATCAAAATGCAGTGTTATAATGCCTGGCTCCCAGTAGATACATCTGAAAAATAACTCTCACACCTAATGTTCAAGAAACATTGAGGAAGAAGGGGTGGAAAGATTGTGTGAGCCAGAGGATCAGGAAGTTTGCTATGAGATGGTGTCTCCTTAAGTAATGTAAGAAGTGATAACCATAAAATCTCATCAACATCATTGGCTAAACATGAGTTGAACAAGAACAACAAAAACAACAACAACAACAACAACAGACATACTAATGTAGATAATGGGAAGTCCCAGAGGCTTCAACCCTGCACTAAGAACTACAGACAACTGAGAGCAGGAGCAATAGTCTTCTCCTGGGAAGCTGCACAATTAGTTATCCAATACCAAACAGTTGGCCCTGTGGACATGCATATAAGTTGTAGAAGTTGAGGGACTCCTTAGAGTCCGTAGAGGACACACCAAAACCCAAAATTGTCAGCACAAAACATTTATTATGCTGAAGGGGCAAGCAAGGGGAGGAGAGTGGAATGGCAGCCTCTGGATTAGACAAAGGCAGACAGCAAGCAGCAGGTTTTATGGTTTTTGTAGGGTCAGTTGGTAAGTTCTTATTGGACAGGTTAAGCAGTATAAAAAAATAGTGAATTTTTATTGGTGGACCTTGGTATTTAGCCTCAGAAATAGATCAGTGCCCAAATAAGAGAGTACACTTTGGGGGCTAGCTTTAGGAATATACTCTAATGGTTTGGCAAGGGAGAGGTTGGAGAAAAGGTTTGCCATGCTTGAGCCTATTAGAGAGCACTTTACATGTAATATTATACAGACTGAGCAGGCTGTATTTATATATTTAGGAATATATGTATGTATCCACATACATAAATGCAGTATAATAACAATTAATGAAAAAAGAGGCTATCGGTTTGAAAGATAACAAAAGATGGGGATATTGAGAAGAAGGAATGAGAAAGGGACAATGATGTAATTATATTATAATCTTAAAAGCAAAACACTACGCTCAGCAGAATATCAAACATCTTAGGCTAAAACTGAGAGAGGCAAAGTTAGAAATAGGTAAAGCCCCAATTGTAGCTGGGGCGTCAACATCTTATCCAAGACAAGTGACAAGACTACTGGATGGAAATACAGAGAGAAGTGGATTTCTTCTTTTGACTCTTCCTGAACTCCGGAAGCATTTGGGTTTTCACCATTGAGTATGAGCTTACTGAAGGCTGGTTTCTGATGTTCTTTCATATGGTGAGGTGATTTCTCTCTGCATACTTGTTGGTTTTCTGTCCAGTAGTCCTGTCACTTGTCTTGGATAAAATGTTGAAGTCCCAATGGCATTGGGGCTTTATCTATTTCTAACTTCAGCTCTCTCAGTTTTTGCTTAAAATGTTTGATGTTCTGATGGATTTTATTAATTTTTTATTTTTGAGATTATAGTATGATTACATCATTTTCCCTTTCTCTTTCCTTCCTTGCAAATCTCCCATATATAGCTCTTTTGCTATCTTTCAAATTCATAGCCCCCTTTCACAAATAGTTATTATATTCCATCCATGTATATGCATACATACACATAATCCTAAATATATGACTATAGCCTGCTTAGCTCATATAATTGTTCAGAAATGAGTGCTAGTTCTGATACACGAAAGCCAACTGATAGACATATATTAAATGAAAATTAAAGAAAAAGGAAGCAAGATCTGGGAAATGATTCAGTAAGTAAATTGTTTGTTGTATACGTTTGAAGACCAGAGGTCAGATCCCTAGTGCACATGTTGAACAAAATCTAGGTACAGAAGTAGACACCTAGTTCTTTAACATAGTGTGTACAGGGGAAGGACAGTCAGACCCCTGGAATGCACTGGCAGACCAGCGTAGCCTAACTGGCAAGTTCCAGGCTCAATGAGAGATTCTGTCTAAAATGTAATACAGAGAGCTGTAGAGAAGAACATGTAATGTCAGCCTCTGGTCCCGACATAAACATGCAGGTTGTGAGCACATCTGAACACCCATATATGTTTATGTGCATGCATATCTCCCCCCACATAAAAGAATAAAGGAAGAAAGAGAAGGAATCAGGAAGGGAGGGAGGAATAAATGATTAAATGGCTAATTGCAGATTCAACTTCTGTTCTAGCCTCAATTCTCAACCATTCATTTTACCCTTGTGCTGTTATTGACACAGCACTGGTTACAGTACTGCAAAAGTCAGAAGTGCTGTCTCCAACTCGACATTAATTCTAGAACCTTTATTGGGTATGACAGTCTAAAATGAGTCAGATGGGGATGGTGGCCGTGGCGGGCATCATGGCTAAGTAGAAGTGTGACCAGCAATTTATCATAGGAAAAAGATGGATGTATTTGGAAGGTGGCTAGTGTTTGGAGAATCTGAACTGTGTGCGTTGAGGGGTCAGAAGGGGCTGGAGGTACAGTAAGCCTCAGTGGACCATAAAAGGCTTTAAAGATGATTTCTTCTAGGTACTGGGTGAGTAAACAAGAACTCAGAGTGGCTTCCTAGGTTTGACAGCTTCTTCAGGTTCATTATCCCAACACAGAACCCCTTGAGCAGCAGCAATGGAACTTAGTGATACACCACTATACAGTTCCTGCTTT
Source organism: Arvicanthis niloticus (assembly GCF_011762505.2). NCBI lineage: Eukaryota > Metazoa > Chordata > Mammalia > Rodentia > Muridae > Arvicanthis > Arvicanthis niloticus. The sequence continues at coordinate 37,583,593 of NC_047670.1, read as the reverse complement.
TGGCACTAGGAGTGAGTGTCATTTTTCTGTACCAGCTGGGACTTGTTTTGAGTGATGGAGAGATAGGAAGCTCTCAAACAGGAAGTTGGGATAATTGCAATGACAACTCTGCAGTTTTTGCTCATGACTTTAGAGCAAAGGAATGCTTACTGCAAACCTGGGTTGTCACCACCACCCAGTAAAAAACACAAATATGTATGTATGAGCCCCAAGTATATACTGTCTCTCTATCTTGCAAAGAACCCTTTTGGTCATGGAGGAAAAACTTTCTATTTTCTTGGGTATTAGGCATTCAAGGCCCCAAAGGTTACTCTGCCATTGTTTCCAAAATCTGAAAACTTGCACCTCTCTCATTGAAAATTCGGGAGTAACCAGGTTCTGCAATTAAAAAATAAAATCATCTTAAATGTAATGACTACTTGAGCTTTGGGTGCTTATAACCCTACCATGGAACCTTACCAGTTCATTCAAACACAGTGCTCTAGGGTTCTAAATCTTCTGGATTCAGTCTCTGAAAAACACTTTTCATCATGATGTTAGTGTGGCCTAATTAAAAAAAAATTCACTGAAATAATCCCACTGTATAGAACCTTCCTGCCAGTTCCTTATCACAGTCACAACTCAATGTGTTGCATGTAGACAGGTACCACTCTATGCTTTTTAAATCTTCCATAACAAGTTAGTATAGAAGTCTGGAAACATCTGGACTCATGATGGTGCAATGTTAGTCAAGTATGAAGGAAGATGACTCAACCCACCGAGCAGGATCTGCACAAGGTGCCTCTGAACTCCACTAGTGGATTAATTACATGTGGTACTTACTCTATGCTTCCCCACAGGCTTTAACAACTCAGACTAAAGCAAACTGATCCTTAATCACAGGGGTGGAGAAAAATGGGTTTACAAAGTAAAGTCTGAGGGTTTCCCCATAGATCCTTCAATATCTAACATACAGCTACAGGACTTGCAACATCTGAACCTTGGAAACCTTCACTCTGCCTATGGAGCTACTTGACACCAAATCCTCCCTCATCCCTTCTTCCTTCTGAAATGGCTTCCTTATTCTGTGTACCCGCAAGCTTTCTTTTTTGTAATTTTATTACAACAGTGCCTGGGAAACCATGTCTGATGCCATCTCTAAACCACCAATAAAGATCTAAAGATCTCCCTTCCTTACATCCTTCCTCATGCCCAGGAGATTTATTTAAATGATATATGATATTGCCAAGTTCTGAGTGAATAGAATAAGCTACTCCTTTTGGTAGTAAGTAATTTTTGGCCCTCTGACATGTCTCTTAAGACTTTTCCATGTATCTTCTCATTGAAGACAATGTCTATTTCTTGAATATCTTTGTGTCTTCAACATCTTCATTCTGTCAGCAGAGGGAGGACTCTGGGATGCCGTCAATTACATAGTCATTTAGGTATGGTACTCTTGTTGACTCCTGTTTCACTGTTAGCCTGTTTCACTGTCAAGTGATTCAAACAGAAACAGCAATTTCCAATTTGGACTTTGACCTACTGACTTAGTTAAGTGTTCTACAAAATTGAGGCCAGAAGAAAAGGGACACAAGTTAGGGCTGGCAAACAGCATCTGATAGTTATTTACACATAAAAGGAGAGCTGGTATATCTCTTGTTAAGCCTATCAAATAAGCTGGAATTAGGCTGGCATTGTGAATAATTAGACCAAATTGCCTCCCTGCCTCACCCTCAACCCCGTTAAACTTCCTGAATGAAGTAGTGCTCTCTTCTGGGTCTCACCCTGCATATCAGATTTCACAGATACAAAATGAAGGTGAAAGTATGTATTGTTCTTTCAGTTCCTCAGATGAGAAAAATCCCACACCCCGTATTATCCAAGAAGCAGTGCAATAGGAAACCATTTATACAGTTGGCCCATCAACTCTTCTTCTGCAGTGAGCTTCAACCAAACCCAATTCTGCTGCACATTTGATATTTTTGGACAATAGTCTTAACTCTTGTAAGACACAGCAACATCATTAGATAAAGGTCACTTTTCACTCTGTTGCTTTTCTGGCAAAGAGGTTAACGTGCTTACAAACATAGTCTTCCTCCTGAACCATTGGCACCTTTACAGCACTGGTCCCTTCAATCTAGAACAGGCATCCCAACCCTTACACCTGGCCACATTTGATTCCTTCTTCCAGTCTTCAGCAAAAGGCTGCTGCTTCTCAGATGATCTGTCAACTCGTTGGGCTGGGACTTTTCTTTCTTGGTCCCTTAACACCTGAGCTTTCAAAAAGAAATGTTGGCAAAGCAAATGTCACCTATCTCTAACTGTTGAGTGGAGCAAAAAGAATACAGTGATTCTGATGCCCCCTTCTTTCCATTTGATATGAGAAAAAAAACCAAACCAAACCAAACCAAACCAGACAAAAAAAAAATTTGTCCTAGAGTTTCCATTGCTGTGAATTAGACACCATGATCCAGGCAACTTTTATAAAGGACAGTATTTAATTGGGGCTGGTTTACAGTTTCAGTGGTTTTAGTTCATTATCACCGTGGCAGGAGGCATGGCAGTGTCCAGGCAAAAGAAGGTGACAGTTCTGTATCTTCATCCAACTGCAACCAGGAAATACTATCTCATGGGCAGCTAGGAGAAGGTTCTCTTCTACACTTGGCAGAGCCTGAACATAGGACCTCAAAGCCCACCTACACAATGACACATCCCTCCTCCAACAAGGCCACACAGTAATAGTGACATGTCCCATGGGACAAACGTATTCATGTCATTACAACGTTCAACCTAACAAATAGTGGAGGAGCTGGCATTTTACATCCCTTGAACAATCAAACCATTGTCAGAAATACTCAATAGGATCACGAGATAGTCAACGGGGCTCCAAGAATGATTGCTATGCAGAACAGTAATCGAATTCACTGTAACATCACAGCCAGGAGAAAGACAGGAGGAAAGAAACAGAGGCTATTCCTAGAGTATAACTCACATAGCAACCTTTCCTCACATGTCCCTCTCTCCAACACCCCATCCCCCAAATAAAAGCGCTCCATGAATTTGGGATGTGAATTCCGATGACCAGTTCCTTACTCAGAGCTCAGGGGGAGAGTAGACTTCTCAGTCTCCAGCGTGCCCCTTAGAGGATTCTGTGTCCCCAGCTGCTCCTGAGTCTCTTATTATCTTCCAGGTCCCTTTCAGCTGATTGACAGACACACTCATGGTTTGCTGCACGTACTAGCGTTTTCAAAGCAGTGTGCCCAGCAGGAGTTCTCAGAGGGTCTGTACACCCAGGAGGAAGGCGATAAGTCTGAAAATTCAGTTATAATTGCATTTAAATTCAGGAAGTTTCTTTTGATTCACAAGTAACACCATAACAGTGTATCTCTTACAATGTAAAAAAAAAAAAAAAAAAAAAAAAAAAAAAAAAAAAAAAAAAAAAGGTATTTTTTCCTTCATAAGAAACTGGAAGAGGGCATCACAGAGTCCTAAGACACCTCCCCCACCAATCTATAAAATAATTTATTTCAGTCTGAGTTAATTTGAATGCCCACAATTAGAACCACAAGAAATGCCTTTCAAAGGTCTCTGGCGCCCTCTACTGGTCATTAAAGCACAGACAAGTAATACAGAATAAGATTCATGTCCTTCAAACTTGGACCATTTTGCTTACCTTAAGGAGGATGTCATCTTGAAGGGGTCTTGCCTAGTATAGCCAGTTAGCTAGTCAGCTGGGACAAGGGGCACTGTGGTCCAAAATACCTGTGTCCACTTGCAGAAACACTGTTTTGAATACTGTGGGTGTTTTTTCTTATTAGCTGTGTATGTGAATAAATCATTGCCCCTCCCCCCCCCCCGACTCCCTGACCTGAAAACAGACAAACACAAAACCAACCAAACAAACAAACAAAAACATAAAATCTAGAGGCTCTGAAGTGACTCAAAAGGCCCACTCTTTAACAGATACTGTCTCTAGCTTTGGTGGCATCATCACCATCACCATCATCATCACCCTGCTTATCTCCATAATGGCTTGGACAATGGGGGAAGGGGGTCCTAAAGTGGTGGGACCCCTCTTTATTGTGTGCCCCATTAATTCAGTTAATGAGAAGATGAGTGCAATGTGACAGTTGTTTTATTAAAGCTATCTGCTGCTCTTGCACACATCTGGACTGTTTCTGTATTAATAGGAAATTACATTCCATGTCATCTCAGATCTAATTAAAGCATAGATGTGTTGTTAATTACCAGTGCTCCTTGTAATTTATTAAGACACCATCATCCTCCATTGACTGACTAGAGTTTACTCACTTGTTGCCTGATGCTCTATCTCCATACACTGGACCACACAAGAACAGCTATGTTCCTATTTCAAATATACTATGCGGGTAACAGCAGATTATTAAAATGTCTTTAGGTGATTGTGTATCTTATTTTATTATTTTTTAATAGAAAAAGATATTTAATACTTTTTTTTTTAAAAAAATTAGGAGTACAGTTCACTTCAGCACAGGCTGAAGCAGGACAGTGTTACCCATCTAGGGGGCATGAGGATGTGGCCCCACGTGCCAGGGATAAGCCACAGGTTGTGGGGCAGCTGTAGAGAAGAATAAAATTGTGCCCAGGATGGAGGCCTCCCTTACTGGAGCCTGGCAGGGTGTGACAGAACTGGGGCTATGGCCAGCCTAGCCTGCTGGTTGAAAAGAGGCCTGCCAGCAGCCTGCAGTCAGCTGCAGAGTCACATGAACAGGTAGCAATGGAGCTGGCTCAGGGGAAGGTGCCAGGGAGCTGGGAATGTCTATTTTTCAGGGGCTTTTGTGCTTGGTCTTCAACAGGGTTGAGCTGGGTCTGTGGTCCCATGGGAAGTGTACATGTCTGTGCCTTGTGCACTTCTGCAGAAGCAGCAGGTGCCAGGTGTCTCCATGTGCAGAGCTGGGGACCTGGCCAGCCTCTGCTTACAGGCTGCTTACAGGGAATCCCAAGGATCTTCCTGTCTCTAGGGAGCCTGGAGCTGGGGCATGGGCCCATCGCCAACAATGGGCTGAGAAGGGTTGAAACAGTTGGGAGCTGCCACCACCAGGAAGGCGATAGAACCTCAGGGTGGGCCTTTCTTAAGATGGGGGGCCCCAGGGCTGAGGGAGTGGAGAGGAGGTGCCCCCTGGAAGAACATTAGTGTTTCTAGAGCACCTTGGCATTAGACTGCTGCTGCACTGTGACTGGCAGCGGTGTGTAGGTGCCAGTCACTGAGGCAGAGGCACCAGCACCTGCACATAGTTGAGTGGGAAGAAGCCTGACTGGCCGTGCAGCATCCCCTCATACCAATTCTCGTCAATCTGGTTGGTAAGCGTGATGAGGTCACCCTCTTGGAAGCCCAGCTCGCCATCATTCTCTGGCTCAAAGTCATAAAGCGCCTTGCAGCTTGGCTGGTCCAGGGGTGGCATACTCTTGCTGGGCGTCCTGAAGGGCTTGTCTGCCAATCTAAATGATGAGGAAGCTGTGATCTTAGGTGCTGGGGCGCAGGCGAATCCCCCATTGGACTGCTCCAGCTCTCCAAGCTCGAAGGGTTCCTGGGGCCGGGGCTTGAACTCCTGCCTGGGGCGTGAGGAAGCTTCCCGAACCCTGCGCTTCAGCTTGTCAGCCAGCTCCTCCAGGATCTGCACTGCCTGCCGGTGACAGTCCAGCTGGGCATCCACCAGGGCCGAGAGCTGGCTCACCTGCTCAATATCAGTCTCCAGGAGGTTGTGCATGCTGGTCTCTGCCAGCTCCTTGGACTCCTTGAACTTCTCTAGGGCTTGGCGCAACTCCTCATCAGGGATCTTGTCTTGGCGCTTCTTCTTGTAGTCAAAGTTGAGGCGGCGGCCCTCCAGTTTCTTCAGGTGGTGCTGGATCTCCTTCAGATCCTTGTCACACAGGTTCTGCAGTGGGTCAATGAAGTTCTGCTTGACCTCAATGTCCAGCGAGTCCTTCACCTCAGCCAGGCGCTTCATGGACTCGCCTGCGTCTAGCAGGGCATCACCAAAGTTGGACTCTCTGCCTAGTTCCTTGCCATGGCAGACCATGCACTCTCCCAGCAGACCCTCTGACTGTGGGTAGCCAGGATTCTTCACTTGGCACTGGATCTTGGATACTGTGTTCAGCATAGTCAGCGTGGCCCGCGAGGCTGGGTTAGGCTGCACATATTCTATGGTTCTGACCAGCACCTCTGCCACAGCCTTGCTGGTGACATCCACCTTCTTTTTCATCTCTTTAAAGTCATCATCCAGTTTGGTCCCTTCGGCCCCACCAACCTTCTCGCTGAGGAGCTGGATCGCCCTGTAGAACTGCTTCTTCAGCCCCGCCACCGACAAGATGCTTGCCGCTGTCAGGACTCCTGCTCAAACTCAGGCTTCCGCTGGTGTACCGAACCGACTTCTTTCCTCCGACGCTCTGGTCGGCGCCGCCACCACCAAATCAGCTTGCCAGCTCTGCTTGTGATTGTGTATTTTAATCATGAATTTGTATTCATTTGTAATAAAAAAAAATGGTGGGTTCAGAAAATTAGAAAGTCAGAGAATTCTTGATGATAAACTTCCTGCCTTTGGAAGCCAATAAACATGCTGACCATGATGAAAAGTATGATGTGGACCTACCTGGCCTGGAGCTGACCAAGTACAAGGGCATGGATGGTATTATGTGGAACCCTCCCCCACTTCTTCATTGTTCAGAACTCCTTTTCCTAATAACACAGACATTTATGAGATAGCTGCTACATGTGTGCATTGCTCTGAATATAGGATCCACAAAGAAGAAGAGAGACTGTTTTCTGACCGGCTCTCACTAGGTTCATATCCATCTGAAAAAAAAAAGGGGGGTTATTGATTCTTATCACTTTAATATTTACTTCTTGTCTGCCACAAGCTATCCTTTGATAGTAAGGGAAAACCTACGGTTCATCTTTGTGTGCTTGACCAGGAATTGTGATAAAAGGATGCCATAAGTATCATTCATTCATAGTCTAATCGCTTCAGATGCACACACAGTAGAGTTGACAATGATAGACAATAGTAGAAGCATGAGATGTTGTTGCTTTACACATCATGACCTAGTTCATAATTCTTGACTCCATGAGTAGCCCCTAACTATGGAGATGGAAAAAAAAAAAAAAAAAAAGTCAGCATGTTTGTGCCTTGGTCCACACAGTTGTTGATGCATTAAATCTGGAATAAAGTCCCCAATTGTGGTATTCATGGCCAACGAATAGTGTAAACAGTGTTTCATGGTGCTGTTGGTTTTTATTTTATGGCAACCTTTGAACTACAATTCGCGGAAAATCACAGACGTTTGTTGGATAGTTTTACTGTGACAGCATTGTGCATGGTGCTTTCCCATAGTGGCTCTGAGTGAAGAAGGGGTGGTTTTCATCACAGTTTCTCAGGTTTTATTACATACTCAGCTGGCTCCACTGGTTTTAGGAACATGACAAGCCAGAAGCATCATGATAGAAATGCAGTGGCGTGGTGCTCACCTTACAGCGGAAGCAGATGAGAGACTGATGGGAGTCAAAGGGGAACATAATAGCAACATCTTCCTCATAAAACTACTATTGTGATAAGTTGATATATGCAATGTATGCAGCAGAGCATCTAGCATGCGAAGGTGGATGTTCCTATTTATCCTCATGGCCAGGGAGTTGAAATTGGCCAAGTTCACTCTAAAAGGAATGGTACTGTGTATCCACTTGTAGCTGGGGTCCATTTGTAGCTTGTGCTGAGTCCACAGTGTATGCCCCCAGCAATGAGTCTTGGAACAGAGCAAGATATCAGTCACAGGAGAGTAAGACCAAAGCATTTTGCAGTGTGTGACAAAGTAGGCAATGGCCTTGTATCAACTTAGAGACAGTGAGAGAGCAACTCCCTGTAGACTTGAAAGATCTGTTAGCTCTTTAAGAATAGAAAGATGGCTGAAGTGTTTAAAGCAGCTCAAAGGCCAAGTTTCTAGATATTCTGACTTCTGTGAGAGCAAACTGGGAAGCCACATATCCTAAGAAACTATACAGTAGATTTGCTCTCAGGGATCTGCCAGATCTTTGGTATCTCCTTCATGTGCTGGAGTGTGAGGAAGAGAAATGACAACCAACAACTCATTGTGTCTTCTTTTATGATCAGGAAAACTGAGATTCTTAAGTAAATTATATCATAGTTTAGAAATATGAATGCATTTCTCAACAGAGCTAAAATAGCAATGCAGTGATGTATTCAAAAACCACAGGATGAGGCAAAGGTCCCTCCATGATTACACTGGAGTAGGTGTGGCTGTGTGTACCAGACTGTTTCTAGAGCCAATGTTTCTTTAGTTGACTTGCTTGTGTAGCGAGGAAGGAGACTTTGAATGGATTCCAGATACAGGCTTGGAAAATAGCCTGCAAGAATTCAGGGTCCTTAATCCAATGATCACAAAAATAAATTTAAGTAAAAAAAAAAAAAAAAAAAAAAAAAAAAAAAAAAAAAAGCCCAAAAAGGGTAGTTGTAGTTGACATAGAAGCACACTCTTACATATCAAGACTCTAGGTAACAATGAAGCCAGGGAATAATTGGCCTGTGGCCCTGGAATAATATAAGTATGTGAATGAATGAAAGGTGCTTGTAGTGATTTGAATATGCTTGACCCAGGGAGTGGCACTATTAGGAGGTGTGGCCTTGTTGGAGTAGGTGTGGCCTTTTTGGAGGAAGTATGTCACTATGGCCTTTGAGACCTTCTGCTAGCTTCCTGGAAGCTAGTCTTTTCCTGTTTGCCTTTGGAACAGGAAGTAGAACTTTCAGCTCCTCCAGCATATCTGCCTGGATGCTGCCATGATTCCCACCTAGACGGTAAGGGCCTAAATCTCTGAACCTGTAAGCCAGCCCCAATTAAATGTTGTCCTTTATAAGAGTTCCTTGGGTCATGGTGCCTCTTCACAGCAATGGAAACTCTAACTAAGGCAGTACTAATCCCAGATTCGTGACCCCTAGACAATAGGTGAGTCTTGTTTTAAGTCACTAAGTTTGTGGGAAATGTTCTCAATATAATAATAATATAAGACTACAATACATATGGCACCTGAGAAATTCTGAACCACTATAAATGAGCCTATGCAACCTGGGTGGGCTAGGTCTCATGACACTTAACTACCATTTGAAACCTCTATTATTAAAATTATCTCTGTCCCTGGAAAAGACAAGCATGCCAGTAGAACAGAAGGGAAAAATCCATAAGGAGATCCAATTACACACAACTTCATAATATTAAAAAAAAATTGCTTATCTTAAATTATGGAAGGTATAGATACTTTCAAAAGTTAAAATTAGGTCTATCATTTATAGAAGGAAAACTTTTATATGTGTGAAAGTTTTAAGTGTAAAGTGTAACTATGTAAGTAAGATAAGAAAACTGGTGACTTTGGGCCCTTTTTCTATGGACAAAACATTCTTCAGTACTCCCCCAAACCTGATGCAATAAAGAATGTAAGTGACTGTGGTGGTTTTAATAGGAATGGTACCTACTGACTCATGTGTTTCAATGCCTGGCCAATAGGAAGTGACACTACTAAGAGGTGTGGCCTTGTGGGAGAAAGTATGCACTGTAGGGGCGGGTTTTGCTGTCTCCTATGCTCAAGCTCCAACAAATGTGGAACACAGTCTCCTGCTGCCTGTGGATCAAGATGTAGAACTCCCAGTTTCTTCTCCAGCACTATGTCTGTTTGAATGCTACTATCCTTTCTACCATGATAATGTACTATACCTCTGATACCATAAGTCATCCCCAATTAATTGATATATATATATATATTGCCATAGTCATGGTGTCTTTCCACAGCAATAAAAGCCAAATTAAGACAGTGATGCTTTCAGTTAAGTCTAAGACATTGCTGTATCAAAACGTAATAAGGGACTAAAAAGCTACCTCTAATGTTAAAAACACAGGCTATTCTTCTAGATGACCTAGGTTTGGTTGCCAGCACCCAGTTGGTGACATACAACCATGTGTAACTACAGTCTTAGGAGACCTGACAGCATCTTCTGATCCCCACAGCATTAGGCACACAAGTAATATACGGAAAGACATGCAGTCCAAATACCCACATACACAAAAATAAATTAAAACATTTTAATTTTTAAAAGCACAATAAGGAAAACTCTGAAATGTATCCTTTAATTTTTAGGCACAGACTTGTGCTGCTTTCAGTCTTGGTCAGAGAAAAGCCACTAACATCAGAGTAGAAATGACAAGGTGTGGGGTGGAGAGATGGCTCAGCCATCAAGAACACTGGCTGCTTCTCCAGAGGTCTTGAGTTCAATTCTTAGTCCAGAGACAAAACTGGTCACAGTGCTAACACAGAAGACTGAATGCTCAGGCCTAAATATGGCATTGTTATTAGCTCTCCTTTCCCAAAGACTCAGGGAAGGAACATCATAGGAGATGGTCAAGACAGAATTTAAGAGATGGTAGGGAGGAGAAGTGATGTCAAATGTTGTTTTCTGGACATGACAAAGGTATTGCAAATCATTAACTCACAAAGGCTGTGTTTACCTACATGGGCTCAAACCAGGCCAAATTCCTAGAAATAAAGGAGATGAGCTCTAGGTCCCAGCCCTTCCTGGGAGCTATTGGCAGCTGGTGGTTGCCTGGGTAGGGAAACATTATTTTATGAAAGTCTGGCCACAGGTTGGTTTACCAAGTTGAATGAATGGTTATCCATTCACATATGGCAGAACGAATGAGGCTTGGTGAGCCACCAGAAGGAAAAGAAGAGGAAGAGAATGGGAAGGAAGCAGAAGACATGAAGTTGGGAGGAGGGGTATTGGTTAGGATGTAGGGAAACTTAGAGGGAGAATGTGTTGTATACATTTATGAAATTCTCAGAAAATTAATGTGGAAAAGATACACACAAGACATATCAGGAGACAAGTAGTAATTCCTTCATTGTGCAAGAAGCTTCTAAGATATAAAAGTACTAGGTAAAATACTTATTTAAAGTAGGGGTAGAAATCAGGTGTGGTGGCACACAGGTTTAATCCTAGTATTGGAGAAGCAAAGGCAGGGTTATCGAAAGGTGTTCAAGGCCATCCTGGTCTCGAAGTAAGTTTCAGGGCAGCCAGGGCTACAGAAAGTAACCCTGTCTCAAACAACCCAAACACCAAAAAAAGGGGGTGGAGAGAAATACAAAGTGGTCATTAAAAGAAATGTAAATGGAATTTAAGTGCATGAAAAATTATAATTATGCTCACAATAATATAAGTAAAATCTAAATTGTGACTACCAAAACATGCTAGGGAAAACCATGTCACATACTACTATCATAACTAAAACTCTTCAGTGATTATGAAGAAGTTGGCAGCATCTAGGAAATCTGCACATACACATACACTTTTCCTTCATTCCAGTGACATTAGTTAGGTTCTTGTAGGAGTGTATTTCAGGTATACATTGATGAAGTTGCATACAAAGTTACCATTGGTTGTATAACTCAGTAGCTCAGAGGCGTTCTCTCTACTCTCTTATCACAGCCTCATCATGAGTATGGCTGTTTGCCACTTCAGCCTTGACCTTCACTGTGAAGTCTGTTCTGACCACTAACATCTGAGTAGAAATGACAAGATTCCAGTAAGAGATGTGGGAACGGTGAGCTGGCTCAGCGGTTAAGAGCACTGACTGCTCTTCCAGAGGTCCTGAGTTCAATTCCCAGCAACCACATAGTGGCTTACAACCATCTGTAATGGGATCTGATGCCCAATTCTGGTGTGTCTGAAGACAGTGACAGTGTACTCATATATATAAAATGAAAAAATATGTCATAAAAAGAGAGAAATATGGGTCTTAGGAGACATAAACAATAACTATTTGTCAGTTCAATTCAAGTGTGGTGGTTATTTGCTTGTGATGGAATTCTATAAGAAGGAGGAGGCGTTATGTGTGCATTAGCAAGTAATTAGGAGACAACCAGATGTCCACCAGTAGGGAGCTAATAAACACTGAATGCATGGGCTCCATGCTTATGCTCCTTTAATAGCAAAAACAATCATTACTTAATGTGACTGATTTTAAGTGATCATAACCCACCATTTCCGTTGAAAATCATTAAATGTTGATGTACACACAGGATGTAATTTTGCATAATATCATTAACATTAAACAAGGTGTGTTTTGACTGCACCACCTCCAATCAATCAGGAACTGTGAGTTCAAACCTGGATTCTTATTGAGAAGAGAACCATAAGGGACTCTAATCTAAGGTTCTCAGACTTCTTTCTCTGGGAAGGGTTCTCATCTCTTAAGAGCCAGCACTTGTGAGTGACAGAAAGCGTGGCTGATGGTGCATTCTGGCTGAGGCTGAGGCTTACTCAAGCTCTGATGTCTGCTTCAGCGTTTTCCTCACAGTTTGAACCAGGATCTACACAGCCTCTGGAAAACTCACAGTTCCTGTTGCATCGAAGTTAAAGAAACCCACATGAAGAGCTGCTTTAATTTTTTTTCTAAATCATTTTGTTCGTTTACATTTCAAATGATATCCCCCTTCCTTGTCCCCACACTCACCCCCCCACCCCCCACCCCCGCAAACCTCCCAACCCATCCTCCCTCTCCTCTGTCCTCTCTGCCTCTGTGAGGGTGCTCCTCTACCCACTCACCCACTCCCCACCTCACCACTCTAGCATCCCCTATGCTGGGGCATCAAGCCTTCACAGGACTTGTGGAACATACTTGTAAGAACACAGATGTGGATTGGCTTTTTCTTCTCTGACTTCTGTATCTTTTCAATGAAATCATGGAAATTTAAGTATAACCAGAATTTGTGAAATTTCCCAATAATAATTCAAGCTTTTAAAAAATATTTTAAAATAATCTTACATTAAAAGTTATTTAATTCTCATTGAAATGAGAATTTCACAATTAAAACAAAAAATTCTTGAAAGCGTATTGACATTTTTACAAGAGACTGCTATCACCTGTGAAAGGCTCAGAGGTCATGTTGCATAAAATGGTTCTCTTTACCTTGTCTAATCTACGTGTGTATTTTGTATTTGGTTTGCAATTATGTATTCTTTCTTCCAGGAAAAATGATTAAAGATGCCACGTTGGGCCTGTGACTTGACATGTGTCCTAGTTTCATTTCTGCTGCTTTGATGAAACCTTAGGAAAGAAAGCAACTTAAGAAAAAAAAAAAAAAGGATTTATTTTTAGCTCAGAATTTCAGGTTACAATTTATAACAGCAGGAGAGTCAACAGGGCAGGAACTTTCTCTAGTCTTTTCATAGTTTGTGGACCAAACCTGGGGAAAGATGCCACCCAAACTGGGATGGGCCACATAAATTAACTTAATCAAGATAGTCTCCCCCAAAAGACATGAAGACATGCCCATAGGCCAACTTGATCTTGGCAATCCTTCACACAGATGCTCTTCCCAGATGATTGTAGATTGCATCAAGTTGACAGTTAAAAGTGACCATCCTGTTTCCTTGAGTGTTATGTTGAGGGTGAGATGTTTGTTTTTCTAACCCATTATCAAAACACAGTCCTGTGATTTGGTGTGGATTATGAATTGAATGTCAGATATAACACACGTGAATGGAAGTCACCAAAGTCAAAAATAGAGTAAAATAAATAACCTTCATACTATAAACTGCATCAATTAGAAAGCTTGTATTTAATATTAGAGAATCATTAATCTAAGAAAAAAAATCTATAATAGGTTAAGTAGTAAATATCCTGAGCCCTTTCAACCACAGAAAGTCTCTGCTGTATAGCCTTTATTCTCATGAAATTGAAGAATGCCATTCCTAGCTTAAAGGTAGTAGGAATAAAGAAGCCAGAATCTTAATCTAAACACTATCGGTACCACCTACCTGATGATGGAAATTAAAAGCAAACCAAAAGGACGAATTTACTTCCACATAGTGGAACTGGGTAAATGACATTTAAGAATATTTATAGGCAAGTACATCAATATTTTTCATATCTGTTCAGGCTATCATAAAATAGAAGGCTTATAATCACAGGGACATATTTGACATAGTTCTAGAAGCTAGAAGGTCAAATACAAAGTCTCCGTCAGGTTCAGTGATGAGAGACTACTTACTGGCACCACCCAGAAATAGTACTTTGTTAATATGCCTGAAAAGGGGGACCAGATATGTGTGTGCGTGTGATACCTTATGTAAGGACACTGATACCTTATAGGAGGGGAGGGCTCCAACCACTACAGGTCTCCCATCTGGGATTAGGTTTCAATGTGCTAATTTGGAGGTAAAGGACATAGCCACTTAGAAGATAAAATTTACAATGCTTGACATCTAATTTAAAAAATTACCAGGCTTTCAAAATGCAGCAAATTGAAAACCACAAAATATATAAATGCCAATTAAGCAAAACTGACCCTGAGCTGATGAAATTTGTTTTCATTGACTTGAATTACTCTGACTTGAACTGTATCTCATAATTGCCTTCAGGTTCTTCTCTCTTTTTAGCTATTAGAGAGATTTCCTCTCTTGAATTCGCAAACAGCACTCTCTTGTGAAACCTACCAAAGATTTTCCAGAAAAATCTGGAAAGTTTATCCAGATGAAGCAGTAAAAGAGCTTTTTCAGGACACTTCTATCTGGAAGTCTTCGTTCATGTCTATGCTCTATAAATAATTCAGTCTTTGAAACTCTTGAAGGACAAAAATTTATCATGAACCTTTAGTAAACTGAAGCCTCCCATCTGTCTGGTATTATCAAAGATAACTGACAAGAGGAAGATGGGAGAGATGTGTGTTAAGAAAAACCACTAGATGGAGCAATGTTTTCACATTCAGTAAGCATTGCAAGACAGAGAGGGAGTCCTGTGGACACACATAGCAGGACACAGAGGCTCCTCCCTGTGTTTTTCCCCTTGTCTCCTTTACTCAGCAAAGATCTTGTGAAAAGCACTGTATTGAAGACAACTTTGCTTCACATGAAAGACAGCCTTTGTAGCTTTTTAATGTTTATTTTTTTTCCACATTAACACTATGGCCGTGTCTGAATATTTTTAAAAGCACACTTTATAATGAATGCTTGCTTTCATCTTCCGGTTTAATTAATTAATTAATTAATGTATTTGTTGAGTTTGTACCCCAATATTAGCTTACCTGTTCTCCAAATCCCTACCCCCTCTCCAAGTTCTATTCTCCCACATCTTCTCTGAGAAGGGAGACCCCTCAACACTGAGTATTAGCACACCCCGCCACACACACACATCAGTCACTACAGTACTAGATGTATCTTCTCTCACTGAAGCCAGATAAAGTTAGGGTGATGGAATCCACCGGCAACAACTTCAGAGACTCCACAGGAAGAACAACAGAGTCAGAGTCAGTTAACCTGGACTCTTGGGAGCTCCCAAAGACATGACTGAACCTAGCCCCTCCCCACCCACCTCTGCAGATATTTAGTAGATGTGCACCTTGGTTTTAACGTAGGCCCCCAACAACTAGAGCAGGCCTGTCCATGAAACTGTTGCCTACGTACCTGTGGATCACATCCACCTAACATGGCCAACTTGTTTGGTTTTAGTGGGAGAGGATGTTCCTAGTACTGCAGTGACTTGATGTGCTAGGGAGGGGGGAAAGTAGAGGTGTAGTGTGTGAGGAGACAAGGAGGGAGAGATCATGGGGTACTGGAAGGAGAAGGGGACAGACATTGGCATGTAAAATGAATAAATAAAGTAATTCATTTTTAAAAGCACAAGAAAGAAAAGCAGAGAGAGAAAGAGAGAGAGAGAGAGAGAGAGAGAGAGAGAGAGAGAGAGAGAAGAGAAGAGAAGAGAAGAGAAGAGAAGAGAAGAGAAGAGAAGAAAGGGCTCCTCCAAAAAGCATTACCTAAAGTTATACTTGAAAAATAGTAGCCGTCAACCAAGTATGAGAGAGAAATTAATAAAATTTTAGCACAGGCTATGACCATTCATACAAAATAGGCCTGGTGCTTGGTACACTCCAGTTTCAGATTTTTTAACCATACCCATAATAAAAAATATGTATATTTTATGGTATTTACAAATGTGTCATGTACACACATAACTTAAGCAAGACATACCTGATAGACCTGGGCAGGGTGTACCTCTCTTTTTATTATTATTATTATTATTATTATTATTATTATTATTATTAAATACATTTCAGATTTTATCCCCTCACCCCATCCCCCCCACCATGCAGGAATCCCCTATCCCATCCCCCCTCCTGCCTCCACAAGGGTGTGCCCCCACACCCCCCTCCCCATCCTTGAATTTCTCCCCACAAGCACAGCACTTTCAAGGCTGAGGGAAGAAGATCATGAGAGCTCTCTCTTATTTTAAAAGTATTGGTTGTACCTCATACTAGAGAAAAATATACAGAGCAAAATTTGTAGAAACAAAATAGATTATAGTAAAATACAATGAACAACTGAAGACAAATTTCCAAAACTAACTCAAGAAGAAATAGATAATCAGAATTGACATAGAAACAACTGAATCAGTAGTTGCAACAAAAAGAAATGAACACCAGTAAAATAAAAAAAAAAAAGAATTACACAGAAATCAAACTTCAATCCTAAGTGCCTTAGTTGGTAAATTCTACCAAATTGTTACACAGAATTTAAAATTAATACTTTGCAAATGCTTCTTAAAAATATAGTAACAGTGAACACTTCCAAGCTCACTCTGTGAAGTTATTTCCACAGTATCAGGATCAGAGGTAGTCATCATGAGGAAACTGCAGAGCAATTATATATTGCAAACATGCATATGAAAACCTCCAACCAAACAGCTACACATATGGCAACATCTAAGAAAGTTATGGATGATCATCCAAAGAAATGTATACAAAGAGTAGAGGTCAGTTTCGCATCTGGAAATGAGTTGTCTTGATCCATATCAACAAAGTATTAAACAAAAGCACATGAACATGTTAATATATGTAGAAAATACACTCGACAATGTTCAGTATTTGTATATCATGTAAATATTAGACATTACATGGACGGGAGAAAACTCCTTCTACCTGACAAGAACACCCACAAAATGCAGTTAGTAGCTACTAGACGATACCACAGTGAAGGGTACTTCCCTCTGAACCCTTCTTAACACTCTCATTCAGCACTGAACAGAAGGTTCAAGCCGAGACAGGCAAGAGAAATACACAGCAGGCACGTCTCTTTACACTATATGATTGTGCATATGATTGTGTATAGATAAAATGCAAAATAATTCCAGGAACATTCTTATAACAAATAAATTCAGAAAATTTCAAACTACAAGATCAACCAGAAAAGGTAATTGTATTTCTCTAAGCTTATACTGAGTAAATTTCTTTTTACTATTGTGTCAAAAACAAACTGGCCGTAAGAAAGTGAAGACATATATTCTGAAACCCGTTGAAATACCTGTAAAGATATATAAGTAAATAAAAATATTTTGTTTTCATAGTTTGGAAAACAGTATTATTAAGGCAGTCATACAATGTATAAATTCAGCACGGTCACTCCAGGGATATTTTATGATAGGCAAGTCTTCTTGGTAAAAAATATGTTTGATTCTAAAATTCATATGAAAACACATGGAACCCAAATAACCCAAATGATTATGAAA
Source organism: Arvicanthis niloticus (assembly GCF_011762505.2). NCBI lineage: Eukaryota > Metazoa > Chordata > Mammalia > Rodentia > Muridae > Arvicanthis > Arvicanthis niloticus. The sequence continues at coordinate 37,566,016 of NC_047670.1, read as the reverse complement.
ATGAAGATCATATGTGGGGTACTTACATTTTCTCTTTTAAAACTTATTCTAAGGGCTGATGAACTCCCTTTATAGGTAAAGACACTTGCCACCAAGCCTGATGATCTGAATTCAGTCCCCAGAACCCACGAGATGAAAGGAGAGAATGAACTTCCATAAGTCATTGTATGACCTTCACATGTGAGCCATGCTACATATACACAAACACATATACAAAAATAAATAAATGAATAACTAAATAACTGTAAAAGAAATGCTTAAACTTACTATAAGACAATAGCCATTGACATCGCTATATTTCTGGATGTGAATAACTTTTTGTGCCATTATTGAGACCCAAGCATGAAATTATCAAAGAATACACTTAATAAATGGTACAAAATATAGACAGGTAAATAAGGAGGATAAAATTACAATTCCAGAAATAAATTCATATATGTATGTTCAACTGATTTTCAACAGGCATCTTCAAAACACTTATAACAGGAATGAGGCTTCTTTTCAGTGAACAGTTGCGACTGGATATCCGTAAGTAGAATATGCTTGGACCATTCATGTGTATAAAAAAATTGACTCGAATAGGTCATAGGCATGAATATTAGAGCTAAGACTACAACCTCTAAAAGAGAATACAGAAATAATTCCATGTGACCTTGGATTAGGCAAAAATTGATTACATTATCCCTAAAGCACAAACACCAGGGGCAAAAGTAGATTAACAGGACTTTTATCAATACTGAACTTTTTGTACTTCCAAGAACTCTATCAAGATAGTACCAGGCAAATCTCAGACTGAGAGAAACATTCCCCAAGCATATCTGATATGGGAATAACTTCTAGAATAAATAAGGAACTCATAACTCAACAATAGAAAGATAATTCAACTAAAAATAGACTAATGGTCTTGCTACACATTTCTCCAGTGAAGACATACAAACACCCTGGGTTTAAAAGGGTGTTAAAAAATGATTGGTCATTAAGTAAATGCAAATCAGAATACAATGAAATCCCTTAACATATACTAGGGACAAAATGGATTAAAATAATAACAAGTGTTAGTGAGCATGTGGTGAAATTAGAAATTTTATGCCCTGCTGGTATAGGTGTGAGATATTGCAGATTCCTAAGAAATTGTTTGGAAAACAATTAAAGATTATCATCTGTCCTGGTGGTTAAAATATACTGGCATGTATACATAAAATTATAATGCATATTTACATATTATTTATATAGAAATATTCATAGCATTGTATTCTATTGACCACACGATGGAAACAGCTCAACTGACAACTGATCTAGGTAAACAACGTACATATTCTCCCCACCCCCCCCCCGCCCCAACCCTTGTCTATCTTTGTCTTTTTTCTTTTGTTTTTTTTTCCTTTGAGAAAATCAATGATATTGACAAACTTTTATTCCAATTAACTGAAATGCCGAAAGAAAGTATTCAGATTAACAAAATTAGAGATAAGGGGGTGGGGGAGTGTAACAACAGATATCAAGGAAATCCAGAGAATCATAAGGGTATATTTTAAAAAACCTGTACTCCACCAAATTCGAAAATTCAAAGAAATGAATAAATTTCTTAATACATACAACTTATAAAAATTAAATCGAGATCAGATAAGTAATTTACACAGACCTATAACCACTAGTGAAATAAAAATAGTAATTAAAATCTACTAACCAAAACCAAAACAAAACAAAAACAAAAACAAAGTCCCAGAGGCAGATAGTTTTATCACAGAGTTCTACCATACTTTCAGAAAAGTATCTCTGTCTTTCTAAGACAGTATCTCATCATATAGCATTGGTTGTCCTGGAACTCACAATGTAGTCCAGGCTAGCCATGATCTCAAAGAAATCTGCTTGCCTCTGATTCTTTGGTGCTGGAATCATGAGTATGTACTGGCCAAAAGTCCAGATTCTTACAATAAATTATTTTACATTAAAAAATGAGATTCTGAAAGATGCTACAATTTGGAGAAATTTAAAAACATCATATCAAATGAAAGATATCAGTAAGAAAAAATTATACTGTATAATTCAATTTATCTGAGATATCTAAAATATTCAGATGTAAGGAGATAGGAGGGCAACAGTAAGTTTATAAATAGTTATTGAACAGGTGTGTGGGGTTAAGACAGTCATAGCTAATGGTTATGGCATTCCATTTAGTATGAAGAAATAATGTAAATTTGCTACAGTGATAACATAATAACTATAATAAACATTGAACTATATAGCTTTTAGATAGGTTAATCCCATTATTATGGGTTATAATTATCCTAATTATGGGTTATAACCCTTTTAGATGGGTTATAGCTTTTAGATGGGTGTATACACAAAATTGTGTACATTTTGTTGTATATAAATTATCTCAAAAAATGTTAAAACTCATTGAACATGACTTCCAACAACAGTGTGTTAAAGAAGGAAAGTCCTCCAGTTTGCCTGGGGCATAGTCAGTCAGAGAAGTTATAGAAGGTGAGACTGCTTTCAAACTCAAGCCACCATGGAAGTTTGGTCCATCTCTTGGGCTCCTGTGTTCAGGCTTTACAGTGGGATACTTTAATCTGAAAATGAATTTTAGACTCCTGCTGGCCAAGATTGTGAACCTGAGATAAGTTTTCCAGTAAATTTTAGCTAGGAAATGGAAGTGACTGTTTCCACTCCCTGTGTTCTTTCTGAAGAATAAACGAGCATGTATCCAATATTCAGTATAAAGCAGGTGAATGGAGAATAGTAACACTGCTGTTCTTATGAGAATCATACTGATTGCTTTATACTAGATAAGACTGTACTCTCAAAAAGGTCAACTCTGATTCTGACAGGCAGTTATGGGCTCGCTGTAGTAGATGGAGATGGTCAAGGCAGAAGAAAAAGGTAAGCAGAAGTGCTATCAGGAAGACAGAAGGCATCTTCAGAGAATGCCAGCTACATCTGAGCTGAGCACACCATGAGTCCAGAGAAATGACCCAGAATTAAGACCCTCACTGACAAGTGGAAAAGGAAATTTAATTAGATTGGATTGGAGAACCATTGAAGCTCTCGGGCTGTTATAGAATGTCCATGTTTGTTTCTTAAGAAAAGCTTAGCACAGATATTCAATACATGCCCATTGGATATATGGCAGCAAGGCTAAATATGCTTTGAGAAACTAGAAATAGCGAGTGGTGAAGTCCACTCAAGAGGTTGTGGTGCTGTGTGTAACATACTGAAATCAGGACTCCTCTCACAAAGCATCTTAGTTCCACACAAAATTTCTTGTCTCTCTTTTTTCCTCCCCCAAATCTCTAGAAGACTTTGGCCCTAGTCCCACAAACTTTGCAGGCTTTTGTAAAAATGTTTTTTTTAGAGAACTCATAAGATTTGGCCTTATATGAGTATGAACTGAAATGTTGATTCATGGAGACATACAGAAATTTTGCTAGAGAAGAAGAAATGGGAGGGTCACTTAGTAAGACCCAACCAAGGAGCCATATAGGTTTGAGAGAATGTAAAGATATTCAGCTACATCCTACCTGCATCATGTCTGAAGCTATGATGGACCCCCATAGTAGAGAAAATGCATTTCCTTATCATTTAGTCCATTAGAATCAAGACTTTATAATCTACAAAACAGAATACTAGCTGATAGACAAACTGAACACATCATCTTCCTAGAGAAAGGATAACCAAGCCCTGACTGACCCAGGCCTGCTAATGTCTGGAATAGAAGAAGGTAAGCAAAATTAAGAGTGAACACAGGCAGGCTACAGTGGACTGATTTTGCAAATAAAAGATAAGACAATCTGTTTAATATAAGCATGACTGTCAGAAAGCTTGAGATATACAAAAATATTTGTTATTCCCTCAGAACCAATCTTAACCGAGCAATCTTTACTTCAAGCAGTTCCTTGAGTTAAGGCTTTAAAGACTTAAACAACTGATATGACTGAGAAAACAAAGGCAACCAAGCATCACAAAAGCTTTAATTTGAGTCATATGAGTCATAGAGCTACTGTCACATCACACTAGGAAGTCACAGTTTTCTATGGGGATAATAAAGTTTAATTGAGAACTGACAGCTGCTGATACAGTCACCAGATTGTCTGAGAACAACGTTCTCATCCAGGGTGACTCTTGCCCCCACTGTAGTGGATATCTAGTGATTTTTCGATAGCTAGTCATTTGTCAAAATGTGACTAAAGGAAACCACCACTGCTTTCTGATAATCAGAGCCCAAGTATTAGGTTGAATGTCTGCCACACCACTGGGATGCCCAAAGGGCACCTGCAAGTCACTGAAAGGAGACAGATGCAATCTAAGGATCTCTGGCCTGGCCAGAACGAAAAATTCCAAAGGGCTCTGGTCTAGCTTGAAAGGCCAAAGTGTTACAGCTCTCGGGGAAAAAAAGCCCATGCATGGCATGTAACCAGGATTCTCTCTTGCTACCTTTGGGAATGCATTGATGGTGAGCTATGGAGCAAGTGGCAGGGAGTGTTAACAACTGACAACAAATGACAGTGAGTAGCTGTAAGTCTGGTCTACTGGGTGGATCCAAGGTCTAGCAATAAATGCTTTGGGAGAGAAAACTCTTTCTCAGAGTGTTACAGCTCAGTAAAACAGTCACCTTTGGATGATTCTTGGAGAAATAACTCGTGAACTTTACTCCATGTAGACAGAGACCTTATAAACATTTTGGAGGTAAGGTGAGGTGAGTTTCATGGTTAGATGCTTCCCATTGGCTCAGTCTGAAATGTTAGGGATGCTCTATTTGCATGGGGAAAGACTTCAGGTATTGTCCCTCCATTGATTGATTGTCATGGATGTCTCAATGGCATGTGTGGTTATCTGTTCCAGAAAAAGAAGAGATTGGCAGGGAGCTGGTTCCACGCATACTATTCTCAGTGCTAAGATTTCCTGGAGTTTTGAACCTGCTTCCACCTCACTAGGTTTTTCTATCTAGAGGCATGCTCCACTTTGCTCACACCCCAATATACTGCTGAACATACTACAATGCACAAGACATTCAGAAGGAAGAAACATTCCATATAACATGTCAATAGTGATGAGGCTAAAAAAACCCATGTCCCTATGTCTAAGGGTTGAGTATACAAGGCTGCTTTCTGGATTTTTACATCAAAGTTGCAGTGATTATAACAGTTTAATTTTGGTCTATGTTTACTGTTCAGTCAACATTCAACATGTGGCAGATGACTTGTCAAGAATCTGGGCTATTGGGAAGTTGAGTCCACCAGGGGAGATATATGCAAAGACCTCAAGCTAAAAGCCCTGAGTGAGTACAAAGAGAAACAGTAACCTTGTCTTCATTTGAGAAATTGTGTCACGACCGCAGCAATAAAAAATGTTGAGCTTCAAGATGGTCTTATGTAGGGAATGAGCAGATCATTTTTCATCCCAGAAAAACCTCATGAGCATAGAAGAAAAGGTCACTAATATATCTACCTCAACTGCAGGGAAGAGAGAGATATCAAGTTTTCTAGGCTCATCAAAAAAAAAAAAAAAACAAAACAAAACAAAAAAAAAACAGTTCATGGCAATCATGGCAACTACCATGGGCATAATGCAAGAACTCAGAGAAATGATAGAACTTATTACTTAAGTCTTTTGAGCTCCCAACATGTAAATGTAACTTTTATTTTCTCAGATGAAGTGATGAGATTAGAGTTGTTCCCAAACTATAAAAACATGGCTTTTCTGAGCCCTGCGTTTCTATAGCACTATTCCTAGGCCTAGGCTTGGAAGTTTCTAGCTTCTGTAAATCTAATCTTCTTTAAGTCTGGACCTTGAAGGCTTCAGCTTTCAGATTCCCTCTGCTAACCTAGCCCTAGAATGTTTCAGCCTCTGAAACTTACTATCAAATAAACTCACTCTAGCTTTTTCTGAACTCTGCATGGCTGGTTCAACTCAGATGTTCTGCCTCAAACTCCTCTCCAACTTACTGACTTGAATTGGCTTGCCTTGGCTTCTGACTGAATGTTTTGTTAGGAATGACTGCCTCTGAAACTGAACTGCTACAACTGAATTGAACCCAACTGTACTCAACTCAAACACAACTGAGCACAACTCAGTTTAACTGCATTGAACTGAACTGCTCTGAAATGAACTGAATTATCTGTCTGTCATTGCTCTTTAAGTAGCCCTTCTTTTCTGTTTGTTCTCATGAGAATTAGGCATATTCTATCTCTGACTCATTCCGTCAAGTCTTTCTCTGATTCATCACTTTGTCTGTCCTTCAATTAGACATCACTGTTTGGGAATGCAGGTATGTACTAAAGGCATGTCTGTATTCCAGCCATAGGTATTAAAGATGGGTGGTATGTTTGTATTCCAGCCAGATTATATCTTTGGATATGATCCCTTGACAGAGCAGCCATGTTGCTGGATTAAAATTTCTCTATACCAACCCTCTAATTCTCTGTTAGGTTTCCTTCATCTTCATCATGTTACTTCCTCTCATTCACTTTACCCAAAGGCATGTTCCACACTTCAAAAACAATCACCGGAGCAAGGGAAATTAAAGTGGTGCAGTCATACATTGAGATAGTAGAACGTTCATCACTAAAAAGAGATTAGCAGTCAAGCCCTTAAAAGGTATGGAAGAAAATTAAAAGCCTAGGGCTAAGTAAAAGAATCCAGTATGAAAGATACACACACAGTAAGCTTTCAAATATATAATATATTAGAAAATGGCAAAACAATAGTGGTAATAAAGGGCACTAGTATCTACCACTAGGTAACAGGAGGTACCAATAAACTAGAGGAGCACAAAGAACATTGAGGCCATGAAACTGCTCTGAGTTGTTACAATGGTAGCTCCTTTCTCATGTTTATATTCACTCCGTGGATTACACATGAACATACTTGTCCAAACCCATAGAGTAAACAACACTAAAAATAAATAAGCATTGGGCCCTAGATAATAATGATGCTTTACAGTGTGTTTCTTAGTTGTAACAAACACCCCTCTGTGTGCAGCAAGGTAATAGTGGGATTGGCTGGGAGTATGTAGATGGAATGTAGGTGATACAGGCATACTGTAGTTGCTGCTCAGTGCTGTTCCTAACCTAAAAACTGTTCTACAAAGCTCACCACACCAAAAACAAAACAAACAAAAAACAGTATAGTTTTCCAAGTGCTAAAGGGACTCTGTTTAAATTTGCTGTTGTTTTGTTTTTTGATTATTTTGAGACAGGGTTTCTCTATCTATCTTTGGCTGTCCTGGAACTTACTCTGTAGACTAGGCTGGCCTTGAACTCAGAGATCTGACTGACTGCCTCTGCCTCCCAAACACTGGGATTCCACTTCATGCTTCACTGTCACCCAGATAACCACCTTTTTATCTATGCTGTTGTTCGATTGAACTCAGTCTCAGGTTTTGCATTTATCTGCTTTTGCTGTGCTTTTCCTTCTATTCTGAAGGAAAGTTTTATCTTGAAACCACACCCGTTCATGCTCTCTAGAAGCCTATCACCAGGGACATTAATGTGTCAAAATGTAGGCAAAATGGACCTTGGTTCTCCTGGTTGATTGGTGAATAATGCATGCAAGATACTCTTGCCCACCAAGCAACATGGTTAAAAAAAAAACCATAGGTAAAATCACATTTTGCTTTCTGTTTAATATTTGGCTCTTCTGCTAAAGAACAAAGTCCACAATTACAGGACAGTGCTGTCAGGACAGACAGAACTTCTGTGGCTCTGGTCCTTTGTAGGCAGAAAATAAGTTCATGGGTGACTTGACTGATGACCAAACAAAGCAAAGGACACATGTGGTCTGCATGGGTGCTTATGAAGCCTGAAAAGACTACAGTAGCATGAAGACTATATGTTACAGGCCAACTGTCCCCTTCCCTAGCCTTGTGAATTTTTTTTTCACTTAAAGCCATCCTCAGTGGCCACCAGGAGACTCAGTCCTAACAATTAAGGACAATAGAAATTTCAACAAAGAGATTTCAGAAATAGACTGACCCTGAGAAGTGAGAGAAAGGGAGTACCTGCTTCCTTTCCCTTGCAGTATCTACAAAAGTAGGTCTTTGTCTCTGTTAATTGCACATTAGGGAAAAGCAGTATCAATTTAAATGTAACACATTTCAACCTAGGGACAGGCTATTTCTATCTGAAGGCTAACATAATGATTCCCTCAAAGCCCCAAACCTACTAATTCAATTACTCTAGCAAAATATTTGAAGTTGAGATAAGCTTTCTTTTAGAGCTTATCATAACTTTCCTGGATTCTGAAGAATGCAGGTGAGAAACACAGAGTGAGTAGTTACGACCCAGGGACAGAATCCTGTTCTGCCTCTCTCAACTAGGACAGGCCATGTCTTCTCTTTGGACATCAAGCCACAAAATTGTAAAATCTGAAAATAAGCTATGTCAGTGATTCTTCTGAGAGAATATTTGGAGGAAGCAGTGAATGGAATTTCAGATTTGTAAAGATGAAAGGCCAAATATTAAACCAAAAATTTCCACACTATCAGGGTATGACCAGACAGAATCTGACCCAAGGTATCTCACACAGGTCGTACCTGGAGCCTAAACAGTAATTATTTGTGGCATTTTATATACATGGCCCACCTCAAGAGAGACAAATTATACTATAAGATTCACTACCCATCCATAAAAGGAGAGGGCAATTGCAAATACAGTCTGATGCTGCTGAGATCATGTAGTTCCCCATTTAATAAAATAACCTGCAAATCCCCTCAATGGTAGGGCTTCACCTATGGAAATTTGCACACAAAGTATTTATGATTTGTTTCAATAAATTTTCTCCTTTTAGTAATTTGTGTGTTTAGTGATATTTTTTCTACTGCCTGTAGCATGGGCCTTGTATATGCTATTTTGTAAGCCAAGATTTTGTTTTATGTTTGAACAACAAAACAAGTAGCCGTCACCAGAAAAAAATTGTAAACTGTAAGGAAAATGATTGTAAAAAGGGTTTGTAAAAGGCCACTGCCTTTCAGTCCCAAGAAAAAATGTGTTACAGTTTTGAGAGGGTTATGTGTATGTGTGTGTGTGTGTGTCTGTTCAGCTGAGTGTATTTTATTATCTTTCAGTATAAAGTAGACTTCTTATTGAAGAAGACATCATCACATGATGTTTTTATCATTCCCCAGTCTCAGCTTAAAAGGCCTCATTAACAGTGAGAAAATGATCATTTCAAATGCCGAGTTCTTTGGTGTGTGTAAGGCGTTGTGCACAGGATTTTATTTAGAACTTTCCCTTCCCAGTGACCACTAAGTAAATTGGTGAGACCACTTCAATCACACTCTATGTTTCTTTCCTAGCATTTTCAGGGCAGTGAATGCTATTGCATATTAAACTCACAAGCTAACTCCCAAGTAATAAAATACTGTTTTGTTTTTTTTTTTTTTTTTTGCCATAAAGGCCCAAGTTAATAGACCAATAATGGGACTTCAAACTTGAAAGTCATCACCAGGGAACTGAAAAAATTGTTTTTGTCTTCTTTTTTAAAAAATGCCATTTTGTTTCGATACATTAAATAATTTATATTAGTGATATACAGAAAGTACTTAGTAAATTCTTACTATATTAATAAACAAATAAGTTCTATCTCAATTTCACCAGTGAGGAAATTGTGGCATGAAGATATAAATTCTTTGAGATAATAGAAGCACAGTGGGACTATTCATGAGCCTGATGCCACGCTCAGCTCCTCCTTCCTATCTCTTGGCTTCAGAGTCCCCGTTGAATTTTCCTCTTCTAAACTGCAGAACACAAAAGGGCATAGTCTGTAGGTATCTCCTCTTCTTGATGGTTTGAAGTTAAATATGCCTTCAGCCTGAGTCTGCTAGGAATCACAACAATATTCTAATGGGCAAAGGTACCCCCAAAATGTTAGGGAACAGGAATAAGAAGGAAAAATAAAGGAATAAAAGAAATACACTAATGTAGATTTCTTCTCTGGGAGCCCTGACAATGAGACCTTTTCTATGACTGACACTAAGACTGTTTCTCACCCCCCCCAAAATATTATACATAATTACCCCATATAGGGAAACTATGTAATTATTAATATCAAAGAAACAAATAAAAGTTATTGAACACCAAGGAAGACAATAAACATGTGAAAAAGAGTAACACCTTTTTTAATAGTTCCACATTCCACTGGCAATCTGAAACTGACCTGGGCACAAACTCTATATCAGTAAACTATTTTTCAACACTGGATATAAAACATTCTAACAGCTTTCATTTCTTTTCAATATCCAATAGCAAATAAATATTGTTCACCTTTGAAAATGAAAAGTAGATGTACGATGACTATTGGTGCCTGTCAGTTTGACAGCATATAAAACCATGTAGAAGGAAAATCTCAGGGCTTTTCTATGAGGAACCCTCTCAATTTTGTTCTGTACTGAGAAGACCAACCATAAATGTAGGTGGTACCATTCCATGGGCTGAGGTTCCAGATGTAATGAAAAGGAGACAGTGGGGTCTGGTCAGAATACTTCCCAGGTTAAAGGCACTTAACTGCCAGACCTAATGAACTGAGTTCAGTTCCTAGAAACCAGGTGGAAGAAAGACCTGACTTCAGAAAGTTGTCCTCTGACTTCATATCCATACCCTGGTACACATGTGCCCACACATGCAGAATAAGTAAGTAAGTAAATAAATAAATAAATAAATAAATAAATAAATAAATAGAAGGATAAGAGGAGGGGGAGCTAAGCAGTAATAATAACCTTCCTCTGTTTTATGACTGTGGACACAATGTGAGCAGTATTATCACATCCCTTCCCTCATGTCTTTCTTCCATCATGAACTGCATCCTCTTGAACAACAATCCAAACCACTCCATATTGCCTTAAGTTTCTTTTGTCTAACATTTGACCACAGCAGTAAAAAGAGTAACTAACACAGATGCTATAGAAAATTATCTAGTCAGTTAGGAAGGTGAGGAACTTCCTCACCGTTTGTCATCCTTGTCTCTTCAGAAGAGAAGTAAAGTATGAATTTTGTTAGTGTTTGAGTTTGAATTTTACTTTCTTTCAATGCTTGGATTTTTATACCAAATAGCATTTATGATCATTTATAAATAAACATTTATAAATACAGTCATTCAAGTATAGCAACAGTTTTGTTTGTTATTGTGTTCAGTGGGAATCTGGATGACAGAATCGGAAAAAAGAAAAACTGTCATAAGAATTAATGCCTAGTCCTCTAGAGACTTGATGCCCCAGGAAAGAAGGATGCCTTGGGGCCTGTGGAAGGGAGGGGCACCCTCTCAGAGACTAAGGGGAGAGGAGATGTGATAAAGAACTCTGGAAAGGGGAGACTGGGAGGAGGTAACATTTGGAATTTAAACAAATAAAAATAATTAATTAAAAAGGAAAAATAAGTAAAATGACATTTATCAATCGAAAAAACAGAAGAATTAACAAATGAGAGCAAATTATCTTCTGGCTACTGTTCATTTTGGATATTCAAAGCAAAACATGACTCTCTCTTCTCTTTCAGTCTCTGTCTCTTTGTGTATGTGTGTTTGTGTGTGTGTGTTTAAAAAAAAAAAAAAGGACAGGGTGTTTTTTTAAAAAAGCACAAAAATGTGAAGGGGACATATCCAAACTACACAGAAGGCATTTAAAAAGGCAATCACTTTCCAAAGTAGAGAAAATTGAGGCATTAAATAAAGATCACCAGTTAAACAATCCATCCTCACAGACATTAAGAAACACATGAATGAGTTAAAAGTCTGCTGGGGAATGATACATTTTATGTAGTTTTAAAATGCTTCCTGGTAAACGTTTATTCATTATAAAGGATAAACAGTAGTTCCGAGGAGGAATCAGAAAACAAGTACCAAGGGCAAAAGGAAGCCAAGCATCACGTTCTACAAGTGAAGAAGCAAAACATGGCGTGATTTCTGTAACATTGCTGGCAAACACGCAAGACACAAACTTAGTCTCTAGAAAACCCCTGAAAACATTTGGTCAAAAGACCTGATCATTGAGTTCAAGAGTATGGTTCTTGCCATACCTTGGACCTTCTAGTTACAACCACAGCCTTCCTTACAGAACACAAATTATATTTTGTGATCTCTCCTCTAGTTAATGTTACATAAAACAACTTCTGTAAAACTGGTTTAATGAAATGGCATGCTATTACCAGTGTTTTTGCAGCATTCCTCACCTCAAACGCTGTCTCTCAAATGCTTGTACACTCCCATCTTAAGCTAAAGCTCTCACTGTCGTTTGGGGCATATTCTAGATATACAAGTTACTCTAACAACCATCAGCTCCCTAACTAAACACTTGTCATATCTCCAACATTCTATGAGTTTTCTTACTGTTCTTTATGAATAGTCACGAGTTAGAAAACCTACTAGCCAGAACATAGCTTCCTAGATTTGACTTGATTAGGAAAAATAAATCAATTGATTTTTAACCTTCAAATTCACACTAAGATGATTAAATCACATTAGAAAAAAGTAGTTACATTTTAACATAGGCTTTCTATCAGCTATTGGCTTGTTCAAAGTTAGACTGATACAGACTGAGTGGCAAGCTAATTTGAATAACCCTCTAGTCAATTAGCAACAAAGTCTGTGGATTTAGATTAGCCTAAACGACCTTACTTTCAGGATAGAAAAGTGTTTAATAAAAACATTACAAGTGTCAGTAGATGTACCTATTCTAGTTCTTCAAGTTTTTGCCTTTCTCCTCTTTGTCATACTATGACACAGACTGACTAAGAGTGTTTAAGAGTATATTTAAGATGAACCTACTTTAGCAGAATTTATTGTTCCAACATCTTATATAAAAATAAGCACAATAATATAGCTCACATACCATGGTTAATTAGAGTGGATATTTTCCTAGCTTTTTTCTGTCAGAAGTTGTCAGATTTTTGTAGTAGACAAGTATATGAAAATATAATTAATACTGATAACATGTAAAATCCAAAGTGAAATTTCTTGGCATCAAAATGGAGGTTCTAATCATACAGAAGTTTCTTGAGAAGTATACACTTAGCTTAGGGCAAGTGCTTGTTTGAGTCACTGTTAATCCGTCTGCATGATGATTTTTATTTACAAGTTCTTTACAATTAACAGATTATTTTTAAAAGACAGCTAATGAAGACAAAGCGAGTTTAGTCTACTCCTGACACTTGGATTAAACACATGCCAGTTAGTGTTATTATCTTCTGAGAGTTATAGTTTCATGTGCTTGCTGGGGCGCTCAGTAACAGAGGAAGCACAGAGCAGTATCTAATGTCAGTGAGGGTGAAGTACATAACAAAAAGTAGTGCAGTAGGCTGAGTGGTATTAACAAGAATGAACAGAGCTGTGGCAAATCTTAGCTTGTATGGTCTTTGTAGGCTCCCCTTGCTTACAACTATGTGGAAATGAAGTTCACATGTTCTTCTACAACATAACCACTAAGGTTTGTGAAATAATTGTCCATATTTATGTTAATTCAGGTTTTAAATATCTTAGAGACATGTTTATGTCTGATGTATGTACAATCCTAGATAATGGTCTTCTATTTTGTGACCTTAACATGTAAGATAATGTCAATGAACTTGTCAATAGTATCCCCATGATCTGGATATAGAAATCTTTTTTCTGAATCAGCTTTAATAATTTGTGGTGATTTGATTAATTCATACATTGTTAATATCAGCTGTCTCTGTGCATTCATAAGCTTCTTGAGGCTGAAGAGCATATCTCATCTGCCTCTCACCCCAGTTCCCAGGACAGTGTTTGGCATATAATATGACCTCACATAACATTTGTTGGACTAAATTCAATTTGTTGAAAGGAACGTGTATGTCTTAGTCATTGCTTTATTGCAGGGTAGAGATATCATGACCAAAACAGCTCTTATAAAAGAAAGCATTTATTTGGGGACTTGTTTACAATTTTAGAGAATTAGTCCACTATCACCATGGCAGGAAGCATGTGGCAGGGGATATGACATTAGTCAGGCCTTATTCTGGGGAAGTAGCTGAGAGCTACATACTGATCCACAGGCAGAGAGAAAGAGACAGTAGGCAGAACATGGAGTTTTGGGCCCTCAAAATCAGGAAAACAAGTCCATACCTTCTATTACTATCAAACATTTCTACTGCTTGATGACTATTCATTCAAATACTTGAGCCTCTGGTGACCATTTTTATTCAGACTACCACTGTGGTGTGGACATCAATCTTTGCATAGGAAGAAATGGACAAAGGAGGCATAAATGCAGATACTGATTAATCGATAAAATAAGACAAATTGAAGACAAACAAATCAGAATACAATGAACAATCAAACAACAAAAGGAGTCAAAGAAAAAGCACAAGAAAAACTTATAGACCATAAGACATACATGTTCACACACACACACACAGAGAGAGAGAGAAAGAGAGAGAGAGAGAGACAGACAGACAGACAGACAGACAGACAAATTTTATAAAACCTAAACCTATAATATATACATAAGTGACAAGAAAAATAATAAATAAATTAGATAGATAGATAGATAGATAGATAGATAGATAGATAGACAGACAGATAGATAAATGCCTTGACTAACATCAACACAAAGAACCTTCAAACATCCCTGAGTTCATTTTGTGCTGGCCATCTGCTGCTGGGTATGAGGCTTACTCTTAAGCATGGATTATTTCCCCAGTGAGACTCTCTTGAAGAAAACTAATTTTTCATTTGCAGGTAGCTATCAATTGAAGACAGCTTCTGGGTTAGGGATGAAGGCATATGTCCACTGGTTCTTTTAGCTCTAAGACCCCATCTGGCTCAGACCCATGCAGGTCCTTTGAATGCTTCCTCAATCTCTGAGGTTTTGTATGTGGTGATCCTGTTGATTCAAACCGTCTTGATTACTTGGTATTCACCCCCTTTGAGATCTACTACTCTTCCCACCTCCCTATCCATAGGAGTTCTTGAGCACTGAGGGAAAGGATTTCATAAAGACATCTCTCTTAGGGTTGAGTGTCCAAAGGTCCCTCATATTATCATATTATATGGCTCTGGGTCTCTGTATTCCTTCCCATCTGCTATAGTGGAGAGTTTCCCTGATATTGATTGAGCAAGGCACTAATCTATTAGTATAGCAGAATGTCATTAGGAGTCATTTTACTGAGATGTTCCTTTAACAGAATTTTAATATTTGGTTTTCCTTTAAGTCCCTGAATCTCAGATTCTTGGCCATTCAAGCAATGCTGGGTATAAATTCCATCTCATAGAGTGGGCCTTAATTCAAATCAGATATTGAGTTGATTAGTCCCACAAGCTTGGTGGCATTATTGAAGCAATGTATCCTGCAGGTAGGTTACTCTTATAGTATTTTAGGGTTTGTAGCTGGGTTGGTGTTTACCTATCGCCTTTGTAACATGCAGAGAACCTTCTAGTACCATGACTACTAGTTCATAGAGGTGAAGGTTCCAGGTAGGCAACTTCTCAACTTCTCTGTGTTTAATAAGTTGTCTGGTTGATGACATCAGCGATAAAGCTTTGTGGAGAGCAGCCAATATCCTTGTCAATAATCTGAGCTGCTTGGGTGTTCCAGTGAGAGCCATTTTGGCCAACAACTTGATTAGATGCAACTCATTCCTAGTGCTGGAAATCGTATTTGGTGATGAAAGATGTCCAGTTGAGTTTTTGTCTCCCTGTTATTTGAAAATTTCATCTATATCACCTTCATATATGTATATATTACAGGAAGCTTCTACTTTATTAGATTTCCATGTGACACCTCAAATAGTCCTCACTTTCACTGTTCCCTTCCCATATTCATTTCACTCCCTGTCTGAGCCTCCAATTCTGGACACCCCCCATCTACAAATGAACTGAGTAGGGGCTGGAATGGGAGGATTACCTCACTTTATACTTTATATGCAGAACTTCTGACCATGGAATTATGTTACAGCCAGGGGTTTGTCTTCTCCCTTCATGTAATTTTTTTCTGAATGTGTTCTTATAGGTACTCAGTCATATCTTTCCATAGCGATTCTTAATCCAGTTGAGTTGACAATAAAGATTAATTACCATGTCACTCAAATAATAAAGATAGAGACAAAATGATGCACTATTAACCACATCTATAATTCACCCTAATGCTTAAAATTATTGGCTAAGAAATTTTATAAAAGATATTTTAGAAAATATGTTTTAAATGTTCAAGCCATCCATTAAAGTCTACCACTGGGTTAATTAATGTACTCTAGAGAAATAGAACAAATAAAATATACGGTATATTATAAAAATAAGAATTTATTTGTTTGGATTATATAATAGGAACAAGACAGTTCAACAATAGTATTTTCAACTCAAAAAGATGAATGCTCTAACAGTTCCAATCTAGTGCTAAAAGCTTGGAAAGCTCTCTGAAGAGTCATTGGATTTGAGTCCACAGATGAAAGGCTGTAAAAACTGGAATCTGATATTGGGAGACATGTCAGGAGTTATATGGATTCACTCAGAAAGGAAGCTTTCAGGTAAGCATACTCTACTTCTTTCTATCCAACAGCCATTCGGATAGTGTTGGCCACATCCAGGGCACAGCTTTTTTTCTCCAGTCATTGTCCCAGGTGTCAGTCCTGTCTGGGTGAATGGCTACAGACACAAAGAGGTGTGTTTCTTAGTCCTAGAAATCTTTTAATTCAGACACATTGGCCACCAGGTACAATCACAAGAAACACTCTTCTCATTTACTAGATGAAGAATTTGAGACTTAGAGATATTGTTTATGATAATAAAACCAGCATCTGGAAGCTGCAGCATCCAAACATAAGCCTACTTCTTCCTCAGGTCTTTCTACTATCTTTCCAGACATTGATGACACAGTCACTTTAGTACACTTGATGTACTTTTGTGATTGCCTCATGACAAAGAACAAGATCAGAAGCAACATGCATAAAAACCACCATATTTCAGGGCCAGTATTGCACCTCTAGGTAGTCTTTTGTAAATAAATTGATTTAAAAGGAGTAATACCTTAATTAATAGGATATATTTTAAAGTGACTCCCTATCTGTGGATAGAGGATAGGAAGAACCTCATGATCACACACACACACACACACACACACACACACACACACACACACACATATATATATATTTCAAACCCCATACTGCTACTATGTGATCTACTATGAATTAATTATATTTTTTGGGTTTATTTTGTCATATAATAAACTGGCATATACCAGCATCTTGCTTGGTAACAACTCCATGGTTAAAATAACTGATGAATCCAGAAAAATTAAGCTGGATACAAAAGATTGGTATAGTTCTTTGCTTTCCTAGGGACCTATAAGATTACAATTTGGCTATATATTTTAAAAATATATATACATCAATGAGCAATGAACAACACAAAGAGGGGCAAGACTAAAGAAAATGCTAACTACAAAAGAAGATTCCGATAGGCATAGGCTCAGTTCAACATGTCTTCTTTATTAGCATTATGTGGCATTTACGCAAATTCAACATGTCTTCTTTATTAGCATTATGTGGCATTTACGCAAATTCAACATGTCTTCTTTATTAGCATTATGTGGCATTTACGCAAATTCAACATGTCTTCTTTATTAGCATTATGTGGCATTTACGCAAATTCTTTTTTTTTTTATAAGAGCCTCTAGCAAGGCAGGCATGATTTCCATCATACTTATGTCCGTACAACAGAGAGGAAATTTCTACTCAACTGACAAGTGATGCTAAAAAAAGGGAGGCAGGGATTTCATTTTCCTCAGGCAGTCAGTGTACCAAATCCTGACCTTCTGATTTAACGCTACCCTTTGGATGTCATCCTGTTTTACAAAACAAAACCAGTCTCTTTTACTGCCACAAACAACTCATTTGTTATCAGTTTATTCATAACAGATTCGCTGTCAGAGAAGGAGTGAGCCTAAGGACTGTGGGACAGTACTACTGAAGGAGCAGATGTGATCTTGACGGTATTTCATAGTGTGAGAGAGCCTTTCTCACCAAGGACCCTGCTGGATGATGACTAGTTAATAACCAACAGAGGCAAGTGTGCAATAAAGAAGCCAAAAAATACGTGACAGGCACGCTGGAAGAGAGCGTATGCTCTCTAATGGAAGAGGCAATTGGAAGCATCTCAAAGAAACGAACAGTGATAATACTAGTAAGTATTTACTGAAAACTACTCATTATCAAGTCTGGTACTAAACACTCACCCAGTGCTATTGGCCTTTGCTTGACATGAAACAAAGAAGATATTATCCCTGACTTTTGAAAGCTACTTGCTAATGCATTTTTTTTTCTAATTATTTGCTTCAGTCCTTATTCTACCTCCTTGACCATAAGCTCACCTTTCCATTTATTTAACACCTACTACTTCCTGGATCATAGAGTCACCTGTCTTACTGGACCCAGTACAATTTCCAGGATCAGGAGCAGACAATTCTACTTCCTTTTCTCATTCTACTTCTCCTATCATTAGCTTATGTCTCTCAGCTGCCTTTGATTTACTTCCTGGTTCTCTTTGCTAGGAAGTCGGCATGTTTGGACCCAGATTGCAAAGAAAGCAAAAATGTGAACTATTGCCTTCACAGGACTTGCTTTCTAAGCAATACCAAGAACTGAAAAGGCTCTTGTCTGTTGGAAATCTCTTTACCCTGAAAGTAAAAAAGCATTAGGGACCCAGCACTTAGACAGAGACTTACATTCACTGAAGATAAGAAAGGTTGTTACAGATACAAATCAAACACTGCCACTGTCAAAATGCAAAGAGCTTAACCTAAAAGCTGCCAATCTAGGAAACCCCTCTGGGGCCTTTCCATTTTAATGAAGACTTCTTTTTAAAACATTTTTTTTGAATATTACTTTAATCATGCAAATTTATGGGTACTTGTGATATTTTGGTATATGTATGTATACAATGTAAAATAATAAAAAATAGCTAACATTTCTAAGATATTTTTCAAATTTTTGAGTAACAATGTAATAGTTGCACTTATTTATGGGTGATGTTATGATATTCAATGTGTGTGTAAACTAATGAAATAAAGGTGATTAACTTTTCTAACTATCATTACATTATGGTCAGTTTAGAGATTTTAAACTTCTCTCTTCTAGCAATTTATAATGTACAAAACAAATTACTGTGAGGCATAATTTTCTTCTGTCCTGTCTAAAGGATGCACACACACACACACACACACACACACACACACACACACCATACCACACCACACTTTTTTTCAAATATAAAGCTAGGCAGAAAAGATAGAAAGAACATGAGAGTTAAATAGACAAAGTCACTTGACATTGTTACCTATTAATTCTCTCATATTTTCCTTCTTTTGGGTTGTTTTGTCCAGTCTCAGTATGAGGGCTTTTGCACTATCTTATTGTATGTTGTTTTGTTGTGCTTGGTTGCTGTATCATAAAGGGCTGTTCTTTTTCTGAAAAGAAACAGAGGGAAGTGGATCTTGGGGAAAAGGAAGGAAGAGAGCTAGGAGTATAGGAGAGAGAGAAAAGTGTTTTTGGGATATATTACATGAGAGAAGAATCTATTTTTGAAAGACACATATGTGGCACAATGAGAGCAATAAGGCTTTATTTAAAAACATGGAGGCCAAGTCAGCACATTAGCTATTAATGAATATTCCCATCACCTTCTAAAAAGGAGTTCAGCTCAGTGTTAGAAAGACTTTCACAGCTTGGACTTTTCTCATAGCAGCGCTCAGCAATTTGGACCTTGGATTCACCTTTATAAATAAATAAATATAATAAAAAATGCTCCAAACCAATCTCAAATAACAATACTGAAATAGCTAAGAAAAAGGTGAGTGCTGAGCTTTTAAGGACAACATCTGAGACTCCTAACTGGTCTTACATGGCATAGTTTTCCATGTTTCTTTCTGTCAATGTGAAGCACAGCTGTCACCATAATAGGAATTGGAAAGAAAATATCTTGGAACTGAAATGAGCACCCATGGCTCAGAAAGATGATTCAAGTTGCCATGAACAATATGTTCAAACATAAAATTAGTTGCGTGAATTTTCGTAGCCATGGAATAAGAGAAAGTAAAGGCATTCTGCAAGTTCCTTATTAGGAACATTAGGTAGATGGTTATCACAAAGTAGGGATGTCTCTGTTGCAGGAAGTAGACACCATATGATGGTGTCCGAAGTTTGGGTTGGTGTAAGCTCGTGGTTTCCTGTGTTGATGCATTTCATTGTTTTTAAGGATGTTGAGTCATAATAAAGTAGTTGGGAATGAGTGTTAAGGTGAGTGAAGAGCACTGAGATTTATCTGACCCTAGACCTGCATATTCTGAAATTTCCTTTTAAATTTTTATTATTTTTAATTTTTATTTCTTTATTTTTATTAGTGTTTTATCTCCGACAGTTAGATATGGATATAGGATGTACTATGATGATTCACAGCCCCTTTTCTTCTATTATCTTTTCTCCTCCCACTCTTTCTGACTATCCTCTTCTTTCCAGCTAGTTCCTTGCCTGCTCTGTGTCTTTCTCATTTAAAATCCCGTGTAGGTAGCAATGTCTGCTTTGTGTCTACCATGCCATAGCTAGAAGACAGCATTTTGTAGAACCATTCACAATCTTCTGGCTCTTACAATCTCTTCATCCTGTCTCCCATGGTGTTTCCTGGAACTTGGAGAGAGGGGTGTAGAAGGACAATCTACTGTTTAGAAGTTTGTATAGAAGTAAGCACTCAATAAACTTCTAAGGAATCAATCAGCCTTGTAGAAATAACATTGATACAGCATGTTTCTTCAGGACACTTGGCTTTACATCACCTTTTAGATAGATGGAAGACTACTTTAAGATTAGTTGACATTGCCAAAGAATGTAAAAGTTTACACTTGTTATCTTTTTCTGGGCTTTTTCAAAATGCAGAGAAGATAAGTAGCAAACATCTACATTAAGTTAGACTTAATGTAGTCCCACTGCCCCAGGCTCCAGGCCTCAGATCTTAGGCCTCAGGCCTGCTCCATCCTGTCTATTGTTTGGCAGGTGGGTCATTTAATCTGTATATAAGATCTTGGCCTTATATACTTTTACATTTGAAACACCTATGTTTTATATTGCTTGTCAAAAACATTCTATGAGATATGAATTTTTTTATTATATGAATAGTTGGAAAATATTGTTCAACACATAGCAGTCAATTCTCTCCTTTGCTTTTACTCTGTTAAATTTGAGTCTCGGTGTAAATGAGAAAATGTTCTTAAGTTTTAAATTAAATATACCTAAAAACAAATGTTCTTTAGTGTCGTTTTTATTTGATGATCCATAACCTGCTACTCAAAGAGAATTTAATGCAAAAATGAATCCATTCCACTACATTCTTACTGACATGAGTCTCATCATCCCATCAATATCTAAAACTAAAACATCCCTATGGTGAGAATGGCTTTAAGAATTTAGCAACAAAATACACAGAATAATTAGAATATTGGTGTCAAGTAAAACCTGATTTATGCCAGAAAGATTCAATGTTTGAAGAAAAAGAAATGCTTTTGGACAAATTTTAGAGATGGGCTGTAAATTATTTATTGGTCCCTTGAAAGAGGTCAGCATATTTCCTCAGCTTCTTAAGGGCCTTCTGAGCAGGCCTCACTGTCATTCTAGATCTTTCTTTCTTAGGGAACCAGCTCCTGTTCATCATTCAGTTTCCTGGTGTGATAGGTTAGCTATCATCCTCTCTACTTCCACCCAGTTCCCCAGCCCCAGCAGACTCCTGCTGGAGGAAGGGCTCTCTTGTGGGCTGTGGACTGGCTACAAGACATAAACAACTCCATGGGTGGCTGCCTTGACAGCTCTTCATCCACAGTGTATTTACCCTAAGGTGCACTGGGATGCACTTAGGCACATCAAAACAAGAGATGATACATTTCAATAAATCACTCCAGCCAGGTGGTCAGCAAGCTAGTGTTCTGAGGAGCTGGGTTTACAAAGCAATAGTCACCATAATTCATCATTACAAACAATGGCAGGCCCGAGCCCATCCCCACTCAGAATGTTTCTGCAGTTTTAAATAAGGCCATACAACTCCAAGAAAATGCCGGGTAAAGTCAGATTTGAAGCAAGGGAAAGAAAGCGCCAGTATCTTTTCTTTTACGTAGTGTTTCCGAGGGACTGGCCAAATTAAATCCATTACCATCATGAATTAGATTGGCTCATTTATAATGATATCACTGTGAATACCTAGGGAGGTTTTTATGTGGATAGTGGCTAGTGCAGAATGGCAGTTATTAATATCTTTATACTAAGAGGGGGTGTGTGATGAGAGGATATTTGAAAACAGAGCATGATCATAAAATACTATGAGAAGCAGACTTCCAATAGAAACCCATTTCATCTCCCTCCTCCACGTAGAAACATACACATGTAGGCACTACCCTAGGTTCCTAAAGATCTATGATGTAGGGGGAGTGACTTGACAGACAGTCCCCAGGTGTAGTTCCTTCAGGAAATCTCATCATAATTGGATCAGCTAAATTCTTCAAACCATACAAACCTCAGCCAGCAAGCCAGTTTATTGGCATTTCAGACTTTCCCTTCAAATCACAGAGAGAACCTCATCAACCCCATAGACAGATGCTTCTCTTCTGTTTACATAATGTTCACACATACGTCTAATCCCATTTTTGATTCAAGTGCCACAATTGTATGTCTTCGTAGTAGGTTCTCCCTGAGAGATGTGAACACCTTCTTATGAGTTTATCTAGGTTGTCTAAATGTGATGTCATCTTCATTTTAATTTATCCATGGATGGGAAGGGTTCAGAAATGAAGAAATTCTTGGTTATCGCCCATTATTTTTCAAGATTTCACTTGTATCATCATTTTTCTCACAGAGTTTTCTATTCTCCAAGATTATAGAACGAAATCTCTATATAACTATTACCCACAAGTAGTTATATAGAAAACCCACAGACTGATGTGAAAGTATTTCTGGTACCTAATTTAAAGGTCTCACCTCCTTTTGGAATCATTTTGTGTAAAATACCTAGGATAGGTATAACTTTCTTGAACATGGAGAAATAAAATAAATCCTTTGCAGCACTGAAATATTACAGGTTTGCACTTAGAAATGATAAAATAGTTCCTATTTAAATTGATTATAGTGGGTAAGTTCAACCACCAACTAAATCTCTGCTTTTGTAATTCTGGGCTTTTTTTTTTTTTTTTTTTTTTTTTTTTTTTTTTTTTTTTTGGTTTTTCGAGACGGTTTCTCCGTGTAGTCCTGGCTGTCCTGGAACTCACTCTGTAGACCAGGCTGGCCTCGAACTCAGAAATCCACCTGCCTCTGCCTCCCAAGTGCTGGGATTAAAGGCGTGCGCCACCACCGCCCGACTATTCTGGGCTTTTCTACAGTCAGATACTGTGCCATTTAAAGCCACGCTTCCAGCCTCCATCCAAAATTCTGGCCAACTATGTGTGTGTGCTCACACGTGCATAGACAAGTGTGCCTGTGCATGTGTTTGTTCTTAGATGTTAGACTATTGTGTTTGCATATGACTATGTGTGTTTGTGTATATTTGTGTATTTGTGTGCATTTGTTACACATTTGCATCATACTTCACTAGAAGCATTGCGTGAGAATGATGCTTGCAGATTCAGTTTGAAATTCTTAACTGAGATCAAAGTTGCAATAAATAGTTCTCAAAATATCTTAAAGCATTTTCTACCATTACTTTGACTCTAAACACTATTAATTGCAGATTTTTATTAAGGCTTACAAGCTATTTTTGAAAAATCTCCTTGAGCATCATTTATTCCCACAGTGAATTATCATGTGTTCTGGTAAATAATAAGCCTGGGTGCTCATGTATTATAAATCTTACTGTAAAAAGATGTTTCTCTCAAGTTCTTTTGAATTAGGGATATTTACTTATGGATAAGTTTTCAATTATCACTTGAAATTTTAAGTAAAAATATCTAGTCAATCAAGATTTTTATCCTATTCTTCACCCAATGTTAGTAAAAAACAAGACACTCAAGCTCTGTGTAAAATTCACAGTATATTCTATGACTTAGGCTAACTGGATGTGTCTCAAGTTTAAGACCTCTCACAAAATGGAATGGAGAGTCTTTGTTGGGGTGAAGGATTCTCCCTGTGCATCAGAGGATAATATATTACTATCTCTGACAGTTAAAAGTAACTGTTCCCTACAACACAAAGTATCTCTAGATGTGACTAATTGTCTTCCGAGGGAAGCATTCCCTCAGTGAAGACTCACAGAGCTTTTCCTTCTCATTAAAGCAGATCTAATTGTGCCCAATCTAACTTTAGATAACTCAGCTATTTAGAATGGCATTAAGAAGTTCCAAGTCTAAACACCAATTATTTTGATGTGTAACACATTCTATAAGCAAGTGTGCAGCCATCCATTGTTGAATTGTGCTATGCAAGACACTGAGGGGAATTCCAAAGAAACACAAAAGCACTCAGTAGCCCTCCTCCTGGAGTTAGGAGCCAGTATGGTGAGTAAAGGTGGAGTCAACCAGGGGTCTATCAGGGTGACTGCAGGATGAAGAATAGCTATGCCTGACTCTATAATAAATTTCAAAAATCTCACAGGTGGTCAGAAAAGGAAAAGACCTGGTTTCTCCCAGAAAGGAAGATTATAATAAATTGCACACACACACACATACACACACATACATTTATGATTTACAAACTATTTTTAAAAAAATCTCCTTGAGCATCATTTGTTCCCATAGTGAATTATTATGTGTTTGGTAAATAAGCCTGGGTATATATATATATATATATATATATATATATATATATATATATATATGTGTGTGTGTGTGTGTGTGTATACATATATATCATACACACACATATATATACACACATATATAGTAATCATATATATAGTAATCATATATATATGATTATAATAAATAGTGTTACATTATATGCTTTGTTTTATCATGTCTCTCAAGCCCTTCACATATAACAAATGTTAAGTATGACCTCTAAAAGTACTGGACCTTTGTTTAAACCCTTCTTTGACACTAGATGGATGTGTTACTTACTGTGTTGCTTAGCCTTAATTGTCAATTTAACACAACTCAGAATCATGAGAGAAGAGAGTCTTAATGAGAGATTGACTACATTAGTTTGGCTTGTAGACATGTCTGGGGAGGATTGTGTTTTATTAAGTTAATGGATGTAGGAAGACTGAGCTCACTCACTGCAGATAGATTGCCTGCCAGGTAAGGGGTCCTGAACTCTATAAGAGTAGAGAAGTTGATCTGAAGACAAGGAAGCAAGCAAGTGAGCATGCATGCATTTCTTCTCTCTATTGTTTATTTTAGGAGTGATGTGATTAGCTACTTTAAGTCCCTGTTCCTGTGACTGCCTCACATGCTATTACATAAAGTTGTAAACTAAGATAAGCCATTTTTACCTAAGTTGTTTTTTGTCAGGGTATTTTCTCATGGCAATGGTAATGAAGCTGGAACACTTGCCTTCTTCACTTCATTTTCTATTAGTAAAATGGGAATAATTATTTGATATTTATTAAATATCCATCTATTTGACCCTTGAGTGGTGCATTTTTATTATTCACTGTCTTCCTAAAGCACGGCATGCATGTTGGGCACAACATTCCTTCCTGGCAAAAGATAGGAAGCTATACAATGAGGAGACTGTACATTTACATAAAACAAGAGTGACTTGATGATTCTAAGTATTGATCATATGAAGAACCATGAAAAATCTAGAATAGTACCTTCAAAATGAAAAAGCAATAGGAAATTCATTTTCTACTTAGAAAGAAAAAGGCAGACAGAAACCAGAATATACCCTATCTATGGTTTGAGAAGGAGCCCAAGTCACATCTTAATATCAATAGAAAGACCCTTATGGGGTTTAAATGGAGAAGTGCGAGATCCAGTTTTCCCTCTGAAAGGTTTAGCATAGCTGTGTGAAGGATACATAATAGACTAGTGGAAGGGTACATGAGAAGCCTAGAAACATTGAGGTCAAACAAGCAATCCTCTGATAAATGATGCTGTTATCTGACCTGATTATAATGAAAGGCAAGGACTAGTGAATGGTTGAAGGAATGGTTTAGAGAAAGGAGATGGTGAATATGTGAAGAAGTTTGAGAGGCTGGTGAAGATGAATTTGATGCTATGATTAGTAAGAATTTCTTCAGTTGAGTAAGTGGCAAAAATGTAAGTAGTCATCTCTAATGTTGTCTCTGTTTACCCTTCAGCATATGTTAGTTTCCTCTAAGCAACATCAACACAAGGCACAGGATGCTGAGAAAGTAGGAATAATATTTTTCCTAAATCAGTGTTGCCTCCAGAAAGAGATGGGGGAAATAATTTAAACTTCATGCTCCTTGAGTTATTGTGAATGAATGTCTTTGAACAAATGAATGAATGCTTTAGACCAG
Organism: Arvicanthis niloticus; assembly: GCF_011762505.2. Lineage (NCBI taxonomy): Eukaryota > Metazoa > Chordata > Mammalia > Rodentia > Muridae > Arvicanthis > Arvicanthis niloticus. The sequence continues at coordinate 37,539,616 of NC_047670.1, read as the reverse complement.
TTGTACCTGCTATGTATATGAGAGTATGTATTTACTTTAATGTACCTTTTTAGCATCTAGCATTTGCCAGATTTTCGACAGGTACATGTTTTCAAAATACACAGAGAAACTCTGTGGTTGGTTTGTAGTGGACTAACATTTTAGACAAGTAGGCATTTTCTGGCTACGTTTTTGTAGTCACATCTCTGATGTGTATCTAATGAATTTGCTACATAAACAGCATGCTGTTTCATTCATGATCATATATATGTATATATATGCATATATATATATATATATATATATATATATACATATATATGTATGGATAATCTGTTCTTGTCCAGGATACAGTCAGGAGAGGGAAGGGACATAGATAGCTAAACAAGGAATTGCAACAAAGTCTGGCTGGTTAGGAGTAGAGGAGCATGGGAGTGGTTTCTCTGAGAATATTTACTGAAGTAGAAGCAAGAGGACTCTTAGTATCTCCCTAGGAAGGGAAGAATAGGAGAAAAGGTATTTCATGTAGAGATCAGAGTACATGCAATGTACAGAGGAGCACAGTGACAGGCCTGGAACTGGAAAGACTTGAAAAACAAATGGAGAGCTTTACAGTGAACCCTTGGAGACAAGGGCATGAGCATCAGTTACTTCGTGCTAAACATTCTGAGTTAATTTGATAGCAAAAAGAAATACATGGATTGCAAGAATGGAATTGACATTATCAGGCATGAAATTTAGAAGGACCACTGACTATAGGCTAAAGAAGGTGTGGGTAGAGCCTGGAGGTAGTAGCTCATCCTTTTAATCCAAGCACTTGGGAGACAAAGGCAGGGAGATCTGCGATTGAGGGCAGCCTGGTCGACAAGTAAAGTTCCAGGACAGGTACACAGAGAAACCCTATCTCAAGAAAATAAAACAAACAAAAGTATAGTTCTTGCCATGTTGGTGATGAACCTTTTGAAGTAGAAATTTCTGGTTGTATCATGTGATACAGACTTGTGATGTTTTGCTGAAGCAAACTGATGTGATGTTTTGTTGAAGCAAAGCCCCTGAGAGGACATGTGATGTTTGGAGAGAGTATAAGAATGACCCATCAGACAGTGTAGGGCCGCTTGCATACCTAGTTGTGCAATGCTTCTTTGGTCTCATGTGTTTGTTAATCTTTACCTCACTGACAGAGAACAAGCAAGATAAGCAGAGAACTTCTCCTGGCTTTCTGGCTTGTTCTGGTTGTTCTTGCTAGCTCATGCCATTTCAGTGGAGGCCTGGCTGCTTCTGCTGGATCATGCTTATGTTTGGTGACACTCTTGGAACGGGACTATTGATAACCTGGCAGTACTGAAATGAACTGCTGGTATGCTGACAATAGAGACTGGAATCGTACCAAGGAGCTACTTCTAAACAGGTCCACATCCCCTTGTCCTATTTATCATCTTCTCTCCCTATGTTTTAATGGTGGGCTAGAAGGGGAGGATGAATTGTTTGAGAACCCTTATTAAATTAGGTTTTGAAACATCTAAGCCTACAGTTTTAATCTCTTCATTCTGGATGTAGAGACACACAGATCTCTATAGTTTTGAGGTCAGGATGTTCTACAGAATGAGTTCTAGGACAAAGGCTACACAGAGAAATCCTGTCTTGAACAAACAAACAGGCAAACTAAAACAGAACAAAAAGAAAGCATAGACAGAAATAGAGAAACCAAAAGAGGGGATACAAAGACATCAGTCGAAGTTTTCCATATTCTTACGGATTAGACATCACTAAGCACTTTTGGGAGAACTGAGTGGACATGGAAATAAATAAATAACTTTTTAAAAACATTTCCCTCTTATGTACAAGGTATCTTGGTCATAACCATACCTCATGGTCTCCCTGCAGCTTGCTTTCTCCCCTCCTCAACATACTCTTCTTACTTCAAACTCCATGGATTTTTGTGTTTATTTGTGTGCGTATATGACCCATTCAGTCAAATTAGTGTCAATCATATGCACATGACCACAGTAATAAATTTCATGAAGCTTAGAGAAGGTTCTCTCTTGGTAAACGTTTATACAAAGAAAGTGATCAGCTTTCTGAATATATAACCAAAATACTACTTGTCCCGTGAAGTTAGGGACTACAGAATAAGTGATTATTAGTGACAAAAGGCTTACTAGTAAATTGTGCTTCTGACATGTTAACTTTAACTCTCTTTCGTCTCTTGAGTCATGATAGCCAATGAGCCCCTGCTAGGCTGGGAGGTATTACTGGCATCAGCGTACACCCCAGCAATGTTCCTACTGAATCTGTCTGTGGATAGATGGGTCAGAGACACATGACAGCACTGTGTGAATTAGTCCTTCAGAGGCACCCTCAGGCTATCACTGTTTGTATATATGGTCAATGACATATAAACAAGCAAATCCCTAACAGGCGTTCCAGTGGCACCGTTGCATTAGTCTACCAGTCTGTTCCCATTGATTTCTGCTCATCATGACTAAAATCGGCAGGCAGTGTGGGAGCCAATGTCTATATACTAAGTGCTCATATATTCTCAGCACATCTGTCCACACAGTCTTCAGACCTCGTGGTATCTCCTAGAAATGTAAGACTCTTATAAAATGTATCAAAGTTTAGAATATAAAGGACAAACAAGTATAGATTAAAAAAAAAAAAAAACGCAACTTAGTGACAAAGCCATAGTGATATAGAAACCAGGGGACAAGGTCAATGCTAGGAGCCGTGTATGATAAGAGCAAAGTTTTAGGAGAGCAAAGAGCCTAGAATGGTTGAAGTATTTGAGAATCTTAGCATGAATTTTCTTTTTCTTTTAAGTCAGCAACCAGTCGAATAAAGACAGGGCTGTGCAAGACAGTACGTATGTCCTTTAGTATGATTCCTTTCTAGCTACAGAACCTTTGATGAAAGAAGTAGTTTTTTCTACTTACAATAATTCCCTTGTTGCTAAAATCATTCAACGTGTTCTTGGAATCATCACCAGTAGATTCCACTCTGCTCAGCTCAATCACTTTGCATATTGATTCTATTTAGTTCTTACCATAAGTGTCTGGAATTTGACTTCATTCATTAAGAGTGTTTTACGAATCAGGATAATGAGTCTTAAAGAAGTTACTTAATTTGATCATTTGAAACTGCGTGTTGATTTCTTCTATGTTACGTATCAGCACCAGAACAGGTAAACAAAGGCCATGCATTTATGACAGAATACTATAAAGTTATGCAAAGGAATAAATCATTGTTGCATGCAATAATATAGAAAAATCTCACCAATGTTATGATAAGCAAAATGAGTCATACAAAAGAGAATACATGCTTCTAGAATGTACTCTGGAGCTTCAACACTGGCAAAAAAGAATCAATGATAGCAGAAACCCATGTAATGCTTGTCAAGGGGCGTGGGGCAAGCAGAACCATGTTACCACACAGAAAAACCTGGTAAGGTCACACAGTTTAAGGAACCCCAGCAATTCTCATAATTGAGAAGGTAGGCATTTGAATCTGCTCCTAAGGCATCTTTGTCCTAGAGCAAGAAAGACCATGACACCCTACTAAGAGGACCATGACAACTGATGACAAAGCACTGAGCCCCGAGTTCTCCATGTTAATGAGGTATCTAGATAGGCTAGCCTGAGAATTTAGCCAATAAGCTTCCCTTCCCAGACATTATATCCTGCAAAGGATATTTAATCTCTGGTCCACCCTGAGTAAGTAGTACACATCCATCTTCTACCATGCATAAACACTTTGGACAAACAAGGACTGTCTCCTTCCTCAAGGACCATTGTTGGGGAAAACCTTTGTTACTGAGCCATGCTGCCTAAGTCACTCGAAGAAGGTCCCTCTATGTTCCTAACACTTACCCTGAGGTGCGCTGAATCCCCTAGGGCCAGGGCTCATTGCTGGTGGGCAGGCCCATTCTCAATTCCTTAAGGTTCCCAGCAGAGTCTGGGTAATCAGGAGTTTGAGAACTATAGCCATGGCCCCAGATTGCACCATTTTTTATGTAGAAAAACACAGGCTTGGGCTTCCATCTTAGGCTTTGTTCTGCTTCTCCTGAGTGGGTATCAGCATCCAGTGAGCCCAGCATCCCATAGCTATGAGAAAGGAATGTAGCCTAACATCCCTGTCTTTTATTTCCCTAAGCAAAGGCAAAAAACAGAGCCACAATGGAGGAGAACAGAAGGTAAGAGTAAAGTAAAAGCAGGTGCTCTGGATGGTGATGAAACAGTGCTCAAATGCATACATACACTTCATGAGGACTCTTTCAGTGTGATTGGCACACTTTTCTATGTGTGTGTTATAATTTAATCGGAGGACTAAGTTTACTTTTGTCAATTATGCCATACCACACTAGTGCTAGATATTCAGATACTATCAAATAGAGTTTGACGGCTCTTGACTATGTTGTTCTGCAGCTACAGGAAATGATGATGGTTTGTAAGAGCAAGGATCAGGCTCCACGGATATGCAAAAGATCAGGATGCGCGGGTGGAAAGGTTTGCTGATTTTAAAAACCTTCTAGAGTCAAGGAAGATGAACTGAGAGAGTAGCTGAGTCCAGACGTCCTGTTGAACAACATGGTGTTGTTTCATTTACATATGCTATCAGGTCATTTATGCCCATTCCCTCAGTTTTTAAGTGAGGAACCCGAGGTTTCTCTCATCCCTGAGAAGTCAAAGTCTCTATGGCTGCCAGAAGAACAGTCCCACTTTCCTCTAAGAACTTGTCCCAGGCCTCCTGCTTCCTGAAGTAGCACTTGCTTTCTCTGGGTTTACCGTTGCCTGATCCTAGGCTTTTACATACGCTGTTTGAGCAATGAGAACATTAGTCCCTCTTTTCCTGTCTCTTGCTTCTCCTATAGACAGTAGATGAAGAATACACCTCTGGGAAGTTACTTTCTTGCTATGAGAAAATACCCTGAATAAAAGCAACCTAAGCAAGAGTTTATTGTGGCTTACTGTTTCAGAAGGCTAGATTTCCATAATAGTGAGAAAGGCATAGCAGCAGATGTTGTTAAAAAGATGTCACTTTTTAACAACAACAACAACAACAACAACAAAACCATAAAAAGCAGGAAGGGAGGTCTAAATGGAGTAAACCTATAAGCTCTCAAAGCTGCCCTTCAGTGATGTTCTTCCTCCAGGAAACACCATATCCTATCATATAAGTTCCACAACCTCTGCAAACAATGCCACCAAACGAGGTACCAAGTGCTCAAATACATGAGCCCGTGAGTAACTTTTCTCTTCCTCTGTCTTTCCTTTATCTATCAGATTCTTTGAATGTGTGTTTCACATTCTAGACTTATTAGCCTAGTTCTTTCTTAGCAGACTTAGCACTGCCACAAGACTCATCAAGCATCTTCTGATATGCATCGTGATTTACTCAGCAGACCTGTTCTGCTCAGCCCTGCTGGCAATAACAGTTTTGACACATGGTAGCCTTCGATGATTATTATTCATTAACAGTGTGCTAAAAATGTTAAACCTTCAGGTTATGGAGCCAACAAATCTGTGCATGTATGACTTCCCCAAATCACTGAACATGAGTTACTAAAAATTATTTTGTAGGGTAAGAAAATGAGGACAAGAAAATTCCTCTCACCTAGTAATCAACAGCTCACCTTCACCGTATCTCTTAACTCAAATCTATAGCACCATATTCATTTTTAAAAATTTTAATTCTGTTTTATTTTTTCTTTTCTTTCTTGCCCAGCCTTTATCCTGCTACATTGCATTGGTACCCAGATGAGTACAAAAAGTCTATTTGGAAGCATTAAAGCCAGCTGAAAAAGCTAACCAGAAAAAGATTCTACCATCAAGTCTAAATTAATACGGTAAAACCATAGCTAAAAGTATTGCTTCAATATGGCAACTGTGCTTATCACTTCTGCATTGTAGGCTTCTTTATAGTACGCATTTCCCAGCAAAGAAAATTGAGAAAGCACTATTGAATTGTGCTGAAAAGAGTCAGAGCTGAGCATTCTACAAACATTCTTTCAAAAGCATGCATCATCATGACATTTTATTTAGATATATCTTTCAATGAAGAAATTGCCTCTATGCTGTCAGCTGATGGAATGCAACTAGTCTCTCCTTAAAACAACTTAGGCCCCAGAGGCAACCAGCAATTCAAATCACGGCTGTACAGCAGCTACTTATGTGTATGGCTTCCCTGTGGCAAAGTCCTCCGTTAAGCCCATGGATCATATTATTTTGAGTCAGTTGATATCTCTTTCAATGTTACTGCCTGTGTTTCTACAACTAGATTTAAAGAAGAGCCTTTACTCTGCTAGACAAACTGTTTTCTTCCTTATTTCTGTTTTCTCTCTCTCTCTCTCTCTCTCTCTCTCTCAATGTTCCTACTTTATTAGTACAGTCTATAGAGCAGAAGTCCCTAATGCCGATGAATGAGAAAGGCACCACTTTGACTCAAACCATTATAATGCCATGGTAATTGTAAGAGGCTTCTTCATTTTAAATCCAACTGCATTTCCAAGTAACAGCCCATGGAAATGTGAAGCTAGATATGGGTCACACTGGTTTATTTATCTCTACTCTCTGAATGTACTTTTCTAGGTAGCAAATCAGAATACTACTCACCTTGACTCTCCAGAAAAGTAGGCACTACATTTCCTTTGTTGACATTAAATCTAGAGGTTAAAAACCCACCTGATTATCAAAACACACACACACACACACACACACAGAGAGAGAGAGAGAGAGAGAGAGAGAGAGAGAGAGAGAGAGAGAATCTGTTTTTTACTTGAACAATAAAACACTTGAGCAATTTTGTGCCAAGGAAAGATATAATCATATTTTGCAGTTGTTGTTAGTAAGCTTCATGCTTTATAGCAGTCTCTCTCTCTCTCTCTCTCTCTCTCTCTCTCTCTCTCTCTCTCTCTCTCTCTCTCATCCTGCATTGAAATATTTCAGCATTTCAGCTCTTACAATTGACACACTACTGTAGATACACTCCTCTCCACTGAGGTCGACAGATCACATTAGTATCCATCTTTATGTTGTACAGTTCCATGGTTTTGACAAATGTATGGTGTTACTAAATTTTATCACAAAGAACAGTTTATCACCCTGTAAAATTTTTAGTTTAAAAGAGACTAATATTGAAAACTATGAAACAGACATAGCCTGGGTGGGGCAGAGACGAAACCAGTTGTGTGTATGGCTGTAGCCCCGGAAGAACAGATGGGATCTAGAACTTCAATAGAAGTATGGGATTTGGGAGAAGATATACTGATGCTAGATTTTAATAATGTGTTTGTTAGGGAATAATAATCATGACAAGCTAACAACTCTACTTTTGAACCTAATAATCATAGTCATTTTTGTTATTGAAATATACATTTTACCAATATCAAATGTGTCATACATTGGTAACGTGGTTTTGTCACAACATGCCATGTAGGCAAGCATGCTGAAGTGTAGACCTTCCCAATCCTTGTCTTACCTCACTTCTCAGAACCTTCTCTACTCACACAGTGATTGATTGGGAGGGTGGAGGACCATTGAGAAGTACACATCTCCGGCACACACATTTCACAGCCAGGATAGCATCCTCTAAAGCCTCAGTTGGTGTCTTGCAAATACTACACTTCGTATTTTTATAAATAGACTGTAGTGTCCTACTTAGCAACTTACTCTCCCTTTCTTCAGGTCCTGAGACAGGAGCAAAGCACCCACATGAGGTAAGAAGGTTGTTCACTCCTCCAGACATAGTGATTGTCTAAGAGGTGGGCATTGGCCCAAATGTTTAATTCACTGACATCTTAGGAGTTGTGTGGAACCAATGGCAAAACACTCTTTATTCTGCTGCATCTGAATATAGGAGAGGATGGCCGTCATCAGAGTGTCTGTATGCATATGCGCAGAGGCATCACAGAGGAAGAAATCTGAAAGAGGAAACAAACTCTGTTCCCAGGCATGAACACTTGAGTCAAGATACCTGGAAGTTGCATCTTTTTCTGGAATATTAGACATGAAAATTCACATCTATTTTTTGCTTAATTACTTTTTCATTTGAGGTCCCCATTGCTAGTAACTAATGAAGCCCTAATTGGCATAAACACCCTGGAGCCCTTCCCGATTCTATTAATAGATCTGATTTATATGTGCTTCTACCTTATTAAAGAAGATGACCAATTTTAATTTGTCTCTAAATTCTTCAACTTCTGTAACTTTTAAATGGTTGTAGGAATTGTTGAAGGATAGATAATTTATGATTGTGTCTCAGTATAATATTTGTCACTATTATAAAATATACTGACCCAAAAAGACACTTACAGAAGAAAGGAGTTTATTTCAACTTATTTTCCTATATTGTGGAAAAGTCAAGGCAGACACTTCAAACACTTGATCAAATCCCAAGAGCAGAGAGAAATGAATGCATACATGTTCACTTCCTTGGTTCCTTGCTTGTGTTCAGCTTAATTTATTTATTCTTATATAGTCTTATATATGCCTTAGGCATGTTACAATCCACAGTAGGTTGGTTAGGTCTCCCATATCAACTAACTTAAAAAGAACCCACCACAATGTGCACATACAGCAATAAAATATAGACAATGCTTCATAAAGACACTCTTCCCACATGAGTCTAGGTAGTGTCAAGATGACAATTAAAAGTAACTCTCATAAGTTGTTTCTCTGGTTTTTGTGTCAGTACGTCCTAAACTGACAGCTTAGAATCCTTGATCGGCTCTGAATTTGTTGAACATTTCCCAAATTTATAGGCAAACTGACCATTATACAATGACAAATTAATCCATTATTGCATATGTGATGTGTCTCATGTAATACTGTAGATGAATATAATCTATTTTGTCTGTTAATCTCTTGTGATTGACAGAATACATATTTATCACAGCTGTGATTAAGCCCATGGTAAAATGTTTTCTAGAATATACGTTAAATGGTCTTCTGTATATCTAGATGTACACCGTAATTGACCATTTCCACTGTAGGTAGTTCCCAACCTTCCTAATGCTGCTACACTTAACTATAGTTCCTCAGTTACGGTGACCCTCAAACACAAAGTTACATTTGCTGTGACTTCATAACTGTAATTTTGCTACTTTTATGAATTGTAATGTAAATATATGTTTTTGATGGTATTTCTGAGTTCACCACCCTCAAGTTGAGAATTGGTACCTTATAGCATATTGTGAAAATAAACACTTTAGATGCATCATGTCTCAGAATGTTCTCTAAATATATGCCTCTCTTACAAGGGTTCTGTTTATCCTTGTTGCCTATACCAAGGCTTCTCTCAATCTTTAGAACACAGATAATGATATCTGCATCAGGGAGCAACCTGCAGTGGGTCATGGATCTTCTGTCTCACACTATCATCCTGACAATTGAAAAAGGATTATCTTGGAAAAACTAAGTTGTGACCCTGAATTATTTCATAATCCTCTTCAGTGTCAGATTACTATAGTCCCCTGTATGCCTCATTCTCAAGTGAAGGAAACATAAGGAACATCATATCCTCAAGGTCAAAATCTAAAAGTAGACAAATTTAGACCTAGAATTGTCAGACTTGCTGATTTCCATTGAATATCATTACTGTTTGAACTTGAGCTCCATTATCTTCATGGGATTTGTTCTGGTTACTAAATAAGATAATGTTGGAACCACCATCTTCTCCTTATTGTTTGTATTTTTGTTTTGTGAGACCGATAACTTAAAATCTGCAATAGCTTGCCTCCAGGTGTACATGCTTCTGCTGTGCACTTCAGGACCCTCATTGCTTCTCCTCATGGGTGATAGCTTTATGATTGTGCTCCTTCTACCAGATGCTGTTAAGAATTATTTTGGCGTGTATGATCTTAATCAAATTATAGGTAAGAGGGATAGTGTATACAGGTGGGTAAGAGGGGACTGTGACACACATTCTTTGAAGTTCAAAAATCCCTGCGATGCGTTGGCATTCTGGTAAGGTACCACAGTGTCCCAGCACTGGAGTGTCAGAAGGAAACAGAAACAATTAAATGACACAACATTAATCTGATATGAGTAGCTGTAGCTGCTTGTCAAGATCCTAGAAATGCAGACTGGTTAAAATGCAGAATGGTTAAAGTGGTCTTCCACTGACAAAAAAAAAAAAAAAAAAAAAAAAAAAAAAAAAAAAAAAAAGCTTTGTTCTAATAAAATGGGAGGTGATGTCTTTCTGTCAAATTTGAATTCTTTTTTATTCTTCCATATTCTCCGTCTGAAAATTAACCACCGTCATTGGGATTCTATAAAGACAATGTTTCTTGCGACAGTGTGTAATTGATTTGACATCCATAGCCAGGCTTTTAAAACTTTTATTTTTAATTGACAATATTACTTAGAGAACAATGTAATATTTTAATCCATGTTTATATAGTAGAATGATAATTAAATCTACCTAACACATGTGTCATTTCAAATACAATCATGATTTTGTGCTGAAACACTCAAAAGTCTCCTCTTCCGAAATGTTGAACTGCATCATTAGTGTGCTGAGGATGTTGTAAAGTCAGTCTCTAGAACCATTGCTTTGGATAGACCTATGAACTCTTTGACTAACACTTCTTCATTTATGTTGGAGAACTGTGATATTAATGTTGCAGCCCCCATGTCCATAGGACTCTCTGAGATCAGTGCAAAATGGAGGACTCCTTTCTCAGTGAGGCTTCACTTTCGCCGCCTGACTCTGACTGGAGACTGTGCCTGAATACAGGTGTTGGCTTTGTCTGAAAAATTACCTTGTTCTGAGCTCTCTGCAAGCACTGCATAACTCAGCACACAGGCCTGTTGTAGCTTCTTGCCTGTATGATAATTAGCTACTATATTATGACCAATTAGCCCGTCCCACCTGCATGATGTTATGACCAATTAGCTTTTTCCACTGATACTGATTAAAAACCCTTATATAGCCTATTCCTGGCTGTATATCCCTGGAACAAAAAAGTAGAGTTGTCTTTTTTAGCAGTCTCTGGAAGTTCTTCAAGAGATACTCACAGTTGTCTGAACCCTGCTCACAGCTTCTGCCCCCTTTGTCCTTACGAGTTATGTCAGTGGCCAAGGACCTCTGAACAAAAAAGGAGACCCACACATTTCCATCCTCCTCTACAATTTCTCTTCTACCATGAATGTTATGAACATGGCTTTTGTAGATTTTTACATGCTAGTGAAATAATGCAGAATTTTTCTTCTATCTCAAGTTAATTGTACATCATATAATGTCCACAAGGTACATCTATATTGTTGTTAGGGTGGAACAGGTACAAACCACAGCACATTTTATGAATAACTAGATAAAATACACCAAAAAGATTAGGGAGGGTTATCTTTGTGTTACTAACAAATGAACATTACTAATTACGGGACTAATAAGTGATGGGAGTCACTATCGTATTTAGCTGATTGGTAGCGGTTGCCCCCTTCTTTTGCGTTAGTGAATTAATTTGTCTCTGAAGCAGTCAAAGGAGATTGAAGATATACAACTTCCAAATGGGGTGGCCACTTATTCAGCCTCAAACACTAGCTGTAGAAACTAACTTTCTGTCTGGGTTCAGTCTTGGATTTGAAATAGATTCTTTCCTTTGATGTTGGCCAATTACTTACATGGTCTGGGTCTCAGGTAATGAAGTTAAATATATTTATCTAGTAAGAGTGTTTTAGAGCTATATCCATCAATAATAAAAGAATGAATAAGTAGACTGAGTCAGAAGATAAGAGATACATTTTGGGCAACACAGTGAGGAAAATGATCTCTTGGACAGTGTTGGTTGGAATGCAAGTCAGAAGTGTGGTTACGGAGAATGGAATCCAGGTCAATCAAACACAAATTTTGACTAAATAATTCTACTACTAGGTATTCAATAAAAATAAGCTTACCACCTTAATAACTGTATTGACCCACTGTATTGTCACACACAACTGGATCATATTCAGCCTTTAAAACACACATGGATAGCTACAACATGGATGAACCTAGAAGACATTGAAGAAATTAAAGGAAGTCATATATTGAAAGACATGGTACTATATGATCTCAAGTATGTGTACAGTGTGCAGAGTCTGACAACTTAAAGCCATTAAAACAAGAGACTAAAAAACTATTTAACCAAGGTTAAAGGGTGGGAGGAATTGGGAGATTTTGTCCAGTATGTATGAAGTTGGAGTGACAGGATGATTAAGCTCTCGAGACTTAATGTTCATGATAAGGACCATAATCAATGAGTTGTGTAACTCAATGTTCCTTAGAGTAGATTTTCAATATTTTCACCACCAGAAAAAAAGGGATAAATCGTGTGAAGTGGTGGATATGTTAATTATCTTGCTTTTGAAGTTCATTTCACAAAGTATAATTTTTAGAAAATCATTCTTAAGAACCCGAAGACGGACAATTCACTTAGCTTTCAATTATACGTCAATAGATCCAGACAAGAGGAATGAGACTTAGCCCAGAGAAAAACTATATGTGTTAGTGTGAATAGAACCATTAAGTGCAACTCATGTATTATTTGCATCTGAGTGTCTCCTGAGAAGTGATGTGTCTGTTTGTACTAAGCATTCCCATTCTCAGTTACCTTCATCCTTCCAGCAGCATTACCTATGAAGCACAGTTTGGAAATTAATGTGATAAATCAATGGATCATCACAAATTCAGGCTCTCTTTTCTTCTCTCCCTCTTTTCTGTCCTCTTTCTGTCTTACTTGAGCACTACCAGAGCATGCTAACTCTAGCATTTGCCATCCAAGTATGACAAAAATATAGAAGGCTTTTCTTGTCTTCCCGTTTTAAATCGGAGATTATATGCATGGAAATCAAAGGAGCTAATATTAGGCACTAATAACTATGAGTCTACCACTTTGTTAGTTGGTTTGCTGAAGTTTTAGCCTAAGGTTGCAATTTCAAATAATGGATTTTTAAATTATATTTTATGAGAATATTGTGTTTTCTCCACAATATTCTTTGTTTTTCACATCTGATACCAAAGCTATTTCTCTGAAGTACTTGTTAAGAAGCACAAGTATGTGCATGCCTCCTCTCGTCCTATTTTTCTAGGAAAGCTCACCTTTCATCATAGATTTCTTTATTTCTATCTCTCTGTTTCTCTGTCTCTGTCTATCTCTGTCTCTCTGACTCAGTTTCTCTGTGTCTCTGTGTCTCTCTGTCTCTTTTGAGTATGTGTGAAAGTGTGTTTATGTGTGTGTGTGTGTGTACATGCCACAGCAGGTGTGTAGGAATCAGAAGGCATCTTGTAAAATTTGATTATCTCCTTCTACCATGTTTGTCCTGAGGATTTATCTTAGGTTGTCAGGCTTGGTGGTTAATGCTTCACCTATTATGCCTTCTCATTGGCCTGGTATTCATCTTTGAATTCCAATAGCAATATCTAACTGTTTCTAATGTTCCCAAGTTCCTGTATTTAGTTGTACATGTGCTTTTCAGTGATATATTTGTATCTATCTACATGATTGATTAATCTAGTATGTGGCAAAACCATGCATAGCACTTGCCCATCAGCTATAAACAGTATTCAAAAGGTGTTCCCACCCTGAATCCCTAGATGTCCATCTTCCCAAGTCTCTACTCTCTTTAAAGTTATTTATGTTTATATTTAGATTATAAAAAGACTGTATATATCTCTTCTTTTCTCCATTTCAAACTCTCTCATATATGCCTATTGCACATGTAATAACAATAACTAAAAACAAGAGGTCTGATCTCCATATATAAGTCATAAACCACCATGTATCTGGCTGAACAAGTCAGAAGTTTGTAAATCCTATCCTTGAAACCAACTCCATCCTCTACAGTTATTCCTTTACCACATCCAGTCAATTTAATTGTCTCATTGTTCTTGACTTGACCTACTTTTCTCCACCATCAGTGCCACTCTCTTGATTCAAAGTCTTATTGGGTCTTCAGGGACTCCAGAGTCTTCTCTTATTATGTTCTCATTGGTTTCCACATTGCAAATTAAATGCCAACTCAGTTATGTTACGTACATGCCTACAAACCTTAGGTAAGTACCCACTGGCTTTGAGAAACAAAGAGTTTTTTGTAAGGTCTTTATAATTTTGTCAATATCACCTTGCCAGTTTTATTACCCACCAGAGTCTACCCCTCTCTGAATTCTTTTCTTGAATGCCACTTTTTTCCTTTAACTTGAAGCATTTGTACACACTACCTCCTTCTCTTAGAATAGCGTTTTTTTTTTTTTTTTTCTCAGGATTGTTTGGTTTTTATTCTAGTTTTATGAGCCATACAGCTTCCAGATCCTGGCCATCTAGCCAGTGCTGAGCATGGGTTCACTCTTGTGCTGTGGGGCCTCAGGGTAGGCCAGTCATTGGTTTTCCATTACCACAAACTCTGAGCTAGAATTGCTCCAGTGCATCTTGCAGGCCGGGCAGCTTATAGGTTGTAGATTTTGTGGTTGGTGTCCCAGTTCCATCACTGGAAACCTGGCTTGGTTACAGAAGAAGGATGGTTGAGGCTCCATATTATTCATTACTGGAAGTCCTCACTAGAACCAACCTCATAGGTTCCAGGAAGTTTTCACTACACTAAGTTTCCACACCATCTCTAAATTCTCACCTATTTTAGTTATCTTTTTTTTTGTCCCTATCTCTCCAACCTGATCACTCCTGTTGCCATGCCCACCAACTCCAAGTTTACCCTCAAAAATCTGTTCTATTTCCCTTTCCCAGGGAGACCCATGCATCTACCACCTAGACCTCTTCTCTTTATCTAACTTCTCTGGATCTGTGGAGCACAGTGTAATTATCCTTTATTTAAGAGCTGATATTTAGCAATACATAAGTACATACCGTGTTTGTGTTTCTGGCTCTGGATTGCCTTACTCAGTATAATTGTTTCTAGTTTCATAAAAATTGCTGAAAGTATCCCTCATGATATTATGATGTACTCAGAGGATTGGTGCCTAGTCAAATCATCAACAGAGAGGCTTCTTTCAGCAGCTGATCGGAACAGATAAAGAGATGCACAGCCCAACATTAGGGAAGGAACCACTCAGAAGAACACTAGAAGGACTGTAGGAGCCAGAAGGGTCAAGGACATCACAAGAGCTAGAGCTGCTAAATCAACTAAGCAGGGCTCATACAGGCTGAAGTGGCAATCACAGAGCCTACATGGGTCTGCACTAGGTCCTCTACTGTATGCTGTGGACAATTTTAGCTTAGTTTTTTTTTTTTTTTTTTTTTTTTTTTTTTGTCACACTTCTAACAGTTAGAGTAGGCATGTCTCTAGTTCTTCTGCTTGCTCGTGGGAACTTTTCTTTCTATTGGATTGCCTTGTCCAGCCTTGAGATGAAGGTTCATGCCTAGTCTGATTGCATATTTTTTATGCCGCCTTCTGTTGTTATCACTAGGAAGCCTAGTTTCTGAATTGAAATAGAGCAGGAGTGGATCTGGGAAAGGGGAAGGGGTGTTGTGAAGAGGGGAGGGAGGGGAGGCTGTGGGTGGGATGTATTGTATAAGAGAAGAATAAATTTTAAAAATTAGTCTGATATCATGACATGTAAAGAAGAATATTATTTGAAGTCAGCCCCTGCTCTGTTCCAAATTCGCACTCATCCCTCACACCCAGCAATATCTTCCTATTCTGTCAGAATTTTCTGTTCTTATTTAAACTGATTATCAGAATCTGTACTTGAATATCTGTGGAACTGCTTAATAATGGTTTGGCTTTGTAACTCCATAAACTGTAAGCTCTTTAAAGGAGAAGATAGTAGCAAATTTACTGCCGACTGTGTCCTAACATGACTTCTGCATCAGTACAGATGCACCCTAAATATTTATTGAGTGAGCAAATGGAAAAGACGAACAATGATGTTGAGAAGATGTTATGATTATACATTTTACAGGTGGGTGAAGTGAGTGAAGGGAAAATGAAATGTTTCCAGGAAATCATGCCCAGGATATAGCAGGCAAAATTTGAACTCGGATTTATCAGACTTTTAAACCTCTCTCTCTTTACATTTAAAAACAGTAAGTTTATTTGTTTACAGCCAACCATTGGACTGAGTAAGCATGGGGACCCAAATGGAGGAGTTAGGAGAAGGGCTGAAGGAGCTAAAGGAGTTTGCAACCTCATAGGACAAACAACAATATCAAGCAACCAGAACCCCACCCCAGAGCTTCCAGGCACTAAACCACCAACCAGAGTTCACATAGAGGGACTCATGGCTCCAGCTGCATATGCAGCAGTGGATGGCTTTATCTGGCATCAGTGGGAGGAGAGGCCCTTAATCCTGTGAAGGTTCCATGCCCCAGCATAGGTGAATTCTAGGGCGGTAAGGTGGGAGTGGGTGGGTGGGGGAGCACCCTCATAGAAGCAAGCAGAAGGGGGATGGAATGGGCGTTTGTGGAGGAAAAACCAGGAAAGGGGATAATATTTGAAATGTAAATAAATAAAATATAAAATAAAAAAGAAATGAAGCAGGTTTGATAACTATACTTTATAGTGTATTCTAATATAATAGTCTAACTATACTTTATAGTATGTACTCATATGATATTCAAGTGGTTTAAAAACTATTTCTGAAAAACCAATTAATTTATGATTATCCTGGAAATAATATTGAAAATCACAACAAAACAATGTAAAGAAAAATTCACTCCCCATAGCCCACCACCTAGTGATTACAGGTAACATATTTATTCAGCTCTGTCAAACGTATCTCAGTATATGATCTCTTTAAAATTATAGTTATTCTCTTAAAAATGTTTTCTCCTGAGTGTTGCTAGTCATAGATACCCCAGCCACTGGTAGCTTCCTGTGAGTTGATATGGTTATGGTTTTCATTTGGCCATTACTTAGCTCAACTGTGAGCAACACGATCAGTATATATTCATAATTTATTTTTATATTTAGTAGGGTATTTGAGGGAAGGTTTTATTGATATAATCTAGAATCTCATGAATCACGAGTATCTATGATGCCAGACAGTCCCATTCTTCCAGTTACACTTAAGTATAATTGATAAAAAATTAATATTAGTCCTCTTGATGTAATTATACTCTGATGCAGAATCATAATTTATATAATGTTATGTTTGTGCAACACAGACAGAGGCGTAAATGTTATATTGAGTGAAACACTGAGGAAATTAATTTTCATTTTGTATTTCTAGTGATGAAGCCAGGCCAGTGCTTTATGAGACATTAGAAAAGAGGGCCTATAAGGGGTGAAAGTTGTATTCTATTTTATGTGAATTAAGTGAAGGGAATAATCTAATGGAGATTAAGAAACACAGTTGAAGGCAAGAGAAATATCCAGGCTTTCCAGAACAAGTAAAAGAAAGAAACTGAAATGCCGGTGATGCAGAGGTGCAGGAGTGACCAGGTTCCTTGACACTCAAGGCCAATAATATTAAATGGCAGCTTACTGACCTATCAGTGGGAGCTGTTTCTTGTTACCACCATAGAATCCATAAGGTGCAATTATATTTTAAAAATAAGACATTTCACTCTGTTCTCCATTGCTGTCTTCAGAGCATACAAGACTGGCCCTCTTAGAACGCTGCTCTTTCCTAGTCTAATTCTAGCACTGGCATGTCTGACATTCAGCATGCTTCCTTGATCAAACCAAAGGTATACAATAGCTCTTTGTGATCATTTGTTCTCTGAAACCTTCCGGTTTCAAGGACCCTTGGGCACTCAAGGCCTAAAAGACAGCAATCGGCTTTGTTTGATTAACAGGCTGTATCCTGAAAAGACATTAAAATGTGTATGCCTTACAAATGAAGATGTCAATGCAGCTCAGTGACTATACTGTGTTTATAAACGCTCTCTGGGGAATGGGCTTTGAGCTTTATATTTCATTTCTAATATCATGTTACTTGTACAATATCTGTTCAACCTCCATATCTGGTAAACATCCAAGAATAGGACTCCAGAGCCTCTATTCACTTGATGATAGCCAGGATTCTGTCAGCTCACCTGATGAAGCATCTCATTCCCCTCTCTCAAGATGGTCTCTAGGACAACAGAATTTGCCGTTCATTGGACAAATGCTAATGTGCTTCTCTCCCATGAGGATTGAACAGTTCCCTCATCCTCCATACGATTATATGTCATGTCCAGATAAAAAAGAACATTCTAATTTTATCAAGGGTCAGCAAACTATGGCCTGGGGGCTAAGTCATGCTTTACAGTTTATGTAAATAAAGGTTTATTTGAACACAGGACACCCCTTTGTTTATATATGATCTATGGTTATACTTCTTTGTAAGGGTATAAAGCATTGTGTTTGGGGGAGGTTGTGTGAGACTGTTAAATTTTAAGTATATTTTACTCATCACTTTATATAGGAATGTAACAAAACTCTGATATGGCCATTCAGAATCATTTTCTGGGTGTTCATGCCTCATAGGCTGTCGGGCCTAACACGAGGTCTAATCTCCATTCAACCTAGGCCTTTCAGTCACATACACACATGGAGGGCTTGACAGTCAGGCCCCAGGCCCTAGAGAGATTTACATACTAATAAGGTACCTGAAGGCCAGAGGGTGGAGGAAAAATTAAGCATTTTTCCCCAGCTCCTCCCCCCTCTTCCCCTCCCTATTTAACTCAGGTCCTGGGTTTTGGGGCGCACATCCAGATCCATCCACCATCGCCATGCCAATAAACTGGTTTTGGAAACCCAAGGACTTCGTGTGTTGGGGCCATGCCGTGGAGAGGCCTTTAGTTAGTGAGCAACCAGGCCTAACTTCCAGCTGGAGGAACCCAGAGCATTCCCAGCCAACTACACACACTACACACAGCTTGGCTGGGAAAACCTTGGGTTCCCCAGCCTTTTTTTTTTTTTTTTCCCCTACAATAGGCTAATCACTGAGACATGTCTTTGGAAAACAATTCCTAGTGGTGAGGAAATTGGTGTTTTGATTGGCAAATGCTATCCTCCTTAAACATGGTGAACTTTATGTCAAAAAAGAAAGTTTTACCTTTTTAATTCAGATACTGCCTAAGTGATTTTTTTTTCTTTTTAAAATTTCTCAAAAGGATATTGGGAGTCCCTTCAATTATTTCAAACTCTACATTGCCTTACTAACAGAAATGAAATCTGTCTTCTACATCCTAGAGATCTGAATATCAACTAAGCTGCTAGAATAGAGGAAAAAAGAAAAGCAAAAGACTGAGGGCAAGACAATTAGAATGGCACAGCAGGCCAACCCAGGGACTTGAAGGCCACTTCTGAATTAAAGAACACACAATTTAGTATCAGACAGCCATAGTATTTAGTTCAATACTAAACCTTATTAGCTTTAGATAAAAACCCAACTGGTAACTTCATTACAATAAAACAGTTTAAATTTAGTCATGAATAATAGTTTGATTTCCAGATTTCATTGACAGCAACTAAATTTCAATTTCCTTGTTTGTAATTTAGGAATGATAAAAATATACCAACTGATATGCATGTGACTAGCACTTATGTGTCAACCACAAATATAGCTTAAATTATAGCAATTAAAGAAGTGAAGTGATTGTACAGAAACAAATATGTATTGCATAAATGATATTATTTACTATATGAATAATCATAAGTATTTATATTTAATTAATGGTTATAAATATGTTAAATTATATTCTATATTGAGATATAAACTTATTTGTATATAGGAAGCTTATTTATTAGCAGCAGATAAAATGTGTTGTTTATACACTTGAGTCAATGAATTATAGAATAAATAAAAACTATAATGTTTACAAGAAAATCCAATAATATATATCCTCTGGTCTGCACATGTTTTCAAAACTTTGGGAACCCAAAGAGACAGAGAATAACATATGAACATCTGGTTTTAGAATTTTCTTGTTAATATTTAACTTTTGAGAAAGAAATGTATAGTTCTTTTTTTTTTTTTTTTGTCTAGGTTCTTAGGTATATATTCTGCTTTCTCTATGGGTATAGATGTAAATTTTCCGAGTGTGATTTCTCGACTTAGTCTCTAAGTTTTGGCACTTTTCCTATTCTTGACAGGTAAAAATAATCAGCAGATTTATCTTCATGACCTCACAGAGCTACAAGAATCAAAAAGTCTATGGTCTCTTTCTTATATGGGCATAAAAGACTGATGAAGATGTCACTATCCTCTCTATCATATACGCTCAACTGCCTAGTCCAGCTTCTAATTGTTCGTCAGTGTTTGCTATTGATACTGTCCAAGAAGAATTGTTCTCTTGACTACAGTTCCCTGGGCTTCTTCAGATGAAACCAAGATCTTCTGTCTCCTTCAGCTGCAATTAAATCTATCACCAGACTCCTCTCTGCTGAATGGTTATAGAGAACAGTAACAACTCAATAGTGATTACTACACCATCACTGTTAATTTCCAATTCCCCTTAAGGATTCCTAAAAAGCTGCTGTTGAGATGTATGTGTTGGATAGTACACAGGGAGAAAAGTTGCAATAAAGGACAAGAAGGCCCTGAAATGACATGAACCAAGAAGTAGGGAGGAGCTCAGGAAATGGTGGGAAGATTCTAAATAAAATAAATATGGAAAGTTCCCCTGGTTGTACTGGATACAACTGTAGTATTAAAATATTGAGAGCAATGCACTAGGCTCGTTTGACAAAAGAAAACAGGGTCTATACATAAAGGCATGTGACTATATTGATAAGTAGTGTGTTAATGACTAAAGGTTGATTGGCAGTGGGTTATTAGTATCAAATAAACTTTTTTATACATTTACAACCAACAAAGAAGGATAGTGTAACATTGCAGTGAAAAGCCTGGTGGACAACATCTGATTCCCTCATCAACGTCAATACCATTTGTAATCAGACAAATCAATACCATGGGCTCTCTGATAAGATACAGGAAGAAACACATTACTTCATCTGTAATATTTTTGAAAAGATAAATAATGTCAATTTAATCATAAAGAACAATTTCATCAACCAGAGATACCTCACAATGAACCTGAAGTAAAGCTTAACAGTGGTGTGGCTGTCGTGAAATTTGGTCATAAAGAGTAAACCTCTGTTCTACATTCTAGCAAACTCGGCAGACATGACAAGTAAGTGCAAGGTGAGATTCAGAAGTGGATGTTTTTTGACTAAGAGACATTATTGGAACAACCGGTGAAGTTTCCATTTTTCATAATCTAAAGATGAGCAAACTTTCATGTATCATTGTTAATTCTGATTCAATCATTGAGATTTGGGTATGTAGAAGAATGTTCTGTGTACATTGATAGGACTTCAAACTAGAAATGTAGGTACCTTGTGGAAACCCCTTTTCTCTTGTATGTACATCTTTGCTCCAAGTTTGATATGATTGGAAAGAAAAACACTAGGAGTGCCCACATGACACGGAAGTTATTCAGTAGGACATACTGGAAGCCCCATATCCTATAGGAAAGGCAGATATCAATATAGAAGAAACACATTGATCTTTCATGCAGTTGATATAGTGTATGCTCTAAATGAAAGCTTACATCAATAGAAACTGTTCTGTGGAACCATTCAGATGTGAGTTAAAGACAGAATATATCCATGCACATTATTAAACATTTTTGAAAATTCTGACCTGTTAATGACTTGGTGAGGCCAGCATTTTAATGTTTTCTGTAATTATATATTGTTTCCCTCTTAGTTTTCCATCATGATTTTGTAGCCCTATGGTATATGTAATTTCATAGTTTTTAATATTAATGTTATTTTTCATGCTATGTTTAGCTTAAACATTTAAAATAAATAAGCAAAATCAACACTTTTTTTCAATCCACACCTTCAGGCTGCTTGATTTTGATTGCTACCACTTAGCATTAAATGAAAACAAAACAAATCAGAATAAAACAAAACAAAAACCATAGATTTTTTTTTTTTCGGTAGTTTTCACACTGCCACTTGGAAGCTCTCATAAGACAATGAGACTGTGGGCTTATATCTGTTTTAGGCTCAATCAATGGAATAGCATTCTGTACCTGGCACATAGAAAGCATTCAGTAGATGTTTACATAAGAAAAATAAATTCAAGGGCAATAGGTCTAGTTACTTTAATGTTTCACAGGCTGCCGCTTTCCTTAAGGACCAAAAGCAACAGAGTCAAGCAATAATGGACTGAAACCTCAGAAATCATGAGCCAAGTTAAACCTCTCCTTTATATTGCTCGGTTAATTCTGGTATGTGCTGCAGCAACGGAAAACTAAAATGCCCTGCCACAAGTGATGGAGAGAGACGTCACCATATACACATGAACATCATGAGGTTTAAACATGAGACATATGCCTAAGGATACTCTCTCGGCATTCAGGAGACGGAAACTTTAGCCCTGCCTATTCAGTTCTTCAGCTGCCTGCCTCCCTATGCTTTACACTGTGGCCACCTTGTTAACACCAGAGGATCTCTTCCCCTGTCTTCCACTGGATCGGAACTTCATCACCTTTCCTTTGAATATCATTTCCCTGCAGACAATGTTTAGCTTTCTTCTCCACTCCTATCCATATCCAGTATAGAAAGGAAGATTTTCTATTCCAAAGTCGATGAAGAAGAGAAGTATGAAATGCAGCCTAAGAAGAAAATTGGAGACAGGGAGTATTTAAATAGTGACTTACTTAATATACATAGTGCATGACTGGGGCATGGGATATATCCCTAGGGCTATATCTATGAATAGCAAGGGGTGGGTGTGCATCTCATTAGTTAAATTACACACTAATTTGTTCAGTCTTTGTCTTTCCAGGTGCTGTGATTTAAAATATTCCTCACCAAAATTCAAGAGCTACCAACATATTAAGACTTTGGCCATTTAGGAGACAATCAGAACATGACAGTTTTTTTTTTTCCATCAAGGGAACGGGTAACCAGACAAAGATACACAAGAAGGGGTTTATTCTTTCTTGTCCTTTCACCTGCCCTGTGAGGAAGTCCTCACTAAATGCCAGAGACTAAATCTAGAGCTTTCCAAACTTCAGAACTGTAAGAAACAAAATCATACCCTTTATAAGTTACCTAATCTTAGTTACTATGTCAGAGTAGCACAAAGTGGACGAAGACATCAGAAACAGTCCATGAGCTACTAAGTGGATGAGGAGGGGAAAACAGGGTGGTTAATACAGAGGAGACAGGACTGATTACCTTATGTTATTCATCTCATTGCTTACTAGCTATAGATTAAGAACACTTGAGAGAAGTGCCATAAGAGGCAAGGATCTATGTATGATAAAGTGAGATGTAAATGGGATGCAGAAAAAGATGTGTATCATGACTTTCTACACATGACTGGTCCTCTATTTTTTCTTTTCTTATTGGCATAGGAAAACACATATCTGACTAGGAGTTCCTTTTTATATATAAATTACTTTATTTATTTATATCCCAAATGTTGCCCCCTCCCTGTCCCCTCTTGCAGAATTCATTCCCCCAAGCCCCTACTCCTTTCCCTCTGAGAGAATGTTTCTCCCTGGGCATACCCTTGGGATATCACATCTCTACAAGATTAGGCCCATCCTCTCTTACTGAGGCCAGACAAGGCCACCCTCTGCTACATATGTGCCTGGGGCCGTGGACCAGCCCCTGTACGCCCTTTGGTGTCTCACTCTCTGGGTGCGACCAGGAGTCCAGGTTAATTGACACTATTGTTCTTCCTATGTGATTTCCATCCCCTTCCTTTTCTTCAATCCTTCTGTTAACCCTCCCATATGGTTCCTCACCTCAGTCCATGCTTGGGTATGAGTATGTGCATCTGGCTCAGTCAGCTGCTGGTAAAGTCTCTCAGAAGACAGCCATGCTAGGCTCCTGTCCTCAAGCACAACACAGTATCAATAATAATGTCAGCGATTGATGCTCATGCACTGGATGGATCCCAAGTTGGGCCAGTCACCAGTTGGCTATTCTTTCTGTCTCTGCTTTATTTGTGTCCTTGCATTTTGTCTAGACAGGAGTCATGGAAAAAGCTGGGTACAGAAGCACATATCTGTAAAATAATAATTTTACATTCAGACTGCAAGTTAGGCTTCATATTTGAGCCACTTCCAATTTTCTAATGATACTATCACAAAAGCAGGGTCGAGATACATTCTACAGTGGCAGCCACCAGGCAGCAACCCCAACCTCAATTTCTACCTCATTTTCCTTTATGACTCCCCAGTGTACTCTAAAAATCCCCAGAATAAGGCAGGCTTGGAGCAAGTGGCTCAATCATGTAACAAAGGGAACATACTTAATGAAACATCTAAAAGACGTATATCATTTAACAAAGCAATTAAATACATTATCCGGGGCCATACCACCTGGGCCTTGAAGACTGCACCCATAAACCTAATAAGATCATTAGGATCATGCACCCACAGTTGGCCCCAGATGTGAGCTAATAAAGAAAGATTAACGAAAAGATATAACAGCTTAAACATATAAAGATAGGCATTGGTGCTGACAGAATAGCATATCCTGAATAATAAACTATGCATTTGGCAAAGTCAGAAAATGAGAATCAATGTGCAGAGGAATAACACTGATCCTCGAGCATTAGATTGCTAACTTTTTTTCCCTCTAAGAAACGTAGGGACACAAGGAAAACCTGAACAAGCAGAACAAAATCGTGTAAAACTGGATCCTAGCTTTCAACTACACTGCTTATCAACTGAATGCTAAGGGAGTTTTATTTGTCAACGGTAACAAGTGAAAATATTCTCACTGGCAAACAGCAAAATATAAAGCCTGCCTTTTCCCACTGCTATTCCCTTTCCCCTGGACAAGCCATGATGCCTCCTTGTCCAGATTTCTATCTCAGCTTAAATAATAGGAGAGAGTTAAAAAGGGGGGAAAGGCTTAGAAAGAAAGGGATATGTTTATTTCTGAAATTTGATGCTAACCCCAGTACTCTCTAATCAAGGAAAAGTGTGAAAGCCAACCTAGAAACTAATAGAAAAGCAAAGCAAAATGCAAACTGCCAAAGAAGATGAAATGCCTATTTGGGTCTAAAATTATATTGAATACTACAGGAGCCAGAATACAGAGAGTTTGCTAAAGGAATTGCGCATTCACTTGGGATCTTACAGAACCCTACAAGTTACCTCCCATATCATGAGTGAGCAAGGTTTTGAGGTACTTTCAATTCCATAGTCTGGTCTGGTTACAGAGGATAGAAAGAGATTCTTGCTCAGACCCTATGGATGCAAAGAAAGCAGGCAGTGTCCCACCTCCCTCCAGGTGTCACACAAGAACCCAGTTCTCTTTATTGTCAATAGCAGAGGCATCCTCTATATCATCCAGGGTTCACACAAGATAGTGTCAGTGACTATCTCAGCCCAATGTGTCTTCCTTTCTGCCCAGCATGGGGAAAAGCCTCCTCTTTTCCTAAACACGGGCTACATATCCTTCCCTTTAAGCAAAATGGGTCAACTTGTATAAACTATTAGTTGAGTTTTTCTTGTATATCATGCATTAGAGAGCTAAAAGCAATTAAAAAACTTTTCTATAAATTGAGCAGGTAAAAGATGTATGTGGGGACAGGCAATTGGGCCTCATATGAGAAGAAAAGTAGAAATGGAACCTAGATAGGCAAACAATAGGGTCATTACATTTATTACTAGTTGAATGATCAACAGTTGCAGGGCCAGCACTGAATCAGTTAAATAATCAATAAAATCATAGATTAATTTCTTCAAGGGAGAAAATCATTTCCTGTATCACCAAGCCATTCTAAAATTTCCCCCAAATATAGTAAGTTTATATACCCACAAGGTACATGACAACCTGTATGGCCAGCAACATCAATAAAACACACACACACACACACACACACACACACACACACACACACACAAATATCAAATCACATAGAATAGAGAACAGAAGACTTAAAACAATTGAATCAACATTTGAAGTCCCAGAAATCAGAAATATCCAACACATTCAATGTTATTCACAGAGAAATCAGTTGCCTTAAATGAGTCAACTGAGCTATAAATACACCATAAAAATATCTGTATAATAATAAATATTGATGTGCCATTTAGTCCAAGTTGGCATTATTGATATTTTTTCATTGGAAAACATCACTTAGAACCTGCCAGAAGTACAGAAAGCAATTATAACTTCTCAAATGACTAGCCATAAACAAAGCGCCTGTGCCTGATAAGGCTTCTCTAATTTCTTCTGGCTGCCACTGATAATGGTCTGTAAATAATGCTGCCTCGGTATCTGGTGTCTAAAATATTTAACACTGGGACAAAGAGAAGCTGGCTAGGTACCGGCCTCCTTTAAGTTCAGATCTTGATTCCAAAATATTTACTCTTCATCGAAGCTCAATCCAGTGCTGCAGAGACAAACATCCTGTCTACGCAAAGAGATTTTTGTTCCGTGGGAGGAAAGACGGGGTGTGGCTGCCTAAGACAGCAGAGCTGTCCAGAAATCAGCTCTAGTTTGTAATACAGAAGGAAACACGCCAGGAAATTCACATTTTGGAATATCTCCCTGGTTCCTGTCTCTAATATTCTCAGCTGGGCCACTAAACCCATTAGGACCAAGTCCAGCTCTGAGCATAGAGCAGAAAAGCAAGCAAGCGACACAAACAATGAAACCCTTCCCTCTTTCTTTCTCTCGGTAGATGCTCAACCAATCTTTGATGAATGCAAGATCCTATAAAATATAAATTTTAATTTATATTCATTTTAATTGGTATATATTAGTAAGGGAAAAGAGTGATGGGGTGATATGGTCACTTCTTATCTAAAAGCATCACGACGGGGCTAAGGATAGGGTTCAGCTGGAACAGTGATTACCTAGCATGCATAAAATCTTATATCCAATTCCCAGAACTGTAAACTGGGCATAGTGGGCACATGCATCTCATCTCAACATTTGAAAGGTTAGAGGCTGGAGGATTAGAAGCTCAAGGACATCTTTGGGCTCTAAAAAAAAAACCCTATCTCAAAGAAAAATGTCCTCATGAAAACCAATATTGTGTAACAATAAAAAGAAAGAGAATTAATCAAATCAAAATGCCTAAATGAGGTTACAGGGTAGCCAGCATCACTTCCCTGTAAAATTCCCTCTGTTTCCACTCTTGGCCAGTCTTATCTCTTTCATCAGTGATGTTATAGACTCTTGATCTTCCTGTCAGGAATTCAGCTGCAAGTTTAGTGTAAACATCTGAGTCAGTGCCTTCCTACTCAAAATTTTTCTTTGTAATCCCATTGCCTGCAAAAGGCATTCTCAACCAGGAAATGGCAAGATTTCCCTGTGAAGAGTGAAAGGGTGAACATTCTTGGCTGTGAGGAACACATGGTCTGGTCTCTGCTGCAGCTACTCAACCCAGCCCTCTGTCAGTTTGCAGCAGCTGCAGGCAATGTGAAAACAAGCGTATGTATTATTTTCGAACAAATGTGTTTATGAACACTCAAAACCTGTATGATGTGTTCATGTTATTCTGCTTTTGTTCGTTTTATAACCAACCATAAGAAGATAGAAGAACTCATCTTTCGTCATGATTATACAACAGGTGACACTTTGTTTAAAAATATTTTTTGAATCCTTTGAGAATTTTGTTTTGACCCTATTAAGCCCCTTCCCAATCTTTTCCCTGATCTATCCCCACCAACCCCTATACTATACACCTAACTATGTGACTTTTCCCCTTTTATTTATGAGACCTAACAAGACCAATTTTTGGATGTGTGGTCTTCCACCAGAGTGTGGCCAACTTACCAGGGACTACACTCTTATACAAAGCCAGTTCTCCTTTCAAAAGTTATCAAAATCCATAACTCCTTGGCTAAGTAAGAGACTCCATGCCCACCTCTGCTACCCCATGCTTGTGATTTGGTCTGGCTTGAGCTTGCCCAGGACTTATTTATGCTGTTACACCTGCTGCGACTTTATATATATAACTGCTCTGTTGTATCCAGAAGACAGTTGCCTGGTAGTCTTCCACCATGTCTAGTGACTGCATTCCTTCTGTCTCCTGTTGCTCAATGATCCCTGAGACTTTTGAGGTGGGGCTGTGGCATATATGTTCCGTTTAGAGCTGAGCCTTCTGCATAGACTTGTTTTTACTTATGGCTCTGTGTGAATTCACAGATTCCCTGGTCTACAGTCACCTCTAACATCTATGTAGTCATCTCTTTAGAATTTAATCCCCCTCTTTCCATCATTTCCTCATTCTCTGTCAGGTACCATCTTGTCTGGTTTGGTGTTGTCATTTTTTTTTCAGCCAGCTTTCAAATGTCCATTTGTGTTGGAAACATTTTCCTGATTATCTTAGCTTACAATAGCCTCATTCTTCATAATAACAATACTTCCTAGATGTCTGTTAAGCAATCTGCATGCACTATACCCTTTAAGTCTGAGAAGGTCAAATAGACATTGTGAGGATAATTTTACACAAGAATTTAATCTTCAGCATGATATATGTTCAGTGATGACCTAGCAAGGATTCTGATTTGAAGAGTTTAAATTCCAAAAGCTATGCACTTTCTTTTAAACTCAAAGTTTACCACACAAGCCACTGTTTTATTTCTACTTCTTTCATGGTGCTGATTTCATTTGGACAGATGACTAGAGTCATTTGAGTAAATTTCTCCATTTCCCTTTCAGTCTGGAATTCTCAAAGGCACAATTCCTATTCTATTCACATTTGTATTCTCAGAGGTATTTGCATAGAATCGGTGTTAGTGTACCTTTGCTGAGAGAAGGAGCACTATTTAATATAGGCTGTAGCAATGAATTGCTATTATTAACTTTTGGATTGGATTTTCTGTAATCACTATCCTTGATGAAAGAGAATAAACTTGATATCTATCTATCTATCTATCTATCTACATCTATCTATCTATCTATCTATCTATCTATCTACATCTATCTATCATCTATCTACATCTATCTACATCTATCTATCATCTATCTATCATCTATCTACATCTATCTATCTATCTATCTGTCTGTCTATCTATCATCTATCTACATCTATCTATCTATCATCTATCTATATCTATCTATCTATCTATCTATCTATCATCTATCTATCTATATCTATCTATCTATCTACCTATCTATTTATCATCTATCTACATCTATCTATCTATCATCTATCTATCTATCTATCTACCTATCTACCTACCTACCTCTATCTAACCCTTTCTTTTGTGTTCTCAGAAAATGAACCCAGAAATAAGAAGAAATAAAAACTTGGTTCCTATTGGTATATGTGGTGAGATTTTTCTTTGTGCTTAGGTAAAAGCTGCCTAGCTATAAACACAAGACATATTTGGTGTGTTGTTCTGAATGTTAATTTCTTGTAGGGTGGATGGTGTGTGAAGAATTATCTTTGTTATGAGTTGCATCAGCACATGAGCTCTGTAGCTTAGATGCTGCAGCACCAGTTGTATGGTGCCTTTGATATCAATAACCATGGGTACTATGAGCGGGTAAGAACAGAATTTATTCCCAGCCCAGCTTCTGATAGGGCCAGTCTCTTTCTCTATTTGATATTTGAAACATTTGGATGAAACTGTTGTCTGGCTGTGACATTTGGCAACATTACCAGACAGCATGATCAGTGATTGCCATCCCCTTCACGATTCAACATGCCAAATCTAAAAACTGACTGATTCTCTTATCTTCTAAGGTTAAGTTTGACAAATCTGTTCCTCCTGTTGGTGTGATACCTTTTAGGTTGTAAACTAAATGACTTAGTGCCTCAGGGAACAGCTTGCTTATGACCGAAAGCCTGAGCTTTAGATCCAAGATGCACCATTCACTCAGAGACCCTTTCTGTGTGCTAGAAAACACATGCATGATACTCTGGCACATTGCTCACAAGGCAGAGAAAAACAATGCCTTTGTCATAGAATTTTTAAGTAAAGAAGCACTAATAACATCTCTAGTGGAATGAGTGATGGAAAACCATTATTGGTCAGTGAGTTGCTTCCTCCTCTCCATAGAACAATGCTACTTTTGGAAACAAATATATGCATTCCTAAGTTAGGTTTGGAAGTACCTTGTTTTGTTGGTTTTATTATATTGTATGTTTTTGCCCCCCCGCCCCCCAAGGTGATCACATCAGCTAGGGTTTGTTTTAAAGGTAGAATTGCTCTAAAAGTTGAGACCCCTGCATTTGAAATGGTGGTTTGGAGACCAGAGGACTTGTACTATTGATATCACAGTTGTCCTAAAAGTCTGTGAGTTTACAGACCCAAGCATCAGAATTGGGCTTCAAAGGAGGGAAAACCATAGTGTCCCAGTGGCCATGTGCCATGCTTGAGAGCAATCAGCTACCTTCAGCTAGCACATTTCACTCCACCGTCAAGAGTAAAGTCTATTCAGTCAGAAGGTTTTGTTGGATAGTTGGTCTATGGTTTTATTTGTTTCTCCTCTTCCCTCCTTACTAGGTGAGTCATACCGTTGTTTCAGTTCAGTCACAGTCAAGTTCATTCAATCACTGTTAACTATCCTCATTCCTCTTTAGTGAATTTGTTTCTCTCTTTCTTCACATTTTATTCAGCTAATGAACAGCTCTATTTGCATTCCCATATTGGTACCTTTCTGAAAATCTAAGCAACCTAGCTCCTTAAACTTTATGTGAACAGGTTTGTCAAAGAAGAAAAAGGGCCCTAGTCTTATATCAAAATCAATGTAACTTATGGCGTTCTCAATAGTTTGCAAAGACATCTGCCTTAGGAATATCATTCTCTGTTTTTCTCCAAGGTCAATGTTCAACTAAATGAAGTCAGTTAGTTATTCAGACAAATGAAATTATATTTCTTCATTAAGACTTACATATTTTGAGCAAATATAATGATATATATTTAAGAAAATGTCATAATGAAGTGCATTATTTTGTGCAATAACAAAAATTATTAAAAATGTGTAAAACTTATTGAAATATAAAAACAGACTTACATGTTTTCTTGTTATTTAGTAAGTCACTACAGCCTTTTACTGATTTTTTAAAAATTAGCTGATTTGTTTTTGTAGCAGTGATATTTCTGTTTTCATTATACTAAGGCAGGTTTATGACTTGACTACAATATATAACAACAATTCACAGTAATATTTACATAGGTATGAAATGTTAAATTTTAAACAACCAACACAAAATTGCATATTTAGCATGTAAATTATTTGAATAATAGTTGCTACATGGACATAAAGTAGAATTCTCCTTCAGATCTGGAGGTTTCACATTCATGAACTCAACAACAAGCAATCAAAAATATTCAGAAGAAAATATGTCTATTCTGAACATCTACAAGAATTTTTCTAATAATTATTTTCCTAAATAACAAAGTGGAACAACTTCCTGAAAGGCATTTAGATTGTTTTAGACAATATGAGTAATGTGGAGAAGAATTAAGATATATAGACACGAGGAAGGGCAGTACATACTACTCTTTCCAAAGATCTGAAGTTAGTTCCCAACACTCATCTCAGGCTGCTCATAATCACTTTTAACTGCTGTTTCAATAGATCTGAAGCCCTCTTTGTGTACAAGTGGAGACAGCCACTTGTACAGTTACACATATGTACCATACTCATGCAGTCAGACAAAAATATAAAAATAAATCTTTAAAATTAAAACTATATAGAAGGGTACTGTAGATTCTATAGAAATATGTTAATAATATATTGTTTTATCTCAGATACTTTATACTCTGTATACTTTGGTATCAGTGTGGGTTTTGGAATCAGTTTAATGCTGAGGAATAACTATATTAACTGATTTTTTAAGCTTCGTAAGTCACATGATAGTCTACATCACATACCTCCAACAGTTGGTTCTTTTATTTATTTTTTGGTAAAGGTTTGTGATTATTTTCATGTACTTGAACTGCTAGGATTTTTGACTCCTTGGAATGGGACATGACTTCACTGGCAGTAAGCAAAGGGGTTACTTGAGATTGCATTGTAGTTGATGAGTGCCTTCCAGTGGTGGGGTTTGGTGAGTAGTGTTAACCCTGCAATTTTTCAGAAAAAAAAAAAAAAAACAACTTTACCACTTTGGACCAAATTTAAAGCAAACATTTATTAAATAGTACATACCGACTAAGAGATGGGCTTTGGTAAGGACCATTCTCCAGAATTTTCCACCTGACAATGGGGCATATAAGAACAAACCTATAGGTTACTATACTTTACCACGAGACTTTGTTGTTTCCCCAAAACTACAGTTCCCACTATTCTAGGAAGTTACCTATTTCCTGGGCTGGTTGTGTTTACAGGTAAATTTGGGGGCATTACAGTAGTACAGGTCTTTTTCTCCCACCTATTATAAACTGCCCAGCTTTCATAAGCAGTAGCCTCTAAGCATAGTTAGCATCATATTCAAACATTCATTGGTTAAAAATCCTTGAAGACAACAATAGCCAGGTATGAGGGTGCACAGCTGGAATCCCACAACTTAAGAAGTGGAAGCAGAGGAGTCAGTAATTAAACATCATTCATGATTTCTTAGGCAGTTTGAGACAAACCTGTGAAACATAAGACCCCATCTCAAAAATAAAATAAAAAGTAATTTCACAAATTGTGGTGGATTAATAACATTTCTTCTCTACATACACTCTAACAGTCTCTAGATAAAAGTCTGTTTTGAGGCAGGTCTACAATATGTAGGATTTGGACAACCTCCAGGTGACAGAATATTGTATGAACAGATATAATGCCTGGATGTTTTTTGAAGACTGAGGCTTTATTATAATGTGGAAGGATTTCATTAAAAGATGTTTGTTATAGGTTCACAAGGGGGAAATGACCTCACAGTCCATCTAGCCAATCTATGTATTTTGGACCCACTAATATAACAAAGAAAGAGTTTGTCTACCATTCCTTATTCTAATATCTCTGTTGTATGGATCATTTGTAACATTGAATCATTTTTTTATGAATAAGGTATGCTTAACATAGAAAATACTACATATTTAATTATACCACTTTGTAGTTTGAAGAGGAAAGGATATACTTATGGAGCCATTATTGTACTGTTGCAAACATATCCTAATACTATTATTCATCTGTGTAGTTATGATTTTATCCTTTACATACTGATTTATAATATACTTCACCAAGGAAGAGGCTTCCAACACTAACCATCTAAAAGCTTTCATCCCTCTCCCTCTCCCTCTCCCTCTCCCTCTCCCTCTCCCTCTCCCTCTCCCTCTCCCTCTCCCTCTCCCTCTCCCTCTCCCTCTCCCCTCTCCCCTCTCTCCTCTCCCTCTCCCTTCCTCTCCCCCTCTCCCTTCTCCTTCTTCCCTCCCCCTCTCCCTTCTCCCTCCCCCTCCCCCTCCCTCCTTCCTCTTCCCTCTTCCCTCCTTCCTCTTCCCTCTTCCCTCCTCCCTGTCTCTCTTCCCTCTTCCTCTCCCACCTCTCCCTCTCCCACCTCTCCCTCTCCCACCTCTCCCTCTCCCACCTCTCCCTCTCCCACCTCTCCCTCTCCCACCTCTCCCTCTCCCACCTCTCCCTCTCCCACCTCTCCCTCTCCCACCTCTCCCTCTCCCTCTCCCTCTCCCTCTCCCTCTCCCTCTCCCTCTCCCTCTCCCTCTCCCTCTCCCTCTCCCTCTCCCTCTCCCTCTCCCTCTCCCTCTCCCTCTCCCTCTCCCTCTCCCTCTCCCTCTCCCTCCCCTCCCCCTCTCCCTCCCCCTCCCCCCCTCCCCCTCTTCCCTCTTCCTCTTCCCTCCTCCCTGTCTCTCTTCCCTCTTCCTCTCTCTCCCTCTCCCTCTCCCCCCTCTCCCTCTCCCTCTCCCTTCCCCCTCCCCCTCCCCCTCTCCCTCTTTCTCCCTCTCCCTCTCCATCTCTCTCTCTCTCTCCATCCTTTTCTTTCTCCCTCCTTTTCATGCCTCTGTCTG
Organism: Arvicanthis niloticus; assembly: GCF_011762505.2. Lineage (NCBI taxonomy): Eukaryota > Metazoa > Chordata > Mammalia > Rodentia > Muridae > Arvicanthis > Arvicanthis niloticus. Next base: position 37,505,823 of record NC_047670.1, on the reverse strand, counting down.
TCTTTCTCTTTCTCTCTCTGACACACACATACACACACACCACATTAAAACTGTGTATTCTTGTCTTTTCACACAGTGGGTCTTATATAAATGTTCAACATATATATGGGAGTGGCTTAGAGACAGTTAATAGACACAGTGAAGGATAAAATCCTAAAGAATAAGAAAAAAATTATTAGGGCTAGAGAAAAGCTGATGGCTCTTACTTAGCTGGATCTCAAAATGCTTAAAATTCAATGTGTTTGAAAGGACATAAGAGGAGGAACTAGGCTTGGTGTTCATTGCGAGCAAGAAAACAAATGCTTAATTTAAATGCTATAAAATAAAGAAAAAGGTGTGCTCAGGCCATTGTTAGAGCTCTTTTAGACCTAAGAGAATAGAGATACAGGTTAAATATTCTCTTGGGTTAGTTTGCTCAAGATCATTAAGTGAAAAAATACTTCATTTAACCCCCCCCCCACCACCACCAACAACAAGTCAACTATCTCGAAGGGCACAGGAGTGAGGGAAATTAGCACAAATCTGTGGTGTAATGGAGGCGTTCTTATTCTGAGAACACAACAATGGATTTTCAGTTGAGCCTATAAGTCTGTGTTAAGGAACAAATCACCATGGCAAAATAAGAAAGTTCAGACAGGTCCCAGAATCAAATCAGAAGACCCAACTCAGCTCCTAGCACTTTTCCAAAGTGAGTTTTGTGGGTTATTTTTGTTTGCTTGTTTGTTTGTTTGTTATTTTTATAAACAGGAAAATAAACAAGCAAATCTTTGCCCTTTCCTGTCTCCAGTGGTTACTATGAGAAATCAGTAGAAGCGGATATAATTGATATGCCAAGCAATTGTGCCTCATGGAATGTCATCAGAATGTGTGTTTATTTCTACTTTCTCCTAGGCTCATTGTACTCACTCACTGACTGAATGTGATTGTGCTGTGTCTGATTTAAAAGATTAGCACACTTTAAACCAAAAATAACATCACATGTTGAGATGATCACAGTTTCTTATATCTGTAAAACATAAGACTGCTCACTCTACAACCAATAGCTTGGATCTTTGGGGGGGGGGGGTTCTTGAAATTATCCCTAATTTTGACAGAGAAATCTACAGGATTAAGCCTCTGCTGGCATTTGTAGTTGTGATTTTGGAAAAATATAGAAAACAAACTTAACAAAGGAGAAAGACCCTGTGGGCAAAGTCTTGAGCAATTAGACACAAACGCTGATGGCCCTTGCATAAGCATTAGTCAATGCAGGTGGAAATTTGATAATCAGGAGACTTATGAGAGGTTCAGTACAAGAGTCTCCATCAAAACCCTATCATATGGGCACAGCCCACTTTACCATACCAAAAATCCTGTGAAGCGAGCAGGAATTTGGCATCAAACATGTCTACAAGATGAACAGTGAAGACACAGTAAGCTAGCCTTATTAGTTAAGATAGGTACCATCTTGAAATCAAGGTTACTAGCCAGCAAAGCTAGCTTCATGAGCTGGCCTCTTGTCTTCTGGTAGCCTTTAAGGCCCTGATATTTCAGAATATTCCATACAGATATATTTTTAGAGTCATCATTATATCCCCTCCTGAACAGAATTAAAACGAGCTTTGTGTGATTTCTCACTTGTGGGCAACACACATCTGGCTCATCAGAAACATTCTACATTTCTGTCTACATAAGCATTCTAGTAACCTATTACAGTCAGCACTTCTTCCCTGTACTGGCCAGAGCAGCCAGCTAGCCCATCTCTCTCTTTTAGGTTTTCATCTGAGAGTCCGATACTGTCTAGCTGTTCACTGAGCTGCAGGGACAAGATCAGAATTCTGGAGTTGTCCTGTCAATGCATCCCTACTTTCTTGAAGTAAAATGAGAGCAGTCTATTTCACCTTAGTGATGGGGGGAGGGTGTTGTGGAGAGGAGGTTGTTCATAAGAGCTCTTGCCAGAAATGAATCTTTTAAATACTCAAGTGGTTTCTCTCAGAACTCACTTTGATATCTCAAATTCAGCTTTGAATTACAGAGTCCCTGGAAGATAAGTTCTAAATAGATATTTTTGTTCTTATTGTTGTTCTGATACAAGGTATCCCTATTTAGCTGAGGCTGTCCTGGAACTCACTGTGTAGATCAGGCTGGTCTTGAACTCACAGAGATACACCTGTCTCTGCCTGGCAAGAACTGTAATTAAAGGCATACAATCCTATGCCCTGATCTAATGAGTATTTTTGAATGACATGATAAACCACAAAAAAATAGTAATTTAATAGTGCTTGCTAAGAACTACATAGTACAGGAATATTTAATGGAAACACAATTTAAATGAGGGTCTTCTAGTAAGGTAGCTTACATATACTTATGTAAGAACTCCTTTTGTATGATCTTGGAAGAATATCCTAAGGACATACACAGAATACACTATGTATGTGATCATTAGTGAGCATTTTCTTTTGTAACTCTCCTTTCCTGTTATACTTTCTACATGTTACACTATTTTGAGCTATTCACATTATAGATAGTGAAGATTCTTAGAAGTATGCTTAAAACATAGTAATTTCTAAGAATTCTAATTTCTCATCCCTAAATTTCAGACATGCCAGGAATTTAAAAACATTGAACGCCTTGTTCATTTTTCCACTGTATGTTTTAATTCTAAGTTATATCATTGTTTTTATAAATAAATGTACTTTCCTCTTAAATAAAATGAGGGGAAAAGAATTTAAAGTAGCTAACAATTACCATAACATTATTGATTATTACATAGCACACCCCTATGATACCTACCCAGTACTGTTTCAGACAGGGACTCTCAGATTTCCTCTTTATATTTTTATTATTATCAATAACATCAAAGACAAATCAACCAGTCTGTCCCCTAGCTCACTTGTTTCAAATTTATTTTTATTTTTTATTGAATATTTTATTTATTTACAATACAGATATCATCCCCTTTCCCCTCCCTAGAACCCCTATCCCACCCCCCTTCCTCCTTTATGTTTTTATACCATTTTGATTACATGCATGTATTAAGGTCAGTTCTAGATTGAGAGTCTAGCAATACAATAAATGCAAATAGTCAAAGAACAAGCAAGGCATTAAACCCAATTACATGAACACTCCCATGATCACTGTTTCTAAATGCTTATCAGGATGACCAAAGTATCTGAGCCTACTTCACTGGCCTAGCCCAAGGACATTTTCATGTCTGAAGCCTACCTACTTCTTTGTTCTAGCCTAAAATTTAGATTTCTGTCTGAAATTACTTCATTGTTCTGGCCTAATATTTAGGTTCTTGCCTGAGATTACTTCTTTGTTCTAGCCTAAGATTTAGATTCCTACCAGAAATTCATTCTTCGTTCTAGCCTAATATCAGATTCCTGCCTGAAGCCTACTTCCTTGTCCTTGGCCAATGTCATATTCCTGCCAAGCAGCCCATTGAATTAGAATCACTCAAGTGCCAGAACAGAGAGAGTTTCCTGCAGTTTTTCTCTGTACAGGTAACAAGATGTAGGGCCACAGAGGACAGAAGCAGGGCCTGTTGAAGTTTCTCTCAGGTACACTGAATGTACAGGGATCTGGTCATATGCTTGGCTCTATGGGAAGTTCAGGTAATAGTAAAAACCATGTTAACACAGTTAAATTTCAATGCAAGCTAACAACTATTCACAAATCCACTTCCCATTAATTCAACGGTTCTTCATGGGGTGGGAAGGTCCAACGTTGTCTTCCCAAGAAACTTTGTCTCAACTGTGGAAAGAATGGGTTGTCTCTCTTGGCATCTGGTAGGTAGAAGCCAGAAATTGGTAGACATAGAGAAACAGATGGGAATAACTATCTAGTACAAAATATCAGCAGTGACTAGATTGGGGTTTCTAGCTGTACCCTGCTCCATGGGTCTCAAAAAGGTACCCTAGTCACCACAGTGCCTTGTGATAATTCAGAAAGCATGAAGGAGACTTTGAAGTGGGTGTACATTAGCATGCTAAGACAACATGCTACTTCCGTTTTTACAAATTTTGCAAAGAAACTGATTATGTAAGTATATTTCTGGGTTTAATTTGGAACTTTGTAAAGGGTCCAACAGTTGTTTCTCAAAGTTTCTGTTTCATCACTTTGACAATAAATCCACCACTGCTAATAAATCCCATCCTTCCACCTTTGTGGTAACACATACCATCCTGGATGAGGTTACTTTTAGGGGTGTGGGGGGAGGTGGGGAGAGAGGAGAGATGAGAGGGAGGAAGAGAAGAGAGATGAGACAAAGACAGACAGAGAGACAGAGACAGAGAGACAGAGACAGAGAGACAGACTGAGAGATAGAGAGTGAGAGACAGGTATTACCTTAGTTTTGCAAGAGAAGAAGTAGAGACCACCAATGCCCATTGATAGACTAGGGCTTGAACTGCAGGTAAAATTACTGGTTAATTTTTACATATATTTATTTATTCTCTGTGTTTATGTATATGGATGTACTCGTGGAGTTGAACAGATAAAAGACTAGAGCTGGTCCTCTCCCCTCACGAAATAGGTTCTGGGTATTTAACTCACGATGTCAGACTTGGCAGCAGATTACCTGCTGACCACGTAAATGGTTCAAATTTATTTGTTATTTCAACATTTTAAACAATTTGAATCAATTTCCAGCTCTAAACTTATGACACATGCTGTAGGACTCCAGATTTAGGCATTGGCTGAACTAGCAAGTCTACCCTCCTCTTCCCATCTGGCACCAGGTGGAGCTAGTTTAGATGTTTTATTTTTTCTTTTTCAGTTTGCTTAACACCTCACTCAGCCAATCCCCTGCTCTCTCTGCCTGGATCCCCAAGTATTTGCAGCCATAAGGCTGGCATTTAGTATCAGGTGGCAACTGTGGATAGAAAATGTTGAAATATTTAACAATGCTATTGTGTATAAAACTTACCCTTTTGATCTCTTCAGTGATGAACAAACACCCCCCTATTAATCACTGATTATTTTTCTAGGAGAGTCACCACATATATACTTTAATAAAAGGTCTGTAATTTATCAAAGAATGAACCTCTTTTTTATTGGATATTTTATTTACATTTCAGATGTAATCCCCTTTCTCCATCCCCCCCCAGGAACTCCCTATCCCATCCCCCCTCCTGCTTCTATGAGGATATGCCCCCACCCACTCTCCCTCTCCCACTCCCACTTCCCTACCCACGATTTCCCCCACACTGAGGCGTCCAGCCTTTACAGAGCTAAACAAAGAATTCGCAACTGAGAAAACTCAAATGGCCAAGAAGCACCTAAAGAAATGTTCAATATTCTTAGTCATCAGGGAAATGCAAATCAAAACAACCTGAGATTCCACCTCACACCAGTCAGAATGGCCAAGATCAAAAACTCAGATGATAGCAGATGCTGGCGAAGATGTGGAGAAAGAGGAACACTCCTCCATTGTTGGTGAGATTGCAAGCTGGTACAACCACTCTAGAAATCAGTCTGATGGTTCCTCAGAAAATTGGACATAGCATTACTTGGGGACCCAGCTATACCACTCCTGGGCACATACCCAGACAATGTTCCAACATATAACAAGGACACATACTCCACTATGTTCATAGCAGCCTTATTTATAATAGTCAGAATGGACTTCTAAAATTGAAAGACATAGAGAAAAAAAACTATGTGGAATACATGGAAAGGTACTCTCCAAACCACTACTCCAGGAAAACCATATTATGGCAGGACCCTGAGATAGAACAGCATGATTTCAAAGCCGAAGGAGCCATTCAATCGTGTAAAAATTAATGACCTATATACAAGTTCAGTAATAATAATGATAACCCCAAGGTTGCCAAGTATCTAAAATTAAAATTGGATATATTGTTCATTTATTACAGGAAGATGTTACCCACTGACATTAAGAAGAAGAAAAAAGGCATGTATGAGATTCTTTCATAGCCAAATGGATTTTCATGCTGCACCCTAAACCATTTATGGTTCCCATTGAAGTCATAAGCCAAATATCAGGCATCAAATATTATAAGTAGAGAAACAATCATTGACCCAGAATCTAGTTCCAGGAATTGTAGTGAAGAATACAGAATATTTTTAGTTTGAAGAAATTTAGCTTATCTATCTATCTATCTATCTATCTATCTATCTATCTATCCATCTGTCATACTGAGCCACTTGGTACCTCTAATACTACAGAGCTTAGCCTGTAGTATTTTAACATGTAGCCAAAAGTGTTCTGGATATTCTACTGAGAAAACTTTTAAATAAGATTAACAAATAAACCTATTCCCCGTGAGGGAAACAATTTGCTTTCCATAATTTGATTGAGTCCCACTTAATCAGTTGAAGGCAAAACAGAACAAAAATCTGACCTTTCGTGAACAAGAGAGTAATCTGCTGAAGATAGCCTTTGAACTTGAGTTCCGATGTTGGCTCAACACTGATTGCCAGTGCAATTACAAATATCAGACTTGCCAAGGACCCACAAGCACATAAATAGGTCTTTAAAATATTTTTACTTCTATTTGCATGTGTTTAGCCATATATATACTCATGTGTATTTATTTCTCTCGAGAATCCTAGCTGATACACAACCCAAGGAAAGGATTTCATACTTTAAGGTAAGCACTAAGAATAAGCCAATGGGCAAAGGGTACATGAAATGATCCATTTGTTTGAAGGCTTTGGAGCTTGCCTTTAGCAATAACCTGGAGTAACCAGGTACAGAGCAGACAGCATACACTTCTTCAGAGTTTGTCTACATTTTTTTTTTTCAGGGAAAAACATCTAACTTTTAAAAAGCATGTTCCAAATGCTCCTGTATGTTATTTGTGAGACAGATGGGGGAATATGTCTTTCCCTGGGATGATAGAAAAATGGCTAACACAGTACTAACACTGTTAAACTGTTAAAACCACTATCAGCGCTAATGAAGATCTTTCTGTTCTTATTGTATATATGCTTTTTGATGGGTGGTCCTTTTCCTTTAATAAGTAAAGACTCTGAGAGATGAAGCAATTTGATTTTCCAATTAGCAGTTATTGGACCCTTCTTTTGCTTCCCTAGCTGCCTTGAACACACAGATTGATGGTCGAAAAGCCACACGGATTATTCATATACCAATGCTACCCACCCAAAACACTCCACAGATGCCTTGAGGAAGATGATGTTACAGTTTGCTGAGCTCTTGAAGGCAAGGGCTGAGCCCAAGCCTCAGCCTGGGCTATTAGAGACAGGCCTCAAGGTTTTAAGATGACTTTGTAACTTTTGATACTTATGATATACAGTAAGCGAGTACTTTCTTCTCATAGTTAGAAAAGAGACTGCTTTGTCTAGGGTTGACTGAGCAAGTAAAACTCTGCTTAATTCAAACACAAGCCTCAGTGGCTGTGACCCTTTTGGAGTACAAAATGAGGCTGTTCAGGTCATGCAGTGAAAGACTCCATCGATGGCTTCCCTGGAGTTGCAACATCAGAGCCAATAAAAGCAGTGCTGGTTTGTGAAGGGAGAATGATAGCTGGCTTTGGGACAAGTGGGAAAGAAACTTCCCCCTCTGGCTTCAGAGTGGTGAGGGCAGGAAGAATGGCATAGGAAGCATAAAATAGAAAAAGAAGAATTGAGACTACAGAAGGATGAGGGTGCTCAGAAGTCAGAGAAGAGAAACCGTGGGTTCTGATCACTGGAAGGATTCCAAGGTGTTATCAAGATTTGGGGCCAAGGGCTCAAAGCTGTAACACTGGCTACTGACAAAGGTTGAGCAATCTATGTATCTAGGCCTATCTGGAAGCTGTCACATCAGCGTCAGCAGTCCCCATGTCCAGAGGAACTTTGACCTCATCCGACTGTATAAGAGTTGCAAAAGGTCTAAGATTATCGAGCCTGAGACCTAAGACCTACACAATGACTGTGTCTTAGTTAGGGTTCCTATGACCACGATGAAACATGATGACCAAAGCAACTTGGGGAGGAAAAGGTTTTTTGAAGTCTTTTAAAATTCAAAGTCTCTCAAGGATAGGCTCCTGTAAAATCAAGATTAAATCAAATACTTCCTTTCTTCAAGAGGGAAGAACCAGGACACAGGCACAATTTTAACAAAGCAAAACCAAGCTCCCAAGTGTGATATCCAATTATGTGGGATTCACTCACATTTGTGCTCCTCCAAAGGGCTTGGGTCACTTCTCCAGCTCTTTCCTCTGCAGCACTCAGAGTTTGTCTTCTAGACTACAGGTGGCTCTGTTCCATAGCTGTTGCTGTTCTTCGTGGTCATCCCATGCCACTGGCACTTCTGAAACTGCTAGGGCTACTCACTGCACTTTCACCAGTAGCCTCTTGTAGGCTCTCCTCAGGGACTCTAGCCCTGCCACACAGTGCCAGGCTGCAGCTGCTCTCCATGACTCCTTCATGCATTCAAAACAAGAACCACCTTGGTGATTCTTACACTACCAAATTTGGCTGCTAGCACAAGGTGCAACTTTGGTTGCTTCCGTAACACAGTTTCTATGTCCTCACCCCAAGGAAACACTTCCCAGTAGATTTCACCTCAATACTAGTCTCTTCTTAATCAAGGCTGATTCTTAAGCCTCAGCTGATCACCATCTCTTGTCCCAGCAAAGCAAAGGTTTTTTTTTTCTTAACGGTTCTAGTCTCTTGTTAATCACCGGCAATTCTTCAAGCCCAGCTGTCCAGAAAGCACAGATTCTTCACACAAATAATCCAATAGAGTCTTTGCTTCCCTCTGAGACTTCACAAGGCAGACCTCTATCTTCTCCACTGCTCTCAACGTTCTTATCTTCCAGGCTCCTACAGAGCAATTTACTGAGCTCTCAATACTCAATGGCTTTTCTAGCTCAACCTTCCAAAGTCCTTCCACAGTCTTCCTCAAAATGACATGATCAGGTTTGTCACAGAAGTACCCCACTACCCTGGTTCCAACTGTCTTAGTTAGAGTTACTATTGCTGTGATGAAAAACAACATGGCCAAAGAAACTTGAGGAGGGAAGGGTCTATTTACCTTACATTTCCAAGGGAGTCAAGACATGAACTCAAACAGGGAAAGAACCTGGAGGCAGGAGCTGATGCAGAGACCATAGAGAAGTGTTTCTTACTGGCTTGGTCATCATAGCTGCCCACCATCCATCCTGCTTTCTTATATAATGCAGAACCACCAGCCAAACGATAGCACCACCCACAATGGGCTAGGCCTGCCTCCATCAATCACTAATGAGGAAATGCCCTACAATCTAATATTATAGAGGCATTTTCTCAATTGAAGCTCCCATCTTTTCAGCCTGTGTGAAGTAGACACAAAACAGGCTAGTACAGCCAGTAACCATAGGTGGATGTACTGCCTACTGCTGCTCCCACCTGCCTGTTGCTGCCAAGCACAACCAAGGGAAGTGAAATCTGCTACCCACAAGCCTTTCTCCCTATTTACTCATGTTTTCTAGAGGCGGAGGAAAAGGACGTCACCTATTGTTTTCATAAGACAACCAACCAAAAATAAATCTTGGGAAATGTTCAATGTTGGTAGAATAGTGTGAGAAATGTTTGTCAAGAGTTTTAGCAAGTGTTCAAAGCATACTCTTATGAATTGGCCAGGCTAGGATGAAGACTTTCATTTAACAGCCAGAATGGATCAGAAATATGTATGTTCATATGAACAACCATTTACACACCTGTCTATTCCCATTTCCAACTTCCCATTCCACATTCCTATGGGCACTTCTACATATTCATAGTGTATGATCAAGACTACCACGTACTGCTTCACTCAGCCAGGTTTGCTGACCATACATGAGTTCCTAGTATGGCCCAATCCCTACTCTTTGTTCCTCACCAGAGGAAGAAAGATTAGGTACAGATCTATGTCAATAAATCAACCTTGCCCAATCTAGAAAAGGGAACAGTTCCATACTATGAGAGCACAGCTGAAGGAAACCAAGGTGTAAGGTGGAAGCTAGAATCAGCAAAGTTGACATCTTTAGGCAAAGGACATGGGACAGAAATGTCATATTATTATTGTCTGTGGTGTATCTATATTTTAATCTATTTGTCAGATAGGAACGGAGGGAAAGAGATCAGGAACCATTAAACTCTGAGTCAGGGTGATTGATACAAAAGTACCAGGATCCTTCTTAAAATGTTACCTGAAGACCACTGACACTGTATGCGCACTCTTCCCATGACACTTCAAGAAGCAGGCTGCTAACACTCACTGCAAAAGAGTTATTTGCTGCCTTTTGGTTTTACCTGGGCAGTATGTAATCATTCTACTCCAGTCAAACAGCTCATCTCCATGAAGTCCCACATTTTGTAAGCACAACAATAACACCAGCCACAAACCTACCACATATCCTAGATCTTGTTCCTAATCTGAAGGCCAAATTCTTGGTATTTAAGGATACCTCAAAAAGAGATTTCCTCTTGAGGAATCAGTATGTTTCTTAATTTTTAAACAAGATAAATCAGCTCATTCTTTCACCTAGGCACATTTACTTACCTGAGCTGATGCAGTCAGTCATTAAGCATTACTGTCACCCACTATGAACCAGGCTGTAGAGTGTCTGACAAACAAGCAGAAACACACACAAACAAACAAGTTCTGTCAACTAGGGAGAGGACAAATCCATAGGCAGAGATGCCTGCAAGGAGAGGTGTGAGGGGTGGCTGTTTGGGGAAGGTCCTGCTTTAGTCACAGTGGAAGGTGAATCAGTTGGTCCCACAGACAAAGAGAGGAAGAATAGCTCCCACCCAGAAGACAGCATTTCCAAAGGTGCAGAGATGGGAAGAGTTTTGCCCCTTTATAAGCTGAAGTGGTACAAGCAAGGACAAGGCCAGCAAGCTGTAGCTTTGAAGCAGTGAGCAACTGGTGGTGAGAAAGACCACTGGACTTACATTTCAGAAACATCACTTGGAAACAGTCTAAATGACACACTGGAATAAAGAAAGCCAGCACATAGAGAGTTCATGAGCAGGAAGCAGCAGTAGCATGGCTTTGGTGGAGAAAGAGCTGCTATGGTTCTACTTCTTCCCAGGCCTGATAACTCTCTATCTCTCTGTGCTCCAGATACAAGCTTTTAGCCTGAAATTGTAATTTGCATTTATTTTTTTAAACTTTTCTCCTGGGATCCAATTTTATCCAAAAGAAGACAGTTGTCCAAGTGTAGACACCATCTGAAAAATTTTTATATGCTTTGTTTTATAATATTTTTCATACCTTCATCAACCCACTGAGAAAATCTCTCTAGAATTCATCACTACAGCCATACAGTCATATGTGAAAAGAAAAGATGCAGAAAAAATTGTACAAACAGTAGATACCTCCTGGCACATCTAGTTCTTACTGACACACTCAGTATAAGCATTGATGCAGCTCCATTGTCTTGTAAACATTTTCACAAATTTCATCATCCTGATGCAATATTGTCTTATATAATACCATGTGTCATATGCCATATACTTTCTCTTGCTGGGTACATTGAGTTTTACTGACTATATGTAAAAACTATTTGACAAATAAGTAAAGATTACTAAAATATAACCCTGAGGTCTAGTCTTCTTAATCCCTCACTGGAGTTTACTTGGTCATTGCATCCAGCAAGCACTTTGAGGTATGCTAATACAGTGTTGGGCATGGGTCCACGAAAGTGGACCAGATAAGAAGGGTTTCCTGAGGAGACTACAAGATCCATTAACCTGAGCTGAAATCTGATCCTCGGGGATAGATACATGTTCCTCAATCACTTCCTTGTGTGAAGAATGTGCAATGAAAGGAAAAAGACTCTTTCCTAATTAGTGTGGATCATGTACACATGTAAAGGAGCTGAGGCTGAGTTTATAGAAAACTCTAACCCAGGATGAACTGTAATAGAAAGAAGACAAAACTGGTGAGTGATTTAGCCAGCCCAAAGATTCCAAGAAGATCTTTTGGTTCTAATTTGTGATCATGTCCTTTAAGGAGTGTATGTGGCTTTTCCTGGAAATAAAGCAAGACTGGCAGCGAAATGGGCTAACCAAAGAAATGGCCCATGGGAGCGTTTGACTTGTGAATTTCAGAAGACTGTCTTAAGGAACGTAAACCTACCAACCCCATTCCAGGAAAGGAGAAAAGAGAGGGGTTAGGAAAAGATAATAGTTTGGAAGTTTCCTGTTGCTCCATTCCTGGAATCTTAGCACATGCCTGGACACCAAGAGGCTGCTTGGTGTGCATGTATTATGCCCACCATCTTGCTCCATGTTCTCAAACCTTCTCTGTCTTAGAATGTCTGTATTCCTACGTATATCCATTTTGCTTTCATTTCTTTAAATGTCTGTATATGTCAAAAGTTGACCACCTACCCACAACCTGAGGATCCTTACTCCACATAACCTTTTTCTTAGAGTGACACAGATCTTTGAAAATATCTATTTCTACATCCCTCTGAAAATTAGAAAAGGAAAAGAAAGAAAGGGGACAGAAAGAAATAAAAAAAGGAAAGATGAGAAATTAAAAATGATGGCAACCTGGGGTTGTTTTCTTTATATTGGATACATCCTTAGACTGTTTAGAGAAGTCCCCAAACAAAGCTTTACACAAGGGCCCTTTTTATTAAATAAGCTGCAAACCACATATAGACAAGCTGGAACATACAGTCCTGTCCCCTTGCTGTAGAACTACAGCAGAATCAAACCCACAAAAAGTGGCATCTATTAACACCAACTAAAAGACAGCTTAGAGATGAGCCCTGATCTGTGATGCAGTGTGAAGAAAGGACAACACAGGAAAGTGATGGGAGGTGCTTGAAGTCAGGCAGGGTTGGTGCCATTGGCTGGACTTGGTGAGTAGTGACATGACTAGGTAAGCCTTCCTCATCTTGGGACACTGTGGTGGTTTGAATAAGAATAGCCCTATAAGCGCATATGTTTCTAGGGTGTATCCCCAGTTGGTAGAACTGGTAAGAATTTGGAGGTATGGCATTGTTGAATGATACATGTCACTAGGAATGGCTTTGAAGTTTCAAAACCCTCATTAGGTCCAGTCTGTAGTCTTAGTCTCAGTCTCTCTCTCTCTCTCTCTCTCTCTCTCTCTCTCTCTCTTCCTCCCTTCTTCCCTCCTACCCTCTCTCCCTCCCTCCTCCTTTCCTTCCTTTCTCTCTCTGCATCCAACTTGAAGATAAGACATGGGTTTTCAGCACCATGCTTACCTGCCTGGTGCATTATTCCCCATCACAATGGTTGTGGATTCAGGCTCTGATACTCTAAGTAAGTCACATATTAAATGCTTTCCTCTGTAAGTTGTCATGTTATGGTGTTTCTCCAGAGCAAGAGAACAGTTATTAAGACAGGCACATTGTTGATGGAGAGCATATGAGTCAATGAGTCATCTAATTCTCCACACTGTATTCCAGATCCCAGGAGGAAGCATATCTCAGTCATTACTGATGATTTCAGTGCACTCTAGTGCTCTTCAAAATGACAATGGACAACATCAAATATGAAATAAAATTAAATACATCAAATATAATCTTGTGATGCAAGGCATTTCCATCTGGTCCATACTATGTGATGTAATGCTCTATAGGGAAGAAAACCAACTGAAGACATCTTTTAAAATTCTTAGAGATCAAAGGAAATTTTCATGTAAGGAACAGCAGTAAGAAAAGTGCGCTTACCTGGGAACTATATAGCATGTAGGGGCTGGCTCATTTCGAAGATTCCTATCCTCTGTCCTACATCTATTCAAGGGTGGCAGAGAGAAAAGACTGAACATAAGTTGGAAATCAGCCATATGAGCACTAAACTTTACAGAATTCTTCCCTCATCTTTGCTGGGAATTTGATTTAAGTTACACAGATTCCTCCTCCTCCTCCTCCTCCTCCTCCTCCTCCTCCTCCTCCTCCTCCTCCTCCTCCTCCTCCTCTCCTCCTTCCATTCTTCCCGTTTCTTCCCTTCCTCCTCCCCCTCCTCCTCCTTCTCTTCCCTCTCCTCCTTTTCCTCCTCCTCCTTTTTCTTCTTTGTCAGCTGTAAATTTGGGGCCCTCAAGCTTTGTTTGCTCTTAAGGCAGAGGTGAGAGGGTAACTGGGCCAGAGACAACAAACTTCTCCAGTAGTTTTTCTAATGCAGGAGCTAGACATCACCTCAATTGGATTGGGAACATGAGCATCAACTTAAGTCTTAAGAAGTTTAAAAGTAGCACTTTTTCTCTCTACTATATTCAAGTGTTAAAACAGCCTCTTTCTAGAGAGTTATTTCAGTGTTGTTTTCTGATTTCAAATTAAGTGCCGAACAATATTTACTCATGGCTATTTTCAGAGGAGAGAAAATAAACATGCACTCCCTTTATCTAAGAAAGGAAGGAAAAACAAAGGAGATATAAAAGGATCTATCATTACATTCAGCAGCAGTAGCAGCAGGATCACCACCACCATCATCATCATCATCTTGGAAGAAAGATTCTGACCTCTGACTACATATCTTTGACATCACTTTTGTGAAACAACATGCTATTTTGCTTTGTGGAAATCTAATATAGATAAATTGTTTCTAAAATTATTGTGTGACAGAAAGTCAAGAGTAAAAGGAGATTCCAACCCAACCTCATTCATTATTGTCATCATCATGAACATTATTACTAATAAGTCTCTAAGTTCCTGGTTCTCATATAAGTTTCCCATGGGCATTCTTTCATAAGAAAGATGCCTACACTTTAAGGTTGGTTCTTCTATAGTTACATTTTTTTTTTTTTTGAAGTTAAGGAAACTGAGGTACCCAGAGGTAGTATGAAAGTCAATAAAATTTTATATATGGGCTTATACTGAATTATAGATCTTTTGATTTTAGAGTTTACATTGTCATCTCAGATGCTTTATATAATAAGTGAATTTGAATCTTGGCATTGGTTAACTTCATTACAAGAAAATCAGTGTACAAACAGACAGATCCCTGGTCTGAGTCCTAAGGTCTGTTTGTAGTCTAGTTCATCAATAGTTCTTTTTTCCCACTTTGGCCAGTTTCCTTACCACATGGACCTTCTTTTCTTTAGTCATATCATAAGTGGTTGGATTAGAACCCTTTCCAATGCTGAAATTCTGTCATACAGTAATTTCAGGAACAACATATCCGTACTAGATTTCCTCGAAGCATAAGAAGATGCTGTTTCAGAAGAGTAATGTCCATGAGACAGCTCTGTATTCAGAGGTCAGAATCTGTCTTCCAAGTTGCATAGATGTTAGGCTAAGATCTCCACCTTGTGTTTCATCATCCCCCCAAATCCAGTGAGAGCTGCTCTGCACTTGTCCCTCCACACCAGCAGATACACTCAACCCCCTGAGGCTCTGATGGCTTTAGCAGCCATTGAGGCTGATAGGGATAAGCAATGCTTACTTTTGTAATCACGTTCTCAGCTTCATGAAAAGCTCCACTAAATGAGCCCTTTAAATAGCAATCTTCTTAGCACATTTAAAAGTAATTCAATTTAATTCTTCAGAAATGCATTTACCACACCAGGCAAGTCCTACCTTTATCTGCAATCTGACTTTTGAATATTTATCAGTCTAACAGGAGCGGGGACATTTTATTCTTATGGAGGAGAAGATATAAATTCACTGATTGAGAGTATATTCATTGCCAGACTATTTATTGTGCATTAAGTTCTGTCCTAGGAACTAAAGAAACTGCGGTGAGTTAAGATTGGTACAGCAAGGATCTGCACATAAGTTTAAATTCTAGGGTATTCATTAATCACTTCAAATGCTGTACCTTAAAATAGAAAGCTAATGTGATAGGAGAAGTCTGAGTTTTCTTACATATTCCAACTGTAAACACATGTAGGGGATTCCTGCAGGACATGAAATTTGTTCCCTGTAGCTAGGGAAAAAACAGCAATAACAATGGCAAAAATGGAACACGGGAGAAAAAGAGGGTTAAATAAAATGAGAAGATGAAAGTTGAGTACCAGGACACACAGGAAAGAGAGCTCACAACACTCTGAAAGAGTACCCAGGGCTCGCCCCTCCTCCAGTCTGAGGCCTGCGGGTAAGTGCACCCAGGAGCCCCCCAGACACATTCTGGGGGATCCATAGAACCCATAGCCAGCGCTAGCACGCCCCGTCCGCTGCTCGCCCCTCCTGCAGTCTGAGGCCTGCGGGTAAGTGCACCCAGGAGCCCCCCAGACACATTCTGGGGGATCCATAGAACCCATAGCCAGCGCTAGCACGCCCCGTCTGCTGCTCGCCCCTCCTGCAGTCTGAGGCCTGTGAGTGAGTGCACCTAGGAGCCCCCCAGACACATTCTGGGGGATCCATAGAACCCATAGCCAGCGCTAGCACACCCCTTCCCCTGCTCGCCCCTCTTGCAGTCTGAGGCCTAAGGATAAGTGCACCCAGGAGTCCCCCAGACACATTCTGGGGGATCCATAGAACCCATAGCCAGCACTAGCACGCTCCTTCTGCTGCTCGCCCCCCCTCCGGTCTGAGGCCTGCAGGGTCTGAGTCCCAGACCAGACCTCTACCAGGTCTGCAGTTGTGTGGACCCCGGATTCCACCTGAGACATACTGGAAGGTCCGCTCAACCCAGAGCCACAGAGGAACAACTGAACTCAGAGTGTCAGACAACATACCCTGAGATATCCAAGAGGAGACACTGCACCCAGAACAGCAGACATCTAGCTGGACTGCTACCTTGGAGGCACCATATCCTGAGGCATCCTAGAGATACCACTGTAATCAGGGCAGCTGGAAAAAAACCACAAAGACATCTGGACTCCTAGAAGACCAAACAAAAGAGAGACAACTGGAAAGACAGGCTTCAATCAGAGACAGAAGTACAGGTAGCACTAGAATTAACCAGATGGCAAAAGGCAGGCGCAAGAACGTAAGCAACAGAAACCAAAGTTACATGGCATCATCAGAACCCAGTTCCCCCATCATAGCAAGCCCTGAACACCCCATCACACCAGAAAAGCAGGATTCAGAATTAAAATCACTTCTCATGATGATGATAGAGGACTTTAAGAAAGACATAAATAACACTCTCAAAGAACAGATAGAAACCCTTAGAGAGGAAACACAAAAATCCCTTAAGGAATTACAAGAAAATGCAACCAAACAGGAGAAGGAATTAAACAAAACCATGCAGGATCTAAAAACGGAAGTAGAAACAATAAAGAAATCACAAAGGGAGAACACCCTGGAGATAGAAAACTTAAAAAAACGATCAGGAGTCATAGATACAAGTATTACCAACAGAATACAAGAGATGGAAGAGAGAATCTCATGTGCAGAAGATACCATGGAAAACATAGACACAACTGTCAAAGAAAATGCAAAATACAAAAAGCTACTAACCCAAAATATACAAGAAATCCAAGACACAATGAGAAGGCCAAACCTAAGGATAATAGGAATAGATGAGGGGGAAGACTCCCAACTTAAAGGACCAGTAAATATTCTCAACAAAATTATAGAGGAAAACTTCCCTAACCTAAAGAAAGAGATGTCCATAAATATATAAGAAGCCTACAGAACTCCAAATAGTTTAGACCAGAAAAGAAATACTTCCCACCACATAATAGTCAAAACATCAAATGTACAAAACAAAGAAAAAATACTAAAAGCAGTAAGGGAAAAAGGCAAAGTAACATATAAAGGCAGACCTATAAGAATTACACCAGACTTCTCACCAGAGACCATAAAAGCCAGAAGATCCTGGACTGATATCATACAGACCCTAAAAGAACATAAATGTCAGCCCAGACTACTATACCCAGCAAAACTGTCAATCATTATTGATGGAGAAACCAAAATATTCCATGACAAATCCAAATTTACACAGTACCTCAACACAAACCCAGCACTTCAAAGGATAATTGGTGGAAAACTCCATCACAAGGAGGGAAACTACAACCTGGATAAAGCAGGAAAGTAATCTTCCAAAAACCGTAAAAGAAGGTAGCTACACAAACATATCCCCACTGCCAATAACAAAAATAACAGGAAACAACACTCATTTTTCCTTAATATCTCTTAATATCAATGGACTCAATTCTCCAGTAAAAAGACATAGACTATCAGACTGGATATGTAAACAGGACCCAACATTTTGCTGCATTCAGGAAACGCACCTCTGTGGAAAGGACAGACACTACCTCAGAGTAAAAGGTTGGAAAACAATCTACCAAGCAAATGGTCCCAAGAAACAAGCTGGAGTAGCGATTCTAATATCAAATAAAATCAGTTTTCAACCAGAAGTAATCAAAAAAGATAAAGAAGGACACTTCATATTCATCAAAGGAAAAATGTACCAAGAGGAACTTGCAATTCTCAACATCTATGCCCCAAATGTAAGGGCACCCACATACATAAAAGACACTTTACTAAAACTTAAAGCATACATTGCACCCTACACAATAATAGTGGGAGATTTCAACACCCCACTCTCAGCTATGGACAGGTCATGGAAACAGAAACTAAATCGAGACACAATGAAACTAACAGAAGTTATGAACCAATTGGACTTAACTGACATCTATAGAACATTTCACCCTAAAACAAAAGAATACACCTTCTTCTCAGCACCTCATGGTACCTTCTCGAAAATAGACCATATAATTGGTCACAAAACAGGCCTCAACAGATACAAAAAGATTGAAATAATCCCCAGCACCTTATCAGACCACCATGGATTAAGACTTGTCTTTGACATGGACAAAAACATCAGAAAACCGACATACACTTGGCAACTGAACAATGCTCTACTCAATGACAACTTGGTCAAGGAAGAAATTAAGAAAGAAATTAAAGACTTTTTAGATTTAAATGAAAATGAGGACACATCATATCAAAACATGTGGGACTCATTGAAAGCAGTACTAAGAGGAAAAATCATAGCTCTAAGTGCTCACAAAAAGAAAGTGGAAAGAGCATACACCAACAACTTGACAGCAAACCTGAAAGCATT
Organism: Arvicanthis niloticus; assembly: GCF_011762505.2. NCBI lineage: Eukaryota > Metazoa > Chordata > Mammalia > Rodentia > Muridae > Arvicanthis > Arvicanthis niloticus. The sequence goes on along the minus strand of NC_047670.1, from coordinate 37,486,914 downwards.
AGAACAAAAAGAAGCTAGTATACCCAAGAGGATTAGACGGCAGGAAATAATCAAACTCAGGGCTGAAATCAACCAAGTCGAAACAAAAAGAACTATACAAAATATCAACAAAACCAGGAGCTGGTTCTTTGAGAAAATCAACAAGATAGACAAACCCTTAGCCAGACTAACCAAAGGGCGCAGAGACAGCATTCAAATTAATAAAATCAGAACTGAAAAGGGAGACATAACAACAGAAACAGAGGAAATTAAAAAAATTATCAGATCCTACTACAAAGGCCTATACTCAACAAAATTGGAAAATCTGGAGGAAATGGACAATTTTCTAGATAGATACCAGGTACCAAAGTTAAAGGAGGAGCAGATAAACCACCTAAACAGTCCCATAACGCCTAAAGAAATAGACACAGTCATTAAAAATCTTCCCACCAAAAAATGTCCGGGGCCAGATGGTTTCAGTGCAGAATTCTTTCAGACCTTCAAGGAAGACCTAATACCAATCCTCTTCAAGTTATTCCATCGAATAGAAACAGAAGGAACACTACCCAATTTATTCTATGAAGCTACCATTACACTCATACCTAAACCACAGAAAGACCCAACAAAGAAAGAGAACTACAGACCAATCTCTCTTATGAATATTGATGCAAAAATACTCAATAAAATTCTCGCAAACCGAATCCAACAACACATCAAAACAATTATCCATCAAGATCAAGTAGGCTTTATCCCAGGAATGCAGGGATGGTTCAATATTCGGAAATCCATCAATGTAATCCACTACATAAATAAACTCAGAGAGAAAAACCACATGGTCATATCACTAGATGCTGAGAAAGCATTTGACAAAATTCAACATCCCTTCATGTTAAAAGTCTTGGAAAGATCAGGAATACAAGGCCCATATCTAAACATAGTAAAAGCAATATACAGCAAGCCAGTAGCCAACATCAAACTAAATGGAGAGAAACTGGAAGCAATCCCACTAAGATCAGGGACTAGGCAAGGCTGCCCACTCTCACCTTACCTATTCAATATAGTACTGGAAGTCTTAGCTAGAGCAATTAGACAACAAAAGGAAGTCAAAGGGATACAAATAGGAAAGGAAGAAGTCAAAATTTCACTATTTGCGGATGACATGATAGTATACTTAAGTGAACCTAAAACTTCCACCAGAGAACTCCTAAACCTGATAAACAACTTTAGCAATGTGGCTGGATATAAAATCAACTCAAACAAATCAGTAGCCTTCCTCTACTCAAAGGATAAACAGGCAGAGAAAGAAATCAGGGAAATGACACCCTTCACAATAGCCACGAATAAAATAAATTATCTTGGAGTGAATCTAACAAAGCAAGTGAAAGATCTGTATGACAAGAACTTCAAGTCTCTCAAGAAAGAAATTGAAGAACATCTCAGAAGATGGAAAGATCTCCCATGCTCCTGGATTGGCAAGATTAATTTAGTAAAAATGGCTATCCTGCCAAAAGCAATCTACAGATTCAATGCAATACCCATCAAAATTCCAAATCAATTCTTCATAGAGATAGAAAGAGCAATTTACAAATTCATTTGGAATAACAAAAAACCTAGGATAGCGAGAACTATTCTCAACAATAAAAGAACCTCTGGGGGAATCACCATTCCGGACCTCAAACTGTACTACAGAGCAGTAGTGATAAAAACTGCTTGGTATTGGTACAGAGACAGAAAGGACGATCAATGGAACAGAATTGAAGACCCAGAAATGAACCCGCATACCTATGGTCACTTGATATTTGACAAGGGAGCTAAATTCATCCAGTGGAAAAAGGACAGCATTTTCAACAAGTGGATGCTGGCTCAACTGGAGGTCAACATGTAGAAGAATGCAAATTAATCCATTCTTATCTCCTTGCACAAAGCTCAACTCCAAGTGGATAAAGGACCTTCACATAAAGCCAGGTACACTGAAAATATTAGAAGAGAAGTTGGGGAAGACCCTCGAATACCTAGGCACAGGGGAAAAGTTCCTGAACAGAACACCAATGGCTTATGCTCTAAGATCAAGAATCGACAAATGGGACCTCATCAAATTGCAAAGCTTCTGTAAGGCAAAGGACACTGTCAACAAGACAAAACGGCAACCAACAGATTGGGAAAAGATCATTACCAATCCTACATCTGATAGGGGGCTAATATCTAATATTTACAAAGAACTCAAGAAATTAGACGCCAAACAACAAAATAACCCCATTAAAAAATGGGGTACAGAGCTAAACAAAGAATTCTCAACTGAGGAAACTCAAATGGCCGAGAAGCACCTTAAGAAATGCTCAACATCCTTAGTCATCAGGGAAATGCAAATCAAAACAACACCGAGATACCACCTCACACCAGTCAGAATGGCTAAGATCAAAAACTCAGGTGATAGTAGATGCTGGCGAGGATGTGAAGAAAGAGGAACACTCCTGCATTGTTGGTGGGGTTGCAAGCTGGTACAACCACTTTGGAAGTCAGTCTGGCGGTTCCTCAGAAAATTGGACATAGCACTACCTGAGGACCCAGCTATACCACTTCTGGGTATATACCCAGAAAATGCCTCAACAAATAACAAAGACATATGCTCCACTATGTTCATAGCAGCCCTATTTATAATAGCCAGAAGCTGGAAAGAACCCAGATGCCCTTCAACAGAGGAATGGATACAAAAAATGTGGTACATTTACACAATGGAATATTACTCAGCTATTAAAAATAATGAATTCGAGAAATTCTTAGGTAAATGGATGGATCTAGAAAATATCATCCTGAGTGAGGTAACCCAATCACAAAAGAACACACATGGTATTTACTCACTGATAAGCGGAGATTAGCCCAAAAGTTTGAAACAACAAAGATTCAACTACCAGAAGACACGAAGCTCATGAAGAAGAAAGAACAAGTGAGGATGCCTAGGTCTTTCTTAGAAGGAGTAACTAAATAACCAAGGGAGCAAATATGGAGACACAGTGTGGGTCAGAATCATAAGGGGGGGTTGTAGGGAGACCATTGTGTCTGGGTATTCATTCCATAGGCAGTCACCAAAAATAGACGCTGATAGGGATGTCAGGATGGGAAAGCTGACAGCAGTCTGATAAGGCTGTCTCCTTAGAGGTCTCTCAGAGTCGGACATACCCAGAGACAGATACCCACAGCTATCCATTAATCTGATCAAAGTTCCCAATGGAGGAGTTAGAGAGTAAATTGAGGGAACCGTGAACCATACGGGCTGGTGGCCCTGTGAGGAGAGCAAGAATACCAACCAGCCAGAGCTCCCCAGGGTCTAAACCACCAGCCCAGGTGCACATAGGGAGAGACACATGACTCCAGCTGTATATGTAGGGGAGGATGGCCCTGTTGGGCATAGGTGGGAGACAAGATCATTGGTACCCTGAAGGCTGAGCACTGAGGGGGGGGGAATCTGAGGGTGGGGAGGGAGGCTGGGGGTAGGTGGGTAACACCTTCATAGAGGCAGGAGGAGGGGGGATGGGATAAGGGGTTCCTGGGTGGTGGGGGAAATATGGTAAGGGGATAAAATTTGAAATGTAAATATTATATCCAATAAAAGAGGGGAAAAATAGAAAAGCGGTTAGAACCAACATTCTTAATAAAATGTCAGCCCTCTTTAAAAAAAAAAACTATCTTGATACTAAAATTTGTTTTGAGAATTGTATATTGCAGAATGATCAGCCTTGGTGTATCTACTCAACAAGCAAGCTGGGCAGACCTGCTCAAACCTCTGAGGTCCGTGAATTCCATCTGGAGGCAGCGAAGACACAGCATCAGAGGATTGTCAACTTGCTCTCCCCCCCCCCCACTCCTCTTCTAATATCTCAACGCCCATAATCAGCTTGAAGAAGCTAATGATGAGTCAGCGCCCCTATTCCCTGGGCATGGGGACTAAGGTGGTAAATGTTGGGCTGTCTCCCTAGGGAAAAGTAGTGGTTTTGTCGGAATAGAGAGGATTAGCTAGGGTTTATTGCATAGCCATAACCTATTAGTAGAAATCTGTATAATTAATATCAAGATGAAGATATAAATTCTTAAATGGCACCAATTTACTTTGTTTACAAATTTTAAGGTTTTCATTGGCATGAGCTTCTTAGTGATATAAGAGTGAGAGGAATATTGTTACTCTCATAGGCATTGTACCAGTATAACACACTTAGGAATACAAAGCTTAGACCCAGTCCTTCTTTAACTTTTTTAACTGATTTGAGATGGTCAGCCTGTGAGTTAAGGGACTATAGCAAATTCATGACTTGGAGTTTATTATAAGGGTGTTCTCTATGTTTTATTTAGAAATAGCTGAGTGGAGTTAACAGGCAACAGTCCAGATTACCTTACATGGATAGCTGGTTTTCAAAACATCAGAAATCCTTAGAATTGACATGACAAACATTTCAGTATTAACGTTCATTTTCATTAGAGACCTGTCTGCTCCGGACAGCTTCCTATGTTAAATTCTAAGAAGAAATTGAGCATCCTTGGAGTTACTCCAGTTGTGGTGAGACAGCCACTAGGCAAGAATTGCCACTTTCCTTCTACAGACAAATTACTGTCCAGAAAAGGACACACTTGCAGAATAGTCGACTGATTATATCTGCCTAGACAGAGTAATCAGCCCTTAATAATTCTGCAGCACTAAGGTCTGTCAGATGATCCTGGGCCAGAAGGCAGAAGAACAGATGCTCCAACGTTTTGAAGTAGAGCGAGTGTCCAGGTGTTCAGAGGTCTCTATAAATTGGCTAAGTTTTAGAAGCTATGCTTTGTGCTTCCCACAATTATAGTCAACTCAGTCATTCTGGATTTCTGATGGGGTTGAAAACTTATAGCTATTTACTTTGAGAGAAAAGATCTGAGTGTATGGTCATCAGCTGACATTCATCCTAAAGCCAAGGAAAAAGCCAGGTTCAGAACTAAGTGTTTTAGTTAGGATAGATGACAGAGGTGCTGGTTAGTCAACAAAAGGATGGACTGGGTATTAGGACTATCTTGTACCTCACTGGTACAAATAGGCATAATTATGCTCTAATTGTGTTTTGAGAGAAAAGTTTCCTTTTAACAGGAAGGGTGATGTGTAGGAGGAGCTAAGGTGGGAGGAGTACTGAGAGGAAGAAAAGGAGTAAGAAGAGGAGAAGAAGAAGGAGAGGAGAAGCTAGGTGATGAAAGAGAGATAGAGGGGGGAGACAGGGAAGCAGATGTTCATGTATCTCCACCAGTCAAAGATAGTTGATATATCTAGGTTGGGTAGTGGGTTACACCTCTGATTGAACAATACCAAACTTATAAAGCCTATGATTAACATTTCTTAAAAAAATGTATAAATGCAAAATGAAAAGGGGGCATGGGATAGGGGTTTTCTAAGGGGGGGAATGGGGAAACAGGATGGTATCTGAAGTGTAAATGAAAGATCTAATAAAAAAAAAAGAGTACCCAGAAAAATAACAACAACGACAATAATAATTATTATTATTCATAATGATAATAATAATGCTTTTTAAAATGCTGCTGCTCTGATAGGTAGAGCCACACACCTCCCTGAACATCTCAAGAGTAACTTAACTAAATTAAGGCACAGCCCTCTTCTGAATCATGAGTGTTTTTGAAGAAAGGCTACTTAAGATCCCTCCAAGCTATGAAAGTCATTGGCAAAGCTGAAGGCAAGAACAACACAGAGAAAACAACATTACTTCACTGGAGGAGTAAAGAGATCAGGTTGGATGTCACTCATTTATGAATTCAATAGTTTTTCTTTTGTCCTATACTTTATTGTAGTTACAAATTTACAAATAGATGATTATTAAACAAATATTGTAAAATAATTTATACATTTTCAATTTAAATAATCATGAAGTGTGATTTTATGACTTGATATTTATGAAAGAAATGTCATGATAAAGGAGAGAGTCTCACTAGGCCACACACTGGTAGGATGGAGATATAGAATCTGTGAAGATATAAGGAAATCAGCCTAGAGCTGGGGTGAAAAAGAAGAAAGAGAGAAAGAGAAAGAGAGACAAACAGAGATAGACACATGTGTTCTTGTGCAAGTGTACATGCACACACACACACACACACATCTCTGAAATCATAAGTGGCAATGAGCTTGCTAGTCATTTCTGTTACTTAGAGGGGAGCTTCCATCCTGCTTTTGGAATCCCCAAATGTCTTTTCTCCAAGAAAAGATTGCCAAGCTGATAACCTAAAAATGTCTCTAAATGGCCTCAAGGTGTCTAGACTGATAAGGAGACCCAACATTAAATGTTAATGCTTCTCACTGACCATGCACTGCTGCCTTGATCTCCAGGACCTGCTAGCATTCCTCACATGGCCACCGACTTTTCTGCTCTGTTATTTTTACTGATGTTACTCTGCCAGGTTTCATCCTGTCGTCCAATTGCCGTTTCCACCCAGAAACTCATTGGAGCAGCTTACAGCTTTAGAGATGATTAGAGGTGATTTGTTATTTCCTTCTAGCCATTTGTCATTTTGCCTCGGATCATAAAAGTCAAGGGTAAGTTTCCATGAAGATTTAATCAAGAGTCTCGAGTGGAATTTTACAAAATATCTCTCCAAAAGTAAGGAGTGGAAAAAGCATGAGGCTCAATTAGACAGACCTGCCTGAGTTGCCCCTATTCTATAGGTATGAGATGTTAATCTAGCCTCCTCTCTTTTTTGAGCCTTGGCCACTTTATCTGTGGAATATCCTGACTAATGAGGTCATATTCTTAAACACAGCAGACACATCTGTGGCTCACATAGAAGTCACTTGACAACTTTCTTTCTCTCATCTTAACTTTTAAAAAACTCTGAGACCAGGTATTGTGGCCCAGGCATATAATCCCAGGATTTAGAATGCATAGGAAATGGGAGTATCATAAATTAGAAGGCAAATTATTGGTCTATAGAGTAAGTTCTAGGAAAGTCCGGGATATATAGAGACCCTGTCTCAAAAACACTATATAAATAATCTGCAAATGTCATCCTTGTTAGACTAGAGATCTTTCAAGTGGGGAAAGACTGGTTCATTCACAGACACAGCCTTGACAGCTCTAGACATCTCTGGAAGCACCTTAGAGATTAAGAATCAATGACAGCAGAGTAGTCCAACATGCCTCTATGATTGTGGTTGCTGTGACCTACTATCAGGAAGAATACCACTGTCTACCTCACAAAGTCACCCCACAGCCAATGTTGTCACATTGCAATGTGACAATGGCCAACAAAGGCCACTCTCATCCATTCTTCAATAGCCAATAAGAGGGGGCATGGTGCTGTTGATGCAAAGGAAGAGCCATCCTGGTTGATTCTCATGGTCAGCTCTGTGAATTGGCTTGGGGATGGTGAGACAAATCAGACACAGTCCCTGTATGGATTCAGACACTGTCAATCTGTGAGAAATGAGTTTCCTTCTCTAAGAATGTAAAGTGGGGAAAGCCCACAAACCACGTGACTGGAGAATGAGGATGTTTCTAGACTGAGAGGCTGTCTCTATTGATGGAAATGGGTGACCACCAACATAAAACACTAAGGTGAAAGGAGGGTTGGGAAAGGATTTAGTAGAGAACGAGAGGATGATATTTGTCATGAAGGCTCTCTGCCTTAAGCTTTGGGATTTCCTAACATAGATCTATGCTCTCATGAAGTCTTCCAGTGAACAATTTTAGTACGTATATTTTTCCATCTGATGCTGATTTAATTAGTGAAACATAATGTAGCACGTCTAATACGGTGATGCATCAGTCAGCAGCACCATTTGATGGGCTATGAGTCTTTCAGTGTAGTTCAGAGCTATTGTCACATGGTGATAGAAAGGGTTGTGGGGTCAAACAATACCAAGTACTAGAATTATGAGGATCAGTTTTCTTACTATGTAACATAACTTGGCATTTGATTATTACCAAAAGACTATGAGATTTTACCACTTTCAGTGGTTTGGTCACTCCACTAAAGAGTCAGATGGGAGGAGAGAAAAGACCAGATGATCAGCTGTGTCAAGGAAAGAGTATCAGGTCCTCAGATTGGAGCCCTGGTGTTTTCTCTGTATAATGACACCAAATCAATCCAGGGTGGGCAAAATGGAAGATGTGTGCTACACATGTACGGCAGTGTGAACAGTGGCTAAAGGATGCTTATTTCTTAGATGTTGCTCAGTTCTTTATCGCTGGTTTGTAGGAGGTTGATAAAAGAAATAACTCTCAAATAGGGCTGTGACATTAGAGGGTTCAGAGGAAATGACATTTAAGCTGGACAAAAGGGAGAAATTGTACACAAAGTAAACTGAAGATACAAAAAAAGGGTGAAAATTAATAAGTAAGCCACGATTGCTGTTTCTAATTGTGAACTCTAAGTCTATGGTTTTGAGTTTTAGAATGGCAGGTGTTTCTTTTTTAATATCTAGGCTTACTACATATATGCTCTTTTTTCTTTTGTTTTCCCTTTGTTAAAAAACAGACTTTAAAATCACATAACATATCCTGATTATGGTTCCCCTCACTTTGCTTCTCCCAGTCCTCCCCACTTCTAGTCCCATCCAGATGCACTCCTTTCTGTCTTCATTAGAAAACAAACAGGCTTCTAAGGGATAACAATAAAATGGGATAAAGTAAAAGCAAACAAATCAGTTTAGGACAAAACAAACAAACAGAAGGAAAAGAACCCAAGAGAGGGCACGAGAATTAGAGAACTGGTAATTCGCACATTCAGAATTTCCATAAACTGGAAGCCATAATATATACATAAAGACCTATACGGTAAAAAGAAAAAAAGAAAAATATAAATACAAATAACATAAAACAAACTCAAAGATAATTTTTTAAAAGGCAAAGAAGCCTTGACATGACATTGAGAGACTAGAATCTCCAAAGACACTGTTCTGCTTGTTTTCTGCTTGTTTTCATGGTCATACAGCCTACCCTTAAGAGTTACTGCAGGATATTCGATCATACTACGAACCCCAGATTTGTCTTATTTACTGAAAAAAACCTGTTTCTAGTTGTAGTGTGGCTCTCCCTTAGCACATACCTTTAATCCTGCTCACTGGAATACAGACATGTCCTTAGTACACACCTGTAATCCCAAATAATAAAGGTAAAGTTAGTTTGAAGAAGGAAGTACCCATGTTTGAAAATGTTGTCTAATTGAGTGGCAGGCAAGACGATGAATCACAGAGAGATCTGGCAGAATAGGATAGGCCCAACTCTCATGAGAAGAAACAGGAAAAAGAGGCTTACGCAAGAGAGAGCAGCACAGAGAGAGAAAAGAAGTCAGTTTTACCAGAAGAGTTGTAAAGAGACAGGTTGACGAGAGAAAAAGATAGACACTGGAGAAAACAGAGAATGAAAAGGAGCCAACAGATTAGTATGAGGTCCAGCAGAACAATTCAGAGCAGGTAGAGAGAGAAGCCAGGTTGAATCAGTCAGTTTGAAGAGGAGCATGAGCCAGAATAGTTGAGCTGAAGCAACTACTCAGAGATAAGAAAGGGTGAGCTTCTTCAACAGCAAGCCTCAGAGGTTGAAAATATTCCAGGTTTAGATTAGATTATACAGAAGCTAGAAGCTTCCAGGACTAGGCCTACTTTAGCAGTCAGAAGCAATAAGCCTCTGAGAGGACAGTTATACGGGAAAATAAAATATACTAATACAAAGAGCAGTTTGTTTTCCCAGTAAGACTCCCTTGGTAGAATCTAAATTTTTATGTACACTTAGTAAACTATTGCAGATTGCTTCTGAATTAGAGATGGGCACAATACCATACATACTTTAGATCTGTCTTTTAAGGGAACCCTACAAGTCTAGGGCCCATAGAAGAGACAGGGATGTGTCTATCCCACATACTATTTATTTTTAAAACAAGGGAATTTTCATTTCACATACTATGTTCTTCTTACCCAGAATGTGTCTTGTTTTTGTTTTGGAGCATTGGTCACCTCAGAGCCATATCATAGGCAAGTAGGGTGTGAAATGTACAAAATGTCCTGCATTCTTTCCACACTCAGCCACTTGCCAGAGGTGGGGCTGGAAAATCATCTAGACTTGAATTTCCTGCCTACAAAATGTTCATTAGTAAAGCCACACACACAAATAAATACTCAAGTCAGATTTTTTAAAAAGATACTTTTGTGTACTATAATATAATATTTCCATAAGAAATGATTACATAGCTCTCTTCTAAGAACGCTACACGCAATCATAAAGTTTAAATTTGTTTTGAAGTTTCACAGTATACTTTAATCTGTAAGTTGAAGCCAATTAAAATGATTTGACCAGCATTAAAAACTAGGACCGGAATAAATTATTAGAGTGGAACACCAAAAATTAAAACTGACAAATAAAAACAAAATGTTGAAGTAGCATTATAACTGAGACCACTGGATTTAGGTGTGTGTGTGTGTGTGTGTGTGTGTGTGTGTGTGTGTGTGTGTGTGTGTTATAAAAGGTATAAAATAAATGACTTAAAAATAAGAGTGGACATGTATGTTGGATGTTGATCATCAGATCTGGGGCTCTTGCTGACAAGAGATACTTGTTCAGTAAAGGACTGAAAGGATTAAGAACTGTGAGACTTCACAATGAATATTAATTGCTGGTCACTGCATGAATGATGAAAGTGGCCAGCAGAGGAGCAAAGTCGTTCCTGGGAACTAATGTCTGTGTAGGAAAGCCTGCTACAGCAATGAAGAGCTAAGGGCTATCAGCACTGGCTCAGCTGGTTCCCTGGGGAGCGAAGAAATAAGAGGTCAATACTGCATTCCCAAGAACAGCAAAGGAAGATTCATGGGTCTCTAAATCTTCTCTTCTCTGAGTCCTAGACTTGCACAATTCCCTTAAAAGGCAAAGGTTAAGAATAAATGCCCTGCTTAGTAAAAGTCGAGGTTAGGGGCAACTTCACATTAGTCATGCACAGGGCCTGAACAGTTTCAACCCAGACAGAGTCCCAGTACTGACTGGGATCTGAACTGCACAATCACTAAATTTTCATTGAATTGATCATTTTATGAGCTTCAAGAAAACTTTAACTACTAAGAGTTTACTACTACTAATGAATCTCAATGAGAATACACAGTGTTCTGGAAGCATCAACCTTTATCATCATGGCTCAGTTTTGTCTTAAAGTGTCTTTTGCCCACACTGTAGTTCAGAAAATGGCTAAGCTGAGAAAATAGTCAACAACACATTCATGATGAGAACAAGGGTGATGAGTTTACACAAGACTACACACAGGACACTGTGAAGGACTGTGGGCACTCAGACAAGTACCATCTTCTCTTACCTAGAGGCTTAATGGGGGGCTTGTTAAAGCACACTGAATAAAATATCTGGTCCAGGGTTTCCAGTGTTCCAGAGCCAGCTAAACACAGTTGAAACCCACAAGGAAATGGAGAAAGGGAGGAAGAGGCAGGGAAGTAGACACGGGGTGGAGAGTCTGAGATCAGAGGAGCTATAAAACAGATGCAGCAGACAATAAGAGGTATACCTGCCTCTACTGCAGCACCGTTAGCTGACCGTTAACATACCTACCAGTCTTACAAGATTAGCCTTCCACATAACACTGCTTCAGAACAACTGGTCCCCAGGTTATGGTTTCAGCCATAATGGTGAAGCCCAGTCAATCAACTGTGTGTTACTGAAAATCATGCGACATAAGCAGAGTTCACCTTCATGGTTTTTCCTGTAGCTCTGGGTGCAGGTGCTAGGTTTGGGCTTAAGCCTGCTCCCTGTCTGTAGATTCATTCAGGCTCAGGCTGACTGTCATTGGTGTCATTGTTGTGGCCCCTCAAGGCAAGGGTAGGGGCTAAAAACATAAAGCAAAAGCACATAAGATGTCACATAGTCTAAGACTCTTCCAACTCTCACTTCCTCCTCATTCTGTAGCCGACACACATTGTAAGTGGTATGTGGCAGCATCTTTTCCTTTTTAAAGGCCGAGTAATAGTCCATGTGATATAGATGCCACATTTTGTTTATCTGCGTGTTCATTAATAAGTATTTTAGTCACGTACATCCTTAAGCTGTAACAGACAATGCTGCTGTGAATGTAATTACACATATATGAACATCTGCTTTACTTCACTGGGTTAAATACTCAGGAAGGAAATAACTGGATGAGACAGTAATTATATTTAGTCTTCTGAAGAACCACAAGCTGTTTCTCATTGTTTATACTATCTTAGTTCTTTCTAGCAGTAAATAAGAATTTAGTTTCTCTATATTTACAAGACATTTTTACCTTTTATTTTTTGACAACAGCCTCCTGGGTGTGGAGAAGTATTTGTTTTACACTACCCAAAACTGATAATGCTAGCATACATCGGGTGCTTGTCCAACATCCGTGTACCCTGATGATAGGTCTGTTCAAGCCCTTTTCAAAGTGTTTCACTGGATACTTCGTTACATTTGGATTCGGTGAGAGTTCTTCTGATAATGCTTATATTTATTCTTTATCAAATACAGGATTCATGAGTATCTTCTTACACTTCAGAGTCTGTGTTTTCACCAAATAACTGTGTCTTTTAACATACAAAAGCTTCACATTTTATGACCTCTGATTTGTCAACTTTTTTGTGGAGGAGTGGGTAGGGCTTCTGGCATTATGTCAAAGAAATGATTGCCAAATGCAGCATTAAGAAGTGTTTTCCCTTGTCCCAAGAGCCATTATAATTCAAGGTAGATAAGAATAGGAGGGGTACAGTATGGGTGTTCAAATCAACCCATTGTACTGCCCCTTAAACCTGGTATTCTCCTCTAACCTTTTCATATTCTTTTGCTTTTAGGCAGGGATTCAATCAAATCTGCAGTCAGACTTACCAGACAGAACTCCAAATTGGCAAGAAATTTTAGGTCAAAAGAAAGAAAACATGCTTTTGACATCTCGCTCACCTCCAAGAATGTGATAAAAAAAAAAAAAAATCCTTCTCATGCCCTGAAGCTCTACACTGGAAAACAGGATCAGTTCCTTATTTTTATCACTTTCTGGTATTCCAGCCTCCAGAATCAGCTTTGTTGAAGAAAGATAACAGGATTGTACAAATAAGCTATGATGGAGGGCTCCCCTAGAGCCAAGAAGGTCTAGCCACAAAACAATCAATATTTTTATAATCCCCCCATAATGTTGATCTCTCATGAGGAATCCGTGACCCTGAAGAAGAGCAGAGTCATTCTACTCCACCTCCTTTCATGTTTATTCAATGTGGTTTGTTAGAGAAAGTAGAAAAAGGACATTTTCTTAAGATCATCTCCAAGTTTTGCCAAGGATTCTGTAAATTGTAAATATTTAACAGGGAGTTTCTCCTTATCTTCTCCATGTAGAGTCAGGAAGCTGAATATCCTCTTCCTGTGTGTACTTCCTTGTGGGATATTGTGGCTTTATTTCACTAGTATCCCTAGATACCTATGTGCGTACAGCACACAGATGTATACATGTATAGGGCCACAGCTCACTGACTGAGATTGCAGAGAGACTGGAAAGGCTTTGTAGTTCTGTTTATTTTATTTATGTCATACAGTTAAAAACTACTATACGTGGAGGTTTGCATGTGGTGGGCAGACGAAAGGGATAAGCGCAGTAAGAAAAAGTGATGGACTCCATTATGCACCCTCAGGTACCAGGGATCTGAAAAAAATGGAAGTGGTTTGTAAGCAGTTCATTGCTGAGAATCTGAAGGGAATGGTGGGCAGATGGAGTGGAGATGGGAAGATAAGTTCCATTCAGTCTGTTATCCCTGGAGCAAGGAAGGCTCTCTTAGCTCCATATCAGTCTGCTTATTGATGCTCACTGTGGACACACAGATGACACAGCAAGATCAAATAGACAATAATAACACAAGCAAGATCAAATAGCCAATAATAAAGCACAAAGAACTGAGTGGCACCAATTGAGTTTCATGACAAATGTCTCCCAAAAGCTTGGGGATGGTGATGTGTGCCTGTGTATGCATGTGCCTGTGTGTGTCGGTGTGTGTGTGTGTCTGTGTGTGTGTGTCCGTGTGTGTGTCCGTGTGTGTGTGTATGTGTGTGTGTGTATATCTGTGTGCTGTGTGTCTGTATGAATATGAATGTATGTGTGCATATGTATGTGTATTTATATACATGCATGGCTGAGACCAAAGAAAGAGCTCTTGATGTCTAATTTTTTGCAGGAATTACACATGAATAAGTCAGGAATAAAAGTATGACCTCCAAGACCACTCAAGAGACTTTTTCAAGACCAGATAGTGTCTGCTGGGGGAATGGTGGCCACATAAACAAAATTGCTTGCTGGAAACATTCCCTTATCTCTCATTTTTCTCACTCTGTTTTAATGAGGAAATGGCACTGGGGCAGATGGAGGGTAGGCAGGTCACGCAGAACCCAGTGGTTCCTGGTCTCTTCACAGAGAAACATTAGTTTTGTCCCCGATATCCCTCAGCACCTTTGTATCCACAGCAGATACTAGCAGAAAATGACAGAAGACACTGGTTTTCTAGGGGCTTTAGTAGAAATCTAAAGCAGTTCCATTGACAATCAAATTGGCCAGCTCTTGAGCAGATATGGGAGCATAAATAAGAACTAAACAAAGCCTGAAAGGTGGGGGGAGAGATGTGAAGGGAGCCTAATGGTCTCACATGGGCCATGAATTAATCAGTGTCACTAGGAGAAAGGCCTGTTTGATAACTCAGTAATTATTCCACAAACAGTATATTCCATACTGTTCCCAATTTAACAAATAGTTACTTGCTCTACAATTTGCAATCTCTCCCCTGATTTTATTTTCTAATGGCCCCCTAATAAAATGTAACACATATTCCATGCAAAGCAAGAACCTACGTGGAACACTGGGAAGGACCCTCATCCCAGAGAAGACTCTGGTCTTCTGAAATGCATATTCATTCACACAGTAAAGAGACACAAATCAGCATGGTGACTGAGCAAGCACAGGGTGAGTGGCGGCCTTGACTCCTAATGAAACCAAATCATGCAAGACATTAGAAAGATTGATTGGAGTTAAGTTAGCTACCAGTGTTAGCCAGAGTACCCCAGGCTGTAATGAAACTGCCAGGGATTATTTATGGAGACAGAGTTTGGGGTGTAAGTTATAGTCATCAGGCTGGTGTTACAAAAGACAGACACGTGATGAAACCTTCATTGTGAGTGAAGCAGCAGACACCTAGTCCCAGTGGGCACCCCCTCCCACACTGACTGGGAGTGTCTGCTTCTCCAAACTTCTGTGTCAGGGTGAAAAAGGACAGGCCTTCAACTGGAAGGAAAATGTGTCACATGAAATGCATTGTTTGAAAATGTTGACTTGGAGTGGAACAAGAGAAAATAGCAAAGTCAACATTAAATAATTGCTAAGAAGAAAAATACAACACATAAACATACAAAAATGATACCTTTATCTAAGTTAAGGTACAAAATCATATTTTTATTCTTAATTTAAAAAAAAAAATCATTTGGCCATGGTCTTTTTCATGAGCACCAGGAAAGAGGGAGCTAAAAGGAGAATGACATTAATTATGTCCCAGTTCAATAACCATGATGGAGAAAGCCATAAACCCCCATTTAACATATGTAAAGTCTGCACAGCTTTTCTCAGGACATACTGCTGGCAATTTGATATTTGAATAAATCAAGGTTATGGGAGGGAATAAATGTCACCTTCAAAACAGTTTTTAAATAAGAATTATATAAGCATCTGTTCTAGTTTACTTTCTTGTTGCTGTGATAAAACATTGACCCTTAGCAGCTTAGAGAGGACAGGGTCTACTTCAACTTATCTGTTACAGTCCTTCATCTAGTGGAGCCAGGCCATGAACTCAAGAAGGAATCTAGAGGTGGGAATTGAAGCAGAGACCCCGAGAGATTGAAATGTAAGTTGTTAGCTTCTTCCAGCTTGCTCAGCTAGCTTTGTATATAGCCCAGGCTCACCTGCCTGGGGATGTACTGTCTGTCCACAGTGGGTCAGTGGCAAAATCCTCCTAAATTAAACGGCAATCAAGAAAATATCCCCATAAACACACCGTCAGGCCAATCTGGTTGAAATAATTCCCCTGTTGAGACTCTCTCTCTGATAACTCTGGGCTATGTCAAGTTGGTAGGTGAAGGTAACTAAGAGAACATCTTATGTATTGCACTTAGGAAATCATCAGGTACCTAAGGAACAATACCTTAAGAAGTAGTGGCTACTTCTATGCTAGATTCATCATAAAGCATGCCAGAAGGCAAAGGATTTGGACTAATGCAGTATCTATACTCAGCCACTGAAGCCACAAAGAACGGCAAAGAGGGATGGGAATGGATTTGAAAAAGGAAAGAAAATGGCTAGCAAACTGCCTGTTTTTAAGGTATGTGTGTACACACACAAACACACAAAATGACAGAACTAAGCTGAAAGAAATGGGATCTCTACAGGTATGATTGTGTGATGTATAGAATAACCAAAGGGCTAAAAATGTCACCAACTCAAAAGTCCCTTTGAAAAGTTCCCTTAATCCCCTGCCTGAGCAGCCTGAACAGAAGGGAAAGAAGTGTTGGGTTTTTTTGTGTTTTGTTTTTTTTTTTAAAAAAAAAACAGGTGAAAAGTGTTTTTTTTTTTTAAATTTTTAATTTATTTCTGCAATATATGTATCAGATGATTTGTAAGGATCTGGGTTTCTGAGGACAAGGCCAGTAGGCATAGCAGTGGAAGATGGGGCCACAGTTGTTTATGTCTCCAGAAAATAAGGGGGAGGTAGAGAAGGCAGAGGTGGATCAGGAAGAATATAAACCAAGCGATTTCCAGGGGCCTCCTTAATCTAACCTGTTGCATACAGGCTGAAGCAGGAAAGCTGCAAGTTCAAGTCCTGATTGGGCTATAGAATGAGCTCAAGACCAGATTGGGCAACTTAGTGAACCTATCTCATAATAATGGTGCTTTTAAAGGATTGGCGATGTAGCTCAATAGTAAAATTCTTGCTTAGCATATGTGCGGCCCTGGGATCAACCACTAACACCAGGGGGAAATATAAGGGCATGCAATGGGTCAAATGAGACAGGAAATGAAGACAGTTTAAAGCACAAATAAGATGTATAGGAAACACTGAAAACAAAGCCACCAAAGAAAAGTGGCCAAACTTATACCCCTGACTCTCATTCTCCAATACTGATAGTTGCTTCCAGAAGACATTTCTGGGTGGCTGCTGCACATGATGAAATGTGGACTGAAACATTAGAGAAATCCGCAAAGAAGGTAAAGCTTCCTAGAAGAGCTAGAGGTGAGTTTAGGGAAACTGACCACACATGAACCGTGTCTCAGGTCATTCTGGATCAGTCACTTACGGCTGATCATGGGGAAAGGACTGCTCAGGAACTGAAGGTAGTTTCAGTGTAAAACAATGGCTCAGGAAGTGAAGTTATCATCGGTTGGGCCCCATGGAGAGCTATGCTTTCAATAATATATAGATATAGATATAGATATAGATATAGATATAGATATAGATATAGATATAGATAGATACATAAATTAGATATAGGTAGATGATATAGATAGATATATATAGATGTAGATGTACATATAGATATAAATTAGATTAGATATAGATGAGATAGATAGAGATAGATTAGATATAGATAAATGATATACATTAGATACAGATATAGATTAGATAGTGATAGAGATTAGATAGAGATATAGATGAGATAGAGATATGATAGTTATAGAGATAGAGAATAGAGATAGAGATGATAGAGATAGAGATAGAGAATATGTTAGCTGTTTACAAGAGAGAATCATAAAAGACAGATGGAAGATAGTGAAGAAAGAAGGTTGGTAACCTGAAGTTATAGAGTCAAAGAAACACATGCTTCTGTATATTCTCTACATTTACACACACACACAGAGAGAGAGAGAGAGAAAGAGAGAGAGAGAGAGAGAAAGAGAGAGAGAGAGAAGGAGAGACAGAGACAGAGACAGAGACAGAGACAGAGACAGAGAGACAGAGAAAGACAGAGAGCAGCTCTGGAGTATCTGGCAAGCTCCTGTGAACTGAGCAAACGAGGTAAGTTAAGTTGTGCTGTTCCCACGCACCAGATTATAGAGCTCCTTTAAATTCCTTTTTATATTTATTTTTAAACAGAATTATGAATGTTAGATGTGGCTCCCAATTCATAATGCAAATAAATGTCCAGGAATGATGAAATTTTGGTTGCATATAGCAAATGCTTCCTGCTCTTCATAATATGTTTATTGATGTCATATAATTAATTTATCATAACATGTTACATCCACATAAGAATGGAGAACAGATATTTTCTCTGACTTGGACAGACAGAAGTTGTGGGATTAATTTAAAAGGAGAAGAGAAAAGAAAAGAAGAGAAGGGAAGAGGACTACTTTACAAACGATGTCTAAAATCTAGACCAAAACACAAGATTCCTAAGTATTTATAGAAAATATTTGACTCCCTGAAACACTGTGTTATATTGGTCCATGCACTTATTGCCATGTCCCTTTAAGTTTATTAAGTTTATTCATCCACCCACTTCACTTGAAGTTTCTCTTCTTTCTTCAACATGTCAACTCTTTGCTATAAATAGAAAGAAGAATAGTTTCTTCTTTCAAAGTGTCATCTCCTAAGTACTCTAGAAATCTTGGTCTCTGTCAACATATGCAATCTTCACTGAATTCTTTACATCATAACCAAAGCTTGACAGTACTTCTGATGCCTGTAGCTCACTTAAATAAAATAGGGACAATGTTATTCCCTAACATGTAGGAATGGTCTGAGGACTAAGAGTGCACAGTGGGTGACATACAGGCAGAAGGCCTTTGATGAGTGGTTATTAATAGACCTGATTGTAAATAGTCCTTTATGTCTTTGTTTAGTGGACAAGAAGAAAAAGACTAGTCAGGAATTTCAGCATCCTTCCTTGGGGATATTCAGACTTCATCACAGCCTCCTAGTTTACTATTTTAAAGATACACCTTGTCTTAGCCACTATCAGCAAGAAGATACAACCCTTGTGTTCTACTCCTAAATGTAAAAACTCCTAAATGTAAGAAATAATGAAAAGGTTTCTGTCTCTTACTTAGTCAAAGAAATAAATGCCATGCAAAGAATAGAAGCTAAATGTTACAAGCAAACCAGCTAGATAGCATCAAAAGCATGAGCTATTAGTCTCCTGTCTCTGATGCCTGAGGGAGTTTATCTATTCCTAGTTTTCACCAGGCAACACCGTCAGAATATCATTTGATGCATTTCATAAGTCAGCAAAGCAATAGCAGGAATGTATATTACTTTAAGTGCCCTACATCTAAGCATCTCTCTAAGTCTTCTTAAATCCAAGCTTGTACCATGAAGACCACTGGGAGTTACTGTTAATAACGCACCTACCAAAAAAAGCAGTGTCCCTACTACTCAGCTATTAAAAACAATGACTTCATAAAATTCACAGGCAAATGGATGGAACTTGAAAATATCATCCTGAGTGAGGTAAACCAGTCACAAAAGAACACACATGGATGGTATGCACTCCCTGATAAGTGGATACTAGTCCAAAATCTCAGAAACCCAAGATACATTTTATAGACCATATGAAGCTCAAGAAGAAGAAAGACCAAAGTGTGGCTGCTTCAGTGCTTCTTAGAAGGGGAAACAAAATACTCACAGGAGGAAATATGGAGACAAACTGTGGAGCAGAGACAGAAGAAAAGGCCATCCAGAGATGACCCCACCTGGGGATCTATCACATATACAGTCACCAAACCCGGACTCTATTGCAGATGCCAGGAAGTGCTTTCTGACAGGACTCTGATATAGCTGTCTTCTGAGAGGCTCTGTCGGAACCTGACAGATACACAGGCAGATGCTTGCAGCCAACCATTGGACTGAGCACATGGTCTCTAATGGAGGAGTTAGAGAAGGGACTGAAGATGCTGAGGGGGTTTGCAGCCCTTTACTGGGAGCAACAGTGTCAAGCGGCCAGACCTTCCCCCACCAAGAACTCCCGGGGATTGGACCACCAACAAAAGTGTACACATGGAGGGACCCATGACTCCAGTCACATATAAGGCAGAAGATAGCCTTATTGGACATAAGTGGGAGGAGTGGCCCTTGGCCTGAGGGGTTTCAATGCCCCAGTGTAAGGGAATGCCAGGACTGGAAGAAGAGAGTGGGTGGGTGGGTGGGTGGGTGGGTAGGTAAGGGAGCACCCTCATAGAAACAGGGGGAGGGAAGATGGGATAGGTGGTTTCTGGAGGGGAGACCTGGAAAGGGGATAACATATGAAATGTAAATTTAAAAATGCACAATAAAAGAAAAAAATTGATAAAAGCAGTGTCCCTAATAATCCTGTTTCCAATGATGGCTATGTGCAAGGCCTTTTGTGAGCTATATTCATTACTATCCACCTCATGACACCTAGAATACTTGTGAGAAAGCAGCTAATATTAGATGGTGGGCAAACCAAGATCATGAACAAATGAAGACATTACAGAAACATCTTCAGTATCACAGAAACTGAAACAAAAGGAGCCACCAATGGCAGTATGGATATTAAGGACTAAAATAAAGCCTCAAGCCTATCCCCTCTGATCCTATATCCCATGAACTGCATGCTGAGTGTGTCTGCTTTGACCTTCAATACTAACTCTCTGATTTATAAACTTTTCATGAAGGAGAGCACAGTGTCAAGACTGCAGAAATGCAGCCACCAACCAATCTACTAAACATGTTTAATTTTCTTGAAGTCATAATCTGTACGTTAAATTTCATCAGAAAATCTGTGTTATAAAAGAAATTCAGTGGGTCAAATTTTTTCAACTATAAATTTTAGAAAGTATTCCCAAACAATCCCGAATCCTCCCCCCAAAGAATGCTGAAGTGCTCCATGGCTTGTGGTTCAGATTGATTCAGAACAGCCTCAGAATTTCATCACTGAGGAAAAGGAATCCCAGAGAGAGGAAGGAACCCTCATAAAGTCTTCAGAAAACTCTTTTCTCCATTCCTTATGTAATCTTATTTTCATTTTCTAAGTTGTCTTTGGCAATTTCTTTTATTCTTTGGCAGTTTCGTACATGTATATAATAAATTGCATTTTCAAGCTCAGTCTTTTTTTTCTGTTCCCTTATGTTCCCACTGAAAACCTTCTTCCCAAGACCCTGCTATGCTTCTGTTCTTCCCTTTGCTTGGGAATCAATTTGTTTAAGGTTTCATGACTTAGCATGGGTGGACAGTTTTTCACTGGACCATGGACAATTTATCAGTGGCTATACCACTGAAGACCCTAGCCATGGCTGTCAATAGTCTCTTAAGGTGGGATGGGGTTTCATTAATCCTTCTCTGTCACACAATAAAATGTTGATCAGCCTAATCTTGGGGAGGTCTTGTGCAGGGACAAACAACTGCAGTGAATTCTTGAGTACAATGTCTTGTAAAGCCCAAAAGATGTCTTTTTGCAGCATACCCTCCCCCCATCTTCTAGCTCTTCCATTCTTTCCATCTCTTCATCCATGATTTTCCTTGATCCCTGGAAAGGGTTACATAGATAACCTACTTGCATCAAGCACTTCACTCTGTCCTTTATTCTCAACAACTTTACCAGTTATGAGTCTCGGTACTAACTGTGAAAACTCATTGCTATTCGTTGCAGTGAGAAGTTTCTCTGATGAATGATGAAAGCAGTATTAATCATTAATATTTGAAAGGTAATTTGATCACGTTTTCATTTAAAAAAATAATACTGGTAAGTTCCTGACTATGGCTAATTATTTCCTGAGCCTCCATCTCTTTGACAGGTTTACAGTGTCAGGTATGAGTTCCTGGACTAGATGCCAATCAGAAAGCAATTTCTTATACCAATACCACTCATGCCACTTTTGCAGTGGTGAGTAGATGCCACATCTTGCCTAGTGAGTCCTTATTGTAGCTCTCCAAGCTCAGAGCTAGATAGGACTATTGATTACTTTTCTGTCTTAGAATCCTATATAGCATCTCCCAGAACTATGAAATCTGGCCATTAGGGAGGAAGTTTCCATCTCAGTTCCTACATGAGTTCTCAAAGTAGCTAAAATATTTGATATCTTCAGACAAATTGGAAAAAAACCTAGTTTCTGTGTGGAATCATATCATGAAATATTCTGAATTGACCATCTGAACCTGAGGAGGAAGAAATGGATTTTACCTCAGCTCTTTTGATTCCTGGTTCTGTATCATCCCACATCTGCAACTCAGGCCTGTCAGGAATTAGAAAAGATACGCCTTATTAAAAGAAAATTCACATGGTTTCTGAGATATTCTGTATAGAAATATCCCGATGGTACTGGATAGTTTTATGTCAACTTGACACAAAAGAGAATCACCAGAGAAGAAGGAGCATAAACTAAGAAAATGCCTCCATAAAATCTGGTTGTAGGTATTTTTTTCCCTTTCTTTTTTTCTATTTTACTTTTTATTGGATATTTTATTTATTTACATTTCAGATGTCCTCCCCTTTCCCCATTTCCTCTCCCTAGAAAACCCCTATCTCATCTCCCCTCCTCCTTTTTGCTTTTATGCCATTTAAATTACATGCAAGTATTAAGATCAGTTCTAGTTTGAGGAACAAGCGATATAATAGATGCAAATAGTCAAGGATCAAGAAAGACAATAAACACAAATAATCAAAGAACAAGCAAGGCAATAAGCAAAGTTCTGTAAACACTCCCATGATCACTGTTTCTATGGACTTATCAGGATGACCACAATATCTGAGCCTACTTCTCTGTACTAGCCCAAAATCATTTTTGTCTGAATCCTACTTCCTTGTTCCTGCCTAATATTTAGATCTCTGGCTGAAATTACTTCTTTGTTTTAGCCTAATGTCAGATTCCTGCCTGAGGCCCATTTCCTTGTCCTTGGCCAATATCATATTCCTGTCAAGTAGCCCATTTTCTTGTCCTTAGCCCATGTCAGATTCTTGCCAAGCAGTCCCAAAAGCTCTCTACTTCTCTCCCTTTTTGTTTCATAACAAGACTGAGCCTGTCTTAGGTCATTCTGACAAGAATGCCTTCCTTACCCATCATGGAATATGCATCATCAAACGCAATGCACTTCTGCATTAGGTTGGTAAGGCTCTGTGCAGAATCTTGCCCATCCTTGGCTTGCCAGCCTGTTAATTTAATAACTCTATCTGAGGGTGGATTTTTCAGTTTCAAGCCATGTACTTTGGCTGCCAACATGTTGATGTTGTTAAAGACAAGGTTTAACATGATGGGCAGGAATAAAATTATTCCCAGGACAAAAAAAGAGCTAGCACAATCAAGCTATATATGCCATTCATGAAGCTTGACCAAAACAGAAATATTGACCTCAAGCCATGGGTAATTTTATCAGCAGTATCTCCTGCACCAACACTCAGCAGAGTAGCAGTCTTTAAATTCATAAGTTCACTATGCAAAGTTAAAACATCCAGAGAGGTGTTAGACTTATGCCAAATACACTGCAAGTATCTTTCAACTTTTTTTCTAATTATAATTACTGTCCTGTAAATTTTAGAACTAACACGGATCTAATGATATTTGGCATGATACTCGAGATTGCTCCTTACTCTTAAACTCTGAACCTCCTTGCAATAATTTGAATAGGATAAAGAGCATTAATCTATTTTTCCAAATGCCTATCTAAATCCTCTTGTATATTCAACACATTAGAAACATTTTTTGCTAAATGATTTACAAAAGTAGCTGTCTTAACTTTTTGCGTCAAAGCAATTGCAGAAGCAGAGGTGCTAGCAACTCTTAACTAGTGATTGATATGGGAGGGCCCAGTCCATTATGGGTGGTACCATCCCTGAACTTGTGGTTCTGAATTCTATAAGAAAGTAGGCTAAAAGAGCTATGAGAGAAAACCACTAAGAAGCACTTTTCCATAGCTTCGGTACCAGCTCCAGTCCCCAGGTTCCTTCCCTGTATAAGTTCCTGTAGTCACAACTTCTGATGATGAACTGTTATACGGAACTATGAACCATATAAATTCTCTCCTTTACAAGTTGCTTTGATCGTGATGTTTCATCAAAGCCATAGTAACCCTAACTAAAATACAGACTCTTATACTGATGTTGCTCATCAGTTCATAATATTTATTTAAAAAAACATCACTTCATTGGTTCATATTTAAGTCACCTTCTCAGAGTTTAAATTCAGGACCATAGGCATTCTTTGTGTCTGCCTCTCTTCCTAATCCCATACAGGGAGAAATAACTATATTTCATGTGGATAATGTATATTTGCTGTTCACCAGTCATATTTTTCTATGATGCCTAAGGCAATGCTGTCAGGAAGAACATGGTAAAAAGCGAAAGGAGTTTGTAGATAACTATGGAGTTAGCACAGAAAGAAGGCAAAGGGAAAGCTTAATATGGGAAAAGAAATTACAAAAAGATGAATCCTAAAGCCCTTTCTGAATTGGCAATTTCCAAATGTGGTCCCTATGGGAGGCACCAGACACTGCATCCCAGCACATCATTATGTGTGTTTCTACATTGCTGGAGAGTAACAGGGTGTTGTATAAGCTCTTCATTCTGCTGCCTGTTTATCCTACAAGCAACAGCAGGATTAAACTTTAAAAGCTGCCACTTTTTAAGTAAATGTGTTTGAGTCTCTTGAGTAACAATTCGACATTTATCCAATTCTGTACCATTTTTAAGCCACTCAGCTATTCAGTCCTTGTATTTTACGCATATGAATAAAGTATTTACATAGATGGACACTGTAAGTATGGTAAATACAGGGGATATCACCTGATTGGGTGCCAATACTTACCAGGTGCTTATTAGATGACATGTGCTATATTAAAGCATTTTATGAACAACTACATTCAATACTTCTGATATTGAAAATGTCACCATTTCTATTTAAATATTAGCAACTTGAGATCTAAAGTTGTGGGGCTAACAAGTGGCAGTACTGCTATTTGTTCACAGGACTCAAGAAGTTAACCATTATGCTTGACAGGAATAGTATTTTCCCCTATGGACTTTACAGTTTAATTCAAATATAGCAACACATGACCCTGAACTGGCTTTCATTTCCCAGTATTCATTTTTTATTGATGCATAATAAATTGCAGAGAATTAGCATCTTAAAACAATGCGTGCCTTTTATTTCACTCTTGAGTCAGGAGTCTGGTCATAGTTTCAGCCTTCTGTTCAGAGTCTCACAATATTGTAATAAAGGTATTGGACAGGACCAAAAGCCACTCATATCTCCATGAGTCTAAAGCATTCCAAACCTGAGCAATATCAATTTGATCACCCTTAAGTATCATATAATTATTTCAATACAATTTAGTTTTCTGATCATGCTTTCTTTACCATCCACAAACAGATGTTCTGTGAATGTTATAGAACTTCAGATTCTTTCATCAGTGTCAAGTTATCAAGTTATTCCTAGAACATACCTTAGCATGTAAAAGAATATTTTACTGCAGCAACATGTGGCCCATAGGTTACACTGTATATGTATGTGTGTTAACACCTGTGTTAGTGATGGGGAAAATTAGTTATATATTGATCAATTTTTAGTAGTACATATATCACATCTATGGCACACATATCAGTTGGCTACTTTTAAGTAACAAATGATGCCAAGTCAGTAGCCAACATTTAGGTCACAATTGTATGGGTAAAACCTTTTAGATATATTTAGCTGAGTAGCTCTTCTTGTCTCTGCTGGTTCACTTAAAGATCTGTGGTCAGCTGTTGTACCAGCAAGTAGATGGCTGGAATGACTTTTCTCTCCTTCCACCTTCTTTAGGTCACTGTCTCTTCTACTATTTCTTCTTTAAGATATTGCTACCTATTCCCTTTTAAAGCCTTATTTCCTTGAAAGGGTTGGGGGATGTCAATCATATTAACAATATCCCTGCTCTCGCTCTCAACATTAAAATAAGCCCATAGCTGTCATCTAGCTAGACAAGCAGCTCTCCCTGGCCTTTGTACTTAGCCAAAAGATAGTTATACAATTTAAACAAGATTGATCATAAATCTGGCTTGATGCCCAAATATATTAAACAACAGAAAAGATCATAAGTAAGACGATAAGTTTTCGGGACAATAAACATTCACAGACTTTTGCATAAGGCTAGTCCCATCCTAGGCTGACTCATCTATTTTTAATTTGTAGCAAATAGTAAAGAATCAAAGCAAAGAGTTGCTAAGTTCTTTCACACTAGTTGCAAGTATAGATGATACCAGCCTTCTTTGAATGTCATCGTCATCCTATTTTTTTGTTTTTTTGTTTTTTTCGTTTTTTTACAATATCAGAAGCTATGTGCAAGAACTGGATTTATCTAACGGAAGAAGAGAGTTTTTTTTTTTTAAAGCTATTTCTTGTTAATAGTTTGAAAATAAAAGAGAGCAGTCAACTTATAGCAACTAACCTATTTCCTGTGAGCTAAAGTTACACAAAACAAAGTGCTCCAGCAACAACCCCATTCTCTTCTACTAATTAGAAATTGGGAACTATCTGTACTACTGATCTGACTGAAACCATGGTTGTTGGAATGTTGAGAATAGAGAAGATCTAGGAAGCACAAAATATAAGACTGGACAATAACCTGGAATTCCTTGGCAGTATGGAATGACATTATCTGGGTAGAGCTGATATAGTATCGTATCAACTACCTTATTGTACTGTATGGTATGGTATGGTATGGTATGGTATGGTATGGTATGGTATGGTATTGTATAGTTGTGAACCCCCTTGGACTTTAGGATTCTGAAAGCAAGAAGTTGGAGAATGATCAACCACCAATGGTAGTGGAAGGGAAAGAGGCCAAACATCAACCAGGATCCTCTCAAAAAAAGGTGACACTCAAAATACAACCAAATATACCTTATGATAAGGTCAATACTTGTGTTCTGGACCTACAGGTTGCAGGCCACAACAATAGCAACAGTAAAACAAATGTGACACAAGAAATAACCTGAAACAACCACGCAATAAAAAACTTTTTCTACCTCTTCATTTCCCATGCTTAAAGTGGCAAGAAGTTATAAATGTATTACCAGGATCTCACTAAGTCACTGGCCATGCAATTTGTTGAAAATTCCAGTACACTAATGAGAGTTAAAGGGGGCACAAGAGGTAAGGACATAAATAGTGCCAGAAAAACTAGCACATATTTCACCATGCTCTCACAGAAAGAAACTTTGGTGCAGTACAGTTGTTAACACACTTTGGGAAAATAAGAAGTGCCCCAGACTCACATTTAAAATTCAATTGTGGAGCCAATTAATGTTCACTTTAAAAATTTGTCTAAACTTATGCTACTTTTGATAGGACACTGGGTCTCATCTCTAAGTAATGTGCAAATACAAGAATAATAAGAGGTTATCACTAACACAAAAGAGGAAGCATTGGTACTAGAACGTGGATGGCAGCACTTGGGAACATGGACATAGACTCCGCAAAGGTAGAAACCCTGGCATATACCCTTAAGTATAAGCAGGAGACATGGGATGGATGGGAAGGAAGGAGAATATGGAAAAGGGAAGGTGAGGGAGAGGTGTGTGAAAATAAATATAAGGTGAATGCTTGCTTCAAGAGATGAAGGTAGTTCAGATCTAAAAGGAATGAAGGAAACCACAGTGCCATGACAAATCTGCTGCTCTTTGTCAATTAATCTTACTGCACCATAACCAGAATCACTGTTTTTTCAATAGTGATGCTTGGCTTCACGCAAGAGCAGAAGAATTGAGTAGTTTAAAAGACTACCATGGCCCATTAATGTCTGAACTATTTCCCACCTGGCTTGATACAAAAAATATCTTTGCTGACTCCCATTTGAAGCTCCGAGGAGTCAACTGGCTGCTTCTGCACATCATTATGTATTCTAAGAGAAGTATTCCAAAGGAACATTGTCTTTATTGCTACACACAGAACTGTGATTTCACAACTCAGTTTTTCTGCCCTATGAGAATGGCGGGATCCTTTAACAGCATCCCTCTGGCATGTGTATGCTACAGGAATCTAAGGAGATTCATTTAACACCTTGTCTCATCAGCCCCATTTTTTTTTTTAGTTAAATGCTCACAGAAGCAAGTCTTCAGAAAAGGACTTGGGGCATGTAGCTTATTTTGGTAGAAACCTTGGAAGAAGAATGGCATGCTTATACAGCTGGAAGAAACCTGGACAAGAGAAAGTGTATTATTCAGCCATCCATCGCAGTGTACAATCAGTACAATTCCTTGGTACTGTTCTACTTGAGGGATGAAGAAGGTGGGATGCTTACACCCATTAATGTTACTAGCTACTGCTGCCTTTATAGATGTCAACTCACATCATGAACTGGACAAGTGAGGCTCTAAGAGTATGACAGTCTCCCTAAAATAGGCAGGCAGGCAAATCATTGGAAATTAGACTGACATGCAGGGAAATGTCAGTGGGTCTGAAGGATAAGGGCAAAGGACCAGATATCAACAGTTATGCCCATCATGGCTCTGAGTTGACTCTACTCTACTAAAAGAGCTTCATGGAATTTGGATCTTCCTTTGGATTACTGAAAGTAACAATGGAGAGGACACAGCTAGAGACGTGGGATGATGGTTTTTTTTTTTTCCAGTTCACTCTATCCCGCATATAGGTGCCCTGACAGAAGGACATTTCTGCACTGCTAATCTCATCTGAAAGTGGACAGAAATAAAGAAAAAGAAATATGATAGAAGGGAAGTGATGAGGAGAAGATGGAAAGAAGGGAAAAGGGAGACTAGGAGAACTCAAACAGATAAGAAGTAGAATTTTTATACTTCAGTACACATGAAGGTGTATGCATCTATAGTTCCAGTAACAATTCCCCCTATACCACAGTCTGCCAAGTGGAGAGGAATGGTGGATAGTTTTCTATGTAGAAAACTATAATTTCTGTAAGTCCACATATCAGTTCACTGGTCTTCAAAATGTTGGTTATCAAGTACTATCAGCCAATAAAGGTTGAAGAGTTTGTAAATTGTATAGACAGAAAATTTCACATGTGCATGCTATATACATATAAAGCTCCATACATGAACAAGCCCATGCATATTCTAAATGTTAGCAACTAATGTTCTTTCTCTCTGTTACCTTCTTTTTCTCTCCCCCAATTCACCCACATACTCCTGCTTCTTCTGTCTTTCTGAAGAATCCATACTAAATGAGGTGTGAATATGATCTACATAGTACATATAGCTTCATAACTTTCCTAAGTTCTACCCTATATCATCTTATTCACCTTATCTTTCTTTCATTTATGAGCCTGAGCCAAACTGAGCTCCTGCATCTATGAACAGGACCCCACATCTCAACACATCAATTTTCAAAGCCCTCTAGCCTTTCTTCCTATAGTCCCTATACAAATCCTCGTGTAAAAAGAGATATGTTCTCGGTAAACCATAAAATCATACAAACACAAACACACACACACACTCACAGAGAGGAGAGAGAGAGAGAGAGAGAGAGAGAGAGAGAGAGAGAGAGAGAGAGAGAGAGAGAGAGAGATGCACTTCACGTAATTCTAATTTCTATTCATATACTCTCACACATACACATTATTCCAGGTTTCATACAACTCTACACATCTTTATCCAAATGTTTCAACCTCAAGTAGATCCTTGGAGAAGATTGAATAAGACTATAAAGTAAAGCCTAAGCTGCAATGGAGACCATAAGATGGTGAAAATACCAGGAATATGGAATATCTGACAAAGAAAATTGCAGGCATGGAGTAGTGTTGGTCCAAGACAAATGCCATGCGAGCCTTAGGCAGTAGTTCTGGAGAAATGGGGCTATCCAAGGCTGCTGAAGTGCAGACAGTTCCACAAGGCTCAGGTGTTGGACATGGAGCTTCAAGATTTGATTTTAGGTCCTGAATTGATTGATCTTTGCTTCCTTGGACCATTCTTCCCTATTAACATGAATGCATTTACATCACTCATGCACATAACTTGTTCTTTGATTTTACACAATCTCAGTTCAATTGCCTTGAGACACAGAATACAGACACTTCAGATCTTTGAAATATGGTTGAATTCTAAGACTATGGGAACTTTGAAATGTAAACTGAATGCATTTTGCATTTTGAGATGGCCATAAATGTGCAAGGTCCAGGGGATAGAACACTACATTTGAATGTGAAGTGTCCTCAATGAGCTGATGTGTTTGAAAACTTTCTTTCCAGCTAGCAATACTCTTTAAGGAAATAAGGAAGTAGAATTTAACTAAAGGAAGAGGAGTTGGCCCCTGCTCAAGCCTGGCCTGCCCAGGTGTAGGCAAACAACCTTACACTCCCACATCCACAACCATGAGTCACCGTGAATTGTACTTTGCCTTCCACGCGGTGACAGAGTAAGTCCTCTCAAACCACGGGCCACAAATCAATCTGTTTTCCTTTAATGGTTAAACAGCATTGTCAACCTTACACTCCCACATCCACAGTCATGAGTCACCGTGAATTGTACTTTGCCTCCCACACGGTGACAGAGTAAGTCCTCTCAAACCACGGGCCACAAATCAATCTGTTTTTCTTTAATGGTTAAACAGCAGTGTCAATTCGACAGAATTTTAGAATCACCTGAGAGATATACTTCTGTATATGACTGAGAAGTGTTTTTTGGAGAGATTTGACTGAGGAGGGAAGACTCTTCCTAAGCAAGGTTTGGTTTGGTTGCTCACACTGAATACCAAAGGGGGAAAAGCAGAAAAAAAATTCAGAGGAACACCAGCATTCACCTAGCTTTACTTTTTAATTGTGGACAGAAGGTGACAAGTGGACTCATGTGGGTAGCATGGTTGGAACTCAGGGGGTTCCTCCAGGGGAAAGTTAGGCACAGCAGCTGTGGTTACAGTGGCTCATTAAAGGCCTTCTCCATGGTTCCTCATGGTGCTGCCCCAATGACATGAGAAAGTCCTTGGGTTTCCAAAACGGCTCACTGACATGATGGATGATGATTGAATCTGGATGTGCACCCCAGTGAAACTCAGGGCAGACCTGAGTTAAAAAAGGATGGGGGGGGAGGGGGAAGGGGCTGAGGAAGAATGTTTAATTGGCTCCACTCTCTGGCCTTCAGGCATCTCATTAGTATGTAAATCTCTCTAGGGCCTGAGGCCTGTAGTAATGCCCTCTACTTGTGTTCTTTGGGTGGGGCTGCATTGCCCTGAACGTGACTGAACAGTGTAGTTCAATGGAGTTCCACACCACTGTATTAGGAGTCTGGATTATGGGAGCGCTGTGGAATAGATGCCTGTCCCTTACAGGCAATGGACACCTGTTGGGTCTTCGGGTTTTCCAGACAGCGCTTCGACCAAAACCAAGACCCCTTTCACGGCCCTACAGACTCACACTCTTGCCCTCGACAAGCGCTGCCCTCAACACCAAATTACTTTCTACCACAATGGTACACATCCTTTCACTGTAAGCCAAAAACTTCTTGCCCAACCTATTTCTCAGGTATACCGCCACAGAAATGAAGAAAGGAACTAATGAGAGAAACAGAGTCTGAGGGAAGGAGACAAAGATACAAAAAAAAAAATCAGAAAGGGAGAGGGGATAGGAGGGAGACATGGAGAGAAGGGAGGCCGGAGAAAAGGAAAAAAGGGAGAAAATAAAGATAAAGGAAGGGAAGGAAGGGGAGGGAAAGAAGAAGAAATGAGTGGAAGAAAAGGAAAGGGAACAAAAGGGAAAGGAAGGGCAGGGCAAGACAAGGCAAGCTTCTGCCTTCAAAAGAGATTTTCCCATTAAGCCTTTCACCTAATTCAGCTTACCCATACTAATTTTTCCTGAATGTCCACAAGTTAATCAGTGCCTCATTTCACATTGTCAGAATGCTTAGTGCCTGGCACTCCTGACTTGTTTTTTCATCTGTTTTTTTTTTTTTTTTTTTCTTTTGGTCTAGACTACAAATACCTTCATTTTTAGGTGAAGAATGCCTTCTATATAATATGTAAATATATTTATATCTGCATGTATTTATAGAACCCACTTCATGGACCAGCAAAAGAGAGATTCAATAGGCTGGCATTCTTCCCAAAATATGCCAGTACATCATTGGAAACCAGGCAGATATATAGGAAAATATAATCTGCAGCAGAGATTTAGTCTGAACTGGTAAAATGATCTTGAAAAACTACTGAAGTTCCTTCACCCTATGAATTAAGGATAAGAAAGTACAATAGCAATATTAGCTATCAATCATGGGTATCAACTGTGTTTTGGGCATTGCACTAATCATTTTATATTAATTTTGTTTTCTCAATATTATGGCATATGTTTTAACCTTATGTTTCTGTAAGAGCTGAAGACACCTAAGTGTCTTCACACTTTCTAGACACAAACTGTCTAGAATGTTCCCTAAGATGTAGCAGTCTTGCAGCAAGAGTGGCTGGTCTTGTTATCAAAGGGGATGAGGGAGAACTCCTCCCCAGAAAGAGCAGGGGAGGAAAGGTGCAGAGGCATAGAGATGCCTACAGTGTAGTTCCCACACACTGGCTAGACAATCCTTTCTCTACTTGACAGATTATACCTTTAAGCACTATTATTTGTTTTTACTGGTAAAATAAATCAGGCCCTGTAACAGTTAAAAAAATAAATGGATAGATAGAAGATAGATAGATAGATACATACATACATACATACACACATACATGATAGGTAGATAGATTATAGATAGATAGGTAGATAGATAGATAGATAGATAGATAGATAGATAGATAGATAGAATTTTAAAAACTATTTGTCACAAGAAAATAAAAGTATATTTATTTTAAGAACAAGAATAATACCATAACTCTCTATCTGCTCACAATGGCAAACATGAGGAAATAATGAGTGAAGCTAGACTCTATGCATGAAGCCACACTGGTAAATACCAGAAAGTAACATATCTGAGTCCCTCAAATATGAGGCTATGTGTCAAGGTTACCTTTCATAAGTATATTCCAATGGAAAAGCTGGCAGAAGAAACAAACAAAAGTAGAATGCCCCTTTCTTGTTCTTTGAACAAACAACACAATTTTGCAACCTATTACACCTGAAACTAAACTTACTCTCCTCAAGATAGCCCCCAAGCCAGGCGGTAGTGGCACATGCCTTTAATCCCAGCACTTAGGAGGCAGAGGCAGGCAGATTTCTGAGTTTGAGGCCAGTCTGGTCTACAGAGTGAGTTCCAGGATAGCCAGGGCTACAAAGAGAAACCCTGTCTCAAAAAACCTAAAAAAAGAGAGAAAAAAAAAGATAGCCCCCAAAATAAACTCAATTCTGAGTCAAACTTAATGTCACTGTCGGTGATCTTTTCTAGCACTTTCTGTGTCACTGCAACCTTCCAAGTTTCACCTGAATTCTCTCCACAGTCCTGCTGATTTATGCCTCATGGTGTTTATCACCACTGGACAATTTCAAGGTGACTTCATTTTTTAATACTATAGTTATATATTTCATGCATTTATATATTGACATGTTTATAATTTATGTATTTGGGTATTATTTGTCTTTTCATACTAGAACATTCTCTACACAAAACTGGGAGCTTACCATGGTAGTAAAGTATTTTAAAATTATATACAACATAATTTAGCATGGCATATTGGTGTTTGTCATCTAAAGCTCCATATACCAGCTTTCAGGAGGCTGACATGCTCTGGGAGCACTTTCCAATGATTGAGCTGTTTGAAGATCACTCACATTTCTAAACATGCCCAAGAAAGGCTTGGTCTGACTGTCATAGATTATGTACCATTTAGACCACTTTATGGGGAAAAAACATTTTGAGCCACATTTCCTCAACTCTGACCAGGTCATGAACTAACTGGATACTTCCAAACCTACTTAAAAATACAATCTGATAAAAAATTTTTCTTCATTTCTGTCTTGAATTATTTTTTATTCAGTAGTGAGTTGCTTAGTCGTAATGACCTTGTAAGCCTTCTGCCCTTTCTGTTGCTGATATCCAGCTTTAAGTGGTCAGACATTTTATAGGTTGTTGTTTCATTTTGCATTTGTTGTATTTTGTATTTGTTGAGACATTCTTTGTATCCACATATGTGGTCAATTTTAAGAAAAGGTCCATGAAGTACTGAAGTGATGACAGATTCTCTTCTGTTCAGATGAAACATTCTGTAAATATTTGGTCATTTTGGTTTATGCCATCAGTTAGCTCAGCATTTTTATGTTTAGATTTTTTTTCTGAATGACATGTCTGTTGGAGAGAGTGAGGTACTGAAGTTATCCAATATATGTGAGGGTCAATATATGTAGTTTTAGCTACAGCAGTGTTTCTTTTTTGAAATGTGTTTGGTGTACAAAAGTTTAAAATTGCAATATCCTCTTGATGAAGTTTTCTTTTGATGACTATGTTGTATTTTTTCCCCATCTACTTCAAATAGTTTTTGTTTAAAGTGCATTTTGTCAGATATTAAAATATAGTTACAGCAGACTAATTTTTTGGGTCCATTTGCTTAAAATGTCTTTCCATCCTTTTACCTGAGGTGATAGCTATTCTTGATGGTGAGGCGTTGGCTGCAGTATAAGGATGGCTCCTGTTTGACTCCAATCTATTAGTCTGTGTCCTTTTTTAATTGGGAATCAAGATCGCTGATGTTGAGAGTTATCAATAAACAGTGTTTGCTAATTTCTGTAAGTTTGTTGTTTTGATGGGGTTTCCCCACTTTTGATTTCCTAAAAGTTCACTGTATTTTCTTGTATGTGGTTAGCCTCTTCAGACTGACATTTTTGTCTTACACTTTCTGTAGGGCTGAATAGCTGTTGAATGACTAACATCATTCTGGGCCAGCATGCTCAGTGGATTTTCAGAATACCTCTGAGAATTTGGAATCCAGTCAAAGAGATATAGAGATGGAGGAAGGCTGTAGACAATCTTTGTCACTTTGTCATGTTTAAATTGTAAGCTATATTCATATTATAGCTTCAAAGAAACAAAGAATTAAATTTAGTTGTTATTTACTACAAGCCAAACAATTGATATATTTGATGTTATATAACCTGCTGCCTTGCCCTTCATTTGACAGCAGATGAGTCCCAGATGAATGAAGTTCTCACTAATCAGTCCAAAAGGGTTACTCCATAAATTCTGACTATTTTTGCAATTCTCTGTAGCTTCTCTAATTTGTACTAATATTGTTTGGTTTGTTGTTTTTGTTACTGAGGGAGAAAAAATAGAGGCCATATCTCTTTAAACATAAAATCAAATTAAACATGGCAGCGTACATTCACATATCTCTTCAATGACCCAAATAGTAAAAAGAGAAGAAGTGAGATGCTTTAAGAATATATATTCAAGGACAAAGAGACTGAAAGGACATGAATGTAACAACACGTTAGAAGCTACAAAGCAGACGGATGACTGATGGGGTGGAGTAACTAAAGGGTGCTGAGCTGTGGAGAAGCTGGGCAGGCAAGATGATTTATGTATGCCACATGTGTCTCTAAACAGCACATATCAGTGGTACTTCTGGGAATGGGAAAATTCACAGACTAACAAAAAGGAGAAAAAATAGTAAGAAAACAAAAGAATCAGGCTTAAACTCCATCTTTGTTTAGGAATGAATCACACCCTGATAGCTGATTATTTGAAAAGGACCTATTAAAGTGATTTTGCTATGTGTAATGGTAGACACAGCTAAATATGAACATACATCCTCTTAACAATTATTTATTGGGAAAGCCTGCAGACTGTTTTGAGACAGTCTTCTTTCTATCCAAATCTCAGATCAATCTTATATCCTCAGAAAGCAGAACTAAAAGAGTCTTCTTGGGGATTCTGCCTGGCTCCATAGTACACAAAGAATGAAACCCAGACCTCCTTTCAAGGAACACCTGGCTGTGCATTTGTAGAACTGTGTCTCGGGATTTTCAGATCTCTGGATCAGCTATGGAAACTCCAGTTGCCTAAATTCATACACTCCTGAGATGTTAGTCATTCAACAGCTATCAGATCCATCAGTCCAGTAGTGGGCAGATGGGCAAAACTTCCTGCAGATTCAGCTAGGGTAGCTTGCATGACAGTCTTACTTTACCAGTCCCCTTCTCTTTATCACATTTGATTTCTAAGAAATGTCTTACCCCTAATTTTGATTTGATATTTGCTTCCAAAGAAACCACAAAAGTCCCACCCAATGAAGAATTAAAGACAAGATTAACAATTTCCTGAAGATAAAACTAGACAGAACATCCTACCATGAAATCCACTGCAGAGGAATCTGATGTATACAATCAGACCTTCAGCCTTCTTTGTACAGTGACCCACTTAATATGAGTCAGTGGCCCACTTAAATTTGAGACATCCAAGGAGTGTTCAATAGTTTAGAGAAGCCTTTAACTCAAACAGTTAAATGAAAAATTGTATGTCTGTGAGAAATGTTTCTATCTAGATGAGACACAATACCCATCCAAGCAGGAAGCAAAAAGTTTATCTTAGAACCTTAAAAATCTCCTTGAACTCAGAAGTATGTGACCAGTAAAAATGCCTATAAGAATATTCAAAAGTTTTAAAGGTAACATTAATTTAAGTTTCTAATATGTAGGGGGGGGGAAGTAAGCACAAATACAAGATAATCTGAACAAAATTGAAGAGTAAAGTAAGCTTAAGAAGATAATATTTCAGTTTTCATCTCTGAGAAAATTGAAAAAAGAAGTAAAAAAATATAAAATAAAAATTTGAAAAGTTGAGACTAGAGGGATGCTAGAGTTGTTAGAAGCATTGGCTGCTCTTCCAGAGGACCCAAGTTCAATTTCCAGCACCCACACTGTAGCTCACAAGTGTCCCTGAGTCCAACCATGATCTCTGTAGGTAATGAGCATACATGGCGCACAGATATACTTGTGGGCAAAACACCCAGTCACAGAAAAAAAAATGACAAGTCTTAGAAATTTGAAAAAAATATTCCCAGAATGTAAGATGTCAGTTTTCAGATAAAGATAACCATGTAATTAACATTTAATACCTAACTAATTATTAACACATAGAATTTTTGACATACAAAATACCAAAATAAAGAAAAATAAATTAGCACAAATTTCCTGGAAAAGATGAGCGATGAGGACAGTTTCTCTCCAGAGTATCCCGAATCAAAAGACTTCATGCATACTACCTTAAGAAGAGATTCTTATTAGGAATCATGTCTTCTACACTGCTGAGAGCAACTAGTGATTCTTGATATTCTTGATATTCTACGCAGTGCATAAGGCTAAGTCAGGGTGGGTGCATGGCCGTTATTTATTTGTGCTACCACAGAACAGAATATACACAATGGTTCATAAGTCCAGTAACTTGTCTCTGTGTGCTCCACACTAGAGGCTGAAAGACCAAGTTCAAGGGTCCAGTAGAGTCAACATCGACTGTTGGCCCCACTTTCTGGTTAATATATGGAAACTTCATGCCATGTCAGATAGTGGAAGGGCCAAGTCAATTCTCTGGGGGCCCTTAATTAGAGACTCCCCAGAGGTTCCAGCTCCTCTTGTTATCCTATTGGGTATTAGGACTTAACATGTGAATGTGGGGGTTGAAAAAGACATTCAGGCCATAGCATTGTTCAACAAATATTAAAAGTGTCAAATTCTATGTTCATTTTTCTTCTGTACCCAATTTGTAATGAGAGTTCTGAAAGAAGAAAATAAACTTACAAAGCAAGAAGCCTGGGGAGATGGTTCAGTGTGTAAGAGCACATCCTACAAGCAGGAAGACTTGAGCTCCGGTACCCAGAACACATATAAAAGCAGGCATGGTAGCATGCTTCTGTAATTAGAGTTCTCCTTAAGAGATGAAACAAAGAGATGGATGACACTGTAGAAGCTTGTGAGGCAACTAGGTTGCCATATATAGTGAAAGTCCACAAGAGAACTTGTTTCAAACAAGGTAGAAGGCAAGAAAAAGACACAATGTTGTCAGGTTGAGTCAATACACTTGCTATTATGGTACATTGAAGTGCGTGTGTGCATCCACATTCACATGCGCACACACAGGCATGCACCTTCATACAAATGCACAAGTGAACATTGAAACACATGGAAAAGTTAGAAGAGATTCAAGGGTTGTAGAGGATGAACATTATAGCAGACATACCATCATGTCTCAGATAAGATGAAAGGGAAAGACAGACTAAGAATTGTCTACCAAGACATACCTCAAAGGAAACAAACAAGAAAGGCACTCATTAACTTCAGCAAAGGTAAAATCTGTGCAAAAAGCAAGTGAAACACTAATATCCTCTATAATTTATATATATACATAGATATGTGTGTGTACACATTTACACACATATGCATACATATATACATACAGAAACAAATATATACATACACATATACATAAGTACATATGTATGTATACATATGCATATATATACATATATATGTATATATTCGTTTGCTACACAGATAGTTTGGTCAATAAAATGTCATATGGGTCAGTGGTCCAATAAAGTTACAATGAGCTTTGAAAAAGTCCTAAAACATTATTGTTACTGCCCCTTTTCCATGTTTAGATATGTTGACATGAATGTCATCTATCTTAGGTTGCATTTTCCTACCATATGCAGCACAGGACTGTTTATAGCCTCGCAGCCAGACTATCAATGTATCTCTCAGGTATAGTGTAGGCTATACTAGCTAGCAGGCACTCTGTGATATCTGCACTGTGCAACTATCTAATAATGCCTTTCTTAGAATGTATTCCTATCAAAGAACACATTACTGTACCTATTTACATGTGGGTATTTCAATACATGAATATGTAAGTGTGCATTTTTAGGTTTTGACTAATTAAACTCAGAAAAGCACACCATAACTGAACAAATAGGAGAAAAGGAGCAAGGAAAACAGAGTTTCACATGTGTCTGTGGTGACAGTTTAATGAGGAGAATGAACTCACTCTTTAGTTCCTATAGTAGATAGAAAACAATAAAAAATATGTAAGTAAAAAAAGTAATATTTGAAGAGTTATCATCTTTTCAATGGTAGCTCTGAGAACTTATACAGTGGAGAAGTACAGAAAACAGCATCTTGGTTTGTTTGAGTAAACCTTAGGGTTATTTGACTCTTTGAGACATGATCATGGATCACTTTAGTGAAAATAGAAAGTTTTAGAAAAAGTGGAGGGAATCTGACTCCCCTAATAATCCATGATAAGGTGAGTTAGCCTGAGATGGCCTCCCATGACCCCATTCTTAGTGAGCTCCTAGCTGTTGATCATAAAACCTGCTGAATCTGGAGTATGGTAATAAAGGAGGCAGACTCCTCCAGCAAAATGGCTACCTTTTTAAGAGGAGAATCTACTTCAGATGGAGAAGGCAGAGTAGTGTAAATGAGGGATGAAGGATAAATTACCCAAGAGGCTTCACAGAAAGGCTGATGCCAATGATTGTTGGGGGTGGATTGCAAGTGTTAGCTTAGTGGCAGATGCTTCAAACAGTTGCCAAAGTTATGTGTACAAATTTCTCCCGAATTTTTCTGGCAGGACTTTTGTGCTCCCTTCTTATCTGTTATCTGTGTTTGGTGTTTGGACAGAGTTTAACCCCGGGACAGTCACCTGGCTCAGCATTGCTCTAATGTCAAGGAACACAAAGAAAATGTCGACTCAGAGGGCCAGTACCTCATTTCAATTATGACTATTATGCTTTGTCTGAAGTAGGTTAATAATAAAAAGTCCTGGAAGCTCTAGGGTTTGCTTTAGATGGTAGAAAATAATGCATTTTTCTCACCTTCTGCTTCTACCAGCAGGTGTTGAAATAAAAAGACCTATGGTAGGGGAACTTAAGTTTTTTCTCTAGGTATTTGCCTTTCTAAAAGTAAGTATACCCAGTTCTTGTGGCACATTCTGGATCCCAGCTCCTTGGGGGGCTGAAGCTAAAAGAGCAAATTCCAGGCTTGCCTGGGCAGGGGATCTGTCTCAGTGGCAAAAGGTATTCCTAGCATGCTCCAGTCCCTATGATCAATCCCCAATGAGATGTGACTAATAAATTCAGAAAAAGCCTTGGGTTAATCCAGAAATAGAAGCTTCAAACCATGATCTAGGATGAAAAGGGTTGAATCATAGAGATTGGAGGAAAGGAGAAACAGAAGAGAAGGGCTATAGGGAAGAACTGAACACCTGTAGATACTACTAGGCTGGCATATAATAAGGGTGTGAAAATTCCCGTGTTTGGGGATGAAGGAAATTTAGGGAGAGTAATAGCTTATATTGTACTCACTCAAAGGGGATGTCGGGATATGTGCCCCCCTAATATTTCTTATATCAGCATTCTAAACATTCTCATAATGGTGTAATTCAGAAAATGGAAACAAAGATGAAAATTAAGAGACCTTTAA
Source organism: Arvicanthis niloticus (assembly GCF_011762505.2). NCBI lineage: Eukaryota > Metazoa > Chordata > Mammalia > Rodentia > Muridae > Arvicanthis > Arvicanthis niloticus. Next base: position 37,446,608 of record NC_047670.1, on the reverse strand, counting down.
AAGGGCATCAGAAGATTGAGGCAAGGTTTTGGAACTCCCTCACATACAAGTAACAAGAATTTGAGGTCATGTGTGTAAAGATAGAGTGATAAGGCAAGAGGCAGAAGTCAAGGACATCAAAAGGAACCAGCTCTTCACCATCAAGGAAGTTGGAAGTGGCTGTTATCTCGTAGCCTTGAACTTCCCTCTTTGCTTTGCTTTACAGACATCACCAAGTCATTTCTCAGACAGTACAGCAGGGATAAGAGGTGCTCAGCAAAAGCATGAGCTCTCCCAAAATACATGCCTGCAAGAGTGCTCAGGTGCTTGATTTTGACAAGTGTGGCTCAAAAAAAAGATTCTACTTCATTTACAGTTATGTGGTTTAAGTAAGAGGAAAACAATTAAGTTGTAAATAAATTCTGAAAAGTGTTTGAAGGTCCAACTTACAAAGCAGGGAATAGAAAACTAGAGAATATGAGGAAACATTGCATTCCCCTTGTGCCAAAGATGGACTCTGTCGCGGCCCGAGCAAAATGTTGAGGCCCGGGCTGCCCCGCGTTTGGGCGGCCACTGTATCCAGGTCCAAGCTGCCACTCCAGTCCGCTGGTCGAGGTTCAGCAAGAGAGAGAGAGTGAGGACAAATGCGAAGAATGGAGACCAGACAGAGTGCGTTTCAATCCCGTTTATTCTTCAGTCTTGCTTCTTCTCTCCAAGTCCCTAGTTCCTAGTCCCTAGTGCCTCCAAGTTCCAAGTGCTAAGTGCCTAATGCCTACTACCTAGTTCTTCCGAGTTCTCTCCCAAGTACCTGCTACCTAATGCCTAATTCCTACTCCAAGTTGAACTCCAAGTTGTACTCTCTGAAGTGTCTCCCAAAAGTGTCTCCTCTGTCTGCTGTGTCTGATTCTCAGTTCTGTTCTGTCTCTGCCTTTTATATGTCTTACCTCTAAGCCACGCTTCTAAGTCACACCTATAATCATGCCTTTAGGTCTTGTCTCTAAATCTGATCTCTACACTTCTAAGTCAAACTCTTAAATTACACACCTTTAATCTCACACACCTTTAATCTCACACACCCAAGGTATCTAAACCAAGATTATCGGAGTGTGCTCAGCTGTTGTAGGCTATTGTAATCCAAGTCTCCTGTCAGTGGATATGGCTCAAGATGGCTGCAGAGCTGATAGCCGCTTTCTGCTAAAAGGTGGCCCCCAACAGGACTCAACCTAGAACACACCCAGTTAAGTAGGGTCATGATGTGAGAATGAGGATAATTACATATTCTGTGACCTAGAAATTTTCCCATGGGGGAAGATCTTGAGGAAAAATGGGGAGTAAGATCCTAGGTACCATAGACAACTGTGTCTTCTACTGACATAGGGCTGATGGTGTAGATAATAAACTGAATATTTGGAATGAGCACTCTTTCTCTTGTCAACCTACAGATCTTCTGCACACCCCAAGGGACTTTTACTAGAAGGTGGAGCACTGAACCTCTGGCTAGGCAGGGTATGTGGGAACTAAATCTTAGGGATCTGGCAGAACCACATTGATTCTATCTAGTACTGCATCATTTTACTGAATAATGGGCAGGTTAATAGCATCTCTTCCAAATGGCCTTTGGCAGGCTAAAGTAAGTGACCTCATATAAATGCTTTGAAGAATAAATGGCTCATGCACAGCTCCCCCTGCTTTAGTTATTAATATTGTTGTACTTAAGAAAACTATTGGAACATAAGCAAGACTCAGAAAATAACTGTTTATCTGTTCATCATTTGGGATGGAAAAAGAGAGAACATGGGAAAAATATATTGCTTGATAAACAGACGGTATAGTGGGGGAGTTAGCACTGGGGTGGTTAATTCCAAATTACAGATAGATCAAAATATCAAATTTCAGAGGTGGATCAAACTATCAAAGTCCCCCTTCTTGAACACACAAACAAAAAATAGAATTATTTTTGAGACATCTCACTATGTAGTTCTGGATGACTGACTTGAAAGCTCTCAATGACTGGCCTCCAACCCATAGAGATGCACCTGTCTCTGATTTCTGAGTTTGGGATATGATACTTTTAAAGTAAGCTGGAGTGCTCTTCAGAATTCTAGTTAGTGACAAGTGTCTTACTATCTCCAATGCACCAACCCAAGGCAACATTCTTTGTGGCCAGTTTCTCATATACAGAGAAAAGACATCCAAGGTTCACACTAGAAATCTGAGAAACTTGTTCTATCATCTGTGACCCAAGAGACCCTTAGCATCAGATCCATTCTTGTCTTTGGTTCGGCTCCAGCTTCTTCAACTCCCTAGACAGCTGTTGTGTGCTGACCTCTGCTCTCCATATGTCCTACTTCTAATCTTCATAGCTGTAACTGTGACCTGAAAGAGAATTAGTGACTCTACACACACCTTCAATAGTAGGTGGAACCTAAGCCAGGTACTGGTGAGGTCCTGGGAAGAGAGAAATTTAGTCACAGAGAAGAAAATAGATACCAAGAACAGGCTCAAACAACAAAGTGATATACGTGCAAGCTAAACATTGTCAGAGATTCCCAAATATTCCCAAAGTCCTAAAAACAGGCAAGGACAAACCAGGAGCTTCCAAACCTCTTGATTTCATATATTGGACTTCTAGAACCCGGAGGAATATCTTTCTGCAGCTTTAAGCTTGCAGGGGTGTGAAAACTTGATACACCATCTTCGTTCCTTGAATGTCAGCAATTAGTACTGGTCCCATTGTATGTGCCTATATCTGATTTCTCATGGTCCCTTGGTTCACTAAGTAGCTCTTTCTTAGAATTTTTGGGAAGGGATAGGGAAGAGGCATCAGTCTGTCCTAACTTGAGCCAAGTGAACTTATCCCAAAGGAAAGAACAGGTAGAATTTTTCTTAGAATGATAGTGTAGGAATAAGATTTCTGATTCTCTTTTCCTTCTAGTTGTGATTTCCTGGTTTTGCTTGAACACTTAACAAAAGCCCAACCATTACTCAGTTACTTTTGCAACTTTACTGACATCTCTTCTGAAAATATCAATATATTTTTGCTACTCCCCCCCAAAAACAGAGAAAGTAAATTAATTTCATTAAAAATTTCCAACTCTTTTCTCATGTAATAATGGCAAAAAAAACCCCCGAGACTCTAAAGGTAAAACTGATAGAAAATTCATTGCTGTGATAGAAAATTCATATTAATGTATTTTTATCAGATTTTAAGTCTGTTACCTTTACATAGCAGATTCTCTAAATAAAATAGAGAGAGAAATTGACACTATGCAGAAAAAAGTTCATTTTTTTTTCACTTCAATTTTGATTGTTCCTCTATTTGTATTTTAGGATGCGTTGTGTGGTACTTATAAGATAAGGACATATATTAATAAAAGTATGGGGTGTTTCCAACTTGATAATTCTAGAAAAGGGACAAGAGAATCTGAGGAGAGATATTAGAAACCAGAGAGGAAGAAATGAATAGCTTTAAAATAACAAAAAAAAAATCAGAAAAAAAAAGAAAAACCTATAAAACTGCAGAGGCTTCAATCATAATTTGAGGCACCAGGTTCAAACGCCAAGGATAATAAGCCCAGCTTAGAAAATCCCACTGTGATGGGTGTGAGTCAAGCCAATGCTGAGTTTCAGCTGTCCCTTAGATATCATCACTTGGAAGAACAATACTGATTTAACAAGGGATTTTTGGAAGGAGCAGGGAGTGCAGAATTAAGCCTGCATCAGGTGCCCATGCAGGCTGAAGTGTCTTAGAGTAGCAATGCCAGCCTTCTTGTCATTGTCCTCTCGGTTGAGGACATATGGAGAGAAGAAGCCATGGTCAGCTAGGAGACACACTGTCTGTTCCTTTGCTTTGCTGGAGAAGCCTAAGGGTCCACTGAAAAGTACTAGGCCTTACAGGAGTCCCTTCCCAGTGCTTACTCCACCCTGCCTCCTCGTGAAGTCTACAGAGCAGCAAGAACAGCCAGCTTCTCTGGAACCTTCTACTGTAATAAAGGAGGATTCATTCTTTGGGTGAGAGTGGCCCCATGGGTCAGTGACTGAATATACACACGGAGGGCTACATCTCAGTTCTGGTGCATGCTCACACATGCCTCTTAGGACAGGATAAGAGGATTTTACTGTTATTATCAGTTTGGCTTGATAATTACACATTATTATTGATTAGCATTATTGCTGAATCCTCACTGTCCCCACGCCAAGCAGTTGTCTCTCTGCCCCTACCTTCCAGGAAGGGCAAACAAAGTACAAGGTCAGTGCCCTAAATTAATTTGCCTCTGCAGGTGCTCCCTACAGACACACCTGCTGGACTGAGGACCCGCCATGTCTCTGCTGGCTACTGTACTGGTATTCTGGGGTGAGATGTCCTTAGATCTAGAACTTCTGGAGCAGGTGAGGTATGAATGGAGACTCACACAGTGTTTTTACAGGTTTCAGACTGGACCCAGGAAATACTCTAATGCTTGGTAAGTTCACCAATAAAGCCTAGAAACCATGGCCTATCAGTTATGGGGAAGCCCATTTTTCTAATGACAAGCAGATCCTGGTTCCTTTGCCTTCCAGATTCTGGCAGTGAACTGGAACTATGAGCAGAGCCTCAGTCCCTGCAGGAACCCTGGGCAAATCAACTGCACAGACCAGCGTCAGACCCAATTCTTTCCAGGGTTCAAGGTTGCTGTATTAATTGTCCTACTTAAAGCTTGGGAAACTGAGCTAATATATGTTCATATCTGGAGTTTCTGTTTTGGGATCCCCATTCTGTTCACTTGAGACCACCATCTTTGCCTTTCAACAACAGCTCACCCTGTTAGGAGGCTCACCATCACTCCACATTAGCTCTATGGGCTTGCTGTCCTCCGACCAAATGTGCATGTATTTGTGCATACGGTAGCAGCAGGTAAAAGGACCTAGGTTATCCAGTGTCTTCAAGTTCATATAGTACAGGGTAGCATCTTTTGGTGGGGCTGAACCCATGAATTTTCAGCACCTTCCCCCCTTGCCTGAGTTGGAATTCAGCTGCGTTCTGAGGAGCTTTGCAGGCAAGGGTCTCATATATCTTCTGGGGATAGATCATTAGGTAATTTCCCATTAAACACAGAATGGGTGGAGCCTGTGTGGCTGAAAGAGAGGGAAGAGTCCAGGACACTCTGCTTTGTAGGGTCCCACTGAGAACTTCCCTGTGTCCAGCCTCCAAACCTCTGACCTTCAGTGACAGCTCAGAAGCAAATGGCTTATCTTTGGACACTGTGTGTCAGGTTTTACACCAAGCTTTTCAGTATTGGGGTTTAACACTCACCATGCATCTTGATGGTCACAATAGCACTGGGCTCAGAGGGCTCGCCTTCGGCATGGGTTAGGTAGCTGCAGCTGTAGTTGCCAGGCTTGTAGATTAGAAATCCAGATGTTCCCTTGTGCCAACAGACTGCCAGGGCTGGGATGTGGAAGGGATGGCACAGAATTAAGCAATGCTGTCTTTTGGTACCTTTCAGAAGCAAGCAAGAGAGGGAATAGGGAGGCCACTTTAAGCAAAGTGTTTAGCTGGAGCACAAGCTGGGTCACGTACAGGACCCCTGCCATATCTTCAAGCTGAGCCAATGTGTTTGATCCTTCACAGGGACACTACCAGCCCCAGTACTTACTGCAGAGCCATCGAGTCGGAACCTTGAGCCTGGTTCAACGGTGAAGCTTCGATGTACTGCACCCAAGACCAACCTGCGCTTTGGCCTGCAACGCCAGGGCAAACCGGATTTAGTTGTGGTGCAAACGCTGAATTCATCTGGGACCGAAGCTGTCTTTGAGCTGCACAATATCACAACAATAGATTCTGGCAACTATAGTTGTATCTACATGGAACAGGCACCGCCCTTCTCGAGATCTGCGTCCAGTGAGCCCTTGGAGCTGCAGGTGAATGGTGAGCTGAAAGTGGCGATGAGGGTGGGAGGAGCAGAGGGTTACACACTTAGGGAGCAGTGTTCCTGAGCTGTAACCTGTGAGGAGCCAATCTTTCCAGGTTATACCTTAATGAAGTGTTGAGCTTTGAGAACCTTGAAGAGGCCTCTCCCCAGGTGTGAAGCCTGGAAATCTGGTTTGTTTCCCATTCTCTGAGCTGGAAGGCAGTTGGTCCAATGATGTATTAGGATCCAAGGGGTTCTTGTGTATGTTCACACGAACATTCCCAGGCCTCAGTTTCCCGGTGATGCATGTATCTCACAGCCACTCATACCATTGACTCACCTTTGAGTTAATATATAATTTTACAGAACTATTGAGATCCTGGGGTTATTGGATCAGAAGTCATTGATTATCATGAATCATAAATTCATCAGAAGTTATTGGATCCAGAAAGAGATCATGCAAAGGTTTCCGCCCACCTTAGGTTCTGACCTCAGACTTCTGAACTGTGCTTCTGCCAGAAGTACTTTTCTGAAAGGACTCTTCACAGCTTCAAACCTTTGAGTACCCGATGAAACACCCCATGGGACAAATCAAGATCCCTTAACCCTTGTCACTTTGGGTGTTAAATACCTAGGGGAGATACAGATGGTACCCCACCAGCACTTATGACACAAAGAAGGAGAGGGAGCTGTGTAACTCAGAGTGATGGCATAAAAGAAGTATCTAAAGCAGATCCAGCATAGAGACCCCTCTGGCAGGAGATGCTACAACCTCATTACCATCATCCCTCACAGGGCCACCACCCAAACCAAGGCTGGAAGCTCTATGGAAAGGCAAGGTGCGTCGGGGCCATGAGGCTGGCTTTCGATGCCATGGCCACGTGCCCAAGGTCAGCATGCGTCTGATACGTGATGGCTTTAAAATACCCTTCTGGATAACCTCAACAAGAAGCATCTCGGCTTATCTGAAGCTGCCCGCCGTTGGACCCCAACATGTAGGCAACTACAGCTGCAGCTATACTGCCCAGTCGCCCTTCACGTTTGAATCAGGGATCAGTGATCCTGTGGAGCTTATGGTAGATTAGCCTCTCCTGAGCTGTGTTTGGGGTCTTGGTTCTTCATATTTCCAGAGCTCTACATTGGCTAATTGCTTCACCAAGGCAGGTGTGGAAAAGGCCCTGCGGCGATTTGCTGAGTTAGTGAATCCACTTCTTTGTCTAGGTAGCTAAAGTGGCTGCAGACACAGGAAAGTGTCCTTGGAAAGAGTTGAAGACAGGCATAATACCCATTCTTTGTAAGATGTAAGATGACTTCATTTTCTCTGGACTTAATAAAGATCAAGGAAAATTTTGTTTCAAGCATCCCTTTCATTTGTGGATGTAAGGCATCTGCAGATGGGGGAGGACATTATTCCAGGCCTGGGATCCTGTGTCTGTAAAGAGGAGAGGCTCAGGATTAGATCCTAAGGACATAATGGTAAAAGCCTGGTCTTTTCCCATATCTCTCAAGATCTTCTCTTTCCAACATCTGTCTGGCTGTCCCATAGGTTCCAGGCATTTCTTTTCTTTCCAGCAGGTGTGGACATGCAGCTTGAAGCTCTAGCCCAGCCTATCTTAGCTTGGAATGGTCTGTCCCTACCCTAGCAGTAAGTTAGAAAATTCTACATTAAGTGTTCTGGCTGCGTTTTTATATTTTACAAATGTAGTCTGATAGATGGCACCCGAGTGTGTCTAAATCGATTCATTGTCTGAAGTAACTCAACTGGAAAAAAATCAAAACAGCAAAACATCTTCAGAGCTGAACCAAAAGTTTGTTCCCTTTGGGCCTCAGTGGAGCCGGAGACTGAGGTCTGAAGAGTTGAACCCTGAGGCCAAACCAGGGCCCTCAGCTCAAAACCACCCTGCCTTTTTGCTGTGTACTCTACCAATCCCCGCAATGCTCGTGGTCCCCACAATAAACTCAGAAATACTCCATGTCTCCCTACAACTACTGCTCCTTCAGTGCCTTTGTTCAGAGGGCGCTTCCCTTTTTCACATCTTACTTGGATGTTAAAATACTGACTCATGCTTTAAATGTAAAGAATCATTTCATTTATTTATTTTTTTTTAACCAACAAATTCTAATTGGAAGTTCAGAATAATTGAGAGGTCAATTTGGTTAGTGGTGATCTCAAAAACGAACAATACGTGGTCCCAGTTCTTAAAGAATATACAGTCTAGGACAGGCAAACAAGTAGTGAGAAAGCTCATCCCAACCTCAGCTGATATCTAGACTCCACAATAAAAGAGAGAGAGAAAGAGAGAGAGAGAGAGAGAGAGAGAGAGAGAGAGAGAGAGAGAGAGAGAGAAAAGAAGAATGCAATTCATAAGTGGCATGCATCTGCAATCCCACTGTTCCTTAGTGAGATGGAAGGAAGAAAGGAGGCTAGAACACCACCTAACTTGGAGGACAGAGTGACGGGAAGGAATATCACGCCTCAACTGGTAGGATGAGATGAGAAGCTGAAAAGTCAACCTCTGATTTGCATAGACATAACCTTGCACTCACCCACACTCACATATACACATCTAATAATGAATGAATACATAGAGTTTAGTTAAGTGCAGGTGGGCTTCAGAGTAAGATTTACTCATAGCCTAAGATGCAGAGCAAGAATTTTAATGAGCTCTCAGAGCCTGTGCATTGACTTTCATTTTGAACACCTGAAAACCATAATAGGTGACATAAGGCTCTTTAGAGTTGTTGACTCCTGACATAGCTTGAGATGTGAAGAAGAAAACAGAAATTCTAAGTGATAGCAACCATTTTGACCTCCGACCTTTGAGCTGTGCTTCTGCCAGAAGCAGCTTCCTAAAAGGTCCCTTCACCTCTCTGGGGAGCCCGGGAAGCCCTGGAACGGGTCAAAGCCTGGGAGATTCATAGCCCTCATGATGCTGGGGAGTGGCACACTTAGGGGAGATACAAGCATCATTAAATGGATACCCAAGGAGCAAGGCAACAGGGAGAGCTGCCTGCCTCCTAGTGTGCAGTGCAAAAGGAGCCAGAGTAAACTCACCATAGAGCCTCACAAGAAATGTCCCAAACTGAGTTCTATCCCTCACACACCCCCAGGGCCACCCCCACCACCAAAGCTCCAGGCTCTGTGGACAGGAATAGTGCCGGCTGGTTATGATGTTGTTCTGCGCTGTCACAGTGATGTGCCCGGGGTCACCATGGAGCTGCTGCGTGATGGCAAACTATAGGATGCTCTGAGTACTGAGAACCCACAGCGACCTGGGGCTGATTTTTGTGTGTCTCCAACATATGTGCATCTACACCTCCTGGTGACCTGAGCCCCTCCACTCAGAGCTCAGCAACCCCTCCTAATGGAGGATATGGCTTCCAGAGTGGTGTTTGGGTTTTGCCTCTTGATCTTTACTGGGCTATGCACTTGATTAATTGTGTAATCAAGCCTCCATCTTAAACACCTTGAAAACTTCATAATAGGTCACAAAAGGCTCTTAGGTATTGTTGATTCCTCACATAGCCGTAGATGGGAAGGAGAAAACAGGAATTCTAGAAGATAGCGCCCATTTCACCTAATATCATTATTCCCAGTCTAGAGATGAGTAAACACTAAACACATCTCCCAAAATGCAGAGTTAACAAACAGCAGAGCTGTTTTTGATCCCAATACATCAACCCCAGTCACGTCTCTCAATCATTAACTCATCCAGTCTTTAATTTGCCTTGTGATGTTTGTGTCTTGAGATAGGATCTCACAACATATCCCCAGCTAGCTTCGAATGCCTTACCTGCCTAATCCTGCTGCCTCAGCATCCAAATCACTGAGATTATAGTCGTGTGCCACTGTACCTAGTGCTACTGTGAAGATGTAAAACTCAGAAGAAACAGAGAGAGGCAGCTTTGGGCTATTGTTCACCAGGCCAAACCATAAGCACAGAAAAGGTTCACAGAGAAAGCAGGGCTTAGTGTGAGGCTAGAACACAGACTGATGGGACAGCCTTACCGTAATGCAGGTTTGCCATGGTGTCCCCAGAGAGCACGGGTGTGGTATGTGATGAGCATCCATGACTTGAAAGTGGGACAAACCTGTGGCTCTTCACTTTTCTTCTGTATAATAAGGACAAGCTTATCTACTTTATGGTGCTCTAATAAGGGTGACATTAAGTAACACGTGGGAGAGAACATATCCAGTTTCCTGGGACACCACATGAGCTAAATTCTCATGAACTTCTTTTATGTCTTGCAAAGATTTCTCATTGTGCTAAGGAGGTAGGCCTAGTGATATTCATTTCCTCTGTCCCAGGGTGAGCAGGAGTCTGAGACCCTTCCCCATATGGTTGGAGAGATCCTGGCAACAATCCTACCAGGAAGTGACTTGGGACAGATCACCAGGCAACTGATCAGAGCTTAGTAGAGGCAAAATTGGAAGAAAAGGGGGTCATTTTCAGGAGCCAGCAAAGGACAAAGGTACAACCCATCCCCTGAAAGAAAGAACAATTAAATTGTATCATTCATAATACTTAGCATAGAACGGGTGCTTCTTCAAGCAAATTAATTCTGTTCCAAATCTTGGAAAACAATTGACTGGGTGTGTCAGAGAAGAGCTCTATTTCTGAACTAGGGCTGAGGAGAAGCTTGCTCTCCACAGTGTTTGATGACTAGAAAAAGCGCCATTACTGCTTCCTAGAGCCAAGTTACCCTGGGTGAGAAGAGGCCAGTAAGCTCTGGTGAGGATTTAACCCTTAACCAAGTCTGTCTTTACATATATGTTACCCAAGTTACCCAAGGTCATAACAACTCAAGAAGTCACACTCTGTCATTTTCATCCTAACAAATGCCCCAGGAGATGGGACCAGAAAGTCACTGGGTGTGCTAAGCTACTGTGATGGTTGGAAACAGTCTTATCTCTTCCCCCTGGAACTTAGGGTCAAGGGCTTGTGCCAAGACATGATGTGCACTCAGCTGCTCAACTCTAAGCCCTTTCACTCAGTGTATTTTTTGAAGTGAAATCTTGGATTGGTAATAAAATGCACTATTTCATTACCTACATAGCAGAGCACTGCCAATTACAAGAAATTAAAAGAAATGGACCAAGTCACAGAATAAAGGAAAATAGTCAGAAGGGGAAAAACCCTGATGTGTGAACATGGTTTCTGGAAAAACCATGTTGAACTCTTTGGTCTGAGGAACCTCCAAACATAATTGTATTTTTGTTTGTAATTCATAACTGGAATTTTGCTACTGAGTGGTGTCTCAGTTCCTAAGATCATCCAAAATATGTATTTTCCATTGTTCACCCCATGGGTTGAGAACTGCAGGTTCAGAAAGATGCTGAGATGCATCCCCATCTTTGAAATTGTTGGCAAGGTTCTATCCTCTAGGCATGTCATGACCACTGCTGGCTTGAAATCAGAGCTGGTGTAATCAGAGGCAAGACATTATCAAAAGACCATTTCATCAGCCTTAGTAGTACTCTGTTGTACCATAGAAGACAGTCATCAGCCCCACACCAGAGACTCCAGCTATTATTCTCCTGTTCCCACTGCATGGACAGTGCTGGAGTTAGAAACAATTAGAGGTTGATGGTGCTGGGACTAAAGGAGAGATTACAGCTCTTGTGAGTTGTCACCCATATCAACTTGGAGCTCTTCAATGACACAGTCCTTACTGAGTCACCAATGTGCCTAGAAGAATAGCTCACCGATGCTCCTTCTAATAACCCCACACACTCATTGGTTCAGGAGCTAGAACTGGAGGGACACATGTCTGATGCAATCTGGTATCCAATCTAAAGAAAATGGGCATTTCTGTGTATCTTCCAGGAGAGTTCATGCAACCTTCATGCACAGAAAAGATACACAGTTCTCTTCAAACTGAGAGAGACACATGCCATTACAGAGGACTGGTGGCAATACACACAAACATAGACACAGACACACACACAGACACACACACACACAATATATATATGACAGGGAGGGTCCCAGGAATGAATGCAGATTAAGAAAGTGAGACACCACATTGCTGTGCAGGGTAGTGACAAGGCTGGCAACTTCTTCCAGGATCACCTCTCTGATGTGGAGATATTTCAATTGGTATAGATGGAAACCTTGGTATGTAACCCAGAGATATAAGGGACATTAGCAGGCCTCATTCTGGGCAGGTTGGAAGGAAGATCTGGTACCTAGGCTTAGCCTCAGTGTGACCTGACTCTAGAATGCTCCACTTGCAAAATAATCGAAAAAGTTCTAGCCCTTGTTATAAGGTGGGTATGATGTGGCAAGGGACAGGGGTGCAAACTCCTCTGTGTAATACAAAAAAAATCACTCTGACATATAAACTTCCAAGAGTGTGTCTTGTGTCACTAAATCCTGGAGGTAAAGGCATGTCTTTTGAGAAGCCATATCACACTCCTAACCCAGACTGTCCTGACACACACATTTCTCTAAATAATGGAAGTGATCCCTGTTTCTTTAATGGAAAATGCCCTCTGCAGAGGTCCTCAGCCATGGTAGCATTGTATGGAGACAATCTTCCTAGGACACCCATGTCCTACATTCTCTCCTTAAACAACAAGTATCTCATCCGTACCTTGTCCATGGTCACATGTAGGTGGTAGCACTCTGGCGTGTTTATAATGAGCTGTTGCCAATATGGAGCCTGTGTGTGGTCCCTACAATGTGCGGTGGATAGAAGAAAACTCACTTCTGTGTCTCTGCTCCCAGGAATGTGACTGATGATCTCTGTGTCTCAGTCTTCTTAATGAAGGGTGACAAGTGAACTATTTATTACCTTCGTGGAAAACCCCAGTGTGATCAGCAACTGCATTAATGTTGAATTAGTGAGTGAATAAGTAAGCAAACAAAAATGATCTATCTCCAGGAACAAATCAAGCAGAGGACTGAATTTCATCCTGACTCTATACTCCTCTTATTCTAAGACTCAGAGACTAGCTGCACCTAAAAAACTGGATGTTCTAATACATTATATTGTGTTAGCAGACAATCAATGCATATTTGTTGAACAAATAAATCACAAAAGCAATCAAAACTGCAATCAATCACGCAACTGCTTGGGGATGTTGACAATTCTACTTTATTGATGGGCAGTTTTCCAGGAACACAGTGCAAAAGGAAACCACTGTATTTTCCTAAAAATAAAAACCTCTAGCATATCAGCCAGTGAATAATTAGACATTAATTGTCTCTAACTGGAAAAAAAGAGTAACTCAGTTAATCCCAGGAGACCCCTGTTATGAACAGGGAAAACAGCGAGTCAGAATCTAACCTCCTGTTTATAACCTTGGCCCACACGTGATCTGTTCCTAAAAGAGAAAAAAAAAGTCATTAATCTCCCAACTCAAGGAATTCTGTTATATTTTGAATAAAAACAAAATAAACAAAATTAAGGTGGGAAATAAATCAGATATGCTGTAATTAGGTTGAAAGCCAGATTTTCCTGCCTAACTCTCCCCACAAGCCTCATCCATCAAGAAAAATATATCCTTGATATGGAGATTTTTCCATTCCCTTTTCAGACTGAATTAGTCACTTGATCTGAATGGTAATTTGACAGGACACTGGAGGAAAAACATGAGGGATAAGATTACAATAGAGCCAGGAGAAAATGCTTAATAAAGTTTGGTGATGCCCCTGAACTGTGCTTACGACCCCTCAACCTGAATAGTAACTTTTCATTCATCCCAGTGTTACTTCTCTCTGGGAGATCTCAGGGGGCTATAAATTCTTTTACTAAAATCTGAGAAGGGTCATGTGCATTTTCTAATCCATCTTTACAGATTTCAAAGGCTCAGCCTGAGACAGTTACTGATTTGCTTATATTGGGAAAATAAAACCAACTGGAGGCCCCTGGACCAAACTCCTGGACATGCGACCCCAGCCATGTGCCACACAGGTCAACAATGGCAGAAGTGTAGACAGAGAGTGACAAGGTGGTTCCTTGCTGAAGGCATGCTTGATCTTCAGGGCCATTTCTGGCTGGGAGCCTCTGGTGTATTTATGGTGTAGAGGACTGGGTCTTCCTCTCTGCGCTTCCACAATCAGTGAGCTGTTCAGTCTTCCTCCAATCCTAAGTCCTCTTTAGGCTCCCATTCAGGCATACAGCCTTTGTTCTGCTTTCTGGCACGGTTATTTCCTCTTTTCCAAGCTTTGGCACGTCCTGTTTTTTCTAGAATAGTTAAGGAAGTGACTCAGTGGTAGTAGAGGTAGGATAAGAAGCCTCTGGCTGTGTTTATGTAACTCACTGTGTTTCTGTAGCTCCCTTTACTATTATGAACAGAGCTCTGTGGGTAGGCTGCTGGTGAGCAAAGGGAAGCCAAAATTCAAATGGTGCGTACTAGATGCCTCCACTTTACAAAATGTCAAAGCAGGCAGACAGTCTAATGATGGCAGATGTTTACAAAAAAAAATAATGGATGACATAACAAAATCATGAATACTATTGTATGTTGTAGTGCAGGAATTTAGATATTTTAATAATGTTGGTGATTGAACCTGGGGTCTTCATACATTTTACCTTTGAGTTATTCTCCCATCCCTATACAAGACTTTTGTATTACATTTTGTGATGAGGTCCATCTCTTATGTTCCTAAGGGAAAAAAAAAAACACATAGTTACTATTTTTAATAGAAAATAAAATACAGGTAGAATTGTCCTGCTTACTTGAGAAACAGTTTAAGAAACCGGCCAGACCCTCCCCCGACCCCGAGCTCCCTGGGACTGGACCACCAGCCAAAGAATACACATGGAGGAACCCATGGCTCCTGTTGTGTACGTGTATGTGGCAGAGGATGGACTTGTTGGACATCAGTGGGAGGAGTGGCCCTTGGGCCTGAGGGTGTTCAATGCCCCAGTGTAGGGGAACGCCAGGGTGGGAGGACAGGAGTGGGTGGGTGGAGGCACACCTTCATGGAGGCAGGGGGAGGGAGAATAGAACAAAGGGTTTCCAAAGGGGAGACCTGGAAAGGGGAAAACAACTGAAATGTAAATAAAGAAAGTACCCAATTAAAAAAAGAAAAAAGAAAAGAAACTATGCTCAAGTGTTGACTGTGAGCATTTGAATACTGAGAACCATTGAGAAGAATCTGTGGTCCCAAGTTCTTGTAGACTACTTTCCTTCATCTAGAAGTTTGCAATGGCACATATGTATTTGGACTTTGTGCAGTTTTCCTAGCTCTGTAGCTCAGAAATATACTCAGTGGGTAAAGGAGCAAATACGGAGACTCTACACTGCCTTGGCTGTTTGTTGAATGATAAGATTATGATGATTCCTTATATCTTAGCTCTAAAAGGTACAGAGAATTTGGGGTAGTCAGGGTAGATGCATGAAGATCAATAGCAGGTGGAAGAGAAGACAGGCTAAGGATGTGGGTTCTATAAAAACTGGCTTGCTTTCTGTCTATACCAGCCCTGCTTCCACAAATAAATCTGTGGGCACAAATTATTCAGAAGCATGCTCATTGAAACCAGAAATGCATTCTTTAATATTTTTTTTGCAACAGATGCACTTTTAAATTGTTTAGGTTTAGACCAAAATTATAATATGAAATTTTAATATTCAAACATGAGCGTGGGTTTCCATTCCTTGAACATGCACCCCCTTTCTCTTCCAGAGTAGACAGGAAGGCAAAGGGAAAGGGGTCAGAGAGGAGTAAACTGTGACTGATGTCCAGATCTCTGCATCTAAGTGGCCATGGGACCTAGAAACAATCACTTCCCTGCTGGAGAGCATTGTCCCTTGTGTGGGGCAGTGGGGATGCCCTGCAAGTTCTTTAAGTCTCCTTCAGCTGATTGTAATCTCAAGTCTGTGTAATTCTCAAGAAAGGAAAATGAAGAACAACAGAGCAGGAATTACCTATGGACCATTATCATTGTCACAACTGAGTTAGGTCTTAGAGCACCATGGAAGTGAACATTGCTTAAGAATGATAGGTTAGTGCCCTGGACAGGCTCTCTGGGACATCTAAGAAGGCAATGCAGAAAAATATTATAATGGCTGTTCTCCAGCCTCTTCTATAAATGACAAAATATAAACATAGCACCCATGTCAAAATTAACGATTTCATAACTACAAAAACCTTACATTCCTTCTTATGCTCCTGTGGTTGCTTATGTATGATTGTGTGAGAACATGTGGACATGCACATATGGGACTTGGTTCCCAAGGTTTCCCAAGAAAGTTCCTAGTCTTTACTTGGAACAACGGTTCATTAGAAAGTGAGCTTTTTAGCACTGATCTTTTTCTGCTCTAAAAGCGACACACTGATGCACTTTTACAGTCCTTGCTTCTTCCCTTCAGTCTACAAAGTGACAATTTTCTTTCTATGTGTCTCCACTGACATCTATCTGAGAGTCCTTTGCCAGAACTTGGAAATAAATGGAATCAACAGTTGACTTTTTTTTTTTTCCTGGCTCACTTCTTGACAAGCTCCACCAATCAAATTGTGCAGAGTAGAAAATTACTGTCCTGTGTTATATGTAAAATATCCCCTACCCCAAGACTTCTATACTTGGTTCCCAGAGCTGACTTAGAAGCTTGTGGAAGATTTCAGCAGTGGATCCAAGTTTGTGGAAGAGTTACTAACACAGTTCCCAATGCCAGTGCTTTACTATAGAATCAACAGAAGGGTGTTGTGACCTGACAACAGAAAAGAAACCTCTCAGATGATACAAAATTTGGTTAACAATGATTTTCTTCTTAATCCTTTAGTGGGATGGCTAGTTTGCCATATAGCATAGGTTATGGAAATGTATTACATAGTCATTTAAAAAATCTTCAAGGGTAAAATCACAACAATTCTGCTCATATGAAAAAGAAAAGATAACTCATCCTTTGGGAATAGGACCTACCTACCACATCATGCTTCTGAACAAGACTGTAAAACCTTCCGTGTAGAACTGTGTTGTGGAATGATTAGATTCTTGGTCAGGCTGGCTACCTGGTTACCTGGTGTCTTCTGGGCATGGCAGGATGACTGCACTCATCAACTCACAGCAGCTACGGTTGGCTATATAAGATCTGCACAGGACACAGGATAAAGACAGTTAATACTCAAGCACTGAGGGAAGAAGGAAGGGCTCAGGAAATTCCACATACACCCCCCCCCCTAAAAAAAAAGCCCCTGACAATTGATGGCTCCTGTGGGAGAGAGATTTCTCTCATTTTTTTTTTCTTTAAGGCCATTGCTCCCTGTAGGTCAACTATGCCCCAGTTGGGGGCCCACATCCAGATGGAAATGGACAGCAAAAACAAGAGTTGATGAGTTATTAAATTTGAAACCTAGGACACCACGTGGGGTTGTGGGGTGGAAAGATGGTGGACCTCTCCCCACCCCCTAAATGGTTACATCTGCCTTGGCAATATATTTGAGATTTCCATGACCTTGACCATGGCCCAGATATATTAACCAAAATAATTAAAGTGACCTAAAGTAATTTTAAAAGATATGAGTCCAAAATGATCCTCGTGTTATATCTGAAATAATTACTATGCTTAGAAACAAACGTTTCAAGGTTACTCTAACTTTGACGTAAATTATGGTCTTTGTGGGTTTTGCCTTTAAAATTTAAAAACTCTGTAGCACTGAGCTTGAACACCAAAAGACTCTGAGTCTGTGAGAGACAGGCCTTGAGATTTATAGCCAGAACCTGTTTCCTAACCACTTTCTGCTTCCTGATGTCCAGATGCAAGTAAGCACCCTCACTCTTTGCAGTCACAGATGGAAACCATTCCCAAAATCTTGCTTTCTCCTCCCTGATAGACTAACCCATGAGACACACCAGTCTTTAAAGTTGCTTCTCAGCAGAAATTTGCTTGAACAATAAGAAGAGTTGCTAACACAGTTCCCAATGCCAGAGCTTTACTGCAGAATCATCAGAAGGGTGTTATGGCCAGACAACAGCAAAGAGACCTTGAAAAGATGTAAACATTTTTTAGAAATGTCTACCACACTATGCTTCTCTAGAAGCCTGTCAGACTTTTGGTGTAGAACTCTGTCTTGGAATGAGTTTGACTCTTTTTCAGGCTAGTTACATCATTATAACCTAATGGTACCTATGGTTGGGCAACCATCCATGGAGAAGAGTTAATCCATGAATAGCTTCTGGCTTCAATCTCCTAGGTCTGACCCCATGTGTCCAGGAGCTTCTTAACTTAGCAACTAGATGAACAACATCAAGGAAAAGGGATCAGAAAGCCCTAAGAGCCAAAAGTAAAGAATTGCAGAGTAAACCATGTCTTCTGGGCATGACAGGACCACTGCACTCATAAACGCACAGTTATCCTATGTATTTTTCTCTTTTCTCTTAACTTTTATTCTCCTGCCACAAACTTGACACAATACACATCATTAGTTCCAGGAAGGATTTTTTTTATTTATTTTTTATTTTTATTTTTTTTTTTTTAGGGCACATGGCCTGGAGAGCTTTGCCAGTTGCTTGGCCCCATTTTAACCCACACATCATACATATAAGAATATTATTGTTATTTTGATATATTGCACTAGAATGAACTATGCACTTTATCCACATTCATACAGAGTCATAAAATAGTATTATAAATCATGTGTAAAAATGGGAGTAGATGCTTTAAAATATTTATTTCATTGCCATTACAGATATATCTCATATTTATGCTTTACAGAAACTAGAAAGAATGACTCTAATCTTTCTATCTCACCAGGTCTCTCAGACACAGTTCTTAACAGCTAATTCACGTACTAATATAATTTAGGGTTGGTAAGGGGGTGGGGGGTGATGTACTACCAGTACAGCCTGTCTCAAGCTCCATTTTCATTTCAGTTTAATCTACTATGTCCCTGGGTACATCAGCAATTACCTTTGGGGAAAAATAGCATAAGAAGATACCCTGTCGTGGACTGCACTAACCCACGTTTGGGTGCCAAAATGTTGCTGACCACTCTGCCCCACACTTAGGGGCCAAAATGCCAGGGACCACTCTATCAGTGTTGAAACCTGCACTGCCAAAAGCCATGGGGGCTAAGTTGTTAGAGCCTGCACTGCCCCAAGCTGCTCCAGTCCCATGGGTCGGGGTTCAGCAAGAGAGAGAGTGAGGACTAACGTGAAAAATGGAGACCAGACAGAGTGTGATTCAATCCTGTTTATTCTTCACTCTCTCTTCTCTCCAAGTCCCTAGTTCCCAGTCCCAGGTCTCAGGTCCTAATCCTAGTCCCTTGTCCCTAGTTCCTAGTACCAAGTTGCTAGTCTCCTTCTCAGTCACTAGTCTTTTTCCAAGTGCCTGTCTTCTGTCTGCCTCTCACCTTTTATATGTCTCACTTCTAAGTCACGCCTTTAAGTCATGCCTTTAAATCTTGTCTCCAAATCACACCCTTAAGTCATGCCCTTAAGTCTCACACCTTTAAGTCTCACACATCCAAGGGAAGATCCTGGGTATCTAAAACAAGATGTTATCAGAGTGTGCTCAGCTGTTGTAGGCTATTGTAAACAAGTCTTTTGTCAGGGTATATAGCTCAAGATGGGTGCAAGGATGATAGCCACCTTCTGTCGGCTCCCCACAATACCCAAAGTTGTTTCTGGAATACCATGCATCAGTATCAAGTGGACACAAAGTAGAATGAGTTAGAAAGAAGGAACTTCAACTGAAGGAGGGTTCCATCAGATTAGGGTGTGGACATGTTAGACAGGAGCATTTTCTCCATGATCGATGTTGGAGAGCCTAATCCATTATGGTTGGTATCACTGTTGGCCAGGTGGCCCTGGGTTGTATTAGAAAAAAAAAAAAGTGAACAAGCCAGAATGCAGCTCTACTCCATGATCCCTGCTTCAGTTCCTGCCTCCAGGTTCCTGCCTTGAGTTCCCACATTGGTTTTTCTTCAATAATGGACTGGAAACTATAATCTAAATAATCATTCCCTGCCCCAGTTGCTTTTGTTCATGGTGTTTATCACAGCAACAAAAGGGAAATTCTAAGAGACTGGTACAGAGATGGACTATTGCTCTGACAGTTTGAAACACTGAGTTGGAAAATCCCTTGAGTGCTGAGTGACTGGGCTATTCCATGGAACTTGGAAAATAAGCTTGCTGATGATGGAGGCCTGGCTTGTGAAATTTTGGAATGAGGCTTGAGTTGCCCTTAAAGACTCTATCTAGCCCATTTGTGAGATATTTAAATTAGGAATGTTTGTTTCTGGGGCTAAAGAATTAATTGTGACTAATAAGAAACCAATGCCTTCGAAATCAGACATTTGTTTTACTGGGACAATCTCAAGCTTTCTAATCCTGTGACCCTTTAGTACAGTTCCTCATGTTTGTGGTGACCATCAGCCATAAAATTATTTCCATTGCGACTTCATAGCTGTAATTTTGGTACTGTTAGGAATCATAATGTCAACATCTGTTTCTCAGTGGTCTTAGATGACATTTGTGCAAGGGTCTCTTGATCCCCCACCAAGAGGTCAAGACCCACAGGTTGAGAACCACTGATCTAATATTGCTTAGCTCAAGGTAAAACTTGTTGTGATTAATAAAAGAAGAGAAGCATTTAAGTGAAATCTTCTAGGAAGTTTTTTCACACACACACACACACACACACACACACACACACACACACACACACACAAATTGTAATCCATGAGTGATAAGGTTGCAGATTTCAAGCTCAGGAGACAAACAATATGTAAGGGGCTCCAAGTGGTACTGGTTGAAAACAGTTGAACATTGGTATTGTGAGAGATCAGGAGAAGTTGTCGCTAAAGGTGTAATGTTGTAGTGAAGATACCAAATATTGAAGATCCAAGGACTATCGAATGACCTCTAAGAACAGACTCAGGTATGGACTAGATACACCTGAGCCCACAAGACAAGCTGTGTCTGTTGCAGATTTTAGAGCAGAAGAGATCATGAGTCAATCTTTGACACTGGACACTCAGCTATTTGAAGTTTGTGTTTTGCCTTGACCTGATTGTTACTGTGCCCTGGTTCTTCCCTCTGAGAATTAAAAAAAAATACATTTGTTTCTTTGTTTGTTCTCTCAAAGTCTTTGGAATTTTAAAGAGCCCCTGAACTTTGAAAACGTTGACAATTTTAAAGTTTAAACTGTGGATTTTAAAGTTATATTGTGTTTTATATTGTGATATGAATGTGAGATCTTGGGAATACATTAGAAAGGAAAAGTTATGGTTGATTAATGGTTTCTTTGTATATTAAGTTAACAATGTGTCAATTATGCTAGTTAATTCCTGTCAATTTGATACAAAATAGAGTCACCTGTGAAGAGGGAACTTCCGTTGAGGAAGTGTTCCCATCAGATTGCCTGTGGCCATGTCTTTGGGCATTTTCTTGATTACAGATTTATGTGGGGTAATAAAACCTACTCTGTGCAGTGCCAACTCTGGGAACATAGTCTGAGTTATAGAAGAAATCAAGCCATGGAGAGCAAGTGAGAAAGCAGGCTCTCTTTCCCAATCTCTGCTTCACTTCTGTACCCAGGTTCATGTCTTAAATTCCTGTCTTGACTTCTTTCAGTGATAAAGTGTTAGCTGGAAATGTTGGTTGAAATAAAACTTTCCCTCCCAAAGTTGCTTTTGGTCCTGGTGTTTATCACAGCAATAGCAAGCAACCTAGAACAGTGATGACTACACAGAATATAGCAGCCATTACCAAGAAAGTCCTCAAATAATGCCAACATGTCTCTATACTTTGTGTAGTTGATACAAAGCACTTTGAACCAAAGACCTAGTTGGTGGTTTTTTTTTTTTTTTTTTTTTTTTTTTTTTTTTTTTTTTTTTTTTTTTCTGAATAGTGGCTGTGCTTCAAGAATCCCCAATGTCCATATTTGTAAAATTAAGACAAAGATCACAACTCACAGGGTGAAATGATGTCAGGAAAACCTTTAGAAGCATCCAACTGTTACATAAAGAACTCTTATTCCTCAACATAAGCTGAGTGGTGATTTCAACAAAATAAATACCTTTGGCCAATTTCAAAACTGTAGATGTATTGTAAGTAAAAGGGGGGGGATCAGACCAGGAAACTTAAAAATAAAATTGAAAAATGAAATGCAACAGGGAAGCATGAATATTGGACTCTGCCTCAAGTCCTTTCACATTTTGCCACTGATTCATCCCACAGAGACCCTGTGCTGCTGGTGAAATGAGCCACTTTCTACAACACACTCATAAAGTGCATGTATCTTTATCTTTGTAAAGCTCACAGTGCTCTTCTTTGAAAGAATGGGGTGCTGGATTTGGCTAATTCCAGATTCCATGTACTTCCCACCTACTGGGATGGTTCTCTGCACTTCTTTAGGTAACTTTATTTCTCTGAATACACTCCTTCGACATCCCTCTATTCTCCTAGACTAACCTCAGTAGAGATTGCTGGTGTTCCCTCTGTCATTACAGTCCCCCCTACTCATCCACATCATACTGATTACACCCTTTGCTGACAGTCCTTCCATCAATCTTCCAGTTAATATCTGCCTTTACACTGTATGAAATCTTTTAGCCGGCTAAACTGAAAACAAATGCACTCTCGCAAACAAACAAGCAAAAACAAAAACGCCTTCCTTAAGCAATACCACTGATAGTCATTTTCATCTTAACCCTTTAGGAAAGAATTTCGTTAAGGCAGAGCCTTGAGGAGGGAAGAGGCTTGAGGTATGTATGATGTCTAACCTCATCTGACCCCTTGAGCTGGATTTGTGCAAAAGAAGTATTTAGTCATTCCAGGTTTAATTAAGTAAGGAAATGTTTTTTTTTTTTTTTGTTTTTTTTTTTTTTTTATTAAAACTCTGGGGGAAGAACAGATGACATCTGAGTTTCAGCAATTTTATATTCAAAATAAAATTTCAGAGAGCATATGTTGACTCTACCATGCTCTTTGCCAAGGGATTGTTCTTGAGCTGAACACAATAATTGTTGTGGATAATAATTAGCCTGGTTTTTTAATAAACTTGCTGATTCTGTTTTACTTCCAATGCATGAAAGAATGTCACTACCTCATTTTAGAACCATTGCTTTTTGTCTTACAACTTTCATGCTCAATTCTAAATGTTTGGGCAGGTATCAAAGACTTCTGATCAAGACTCCAAGACACAGGTTCTGCCTTCACATCTAGTCTTTTACTAGGGATCACACTGTCTTCATCTTCAGACCCAGAAAGCATCCTCTTTACAGTTCTAGTTCTGTGTAGTTCTGTTTCCCAGCACTTCAACCCGTCTATCCTAATCACACAAGCATATGACCTAAGCAGAGTCACCCCTATCTCCTCTAATCAGGCAAATGTGTGTCATTTTTTTCTTCCTCAGAGCCATGCATGTTTTTGTAAAGTATAAAGGGTTTCTGTTGCCTGGTAATAAGATCTTAGGAGCAGTGGGAACTATCCAATTGTTTCATGAGCCATGTAACAAATGTTCCACAGTTTAGGTCTATAAAAGCTTCCCTGCCAATTTTCCAAGAAGCACGGGAGGCTGGCTCTGCAACCCTTCCTGCAAAAATGGGTGATGCATTGAAGCCTGGTAAGAGCTTTTTGTTCTGCCTCTCTTTCTGAGTTCTGGCCAAGCAAGGTGTCTCAATCAATATTTTACCTGGACAATTTCACAATGACTCAAAGGGCCCCCTGTAAAGTTAGCACATCAAGAAGTCTGGGTAACAGGCTCTGAGGTGGTCTGTTCTCAGGTTGTACTTATACAAATCTTTATTGCATGGAGGCTTTACATAAAGTATAAAGATAAATTTGTCTCCTTCAACAGATATAAACATCAATGCTAGTTCACTTTCTGGCCCAATCTTTTTCTATTTGCTATCATCCTTCTCTTTGCTCTGCACATTGCTCTCTGGTAGGTAGAGAAAACAAAAATGCACTCCACCGCTTACAATTCCAGGCAATAGTAATAGATCCTCAGTGTCTTAACTTCTTTTCAGTTCCTTTCAAGCTACTGACTAATTGAATTACTCATAAAAGAGGATGCAGGTGTCTGAGAGGGGATGGGGACAGATGTTGCCCTTATATGGCTGCCAGAAAGATATACAGACAGATATAATCTACGTCTATCTGCACTGGGAGCAAAATTCTTTGCTTGAAGAGGTTCACAGGGAAACCCTCGGGAGAGAGCTCAGTCATAGCTTGTACCTTCTAGTCCTAGCACAATAACCCCTCACAGTTGGAATGGAGCTACAGGGCACGTCCTCTTCCTGCTCTGCCTTGTTCCCAGTGTTGCAGGGCAGCATTGGCAGCTGAATTTTTGTCTAGACAGAGCTACTCCCTGTAGCTCACGTAACTTCTCTGAACCTGCCAATGCCCTGCCTCCTCCTCACTTCCCTCCTTTTTGCTAGCTATTCTGTATTCTCCTCACTCTCCCGATCCTGTGGAAATGAACACATCAAAGCCATATGGAGTCATTCTTCCTGGACGCCCATGTCCTTTCTTGCCTCTCTTTTTCCTGGAACATTAATATTAATAGTTTGTTTCTTTGCACTTGCTTTCTTCTCCAACCTCAAGGGACCAGAGCCTTTCCTTGGTCTCTGTGTCAGACAGAGTACTTGTCTGAAGGCTGCTGAGGTTTGCTGGGCTGGTGATGTCTCTGGTGTAATTCCTGCTGTGCAATGCAATCTTGGGATGCCACTCTGCTGCCAGCTTAGTTGGATAAATATTCTTTGTAATATGCACTGTGTTCGAGGAGGAAAAATGATGGCCATATAACATAGGAAAGATACAATAAATAGGCCCTATTGATAACCACTGACTTAGGAGCCAAGCTGGGAACTTGACCATGGTTGGTTGAATAGGTTTGGCCCCCATCTTCTCATGTATTTAAATGCTAGGTCTACAGAGAGTGACACTATTAGGAGGTATGTTTTTGTTGGAGTATGTGTGGCCTTGTTGGAGGGGGTGTGTCACTGTGCAGGTGGCTTTGAGGTTTTATATATATGTTCACATCTGGCCGGACTGAGTCTTCTCCTGGCTGCCTCTGAATCAACATGTAGAACTCTCAGAAATTCCAGCACCATGTCTGTCTGGACACTGCCATGCATCCAGCCAAGATAATATAAACCAAGCCAGCCCCAATTAAATATTGTTCTTTGTAAGAGTTGCCTTAGTCATGGTGTCTTTTCACAGAGATGGAAACCCTACCTAAGACCTGAGACCTAGGCCTCATTCATAACCACTGATTTGGGAGCCAGGCTGCGAACTTGACATTATTTCACACTTTCCTAGAGGTACAATTCTAGAAGACTAACCTGGGCATTCTTATTTTAGAGGGGTAGAAAGTTGCCAGATATCACATAGGATAAGGACTCAAATCCCCTTTTATCCAACTCTATTTTAACCCTCACAATCTGACTATTTCCATCCGTTTTCCTATTCTTGGGCCGAATTCACCAAAATGGAGTTAAGAAGAGAAAGTCCTCCTTCTTTCAGTGAGGAGAGCCCCTACTCAGCTCCCAAAGAGCTGGCAAGGGATGGCAAGGCTGAGTCTTTGGGATCTGTGTCTTTTTCTTTCACACCCACACCCTAGCTTTGGCATCATCCTGAGGTTTACGGACACTTGACATGAGAATACTATATAGCTAGAATATAGCTAGAGGCCCACTGCCAAATTTGTCATGAAATTTCCCAGAGCAGTTCTCTCTCTCTCTCTCTCTCTCTCTCTCTCTCTCTCTCTCTCTCTCTCTCTCTCATCTTGTCTCCTTCCTCTCCATTTCCCCTTCTCCTCTCCCTCTCCCTCTTCCTCTCTCTCCCCCCTCTCTCACTCTCACTCTTTCTAAGACATGAAGTCTCTAGATACTCCAATTTCACTGGGGAGAATTCCATTGTGGCAGTGAGTACTGGATTGAGGAGAAATGACTATGGAAAGAACGGGTCCCTGTAGTGGTGGATGTAGAGGAGATGCTATCTCTGATGGGTTTTTAATAATAAAAGCTAAAGTAGACATGAATATCTGTAAAGTTTATCAAGATTTAAAATGACTTCTGTGGCCATGCTTGGTGAGCTCTGTCCTGCTACAGTTCCTACATCCTGTTAGCTCCAATTGCATCATGGCAGTCTTTGACTCTTCAAATGTGTCTAGTCCTTCCTTGACTGAAAGACTTCCAAGCCTTTCTCATGCATCTTCCTCATCCACAATTACCTTTGGTCCTCATGTATCTCTCATGTCAAATTAGATCAGTTCCCCAGCCTGGACAAGTAATGGGTAATCCATGGATCCTCAGAGGATAATCTGATTTCTCCAGTGACAAGCTCCCTAGTAGTTTATCCAAACTCTAGTGGCCAGCCTTAAAGACATATGCATATGAGCATCTCTCTCTCTCTCTCTCTCTCTCTCTCTCTCTCTCTCTCTCTCTCTCTCTAAACACACACACACTTGCACAACAGCACACACGCACACACACAGAGAGAGAGAGAGAGAGAGAGAGAGAGAGAGAGAGAGAGAGAGAGAGAGGAGGGAGGAAGGGAGGAAAGGAAGACAAAACTCCCATAAGATGCACTTTGATCTTGACACAAACACATACATTCTTCTGCATTCACATGTATACTTATCATGTACAGACAGAGAGAGAGAGAGAGAGAGAGAGAGAGAGAGAATAGACGTAGCATGTAAATCTCTCTTAGTTCCAGAAAAGTAGGTCACACCTTTAAGCACACACTGAAGCAAATGCTCCTCAGTGTACTGAGCTCACCATGGTTATGTATAGATTTTTACAGATGAAGGTGCTGGTTAGGTTCAGATTTTGAGTCCAAATAGCCCATAGGGAAAAATAGAAGCAAATATCTCTCTGTTTCTATCTTGGACCATTTACAATGTATTTTCTCAGGTGTTGTCTAGCTTGGGAAATTGCAACAGAGCTTAAGTGATAGGAAAAAAACCACAAAGAATCAAAAGGTATCTGCCAGAAATGTTCAGGATCAATTCTCTTTTAGTCAAGTAAAATGAATTCATGGTTCAGACTTACTACATACAATTTTTATTAATTTAAAATTAGTTTCTTGTGAGTCTGGCTGCTTTGCAGACTACTGCACACTCCATAATTAAGCCACTATGCTTTGCTGGTACCATCTACTTTTACTAAGGGGTACTCAGCCCCACAGTTACAGGATCCACTGCTCTGTGTGTTTCTTTCTGCACAAAAGGATTCCTAATGACTCCTAGTAATAGAAGAACCTAAAAAGAGTCAACCAGCAGAAGTTCCTTGATATATCCATCAATGGTTTATTAGTCACCCCTGTGATCCAAGGGCAAATGAGGCTGAAATAGACTCCTCCCATAAGAAGTGCCCTTACCAGGGCAGGGTGGTGTGGTAAGTGCATATTATGTGCACATGCAATAGAATTTAAAGGAACCAGAATGATGTTCAGCACAAAGAAATTCACATAAAGATGAGCACCAAACCCACCTGCTGCATGTAGCTTTCAACACTCACATCTTTATGGATGCTAGAATGTCAGACTGAGATAGTTTATGTGTAGGGTGGGAGTTATGTAGGGGCATTTGAAGACAGTAAGGCTATAAAGTAATTGCGCTGCTAAAGAATATAGGTTATCAGAGCAACATACACTTTCAATGAACTCAGATTTCCAAACACTCTTCCACAAATGAACATTTTATCAGCTGGATAGTTGAGCTTTTATAATTGGATGGTGAATGAGACGACTTTTCAGGTAACAGATTTCATTTCTTTTATTCTTTGGATTCTTTTCCCATCCCCTCTAAATGCATCACCTATTTGTTTCTGTGAATCCCCAGGAATATCAAAAAGAGCCAATGGCTTCACATGCCCAATGAGCTCAATAAAATAAGGGCAAAAGACAATGGGATATGCGAGCTGCTTTGGGAATATTTTATTGGCTGTCTAAGTTAGGCATAAAGAGGAATTACATGTGCCTACCCCAGAGGTAAGACAGGCTCACTAGACTAAGCAAAGATAGAGGAGAACTAACTGATATAGTCTTTTGTTGTTGTTTTGGGGGTATTGTTTTGTTTTGTTGAGGGGTTGTTGTTGTTTGTTTTTTATTCAGAACATCTGCTAAGTTCCCCTTCCCCTCCCAAAAACACACCATGGGGCCACAAAGTCCTTCCACATTTAATATGCACCCTTGTTTTCCTTAGATCTTTCTAAAGTCTTACTGGAAGTTTTTTTATTATTATTATTGTCTGGTTTCGGTTAAATTCGGGGACTATTTTTGAATTAGCTTATTTGTACCTCCATTAAATGAGAGGTGGCAAGTTTTCTTATTATTTTTATATGTTTAAAAACATCCTAAAGTATTTATCGTGCTTGGGTACCTATATGCCTGTGTCCCTCTGACATACTTTCCTACTGGGCATTATCCTTTATTCATAACACACAACAAGTTGAATAACCAATTGTTTACCTATGTATATTTTTAGTATCCCTCTCTCTCTCTCTCCTGATTCTATGTTGTATGAGAATGGGGACTGGACCTGTTGAGTCACATCAAATGCTTTCAATAGTCATTTGTTAAACACACAGTAAAATGGAACAAACTTCCCTACAGTCTGCTCTGGCACAGGCAGCTGATTAGAACGAATTTTGACACTAAGCTTTCTACTAAAGTGTGTTCTTCCTGCATGTACAATGAAAATATTCCCCTGGACTTTTGGAATAGAAAAACAAAATAAATAGGAAAGAACAAGGAGGCTAGAAGGTGAGAGATCTGCCTCTTAGTAAATCAAGAGTATTAATATTCTACAGAAAACAAACCTGTTTAGTATTCTATGGCAGATAGAAGAATAAATACTGGAACAAAGAACTTCCTGCTGGACATTTCAAATAAGCCAGGCTCTAATTCTACAACCCATGAAAAACTGTGCGTCCCATAGACAGAGAGCCAAGGCTGAGTTATGGTGAGCGAGGCCAGCATATTTCCCAGTTCTCTCTAGAAGACCTAATGGGAAAATTCAAATGAAGCTACCTTCTTTATTACATGTCAAAAGGAGCTTCCCTCCCTCCTTTCAGAGTACAATTTATTCTCCTAACCTTACCGCATGGGAAATGGATTTTTTTTTCCCCAATGGATTTTTCTCTCAAAGGTCATCATCTTTACCAAGGCACAGAGCTTTTTGTTGGAAATAGATTTAGATAATTTTGAGGCTGGTATATCAAGCTGTATTTTTTTTCCTTTTCAATTTTCTTTTTTTTTTCTTTCTTTCTTTCTTTTTCTTGTGCAGTAAGAGATCCATTCGGTTGTAGTCATGCTCCATTGAACAGAGCCAAGCCTGGTATAATTATTTCCTCTGAGATGAAAGCCGCCTAATATGGAAGAAGCTAGGGAAATTGATATCTTAGAAACCTTCCAATCCAAGACGAGAGTATTTTTATCAATGATGCACTCTCCCAAGAGGCAGGTCATTAAATTTTCAAATATGCACATGTGCAAATGTATGCACACACACATGTTCACACATATCTGCATGTGTATATATAAATACGTATAGCCTTCAGAAGAAAGACACACAGTAATTAGCAGAGGGAGCAGAATCACTATCATCTAATTAGAGGAGAGAAGGAAGTCATTTTTTAAATAGTCATATATTTAATTAACAAAATTAGCGTTTGGATACAGGGCTACCTGTTGCTAATGAGGTAAGAAAGGGCAAGTTTCAGAAGAAAACAGTAAAACCAGGATGACTATTAAATGCACAGTCCCAGACAACTGCCATCAACAGCTATTTCCTCCACCTGAAAAAGCCACGTGGAGAATTGAAACTGCATTGTTGCCATGACCATGGACTAGGACCCGCCTGCCCCCCAGCAAGTCTTAGAGAGATGCCAAACCCTTCCTCTGGTCCAAGTGCAAATGTTGTCAGTGTGTTCAAAAGCTAGCAACCACAGCTTCTCCATCTCAGATGTCTATAGCCTGAGACTCCATGCTAGAGAGCCCTCCCACCAAGACTAGTTACACCCCTCCACCCCTCCACCCCTCCACCCCTCCACCCCTCCACCCCTCCACCCCTCCACCCCTCCACCCCTCCACCCCTCCACCCCTTCACCCCTCCACCCCTCCACCCCTCCACCACTCCACCACTCCACCACTCCACCACTCCACCACTCCACCCCTCCACTGTGGTGTACATACTGAACATGCTGAGCTTCCAGATTGTCTTAGGTAGGTGTTTTTGTTTTTGTTTTTTTTGTTTTTTTGTTTTTTTTTTGCTATGAAGAGACACCATGACCAAGGCAACTCTTATAAACTAAAACATTTAATTGGGGCTGGCTTATAGTTTCAGAGGTTTAGTCCATTATCATCACAGCAGAAAGCTTGACTGCATGGAGGCAGACATGGTGCTGGAGAAGGAGCTGAGAGTTCTACATCTTGATCTGAAGACAGCTAGAAGGAGCCTGTGGTCTTCAGGGCAGCCAGGAGAAGACTCTCTACCACCTTGGGTGAATCTTGAGCATAGGAGCACTCAAAGCCCACCTACACAATTGCACACATCCTCAAACAAGGCCACACCTACTGCCACAAGGCCACACCTCCTTCCATTGCCTAGAGGCCATTCAAACACATGAATCTACGAGGGCCATATGTATTCTATTCACCACACAGATTATTTCGTAATTGGTATGGATTCATTAGAGTTCTAATTGATGACCTGACTCGTTTTTTGCTTGTTTCTTTGTTTGTTTAGATGTGCCTGTATATCTGTCCTTTATTTATAGCTTCAGTGTCACCTCCCGAACCGACCAGCAGACCAGCAGACAGAAGACAACAGACACGGGATCTTCTTCCCAACACAGTTTATTCAGGAACCTTGAAGTACCTCCAAAAACCCCTGAGCTCTAGCTCCCCGCCCTTAAATCTCTGTGTCCTCTCCAATCAGAACCTGTCACACAGTCATTCTGAAATGGTGAGCCAACACGCCAGGGGCGTCTGGCACCCAGCCAGGCGCCATTTTGAGTTCTGCTCCCCACACTTCAGATACCCAATCAGGGTTCTAGGACCCAAGCTGTGCCGCACTTGGTACAGATGTAACAAATGACCATGGACCTGTCTCCCGATTCCAAGACCAATAGAAGCCTTTGGATGTTTAGAATAAACATGAAGGTCAGCCAGAAGTCCACAACTTCAGGTGGCTCTCAAGCAAGATCCCTGAGAAATAATAGATGCTTCTACTGGCCCTGCTTCTCATCTTATTTACAGTTTACTCCATTTTGTTCCACACAAGTTTGGATCTCTAACTTATTATTTACTGAAAACCCACTGGGACAACATATTTTAGAATGTGTACCTTATTCCATGCCTTATTCTGTAGAGTGAAAAATTATAAAGGCCATTTTATGAAATATGTGTAGATTTTTCGCCTTAGACCTGAGCAGAAACGTGCAGATTCCAGAACGAGGAACTGAAAATAAGATTTCAGGCCTTCACTTTCCCTGGGGCACATTCCGGGTGGAAGAGGCCCAAGGCAGGAAGGCATTCCTGACCATAAAAAATACAAGCCGTCTAGGTGGGGCTGTGATTGGAGGAAGTGAGAAATATTTTGTAATGACAGTATAGGTGACAGGGACTTGGTAAGACTACATTTTTGAGAAAAATGATTGTACTGAGTAATTTCCATGGCTATTAACCTTTCAGGGTGGGTTTCTCTGGAATGTTTAGCTATTCTTATGTTATGTATCCTTGGCAACCCCTCACCCCCGCCCCACTCCCCTGGTTTGTGGTTTTTCTCTTTAAAACGCTCCACAGACTGGATGTTGGGGTCAAACCCCACTCCTGCAGGAGTTCGTGGTGAGACCGCTGGCTGCCAGGCTTCTTCCCTAATAAACCTCTGCTGATTGCATCCAGGTATGGTTTCTTGTGATCTTTGGGTGGTCGTGATTTCCTGAGACGTGAGGAAGGGTCTCCCGAGTATGGGGGTCTTCATTTCCAAAAGAAAAAAAATCTCATCTCCCCAGAAAATACAGACTTCACTTCATGAAACTCACAAGAAAAGTTGCTATCATCCTGCAGACATAATCTCCTGTATTGTTATACCTGTTCTTTCTAGGTCCAGAATTTTATCTCTGATCTTTCCAACCTCGATCTCTCATAGGCATCATTTAAGAATCTCTTTCAGTCTCTGCCATATTGTACTTGCCTCTAGGGTCCTAGGGAGCATACTGAAGGAGGTCACATACAATCAAATGGCCCTCCTATGTGTACCCTCAGATTCCATACATCCTGTCATCCCTGACCCTATGGCACGGAACAGGTTTAATCATGCTTCTGTTTCCCCCAGGATGTCTCAGCTCTGCAGGCATCCATCTATCTAGATTCTGTATAGCTGTAACAGCAAATACTGAGATGGTAATTTTAATATGATTAACTATTTATGTGATTAATTTAAAGCTCTGCCTCCTGTTTGTATTCGCAACAGGGCTTTGGGTTGAATACTTCCACATCTCAATGAAGCACAAGGAATTACCTTGGACATTTTCAATACTGGAGCAACCGTGTGCTAACTGGAATCTGTCTTCTATTGGAAACTTACCCTGGACCCTAGGGTCCTGGAACAGGCACCCTGTGAAGTACTACAAGGATATCATGAAAAGATTTATCCTGCAAAGTAAACATTGATCAGAAATCAAATCCAACTGTCCTATCCATAGCTCCCTGTCAGGAAGTAGTCACAAGTTCCTACACACTCCAATTAGCCTTGTCATTTCCTTTCTGATTTAAAATAGGGCACAGAGAGTTGGTAATTTAGAAGGGCTGTTGAATATATTCACTCCAAATTTCTGGTGTATAGAATTAGAAGTGGTCTGTTGCAAATAAATGAAAATCGTCTCATTCACCGTTAGACCCTTCATCCAGTCCTGTGTTTGCACTGTTTTCTTTAACTGTGGAAAGTTTCAAGTAGCCTTACCTCAATGGAGAGTTGAGTGTGGAGAATGCTCCATTTTTTTTTTTTTTTTTTTTTTTTTTGGCCTTTTCACACGTGTTGCTTAAGATACATGGAAATCCCTGCTTCTTGTCTACATTCTTGCCTGATTTCATTTCACGATGACTTCTTATTTTTTAAACATGGGATTGATTACATGTGACCTCCCCTAGGAATCCTTCACTGGACACCCTCACACAATCCCGTCATCCAATCCAACCTACTAGCCTTTGTCTCTTTATCACAGGCTTCCTTCTGTTTTCTTTATCCTAGAAATCAACTGCCTTTCTTTCAATTGCCCATCATCTACAGCCAGACAGATGGTCTATGAAAATAAAGATCCACGGTTGTTAACCACTGCATCTCAAATGCGAAGCACACACTACTTGATCGAGAAATATATGTATTTTCAAATAGATAAAAAGTAATAGACGTCTTAACAAACTCATTATGTGTTGGGGGCCGACTTTTAGCAGAAAGCGGCTATCAGCTTTGCAGCCATCTTGAGCCATATACCCTGACATGAGACTTGGATTACAATAGCCTACAACAGCTGAGCACACTCTGATAATCTTGGTTTAGATACCTTGAGATTGAAGGTGCATGAGATTAAAGGTGTGTGACTTAAGAGTATGACTTAGAAGTATAGAGATCAGAGTTAGAGACAAGACCTAAGGGCATGATTAAAGGTGTAACTTAGAGGCTTGGCTTAGAAGTGAGACATATAAAAGGCAGAGACAGAACAGATCAAAATCAGACTATAGATCAAACGAATCAGACACATCAGACATTAGGCAGAGTCTGCCCTCACCCTCGCTCTTGTTGAACCCCGACCTGCAGACTGGAGCGACAGCTTGGGCCGGGATACAGTGGCCGCCCAAACATGGGTTGGCCCGGGCCTCAACATTTTGCCTGGGCTGCAATGTCTTTGGCCGCCCCAACTTGGGGCTAGTGTGGACCCCAGCATTATTTTGGTGCCCGAACAATTATGAAATGGGATCAACTATGGATCACTTATTTGTATATTGAAGAAGACCCACATGCACTAGGATGCTAGAGGAATGGCATTATCAGACAAAAATATTGCATCATGGGCATTTTATTACACACCTTTTGAGACTTTGAACAGCAACCCTGAAATCAAACAGCTAGTCTATCGACACCTACTTTTGTGCATTTTTATACTTGTAAATCCTTTTCAAGTATTTCCAAGTATGTTTTATTAATTAATTTATTTACATCCTACCCCTACCTTCTCTCCCCCATCCACTTCTCTTCTTCTATTTCTCTTCAAAACTAGGGAGCCTTCCCATTGATATCAACCAGCCCTGGCATATCAAGTTTCAGTAAGACTAAGTGCATCCTCTCTCACTGAGGCTAGATGAAGCAGTCCAATAGGAGGAAAGGGTCTCAAAGGCAGGCAACAGAGTCAGCAATACCGGTGCTCCTGCTCTTAGGAGATCCACTTAAATATTAGACTATACAAGTGTAAAATATGTGCAGAGGGTGGAGGTAAGTCTCATGAAGGCTTCCTGGCCCATTCGTCAGTATCTGTGAGCACCTAAGTACTCAGGTTAGTTGGTTCTGTAGATTTTCGGATGGTGTCCTTGACCTCCTAGCTCCTACAATCCTTCCTCCTCTCCCACAGGTTTCTCCAAGCTCTACCTAATGTTTGTCTTTTGGTCCCTGCATCTGTTTCTATCAGTTGCTGGGTGAAGCCTCTCTGATGATGGTTATGGTAAGCTCCTGTCTATAAGTATAGCAGAATATCATTAACAATGTCAGAGAAGGGCTCCCTCTCATGACATGGATCTCAAGCTGGACCAATCATTGATTGGCCACTCTATTGATTTATGCTCTGTCTTTTGCCCCTACACATCATTTAGGCAGAACAAATTGTACATCAGTGTTTTTCATGGCTGGAGTGGTGTCCTAATCCCTCCATTCAAAGTCTTGCCTAGTTACTACAGATGGCCAGTTTAGGATCCATAGCCCCCAGTGCTAGGAGTCTTAGCTAGGGTCACCCTCATAGATTCCTGGAAGTTTCCATTGTCCTTAGTTTCTAGTTTGTCCCAGAGATTGCCCCATTCCCATTCTAATTGTCTGTCTTGTTTTTTTTTTTTAATTGAACACATAGTGCATTTCATCATAACACTTTCTTGGACACATTGTTCTTATCTGTCACTCTCTCTCTACCACTGCCTTCTCCCAGCTTCTTGTCCCTCTCTTACTGGTTTTCTTTCTCCTCTCTAATACTCTCCTCCTTTTCTGCCTCATGTAACCTATGCTGTTCTCTTTCCCCTCTTCCCACTTAAGATTTCTTGAAGAAATATCTTTGAAGAAGTGAATTAACTAATGATTATTCACGAATAAATGAAATCTTATCCATTTCTATTACTTCAAGAAAATTTACTCCAGTGCTCTAATGCTTTTAGTGCATTCAAAGAGCAGAATCTAGTCTAGTTATCTGTCCTAGGATTTAATCTAGAATACTTATCTAATTCTAAACCAGTTAGAACATTCCTATACCAAAACCCTAAGTCAATTTCTTTCTAAAGTGAAAATGTTCTTTTCGTAGTAGAAGACATTTCTGAGACTCCTACACACTGAAGTCTATAAGTTCACCACACACACACACACACACACACACACACACACACACACACACACACTTCATCTTCTATCTTTGAAAACAGAGATTTGTCCGCAGCTGCTACCAGAGTGCCTCCGTGGGTTCCAACACTAATTTTGTTTTTGTGCTTTTTCTGATGCAGACTGTTCACCAGTGCTCTGCCGGCTGTATAAGCTTAAAATAAATCTTAACCTCTGTCTAGCTAAGCTGCCTCCAAACAGCCTTCAGAAACCTTAGCATGACCTAGAAAGTTTTGTGTGACACCGCTGGCCTTTAAATAAACAAAACACTTTTCCTGTCGCCAACATTGTCCTAAATGCTAACATGCATTGGATTTTTGTTTTTATTTTTGTGACAAGTGCTGTAATAGATACTTCCCAATGGGTGGGGCTTCAAGAATCAAGTTCATTTTGTTTTCCTTCTCCTCACACCCTGCTTCCTCTGAGAGGGGCTCACAAGGGCTGCATGTTGTAGCCTCTTTCACTAGATGTCTGCTCCTCTTCCGTTTCCCACTATTGACTCTGAGCACTGAGGTAGGGGAGGGTGGAGCTGGGACCCTTTCACTTAGGCATGGATCCATGCCAACTGTTCCAGCTACATGCTCATCAGCCAGGAATCACTCTCCTCCTACCTTGTTGCAACTATTTAAAATCTGTACTCCATAAGAGAGAGAGAGAGCATCCTAGAGGATGTATGTCTTGGGATTTTTTTGTTGTTGTTGTTCAACATCTGTTTCCTGGAGCTCAGTCCATTATCCAGGTGCCTTATTCATAGGCATATAATGAATATTTGTCAACTGCATGAAAGACAAAGTCTTGTTTAACTGAGCTATAATCAGTGCCAAATTGTTACACCCTCTGCCTGAGCACGTGCTTACGACATTGGGGGAGAGGGGATGTGTTCTTGCATTTGGACTTTAACATAAACAGCTATGTTTATGTTATGGCACATGAATATATTATACTATTTAAAAACTTTACATTCTAAGCATGACAAATTCTGAATCATAAAATAGCCAAAGTTATATTGGCTACAATTAAACCTATGTTTTCTGAAGCATTAAGCTAGACCTTTACCCATGCATTTTAAAATATACTTCCCATGTACTATCTGTGCTGTGCTTACCAATTCCCAACTGAACAAATTCCAATAAAAAGCTGAATATTTAAAGTCCAAAGAAAATCCCACAACTCTGGCCTAACAAACAAATGAAAATGGAAGACATTCTAGCTGGACTTATCTTGACTGAAATTAGCAGTGTTGTCGTGTTGTATAGGAGCTGCACAAAGAACCTTCTAGTGACTCTCTCATCTGCCAGTTTGCTTGTGAATCAATCAGTGAATTTATCACTATTTAACTGTCAGATGGACCTTTCAAAGGTACATTTCTTTGTAGTATTTTAAGTAGCCAGAATCATTTTCCAATAGAAATAATACTGTAAATGGGCAAACATTTTCCTGGCTGGTTCAGGAAAGCCGGCTTATTCTCTAATGTACTAGAAATACATTTGCAATTACAAAAGTAGAAAATAAAACATTCCAAGTTCATTTAAATGCCAAACGTATAAAACATAACAAGATATACCTAAAAGTCACATTTTTTCAGGCCCAATGCTTACTAATACACAAAATTAAAAATGAGGAAAATTAGCAGTGTGTCATAGTATGGATTGCAAAAAGAAAGGTGAGGAACACAGCTATTCTCTGACATTCCTCTCCTCCTCCTCCTTCAGAAGGAGAATCTAAGCGTGAAGTGTAGTCAGATACAAGAGCAAACAGAAGAGTCTATCTCCCAGTCCCTGCACTGCTAGATAGAGTTACATGTTCAATCAATGAGATACATACAGAAATAAGAAACAATGCATGAAACACACAGATCATCCACCTTATGACATAGGTTCACTTTCTTAAATTGACTGAGATGTGAAAACACCAAAGGACAGTCATTCTAAGCTACTCATTTAAAGGCAAAACCTTGGGAAATAATGAAGCACAAGTTGGAAATGTCTGGCTGGGCCAGGCAGACCTCTCATTCCTGAGTCATCTCCATCTGGTAGATTACAGAAGAACAAGCTTCGCCTGTGTATGAATTACTCTTATTGTGGATCTCTCCATGATAGTAGCCAAAGACGATTTAGGTGTAAAATCTTGTGGACACTGTGAAGTAAATATCTTGTAGCTTCCAGAATGATGCAAACTCAAAAAAAAAAAATCACTCAAATTTCAAGATTTTCCTTTTCATTGAAAATACTATCCTTTTTTTTAAAGATATTTGTCAGAAAATGTCTGCCAGATGTATTCTCTGCACCACATTTGACAGTTAAAGTGTATGTGTTTACTCTCCCTTCATCTCTCACTCCTTCCTTCTCCCACACCATCTTCCCCAACTCCTTCGTCTTTCCTTCTGTCTTAGCTCCTTTGTTTGAACCCCAAGATGTACAAGAAAGTGAACTGACAGCAGACATAAAGTTCAATAAACTGAAGCATTTGTCCTCCTAGAAGTCAGAAATTCAGAAAAGACAAAAAGAAAAACAAACGCTAGCCCTGCAGTGCAAGAAGTGTTATAATGCAGTTATTTCTAAAACTCTGGGGATGTACAGAAATAGAAATGTCTTTTGAACATTATCAGAAATCTTGCCTCAAAAACTGAACAAAGGCGGCTTGGGGAGTCACAGCTAAAGGGTACAGAATATTTTTTTTCTTTTTGAGTTGATGAAAATGTTCTAGAACTTATTATACTGATTTTTCAACTCTGTAAGTATATCAAAAGCTATTGAATTGGGTACTTTCAAGGAGGAAATGGTATGTTATGTAAATTATATCTCAATGATGCTATTAAAAAGCACTAAGGAAAAATTCAGATCCTTCATTGTGAAGAAATTCTAGCAATCCTGACTTTTCTAGAATAACTGGAGTCACATACATGTGCACATTTGCACATATTCAAATAGATCAAATTGATACTCCAAAGGTTTCTGCTTTGGCTCTAAATTTACTTGGTGATAGAATGCTGAGACTTGAGTGCCTCCCACAGAGATTATTATGCAGAAATTATTCAGTTAAAAAAAATACCAGCTAAGATCTGTCCAGATTAATTGAGCTCTGTCCTAGTCTCAGACCCAGTAGAAACTGGACCCAGGAGAAAGTGATGTTACACTACACTACACATGTTACATGAAGATAATATAGTGTATGTCCTAGTAGTATTTACAAACGGCCAACACAGAGACACTTTTCTGATGCTCCCATCAATCCCACTCCCACTTCTCAACCTAAAAGCTGGCAATTGATGCTGAAGCCCCAAATAAAGCTTTTGCACCTGTGCCAGACTCATCACCTAAAGGACTCCATAAATAACTGCCCCAAACTCTGGGATGAGATGAGCAGACAAATCAAAGGCTTTCTACTGATGGGCAAAGCAACTTGAAGCAGCTCGCTCATCCCGACAGCTGCTACTCTCCTTTCATGGCCACTTCTCCGAGCCTCTGCTTTTATGTGCCATGCAGTAAAATCAATGCCATTGATCTTCAGAAACAATGGAGGCCTTTACCCACAGAGACAAACTCATTCTTTTCTCTCACACAAGGAACCCATGCTTTATATTCAAGTTCATATGACTTATTCACTCGGCATTGAACATGTGCTCCGGGAGGGGGTGGCTGGGCCATTTTTGAGTTTCCTTGACACATCCAAACTCTTATCCAAACTCTTGATCAAAAACGAGTCTCTGTGAAGACTGACATATGACTTAGCAGTGTGTGTTACTCTTTGCCTCTCCTAGGACAAAGGGAAGCTAGAACCTTATTTATTATTATTTTTGACAGCAACTGTACAATTGCAGCTATTCGGTTTTATTTTAGAAACTGTCTAACTTAGGAGACTATGCCAACATTCCAAATGTTTTGTCTGCCATGTTTAGTAAAATATAAAAGCACATGATCAGAAATATTACACATATGATGACAGATAAAGTCTTTTTAGAGAGAATTTGTCTGTAAATTAAAGTCAGCTATTATCTAATTAGTCCATAAATTCAGATAATGAATAAAACTTTCAATTCTGTATACATGCCAAAAAATACAGAAGCATAGGGATATGATTTTTGAATTATGACCTTTGAACCCCCCCAAAAATCCCTTCATTCAAATCCTAGCTCTATTATTTTCTAATTCTGTGTTTGACAAATCAGTTTGGTGATCTGTACCTCTGTTTCCCCATTTGTAAAATACAAACAGTAAAGCCCCCATACAACTATTGTAAAATTTAAATCATTTATGGAAAAGATACTTAGCATGTTTCTTCTACACAGAGAGGCAATAAAAAGAAATAAAAGGGAATGACTGGTTAAGACTTCTTGAATTATTTTTGGTTTTATAAAATAAATAATAAGTGCACAGCAATTTTTGTGAAGAGTGCTTCTACTCAGAGCTATCACTCCTCAATGCTGTAGAAACCATGTTTGATGAATTAGTCACTGTCATCACATAACTATGGAAACAGCATACACACGGCTGCATCAGAAGCTGCCAGACTCACCCTGTAGGAGCTATGGGAACTAAGCTCATAGTTCAGGTACCTATGTGGAACAAGAGACTTGGAAAAGCTACCAATTTTCTTGGTGCTGGTCCTGTCTATTCCCAAGATCCCTTTTCACTTGATAATCACCTGGAAAGTGACAACCCAGAAGTGGAATAATAGAGACTTAAACACAATTCCATATTACCAGTGCATTGAAGCAGTAGAGTCTTAACCTGAATGTTTTTCCAACTGACTTCAAAGCCTCTGGGCTCCCTTATCAGGCCTTCATCGCCACCAATGAACACCATCAAGACCTTAGTTTACAGGAGGTGCCAAATAATATTTGTTGATGGAATAATTAACATCTTTCAGAAAGGCCCCACAAAAGCTTTGGTGGCAAATAGTAAACAAGTTATTAAAAATGGCGGTCAGTAGCAGTGAGCAAAGTACATTACCTCTAGAGTTGCACCATCTTATATCTGTGTAATCCAAATGGGATTGTGAGACCACACACTAGGCTTTAGCAAATAGCATTGGAGATGATTGTGGCTCAAACTGTCAGCTGTTTAGGGAAAAAAACACTGAAAACACTGTGTGGGTGAGCTCATTTTTCACACACCCTTGCACACTCTCATACCCATGTGCAAAGACATCCATGTCTGCACACACTCCTGAGAGAAGTGGGCAGCTTAACTAAAGTCTCATTCAAAGATTAAGAACAGACATTTAATATCCCAAAGAGGCACAATCTTCAAAGCCTTCTGACCTGATTCCAGGAATCATAAATTTACATAAATTAAAATATTGAAATCATGCTTTTTCTAAGGAATATTCCCGAAACTATGACTATATTTAAAATAATGAACAGATTGATGACATCCTCAACAGAGGCTTGCCCATGCATTCCCTTTATGTGGCATTTAGCCTACATGGATTAAAAATATACAGATTCCCACCCCTTGACGTTGGCTTGATTCTTAGTAAATCCATGTGCTGGAAAGCTCTATTCTTAAGAATAACCAGGAAAGGTCTGGGAATGTGTATGGAAAATCTGCTCTAGGACCTTTCCATTATTAATGTTCACAGAGTCAACCATGAGAGAATAGTACAACATCTATCACTTCTCTAGGTTGAGGGACCTGATTTAGCTACCTGAAAGGGCTTGTCTCCCTTCATCAGCTTTGATAAGACCTCTACCTGAAAACTGCCAACTGCCACAGCTAAATGCTAGCTTTCTAGTGAAGAGCATTGGCCTGCACAAACTTCTAGACCCTTTTTTCCCTAGGATCAGTATGTGAATCTTATAGGTCTAGATATCTGCCTCCACCCTGTCATCTTCTCTGGCCTCTCAAAGCTAAGCCAGCAACTCAAAGACATCACCTTAAAATCAGAGAACCCTATCCCATTGCTCTCTTGGTTCTTTCTTGTTGGAATCTCTCCCCGTCTTTGCTTTATCCCTAGTGATCTGAATTCCCTCCTTTGCAGAGACTCTCAGAACCAGGAAACAGGTTGCAACATCAGCATGTTCATGTGAATAAGGCTACGAGGGGATTCCAGCCCTGTAGTCAAATCAATCACACTGCCACTGTCCTTAATATTATACATCAATATAATCAATAACTGGTGCTACCATGCCATGGCAACTAATGACATTGTAGTAAGTGATAAACATGTGTGCAGTTATGTAAGTCTCCTTGAAGTAACTAGATACATTTTGATGATACAGCCCTTGGCTAACATGCTCACTCTTATCCACCTCCCGTCCTGGCACAGAGCTTAGGCTCATAGAAGTGCCTAGTGACTGTTGATTCAATAATATGAAGGAATAGGTTTCTATGTGATTGTAAAAGGGTACTGGTTTTCTGTTCTCTGGAAAGCTCTATTTCAGAATCAGTTTGTGTCTGTATATAATGTATACCAACTATGGGAATTCTGACTACCCCAGTCTGAATTCTAAGAGGATTAAACAATCATAAGATGTATAAGAACCCAGCAGAGGTAACTCTCAGCATGTTGCAGATTATTCTGGCTTGGGTTGTTTAATCCACAAATTAACAGCCAACAGGAAATGAGCTTTGGGTACAAGTTGAGAAAAAGAATGGGAAAAGAGTTATTCAACTTTCAAAGATGCTCCCTTCTGTGAAGACAGAATGACCTTGCCACAGACCTGCAAGGCAGATGCTCAGTGCAGATGGAATGATCTGGTCCCAGTAGGGTCATATTCAAGCAATCTGTTCTGAATGATATGGACTGGGATGGGAGGGATCAAGATAAGAAAGAAATAGGGACAAAGATTAAATGAGAGAAAGATACTAACGGAGAATAACGAAGAATCCAGGAGTATTTAACCCATCAAATGAGCAGTAATTTTACCATTGAATTGTTTTTTTCTCTCTCTTTCTTTTTTTGTTTGCTTTTTTTATGTGTTATTTTTTTAATTATCAAATCATAATTTTTACTTTTTAACACAGGGGTTATAAATACAAAAATGCAGGATGTGGGGAAGGGGATGACCCAGGAGCATAGGTGTTCAGGGGGAGTACAGATATCTTTCAGAACAGGGTATCAGCTGGGTAAAGGTTCAGGGGACAGGTCACTATGACTCTGCCTATGATTCACTTGTCCGTATTTAAGTTGGTACTATCCACCAAGGCTGCCTATTTACAAAGTCTTTGACTACTCAGGCTGGAAAATTTCCACAAAAGCTGCCTGTTTATAATAGCTTATAGCCATGGACAAAATTCCTCCCCAATAAGCAAAAGCCTCTCTTTGAAAAAAATAAAGAGGGAAGTCCCCTTTCCCCCCTTGCTTGGTCCTTTTGGCTGGGGCAGATACCTTGCTAGTCTGCTCCCATGAAGATACCAGATTCTGAGTCATCCTAGAGGAACCACTACATTCAGAGCAAAGGACACCAGATTCTGAACCATCCTAGAAGAACCACTGCACTCAGATCATCAGGATTTCAGGATCCCAGAGGCAGCCTGAGTCCCAGCATTTCTTCTACCCAGGAGCTCAGGATCACAGAGGCATCTGGACTCTGAGGAGTTCTGACACAAACAAGATAACTGGAAAGAGAGGCTCCAGTCAGAGACAGTGATTGCAGGTAGCATTAAAGTTAACCAGATGGCGAAAGGCAAGCACAAGAACATAAGCAACAGAAACCAAAGTTACTTGGTATCATCAGAACCCAGTTCTCCCACTATAGCAAGCCCTGGACACCCCATCACACCAGAAAAGCAAAAATTCAAAATTAAAACCACTTTTAATGATGATGATAAAGGACTTTAAGAGGGACATAAATAAGTCCCGTTAAAAAGTATAGGAGAACACAGGTAAATAGGTAGAACCCCTTAAAGAGGAAACACAAAAATCCCTGAAAGAATGGCAAGAAAACACAACCAAACAGGCAAAGGAAATAAACAAAACCATCCAGGATCTAAAAATGAAAGTAGAAACAATAAAGAAATCTGAAAAGGAGACTATGCTGAAGATAGAAAACTTAGGAAAGAAATCAGGAGTCTTAGACACAAGCAT
The DNA here is from genome assembly GCF_011762505.2 of Arvicanthis niloticus. NCBI lineage: Eukaryota > Metazoa > Chordata > Mammalia > Rodentia > Muridae > Arvicanthis > Arvicanthis niloticus. The sequence goes on along the minus strand of NC_047670.1, from coordinate 37,403,168 downwards.
CACCAACAGAATACAAGAGATAGAAAAGAGAATTTCATGTGCAGAAGATACCATGGAAAACATTGACACAACTGTCAAAGAAAATGCAAAAAGATCCTAACCCAAAACATCCAGCAAATCCAGGACACAATGAGAAGACCAAACCTAAGGAAAATAGGTATAGATGAGAGTGAAGATTCCCAACTTAAAAGGCCAGTAAACATCTTCACAGAATTATAGAGGAAAACTTCCCTAACCTAAAGAAAGAGATGTCCATGAACATACAAGAATCCTACAGAACCCCAAAATAGACTAGACCAGAAAAGAAATTCCTCCTGTCACATAATAATCTAAACATCAACTACACAAAACAAAGTAAAAATACTAAAAGCAGTAAGGAAAAAGGTAAAGTAACATATAATGGCAGACCTATAGGAATTACACCAGACTTCTCACCAGAGACTATAAAAGCCAGAAGATCCTGGAGTGATATTACATAGACCCTAAGAGAACACAAATGCCAGCCCAGACTACTATACCTAGCAAAACTGCCAATTATCATAGGTGGAGAAGCCAAGATATTCCATGATAAAACCAAATTTACACAATATCTTCCCATAAATCCAGCACTTCAAAGGATAATTGATGGAAAACTCCAACACAAGGAAGGAAACTACAACCTTGAAAAAGCAAGAAAGTAATTTTTCAACAACCCCAAAAGAAGATAGCTACACAAACATAATTCTACCTCTAATAACAAAAATAACAGGAAGCAACAATCATTTTTCCTTAATATCTCTTAATATCAATGGACTCAATTCCCCAATAAAAAGACGTAGATTATCAGACTGGATACATGAACAGGACCCAGAATTTTGCTGCATACAGGAAACATACCTCAGTGTCAAATACAAACGCTACCTCAGAGTAAAAGTATAGAAAACAATTTTCGAAGCAAATGGTCCCAGGAAACAAGCTGGAGTAGCCATTCTAATATCAAATCATTCAAATAATTCAAATAAAATCTACTTTCAACCAAAAGTAATCAAAAAAGATAAGGAAGGACACTGCATACTTATCAAAGGAAAAATCTACCAAGATGTACTCTAATTCTGAACATCTATGTTCCAAATGCAAGGGCACCCACATACATAAAAGAAACTTTACTAAAGCTCAAAGCTCACATTGCACCTCACCCAATAATAGTGGGAGACTTCAATACCCCACTCTCAGCAATAGACAGATCATGGAAACAGAAACTAAACAGAGACACAATGAAACTAACAGAAGTTATGAACCAAATGGATTTAACTGAGATCTATAGAACAAAAGAATATACCTTTTCTTAGCACCTCATGGTACCTTCTCCAAAACAGACCTATAATTGGTCACAAAACAGGCCTCAACAGATACAAAAAGATTGAAATAATCCCTTACATCCTATCAGATCACCACAGACAGAGGATGGTCTTCAATAATGACAAAAACAATGGAAAGCTCACATAAACCTGGAAACTGAACAACAGTCTACTCAATGATGACTTGGTCAAGGAAGAAATAAAGATAGAAATTAAAGACTTTTTAGAATTTAATGAAAATGAGGAAACATCATACCAAAACTTGTGGGACTCCATGAAAGCTGTACTAAGAGGAAAACTCATAGCTCTAATTGCCTACAAAAAGAAACTAAAGAAAGTATACACTAAGAACTTGACAGCACACCTGAAAGTTCTAGAACAAAAAGAGGCAAATATACCCAACAGGAATAGATGGCAGGAAATAATCAAACTCTGGGATGAAATCAACCAAGTAGAAACAAAAAGAACTATACAAAATATCAACAAAACCAGGAGCTGGTTCTTTGAGAAAATCAACAAGATAGATAAACCCTTAGCCAGACTAACCAGAGGGTACAGAGAGAATATCCAAATTAATAAAATCAGAACTGAAAAGGGAGACATAACAACAGAAACTGAGTAAATTCAAAAAATCATCAGACCCTACTACAAAAGACTATACTCAACAAAACTGGTAACTCTGGATGAAATGGACAACTTTCTAGTCAGATACTACCTATTCAATATATACTGGAAGTCCTAGCCAGAGCAATTAGACAACAAAAGGAGGTGAAAGGGATACAAATAGGAAAGGAAGAAGTCAAAATTTTATCATACTAGATACTAGGTACCAAAGTTAAATCAGGAGCAGATAAGCCATCTAAACAGTCCCATAACCCATAAAGTAATAGCAGCAGTCATTAAAAGTCTCCCCACTAAAAAAAGCCCAGGACTAGATGGTTTTAGTGCAGAATTCTATCAGACCTTCAAGGAAGACCTAATACCAATTCTCTTCAAAATATTCCACAGAATAGAAACAGAAGGAACACTACCCAATTCATTCTATGAAGCCACAATCACGCTCATACATAAACCTCACAAAGACCCAACAGAAAGAGAACTTCAGACCAGTCTCCCTTATGAATATCAATGCAAAAATACTCAATAAAAGTCTGGCAAACCAAATCCAAGAAAACATCAAAATAATCATCCATCATGATCAAATAGGCTTTATCCCAGGAATGCAGCAATGGTTCAATATTCGGAAATACATCAATGTAATCTACAATATAAACAAACTCAAAGAAAAAAAACACATGATCATCTCACTAGATGCTGAGAAATTATTTGACAAAATTCAAAATCCCTTCATGGCAAAAGTCTTGGAAATATCAGGAATTCAAGGCCCATACCTAAACATAGTAAAAGCAATATACAGCAAGCCAGTAGCTAACATCAAACTAAATGGAGAGAAACTTGAAGCATGCCCACTAAATTCAGGTACTAGACAAGGCTGCCCACTCTCTCCCTACCTATTCAATATATACTGGAAGTCCTAGCCAGAGCAATTAGACAACAAAAGGAGGTCAAAGGGATACAAATAGGAAAGGAAGAAGTCAAAATTTTATCATTTGCAGATGATATAAAAGTGTGCTTAAGTGATCCTAAAACTTCTGCCAGACAACTTCTAAACCTGATAAACAACTTCAGCAAAGTGGGTGGGTATAAAATCAACTCAAACAAATCAGTAGTCTTCCTCTACTCGAACGATAAACAGGCTGAGAAAGAAATTAGGGAAATGACACCCTTCACAATAGTCACAAATAATATAAAATACCATGATGTGAATCTAACCAAGCAAGTGAAAGATCTGTATGACAAGAACTTCAAGTCTCTGAAGAAAGAAATTGAAAAGGATCTCAGAAGATGGAAAGATCTCCCATGCTCTTGAATCGGCAGGATTAATATAGTAAAAATGGCCATCTTGCCAAAAGTACTCTACAGATTCAATGCAATCCCTACCAAAATTTCAAATCAATTCTTCATGGAGATAGAAAGAGCAATTTGCAAATTCATTTGGAATAACAAAAAACCCAGGATAGTGAGAACTATTTTCAACATTAAAAGAACTTCTGGGGGAATCACCATCCCTGACCTCAAGCTGTACTACAGAGCAATAGTGATAAAAACTGCATAGAGACAGGCAGGAAGATCAATGGAATAGAATTGAAGATCCAGAAATGAACCCACACTCCTATTGCCACTTGATCTTTGACAAAGGAGCTACTACCATCCAGTGGCAAAAGAACAGCATTTTCAAAAAATGGTGCTGGTTCAACTGGATGTCAGCATGTAAAAGAATGCAAATCGATCCATTCTTGTATAAAGCTTAAGTCCAAGTGGATAAAGGACCTTCTCATAAAACCATATACACAGAAACTAATAGAAGAGAAGGTGGGAAAACCCTCAAATACCTATACCTAGGCATAGGGAAAAGTTCCTGAACAGAACACCAATGGCTTATGCTCTAAGATCAAGAATTGACAAATGGGACCTCATAAAATTGCAAAGCTTCTGTAAGGCAAAGAACACTGTCAATAGGCAACCAACAGATTGGGAAAAGATCTTTACCAATCTTATATCTGTTTGAGGGCTAATATCCAATATATACAAAGAACTCAAGAAATTAGACTTCAGTCTACCAAATAACCCCATTAAAAATTGGGCCACAGAGCTAAACAAAGAATTCTCAACTGAGAAAACTCAAATAGCCAAAAACCACCTAAAGAAATGTTCAATATTCTTAGTTATCAGGGAAATACAAATCAAAACAACCCTGAGATTCCACCTCACACCAGTCAGAATGGCCAAGATCAAAAACAGGTGATAGCAGATGCTGGCAAGGATGTGGAAAAAGAGGAACACTCCTCCATTGATGGTGGGTTTGCAAGCTGGTACAACCACTCTGGAAATCAGTCAGGTGGTTCTTTAGAAAATTGGACATAGCATTACCTGAGGACCCAGCTATACCACTCCTGGGCATATACCCAGAAGATGCTACAACATATAATAAGGATATATACTCCACTATGTCCCTAGCAACTTTGTTTATAATAGCCAGAAGCTGAAAAGAACCCAGATGTCCTTCAACAGAGGAATGGATACAGAAAATGTGGTACATTTACACAATGAAATATTTCTCAGCTATTAAAAACAATGAATTTGAGAAATTCTTAGGTAAATAGATGGAACTAGAAAATATCATCCTGAATGAGGTAATCTAATCACAAAAAGCACACATGGTATGCACTTACTGATAATTGGATATTAGCCCAAAAGCTCACAATATCCAAGATTCCACTCACAGACCACATGAAGCTCATGAACAAGGAAGACCAAAGTGTGGGTGCTTTGACCCTTCTTAGAAGGGGTAACAAAATACTCATTGCAGCAAATATGGAGGCAAAGAGTGGAACAGAAACTGAAGCAGGGGCCGTCCAGAGACTGCTCCACCTGGGTATCCATCCTTTGGGCAGTCACCAAAGGTAGACACTGATGTGGATGCCAGGAAGTACATGCTGACAGGGACCTGATATAGCTGTCTCCTTAAAGGTCTACCAGAGCCTGAAATATACAGAGGTGGATGCTCACAGCTAACCATTGTGCTGATCATGGGGTTCCCAATGGAGGACTGAGAATGAAGACTGAGAGAGCTGAAAGGGTTTGTGGCCCCATGAGGAGAACAACAATACCAACCAACCAGAGCTCCCAGGGTCTAAACCACCAGCCTGGGAGCACATAGGGAGGGACCCATGGCTCCAGCTGTATATGTAGGGGAGGATGACAGTTTCAGGCATAGGTGGGTGAGAAAGTCCTTGGTCCAGTGAAGGCTAGACGCCTCAGAGTGGGGAGGAGGGAGTGAAAGGGTGGGTGGGGTCATATCCTCATAGAAACAGGAGGAGGGGGGATGTGATAGGGGGTTCCTGGGAGGGGGTAGAGGGGATTACATCTGAAATGTAAATAAAATATCCAATAAAAATAATAAATAAATAAATAAATAAATAAATAAGGAATAAAATCAAAATCTTTGTCTTACCTGGCAAAAGAAGCTGAAGAGAACTTGTAAAAATAAAGTGTAATTTGGATCCAGTGGTTTCAAAGCTGGGATAAAATTTCCAGAAATCTCTCGTTTCACATGCCCACCTTTTTATAGACAGGTAATGTTTAACTTTCCCTTTTTTATAGAGTATATAATGTGGACAGGATGGAAAGGAACTGAGAAGAGTCCAGTCTGCTCCTCTAGACACAGGGCAAGCATAAAGGTGCTTATGGGTTAACAGCCAGGACATTGAACAAGTAAGCGTCCCAGTTATTCTCAGACTTGCCAGGATTTATTTCAACTTACGTTCAAATTCCTCCAATCTTTACAAAATTCTTTGCTAGTGACTTCTCATTATCTCCAGATCACTAGTAAATTTTAAAAGAAGAAGAAGAAGAAGAAGAAGAAGAAGAAGAAGAAGAAGAAGAAGAAGAAGAAGAAGAAGAAGAAGAAACAATGTTCAGAAAAGTGCAACCAACTTGTTTGAGGTTACACAGGTCTCGCATAAGCAAACCAGGAGTCTACAGCAATATAAAAGAGATGTAAACACACATATTATTGCAACAGAGATAAATGGGATTTAAGCACTAACAAATCATGCTCTCGTATATATTTTATAAACTAGCCATCATTTACATATCTAGTTGTGAGCCTGTATTACAATTGCTCTCTCTTCCCAAAAGAATGTGTTTATTTCTCTGTGTCTCTGAAGTATCTGACTAACAGGTCAAATACAATAGTCGCTAAGAAATCACAGGCCTAGCCAAGAATCATGTATAACTGGGATGTTGCTGGTAAGATGCCTGGCTTTCAACATACCTGAGCACTTCACCTCCTCCAGCATCTCAGAATAACCCACATGTCCTTCCTCATTATATCAGAAGATCTATGAATGAGCATGAAGGTTTATAGCCCAGAGCCTTCTAATGGGTTGTTCTCCCTAAAAATAACTCATTATGTGTATAAGCAACATTTAGCCAGTACCTTTCAACTACAGGTGACTTTTCCCCCCAAAGGAACATTGACAATTCTTGAAGATACATCTATAAGTACATTTGTCAGACACATCACAGTAATAGAAGCTACTAAATACAAAAGGCAGCTTCTTACCCATCCACTTCTCTGGGGAACAGGCTTTGAAGAGAGGCTCTATTACTGTTCTTATTATCTAATGGGTATATTGGAATTACCAGAAGAGTTAGGGTGCAATATAAGATGTGATTTGGAAGTGACACTGCAGTGATATGAAGCCCGGGCACGTTACTTGCTGCAGAACAGAATATAGTATGGGCATGCACAGGTTATCCTGTAATACCGGGTCATAAGAAACATCTGATAAAACTTTGTACCTAGTGAAGAAATTACCATGATTACGGAATGCCCAAGTTGAATGGAAAAGAGCCAGGAGGCTGAGAAGCTTTGGGGACAAGTTCCAACCTCTTTGTGACAATAGATGAGATCAAATCTAGCTCTTCTTTGTGGCAGAATACTCTACAAAAGAAGGGAATGATGCTCCTTAGTGTACATAGATGTAATGATGTAGAAAAAGATACCTCTTCTCCTGAGCAACAAACATGGCAGGTACCAAAAGCTTTCCCTCATCTGAACTAAAAATCATTTTCCTGGTTTTGCAAACTCACGGGACCTAATTTTTACTTTGTGGAAATGGCAGAGCACTCTAGATTCCAATTTCATGGGGGCCACTATTAGAAGACAGCAGCCATGTCTTTCCCACATGCTTTCTCTTCAACAGAGTCCTCCTCCAGTAGTACATTTCCCTAAGAACTTATCCTTGAAGACCTATTAAATGCACAGCAATCATGCCTAGGCTGTTGGTCTTTGACACAAAACTGGATTTGTGCATAGGGCTAGCGGTAACGCAGGCATTCTGAGATCCTCTCCCTAGGCCCTGGTCTTCCTAATGGTTGAGTATGCTAGACTAAGGGTGAAGTGGCCCAAGGTGCTGATCCCGGCAGAGCCTTCTGACCCCGTTTTTCTTCCCTCTAGGCTCTGGTCTGACAACTTTTAAATGTAGTCTGGGACAAAACGGTGGGGGAAAACAAAATTGAGAACCACTGGTGTGAGACACGTGGGCCGCTGTTCATCTGACAACCCAAAATAAACCGAGACTAACAAGACTGAAAGGACTCTGACACTTTGTGTTAAAGAGGCGCAGATGAGCGCCTGTTAAGCCTGCGCGTTAAACACTGCGGTGGTTCACTGTACAATTAGCCTGCTCTCAGGATCCAAGGGCAGCCTCAAAGATGAGGGGCAAAGTAAAACCAGAGAGAAATGCCAGTATCTTTCCCTCTGGTTTAAAGAGCAAGCGTCAGGAAACTGGAACATTTTCCCACCGGACCCATAGCAAATGTGCCTGACGGTGTGTGACAATTACTTTACATGGAAGGTTCTGGACTAGATCTTGAGAAGAGCAACGTGACATCAGTGCTCTGCTCATGGCTAAGAAAGCCTGTAGGACAAGGCAGTGCACCAAGGCAGTGTCCCTCATAGCTAAGAGTGCTGCAACCAAGTAGCTAAACAACCGCAGATTGAAAATAATCGTTTTTATTTAATTAATTTTTTTTTCATTTGCAAATATAATTACTTCATCTTCACCTTTCCTTCCCCCCCCCACCCTCTGCTCTCCCATGTAACTCTTCTTACTCTTTTTCAAATTCATGGCCCTTCTCATTAATTATTGTTACACACACACACACACATTTTTAAATACACAAATACAATCTGCAAATCTGCATATGTACTAAATATGTAAAAACCTTTGCTGTTCTCACCATTCTCTAAACAATATACCTAAATAACTGTAACACTTATGTGATATTTTATGCAGGATTCATATGATATCAGGTGCAGTACATAACCCCCAGACTGTTTTTAAAAATGAAGGAGGATTGGGTCACTACTCAGCCATGTTATATGAGAGAGTTGAGTGTCAGTGAATTGGGCTATTTATGAGAGACTCTAAAACCAATCTCTGATGAATACTGAGGGATAATTGCCTACTGTGTTGGTCATCAAGGATAATTGAAAGCTATATTTTATCTTTCAAATCAGGAAGAGGGCATAAAGCAAACAGAACACATGCAAAAACAAACAAACAACAAAAACAAGTTTAACACCCTAGTATAAAAGCTACCGTGTATGTTTAATCACAGTAACCATGGAGGCCTTCTGAGAGGAGGTGCAAAAAAAAATCCCCAAATCTTACAAATATTTCAGTAGTACCAAGTAAGCATTTCCCTTTCAAAGGAGGCAGCAGAATAAGAAGAAAGAATAAGATGAAAATAAGATTAAAACCTATCAAAACAAATATTAACATAGTTAACTCCGTGACCAGTACTTGGGATTGTGGTGTTTTGACATGTGCTTATAAGGTTTGAATAGCTGTGTCTAGGGCCTTGTTGATTATAACACACATGCCTCTCTCAGCCTGCCTCTACTAGCATTCTGCAGCGGATATTCTTCCTTCTTCGCATCTCTAATATCCTGAGGTCTTCATTGCAGCTTAGATTTCACCTGGAGAGTATCACATATCAACCTGTCAAACGTGCGTTGGGGGGAATTCACTATTACCACACACTGCCAGGTCACACAAGTCTTCCTTTAGAATCTAGGTAGAAATCCCTGTGATCTTATAACTCCTATGGTCTGCGTGCCTACAAAAGATAGCATGGTCAATAAATTGTGGGTTGCTTGTAGAGCAAAGTGGGCAGGGAGGGTAGAGGGTAGGAAAGCTTTCAACAGATACTTAATCAAAGTACATATCCATACCCCAAGAGTCCATGGAGTCCAGTCTGTGCACAGTAAATAAAGAAAAATAATGTCCTTTATGTTTCTGGTGGAAATGTCCTTCCACCATGTGTAAGATCCTTCTACAAGGAAATCTGGCATGATGTAATAAAATGGCATATCTTCTTGTCCAGTAACCTCACTTCTAAAAATCTATTCATAAGCTGAAACTTCAACAACAGGAAGATGCACAAAGTTCACTTATTACAATACTGCACATGATTTGAATGCTCATATATTTGAGAGTGATTATATAAGCTACACATAAGAACACAGTAAGGCCATAGAGAAAACAAGTTCTCTAACAACTGATATGAAGTGGTTTATTCATTGTTTGTTTTGTTTTGTTTTTGTTTTGTTTTGGGGTTTGTGTGTGTGTGTGTGTGTGTGTGTGTGTGTGTGTGTGTGTGTGTGAGTTTCATGCTATAGTCCAAGTTAGTCACAGATGGTAATGCTCCTGCTTCACTGTCCCTGGAATTACTGGTGTGAAAATCATGCCTGATGTAATGACATGTTTTAAGAGAAAAGAGAAAAACACAAAATAGTTTCTATGGAATTGGCTGCTGTCATCTTTTACATAAGAGAATGAAATATAATAATAGTAACAACAAACACGTAGCTGCTCATTTGTAGAGAGGGGTTATGGGAAGGATAAAGGCGTACAAGGGGATAGCTTTCTTATAAGGGTAAATGAGAACATGATAGAAGGAGAATGAGGATGGGGGTGGGGGCATGATTGAATTTCTCTGAATACCTTTAACCTAGCCTTGACACTGATCTTGGGAAGGTTTCCCACCCTGTACAAAATAATTACATTATTAAAATCAACCTAAAGTGAAAGACAGGAGATAAAAATCTAACTCATATAATAACAATTCAACTTAACTGCATCACAAGCAGAATAGAAACTAAGGTGAGGGAGGGGAACCAGGCCAAGAACACCAAGCCTAAGAAACCTCAGAAAATGGAATTTTTTTCCCTACAATGTGAAAGCTGGAAATAAGCGGACCTGCATACCAATGCTGAGCTCTGGTTAACATGTTTACTTTTCAAATAAAGGTATAGTGCAAAATGCCAAAGTAAATGTGTCGATATGTGACTCCATTATCAATACAAAATTTCCACTGCTGTGAAAAAGATCTACAGATAATTATAGAGGTAAAAAAGTGAATCTTAAGATCTTTAATTGACATCAGAACTATTAATATAAATTCATGATTTTTAAATATTTGTAACACACAGCTACATACATGTACATATACACAGGAAGATGTGGGAATAAATATATGTGTGTTGTTTGCATAATTAAGTACACATATATCTTATAACTCTGTTAAGTAGCCTCAGAAGCCACAGATCTTCAGTATCAACAAGCACACTTGGTGCCCAGATCTTAGCTTTTTAAGTACCATCTCTGATAAAAGCAAGTGGAAAACCTGTCGATATAGGTGACTCCAGGAGAGGAGGAGAAATGTGAGATAAGTCTAGAATATTCTCAAATGCTAAAAATAAAGAAACATTCAAAAATTATGAGGGCATGTCAAAAAGTCACAGAATATCGAACTTGAATCAGCCAACATTGACTGAATCTAGAATGATCTGTATAATAAAATAAATACTTAGTGCGGACTATAACCCGCGGGCTAAAATAAATATCCATGAGACTACAGTGGTATAAATAAATGAATAACAAATGAGAGACAGGAAGAGATCTTCCTTGCAGTAGAATTTAATTAATAGCTGTGTAGTGACTGGCGGAAATAAAAAATGAGCCTTGGTAGACAATTCACTTCAGGGGAAAATCACTGATGGATTAAAAGAAAAATGACCAACTGTGGTGAGAAGCAAGATGTATTCACAGACTGACTATCACAAGGTACTTATTATACAAGGAGGAAGACATGAGATCAAGCAGAGAGATCTGTCAGACGGCACCAAAAAAATTAATGTTATGGGTGATTGCACAAATTGATCTTATTTATCCAGGATCCTCAAAGGAGGATGGAGATCGTAATGTAACTTCTGTAGCAATCTTGTTAAAAATATATCACCTAATTAAACAGACCCAGATAGAGGCACAGTCTCCAAAAAAGCTGGGAGAGTGTAGCTAATCTTTCACTAGTGTGTGGGTTCTTCTTTTTTTCCACCTTTCTCCACCTTTTCTTCCACCCTTTCAACCCCCAACACTGGAGTAAAAGGGAAAAAAAATGATAGAAAAGAAAGGGGATGGCACTACTATGGGGCACCAAGTTCCTTGGGACAAGTTTGATTTTCACTGTCAGGATATCTAATTTCTTCTGCTTTTCTTCTTTGTGTAAGACTATTTAACAAACTGTGACCAATACCAACGAGCAGCAACCTCCTAGGGCCCTAGGGTTTATATACCCTCTGAAACGTCCCTAGAATTCCAAATGTAACACAATCATAGAAACTAGCTGCAGCTGGCAAAATCACACCCCTGCTAGAGCATGAAGTATATTACAGTCAGCTGATGTAGACAGTCTGAAGCATATCACCATACCCCATGCCTGGGATTAAAATGAAAACATATTCTTATTTCTGGGTTTTTCAAAAAAAAAAAAGAAAAAACAAAAACTCTAGAATTCTCACTACTGGGGAGTATTTTCAACACTATAAAAATCATGAAAAGGTGGAGAGTGGACAAAAGAAGGAAGAAAGAAGGGAGGGAAGAAAAGCAAGAAGGAGAAATGGAAGGACCCATGGTCCAGTGACTAAGAAGACATGATAGGGTGGATTCTGGCTTGGTTCCTGGACCACAGGAAAGACAACAGACAGACAATGGCTTACTGTAGATAAAGCATACAGGCTAGCTGATGCTGTATCTATATCAGTTTCCTGATTTGGGTAATTAAGATGTATAATATGTCAACAATAGGGAAAACTGAATGGCGCTTACATAGGAATTTTGTTTAATTTTACATAATTTTCTTACATTTTAAATCATTTGAAAGCAGGTACATACATAAATTATTTGAAAGTAAATATACACATAAAGTTACAAAACAGTTTTCAATACACTGAGATCATCAAAATATTTGCTTGCTACTCAATCAGAGGTATCAGTTTGTAAATGGACCATGTCTTCTTGGTTTTATGTTTCTTCTTTCTTCTTCCTTCCCTGGATTTGCTGCTAAAGGAGAACCCAGAACCTGACCCAGGACACAAAGGTACTTTGCTTTCATGGTCATTTCATCATTCCTGTCTCTCAACAAGTCCTTAGCATTCTGTATACCAGAAAATCCAGGAACAACAATAACAACAAAAAGAATTTCCATCAGAAAACAAGGCTAAAGAGACCCTGACCTAGCAAAAATAACTACCTAATGAGTGGAAGAAAGAGAAGAAAGAATGGATTGTGTCACTTTAATACTAACATAACCAAAGGCTCACAGCATGTGGGCAGATGATAAATTCTGACAGTGGCCAGGATGCAGGGATTCTGAGAAAGGAAATGAGTCCAGCTGGAGCTCATCCATACTCTAAGACCAAATGTTTGGCTGACCTTTTAAACGGAAAGCTTACAATATTAAAAAAAAAATTTAAAGCTTATTTGAGCAGACAGTGAGATGCCTGAATCCCAAACTGGGAAAGCTTGTGAAAATAAGAAGCTATGTGAAAATAAGATTGTACACACACACACACACACACACACACACACACACACACACACACAGTGGTGGGGGATGGAAGGTGGAGTGGGGTTGGAAGGCTAACGTGGAAAGCCTCTACTTAGAGGGTACTTTTTTGGTTTCTTTTGACAATGCCTCCTATGTGAGGTTAGTTGGCAGTTTCTGATTGGCTAACTTTAAGCTCATTCCCCTAAGACATTACCATTCTCTCTGAGTGAATCCCAAACTGCTTACTTCCCAGTCAAGGAGAGATTTGAGGCTATCTTACCCTAAGGACCCATAGGTGAGCCATGTTCTACCTCAAATAGGAGAGTTTGGATAAATTAATGATAAAGTGGCTTTTGCTGTTTATTTCTTTGATACATGCTATTAATATGCATATAGTTAAATGTTAATGTTTCCATATTTCCTCAAAGCTGACTATGGCCTGAAATACAGCTGTATGTTAGTCTTTATCCCTGGATCCTGGGAAAAGATCACAAAATTCTGGTCATTAATTGAGTGGGGATAAAAGTGTCTTTTTTTACTGTTTTCATGGCAAGCCCAGTAATATACTTGAGTTTATGCTGAGGTGACTTTCAGAGCCTCATGAAAGTTAGAGAGTCTCAGAATAAAGTCTTAATACCAGAAGAATCAACCCTGTAATCAGAGGGTTTGAATATTAGGCCTTACTCCTAGGCCTCCAGAGAGAAAAGGGAATAACATCTAAGTTAATATCTAGCTGCCAGTGCTACAATCAGCCATTCCTATGGTATTAAACTTCCATAATCTAAATATGGTGACTTAGGATTGTAATCATAACATTTAGTAAACTGAGGGAGGGGGATTTTGTTGAGATTGAGGCCAGCCTGGTCTACAACATGAGACCCTGTCAAAACCTCCATAAATGACCCAGTTTTAAGGTTCTATTTAGGAAAGTGATGCCATCTTGCTAGAGGAAGTGCATCACTAGTGGAGGGCTTCTAGTTTGCTCTCTTTTCTATCACCATGTACTTGAAGATGTTCGCCAAGCAGCTGCTTTTTGTCATGTGCTTGCTGCAGTGCATAGTCCATCATGATGAACTCCTGTACCTCAGGAACAGTGAACCAAAATAAATCACCTCCTCCACAAGGTGCTTTTGGCCATAGCATTTTTATTACAGCAACAGAAGGAAGTCTCCAGATAAATAAGCAAAGTGTGTTCCAGATTCTAGAACCACTGGCAACTGTTAGAATGGGCAAGGAAGAGCTTCACACTTGTGGTTGGGGCCCTTTTCTCTGATAAACAGTCAATGCTGACACTCTTAAACTATACAGCCTTGGTGGTGAATTTGGCAGTGAAATAAAGTTAAACAAACCTCTGTGCAATTTTAGTGTTGCCCACAATCCCATTTTCGTATGAAAAGTCCTTGTTTATAGAGTAATATCCATCTCATCTTGAAATCCCATATCATTTCACCTCTTCTCTACTTATTCATAGCAAACATACCTGGGATTAAAATGAAAACATATTCTTATGAATGAAGTACATGCCAATGTGAGGACATTTATCCAGCTAAAAGTAACTACCAATAAAATCTTATTTTCTAAATGATGTGACTATGACCCAATTTATGTCATTCAACTCCTGGTGATCATTATTTGACCTTTAGTTAGGTGAGTTGCATGGTTGCTGAGAGCTGGCAAAGCATCAGTAAGAGAGAGATAGCACCCCCACCACGGGCAGTTTAGAGATTTCAATGACGTACTATCCTAACCACGGGTGGTTCTATATGAATCTTTTGGTAATTGGATTTTTGTCCCCTTGAAATGAATGAGAGCTTGTTTCACATCAATGAGTAGAGTATGTGACAATTGTTGATTAAGTTATATAAATCAAAGGTTTCTGTTATCATGTTAGCTATAGGCATTACTAACCAGTAGTGGTCTCAAATGCACTGCATGGATATGGCAGAGGTGGCCAGGGTATCGCCACAGAAGCAAGGCTATGCCCTTCTCTGTGTGTCATGCTCCTGGTATGCCTTACCACCAGTGGGATAAACTGTTTATATCAGTTTCATCTTATTCTTGTGGCTTTTCCCACTGGGATGATTTAGAATACCCATTTGTTATTTGAAAGCATTGTATAGGGAGATATTATGAAGATGTGCAAACTTACAAATTGAGTTGTCTAAATTGTTTACTCCTAGGACTTCTGCCATCAAGAGTGTGGAGAGTTTTCTCTCCACACCAAAAAACAGTTTTTCCATGCAGTGGATATGAACTGATCAACTGAATGCCCTACAGTCTAGTGAAATTTTGACAATAAACAACCCATGGTTAGTGTTGGATTCCAAAGATTATGAACTAATTCATATTGGAATTTATCTGCTTCTAATGCTAATCACAAGGACCAGGTATTCAGGGTACTCTTGTGTCTTCTTGTCATAACAAAAACAGTTCACTCCCTTTTTGTTTATATTTGTTTTTCTTTTTTATTAGAATAGCTCACAGAACTCAGGAAAACAGCTACTTTTTTGTTACTGGTATAATGGCTACTCTTAATTGCCGACTAGATGATGCCAATTAGAGTCATCTGGAGTATGAGTCTACAAATATGCCTGTGAGAATTATCTTGATAGCTTTGAGATGGGACAAGCTGTCCACTCTGGGAGGCACCATTCTCTAGGCTAGAATACTGGACTGTATAAGAAAGAGAAAGTAATCTGAACATAGCACTCATCATTCTTTGATTCCTGAGACTGTGTGAGATTGTGGATATGATGGAACCAGATGTCTTTTGCTATGACTTACCTGCCTTGATGGATTGTAATCACAAACCATAAGCCAGGATAAGCCCTGCTTTCCTTAAACTGATAAACTGACTAGTTTTATGTCAACTTGACACAAGCTAGATTCATCACAGCAATAGGAAATGCAATTGAGATAACTGGTATATTACAGAGGATAGCAATCAAGAACAGGGAAACAGGAGAGATATATTTGAGATGTGTAAGGAAGGAGAAGGAGACCTAGAGCCACCACACACATCCTGAGTACCACCCACCTAAGGACCTTTGCTTTTCTGTCCTTCACTGGCCCTGTCTCTCCATTCTTTTTCAAGGAGCACAGAACCCATGACACTTTCTGAGACATTTTCCTGTCCAGCTACAAGAAGAACACACAGAAGGAATGCAGTTGTCTTGAGTCCCTACTCCATAATCTTACCAAACTAAGACTACTTCACAAAAAAAAAAAAAAAAAGACTAGGTTAACATTACCTATCCTACTGAGAATTGCTGTGTCAAAGGTTTTTAACTCACAATCTGGCATCTTTGTCCATAGCCAGTTTCTTTTTATCCTTTCATAGCTTTTACTACCAACTTTCTACTTGAAGGCCCAAGATCATAGCTCCTTCTGTAGCTCAAGATACTCTATAACCTCCAAGCATCTAGCTGTTTGGGCAGCCTCATTCTTTTCAAGGCTCCCATGTACATACACACAAATTTATTTTATTTATTTATTTATTTATTTATTTTATTATTTATTTATTTATTTTCTCCACTTACATGTCAGTAGTAAGCTTACTTTATCTTCTAACTGCAGTTTCTCTTCCCTACTCTCCTCCTATGCATCCCTCTCCCCTCCCCATTCACTCCATATCCCTTTCTCTTCAGAAAAGGGGAGGCCTCCCAAGGATATAGACCAGTGTGGCATGTCAAGTTGCAGGAAGACTAGGCACATCTTTTCCTATTGAGCCTAGATGAGGCAGCTCAGTTAGGAGAAAGAGGGCCAAAAGCTGGCAGCAGAGTCAGAGACTGTCCCTGCTCCCACTGTGAGGAGCCCCACATGAAGGCCAAGCTACACAACTGTTACATATGTGTAGAGGGGCTAGGTCAGTCCCATACATGAAAAGAGCTTATCTTAATTTCAACATGTACCATCTAAAACCTCAAACTGGCCATGTAATTGAGAATGTTTACTAAAAAGTAACCATTTGTAAAAATTAGACTTTGGTCAAACATCTCCTAGTCTGTGGATACAGGTAATCAGTGATGTGCTAGTTATTATGAACGTCTCTTGTAACCACAAAAATCCCAGGAAAACTTATTGTATTAAAGGTGCTCAAGGCATAGGACAGGATAACATCTGCACATCACTGTCATAACCCTCTCGAAGTCACTCACATAGAAGAACCCAAAGAATCTCTGTTGCGGCCCGAGCTGCCCCACCCTTGTGGGCCAGAAATGTTGAGAACTGCACTACCCCATGCTTGTGGGTCAAAATGTCTCGGACTGCTCTGTCAATATTGGAATCTGCACTGCCAAAAGTCTTGGAGACTAACTTGTTAGCCTGCACTGCCCCAGGCTGCTCTGGTCCGAGGGTCGGGGTTCAGCAAGAGAGAGAGTGAGGATTGACTCGAAGAATGGAGACCAGACAGAGTGTGATTCAATCCCATTTATTTTTCAGTCTCTCTTCTTCTCTACAAGTCCCTAGTTCCTAGTCCCTAGTGCCTCCAAGTTCCAAGTTCTTTCTTCCAAGTTCTCAATACTTAATAATCACTAACTCCAAGTTGTTCTCTCCTAATGCCTAATTCCTACTCCCAAGTTGTAGTCTCTGAAGTGTCTGATTCTTTGTTCTCCAAATTGTTCTCCAAGTTATACTCCTAATTGTACCACCCTCATTTCTTCTGTCTGCCTCTCGCCTTTTATGTCTCACTTCTAAGCCACACCTCTAAGTCACACCTCTAAGTCATGCCCTTAGGCCTTGTCTCTAAATCTGATCTCTAAGTCACATCCTTAAGTCACACACCTTTAAGTCTCACACACCCAAGGAAAGATCCTGGGTATCCAAACCAAGATACTATCAGAGTGTGCTCAGCTGTTGTAGGCTATTGTAATCAAATCTCTTATCAGGGTATATGGCTCAAGATGGCTGCAAGGATGATATCCGCCTTTTGTCAGCTCCCCACAAATCTCCATGCAGACAACAGGTGAAGAAGATAAATTTACAAGGATGATGATTCAACAGTCACTTAAAGATAACACACACACACACACACACACACACACAAAGGAGACTTAAATGTGGAAAAACAGGCAAGAGCCCTCAAATATTTCTGGAAAATATAGCGTCTTCATAATTTGACTATAAAAACATAGTACTGAATAATAAAATCAGTCTTGAAAATTAAGAACAAAACTTGAGGTTCTCTATTTCCCAATTTAAAGCTTAAACATATAACTAATACAATCAATTAAATACCAGTATAAGAATAAGTACATAGACTGATAGAGTAATGTAGAGATTCCAGAAATGATTACACACATGTTCATGCACACAGGTACATACATGAGCACACATGCACACATGAGCACACATACATACACACATATATATACATCAACAAACAGCCATCAGTATCTCTGGTTCAGGGGATTCAGTTCTCTCTCTCTCTCTCTCTCTCTCTCTCTTTCACACACACACACACATATACCACACACACACACAAACACACACACACACACACACACACTCCAAGTGATCTTTTACAAGGACATCAAGCCCATTCAGTACATAAAGAACAGCCTTTTAACAAACAGTGTTATGAGAAATAGATATTTTTACACAGATGTATAAAGTTGTTCCTTATCAGATGCTATAAGAATTAATTCAAACATATCAAGTTCCTAAATGTAATGCTCAAAATTCTTTCAAAAACTTAAGATAAAATAAAACATAAGAGAAGCATCATAAACTTGTCCTTGGCAATGGTTTCGTGGGTACTGCAACAACGATAAAAACAGGCGAGTGAAACTACACTAACATAAAACCTTTCATCATCAAAGGAAACAACACCAAAGAGAGGGCTAGGTCAGTCCTACATATGAAAAGAGCTTATCTTAATTTCAGCATGTACCATCTAAATTCTCAAACTGGCCAAGTAATTGAGAATATGCCCCAGAAAGTAACCATTGTAAAAATTAGACTTTGGTCCAACATCTCCTAGTCTGTGGATACAGGCTAGAAGAATGGAAGAAAACATTCATGGATCCTATACCTAATGAAGGCCTACTATCTGCAATGTACACAGAATAAACTAAATGCAAATGTGAAAACAAAAAGCAAATTCAAAAAAATTCTAACGTATTTAAGGTTTGATGAAAAGTAGAGGACAATGTGCTAAATGGGACAGGCCAGTCACCAACACACAAACATCACATCACTGGTTCCACTGGAAGAAGATATCCATGGCAGCCACACTCAAAGGGAAAGAAAGGCCAAGGTCATCACTACCGGGCATTACAGGAAAGGGAAAAAAGCTGGTGTTGCCTGAGTGGAGGAGTTTTAGTTTCACAACACTAGAAACCCCTGGAGATTGGTTATCCAAAGAGACAGTGATCAACACTTGAAGTGCTCATTTAAAAATAGTTAAGCTCGTTCATTTTGTGCTAAGGAGTATTTTATCACAAGTCTTTGAAAGGTAGTTTTGAAAAGCTCAGTGGAAACAGTCATAAAAATAAAAAAAAAGTATTATGTTCAGATTGTCTGCTAAGAATCTTTACATTTTTACCCTCAAAAGTCTGAGAAAGAAAGGAAGAAAGAAAGAAAGAAAGAAAGAAAGAAAGAAAGAAAGAAAGAAAGAAAGAGAGAGAGAGAGAGAAGGAAGGTGGAAGGGAGGAAGGAAGGGAGTGAAGAAGGAAGAAATGGAAGGCAGACAGGCAGGAAGGCAGAAAGACAGACAGAAAGATGGTTGTTGAAATGACAAATAAAAGTATATATCTATAAGTTGTTTCTTAAAAACAAAGCAATGAATTTCTTAACAGTCTAGGATGGAAATTTATTGACCATATTGCAACAGCTTGAACGAAGTTAACCCATTCTTATTTTAATTCAAGAATTACTCATCAGTTAAAATTATAGAACAATTTTAAAATATAAACAATAAGTAATTACTTATAATTATTAGTTAGGCCCAAACTTAACCATTTTTTTTTTTTTACTTTTCTAGGTGAATATTGGTTTTATTCCACAAAGATTTATTAAAATAATCTCTTTCCACTCTGTGATGCTTTGTATATGCTTGGTTCAAGGAGTAGCACTATTAGGAGGTGTAGCCTTCTTGGAGTAGGTGTGTCACTGTGCGCATGGGCTTAAGACCCTCACGCTGGCTGCCTGGAAGCCAATCTTCCACTAGCAGCCTTCAGATGAAGATGTAGAACTCTCAGCTTTGTCTGTACCATGCCTGCCTAGATGTTGCCATGCTCCCACCTTGATGATAATGGACTGAACCTCTGAACTTGTAAACCAGCCCCAATTAAATGTTGTCCTTATAAGTCTTGCCTTAGTCATGGTGTCTGTTCACAGCAGTAAAACCCTAACTAAGACACACTCTAAGTTGCTGTTAGATGATACAGCTATTTCCTCTTTCTGATGATCTCTGCACCTGAGAAATCTAGATTTTCCAAATAGCCTGATATTATGATTTTAAATGCTTTGCTTAATTAAGGTCTGTTGTAAGAAGTCACACCTTTAACGATTACTGTATCCAACTAAGACAAAAATGCTGATGTAATGTCATCCATTCTTCTTGCATAGGCCCAGTCCTCAGTGAATGTCTGCAACATTAAACTTGGTAAACCAATGAATTGACTGAGTTAATTACTGGAGAATGGGTTGGGATTTACTTATGATACAAAGACATCTGTGTCACTGAATGATCACCTCAGCATAGGTAATGTACTAGCTGGTTTGTCTCAACTTGACACAAACTAGTGTCATCAGAGGGGAAGGAGCCTTCTTTGAGGAAATGCCTCCATGAGATCTATTTGTTAGGCATTTTCTCAGTTGATGATCAATGTGGGTGGGTCCAGTCCATTGCAACCTTGGGTTCTATGAAAAAACAGACTGAGCATGCAACCCAGTAAACAGCACCCCAGTAAGCAGGCTTCTACATCAGCTTCTGTCTTTAGGTTCCTTCTCTGTTTGAGTTACTGTCGTAACTTTCTTCAATAATGAACAGCAATGTGGAAGTGTAAGCTGAATCAACCCTTTCCTCTTGAATTTTCTTTTTTTGTTATAGTGTTTCTTTGCAGCAATAGAAACTCTGAGCCATTTGGTTAGTCATGAAACCTAGAAGCTTAGGGGTCTCTTCAGGACTTACAGGCAGCAAATGAGAGGTCTCCTTTTCTCAGCAGTCCTTACTTCTTAGGGGATTGTGGGAATATAGAGGCCATATGCATTTGGTAAGTGCCAGAGACTTCCAGAAACTTTTAAGTCCTGAGACTTAATGAGCTTCCTCTCAGAACTCCCTGAATATTGATGAGCCTTTCTCCAGGACAGAATGTTTCAACTCAGAGGAAATTGCTCCATAACAAAGGATTGACTGTATGATTTGAATGAATCCGCACAGTTTTACACATATGCGATATTAATCTCACTTTTCAGATGAGAAAAATGAAGCAGAGAGAAAGCTTATAAGTCTTTAAAGTATTTATTTATTTAGTGTATGTTTATGTGTGTATGTGTGTGTATGTTTATGAGTGTGTGTGTGTGTGTGTGTGATAACTGCCACCCATGTGCCTGATGCCTACAGAGACCAGAAGAGGGAATCAGATACCTCAAATACCTCAAAACTGGAGTTGCAGTAAGTTGTAAGTCATCAACTGGGTTCTGGGAATTGAACCCAGGTCCCTTACAGAGGCAGTGTGCACTCTTAACTTCTAAGCTATCTCTTCAGACCCTGAAAGTTTACAACGTAACAAAGGAATTTGCAACAAAGGAGGGGTGACTTCAGATTCCCACTCCAACATTGCAGCTCTTGAGTCTACAATCTAAGCATTGCCCTCTATTACATCATAGCAAACCCATTCAGTTGTAATCCTCTACAGCATGTGGAAAGTGTTTACCCTACACTGAAAATGGGAAAGAAAAAGGACTTTTAATGAGGTAAAGTACTACACTAAATAACAGCTGTGTTCTGCAGTAATTTATTTTAGAGCCAGGTCACACTTTGTTAGGAATTACTTTTGAGGTTAACATGGCGATTCAAATGGGACTGTGGAGATTAAAAGATCATGTAAGTGCTTTATAAATGGATTAAGTTTTCCATAAACAAATACTTATAAGCCACCATGACTATTGGACAAATAATCTCAAAATTCCCATTCCACACCCCCACTGGTATTTTTGCTGTTTTTACATTTTAGTGTTTTGTATATAGATGACCTATGTGTATTACTGTACAAGTAAATCTTGACTCTCACTCTCTAACTGATCGTGTTATGTATAGTTGTGAATAGAACTGTGCTTTAGGTTCCTGACTTTTAAAGAAGGGATACTAAGACTTGTGAGACTTGTAATATACACACATATAATACATATCACTGGGATTTGTGAAAATTGTAGTAACTAATATATCTAAAGTGATTAAAGCAATACCTTGTATACAGCAAAATGTATACTTAACTGTGCTAATTAGAAAATATACATGAAAAGGAAATTTGGTTTACTGATTAATGAATCTTTGTTTGCTTTAATTAAAAATATTAATTTTACCAGAAGAAACGTGATTAAATATGACTCACTGTTTTCCAGTACCTAAAAGCATCTTGTGTTTCAGTGATTCAAAGGGCTGGCTGTATATTTTAAGGTCAATTTTTATAGACAAAAATATACTTTATAAAACTTTAGGTCCCTATGAGACAGAACATATCCATATACAAATTACCTATTAAGTCTTAGTTTCTAAATCATGGTTCCTATTTTTGTGGTTTCTATCTATCAATAATTCCAATCTCTATGTTAATATTTGATTAATAAATTTGCATCTTCCATAGCATCAACTTTCTTTGAAAATTAATGGAAGGTATTTAATATTTATATTTTTGAATAAGTCATCTTAGAACCTACTTAACATCTTCATGTTGAGAGAACTGAAAAGTTTCTTTCTAGAGCCTTACTATTAAAGCATGAGGCTATTACATGAAGAACGCCTCAGACGCAACCTCAGAAACAAACTGCCTAACAATAGAAATATTTTTAAACATAAATTCTCAAAATTGTTTCTCCTATGCATAAGTTGCCTTCAGAAAGGCATTGTCCAATACATACTTAAAATATTACTTTCATGGTAAAGCGCTTTATTAGGCAGGTACCTTGTGGTGGAAGTAAAAAAAAAAACTACAGGCACAATGGTGAAGGCCTGCTTTCTTCATGAGTGCCATGCTAAGGCAGGACTGTGAACTACTAAGCTATACAGAGAAACTTATCTAAAATGTATTGTTAATAGCCATTGCACAAGCACATGTGCACACACGCACACACACACAATGAATGAGAAACAGTCTACATCAGGGAAAAGTAGCATCTTGACCTTCAGTCTTACTCATGACTTTGGTTTGAGTCCTTACTATCACTGGCTCCTCATTTTCTTTGCGTTAAATGTTGAGTCACATACATTAAAGAGAACTTGGGATTAAAACCATGTACCACCATGCTCAACTTGGAAAATCCATTTCACCAGGTATCTGAAATCCATGAGATGTGTCATTTTTTTTTTCACAACAAATAAATTCTCTGGGAGCAACTACAAACCTCTGGGTTACAGGGCTCTCGCTTGCACAGACTTTAGTAGTTCCCACACGACACACAATTATTTAACTTACAGATGAGGTGACAGAGATAGTTTTCCTCAATGTATGAGCTGTCAGTGAAGCTTGGAAATGGTCTACTTGTTAAAGACACACCCTAAATATATACTGAAGTGTATTATTTCCTTAGGCACTTGATAGGATTAAGATGCATATCGTCTACGCCAGGAGTATATGCATGAAATCCTAGCACTGCTATGGCTACAGGAGTGTCATCAGTCCCAAGTCATCCTAGAGAATGAAAGGAGAGTCTGTCTGAAATTTAAAAAAGGAAAAAGTGTGGGGACAACACATATGCTCTATTTCAAAGGCATTAGCACCAAACTGTCTCACATCAATAGTGCCACCAGGTGGGCCACAAAAATCAAATCAAAACAAAACAACAAAAAAAAAAAACTGAACGGAGCCTGATGTTTTTTGATATGCTTCTTTTCATCCAGTTGGAAGAGTCTTGGGAGCTGGAGAGGAGGCTCACTGGCTGAGAAATGAGAGAGAACTCATTCTGCTCTTGCAGAAGGCTCCCCTGAATTTGGTTCTTAGTGAGAGTCTTTGGTGACTACCAACTAACTGTATGTCCAGCTCTAGGGTGATCCAGTACTTCTAGCATCCCCAGGTGCCTGCACTCATGAGCACATACCCCTCCCACACACACAAACAAAATGAAAACTAATGAAAATAATTATAAAATGATAGAAGTAAATAATTAATCAAATAAATAGAAGTAAATAATCAATACTCCAATCCCCCTACCTACACATATTAACATATACATACTCAGTCAGACACCCTTTCAAATTTCACATTTCTTGATTCCTTCCTAAATTAACTGGAGATGACTCTTCCACACTCCTCCTTTTACTCTGGTGAAAACTCACTCTACTAAGTGCTGACAAGCTTAAAGTTCATTCTAGTCTTTAGACCATCTTCATGAGGTGGGGGTTGGGTATTCATTCAGATTTTTTTTTAAGTTCACATAGTAAGTCTCAATATTGACTGAAGACTTTAAATGTCTTGAGATCTTCACAAGCAGCTACTCTTCCCTTACATAGCTTCTTCTCAGAGCTTCATCTTTCAATTGCACCTGTTTGCTCAAAGTTAATGTTAGCATGGAAGAGACATGTCCTACGAGTTCTCTTTCTGTTCCACATTGTTCTGTTTCAGATAATCCAGACCGAGCCCAGATGGCATCAGCCCTTTCTACTTTGTCTCCCACCAAGAGCTCCCCTTTCAGCCATGAAACCACAAAATGCATGTAACAGCTATTGTGTGGGGAGGAGTGGAGCTTCTAGGAAGCTTGGGAATAAAGATCAGAATTTGAACTGCATCTAAACCAAAGATGAAAGCTACATTGCCTCCAGAAAACCTGCCTCAAGGAATAAAAAGAAAGCTCGTGATAAATAGGGAATGTCTTCTCTTTCTTTTCTTTGTTCTTTTCTTTCAAAACTCAGCTCCAAGCGATCTGTGACTTGTGACCACCATGGGAACGAAATGAAAGGGAGGCCACTGGGCCCTTATTCTCTGATTAGTGTGGCTGTAATCCCAAGGAGATAGGGGAAACAAGATCTTGGTTTTTATTTTCTTAGCAATGTGATCTGGACATAACCATGGTGAAGAAAAACAACCTTCTAGCTGAGGGAGCGAATAGAATGGGGCACAGAGCAAGTCCTTGTAGATTGCAAAGAAGAGAGATATCAAAAAGCTAACCCCATAGGTTGTTTATGAATTCCTGGGCTTATTTCCAGTCAGTGTATACACTGATATGATCCTATTCAACACAACAAGAATCTGAGCACAATAAACATGGGCCACTGCACAGGTCATAGGGTGACTCAGAGGCATTCCTGGGATAAATCTGCTTAGAACTGCAAAGGGTTTAAAGAGAGAATAGACATCAGAACTATTGCTTATGTGTGAAGCCTAAACCCAACCCAGTCAACTACTGCCTAACACACACACACACACACACACACACACACACACACACACACATGCACAAACTCACGCATGTATTCAATAGGGGTTTATTATGGCCTTGAATCTCAGAATATAACATTGAAATGTCCAGAATGCAATTGAAACAGCTTCAACCTATGAAGAACTAGAAAATTTTTGATCTGCTTAAGAAAATACAGTTGGTGGCAATAACATCAAAGTGACAGTGTTGTGAGCTAAACTATGAGCTACTCTAAGTCCCATGTTAAAGCATTATTTCCTATAAGCAGTGAATGTGACAGTATCTAGATTGCAGATGTAAATGAGAGACAATAAAGCCATCAGAGTAACCACTAATCAACATGATCAAGTATTCTTATAAAACCAGGAGATTTGAATACATGAAAATTGGTCCTAGGGAAAAAAGAAGTCCCATGGCCACCAAGGAGAAGATAGTTACCTATAAGCAAAGAGAAAAATCTTGGTAGACTCATCTACTCTCTCATCTAGCCTCCAGAATGTATAGAAATAAGTTTATGTTTATTTATGATTGCCAGATTGTGGTGTTTATTGCAGCAATGTTACCAGATTAATATATAGATAGTATATTTGAAAGGCATCAGTAAACTATTACATGACCTCTATAACAAATAATAGCAAGTATTCTCTAAACAACTATGAAAATTTAAAAAAAAACTTGACAAAGAAATAGAAAACACAAAGAATAACCAAATGAGGCTAGGGAAATATCGAGACTGAAAAGCAATTAATTGCTTTGCAATCATCAGGACCTGTGTATGCCCTCAGGACTCATGTGAAACCGGAGGTCACTTTTAATGCCACAACTATGGAAGTGGAGACAAAAAGGATCCCTAATGTGCATTGGCCAGACAGTCTACTAATTATTCAACTGCAGACCAGCGAAAGAGAGCTTGTCTGAAATCAGAGATAGATAGCAATCCTAAGGATGACACCCTATGCTATCCTCTGGCCTCCACATGCACATCCACTGCACACATACAACACAACACACACACACACACAAAATCAGATAGAAATTTTAGAAATAAAAATCCAGAACCCCAAAATAATAAAGTCACTGATTGAATGTGAGAGCAAATTAGGAATGACAGAAGGAAACAGTGTATGAACCTAAAGATAAATCACCACAAATCATCCAATCTGAAAAACACACACACAAAAAAAAAATAAATCAAAGAGAGATTAGCAATCTCAGAAACCAATGGAATAATAATAATAATAATAATAATAATAAACACCCTGATGTTTAGGTCACTGAAGTTTCAGAAAAAGAAGAAAAAAATATTTAAAGAATAATGACTGAAAACTTTCCAAGTGTAGCAAAACAATTAAGCCTAGAAATTCAGAAAGTCATGAAAATCCTCAACAGAAAGAACCCATGGAATTCAACACCCTAGTAGATTACTGATTAACTAATGAAAACTGATGGTAAAGAAGAATTGTTGAAATCAGTCAGTGAGACTTGATTACTATATGGGACCAATTTGCAAGATAAATGTCTCATCTCAGAAACCATAAAAGAATAAGGAACTACAAGTCTTAGAAATTACAACAAAAGCACAACTCATTGGAGAAAAATAAAAATGTTGGACGGGACTTCGTGAAAATGAAAACCTCCTTCTTTGTGCAAGATGTGATGAAGTGATTGAAAACCTACAAACTTAAAGAAAATACTTTCTAATTACATGGCTGGCAAACGATTTGAACATAGATAAAAAGAGTTCTCCAGATTCAACAGTAATGAAGCAAACTGGGCAGAAAACAGATGTGTCCTTAAATAAGATTCAAGGATGCAAATGTGTATATGAAAATATATTCAGTATGATTTGACACTGGAGAAATGCAAATGAAAACCCCATGATGCTATTACATATATACGTGCTGGAGTGGCTGAAATAGAAATGGTGGTCCTCTGTGCTGGTGAGGAGGTGGGACAAATGTAATTCATTCATCACAGGTGGGGATGGAAAAATGCTACAGTCACTGCCCCTGCAGACCTGGTTGACAGTGACTCATGTGTTCCACAGGTGACTCAGCAGTTTTACTACTGGCCATTTTCTCTTAAGAAACAACAACTTCTTTTCACTACAACATCTGTACATGAAGATGTATAGTGACTCTACATCTAACTGCTTGAAACAGGAATGAAAGTGAGTGCCCCGTCACCACCCCAATCAATAAACAACTGGTACATGATACACCGTCCTGCAAAGTACCATACATTAAATGCCAACAGAATATCCATGAATCCAACAGTTTGTCTAAATCTCAAGAAAATTGGGACAACTGAAAATAATTTCAATTAGACTCATGAGATCACATTTTAATACTTAACACTCTTAATGTGACAAAATTTCTACAGTGATAGACAACAGAGCAGTGGGTGCAACGACTTGGTAAGGGGGGTGACTCTAAAAGACAGTCACACAAAATTCTACAAAAACCTGAAAATTGACTATGAGACTGGAACTAAAACTGGGTGGAGGAGAAAAAAAAAAACAAAAACCTTTCCTGGTCATGAGGTAAAGCTCTAGGTGTCAGGGTGAGGGTGGAAAGTTAAGAAGAAAGGCTTGGAAAAAGAAAAACAAACAAACCCAGGTCAGACACATTATACACAGCATTATCCCTGCACTTGGAAGCAGAGGCAGGAGCATCAGAAGTTCAGGGTCATTCTTAGCTAGAAAAGGAACCTTAAAGTCTAGCCTCATATAGCTGAGAGTATATAGAAAAATCAACAATAACAACAACAACATTTAAAAAAGACCTGATAGTAAGGTCTGGAAAAACTGCTCAGGAGTTAAAAGTGTAAACCCGTCTTTCAGAGCACCAGAGTTTGGTTCTAGCACCCATGTCAAGTGATTCACAACCTCTGTAACTCCAGCTCCAGTGGATCTATCACCCTCTTCTGGCCTCTATAGGTACTACACTCATGTGCACAGATCCACACACATATACACATAATTTTTTTTAAGTTAATGCTTAAAACCTTTGTTTAACCCAGGTATTTACTTTTGTTAAAACTCATGAACTCTATTTCCAAAGGCCCATTGTCACATATAATACTATCAAAAAGAAAAGTAGTAAATGAAAAAAAAAATGGATTGTTGTATTGTTTCCCACTTGACAAAGTTACTACTTTTCCCAAGTTTCCATAGCTAGTAATTTGTCCCATTCCAGAAGAAATGACCCTTTGGTGACTAACGTAGAAATCTGAGTTTCAAGGAAAGTATTCGAGTTCCTATCATCACTTGACAATGAAAGATGACTTCAGTCAAGACATCAAAGAAGCATGATGAGGATCAAGAGTAGCATGAAATGAGCTGCCAGGAACCAGGCTCACACATTGTCAAAACAGGTCTTGCTGGGGCAAGTGGACATGGGTCCTCCCAGGAGAAAGAGAAAGGAGAGACTTCCAGAGAAGGAAAACAGCAGGCCCAAGGGAGATTTAGTTTTAGATCAGAGGATCTTTTACTTTACATTTACACACACACACACACACACACACACACACACACACACGCACAAACACTCACATGCGTGTATACATGCTCATACACTCATGCACCCATGCCTGCACACACATGGTGGAAAGGAGGTAAAGGGAAAGGCAGAGAGAGAGGGAGAATGTGATGCTATGTGATTTAAGAAGGTTGTGAGTCAGAAATGTTGACATACTATAATCCGAGTGGTCGGGAGGCTATGTGAGGATCATGTGAGGTCAAGGCCACGGTGGATACATGAAAGGTCCTGCCCCCCAAAAAATAAACAAACAAAAACCTCACATTTATAAAGGTTAGGAAAACAACTTAGGTTCTCTCTCTCCCTTCACCTCTGTGCCTAGGGAAGATAGTGACTATCAGAACACTCAAAGCTCTGAAGCTTTCAAGGAGCTGCGGTATCCTATCTTCGGCCAGCACCCACAATAGTGGACACTGGAGGAGAAACACTAAAAGTACATTCACTAGCAATGGTTAGGCAGGCAGGCAGGCACAGTGGCTTACTGAAATCCGAAAGCATAACAGCCCTGTCAAGATGGCATTGAAGTCCTCACCCGCAGTAACGGAGGAGCAATACTCCATTGTTGCTAATGTAAGTCACTAAGCTACCAAGATACATAAAGTACAGAATGTGTGTTTGCTTTTCCAAATTGTCAGTCACAAAGTATTACTAACTGGGTAAGCTTAATCAACTGAAATCTTGACTAAAGAGATGGTTCAGAGTTTAAGAGCACTTACTTCTCCTATCAAGGTCCTGAGTTCAGTTCCCAGCATCCACATCTCACAACTGCTTGAAACTCCAGTTCCAGAGGTTCCATCCCTCTGATTTCTTGGGGACATAAAATACACACACGGTGCACATAAACTCCCACTGGTATGACACACATGCAAAAACAATGAAGATTAAATAAGCCTTTATTTTAAAAGAAAAAACAAAGCTATGAAATGCATTACATCATAATTCTGAAGGCCAACAATCCAAAGTAAGGTAATCGGTGGGGCTACGGCCTCTCTAAATGTTCATGTGCGGGACATTACCTTAACTTTTTGAAGAAAATACAATGGTTAATTTTACATACCAGTTTGCTTAGGTATAGCAATCCCTGGGAGCTGATAAAACAATGTTTCCAGGTATGTCTGCGATGGTGTTTCCAAGAGAAATTAGCATTTCAATCAGCAAGCAGTCTAAGATCTATTCTCATCAACTGTGCAGGGATCATCCAGCCCCCTTATGGCCTTGAGGTGTGAGGACAAATTTCTTCCCTTTTCCTTGAGTTGGATTATATCTTTCCTTACTCTTGGACACTCAGTTTTCATTCCTTATGAATTTAGAGAAAGACTGAATAACACACCATTACTTTAAACAAATACAGATAGTATTATTTCTTGACCTCCACAATCACAGGAAGCAGTTATTCAACCATACATATATGTGTATATGCATATACATATTTATATATGTGGATATATATGTAATATATAATCTACTTCTCTCAAGATCACTTATAAATATAGAAAGGAGTGAGTAGCAGACCACAAAGTCAGCAGAACTAACGTAACAAGGAAAAAAAAAGAAAAACATGTCTCCAAAATCAACAGGCTAAGTTGATTCAGGCTTTATAAACACACACTTGTGGTCCTTCGACAATTCCTCAGTCTTTAGCACTATAAAGCCAGAGTTAACCTAACAGATAGAGTGGAGGGATAGGAGTATGAAGTCTTGACTTTTCATGGCTGGGATTAAATCAATATACAAGCATTTCAAATTACCCTCGAGAGCTTCAAATGAGTGCTCTTGTGACACTCAGCAGCTCAGAGGTCACATGAGTTTGGTGATGCATGGGTCTTATACATACAAGAGACATTTGCCTGCTAGACAAGCTCTGGGTCCATGATGTCTCTCCTGGCTCCAATTATCCCATTTGGAAGTCCACCTTCAGCAAAAAGAATAGTGTATGAACATCGCCACAAATGGGGACAGCTCAGAATCAGCATACCTGACTCCAGACCTCCTGGCATGGCAAGAATTTAGTCATGTGCTCACATCTCAGCATCTAGAAAGAAATAAGGTTTCCTGTCAGTAACCAGCCAAAAGTAGGGAGTTCTATCATTATGAACAAAAGAGGAAAATAGAGTTTGTTTAAAATAATAAATAGATAAATGAATGAATGAATGAATAAATAAATACATGATGTCTGCTACTTTCTGCTATCTCTATATTTTGTAGCTATAAAGTTGTTCTCTGCCTAAGTCCTTGAAACACTTCAAGTCTGCATGGATTTGGACAGTGTGTTTCTCTAATGCTTTGCATCTTTGTTTTTCAGTTTTTAGAGATCAATAATGTTCTTTTGTGTTACAAATGGTGTTATAAAGAAGACCATGTCCATCTGTGTGTATTTCTATGATTTTCTCCTAACAACAGACTCCTGAAAAGTTTTCCTGAGGTCCCAGGATTCAAAACTTTGATGCATGAGCCAAACCAGAAATTCTCTTTCCAGTCAATATTGAAAAAGCTGCTCTAGTCTTGGAACATTCTGACCCTTATTTCAGCCCCTCTGCTTTAACCAGCCCTTCTGGGCCCTGTGCTGAGTATAAGCACCAAGATTTTTGGGAGAGGATTTTTTATACCTAGTTATGCCATTGGTGAAAATGGACTAGTTGTTTGGGGGATTGCCTTGAAATTCTATCCTATGAATCTCCAAGTCATATGCATGCACAATTTTAACTAATCATTTCTGTTTTCATTTATAATTTGCAATGTGTTTAAGGACACCTGATGTCATTGGCTAGATCCAAAAATGTTTCTGAAACATATCTGGAATACTGCTGCTTTCATGACTTCTTATTTTTGAAGGACTCATGGCACTCTCCAATTAAAGTCCAAATTCTTTCACATGGAGTTTAAATCCCCACAAATATCATACCACTGAATTTTTGATAGAAAAATGAGTTTACACACACACACACACACTCACTCACACATTTACATATACACACATTCAACATAATGGATTATAGTAAAACCAGAGCTATTTGTTTCGTTCACAATTGCAGGGTTCAACACATTGGTCTGGACTCAGTAGGGCAGTCCTTCTGGGCTCAGCTGGGCTGCTTTTATATCCACTGCCCACGGTATGTCACCTAGGCTACTCTGTTTCTTGGTTTAGCTGCTAATGTGTTAAGGTGACTGTGAAACTAGGACAAATGTCTCTCACCATCCAGCAGTATACTCTGAGTTTATACCAATGTCATTTTCTAGTTCTAACAGCATCAAAAACGCCTGTGTAGGCATTTCTTAAGAATCTTCTGCATCATATTTGTTATTTTTTTCCCCCTTTGGCCAAACCAAGTCCCATAGGCAGCTCTAACCCCGGGGGCTTAGAAGACTTGACCTGTTGACTAGAGAAAGAAAATGCTGCCATTGTGTCCACCTACAATTCCCCTTTCCATTCACAGTTCCTTTCACTACTCATTTGCATACTCTGCTCCACAGAAACAGAACTACTTATGCTTTTCCATGTGTCAGAATTTGTGTTTTGTTGTTGTGGGAAAAAAAAAACTGCTGATCAAAACCATCTTGAGAGAATAATTGGTTTATCTCATTGTCTTAATTGGGGTTTTATTGCTGTGATGAAACACCCTGACCAAGGAAATTCTTATGAAGGCCAACGTTTAATTGGGGCAGGCTTACAGTTTCAGAGGTTTAGTCCATTATCATTATAACAAAAAAAAAAAAAAAAAAAAAAAAAAAAATGTGGCAGCACCCAGGAAGATGTAGGGCTTGTGGAGCTGAGAGTTCTACATCTTTATCCAAAGGCAGGCAGAAGACTGACTTCCAGGACCATCTACCTAGGGATGGTACCACAGAAGTGACCTGGACCCCTCTATATGAGTTATCAATTAAGAAAATGTCTGACAGCCAGGGACACAAGCCGGTCTGATCTAGGCAGTTCCTCAGCTAAATTTTCCTTTTCCCAAGTGACTGTGAATCCTGTTAAGTTAACAGCTAAAGCTAATTACAACATCCGGCATGTCTTGTTCTTCCAGCTTTCCAGGCTGGCATGTCTCAAGCAAAAGTCTCATATTCTATCCCTATCTGTCTGTCTATCTATCTATCTATCTATCTATCTATCTATCTATCTATCTATCAATCTATCTATCTCTATCAACTCTGCTTTAGCCAGCTCTTCTAGGCCCTGGGCTGGATATATGCACCAAGTTATTAGGAAAAGAATTTTGACAAGTAGCAAAGCCATTAATGAAAACAGACTAGTTGCTCCGAGGGTTGCCTTGAAATTCTGTCCCATACACCTCCAATTCCTATGTATGCACTATTTTGTACTACTGCCTATTGCCTCTGTATTCTGTTGTTATGAACTTGTGCTTTAGTCCTTGACATACATAAAGTTTGTGTAGATTTGAATCATGTGACTTCTTAGTATTTTACATTTTCAACTTCCCATTTTTAGCCACAGCGATATAAAGGACCTGTTGACCCTTTTGTACTTCCATGATTGTTTCTCAACCAGGGTCTTCTTGTCTTCTTAAAGGTTTTCCTGAGGTCTCATAACTCAAACTTCTGATACAGGAGATATTATTCCGCCCCACCTCCCCTCTGCTCCACCAAGCTAGGTCAAACAGGACACACACAGAGACCTTTTATTCCCTCTAGGAGGGCTCCTTCTTCTTAAGACAGGGCCAGCTGTCCTTCCGGTGGTCTTTGTATTTCTGCTACAGTCCTATCAAGTCTTATTTAAAATGTTGCTTGTTAATTTCTGTAGCAAGATTACTTGGTGCTCAGAAACAATAACCACTGTTGTTTTCTTGAAGCCTGCCGCGTATTGAAAGCCTGATGCCATATGCCAGAGACAAAGTCGCTGTCTGTTGGCCAGCCAGTGGCCTACATATGAAGGACTGAAGTCAAATATAAAAAGAAAAGCCCTTTGCAAATGGTTAGGCATCAGATGTACCGCAGTAACAGAAGGGATTTTACGTTCTTGACGACGAACAATTCTTGGACTAGCATGTTTAAAAATGGCTTCTGGATGATGGGACATCGTTGTCAATATAGAAAATTTAACTCACTGAAACTCATTTTTACAAATGATCTCGTTTGGGATATAAAGCCTTCTCTCTTCATTCAATCCAAATGTTCCCCTCAATAACTTAACATCTGGTACACATGGGCTGCTGCCAAGAAACTGAGAACTAACATCCAGTTTTGTTCCTACATATTAGGTAATTGTACCATCTCTCTCAGTACCCTGATGGCCTTTCTGACCATTACAGGGAATGACATCCAAAGATGGACAGGGTATTCTGAAATTTAATACCAAAGGTGTCAACAAACCTGTGGTCACACAGCAGGACAGCAACAGATCTTCACGCCAAGGTTGTGGTTCCCACTGACAAGGGATTCATCAGGTGTCCAAATCGTAACCCAACATTTCTAAAACCTTTAAATTCTACACAGGAACTAGTGTGAAGGAAAACCCCAGAAGAGTCGTTTTCATCATACGAACCCAGGACAGGAGCCCCACAGCTTAAAATGGCTAGATCTGAACTCAAAAGCTCCGGTACAAAGAGGGATACTGAAGGGTCCTTCATCGTGAGAAGATTGTAGCTGTGGAAGGAAGAAGATATGCCCCAAGTAGCTAATTCCAAGTTGTATTAGGTCTAATCTTGGGACAAGAATTTCCCTCTGCTAGGCCAGGCAGTACCTCATCTTCCTCCTGCGCTATTATTGTTAGGGTCATGTGTGTGCAATTACTAGCATCAAGCTTACAAAGGACCAGGTGAACAGCAGTGTGTGTATATTTCAGTCATATTAATATGCACCGCATCTATGGAGAAGATTCTGTTAACCTTTACGGTTTTTTTTTTTTTTTTTTTTTTTTTTTTGTAAGAATAAACAAAGGATCACAATATTACCTAGCACCAGAGAGTAAATCAACAGCATGGCTGGTCTATGGAGCCACTGTTCTAATTCCAGACCATAGGCATCCAGTGAACATCCTAGACAGGTTGATCCTGGGCCCAGTGTGATGGTACCAAAAAATCCTTTCAGCACTCTGGAGGCTGAGGCAAGACAATCACATTTATTTTTTCCATCTTGAGGTCTACAGTAGTCATACTAATAATAGAAATGCCAGTTGAGTTCCAGGACAGCCTGTCTTGAAAAACAAAACAAAACAATAACAAAAACAAACAAAAAAAACTCACTTTTTTTTTGCTGGGCAGTGGTGGCACACGCCTTTAATCCCAGCACTTGAGAGGAAGAGGCAGGCGGATTTCTGAGTTCGAGGCCAGCCTGGTCTACAGAGTGAGTTCCAGGACAGCCAAGGCTACACAAAGAAACCCTGTCTCGAAAAACCAAAAGGAAAAGAAAAGAAATGCCAGTTCCTCTATTCCTGGTAAAAACATAGAGACTGCTTGATTCCTGTCACTAAATGTTGACTGATGTGCTGTGACATGGCTTCCTGACTGCAGGACTCAGGCAACCTCTGTGATCAGTGGCAAGCATAGAGCAAAGCACCAAGGTGGGAGCAAAACTTGCCAGTCTCTTTGATTTCAGCAGCAAGTTGTGCTGCCATCTTTGGCGCACTTTCCCAGAAATAGATTAGAAAGCAGGAAAAAATATTTAAAAAAAAAAAAAAAGAAAGAAAGAAAAGAAAATCTACCTTGATGTGTTATATTGCTAATAGCCCTGTCTTTGCAATAAATAAGGTCCATAAATGGAAAGAAAATGCCTGAAATGAAAACAGGCCGACTGGACCTACACATAACAACGCATAAATATTCATGTTAGATTACCTCTTAAACCAACTTCATGGTCCCTCTGTGCGCACTTAGGGCTGAGTGGTGGCGGTCGGCCTTAGTTACCGACACAAATGTGTGTGACTTGAACAGGACTAGTAACCAGGGACTATTAGCAGAAGTCTGAATCATAGCTAATCCTTCCAAATGCCCCAGCGGCTCAAGCATACACCCTGCCCCCCCCCCCCCAACCTCTGTTTGCCAAGGAAACAGTAATCTATCTCTAGGTTTTTCCTCCTCAACAGAAACTGAGCTCAAAGAGAAAGAAGGGATGAAAAAAAAAATCCTTAATCTTAGCAACTGCAGAATCTGGTATTTCTGCTGTGGAGCTTAAAGGCAAAACACAAAAAGCCTTGTTGGAGAGTTCAGCTCGAGGTAACCAGGTTCTGAAAGACTCTTTTGTGTGAGTGGGGAGACAGGCAGTGTGGGCAAGGAGGAGCACAGGTCACACAGGGAGTTAATTTCCTGCCTGGCAGAAGGCTCTGCTCCCTTGCTGAAGGTGGAAGCCTAGCTGATTTGTGCAAGGCTGGTACTGCCCGACACAGCTCCAAAACTCTTAGGTGGGAACACTAAGACAGGCCAGTTGAACTTGCTGGCCTCCGGCTGAGCTGACTGCAAGGCCAGCATTCCTCCCTTCCTTCTGCTTTGGCCTCTTAGTGACCTTGGGGTTAAACTGCAGTCAAGTCTAATAGCGATAACTTTTATCTCGCTCCTACATACAGTGTTTAGCTTCATCTTACCCCAGGCAACATTCTAAATGGCAAGGACTAGAATTTTCCTACATCGGCAGAGAGATACTTAGTTTTACTCTCTGAGCCTCCCACCTTATTCCTTCCTAAGAGAGAAGACTGACAGTAGGGTGTGTGTGTCTGTGTGTGTGTGTGTGTGTCTGTGTGTGTGTGTGTGTGTGTGTGTGTGTGCTGTGTATGTGTGTTGTGTGTATGTTGGCGCATGCACCCATATGCACACACATGAGCACATGCATATGGGCATGTGCTCATGTGTGTGCCTGTGTGGTGTTTGTATATGCCATGCAAAGGAACTTTCTGCATGTAGAAAGTATTCTACATCAGAGGCCTTCTGTAAAATGGCAGACTGCCTTTAAAGTGTTGAGCCTGGGTTTTATTGTGCCTCACCATCCTGGGGGTGGTGGTTTAGCGAACAAGAGAGCCTCGGATGACTAATTTTTTTCTCCCTAATGTTGGAGTATTTATGGATGCTTTTAATTTCGTTTCTTTTTGTGTTTCAGGCAGGATCTAATATACCCCAAGTTGGCTTAGAACTTACTAGGTATCTCCTGTTTCCACTTGCAAAGTGGTGGAATTACAGGTATGTGCCCGGCTTCAAACCCAGTTGGGAACTGAACAACTAAGGGCCTTATGCATGCTGGGCAAGCACTCTACCAAAAGAACTACATGTTTTGTTTTGTTTTGCTTTAGATAAAGTATAAATAAAAGGGTTAGAGAGGCGTTAAAAGGGAGAAAGAAAGCCATTGCTGAATATGGACTCTGAACTTTCAGTTTTATTTGTTCAAAAAAAAAAAAATCCTATAAGCAAGCTGTTTGTTTATCTTTTGAAACTTGGTCTCCTCGAGTCATCCAGGCTGGCTTTTAACTCGTGATCTCTCTGCATCAGCTTCCTGCGTGAAGAAATTGCAGACCTGTGCCTAGAGGTGAGATATTCTTCTCTCGCCTTAGCAAATGAAAAGGCAGGTGGAGAAAATGACTAGCTCACCCAAGTTCACAGTATCAGTAAAAAGTGGAACCAAGTGGCACTCTATCGTGACAAGAGAACGAGAACGCCAAGGCTATTCTTGTCCCTTCTTTCATGAAGTCTGCCACCGAAGCTTTCCATTCTGCGTGCCCCTAATCAGCTTCCTCAGTACCCCTCACCGGGAAGATCTTAGCGTTATTAAAGAGAAGCGTCTCCAATCTGATCACCCCAGCTCCCCTTCCCCCACTGCAAGACAGACAATATCCCAACCCAAAAAAGTAGAGGTGGGTGATGGGAGAAAAGTGCCCATCTTGATTTTCCCCTTCATGTAAACACTATTCTGTTTCTTGATGTTTTAAATCAGTGAAATGTGCCTGTGGGCTAAAACAGCGATTTACAGAAATCTAGGTAATATACAGGTGTCACCCAAAGTTAAGAACCCTGTGGAAAGAGTATTAATACCAAAGGCGGGGAAGGGGGGGTGTCGGTGTCAATCTACCTCTAGAATAGTTGGGCTCTGTGGTAATACCCAACCATGTCGGTACCTCTCACACATAACTGTGACTCGGCACAGTGAGGCTCTACTTCCTGTGCCCCTAAAACCCTGAGAACCTGTGCACCCCTGACAACTGCGACTCCAGTGAGTTGCACCTGGAATCACGCTTCCTTCATTATAGGATGTTTGCAACAGAGATGGACAAAAAGGACATGCAGAGGGTGAGAAAGTTTAAAAGAAGCAGGTGAGCGGTCTTCAAGTTACGGGAGTCAAAACCCAAATTTTCTTCTTATAGCAAAAGAAGCACTAACTCATCACCACCTGTGCTTGGGGTTGGTGAGGCTGGGGAAACAGATGACTCTTTGCTGCATAGGTTAGGTCGGCTTCGTGCCCTTAGCTTTAGCACACTGGCGACCCTTTCGTACCATATCTTAAAAACAGCAATGCTGATAGTGACCATTCAATAAACACCTGGCACCAGGGACTGTGTCAAGCACCTGTCTCCATCACATGATTTAATCTGCTCCGCAGCATGCAGTGTTATGGGTGCAGGAGACATTCTGTGGCCCTCCACAGCCCCGCCCACATTTTCATTTCTCTCACTCCTGGTCCTATGTGCATCCTCCACCCTGTGAGGTTATTCTGCATAGATCCTGACAGCTGCTTCCGTGCCCTCCAGTTTCTCCTTTGATGGCCTCCGGAGAGCCTGGGTTTGGATTTTGTGGAAAAGAAGTCAAAGCTACATTCCTTCCCTGAAAGGTCACTTCTGATAGACTGAAAAGACCACCTCTCTTTAAGAAGCCTTTCTTATCACAACAGTAGTTCCTCATCTGGGAGGAGATTTGGAAGGAATGAATATGATCAGAATATATTATATGAAACTAACAAGTATTTAATAAAAATTTTTAAAAGAAGATGCCTTTTTAAGGTACTAATTCCCAACTTTAAGATTTTGAAATTTTTCTTTCTCTTTTTAATCTGCTGCCTTGCATAGACCATCTCTTGCAGTTTTCCCTCTGTTAAAAAAAAAAAAGTGTGTGTGTGTGTGTGTGTGTGTGTGTGTGTGTGTGTGGTGTATATGGTGTGTGTGGTATGAGTGTGTGTGTGTGTGGTGTGTATTTTGTGTGTGTGTATGGTGTGTGGGTATGTGGAATGTGTGTGTATGTGTGTGTAATGTGTATGGTGTGTGTATGTATGGTGTCTGTATGTGTGGTCTGTGTGTATGTGAAATGTGTGTGTGTGTGTGTGTGGTGTGTGTGTGTGTATGTGTGTATGGTGTGTATGGCCTCTGTGTGGAATGTGTGTGTGGTTGTGCGGTGTATGTGTGTGTGTAAGATTGGAGAGGAGCTGCAGCATTTGTGGGGAGGTCAGAAGACAACTTTGAATGCTTCTCCCCTCCCATGTGGCTTCTGGGGATCAAACTCAGATCATCAGGCTTGCGTTATTGTGCAGCAAACACCTTCGCCAGCTGAGCCATCTCTCCACAGACCTTTAGCGATTTTCTAAACCCCTCCTACACGTAAGTTTCCTGTCTGTAAATAAGCTAACTAGAGTGCAGTGTGAGTTTCTTGTTTGGATCCTGATATATAACTACAATGGAACTCACTTAACAGACAACTCTTAAAGAGAAAGAACAGCTTGTTCGTGACCCCATTGCTAACTGGCAGCAAAACTCAATTTCAAATACTGTGTCTGGGTTCTTAGGTGCGATACTGTAGCAACAATGAAATGTTCTGGACGGTGTGGCAAGGTCAGGACTTGGGACACGCAGGAACTCCTCAGAGAAGCACATTAGGAGGGAACAACATTGTATGGGGGAAAGCTGGGGGTTGCCTCTCTGTGATAGCCACTCATCCAATCCCATCAGGCAGGCAGATAGAAGAGTGTAAGGGGGACACTAGGCATCTCCATTGTGCTTGAAATTCTCTCACCCTTGACCCCGCCTAATGGTGTGGCAGAGCATTTTCTTATACTAATAGACTGTGAGGCATTGTCAGCTCTCACTCACATTCAAATCCTGGCTGGGAACACATCCCATGCTTCATTAGCTTTACCGTTATCGTCCTGGCTGAGCCAAGGTGGGCTACAACGGAGGCAGAACCTTCTTTAAAATAACCAAGCATGCCAGGACAGGCAATGGTTAATTCTTTATACCAGAGGAAAAGTCAGGGCTACCTTGCCCCAGACTATCCAACTCATTTATAAGACACTGGGAGGATGTGCCCTGGGAAATAACTAAGGGCTGTTTGCATCTGAGAGAGGCTGACCTCTGCTTGCTGGCTTCTGTCTTCCACCCTAGG
This sequence comes from Arvicanthis niloticus, assembly GCF_011762505.2. Classification (NCBI taxonomy): domain Eukaryota; kingdom Metazoa; phylum Chordata; class Mammalia; order Rodentia; family Muridae; genus Arvicanthis; species Arvicanthis niloticus. The sequence goes on along the minus strand of NC_047670.1, from coordinate 37,362,890 downwards.
AAGCAGAATGATCTCTATTTAGAGCTGGGACTGACTCTCAGCCTTCCTCTGCGCACTAAGGAATTCATCGTCCCAGGTCTCAGATTACTTGAAGAGAATATTTTAGCTAAAATAGTCATATACATTTCCATAAGCGATGTTACTGTAAAATAGGAAGGGGCTTATTTCCTCTGCTTAATGCAAGGCAGTTTGGAAGCCAGGGCTCTTGAAGTTCCTACTCCCAAAGTTTCATTACCTCATGTCTCTGTCTTAAAATTAGCTGTACTAATAGCATTGACAACTTGTCCCCCGCACTCGAAAGTGAGGTCCCTGTAGGTGGGTGGCATATTTCATTCTCGTCTCCGTCTTTGGCCCAGCCCAACACCTGGCACACAGAATGCACTTAATGTATGCTGCAGGGCGAGCCAGACACATGGGTGTCCCTAGAGTACCCCGTGACGGCTGCTGTCAGAGAGCACATTATGCAACTCTGTGTTGACTTGCTAGATTCATCCACAAAGGCAGAGATCATATTTCATTTAATTTTATACCACTGTGTTTAGAACATCCTGACTGTTCAAGGCATATTTTGTAGGAAAAGTGAGGTGGAGGATGCAAGAGAAGAAATAAAATGCCCTTAACCATTGCCCTCCTATATCTCTTGGAAATGCTTTGCCAGCAATTTGAGATGCTATCATAGGATCCTGTACACCATATACCCAAGTCCTTCCAAATGAGTGACAGTTCCAGCATGGAGGCACCCTCAGAGAAGACAGTGAAAGGCAGGCCTCAGAAGCAAGATACTGGTAGAACTTGTCGCAGAAGAAGGCAAACCTCCAATCCGATTATGCACTAAATATCCCTTTTCAAATGTCCCTTCTGTAGGAAATATGACTGGACCTTCAAGAGAGGTCACAGTTCCTTCCTTCACAGTTCTTCCTTCTGCTTGTCATTATACACTCATTAACGTGACTTTTTGATAAATCCCCAACTCTCCTGAAAGCCTCATCAGTCAAAAAATGCAGCTGCTTTACTCATTATGTTATTCCCAGATCTATGTATGATATCATATAATCAGGCATTCAAATAACTCAACATTAACTGAGGGAATCTATAGACGGACACATGGATAGATACGTGGATAGATGGACATTTCTCAGTCTGTTCACTTACATTGGAACACATTGGTTCATTGTTTTGTTCTGAACATGGACCATTTAAAATGGATGGTGTATGTGTGTGTGGGGGGGGGTAGTTAATGTAAATTGGTTCCTCTTAGTTCACCCCTCATGTGAGTCTGAGGACATTATCTAAGGATTAAACAACCATATCCTGATCATCTCATCAAAGCAAGTCATAAGCAGTAAAATCATAGGTTTTTTTCCATCATATTTAGTATATGTATGTATTTGATATATGTGTTATGTGTAGATGAAGAATATGTATGTGCATGTTGGTATAGGGGATACAGTACATGCATGCCAGGCATGCATGTGGATGCCAAGGGACAACCTCTAGTATCAGTCCTTTCTTTTGTTCCTTGTTTCAGACAGCATCTCTTCAACACTGCATAAGCTGGCATAACTGACCTACAAGCTTCCGGAGGTCGTTTGATCTTTCTGCCTCCTACTTCCTCTAGGCTCAGTGGGATTATAGGCGCTTGCCCTAGAGCACCAGCCTTCATGGAAACTCATGGCATCTGGTTCAGATCCTTATGTTTGTGTAGCAGAGCTTTTCTCTACCAGGTCATGTCTCCATGTCTCCAGCCGTGTGTGTGTGTGTGTGTGTGTGTGTGTGTGTGTGTGTGTGGAGAGAAAGAGAGAGTCTATAAATGTGCACACAATCCCACGTGAGGCAGGAGGATGATGAGTTCAAGGCTAGCGTAGAATATACAAAATCTATGTCTAACAAGTTATAATGGATTCACACAACAAAGTATTACTCAATGACACAAAGGTATAGAGGAATGTTAAATGAAACCGCTTGGAAACCAGCCTGAAAATTCTACCTGCCCCCTGCCCCGCCCCGCCCCCATAATTGCAGCTATAACATATTGTAGAAAAAGCAAAACCAGGTAAACAACAAACAGATCAAAGTTCAGAGGAAGCAACGAAGGAATAAATAGGTTGATCACAGGGTATTTTGGGGGACAGGGAAAATATTCTATATGATGCTGTAACATGTACACAGCACTATGCGTTTACCAATGTACAGCTTGGAGTGGACTTTAATCAAGTCTGTAGGTGTTCGTTAATGATCATATATCAATATGTGTTCATCAGTTGTAATTGTAGTAAATGGGCCACACTCATGAGACACATGAGTGATATGGGAAATTAGAGGAAAGGAATGTAAGAGCTTTGTATTTTCTGTAGATGTGAAAAAAATTTATGTACATTGAACCTGCTGATATGAAGAAGTATCTTAGTCCCACCTTGCATTTACAAAAACATCTGTGTCTTTACTTTTCTCCCTGGTTCCTGAACTATACTGATGACCAAGGAATGTGGAAACTGCTGGTACACGGAGAGGAGACAGAGTTCTCTGATGCCCCTAAGCATGGCCCAGATCCCTCCTAAAACCTGCTGAAGCATGTCCAACTGTCAGCAAAGAATCCAGGCGAACTCCACAGTTCCTTGAAGCCAAGCCCGTGCCTGCTAACTGGTAGCAGAGACACCACAATTACCTGCAGTTTCTTGCTGGGTAGAGTGACTATGAGATGCTGCAGGGCACCAGACAGCAAGGAGCCAGCACCACCAATTAAGGAGTGCCTGTAAGCAGGGCTGCATCTATGAGAGCCTGTGAAACAAGTGGTGACTAGGCTAGCTCAGGTCCCTGGGAAAGGAGCTGGCACTAGGTGACAGAGGCACCACATCGCCATGGCTACCTGTGACACAGCACCTGCTGCAAAGCCTTTTAGGAAACTCTATTTGTGAAAGCTGGATAGTGTTCTCCCAGGGCCAGCATGCCTTCACTCTCAGGCACTTCTCAGTATCTGCCTCTCTCTATTCTACCCTGCTCTAAACAAAAAGGCAGCGGGGAGGGCCTTGATATTCTGTCCACACATGCTGGGGCCCCTCAATAATGCCCAACTAGAAGCCATGGTTCACAGGTTCTCTCACATGGTTGAGTGGATCCCCAGTACTTCTGCTTGCCACAGATTCAATATGCATAGAGCTTGGTGTGGAACATCATTAGTGTGTTTTAAAGTCTTAGCCAGGCTGGGAGATGAAAAGCAATTAAGGCCCCGGGTCCTCTTTTGTTGTTCTGCCTTCTGTTCTGGCTCCCAGCACAACTTCAGAGGAGATGAGTGACAAGACAATGTAATCACTACTGCACACTTGCCACAAAGAACACCCAGTCGGAAGCATCCTGCAGGGCCAGCAGTGGATGACAGTCTGCATTTTTTTTTCCAAAGAAAATACGGTGTATATTGGTTTAACAAAGTAATATCTTAATATCTTAGAGAAGATAGAAAGTGAATTTAAACTAGCTAAAAATCTCCTTAAAGCCAGACGCCCCCAGCCATCTAACAATACAAATTAGACACCTCCAATCAAAGGAAAGTCTTTTGATTCACACAATCCTTAATGCTGTGCCTATCTATCTTGTTTATCTGGCCAGTGTGCTGCTCATTTTAGAATGATGCCCCCTCAGTTTTTACAATGGTGTCTACCAAACTCCTCTTTCTGCTGTGTGTGTCTAAGCATGAAGTTCAAATGGGAACTGCCAGTCACAGTAGCCCCTTGCTTAGCCTCAGGGAAGGCATCTGCCCCTTCATTAATCTACCCCTTCTTCCCAGCAAGTCTCAGAATAGAATGAAGGAAAAAGGCCATTTTCCCTCTGCCTGGGAAGCTAAGGAACTGTTTCCCCAGAGCGGAAGTCAGCTTCGGGGCTTAGATTGCATTGAAAGTAATGAAGAAAATATGCATCCAAAGGGAAATCTGTGACAGGGAAAATCCTAGGGACATATGAGTCACTGCAAGGTTGTCCGACCTTTTGACATTGTGATATGATCTTGCTATCACTTATAAATGCTTTGGGCTACATTTCCAGCTGTCCTAAGAACACAGACAGTTCAATGGCTTCAGGCTATGCATGCATAGTTTAATTGTACATAGTAGATTATAGTAACTGGTCCGAAAGTTAATTCTGATGTACACACTACCTTTCTCAGGCCTTCCCACATTAGCCCAGATATAAGTGTAAAGCTTGACCATAGTCTTCACAATGGTGGTGCTTTGGCCAGTAGATGTCAGCAAGTTGGATGATAATCTAAACTTAAACAACACCTGAATATGGGAACTTACCATTTTGCCTGTGGCTTCCAGAACCTTTTCACCAGGTGAAACCCATACTAGTCTCCTAGGGACAGGATCCTAGCCAATAACCCAACACCAACTAGAGTCCTACGGTGACCATCTTAAGCCATCATAGGCCTCATGAAAGACACAGGAGAAATCTGTAGCAAACCATCGTTCAGAGCCAGCCTCAAATGAGGACTCATAGCTATGAGCAAATAAACAATGGTTCCTTTCACCAGGTTTGGAGTATTTTTGTTACCGAACAGTTGGTGACTTATAGCTCTCTGAAGCCTTCACTTTGTGAATAGATTGACTATATGACATAATGCTATGTACAATGAAAAGCCATGGTGTACCAGGCACTCCAGTGTCCAGTAGTGTCACCGAGCCACCTCACAGCACTAAACCAGGCTGACATTACATGGAGCAGAAATGTATCTCCAGGTGAGTCTAACTCAGGCTTCCAACCCAGAGCCTTGAGCAGATAGTTGCCTGTTTGATTTCACCTTAAATTTACAGTCACTTCTCGTTTGAGTAGCCTGCTCCAACAGAAATGATCCTCTACCTTCTCAGGAGACACTCAATTCCTGTCTTTTTCATAGATCCAATTTCTGCTGATTTGCCCAAACTCTTAGAGCAAGATTGTTGATAGTATTCCCAATATGCAATCACCTCTTCTCCCTACAAAATTCTCATATGCAAAGAAGCAATCGACTAAATACATACTTTATCCATTTCCCAAGCTACTAGATATGGTTATAAAGCACAGATGACATAGATGAAACCATAAGGGAGATCTGACCACATGCTAAAATAGAACATGCTCCTTCCACCTCCCTCCCTCTCTTCTTCCCTCCCTCCCTCTCTCCCTGTCTTCCTTCCTTCTTTCCTCCCTCCCTCCCTTCCTTCCTTCCTTCCCTCCTTCCTTCCTTCCTTTCTTCCTTCCTTCCTTCTTCTCCTTTTCCCTTCCCTTTCCTTTTTTGAAAAGGTTTACTCTGGCTAAAATTTTACCAGACAGATTCCATCATGGCAGCCAGAATGGGCAGTGGGTACAGATGGCAGCAGATCACTTTGCATCTGATAGTCAGAAACAGAGACTGGTGAACGCTTGAGTACCCTCTTCACTAGAACACAGATGGGGTGACTGCAGCCACAGAAGCTAACTGAGATTCTGAATACGAAAGGAAATCTGTGAGAAAAATAAAATGATAGGCCTGATGCTAATGGCTACCAAAGCAATGCTGGTGGCCACCAAACTCCAGAAACACTATTAAATAAGCAAAAACAGAAGTGTGCTTTCAGGACTTCTGTGTAAAGTAGGTATTTATTATACACGGCTAAACACAACCTCAAAACAAAGAACCTGGGTTTGAGTTCCATCACTTCCAGCAGAAGACTAATCATTAATGATTTAGTCTCTTCTATAGGGAAACCTTTGGTCATGCTTGTGTTAGTCTACAGGTAAACAGATTTGACTCTCTATCACATGTGCAGACATGAGTCATCACCATGTTTCATTTTAAAATAAATGAGGTAAGTAGATACTTACAAAGGGGATTTTGATTTGAGACAGGCTCAAATGTAACCTAGGCTGGTCTCGACCTCGATAAAGCCAAAGATGGCCTTGACCTCCTGAGCAGATGTCGGTTGTGGGCTACTACACTCAAATTGAACCGAGGACTTTGTGAAGACTAAGCAAGCACTCTGTCAACAGAACTACATCTCCAACTCCCACAAAAAAAAAGCACTTTATTGAAATCTAAAGACTAATACAAGGAAAGGAATTACATTATAAATATATAAATTAAATATACGCAATGTGAAATTGCTCTTTCTCTCCATGTTGTGACCCCATGTCACCACATTAAGCTCTTCAAACTCCCCACTGTGATATCGTTAAGCAATAGTTCTCAAAGTAAAGTCCTCCAGCCACAGCTTCAGCATCACCTGAGAACCTATTAGAGAGGCAGGTGCTTTGTCTCTGCCCCTGACCTGTTGAACTAGAAGCTCTAGCCGTTGGGCCAGCAGTAGTGTTTGTGTAACAAGCCCTGCACACAGTCCTGAAGCAGCCAGCAATGAAAGCTATATTCTTAAGCTACCTCTTTGCCAATTTCTGGTGGACAGTGAAACCCAAGTGCTTCTCTTCTAGAGGGTACCAGTAATGCTAGAATCACAGAAAACCTGGTCAAATAGCAACCCTACCTCATTAGCTAAAGTTAAGTCTCACACCCTGAGACAAAAGGCTGAAGTGCCTATTTAACATATCAAAGTAGACCTGGCAGCTAGCTTCTCCCAGCATCCCCCAGTCTCTACCTGTTACAAGGTATGGTTGGTACACCTGATCATCCTTCCTGAATTCTTCAGCCCAGGGATTGGGATGCCCTTCCCCCAAAGGCTCTTCCCTACATAATGCAGATATTATATATGGTTCCCCTCCCTTCCTTCTCCAACCCCTGTCTCCTCACATGGCCCAGGGTCTTGTATACTCTGGACTCTCCCAGGTGTCCCTGCCTCTGACTTATGCTCTCCCTTTTGTCTATAATAAACTGTCTCCTCCACAATACCTAGGATCAGTTATGTCCTTTCTTTTTATTCCTTGCCCCACCCCCACCCCCAATTCAGTTAGGAGCTCTTAGGCCAATTGATTAACCCCTAACATCTTGTCTTCTTGATTTCTTGGTATCTTCATGGATAAAGTGGGATGATACTTAAAGGACCATATACAAATTAAATGAGACCTGCAAACTACCAGACTACTCCACTGTCTAGACCAGCGTAAGTTGGGAGTAACGTCGTCTGATTTTCTTATAGCAACTTGCCAGCCCTGTGGGCAAGGGACATCCCAGAAAGTCTGTTCTGTATATCCAAGTACCACGTTTAAAAAACAAAAGGTAACTACCCCTGCCTAGTTTAAATTTCTCAGTACTTCTAGGTACTGCCCCTCTATTTGGGTGTCAGGATGATGAGCCTGGCTTGACTTAACTAATAAATGTGTTAAAACTGTTAACATTCATACCTCCTCAGTGGCTGATCTGACCTTCTCTGGCTGTGTTTTCTGGGTTGAATTTCCTATTTCTGAATCCTCTGTTTCAACATCTGTGAAGTGGGAATAATAAGCTTATACTGCAGAATGCTTAAAATCATTCACCACATACAGAGATCACCAAATAAGCTATTTTACTGGATGATGATTTTCCAATTTAAACCTTTATTTTTTTTTTGTTTATATGTATGTATATAAGTGTTTTGCTTGCATGTGTGTCCATTCACCCCATGCATATGGTGCCTGAGGAGGCTGGAAGAGAGTCTTAGATCCCCTGATGGAGTTAGAGACAGTTGTGAGTGACCATATGGGTGCTAGAAATTGAATACTAGTCTTAAGAACTGGACCATCTCTCCAGCCCCTAAATTTTCCAATATTTCACTAAGAGACTTAACTTCAGAGCTCTAGATGTCGTCTTTCTGAAAACATCACCAGTGCCAAGAGTATGCTATGAATAATGAGTACAAAAACAATAGAGGAATTGCTATTGTCCTGTCCCCTTACAGGTGGCTGCACTGTATAGTCCATTTTATGCAGGTAAGAAAAGAAACCACAAGAAACAGAATGTTTAATATCCGGAGCCAGGTGCCCTACAGATGTGGTTCAGGGATCAAGGGCAAGCAAGGCCTTCTTGCATATATCTTCATCCCATCCCATTGGGGTATCACACAGTTGCTCAAGATCAGCATAGTGCCTCTCTAAGGTCTTGCAAATGTTGGGGTCATGTCTACTTCTGAGCTTTTACATGCAGAGATGCACAAGAACTGTGTCTGCATCAAGGCAAGCCATCTCTCCCTTTAACACTTGGGTCTCTGTGCAACCTCTTGATAAAGTCGGCAAGAAACAAGCTCCTGGGGATAATTTGTCAAGTCAGCCATTGAGCAACAGGACCCAGCTTCCTTCCTGACTTCTGTAGATAGGGGCCAACATCTCAGCATGAAATTTGTTTACCCTTATCTTAGCATGCAAGAACAAATTACCCAGCCTTGTTATAAATCTCATGCTTGTGTCTGGGGATTGGTTTCTGTGTTAATCTCCCACAAATTCTGCTTGGTTAGCTGTTCACTTTCCTTTCAGACTTTTCCCTGGCTCCAGGCTCCTGAATGTCATTCACACTGGTGGACACCATTACCTTCCTGAAAGAAAACAGTATAATCCTAGAGAGGGTAGCTATACCCTCTGCTGCCAGGAGCCCCTCCTTGCAAAGGTGTGTCAAGATTTCACCTGCTAGGAAGACTCAAAGGCAAAAGAGCCTTCCCTGCCTTGACAGCCTGGGAAACCAGATCCAGACCCTTTCAGGGTCTGTGGTAAACACACTCTTTTAGAGTGGTCAGTCTGAATGGATGATACCCCAGGGCAGAAAACTTGTGTAATTGGGATGTAAGTAACACTGATAGCCCCAAAGCCATCTGGCTAGGCTCAGGCTGAGAAATCTAACAAGTAATTGAGACCATCCAGGTAAAGATCTTTGGCCTAGGTGCCTAGACCTCACATACCACAAAGCATAGCCTAGGGAACAAAAAAAAATCTTTGGAAAAATCATTAACAAGGACATTTGCTGTGGAGACTTATGTGTGCCACTTAATAAGGACACCTTTGTGTGCCCTGCATGTACAGTGTTCACAGTTGTCTCCAGGCCTCCAGGTACACTGCCTAGGATGTTCACAAAAGAACAGTGAGGGGAGTGCTGTTAAAATCAAGGACTGAGCACAGAGACCAGGAGTGAGAGACCTAAAGCCACAGAACAATAATAGAAAGTGCTGGGGCAAGCAAGTAACTATCCAGAGGCTTTGCTTTAAGTTCTGCCTCCAGACAGACAGACAGACAGACAGACAGACACACACACACACACACACACACACACACACACACACAAAAACACACCATACACATACATACATACACACACAAACACATCATATACACATATCCATATACAAACATACACATGCCAGACATAAACACACCATATACACATGTCCATACACAAACACCCCCCACACACATATAAATACAAATGTACACCACATATAAATACATGCACATATACACACACCACAAACATGCACACACACAAATATACAAACACACATAAACATACAAACATACATACATACATACATACATACACACACACACACACACACACACACACACACACACACACACTGCATGTGAAACACAGCTTAGCAGGTCAGGGTCATCTTGTATTTTCAAGAAGTTCCCAGGTAAGGCCATGTTGCTGGTTTAGAGGTCCATGAAGCAAGTCACTCAGCCTCTGTCCATCATCTGTTTGCAGAAGCTGGAGAAAGCCCAGCAAGCCTGGCACCCACTGTGTGACAACTCAAATGAAACCTGTGCATAACACAACACAGTCTTTAACTCATCTCTCAATCATCAGCAACAATGGTTTTTTTTTTTTTTTTTTTTTAATTGCAAACGCTTATAATTATGAGGAAACACATCCTACAAGAAATAAATACAATTCACATCAGGTATTCTTGGGCTCCATCAGCATTTTTGAGAACAAGCTTCGGACCCTCTGCTGGCTTGAACTACTACAAGGTCGGGGTCTGCAGCTTTTCACACAGTCCTATAGATTTTTTTCTTCGGCTTAGAGCAGGAAGGGCCTGATTTCTCACAAAACTCTGTAACTGCAGTTACATTTTAATCCTCATAGATAGGTAGCATAGTGCCCTCAGGACACTGCAAGATACCTGATCATGGAGCAAAAATGCAATTATTTTCATGTTACTCCCAGATCCCAGTCAGGCACATGAACTCGCAGTTTAGAAAGATTTTCAATTACGAAGGATGCAACTAGGCAGGTTTTCCTTAACTCCAGTTAAATAGAAATCGAGTTAGCCAGAGGCTTTCAGAGGAGAGTATTCCGTGTATTAATCTGTTAGATTCTGTCTCTAAATCATTTACATAATAAATGAAGAAGCTGAGCCCTCCTGGGGCTCCGAGCTAATGACAGGAAGCAGCTAAGGAGCCATCAGTGAGCATGGATCTAGTCCTTGACTGTTTGCTCAGTAATCTGAGTGTCACTGGGTGAGGGGAATTAGACTGGTAGGAATAGGAATCTGTTTTGACCTTGGCAAACTGGTGGACTCCTTCATGCTCGGATTGCCATTGTGCCTGCAGGAACGCTGTGGTTTGGTACAGCACACTGAACTCTGATTTATTTATCAGTGCCGCCATGCCCCCAGAGCTCCAATGATTCACATCCTCCCTCGGTAATTAATTCATTTGTCAAATTAGTCAGGATTCCTGGGTCACCCCTGCCCCACCCCAATCCAGTCAATCCATATATAGAAAGGTCAGGTTCTGCGTCCCAATAAGGCCATCTCCTCTCAATGTTTCTGAAATCTCAGTGGGTAGGCAGAAGCTCTAGCGATGGCTGTTCCGGCGGCCTGAGGATCCAAAAAGAACTAGGAATGGGAAAGGCTTTGCTAAAGGAGCTATTTTACCTTGCAGAACAGACCTTTCTTGGCACTGATTTGTGGCAATAGTAGGACGGACACTGGTTAGAACAGGAGGTGGCCTGTGCATGTGGGTCACAGTCAGCCTTGTCTGGGTCCTTACTTCTGTTAAACCACCGGTACTAGGATGTTTTATTCATTAGGTTTCACCACAAAGATTTAACCAAAAAGAGATAGGTAAGTAGGTGGGTAGGCAGACAGACAGAGGGTGCGTTAGGAAAACAGATTTACACGATTGTAAAGACTGGTAAGTTTTAACATCAGTGGTTAAAGGGTCAGAGACACCGTTACCCTCAAGAGACTGAGACAGTACACTAAGCTTTTAGGAACCTCAACTCAAGCCAAACCAAGATCATGGCTTCCAGGCTTTGAAGAATTTCAGGACTAGCCAGTTTGATCAAGCAAAGTAAAAAACTTTGTTGTATATTTTTATTATTTTTTATTTTGGGGGGATTATAACACAATTATATAATTTCCCCTCCAAACACTGCAACTTGTGGCCCTTTTCCCTACTAATCATTGATACATGTATACGTATGAAGATATTTTAACATAGACTTAAACATGACAGCTAAGAAGAAGAAAGGCACGAAGAAGAATGAGATATACCCAAACAGAGAGTATACATTTCTCAACGGAGGGTAGAGAAAAGGAAGACATGCCCAAATGTGTGTGGGAACAGGACCAAGGATGGCAGGTGAGAGGTGACAGAGTCATGTGACAAACCCTGAGAAATCTGACCCCAGGGATCAATATCAGGGTGCAGATCTGAGTTTACTGCCCAGCCCATAAGCTTATATACAGTGTCTGAGCCATCCATTCACTATCAGACTACAATATCATCTAAAGCATCTTAGGGGTCACCTCATGTGCCTATCTCTTATATCAAAAGGAAGAGAATAGGAAAAGGAGATTATTGAAGCCCTTTGAGGTATGAGCAAGGAGCCCAAAGGTACATACATATGGCTCATGCTACGACAATCAGTTGCTTCCTCCTTCTTAGAGAAGTGAATGAAAATGAGAACACGGCCACTCCTAGGTACATATGGTTGAGGAGAAGTGTTTTGTTGTAGATATGAGGGAGAAACAGTCAGAGGCATCTGGAAAGGTCCAGTCTGAACTGGGCCATAAGGAGAGAGGGAGAGAGAGAGAGAGAGAGAGAGAGAGAGAGAGGTGAGAGACAAAGAGAAGAGAAAAGTCCTGGCTATTCAAAGCAAAAGCTGTACTTTGCCCTTCATTTGAGTCACTCAAAACACTATCAACTAACTCCCAATGGAACCAGCTTCAGCAAAATACACACATGCATGGATTTTAATATACATATACATACACATACACTTACACTTACACATACACATACATATAATTTGTCTCCATTTAAGGACCAGGCCTAATCTTTGAAAAGAAAGCCATAAGGTACCAGTTCCAGGAACAGACCATAAAATCCAGAAAAAAGGTCATAAAATCCCCTCCCAAAGAACAGCCTGGGGATAACCACAAAAATGGGGAAGTATCTTATCTCAGAGTGGGTCATCTGTGCTGGACAGCCTAATCTCATTCTATGGTTAAACATTCATGACATAGGAATGCAGACTACTGACCACCTGTGACACCCCCCCCCAGCACCCACCAATGAAATTCTCGATTACCCAGTTCTTCTAGAGAATTCACCCGGTTCCCTATCATAAGGCCTGCACACCTTTGTATGGCATGACCATTTCAAAGAGTATGTTGATTGTTTCCTCAGAATAAACGTTCTTTGTCTTTGTATACTATCTGAGTCTCCAGTAATTTTTAGACCCTTACATTAGGAGCTGCATAAAAGGTTTGGTATATGTCCTGTCTCATGAGATTCACAGAAAAGTGCATGCTCATGGCTGGGGTTGGAGAAAGGGCTCAAACAGTTAAACAGTTGTTTTTGTTTTTTGTTTGTTTGTTTGTTTTGGTTTTTTGGTTTTTTGAGACAGGGTTTCTCTGTGTAGCCCTGGCTGTCCTGGAACTCACTCTGTAGACCAGGCTGGCCTCGAACTCAGAAATCCGCCTGCCTCTGCCTCCCAAGTGCTGGGATTAAAGGCGTGCGCCACCACCACCCAGCGCTCAAGCAATTGTTAATTGTGCTAGAATGTTTGCTTTGCTACTGGCAAAGGCTCCAGATGGATGCTAAAAGGAGGGCATTTTTTCCTTCCCACTGCTCATGTACCTAACATTTTCAGTGCCTTTCAATATTGATTCACCAAGATAAATGGTATACAAACTGGGCCCTGGGATGGGGATATAGTGCTTTGGTCCAGCTCCAAAAGCCTCAGACCAGTGAGTTCCATGTGATAATCTGAACCCAGACCCTTAGAATGGGGATGGAGGTGGGGGATGGTGTAAGTTTTAGAGCCCAAAAGACTAGAGAACCTAACTCTGATATCTAATGGGTGGAATAGGGCAGAGAGGAAATATGGATCACCTTTGACTGCCTTGATGTTCCTCTGGTTCCCAGCAAATTAGTTGGTAGTCCCTCCATAGTCCACCAAGTCCCCGTTTCAGTCTTCTCTGACAATACTCTCATGGAAAATTATTTTAAAATATTTTTTTCTTATTTTTCTAGTGGTTTCATAATATTGCCACAATGACACCCACCACAGATGGGACAAGTCCCTTCTGGCCATCCACTTTTCTCAGCTGTAGGATGGTGTTCGAGTTATGTTTCTGTGGCTGGGACAAACACCTGGCATAAAAACAGCATAGTGAAGGCAAGAGTTTATTTAGCTTACAATTCCAAGTTATAGTCCAACTTTTGGAGGAAGTCCTGGGAGAAACTCAGGCAGCAAGTCATCTTACATACACAGTCATGACAAAAGAGGGAATAAGCCCATCCTTGTCCTCTAGCTTACAGGTAGCTGTGTCATCATGTCATCATGTGCACTGATCTGGCCTCCTCCTTCCTAGGAAATGTCACTACATGCAAATAACTGGGTCTTCCTGTATCAATTAATAATTAAGACAAATACCCATAGGCATGCCATAGGTCAACCAGATCTGGATAATTCCTAATTGACACTCTCTTTCCATAGGATTCTAAGAGTATCAAGATGACAGTTAAAACTAACCAGCCCTTATGGGTATTATCATAGCCGTTATACACTGCCAGGCACCAAGGGAAATCCTGCAGTGACCTCAGAGACAAGGTTTCCTTCCTCATTTTTTGCGAGAGTTGCATTGACGCAACTCATCTACGCGCAGAGCGCTTTCAGCTACTCCGATCTGCAGAACCTAAGAGTTTTGAGTTTGGTTTTATACTGTCGATTTAATCTTTGAATAGTTTTTAATCTGGCGTCCGCACCAGACTTCCATAGCTTAATTCTATACATTTACTAATCTATTGCTTCAAAATGCTTTACTGATCATTAAGTGCCACTTGTTATGATAGGAATTAGAGTTTCTACAGGGCAGGGCTGGACTTCAATCCTCCTTCATATCAGTTTGCTAACTACAGCAAAGCATAGAATCACGTGGGCACTCAGTTTCTAGAACTCAGTTGCCAGATTCCATTAGAGTGCTCTGTAGATAATGGGCCCCTCACCTTAGACCAAAGACAAGCCCTGGCTATTCGCAGCAAAAGCTCAACTGCACCCCTCATTTGAGCCACTCAAAACACTATCAACCAACTCCCAATGGCACCAACCTCAGCAAAACACACACACACACACACACACACACACACACAATGTCTCCTCCTCTTCTTCCTCCCTTCCCTTCCTCCCTCCTTCCCTCCCCCACTTCTATCCATTTTACTTGCATTCCACCTCTGCCTGTTCCCTTTCTCCTTCTTCCTTCTCTCTTTTCCTTCTTTCTCTCTCCTTATTTTCCTCTTTCCTTTACCCCTCCTATATTTTCCACCTTGATTTACATTTTCATTGATAATTTTCTCCTGGTTCCACTGAACACCTCAGTTTGGTAAAAGTGGTCAATATGTAAAAGTCAGTGTGGTTGTTTGAAGAAGGTATTCTCTTACCCTGCTCCCTGCCACAGAGAAGACTATCAGGCTCATACAAACAGAAATTCATTCATGGTGTGCATATTTATTAGGCATTTAAAATGTGGAGATTACTGAAAGATGGGGGTGGAAATATGATTCCTCATAGAGTAGGTTCCTAGGTGGGCAAACATTCTACCAGTAAACTATATCACTAGCCCAGGACTAGTTTCCTATATGGGGAAGTAATTAAGATTCATAAGAAAGTCAAACCCTTCCCAGTACCTGTTTTATAAGAAGCTAAGGGCAGAGGAAGAGTGGGTTGGATAAGGTGCGGGCTTGTCTGGTGCCTGGAGAGTGGGCGTTAGCTTTGAGTGGAGGCATAAAGAATGCAAAGCATCCAGTTAAGGGATGTGTAGGATTCAGGGCATCCCAGGTCCTGAAAACAGCCCTTTTCAGGCCAGAAGCAAACATCATCTTTCTGAGAACAGGAAAACAAAGCCTGGGGCAACAGAGCAGAGGAAGGGAAACAGGAAACCAGGAAGAAATGAGGTTAAAAGGACAGGAAAAGGATTGGGCTTGGATGTGGACAGGGGCTGAGAACTCAACTGGCAATCAAAGAAGGATGGGAAGTATGAAGAGTAACTAGTTGTAGCTAGTGTGTGGGCTGGAGTATGGTGCTTGCTTGAATGTTAAGCCCACACCATGGTACTGTTTGCTGTCTGGTGTGGAATGTTCACAACACTAGCTAGCTCGGTCCCCATGGGTAAGCTACTTGTATTTCCTTTTCCCAGTATTCTCATTTGTAAAATGAAGAAATGGCAATGATACCTGCTTCCCCTGAAAAGAAGCAGATATATGAGGGCTGCATATGGAGCTTGTAGGATGCTGCTGTCACATATCACCACCTTTGAAGTGTGAGCCTCAAGCTCACAGTCATCCATTAAATCCTTCTCTAACAGTCCATTAAAGTGATTCATGTCAGGCCAACCCACAGAGTCTGATATAAACCAGGCTGCCAGTTTGCTATGGACAAGGAAAAGGGAAGGGAGGGAGACAGGAGAGACGGAAGGAAGAAGGGAAGGAAAGAAGGGAGGGAGGAAGGAAAGAAGGAAGGGAGGAAGGGAGGAAGGAAGGGAGGGAGGGAGGGAGGGAGGGAGGGAGGGAGGGAGGGAGGGAGGGAGGAAGGAAAGAAGGGAGGAAAGGACAGAGGAAGGAAGGAAAGAAAGAAGGGAAGGACAGAGGGAGGGAAGGAAAAGAGAGGAAAGAAGAAAGGGAATAAATTATCAGACTGACTTGCAGTCTCCATAACTGTTTCCACATAGACGCCAAATGCCACTCAGAGGGGTCATTTAGTCAACAAGGAGTTGAACCTGCTCAATCATGTTAATGTGGAGTGTCCTGACAGTGGTAGGCAGCTTCATGGAACTCAGTGGGAATTCCTTGTCACTTAACTACTTCTCCAGGTTCTTCCGGGAGCTCTCTGCTATAGTCACAACGTGTATGCCTTAAGTATTATCGTCCTACAGAATGTGATGGTCTTTGGAAGCTGCTTGGTCTATGAGGATGGTGCTTCATGAATGGGATTAGTGCCATTATATCCAGGTCTCTTGATATGTATCTGCCTTAAGAATTACAACCAGAAGATGGCAGTCTGCAACCCGGAAGACAGCCCTTACCTGAACCCTTCCGTACTGATACCCTGTCCTACTTGGCTCTCTATTGCTGTGATAAAACACCAAAAGCAACGTTTGGAGATTTTACTTGGCTTATATATTATGACTACAATTTACCATGAAGTTGTACCAGCATCTCAAGGCTGGATCCTGGGGGGAGGAACCGAAGCAGAGGTCGTAGAGGAGCACTGCTTATTGGCTTGCATCTCCTGAGTTGATCAGTTTGCTCTCTTCTACAACCCAGGACTACCTGCTGAGGGTCGGCACCACCAACATCAAACGTTATTCAAGAAAATTCCTAGTAGACTTTCCCACAGGCCAAGCAAACAGACGGATTTTCTCAGTTGAAGTTTGTTCTTCTCAGATTACCATAGCTTGTATCAAGTAGATAAGAACAAATAAGCAAACAAAACCCCCAAACTAACCAGCACACATCCCATCTCAGACTTCCAATACAGAACTGTGGGAAGCAACTTTCTGTGCCCCTCCCCTCCCCCATACACTTTTTAAAACATATAATAGAATACTGTTATATTCACCCGCACTGTCTAAGGCAGGCATTTTGGTCCCTTTGGGAGTGGATGCATTCCATGCATTTTTGTTTTGATTGAAAGGACAAGGTCATCCTCATTTCTGGAGTCCGAGGAGGAATCTACTTTAAGACAAACACAGAAGAGCAACAAAAAATAGCTGGAGGAATTTGGTCCAACATACAGCTACCACAGCTGTAATCTACATTTTTATAGCATCCATATTTTGAAAGGGAAGAGAAACAGATGATATTGATTTTAGCAATATATTCCATGCAACCTAAAATCCAATTATCACTGTTTCAACATGTCATAAATATACAAAGTACAGTTTTGTGTTTTGTTTGGTTTGTTTTACTACTTCTTAGAACAGCATCTAGGACCCATTTCAAGTCAGATACCCAGTAGCCATGTTCAACTGGTGGAAACCATGCAAGGTAGCACAAGGTTATATTTTTTGAGGCACATGAGTCTAGTTCAAAGACCAGTCTGAGCCCAAATGTCTGACCTATTGTGCTGGTCACAACATAGGCATCTACTAAATTTTAGAACTTGATACTCCCTCTGTAAATTAAAAAAGAATTCATACTGTGAAGATGGATAGAGATAGCCCATAAAGATACTTTCAATTATTCAGTCAACTGTAATTTACTGAGCTTAACATGTACCAAGAGCTTTCCTTGGAGTTGGAGCTAAAAACAAAACAAAACAAGGACCTATAACTTTCAGAGGTTTGAGTGATGACAACCAAGTCAAGTTACTAAGTTATACAAAATAAGAAAAGGAAATAAATAAGTTGGTTAAATAATATATAACAGAACAGAAAGGAGTTATGATCATCCATTCCCATGGCTATAACAAAACATCTGAGGCTGTGTACTTAAAAAGAGAAATGGTTATTTACCTCGTTTTACAGGATAAAAACCACGGTACCAACTTCTGTTTGACTCATGCCTTGTGATGGATGACACCACTATAGCTGTAGCATGTGCCAGGGCGAGGTCACATGATCCGACAGGAAGCCAAACAGAGTTTGAGATCAAGCTTGCTCTTTTATAGCAACTTGCTCTCTTAGGAACAAATCAGGGATCTAGAATTATTATAATTCCTTCCACTGGAAGTGCTACCAATGATCTAACCATCTTCCAGGAAGTTTCACTATTTAAAGATGCTATCACTTCAATACTTCAATAACCAAGCCACAGACCCAAGGGTCTTTGGAGACCCATCTAAGTCACTGCTATACTTAAGAGCATGTATGGGGAGACTAGGGATTTTAAAAATAATGTCATCAAGGATATGTATACGGAAGCTGGCATCTTAGTGAGGACAGAACAGAGTCTGATAAGATTCGCAGGGGCAAGTACTCCAGGCAGAAGGGATGAAAAAAGTTTAGGTTCTGAGAGAGACATGTGTGCTTGCCATGGGGAAAGGGAGTAGTGAAGGGCCATCTTGTCTTGAGGTGACGGGAAGAAAACTAGTGAGAAGACCTTGGAGACTATGGTAGAAATGTCCCACCCCTCTCCAAGGCAAATGGAGCAACACGAGGATTTTGAGGAAAGAAATAACTTGGCTTCCCTCACAGCAGCACAGGATCCCTCTCTCTCTCTGCTGGGTTGTGAATGACTGTAGTGCCGTCACTGGTCCATGAGGAGCCTTCATCCTAGACCCAGAAAACTGTACTGGGATGGGCAGACAGGGCTTTCTTGGCCCTCCCGTGTCCCACATGCTGTGCACCCTGCTCTACCTGTCCTGAAAACTGTCACACTGAACAAACGCTATCTTCTACTCTGTGTCACAGCCTGTCTCCTTGAAGGCATGCAGAATGAATGGGGAGAGAAAAGGGAGGAGGAGTTGGGGTGTGCTCTGCTGAAGCCCCTGAATCTCTCCTTTCTGAGTCTCATCTTTCCCTTTGCATACAAGAAGTGCAGAATAAGATTCTTGGAATTTAGGGTTCCCCCCTCCCTCACATTTGGATTTGCAGACATGCCAATATTTGGATTTCTAGAGCTGTAATTTAAGCCAGTCTCTCCCCCCCTGGAACTGCCTGGTGAAATGCATCTTTCATGAGGCTCCTGCGGGAGCCCAGCTACAATCTCAGACTCCTGAGCACAAATCACACTTTCAGCAACATCAACAATATGATCACAGGGCCCCCTGAAGCAGTGGTCCTGAGGGAGAACCAGCTCCATCTTTTCTCCCAGAGACAGCCTGGTAGGAAGAGAAATGTGTGAGCTGCAGGTGGGATGGCTTGAGGTCCCAGCCCTGAGGGGCAGCTCCAGTTCCTTCTCAAGGGCCCTCCTCCTAGTCTCTGTCCATCTGCAGATTAACTCCTGCCCACCCTGCTGGAAAGTCTGATCTGGTTATCTAAGGAAAAATGAAACAGAAGGGAAAAAAAAAAATCCCATGATTAGTCAGTCTTTGGTGCCTCATTCCTTAATCTGGCGTGTGTCGATGTGTAATGTGCTTACAATGATTTTGTAGCCAAAGTTTGGCAGGCTGGGAACATAGCTATAGGTGAATAGCTCTCAGAGGTGAGGTGGGTATAGTGGTTATCACCTATCTCAGAGAATGAAACATAAAAGAAACAAAAAACCAGAATAAGTGTTCAACTCATAGTCTCTTTGATTGGATGACTGTCTTTCCCCTAGTCTCTGTTAAAAGCGGCACCTCTGAACATCCAACTCTCCCTGCTTTCTGTGCCCACTCTTTCCCATCCCTGTAACATACCTAACCCAGTTCTCATGATAGCTCTTTGTTCCGGGTGGGGGGCAATGACCAAGACAAAGAGGCACCCAGGTAGGATGACCACTATCGCCATTAGCTTGGGCCAGAAGTGTTCAGGACTAAAACTATTCCAGTTCCTAGCAAAGCAAAATAAGCTGGTCACTCTCAGATTTGCTAGTTACAGGCCAAGCAAACACACACAGGATGGGAGTACTCCACCCCTCCTCCAATTCTGTTTGAATTCAGTGTGAAAACCAGACTTGGAGGCAGCAGGGTTCATCCCTAAGTCTGGTCTGTTCCCTCATAATGAGTAGGAGTCATACTTCCTTTGGACTTCACATGCTGGCTGGGGACACACAAACATCAGGAGTGTGCGGTGACTTGTTACAAAAAGACCCACAGCAGGGGGCTAGCCTATTCCTTACACAGAGTCATCATCTGGTTTTGACATGGGTTGTAATCCTACCCAGCATGCACATAGCCTTTAGGATTTATAAGATGCTCCTGCACATAGGTTTTTCCTGAACATCTATATTGTGACAGGGATCACCAGCACTACCAAAGAGGCTGAGACACCAGACCCAGCATGGAGAAGAGAAAACTCGAGCATCATGGATTGGCAAACACAAGGAACAGTCAAGTTATCACTCCATTCTACCAGTGTTTGCTTCCCAAAATGGCCAGAAACCCTCAGGGAGGATGGGTACAGACCGACCTAGGGGTTTGAGGAAGTAGGGTGTATACAGAGATGTATAGAGACAGCTGCTTTTGAGAAAATGCTATTATGTTGGTAGGCTTAAGGCTCAGCCTGGGGACAGGCTAGCTTGCTTAACCACAGAGTTCTTTGATCCCCTGTTATGTACATTCCTGGAGAGACAATCTTCAACCCAATATCTCACCCCATTTGCAACGTCAGAGTCCAGGCCTCGTGGGGTAGAAAGGTCAGCTCTCAGTTCACCCTCAGGGGCTTAGACAGGAACACTGAGAGCGACTCATTAACATTGAACACAACTTGTTTTTACTTCATTTCTTCTGAGAGCAGGTGCGGAGAATAGGAAATTTGGATTACTCTGGTTGAATGATTGAATCTACAAAGTGCTCTAAAAAAACCCAAATGCAAGTATAATAGCCACCACTAGTGCCGTGTCTTCAGTGACTCTAGTCTAGGCTCAGGAGGTTTCTTCTCATTCTGATGTCTTGATCATCCATGACACCGGTTTCCTTTCCTGTTCTACCATCATGGGTGGCCAGAGGGACCAGCTGAGCCCCTAGGCTAATCTGCCTCTGACAGCATCTCCTGGCTCTGCCTATTGAATATTCTCATCTGAGTATCCTTTTCTCCTATTCCCTAAATACTCTCAGCTCCATCCTACCTCTGTTCCCATCTTCCTTCTGGAGAGGACAGCAAAGCCAGCCCTTCTTCCCTTCATGTCCCAGTCCAAATTCCAGTTCCTGAAGAGTCCTCCTTGGCCATCTCATGTGAAATAGGCCATGTCCCTGTCACTCTCTCCTTCATGACAGCTACTCAATGTCAGGGTGGTGTCCCATGCTCCTCACAGCCCTGAATTCAGGCACTTTCATTTGTTTTTCTGCTTATGTATCTCATGTCTCCTCCAGTCAGGCCATGAAGGCCACAGTAACTGAGACTCTATGAGATGGGGGGGAAAAAAAAGTGTCACTGCAATATTCATTAAATGTCATGAAAGACTCTCTGTTTAAAACCAAGAGGTAAAAAACATGCATAGGCCTGGAAGTAAAATAGATGTATGTGCTTTTTTGTCTTCCCAGTTTGGAAGAAGACATGGCCTCCATAAAGCTTTCCCTCTGAGAGGCCACTTAACGGTAGTTACTCTTGCTCTTGATTTTAGAATTTTGTTAACCCAGCAGTATAAAATCCCAATGGTAAGGCTTTGGTCATTCATCGCCCAATCTATGGGCTTTGAGATTCATTTCCCCTCAGTCTCTTCTATTTCCCTGTTCTTAAAGAACATGCACATGAGTCCTAAAGACTCTTAGTCTGTGTCCCCAACTGTAGTGACCTCTTGGAGGATGAGAGTATCTAGCAGGGTATATGCTGGCCCTGTAGGATGAATCTGTGGTGGGACAGGCACATATCTAATATGTCTTTCAGGAACAGATCTTGAATGAAGTTCTCTATTTTGGAGAAAACAGGGGCTGGAGCGATGCCTTAGCAGTAAAGGGCTTACCCTTCTTGCAGAGGACCAGAGTTTGGTACTCAGCCTCAAAATCAGGTAGCTCACGACAAACCCACATGCAAACATAAAATTAAACCCGCATACATAAAATTAAAAATAATAAAAAAATAAAAAATATCAATTAAGAATATCAATAAAAGAAAAAATATTAAATACTTGAATTAGAGGTTGACCTGGGGACACAATCCTTGGGAAGCAACGGCAGGACGATTGAAAAGTCTAGCTACCAGGAATTCAATGCCAGCCTGGACAACTTAGTGTGACAGTGTCTCAGAAAAATGTGAAGAAAAGGAAGAAGGCAATAGGAAGCTTGCCTAGCACATGCAAGGGCCCAGGTTCAGGCTGCACCACCAAGAATAAATACATAAACAGTCAATATATGAGTTAGAAAACAGTGGGAAACAGCATCGAATCGTGAGCTGAATTATACATACATAATCAAGTGATAAGGTGTGAAATACATGTCTGTTGGATAGAAAGGGGGTCAGCAGAGAGATTCCTGGGGCCAGGAGGGGGACCTCCTTAGGTGAGGTGACAGGACAGGAGTGGAAGCAATTGTAGAGCACACTTTTGAAACACAGCCACCCACAGCCACCTCAGAGCCAGAGGTACCACAGCTCCAGATCTTTGTTGCTCACCATTCTGGGGAACAGGACTAATGGGCTTAGAGCCTTAGTTGTTTCTGTTTTGTTTTGTTTTTCTCATAAAACTGATAATCTCAACTTTCATTCATTAATTATTTGAGATGAACAAAGCCTTTTGGAGCCACTATGTGACCTCTGACCCAGTGCTCCATGTGGCCAGGTGGAGGCTGCGCCCCTAGACATTCATTAATTCAAAAAATCTGCACCAGATGATGGCTATCAAAGGTATCACATGCTCACTTGCTGATTGCTTCATAAAACCAGGAAGTCGTCTCTCTCTCCCTCTGTGCATGTCTGTGTGTGTGTGTGTGTGTGTGTGTGTGTGTGTGTGTGTGTGTGTGTGTGTTGGGAGGAGGATTAAACCCAGGGCCTTGCACATTCTAGGCAAGCTCTCTGTCATGGAACTCTGTCCAGCCCTTAGGAAGTAAATTTTTGTCTATGGAAAATGCCCCCTCCAGCATCTACTAAACACTCATTAACTGAGTGAGTACTAAATAAGATGATGTGATGTCTGTTCCCTCTGAGACTTTATCGTTAGCCAGTTGAATAGCAGAGCAACTGCTGAGATAATAAGAGAGAGTCGAAGAAGTACAGTTTTCTCAGCCTTTAGGACTTGAGCCCAGGGGGTCAGCAGCAGCCGACTCTCCAACTGCTGCCTTCCACAGACTCCATCTCTTCCCAACCCACCCAGTGCCATACAGGGGCAAACTGGCCCACAGTACCTGACAGGTTTCACCACTCAACAGCCCAATTCTAACATGCTCACATGGTACGAACAAAGGCCCCTGGATCATGTTATCCAAATATCCAGAAACCGTTCTCCTAACCTCATATATCTCCAGCCAATCAGAAAACATTGAAATTAAATCTTCAGGATACACACAAACCTGTCTTTTGGTGTAGCTTATACTGTGATCTTAGGCTTGCTGAAGGACTAACTTCCATCAGAGCCCCGACAATATTGATTGTTTTGGCTTAAAGCTACATAAGTAGATTGATTTTTGTTTCTGCTTTCAAACTAAAAAGGATCACAGTAGTGTTAGTATATTCCTGTTTCCACTGGTTGGTATGCACTGAATGAATAAATAATGTTACTTGGAAAAATTCAGTCGATGGAAAACAAGGTGCAGGGCTTGAGTTGCACTGTTAACTGGCTTGAGAGCTTACTAAGATTGTCTATTTCTGTTCTGACCCATTATTTAGAAGGAGGAGGGGGGAAGGAGAAGGAGGTGGAGGAGGAGGAGGAGGAGGAGGAGGAGGAAAGAAGGAGGAGAAGAAGGAGGAGGAGGAGGAGGAGGAAGGGGAGGAGGAGGAAGAAGAGAAGAAGAAGAAGAAGAAGAAGAAGAAGAAGAAGAAGAAGAAGAAGAAGAAGAAGAAGAAGAAGAAGAAAGAGGAAGAGGAAGAGGAAGAGGAAGAGGAAGAGGAAGAGGAAGAGGAAGAGGAAGAGAAAGAAGCAGCAGCAGCTGAAAAAAAAAATCACTTTAGTAGTTAAGGTCTGGGGTAGACAAATGAATCCAGCAGGGGAGAAAGTGTCCTCTTGTGGAGGTTAATAACCAACAAGGCTACCACTTCCCTCTCTATGTAAGGAGGAAAGAAATATATTCACCAGGGGTCTCTGCTAATTTGTTTTTAATTTAATGACAATCAGATAACTCTACACCTCCACCCCATTTCTGCATGCTTTCTCCCAAGATTAGAAAAGAAATTGAAATCAAAGAAGGCTATGAAATTAACATTGAGTTTACTTGGAGGGACACCTAACAGTCACCAGGGGTTTTGGGAGCCAGTCAACTAGGTCCTGTATTATACTGCTTCCTTTTTCTGGAAAAAACAAAAAACAAAAAAAAAACAAACTTTTTTTTTTTTTTTTTTTTTTCTCCCCAAATATTTCTTGCTATGGAAACAGGTTTTAGCTGATGCGTTTCTTGAACTGTAGCAGCACAGATTCCTTTAGGTCATAAAAACGTTCTGGATAAGAAAAGTCAGTCTCTTCCTCTTTAGATACTACATCTAAGGAGAAATGGAAGGAGAAGAGGAAGAAAGACCAACATCTCACCACTTGCATTTCTTTACTGGCAGGTGGCGTTTGACTTCCAACTCCTCAGAACCCCAACTCAGAATAACAGAAAGGCAAGGGGACTCAGGACAGTGGAGGAAGCCGGTTCCCGCGGGAAGTACACTGTTTACCAGCTGGGTTTAAACCCGCTACAGAGGGGGCGTGGCCCTGGAAGGGCGGAGCAGCCCTGGTGGGCGGGACGGGGAGGGGGCGGGGCTCCGAGAGACTAAGCTGGGTACAGCAAAGACCGGAGCTCCCGGAGCCTCGTCTGTCTCTTTAAATGCCACGGGCTGCGCTCCCGCCCGGGAGCCCCGAGCCGGATCTACAATCCCGTTCCTCCCGCTCCGGCGCTTGTTGCTCGCCTAGCCCGAGAGGGAGCTGCGGCCCTCGGGAAGCCCAGCTAGCTCCTTCTGCTTTCCTCCTCGTGCCCCACCTTCCGGGAAATCTGCGTGAGGGGTCGTGCAGCAACGAGCGTGAACAGGCAGTGCACCCTCCAATCTTCAAATCTTGGGGTTCTACGCAGCCGCAGGGGCCGGCAAGGGAGAAATGCGTCCTTCCCCGAAGCCCAGCTTCGCCGTGGTCTGCGCTGGGAGAGGAAACACTGCGGAGCCCACACCTGCGAACTCACCCTAGAAGTCTCGGGTGCGGCAGGGTGCCCCTCCCGGTCCCCTAGGGCTTCCACCTTTCGGGGAGAAAGTCGGCGCAGGTAATCCGAACCCCAGGGCAGGCGCGCGGGGGAGGGGCTGGCGAGCCGCAGTGACTTGCGGCAGGTGAGCCAAGTCGGGTGGCTCACCTGGCACCTCCACGCCGAGGGAGCCTCACGGGTTCCTAGGGGGTGCTGCCATCAAAGGACGTCAAAGGGCTAGTTAGGATCCAGAGTGGGAGGGGAAGTTAGGAAAGAGAAGGAAATTGGAATAAAGTTTCTATTTCCTTCCCCCCTCCTGCCCAGGGTTGGCAGGTAGGGCGCGGGCGGAAGCTGTCGGAGCTGCTGATGCAATGGGCTTTGCCTGGGGCCAGGTGATAGCTGCGGGAAGGGGAAAGCTGGAGTGGCCATGTCCCCAGTGCTCGTGACCCTAGAGGTGGAGAAACGCGAGGAAGCTCGTCCCCTAGACTTCCCCTAAAATGGCTCCAGGTGCTCGGCCCCCACCCGTTCTTTTTCCAGAAACAAACGCCTTTTTCTGGAGTGGCACCTACAAACATCTCCCTTTTCTTCTCTTCCAACAGGTGGCTTTAGCCCCTGCCCGGGGACCAGTGCCAATGACTCTGATGGTGGTTTCGCTTTCTCCTCTTGAAGTCCTGTGAACGAGCGTCCACAGCGTAATGGGCAACCAGGTGGAGAAACTGACCCACCTAAGTTACAAGGAAGTTCCCACGGCCGACCCGACCGGCGTGGATCGAGACGATGGGCCCCGCATTGGAGTCTCCTATATTTTCTCCAATGACGACGAGGATGTGGAACCTCAGCCACCGCCCCAGGGGCTTGATGGCGGAGCTTTGTCCGACTCCGGGGACCGGCCTCCCCTGCCCCCGCCGCAGCCCTACGACCCGCGGCAACACGAGGTGGAATGCTCAGTGTTTTATCGTGATGAGTGCATCTATCAGAAAAGCTTCGCGCCGGGCTCGGCGGCACTGAGCACCTACACTCCGGAGAACTTGCTCAACAAGTGCAGTCCGGGTGACCTGGTGGAGTTTGTATCGCAGGCGCAATACCCGCACTGGGCTGTCTACGTGGGCAATTTCCAAGTGGTGCATTTGCACCGGCTGGAGGTGAGCAACAGCTTCCTGACCGATGCGAGCCAGGGCCGGCGGGGCCGCGTGGTCAACGATCTGTATCGCTACAAGCCACTGAGCCCTAGCGCTGTAGTGCGCAACGCACTGGCCCACGTGGGCGCCAAGGAGCGCGAGCTCAGCTGGCGCAACTCGGAGAGCTTTGCCGCCTGGTGCCGCTATGGCAAACGCGAGTTCAAGATCGGTGGCGAGCTGCGCATCGGCAAGCAGCCGTACCGTTTGCAGATTCAGCTCTCGGCTCAGCGCAGCCACACTCTCGAGTTCCAGAGCTTGGAGGACTTGATTATGGAAAAGCGGCGCAACGACCAGATCGGACGCGCGGCGGTGCTGCAGGAGCTGGCCACGCACCTGCACCCGGCTGAGCCGGATGAGGGCGACAGCGACGCGGCTCGGACTACACCGTCTCCCCTGCGCCCCCCTCCATCGGGCTCCGAGGAGGAGAATGGAGACTCGGCGGTGCACTGATACTTGACCTGGGCTCAGAGCTACAAAAGGAAGCTGTTTGCAGCGGCCACACCCCCTTTCTCCCTCCCCCATCCCCTACACTTGGGCCCCATTTTGTATTCCTGGGCCTTTTGGGGAAAAAAAAAAAAAAGCAGAGTTGGTGAAATGCACAACCGGCTTTGGACAGGGGAGGAGGAAGGGGACTTAGGGAGCAGGTAGGATTGGTTGGTGGGTGGCCATGGGAAGCATTTTCTTCAGGCCCCCATCAGTCCACCTTCCTTTCTGCGGTGGGGTAAAGTGTGAACTTGCTTGCGGCTTCAACCCTTAACAGATATGGGACCAAATTCAACCCTTCGTATACAGGCAGGCTTGGGGGGAAATCTCAGAGCACATTTGCACTGCATTCTGTCTTCCTTGATCCCTTCCTACTCTCAGCTTGGCGGATGCAGGGTACAAAGGCCAGAGAGGCTTGGGGAGGAGCCGCTTCTGCTGGGAGAACTGCTTATCTGCTTCTCCCACTGAGCTGTGCTTGGGATCCTAGAAGCTGGAGTGATTTATTTTATGGGATTCCCGGGGCACAGGGCTGCTGAAACTACAAGATCTGGGAGCAGCAGACCGAAACCAAACAGCCCCGTATTAAGTGCAGCAAATACTTGAGCAAACTCAGGCTACAAGGCTACAAACGGATTTTACTACCTCCCCCACCCTATCCTCTATCCAAGTACCTCCTCTTGGGAAGCTGTCTCTAAGCGGAGTCTTTGCCTCCCCCACTCTTTCCCCGGTTACAAGTAAATCATTGTCAAGGGCCAGCCAGGGAAAGGATTCAATTAAGGTGCCATTCAGCCTCCTGTGTTTTTGGCCCTGCTGTTGTGAACTCTTAGAGCTATGGTGTTGTTATCAAGGGAGGCAGTAGCCCTTTGTGTCTCTGATCTAATTAAACCTGCTTGGCGTGTTCATCTGCAGGTCACAGATGGGGTTGGCTTGTGCCACCCCATAAAGTATCCTCTAGGGAATCAACCAGTGCTACCCTGGCAAGAATTAAATCACTCCTGTCTCCTTGCCGAGTGGTGAAAATAACCCTTTAAAACCCACGCTGGATCTAGGGTTCATTTTGCTTTTTGTTTTTCTCTCCCTGGTCCCACTTCCTCACCAGACAGTTGCTGTGGTAGGGTTAGGGTTACTTTGCCATCCATGCTGTATGAAGTTTAATTCAGGGTACAGTCTTGTTACATGTACCCAATTTCTTTGTGGCTTGGAGAGCATTCTATTCAGAGCCCTTTTCTTAAAGAGTGGTGGCATCAGACACAGATACCATGTAGTATGGTCAGAACAGATTTGATGACAGTCCCAAACATAGGTTGGTGATAGTGGCAAGTGAACAGGCTGAACAGGTAGCAGTTGGGCCTGCCACTGAACTTCCATGCACTTTAGTACAAGTCTTTAAGACTACTACAGCCTGTGGCCTGAACTGCAGGCAGACCTTTGACTGCTGAGTGCTTACGGGAGGTCTGTCAACTGCTCTCAAAAGCTGAGCATAGTTAAAGGCCTTTGCTGCTTCCGCCAGTCTTTATAACACTGGAACTAGTTCTTAGTCATTAGAACAAAATCTTACTTGAGTGTCCTGAAGCCACAGTCAATGATGGGCTTCTTGCTTGGGGATCTGTAAATCACACTTTTATTTTTTAAGCTTAGATCTTCATAGTACCTCGGCATGAAAGCTTTTCGTTAATTATAAAGGCATTAAATGCACTTCCTGCTTTCACAGTGCTTACCAAGCAAGTTCTTGTTCTTTGAATGGTAAAGATGAGCTACGTACACACTAGCCTTGGTTTGGGACATTGGAGGAGAACCATTTTCTAGTTGGGGATATGGGTCTGATTTCCCTGTTTAATGGACTCATAGGTATTTGATTATGTGGTCTTGTCCATGGAACAGCAGAGAAAGATAAACACAGGCGATGTTATTTAGAGAAACCTATGTCTAACAGATTTGGGTTAGTGGTGGAAATTGATGCCCACTGTGTAGACTACAGGAGGGGAGGAATCAGATTGGCTGTCCCAAGCAGCGCTGGAAGAGCAAACGCTCCCTGCTCTCCCATACTCGCCTTCTTCCTCAGACCTCAAAGATCACACTGAGTGTAGCAGGTGACTTGTGTAATACATGAAGTGACCCCCAGAGGAAGAACTCCTAAGATCCATCCACCTGTAGCATTCCTCCTTGAAAGTTGATCTGTTTCAGATGATGGTTTCTGGAATGTGCTACCAGCAATTTTGCTGAGTACCAATAATGCCAAATATGTAATACTTAGGAAGAGATAAGACCTTGAAAGTTTTCTTAGGGGGTAGAAAGTCTAAGGCAGTGGTTCTCAACCTGCTGGCCCTGATCCTTTTGGTTGTCACATGTCAGGTACATGACAATTCATAACAGTAGCAGAATTATAGTTACCAAGTAACAACAAACTAATTCTATGGTTGAGGGTCACTACAACATGAGAAACTGACCATATTAAAGGGTCACAGGATTAGGTTGAGAACCACTGCTCTAAAGCACATCAACTTAGGGTTCTTAAGATACAGTGTCATGTCATCTCTTAGTTTTTAAGACTACAGTGTTGTGGGGAAAACATTTTTTATTTTAATGTCCTGGCAGTGGCTACATCTGGCACTTTAGGGGGAAAAAGTATATTAATAATTTTTGTCTCGCTTTAGAAATAAGACATAGAACTATTTTGTACTGTGAATTAAGGTTTCTCTTTGAAGGAAAGAAATACTAATTCCAGTGGTTTTTCTGAAGCTCTGGAAGGCATAAGCAAGACCCCCGCGGAACACGTACAAAAAGAAACCAGACAAATTCTATTTTCTTACCCGAGCAAATATTTTATTGAGACTGCTTATGTATGTCAAAGGAGCCTACAACTTCAGCTACACAACTTTTTTTGTATCGAAAGAACTTGTACTTTTGTAGCTTTTATTCCACATTTAATTTAAAATGACTTTGTAACACTAAAGTGTCTAGCAGAAGACTTTATTCCAGATCTTGAAGAAAATTTTTAGTTTTTATGAAAATGGTTTAGTGGTTCAGCTTCTCGAAGCTGTGGTGCTCCGGGCCCTCTTGGCACCACGAGACAAGGACAACCACATGACAACATATTTTTTTGGAAGCAAAACTTTAATTTTATATGACATATACTATGGAAAGCTAAGAAAATTTAAGGACTACTAGTTTCCTTTTTTCCTTTTTTTTTTTTTTTCTTAAAATGGGATCCACTGTGTTAAAGACTCTTTATCATGTGCTTGTCTCGCCATTTTTAAAAAAACAATTAAAATAGAATTGAGCGTGATCATATAGTCATCCGATGGATTTGTGTGGAAAATTAGATTTTATTTGTGAATTGTTTAAAAATCAGGATACTGATAAATTTGACCGTTTTAGTCGTCTTTTCATTATGTCTTCTTCTTAGTTACGAATCAGGATACATACCCCACAGGCATTTTATTTCCCAGCAAATTGTGGGAACTTTAATTTGATTGACAGTTGTATGTTTAAATCGGTTTTCTTTTACCACTTCTTGAGAAGGTGGTTCCAGTTCGAAATTGTATCATTTCCTTCAAAATGAAGGGCCGTACTTAGTTAAATAAAAGATTGATGACATCTTTAAAGCCATTTCCTCTTCACTCTGTCTTATTAAAATGAAAGCTGTCAAGTCCTTTTGAAAAATGTTATGAGGATTCCCAATAAACCATCTATTATTAGAGCTTATTGCATTCATTTTTTCCAGACACCCTTTCTTTTGACTTTTTTTTTTATATTAATTCAAGCTGTTGAACTTACTGTAATGTTAGTGGGTGTCATCCTTGCATTGTTCAGTGAATAGTTTGTTGGATCCGGTTAGGGGCCCAAACTCTTCTATTTACCATGTGGGAATTAATCACGCGTTGCTTTTTGCTCTCTGTGTTCAAGAAACGTATCTTATGACCACACATCTTCACAACACGGTTTTTCTTTCTTTTTCTTTAAAAAAATTTCTTTATTAATTCATTTATTCACTTTATATTCTGATCACAGGTCCCCTCTCCTTCCAGTTCCTTTTCACACAGCCCCTCTTCCCCACCACTCCCCTTCACCTCTGAGAAGGTAGAAGTCTCCCCCTCATCCAGTACGGATCCACCCTAGCACCTCAATTCATTGTAGGATTAGGCACATTTTCCCAGGCAGCCCAGTTAGGGGAACAGGATCCACCGATAGGCAACAGAGTCAGAATAAGCCCCTTGCTCCTGTTGTTTGGAGACCCACATGGACACCAAGCTGTACATCTGCTACATATGTGCGGGGGGGGGGGAAGGGGTAGTCCAGCCTGTGTGTGCTCTGGTTGGTGGTTCTGTCTCTGGGAGCCCCCAAGGGTCCAGGTTAGTTGATTCTGTTGATCTTTCTGTGGAGTCCGTATTCCCTCTGGGTTCTTCAATCGTTCCCTCAACTCTTCCACAAGACTCCCCAAGCTCCCTGTCTAATTTGGCTCTGCGTCTCTGGATCTGTTTTGCTCAGCTACTCGGTAGAGCCTCTCAGAAGACAGTTATGCTAGGTTCCTGTCTGTGAATCCAGGCTGACAGATACAAATGTAGCCTAAGGCTTCAAGGTAGTTGAAGGAGGAACGCAGGTTTGCAATGTGTCCCTATTGATCCTCTAAGGACATCTCTGCACAGTCCTCCCCAAATTGGCAGGGGTTGCTGCTGCATTCATTTATGTCCGTCTCACACAGGGTACCTGTGTATCCAGGCCAGCGGCGACAAATATAACTGTTCAATACACGGTTTTCAAAATCAATGTGAGTGTTGCAGAAGATACACTTACCATGGAGTCTGCAGTGGGAAGTTCTGTGTTCAGCAACTTGAGCCTTACTTATGTGGCTTCACAGCCTCAGGTAAAGCAACCATGCCTATCATGTGGCACTGTTGGCTTGACAAGGGATGTAGGTACATGCAGTTGGTAGAACAGATGTGTCATCTAAAAGGGCACCTAAAAGGCTTACTAGCACAGCCTCTGAAATTACCATCACAGTATCAAAAGGTTCAAATCCCTAGCCTTTGTCAACAGGCTGAAATTTTTATGTAACAAAGAGGAACTAAGTGAAAAGGAGCCCAAGTGGCAAGATCTCATTTCTCTCTGCTGTAGAAGTCTTTAGTCTCACAGTTCTCATTATCCAAAGTTTGGAGAGGGGAGCCTAATGCAGAATTGGCACAAATTATTTGGTGCTTTTGATGGAGGCTGCTGTTCCTACTTTTTCTCAGTGGACTTAGCTTGCTTAATGTAGGAAAATGACATGTTCAGAAGTGTTTAAAAAGAGCTCTAAAATGAACAGGCTCAGAATAGGCGCAAAAAAAGGCTTCTATTTCCTTTTACTGAATTTACTAGGGAAAACTGCTTATTAAACAAATATAGCAATTTGCAGAAGAAATGCATTCGCAATCACGGTGAGGAACGGTCCTGAGCATGGTGAAGTGCCAGAAGGTGTTGAGCTCAGCCTGGTGTCAATCTGGGACAACAAAACTGCAATCATAGAGTCTTCAGGGAAGAATGATACTTATTTGGGATTAACAGAGCATCACTGTAGTGGGAACAATCCAGTCACGCTAAACTGTGACTGTGCTCAAACAGGTTCAGGCCTGAGGAACTGTCCTAAAGACACAGGTTTTGAGAAACAATAACACTTAGCCTCAGTAGTTAACAAGAGTGGTTGAACAGACAGTTGCCATGCAGCTGTCCTTATAGTTCTGATGGTAAAAGATTGCATAGTTTCGGTGTAAGCTTGTGGTTTTGGCAGAGCCTTTTGCTGTAGTGACTATTGGCCAATCATGTAATAACTAGGCATGGCTTCCTGGCTTTTGTTAGGGCTGATAGAAGTGACTCCATTTTGATTCTGAGAAATTTTTTCATGTGCTTTTCTCACTAGGAGCCAGAACACAAAAATGTATATGTATGTGCATATATATATATATATATATATATATATGTATATGTATGTGCATATATATATATATATTAAAAATATATATATATGTATATGTATGTACATATATATATGTATATGTATGTTCATATATATATATATATATATTAAAAAATATAAAATGATCCAGTCCCTAAACTTGCTCATAAGGGGAAATCATGCATATGGGACAGGTTATAATAAAGGTGGCTCTGTAAAGGGCTAATGGTTAATAGGTATAAGAAGAAAGCCAACGTATACATATTTAATTAAGTTTGTAACGGGCAGAGGAGAAGCCTGTAGTCCTGTCATATGATCAGATCAAAACATAAATACAAAAGGTAGACATCATGAAGTCACCAATAGAACTGCTGTTGACTAAGTCCTTAGCCAGGAGGCTCCTCAATTCCTATAGTGTACCTAACATACAACAATGAACTGCATTTATAGCCACTTCCCTTTAAATAGACCATGTGAGCAACCACCACCAAAGCACAGAAGCATTTGATTACAGTCGTGATGGAGTCATGGAAAGATGTGTAGTGTGTAAGGAAGACTTTCCACCACTGAGTCAGAGAATGCTACATGCCTGCCTTGGAAGAGGCAGGAGGGACGGAGAAAGATCAGGTGCCTTGGAGCTAGTGCAGACACATTCATCAAGGCAGGAAGACTGGAGAGCAAATGAACCCTTAATGTTCTCAAAATGCCTTTGTTCCAGATGCTCCTACTCACGAACCTCTTCGACTCATTCATGAGTTCCTTTGTTTCTCAGAGTGAGACAAAGGCAGAAACCCCCTCCACCCCCATAAGGGACTGAGTGGACTGAGGACTGAGGCTGGCTTTGCTAAACTAAACTGTCTGTCATTTCAGTGATGTTAGAACAGGATGAATACAGTAATGGCTTTTAGGAGGTATAGGGGTGTGACAGTCACTGACTGTCAGTGCTGGAGATTGTCCTGTTAACACTATACAGGCCTTGGATTCATAGAAAGAAGAGTGTAGATTCAGGCCTCGGCCCAGCGTGGGAGTGTAGACAAATGAGTGGACTCTGCTAGGTGAGACCTGAAGAGCAGGAATTACAGCCTTGGAATCAGGATTGAGGAGGAGGGAGTTTTGCTCTGCTGGTAAACCACTGCTGAATTTCTCTTGATATAACGACCTCAAGAGTGGTCATAAATGGCTATAAAGATGTACTCTAGGCCTCTTTCTCTAGGAAATATAATACTCAGTCAAGTCCTAGTGTGGTAATCGTACTATCCAATGCATTCTTTTTAGTCTTGTAACTTAGGATGCTACACTGAAGGGAAAAGGTCTACCTGTGCACAAATTATGGTTGGGACTTTATAGTCAAAGGGCCTGGATGTCTCCTGTGTTTCTCTGCTATGGCCTGTTCTTATTAACTTGTGAACCCGGAAAGAGTTATATACTTCCTGGAATACGTGATTTCACCTTCTGTACAATGCACTGTTTCCGTTGTATTTATAAAACAATCCTCCGTGTAGATGACATTGTAGCAGTGTAGCATTACATACTTAATACTGAGATAAGTCAGCATAAACATTAATATGTAATAGTACGTTTGGACTATATCTACCTTAATGTCAGTTGTTAGGGAAAATGAAACAAGTCCATAGAGGCCCCTATCAATAGCACCTAGGATTAGGAAGGGAAACTCGGGATCTCACAGTGCATTTGGTAGAGTACTTGCTGGCAAAACATGACAGCTGAGTTGGGTTACCTGGACCTACATCAAAGCTAGTTGGAGCACCACAGATCTTCTACCTGTAACCCCCAGTGCATTACAGGGAGACTCCGGAAGCTTGCTAGCCAGTCAGGCTAGCTAAGTTAGCAAGCTTGAGGGAGACAGACAGACAGACAGAGGGACAGAGACAGACAGAAACAGCCTTAAAAACTAATGTGGACAGTAATGGAGGAAGACGTCTGGCATCAACATTTGGCTTCCACATATGCACACAGGTATGCATTCTCTCTCTCTCTCTCTCTCTCTCTCTCACACACACACACACACACACACACACACAGAGGAAGAAGGAAATTGTGCAATATTACATGTGTTCTAAAGCCTTACTCAAGTTACTGTTTGGGGAAGGGCATCATTCCTTTAGGCTCAGAGAATTATTTTTCAGAGAATAATTTAAAAATTAATTGTGCAACAATAATAGTAAAATATTACTATATTATAATACAGTTGGCTGAGTTTTAGAGAATATTCACAAGCCGATTTTCTTGTGTTTGTTTTAGTACTGGGAAGGTTTATTTTTATATTTAATATTAGAAATCAAGTCTGAGAGTGAGTGGATAGAAAAGAAGAGTGTAAGTATTTTTCATCTAAGTATTTTTTTTAATTTTTGAAAAAACATTTAAAAGCATGTATGTGTCTGTTTGCTGTCAAATATTGTTATACTTAAGATGGATATTTCTTTTCTTTCCATATCAAACTGCATTTCCCTTTGCAGCTCTGTCCCTGGGCAGTACATCATAGACTACAGAAAAATATTGTCCTATCTCACTGGATATGCATCATCTATATGAATGGAGTCCTTTACTCATCACACTTCAGACAGTTATGTTTGTCTATAAATTTATAAAGCATTAAATGGTGGTTGTTCTTTGTACTAACATTTATTCTCAAAAATTGAATTTATGTTTAGGTTTACAGAGAATTCTTGTGTACCACAGGACCTAAGCTTCAAGCATCACTGTGGTGCCGCGTCTTGATCCATGAGCTGGCTCTGATGCGTTACCTCTTCAGCCCACAGTTTATGTCAAGGCTCGCTCAATATGGTGCTTTCTACAAACATTGACAGCTCTACCCACCGTTATGGCTTTCACAGAAGCCTCTCTTCCTTCATCTCTTCCTTCTTCTCTGGGCTGAGGCTGAACTGTTTTCAGCTTTTCTTATCCAGTTTTAAGAGAAACTTCCCTGTACTCCACCCTGCTTTCCTCCATGGGCCCAATGACATTCCTGACAAGAGTGTTTTTCATTCATTCTTTAGGAATTCATGAGGCCTTCCAGGCCCGGGGAAAACAGGAGGCTAGAGAGAGGATGGTCCAAGTGCATGCCCACATTTCATGAAAGAAGACAGACTGGCTATACCACGTGATAAAGTGTGATGACAAGCCAGGCAGGCCCCAGGCATGGGAGCAGTGCCGCACTTGTTGGGGAAGGATTCCAGGAGAAGCTTTCTAGGGAGGGTTTAAGGAGTGGAGATCTTAT
The DNA here is from genome assembly GCF_011762505.2 of Arvicanthis niloticus. NCBI lineage: Eukaryota > Metazoa > Chordata > Mammalia > Rodentia > Muridae > Arvicanthis > Arvicanthis niloticus. Next base: position 37,326,813 of record NC_047670.1, on the reverse strand, counting down.
CAGTTCATAGCTCCATTCTGGTCTGTTTTCTTCCAGCCAGGGTTATAATTTTGTGTGACTAGAGAAGACTGAAGATGGTACACAAACAAGCACTATCATTTTCTTAGTAACTCCCCCTTTTCCTCCTGATATGGATATGCTGATATGGTATTAGACACCTAGGTTTTATATTATTATGCATAACCCACATAGGTCATTACACACACACACAAACACACACATGCATGCATGCACACATACACTCAAAAATTATGACAAAGTGCAGTGGTCATTTTACTACACTAAAAGTGATCTCTTTTCGGAGGACCTTAACTCAACTTGCCCTGAAAGTAGCACAGCTGGTCCAGTACAGTGAGGATTCAAGACCTTCTCTGTCTTGAAGGAGCTGAGGTATTACAGGAGGTGCAGCTTGTGCTATCACCCTGGTACCCCCTCTTTGATGGTTCACCCAGGCACATGACTCATTATTTGCAAAATGAAAGTGACAGATCAGCTACTATGTAAGGGTTACAATTGGCATATGCATCCCAGTTCCCAGAGTGAATCCTGACATGGATTACACACTCAGAGATGGGTGACTCTCCCTATCTCTGTCTCTTTCTCACTTACACACAGACACACACACACACACAAACACACACCATTTACTCATATGTACATACTAGTAGCTTCCTTCAAAGTGAGCATACATACATTTCAGGGTCAAGGCCGTAAATACAGATAGCACCATTTATGGGTAAACCTCTTCTTAGCTTCCTGGCTGTTCTCTGCTTGCTTTGCCTATGAACTTCTCTTTTATTAAGATAATTTTGTTAACCATTTTTTAATGATCAAAAGTAACATGTCTCTAATGTAAAATAAAGAGTCAATGTGTATGAAGTAAACAAGATGCCCCTTTGGCTGGCTGTTCCCTCTCCCTCTCGCCTGCTGTGTTTCTTGGGTATCTCTGGTAGATTTTCTTTTCTTTTTCTTTTGTTTCTGTGTTTATATCTTATACATACCTTTCAGTTTGGGTTTTGGTTTTTTACTAAGATTACATCATGCTATTGATATGACTCAATTATTTTTTCATCAATAAGTTACAACTTTTGTATTAGAATACAAACTATCATGAATCTGGTTCAATAGCTAAGGAACACAGTAAAGTCTTTCTTATTTGCCAATTCTTTTGTTGATCATGTGAAGTGTCTCCAATGGTTTATAATAATGAGTGATTCCACATGCCTTTTGCCGCAACAATTTCTGGTGTGTGTGTGTGTGTGTGTGTGTGTGTGTGTGTGTGTGTGTGTATGTATGTATATATGTGTGTGTGTAGAATATAATCATTGACATGAAATTTCTGGGTAAAAGTTATGCATAACTTAGCTTTGATAAGAATAGCCATGTTGCCCTCTATAAAAGCCTGCAGGTTTTGGGGGAATACTTATAGTATTCTCAAGTGTTTGAAAGTACTTGCTCACTGACAGATTTTAAAAAATACTCCATTGAAGTTTACATTTCTGTTTCACATTTACCACCTGGTCACATGTGTCTTGGCAAGAATTTAAATTAGTGGTTCGCCCATATTCTACGGCAGACACTTGAATGTTTACCAAAGCATTTGTTTATTGGCTCAGTGCAGGGAATCTAGAATCTAATCAATGAAGCAGAGAGGCATGGGATGCTAGATATTAAAAATTATTCTTCTTTTAAAATGTGTGCATCAGAGTGTGCCATCCACCACCTCACATCAATCCATAGCTTCCAGCGGTATGTAGCATGACGTCTTAGCTCCCTACAGTGGCCTGGTGGTCTGCACAAGCTCATCTCCTTACACGTGGCCTTCTTATTGCAAGGGTAAAGTCCATCTAGGGTACTCTTTCTTTTCCTAAACACACCAAGGCCTTTTTCCATGTCTTGAAGCAGGATCGTTCAGCCTGCCTGACCACTAACTTTCCTGACTACTATTTCCTGCATAAGAAATAAAACTGCATGAATGCTCCTTCTCACATACCTGTGTGTCCCCATGTAAGGAAACTAAACTATCTCTAGGCAATTCTGTCTTGTATGGTGTACGCTGATGTCATCTCATCTGATTTCCTTCCTTCTGATTCATTTATTGGAGGGGAAATAAACTTGTTAGTATCCACTAAATGGATCTGACAACTTATTAATGCAAGACCCAGTGTTTGCAAAACAGAGCCTGAAGCATGCCCAGGTTTCTTCCCTCTGGATGGCAGAGGCCTTGGCTCTCCTTCAAGCCTTTCATGTCTCCATATAAATATAATCCTACTTTGTTGTGCTTGCCCACTTCATTATTCCAGCACCAAACTTTATTTATTTCCTTCATACCAATTTTTAACAATTATAATTACCTACTTCTACAACTTTTATATCACTGTGTTGTATGTCTCTCCCCACTGGATGAAGGGCAACAATCCTGTTTGCAGTTTATGGCACAGTATATCCAGCATGCAAGCTAGTGCTTGGAAAATAGTAAGTGCTCAATAAATACTTACAAATGAACAACCATGCTTGTATTTTACACACAGTGAGAATGTGTTTCCCTTTGTGCCACATCCAAGCAAGTTCTCCGTATTCTGCTTCTGCTTTAGATCATAGAAAATGTCTCACTGAAATTTTAAATCAGGAGCTCCTCAGCTCTCTCCCTCTAAATAAGAAATCAAAAGGTAGCAATGCTTACTCTGTCTTCAGACACCGAATGCGTGGTCATTAAGAGTAGGGACTGCAAGGAAGATTGCTCATCCAGCTTTACCTACCTCTTCATCCCAGAAGGACAAAAACAAAATGAAAATTTAAAAAAAGAGAAAGGTACAAGTTGATTTTTTTTTTTTTTTAAAGAAATCATAACCAGTATCTGGGTAGAACTGTGCATTTCACCTGACGGTTTTGCAAACATCTAAACCTCACTGGAATCCCACCGAAAAGGTAAGAAGATTTGGGATTATGATTATATTGCTGCGAATCTAAGAAGTCTCCTAGTGCCAGGTCCTCTTACCTCATCCCATTTCCTCCATACTGGCCCTGAAAGGAGCTGTAATCCCCACTTTATGGGCAATGTTGAAGACTAGGTAGGTAAGGTAGCATGGCCAGGACTGGTAGCATGGGGTGCGACTGGCAAAGCCAGTTTTTCTGCTTTCCAACCATGTGGTAACATGATGATAGACATGTTCTAAAATTTTTTTCCTCCAAATCAGAAGGATACCCACAAATTCCCAGACCCTGTGATTACTTTACCTTAGTGGATACAATGAACTGAGGGTGTAGAGATGAGTTTATCCTGCATAAAGTCCTCTTAAGAGTTCTTGTAAGAAGGAGATGGGAGGATGCGGCTGCTGGCACGTAGCATTGTGCATTAGAACTCCACTGTTTCGATTCTGAATGATAGCTGATTGTGTGTATATAGAATGCTTTGTATACCTACTATTTGACACTTAGCTGCTGCTGCTTCCTCCTCCTTCTCCTCTTCTTTCCAATCTCCCTTTTCTCCTCCTTCCTCCTTTTCCTCCTTTCCTCCTTTTTCTCCTCCTCCTCCTTCTCCTCTTCCTCCTTCTTCTACCTTTTTGGCCTTTGATAATAAGGAACAGCCAATGGTATGATGAGATTGGCCACCTACTGCTTTTGAAGATAGAGGAAGGAGTCAAGGCACCAGAGCAACTTCTAGGAGTAGGGAAAGCATGCATACAGAATTACCCATGGAGCCTACGAAATGCCAGGCAGCATTTCTAACAATTTGAATTTAATCTACTGTTACCTGTGTCTGACCCTGAGTACTAGAAAATACAAAATAAAACATTTATGATGTTGAAGCCTACCAGTTTGGGCTAATTTGCTGTAACTATCCACTGTGTTTGCTCCTAAAACTAGTGGACTGAATGAGGTCGTTGTCCATTCCTGTGGTTTACCATCTGCAGATTCTACCAGCCACAAGTTACAATTATTTTGGAAAAATAATTGCCTCTATGCTGCAAACATTCCTTTCTTGTCATTATCCCCATATAACACAGCATGTGAATATACATAGCATTTGCACTATATTAGGTAGTATACTTATCCCAGGTATCCCAGGGGTGTGTGTGTGTGTGTGTGTGTGTGTATGTGTGTGTGTTGAGGGGTGCTATAAAATTTATAGAATGGATGGGAGCATCTTAAAATGTGGGTGTTTGTGGAACCAGTTTTGCATGGATAGAAAAGGATGACTATGTTCATCAGACACCTGCTGAGCAAGCCTTATGCCCACAGTAGCTTAGAAGCTTAAGAGCCTATAATGAACTTGCAAATATCTGATGCTCCTTGAAATACTAAAACTGATTTACCAACGAGAAAACTTAGGCACTGAGGAAGAATTGGCAATGCTTCCTAGTGGCACACGTGAAGGGAGTCACTACAGACAGGTGCCAATGCAGTCAGGTCCCAGATTGTGACTGTGCAGCTGGGAAGTCACCAGGTCCAGAAGTCACAAGGAAAAACGGTGCAGTGCATTTTCCTAGGTTTCTAGGGTCCCATACATTCAAACAAGCAAAACCCAAGCTTTCTACTTTTAAGAGTTTATTTTGTACTTTGTTTCCTAACAGAGGTAAAATGTGTAAAATTCACCATTTAAACCAGCTCAAATGTCCAATTTAGTGAAAATCACATAATTCACTATGCTGCACAGCCACCACCATGTAGTTTTGGAACTCTTCCATCTGTAGAAATGGAAAATCCATATAAATTTTGTAGCTGCTCCCTAGCCCCCTTCTCTCTGGTTCTGGAAACTACCAGTCTATTCTCCATCTTTACAGATATGCCTAGCCTGGATTTTTCATGGACTCATACCATATGCAGCCCTTCATTTCTGAATGCTTCTAGTTAGCATGTCTCAACAATTCAGCTGTAGTACACTATGTGTCTGTTCTTCATTCTTCTCTGTGGCTGGACTACGTCTCTGTGGTTTATAACACATGTTGTTCACTCATTCATCCATTGATGGAAATTTGAACTATTTCCATCTCTTCACTGCTGAGGGAAATAATGCTATGACTATTGATTAGCATGTAGGTGTCTGTCTGAATTCATGATTTGTACTCTTTTCTTTGGGGAATATCAGTAAAAATAAAATCGGTGGGCCATATGGTGATTCTATGATTAAGTTTTTGAAGATTGGCCAAAGACTTTCCACAGTAGTTATATCATGCTTTTAAAAATCATTTTTAGTTAATTACATCTAATATACAATGCTTCCTATTTTCTTAACTGAAGCTACTCATTATAATATCATTTTCACATTTCTTAGCAACTTTCTATAGCCAGGAAAACTAAGGTCAGAGAAAGAACAATTTCATTACATTTTTAATTTGGAGGCAAAAGCATTCTGGTGATATCATTGGTAATAAAAGTTCACTCTTGTATAAAGTGCCAAAGTACCAGGCATTCCCAAAAGCAGCTTTTTTTTTTTTTGTTTGTAAACTTATTTAATCCTACACGGAACGTTAAGAAGTACATGAAGGTGTTTATTATTAATCTCTCCATGCTACAATTATTGTAAGAGATACTAGTTATTTCTTTCATTGTGACCAAATACCTGATGTGAAACAAAGAAAGGAAAGGAGGGAGGGACAGAGGAAGAGAGGGAGGGAAGGAGGGAGGGAGGAAAGAAGGAAGGATTTGTTTTGGATCATAATTTGGCTTACAGTTTAAGAGATACAGTCCATCATGGGGAGGGAGGCACAGGGTCAGGAGCATGTTATGGCTAGTTATGTTCTGCCCATTGCCCTCAGGAATCAGATGAATGTTTATGCATGGATGCCTTGCCCCTCATCCACATATTACTCAGCCCAAGACTCTGGTACATTAGACAGTATAGTCCATGTTCAGAAAGGGTCCTCAGTTAATTCTTTCTGGAAATGCCTCTGTACTTTACCCCACCCTGGACACTCACACACCACCACACACCTCGCTATTTCTCAATCTGGTCAACTTGAAAATAGAATTTAGCCACCACATATTTTAGACACATATACAGGTCCTATAACTTGACAAACTCTACTGAACTATATTCTTTGTTCATTTTCTAGAACAGCTGTTCTCAACATTTGGCTCACGATCAAGCAAGATTCATGTTACCTGGAAAATTGCTAGTTAGTTTTTGGCCTAGCTCAGATCTAGTAAGTCCTCAGATCTCAGAGTAGCACTCAGCTACCTGATTTAATAAGACTCCAGGGGTCTCAGAGTACTCAGGTTTGAGAATTTTTATTCTAAGATATTTCCTTATAGAATTAAACTAAAACTTTCAGATAAAATATAGGATACCCGGTAAAATATGAATTTCAAGTTACGAATGTATTTTGGATTTTTCATTATATATGTATATATTAGCAGTATATTAAATAAACATTTAGTTTGTCAAATATGCAAACTTTAGTATGCAGAGTTTTGTCGTCACAGGCATTTGACAATGGTTTACAAAGTTCTACCCTTTGAAGGATACTTGCAAGTGGATCAGCTAACCATCTGTAGATGCATCACAGTTGTCAGTTACATAGGACATTGTGAAGCCCACATTGTCCTGATGGTATGCAAAGGTAACAGAAAAAGATTAAAGATGGATGGATAAGAGGGACAAGAAAGGTCAAGGAGAAGAGCACAAAAAAGTTGCAAGTTGGTGAAAATTGCCATTAAATTCTCTTTCTGTTTAATGCAGACACTCTGGACATAATCTAGGGTGAACACAGCCCTGAGAAGCTTTAGCTGGGAGAAGAGATATAGCTCAGTGCACAGAGGACCTACAGGTAAGGAGAAAGTGTAGTACTTCATGAAGTCTTCTTGAAAGGGCTGTGGGAATGAGTCTAGGACACACAGTGTGGCTACATCAAACACAGAAATCAGGTTCTGTATATAAGGTGTCCTGCCTTTTCCTAAGTCCCCATGTCCCTTAAGTGTAAGGTTGGAAATTGTGGGGCTGGAAGCCCCAAAAGAGACTCAAGAGGCAGAGATCTTCCCCAAACTTTGGGTCAAGTTAGCATGGAGAAAAAGTTAGATGGCACTGTAAAATTCCATGTGTCCTTTAAACATTTAGATTGTGAATTCAGTTCCCTAAAGGAAATAACTGAGGTAAGCTTTTTTTCTTCTGGGCTCATGCCTGAGGGCCACAGCTGCCCTGTCTTCAGCTATCCTGCAAGTATCCTTGGTTCAAGGACTATCAGGATGGGCAGAGCAGTACACCTAATTTTACAATAGGAAAAGTAGGCTTTTGTACCACTTGATATGGAAGGTTCTAATGAACTTCCAAAAATCCATATTTTTAAACAAGGAATAAAGAAACATTATTGACTGGGGCGGGAAAGAATAAATATTAATTCTATCATGGGTCTGGATTTGTGATTGTGAATTTACAAAACTGACTCTTAAGTGAAATGCCATCTCCATGTGAAAAAAAAAGTGCAATAAAAATGTTTCATTATTCATCTTCTATCTGATGAAACCAGTGACAGAGACAACAGAAATCTATCCCCCAACCTATCCCACCCCAAACCCCCAGTGCTAAAAGCACAAGATCAAGGTGTTTGCAGGGATGGATTTTAGCGATGTCCCTTGTACAGGCAAGTTTTTTGCTTGTGTCTTCTTCACACTATCTTCTATCTGTCTGTGTCTAATTTCTCCTTTTTAATAAGATACCTGTCATCCTAAATTAGAACTCATCTTAATAACCTCATTTAATCTTGATTACTTTTCTAAAGAATTTGTGCAAATGTGGTTACAATCTCAGAAGCTAAGTATCAAGACTGTGACATACCAACTTTGGGGACCACAACTGAGCTATAAAACAGAGGGGGCTAGTAAAAGAAGTGCTGGATCCACCACTTATAGCTGTAAATCCTCTGTCACCTTCACGGGGAGTCTTTTTAACTGAAACATCTCCATGTTTCCTGACTCTGACAAGTATGTGTCCTCAAGACCATCTCTTTATTCAATGAGGACATCTCATTGGTATCCAGCAGCTACTTCTGTTCAGTCATGTTAAGTGCTATGGTCAGATCTCTGAAAGAGTCAGGCAAAGATTCATTGTCACATGAACTACCCACTCTAGGAAAGAGACAGAATAATGAACTGAGATGGGAAAAATATAAATGTTACATAGTAAATTAAAATAAGATAGTTTCATGAGATAGTTATTTAGGAGAGGCAACGAAATGATATTATAACCAAGATTATTATTTGTTGTTGTTCCTTTGTTTTTGTTTTTTTCAAGACAGGGTTTCTCTGTGTAGCTCTGGCTGTGCTGTCCTGGAACTCATTATGTAGACCACACTGGTCTCAAACTCACAAAATCCACCTGCCTCTGCCTCCTGAGTTTTGGGATCAAAGGGATGTGCTGCCACTGCTCATCTTTAAAGCTAAGATACTTAAAGGTGAGGAGAGGCAACAAAATGATATTTTGAGGGAAAAAGAGCCCCAGGAAGATGGAGCATAAGTATCCTGATGTAAGGTGTTTAAAGTCTTCAGCTGAAGTGGGTATAGGAAAGATTGGCATAAGAAAAGATGGCCATGTGCTACGAGCCTAGCTCTTTACGGTAGAGGTGCTCATGTACCTCTTTATGAAAGTCTCATACTATCTGAAAGATAGAAAAATCTTACAGGATAGGTGACTCTTCTGTGGTCAGATATCAGTAAGACCGGGTCAAAGAATTGGCTCAATAATTGTAAACAGATTTTGATTTTACAATTTTGGAAATAGAATTTCATGAGCAAACATCAGCGTGTGTTGTCAGCATCTTAGCAACAGTCATACTGGATAAAGCATTTGTTACTCCTTTATCATACGTGGTTGGCTAAGCCACTCATCTTATCTTATAAATAGTATGAGTGCACATAGAGAGTCAAGTGTGCTTTGGTGGATCGTGACTAAAAAGATAAAAAACCTACATGGAAAGAACAAGGACTTCTGCCTATTGCTTCCTTCTCACGTGCCAGCATGTCTCATATATACAATATACATTTATTGGTGAATTAATGTAACTGCAAGCAGTAACGTGAATCTTTGAGTTTTGGGATAGTAAAGTATTTGAATTTTACTACAAATGGAAATCTTTTATTTATTTATTTATTTAAATTGGGAACGCAACTTGATCTGGCTTGTAATTTTAAAGGCTCAGTATAGTTTCTATAATTGGGTTGGTTTTATTTGGGGGTAAGCAACGAAGAATGGAAATAAGGGTCATTTCAAGTAGCTTCATAATTAATAATGACGGGATGATAATAATGGAAATACCAGCAGGCTCAGGATGGAGTCTGCGTAGATCTGCAGATGGGTTGTGGGAGAGAGAGAGAGAGAGAGAGAGAGAGAGAGAGAGAGAGAGAGAGTCTCAGAGGAATGGAATTGAAAGCATAAAGGATGGCTTGTGGCTGAAGAAATACGTGATGGGGATGTTAGCAGGAAGGCAAAGAGTGTGATGTTAGAGATGAAAGAGGTTTTAGAGGTTACCTGGGTAAAGGGAATGAGTGAGTTCAAATGCAAATGTTTCCCACAAGCATAAGAGATCCATAACCCTGCAATTAAGAATATTAGGGGACCGAGAAGACTTCAACAGTGTGTGCTGGTTAAAAAGCTAGAAGTTAACATGTGAATAACAAAGACAGTAGGACACATTCCATAGCATGATGAGATTAAGGAAAGAACATGCTTTCGATACTTTTTGTGGTGTCCAGCAGTATAGACAATGCTCATTTATAAAAGGGTGTGTTTCCAAAGTATGACTCACTGGATTTCACATTTGACCTTTGTAGCTACCCCTTAAAATGTTACTATCATCCTTCTGGAGTCGGTGAAGAAAGTGAGCCTCCGGTGATGAGAAATAACAGTTTCACTGAGCGTATACTGTATGTTTGCCCCATTGCTTGGAACTTGCAAATGCTAATTCATTTCATTATCACTGAAGCCTGGGAAATAGCCTTGTTTTAAGTGCAAAAAAAAAAAAAAAATGCTTGTTTTGCTTGCTGGGCCTTGTAGTGCACACCTTTAATTACTTACTCTGTGAGTCTGAAGTCAGCATCATCTAAATAGTGAGACTGTCAAACAAACAAACAAACAAACAAACAAAACCATATAAATATATAAATAAGTAAAGAAAATGTGTGTCTAACCTTTATAACAATTTTTTGTGGACACTTTATTCTGTTTTTAAAGTGTAAATGGAATATATTGAATGCCATCTTTGACTGAGAATTCAAATGTCTAGCCTTGCTAATATTTATTCTTTCCCACCCATGTGCGTGACTTACTTCTCTTTTGCAAGATCTCCTCTCTTACATTGGTTAAATGTCTTCCTATCCCATTGCTTATACAGAATTCATAACCTGGGTCTTCCACTTCCTAGACATTGGAACTATGAGAAATGCAATTTTCTCATCAAAATGTAGGCTGCAAAACCACTGACTGCTAAAAACTTGTGAAGATTACATGGAACCACATAAAGAAAACAGTTTACCCATGGGAAGAAATTGGGTATGTTTTTAGAAATTTGTAAGATACAACATGAATAATATTAGGATAATATAGGTCAGTGTTAGTAGATGAGAGAGAGATGGGGAGACCAGGCATGGTGGCACAGGCCTTTAATTCCACCATTTGGGGAAACAAACACAGGTGGATCTCTTTGAATTTAAAGCCAGCCTGGTCTATAAAGTGAGTTCTAAGAAACACACAGACACACACAGACACACACACACAGACACACACACACAGACACACACACACACAGGGAGGGAGGGAGGGAGGGAGGGAGAGAGAGAGAGAGAGAGAGAGAGAGAGAGAGAGAGAGAGAGAGAGAGAGAGAGAGAGCTCTTTCCTCTACATAGGAAGGAAAACCTGTAACCAGAATATATTGTATGGAAAACATCTATTTTCAAAAGAAGAAACAAACATGTAACTAGAAGTCAGCCATCTACAGCTCTGAAGCAGGTGCTTATCAGAACCTGACAATACTGCCTCCTGAACTGAGATAATGAACCAGCTCCTGACCATGTCTACGCTGTCTAACCTGTGGGAGTTTACTCTAACAGTCTCTATCCATTTGTTTTCCATGACAATCATGGAAGGTCTGTTTGGCTTATCTCACAGTTTGGGATGTCATTATAGTCTGGATGTGAAGTCATCCAAAAAAGGTATATAGAATGAAGCCCTTGTTTCCCATAGAGAATTTTTCAGAGGTGGGGTTTTAAGAAGTGATTGGAGGATGTCGAACATTGGAAGCATACTTTATAAATGCATTCCACCTCCTTTGCATTCCTGGCTGACATAAGGTAAATGTTTTATTTATTCTAGACACCATACTTTTCTTCCCCACCGTGCTACCAGCCAAACATGAGTTGAAATGTCTAAAACCACCATCCAAATCCTTCTCCCTCAAGTTGTCACAGAGACAGAACTCTAACAAAAAATTCAGGGGTGTGGACTGTTATTGGCTTAGCTCTGGTGAGGGTTCCCTTGCCTGTGTTGTACCATAGTAAGGGCATCTCTTGAAATAAAGACCAGAATAAACAGGGGGTCCACAACCCCTCCCAAGGCCACATACCCATTAACATAAGGATTTCTCATTAGGCATCGCCTTTCTAGGGTTCAAAACATTTTCTCGTACCACATCTCTGAGACTAATATTTGGGGATTGTCTTAGTTAGCTTTGTCGACTTGATACAGACTAGAAGCACATGAGACTAAAAATGTTGATTGAGGAATTGCCTAGATGAGATTGACTGGTGAATATGTCTGTGGGCTTTGTCTTAATTGTTACTTAGTGGTATAAGGGGATTCAGTCCACCTTGAGTAATACCACACTGAGGCAGGTTTTCCTGGGCCATGTCAGAAAGCCAGCTAAGCAAAAACCCATGAGAAAGCCAACAAGAAGTATTCCTCCATGGTGCCTGCTGTTTATCTAGGCTATGAGTGAGTTACTTGGTTGGAGGTAATGCTGTGTGGAATAGCAAGTAGTCCTGCCTTCAGCTTCCTGCCTGGGCTTTGATGGACTCTGATCTAGACTTGCAAGACAAAGTAAATTCTTTCCTTTCTAATACTGCATTTATTGGATTTATCACAGCAACAGAACAGGAGGCAAACAATATCCAAACCAGAGCATAATCCAAACAGGATAAGATATCCATAGTACCAAGCACAGGGTGATTTCCTGGGGAAATGCAGATGCATAAGCAAAGGACACATTTTATCTCCTTATAAGTTTTATAGCAGTACTGATCAGTCCCACAGGTATTCACCATCCCAGCTAGTAAAGAGATGCTTCACTGAAACCCACCCTGAGTCATCTTGTCCTCCCACCTCACTAGCCACTTGGCTTTTCCTTGGTGACTCTTAAAGATACCCCTACAACACAACTATTCCAGTATACGTCTGTAGAGGTAGGACTAAGAGAAGCTGCCTGCAGTAGTGTGCACAATTTTGGCTGGTTGGTAACTATTTAAAATGTTCATATCACTGTGTAATATTAGCTAGTAATTGTAGACACTATTCTTCTCATTTAGAAATGAGAAGGAAGCTGACAGAGGCAATTGTGTAACTTTGCCCAAGGTCACACAGCAAATAATGACTTAAGCTTGAGAGTGTTTAATTTCCCAAACCTCTTCCAGTCTCCGTAGATTCAAAGAACTTATGCTGAGCTTTGTAACCTTGGGCAGAGTCTTTGCCTAGAAGACAAGGGGCAGAGGGAGTTTAGAGTGTCTCTTTTGTCTTCTTGTCTAACTGGGTACTGAAAAGTGCCCTTAGAGAGAGACATTCTTTTTTTTTTTTTTTCTCTTTCTTTTCATAGCAAATAGTCAAATTCAGTGGTCTACTTTAGGGCAGAGATCAAACGCAATCAGTTAATTATTCACAGAGCTGGTGACTCTGCTCCTCTTTTGAAACTGGTAAACCAGTTGAGACAAGCCAGAATCATAAAGCTAGTTGAACAAACATTTTGAAAATAAATTTTGGAAGCATAGCATACAAATAGCCAAAGAACAAGAATGTGATCCAATGAAAACTAAGATGTCCATGGCCATGGGAGCCAGACAGATCCCTCTTCAATTAGCTGTGTTATTGGGAAGGTGGGTAATAAGTTACTTGGTAATCACTTGGAAAGTCAGAGCAATTACCTTGAGGTCCTATCTAGAGTAAGACACAATGGGTTTCAGCCCGGAAACCAACGCTTAGTACTAGGAATGAGATAAAATATTTAATGACCTACACTACCGCACAGGCAAAAAAACAAACAGTGTCACTATGAGTCAGCATCTCAGAAACACCCAGCATGCGCCTAGGTAATCCTTGCAGAGCCAGATCATAGGACTGAGGATTCTGTTACTTACCAACTAGTATGGAACAGGATACAAACAATTGCTTGGGAACTGGTTTGTTTTCTGTGGTAAAGATGAAGCAAAGTAAATGTAGAAGTTCCTTTCTCCTTTACTGTCCACTCTCACCCACTGAAGAGAACAATTAGTAGCAGATTTTTATGTCTTCTCTCTGGAAATTAGCCAGTTAGTCTTCCTACCATATGTGGAATTGTAGTTCAGTAAAGCTATTCACCATGTGTTTGCTGTGTGCCAACGAATGTATCAAGCATCTTGTATAGACTATACTTTACGTAATCCTCATGGCAACTCGTATTACCCAAATTACTGTCACCTAGATAAGTTAAATTCCCTCCCCCATTAAGGTAATAAGTAGGCAGGTAGAGAAAACAAACTTACAGAGTAATATATACCTATCTTGATCCTCAATACTGCAAATAAGGATTCTTTTTAAACACACACGGTGATTTGAATAGGAAATGTCCTCCATAATCTCTTGCATTTGCAAGTTTTTGGAGGTGACGTCTTACTAGAGGGCAGCCCTTGAGGGTTTGTAGTCTAACCACTTCCTGTTTCCTGTGTAAAGATGAAACTGTCTGTTGCCTGTGCAGCGGTCTAGTCATTAAATAATCTATCTCATTCCTGGTATTAGGCATTGGTTTCAGGGCTGGAATCCATTGTATCTCACCCCAAATAGCTCCTCAAGAAATAACACATATTATTGTTTTGTATAATAACACTATCTCTATTTTGGGTCTTTTGTTAGTTATTTTTCTGTCACTGTGGTAAAACTTTATGATAAAAAACAACTTACAGAAGAAAGAGTTTAATTTGTGTCCCAGTTCCAGAGGGTTAGAGTCCATAATGGCAGAGACAGCATGGCAGCAGGTGACAAGACAAAGAAGCTGATTGGCCACATCCTTTATCATCACATAGGAACCAGAAAGTGCCAAGGCTATAAACCCTCAAGGTCTGCCCCTCAGTACCATTCTTTCTCTAGCAAAGCTCCACATTCTATATGTACCATATGCTTGAGGCTATAGGGAACATTTCTTATTCAAATAAACACAGATATTTTTTAAAAAATTCCTTATTTGAAGTATTGAGGATCAAACGTGGGTCTTTTGCACATGGCTCTACCACTGAGCTACAACTCCAACCTACAGTTTAGATCTTGAGTGTCCCCCAAATGTACATTATTTGAAGGCTTGATCATAGCCCGTGACATTATTGAAAGATGATGGAACCATTAACAGGTGGGGCCTAGTAGTAAGGAAACAATAGATCTCTGGGCATATGTTTTTGGAGGGGCTATTGGGACCTATCTTAGTCACTGTTCTATTGCAATGAAGAGGTACCATGGCCAAGGGTAACTATTATAAGAAAAAGCATTAACTGGGAGTTTGCTTACAGTTTAGAGGTCGAAACCTCTGGACTAATACATTATCATCATGGCAGGAAACAGTGAAATGCAGATAGATAGATGGTGGAGCAGTAGCTGGAAACTATATCTTGATCCTTCAGCAAGGAGAGAGACGAGGCACTTCGGCATGAACTTTTCAACTCTTAAAGCTTACCCCAAGTAACACACTTACTCCAATAAGGCCACACCTCCTGATCCTTTTCATCCTTTCAGATAGTACCAATTCCTAGTGACTAAGCATTCAACTATATGATTCATGGGGGCCATTCTCACTAACACCACAAAAGATCCTAACCCCTTCCTGTTCCTGCCTGTTGGTTTTCTTCCTGTCCCCACGATATGAACAGGTCTCACCCTTCCTGTGTTCTCACTATGATGGATTGCTACTCTTTATGTAACAGTAGGTACCAAAGTGACAAGGCCCAGCAAACATGGGCTGAGACAAACATCTGAAATTGAACTACACAACCCTTTCTCTCTTTATGTTGATTTTTGTCTCAGAAATGCCTTATAGTTATATCATTAGAAGACTAACCAATGCATGCTATTTCGTGCTTCTATAGCATTTTAAATGAAGGAATCATAGAACATATACTTTAGTCATCAGTCATTGAAGTTACTGCAATATATTCTAATAATCACTATTATTAAGCTGGACTGCATGCCTTGGTTACTTGTCTTTGAAGTTTTAACTTTTATTTGTTGTCCGCTTTGCATCAGGAACTCCTCATTTTCATATGTGTCTTGTGAATTCATGACAATAACCACGCCATGGGAATAGTAATCATCCATTCTTCATGAAAGGGTCCTGAAGCTCCAACCATGACAGTGAGTGACTGAATGTGAAATTGAGCTAAGTCTCCCTTACTTCAGAATCTAAACATAACTATCATCAGAGGACCTTGCATCGCTGCCCGTGAAGAATTTTGGAAACCTTCAGAATTTTCTTCCAATATTATATGTTATTTTGTGTATTGCTCTCACTCAGATGCAGTTTACCTATAAAAGAGAAATAATAAATACCAACTGATAAGACATATATTACATATTAAATTCAAGTATTCATGTACTCATATATTAGAGTCTATTATATTGGAAGAGAAGTTAGTGGGAACTGACTAGGGTTGAAGTGCTCATAGGGATGAGGTTCTCAGGATGGGATTAGTGATCTGACAAGAAAAGCTTATGTGTTCATGCTCTCTCTCCACCGCCCTCATGTGAGGTGTTCATCTCCAAGCCAAGATGAGGACCCTCACTAGATCTCGCCCACCCATGTTGACATCTTGATCCCTGACTTCCAGCCTCTAGAACCGTGAGAGACAAAACTGCTCTGAAGCATGCTTACCCTATGGCATTGTTGTTATAGCAACAAGAACAGACTAATATACCTACTTTATAAAATTATTAGGAAGATAAATAGCAACCGCAAGGAAAAACACACAGACTAATTTTTAACATTAATCACTGAGTTATCACCTGCCAGATTTTATTCCAAGAGCTTTATGTGTATTTTAGCATCCTAAGATCATCATTCTTAAAAGCCTATTCGACTTAACTTAATTCTTTATGGATTTGAGGATAAGAAAGTCAGAGTGCTTCCCTAGGAGGGCTAAGAGGGGATTCTTGCTTCTTCCTAATTTCTGGAAGCTATAGGTATCTCCTGGTTTGCAGCCTCAATTAAAACTCTGCTCCCATAGATACACATTACTCTTCTTGGATGTTTGTATTTACACAGGGCCATATTCTTAAAAGGCAATGTGTTGCATTGGAAGAAAGCCCTACCTTACTCTGGTATTACGTCATTTGAACTAAAACCTTCCAGGATGACCTTATTTTCAAATCAGTCATTATAAAAGTAACTTTTATTCACCCGTTGTAATTTGGAGGCTTAGTGCCTTCATCTGCTCATCTGCTAACCTAGGCCTAGTCCTGGAAGCTGGGCTATGGGACTCAAAACCACTCTTCAAACTGATTGATTCAATTTCACTTCTCTGAGTTTCTCCTAAATTGCTTTGCTTGGCCTCAAACCGACTTTGGCAATATGTTATAATTTTCTGGCTCCTTCTTCTTCTCTGGCTCGTTCTGTCTTCATCTATGTCTAGTTTATTATCTCTCTGCAAAAGCAATTTGTACTACTATCCCAGTAAAAATTTGCCCTCTCTCTCTCTCTCTCTCTCTCTCTCTCTCTCTCTCTCTCTCTCTCTCTTTCTCTTCACCGCCCTTCAAGTAGCTTCCCTTTCTTCTCTCTTCTTCTGAAAGTTGGGAATATCCTATTCTGTCAGATCTTTCTCTGATTCATCAATTTCTCTGCCACTTAGTCAGACATCACTTTCTAACATGGGTGCTTCGTTCTAAAAACTAAATTTACCTTCACTGTTTAGGATTAAAAGTGAGTACTAAGGGTTTGTCTGTATTCCAGGTATGTATGTGGTAAAGGCTGAGCCACACCACAACTAGAAACAGTTTTTGGTTTTTTGTTTGTTTGTTTGCTTGTTTTCAGTAAATAACAATCTTGGGTTTCACTGTATATTCAAGTATGCTGTAATAAATCACAACCTGAGATACTTTGATTTAGGAGTTCACCATTCATTTTCTGGAGGAAAATAATGTCAATATATAGCAACACATGTTGCCTTATCTAATATCCATGGCAACCCAGTGATGCAAATATTATCATGCATTTCTCTGCTAGTGATAGAGATATTGAGGCTGAAAGGGTTTATGTATCTTGTCCAAAATTGTATATGAATAAGTGAGTATATATGGTTTACTGTTTCTTGGCAAGAAAAGTTTGGAGGCTGTCCTAGTTTACTTTCTATTTCTGGAAAAACTTGGGAAAGGCTTTATGTTGACTTACAACTCCCAGGTCACAGTCTATCACCAAATGAAGTCAGAACAGAAGCTCAAGACAGGAACTTGGAGGCAGGAACTAAAGCAGACCCTGGAGGAGTTTTGCTTACTGGCTTGCTCAGCTATCTTTCTTACATAACCCAGCTCCTCTAGTCCAGGGATATTACTGTATACAATGGGATGCACCCTATTACATCAGTGAAAAATAAGAAAAATACACCATGAGTCCTGAGAGGTTAGTCAACAGTTGACCACTTACTGCTCCTTCAGAAGACCTAAGTTCAATTCCCACCATCCACATGGCAGCTTACACCAATAGTAACTTCAGTTCTAGGGTATCCACCACCCTCTACTGGCTTCGCCTGAGGCTGTTCGTAGTGCACAGAGACATGTAGGCAAAACACCCATAAGATAATCATAAAATAAGATAATAATTTATAAATTTAAAAAATAAAAGAAGAAAATGACTAATAGAAATGCCCATAAGACAGTCTGGTGGAGAAAGTTGCTCACTTGAAATATTCTATTTACAGGTATGTCTAGGATTTTGTCAAGTTGAAAAAAAATAATAAAGAAAAGGAAAAGAAAGAAAGAAAGAAAGAAAGAAAAAAGGAAAGAAAAAAAGAAAGAAAGAGAAAGGAAAGAGAATATTATTATATCTGCTCATTTGTTATTTTGAAATCTCCCACAAATGACCAAATAGCTTGGAAAAGAGATTATAAAACTTGTTGAGAAAAAGATTAGGAAAATGTTTAGACTTTGTTCGAAATTCCTCCATCCATCTCTGTGGCAGCTTTGCTGTCACAGCACGAAAGCAGCCAAGCTGATATGTTAGTAAATGAGCATAAATCCAATAGCACATTCCAAGAAAGCATTATTTGCTAGCTAAGTAGTAGCTGGACTTATCCTTTGAGTAAATAGTTGCTAAGCTTTGCCCTAGAATCTTATAACACCAAAAGAATACAAGTAGATTTCATCTTACTTTGAGTGCCTGAATGTGGAGATCTCTCTCTACAGTGGCATTTCTTTCCTGTTTCTGAGGAATGCTGTAGCTTGTAATATATTTTCCTATCCCACCAAATGTAAACCAATAAAACACGGGCAAAGGTGATGAGAGAATTTATGTATTTTCCTGTTTTGTTTCAATCTTTCTTCTCTATGATCACCACGAGAGAAAGAACCTGAAGACAGGAGTTGAAATCCTCCAAGGCCAGTAAGATGTGGTTGATTCTCAAGTACACACACACACACACACACACACACACACACACACTTTTAAGTTGCTAAGTTGTGAGGTTGTTACCCAACATGACTCACCCAGTAATAATGCCTCCCCAAACAAAAGAACAGGCTTATTACCATAACAGGCTTTTCCTTTTAATGAAATTTACTCAGTGTTCAGTTGAGGGCCACCTACTTTCATGTTAAGATCTGAATCAAATGCAAGTGAATCTCCTGGCAGTGGACCATGTTTAAAATCATACTACTATCTCCAGTATGAACAGAACCTACAATAATGACAGTAAGAAAACACAGCAGCAGAGAAAGCACATGTCTTTGAGTCTCAGACCTAGATTCATGAGTAGACATTGCCTTGTGAACTTGGATAGGAGACCCAGCTGGTTTCACCATCTGTAAAATGGGACCAGAAACCTTACTCCTCTAGGTTCAGGAAGAAATTAAATAGCAAGGTCAAAAGAGGAACATGACATGCCACACACTGTCCTGGTGAGTCCAGTGAGGCTACTTGTGCTGTTGAATATCTAAGTTGAAACCTGAGTAAGGACTTTCAAGAAGTTTACTGAAGTCAGGTGAATTGCAGTATGGCAGTCACATAGTGGTTTCTCAATAGACATTCTTCCAGTGTCATTCTGGCCTCTTGAGGAGTGTGACAATCTTGTCAGTTTCATTGTCTAGTAGCAGGACCTTGTTGTACCTCCTCAGGGAAACTATAACATCCACAATAACCAAGTTTTCTTCTTGGGGGCTTTTGAAGTTTTCCTCTTCTGTCTGTATTCAATGCCCTTATTTTTCAGATTCGTGTTAATAAAAGCAACAGATGACAATATTAATCTTTGGTAGAAAAGATAAACTTTCACATAAGCATTCCTTGTATTAATTTCCTTTCTACTTTTAAATTTTAGTGTAAATATTTTATTTCTGTTTTGTTGTTGTTGTTGTTGTTGTTTTGCAACTGGGTCTTGCTATGTACCCTAGGCTGTCCTTTAACTACACGTCTCCCTAGCTTGGCCTCCCAAGTACAGAATTACAGGTTTGCATTCTCATCCCTGGAACTTTTAAATTTTCCTTTAACTCGGTTTTGTTGAGATACAATTGTGTTACCATCAAATGTAGAGTCTGTGTCTGAAGAAGAGTAAGAATTATATTACTTAAATGGGCCACACTCTATTCATCTGTTCAACAGCTGGTGGGCGTGTATATTTCTAACTCTTGGCCATTATGAATAATGGTGCTCTTTGATACCATCTTTAAGACCAAAATTTGTAAATTTTGTTAGTATGGTTTATTTATTTATTTTTTATTTTCCATATATATTTGGCCGTGTCTAAGAATCCGTTGCATAATCCAAGACTATAAAGACTAAAGCCTATGTCTAATCCTAAGAGATTCATTGTTTTAGCCCTTGTATTTAGGTTTTATGTTTGATATTTTATGTTCAGGACAGGTGTTAAGTAGAGGCCCCATTACATGTTTCACATGTGGAGATCTAACTGCCCAGCACGATTTGCCAAGATGCTATTCTTTCTTTATCAATGGTCTTAGCACTCTGGTGAAATGTCAATTCATACAGATGTAAGGTGTCCTTCTGGATTCCTCTCCTTTGACACATGTCTATCATTCTTTCCGATCCTCATTATCTTGACTACAGATTTGTTATGTTTTGTTGAAAGAGTGTGAATATTTAGACTGCTTCCTTCCATTCTCAGGCTCTTGGCTATTCTCAGGCCCCTGAAGACCCACTTACAGTTTAGGATGAACTTGTCAAATTCTGTAAAAATGCCAGGTTGAGTTTTGAATAAGATTGCATTAAAACGGCAGGGAAGCTTCGGAGTAAAGCTAAAACTGCCATCTCTACAGTTATGTCTTCCAAACTATTTACACGAGGTGTCTTACCATGTATTTATAAGTTCATTAATTTATTCATTCCCATTTTCTATTGTTTAGGGTAGTTTATATTTCTTTCATTGATTTTATTCTTTCATATTTGTTCTGTTTGATATTACAATAAATCAATTTCAGTCTTTCAGTCTGGCTGGATGCTATTATACAAATTCTGCCCTGGATTTTTTTTTTTGTCATTCAAGGATATGATCTTTCTCTATGGGGTGAGAACTCATGGACTCTGCATAGTGAGATGTAGAATTGGAGGATTACAGAAGCCCATCTCCCTGGGTCTTGTCTCTACTTCACAACTACTCATACACCTGGAGCAAAGAAAAGTACCTTTGAACATGAAGAGATAGCCAGTACTGTGGATCCAGTTCTGTTTATTTCATGTGAGCGACAGTAGGCCATGCGTCTTGTACATTACCACAGCTGCCCTGCTTCTTGGTTGCAATAGCCACACAAAGCCTGGAGAAAACAGATTTGCCACAGAAGCTCTTCATTTCTCTCCCTAGGAGAGAAAGGCATCCCTTTCAATGTAGATGGCTTTGTGAACTGTTGATTTAATAGCTGTCTAGAACTTCCAATCTGACCATCAGTGGAAGTGGCAAGCATGCACGTCATGCTGTGTACCTGGTCACGCTGGAATGACTTTCAGTAATTCACCATTAGCTGTTTATTATGGCTGTTTCACAGATGTATTAGCTGAAACCCCTCTCTCCACCCCCACCTCTCCCTGAGTGAGTGTTGATTTTATTATGAAATGGCATTGGGTTTTCTATTTTTTTCTATTGCAGAGATGATATATTTTTAAAATATTGTTCTAATTATGTCACATATCACATTAGTTGCTTTTAGTATTTTGGTGGTTTGAATGAAAATGCCCCTTATAGGCTCATAAGGAGTGGAATTATTTGAAAGAATAAAACATATGACCTTGTTAGAGTAGGTGTGGCCTTGTTGTATGTCACTGGGGATGGGCTTTAAGGTTTCCAAAGCTCAAGCCAGGCCTTGTGAGAAAGTATCTCGGTATCTTCTTGCTGCCTGCAATCCAGATGTAGAACTCTCACCCACACGACCATACTTCCTGCTATGACAATAACGTACTAGACCTCTGATCTGTAAGCCAGGCTCAATGAAATGGTTTTCTTCATAAGAGTTTCCATGGTCATGGTATCTCTTCACAGCAATGGCAACCCTAACTTAGATAAATATATTGCACAAACCTTACATTCCTGGTATAGGTTTCATTTGCTAATGGTATGTGACCTGTTTTTGTGCATTGGAGAATGAAGTTTGTGTTGTTGTTATGATTTTTAAATGTCTATATTTGTATGAAACATCATTTTTCTTTTGTTTCTATGCCTTTGCCTAGATTTGGTATAGGGGTGTTACGGACCTCATAGTCCTGGGCCCTGTGAGTCTTTGAAATTTAATTCCTTTGCCTTTATTCTTTTGTTTTGTTCTTTGTTTGAATAATCTGTATCGATGTGCTTTAAGCTTATTGAGTCTTTGCTTTTGCTTGTTCAAATATTCAATTAAGTTCCTGTAGAGCATTTTCTACTTCAGTTAACTTTGTTACGTTTGATATTGTGAAACAAGGCCTCACACAGTCCAGGCTGGCCATAGATTGGATATGAAGAAAGTTGTTTTCCTGCCTTTTCCTCCTCAATGCTGGGATTTCATGCCTGTATCACTGTTTCCAGCTCTAGACTTGTGTTTGATTCCTTATAATAATTTATATCTTTTCCCAATAACCAATTCAGTGGTGGCCTGCTCTCATGTTTTTTTTTAAAATTTTCTGAATACAATTTTTTTTATTTCTTCAAATATATTAATAATAACTATTTTTGTTTTTTGTTGGTAAGTACAG
The DNA here is from genome assembly GCF_011762505.2 of Arvicanthis niloticus. Taxonomy (NCBI): domain Eukaryota; kingdom Metazoa; phylum Chordata; class Mammalia; order Rodentia; family Muridae; genus Arvicanthis; species Arvicanthis niloticus. The sequence goes on along the minus strand of NC_047670.1, from coordinate 37,304,224 downwards.
TGGTTGTGCTTTGGCTAAGATTGTTCTATTGCCTGGTTTTTTTCCCTTTGTGTGTACTCCATACTTTCCCATTTCTTTATATTTCTAACTATTTTTTTTTAGAAGAAACTTTATTTTTCCATGACATTGGGCCAACTCTGAGAATCAGAATTTTACTCTCTCTTGGCTGTCATTATTGTTACTGATGGCTGTTATTGTGTGCTCATTAACTTCCTTTGGCCAAAAAGGAAGTATAAAGTAAAAATAAAGTCTGGATTTTTGTCATGTGTGGCCACTGAAATCTTCAAATAATTAACTTAGTGTTTAGCTAATTATTAGAAACAGATTTCCTAAAATATCTTAGTCTCTCTCTCTCTCTCTCTCTCTCTCTCTCTCTCTCTCTCTCTCTCTCTGTCTCTCTCTCTCTCTCTGTCTCTGTCTCTGTCTCTCTCTCTCTCTGTCTCTCTCTCTCTCTCTCTCTGTCTCTCTCTCTGTGTGTGTGTGTGTGTGTGTGTGTTAAGTTCAGTATACTGGCTAGTGGCACTCATACCTCTACCTTAGCCTCCACTTCCTGCCAATTCAGAGACTCGCAGCCGCAGTCGCTGAGAAGGGGGATCAGAACTATCAATTCACAAGTTTGTTGAGGACTACAGACAGTCCTAACAGTATCTATATGCTTCAAAGGCCCCTACAGATGTCACATAGGTCATTTGAGTTAGCCTGTTTGTAGTCCCAAGTGGTGTCACTTCCTCTAGCAGCTACAGATCTTTGTAATTGTCACTGCTCATGTTTGACAGCTATCCATGTGGGATGCTTATTTTCCAAGAGGATAATGACCTCTGAATTAGATCAAATGAAGACAATGGTCAAAACTAGAGCTTTTCATAGTTTCCAACAGATCAAATAGTACCAGTTCCCTGGAGAGATAAAGTTTCTGGGAAGCTCTGAATGCTTTTCTCTCTCCAGGGATCCCTTAGCTGCTAGTTTTTTTTAACTACCACGATTGTAAGGCTGATGGTTTTCAATGCTACCAATGGCCCGGAGAGAGGGTGATGGGGAAGTTATGTATGAAATTCAGTTATTTTCTTGAGTAATTGGCTCTTTGATTGCATCTTTAGTAAATTTCTAGTGCTCTGACACATTGACTCCGATAGTTTTCACTACTTTTCTCATTGCCTTTATAGAACAATGACTTTTAGGGGATGTCAATGTATTACTTCAGAATAGCCAACTAGGTAATAGCTGTCTATAACTATGCAGTACATTGGCATAAACATAGCAGCCAAATTATGCTAATTTATTGCCTCATAGTTTTTATAAATTAAATTGTCACAGAGTAACATATTTTTATAAAGAGACTTAAAAGTCCAGATCAACAATTTAGCTGGACTGCATTTTTCTTCTGGGAGTACTACTTATTTTTTTTTTTCACCTTCATTCAGGTTGTCTGTGGGCTTCAGTACCTTGCAGTTGTGAGAGGGGATAGCTTCCAGTTAGTCCTTGCTGTTAGAGACCATCCTCGAGTCCCTATCCCGCACCACACACCGATTAATGTGGCCAATAAAACCTCTCTTCAGTCTGTTCAAATGGAAGCTTATCTATATTACAACCTAATGATGTGCTGTTTGAATGTGAAGTGCCTCCAGCCCCCAGAGACCCATGCATCATTTAAACATGGTCCCCCAGCCAATGGGGTTATTTTGGGAGGGTGTGGAAACTTTAAGAGGTGCACCTTAGCAGGCAACCTCCTAGACCGTTTTTATTCTTTGCTTCATCTATGCCAGGAGGTAAGCAGCTTCTACCACAGGAACTCAGCCTTCGCATATGCCCAGAATCAGAGGAGCAGAGTGTTGTAGACCGAAATCTCCTGAAGCAGGTGTCAGAGTTTATTATCATTTTAAATAAACCTTTCCAAGTGTTTGCTATAGTCTCAGAAAAGGTAACTAGCATACCACAGGATGACCACCCTATCATAGTCTAGCTTATTCACAAGGGGAAGAAGGGAGGGATGGGAATTTATACATCAAGAGTTCTGACAGCCATCTTAGAATCCTGTTTTCAGAGTTTTGATTGTGAATTCTCAGGCATTCTTACTAGGAGACATAATGTTCAGCGATTTTTCATTTGTAACAGCACTGAGTTACATAGCATTTCACATGAATAGATGCAACCTAATTTAGACAGAACCCTTTGATATAGGTGGGGGATTTATTCCTAAGCCCATTTTAGGGATGATAGTAATAATAATAATAATAATAATAATAATAATAATAATAATAACAGAAAGAGTGTATGATTTACTCTTAAATATTCAACTGGTTAGCAGCACACTCAGTGCTTTGAATTTGTGTTCCCCTTCTACCTGCCTGGAAGAGTAAAGGCCAGTCCACTTGGGTTCTGGTTTTGTGCACAAGCATGGAGGATCTTAGTACCTAAGTTCTCTTTAAGAAATTCTGTCCCTACCACAGCCTCCCCTGGGTTCCTGCACCTCCTGCTTGTGCATTTGGGAAACATACCTGAACATGGAAAACAGTATTAAAGAGCAGTTTTGATAAAATGGAGTTTTCAGGGGGTGAATTGTAATGAAAATAGCTGTAAAAGTCTATTTACTTCCAGGAATGTATTCCAGAAGCTCCTTCTGGCCCTGTTCAAAAGGAGCAGACCATAATTTCCTGTAGAAGTAAATGGGATTTTTATATTCATTTTTGAAGTGCCTTGAAGTCAGCAGTCTTGAGTCAAGTAATGGGACATCAGTAAGGACCTCATCAGGATGAAGAATAGAAGGTTTTGGAGGTAGCCCAAATGTGGACTGTATGCACTTTCATTTTAATTTGATGGCTTTGGAAAGAGTTAACCACTTACAATCAGCCTCTCTGTTTCTGTCTCTGTTTAACCCCCAGTTAAATGATTGTAGTTCTTCAGAGATGCAACACAAACCCTTTTATTACTTCTCTGCTTATTTCTATAGTAATACAAATGGGTACAGTGACCCTCATCAATTGATCCTTCGAAAAGGGAAGGGATTAAGGTTGTTGGTTTCTGTTCCAGAGTCTGGTTTCTAGCTTGTGCGTAAAGCCCCATATGGTGTGAGAAGGAGGTTTCAGTCTTCTACAGAGACTTTCCATGTCCCAGAGCTCTTGAATGATCATGCTTGGCTAGAGTCCCAAGCTCATATCTCCATCAGCACCCTCCCTTCAGTTGTTCTATTCCCACACCACACTTCTTGGTCCTCATGGCATCCCCCACCGCGTCACATCCCCTTAAAGCCAGAGCCTCAAGTGTTGTCTTGCAGGCACTTCCTAAGACAGAAAGTGAAAAAGTTCTGTTGTATCCTTCCTCTATGCCGAAGGAGAATCAAGCCCTTCTTTTTCTCAGTATTTGAAGGGACATTCAGTCTTACTTTTCTTTTTTCATTGCTGTTATACAATAAGCCATCAAAAGCAACACAAGGAAGAAGGAGTGTATTTTGGCTCACAGTTTGAGGTTATGGTCCATTGTAGAAGTCACCGCAGCAGGAGCCTGAGACAGCTGTTCACATTGCGCCAAGAGCAGAGAGCAGTGAATGCATGTTCTAATGCTTGGCTTGCTTTCTCTACTTTCAACAGTCCAGGACTCAAAGAAACAGTCCTGTGATAATTAAGATGGGTCTCTCCATATCTTTTAACCCAACCATTTTACTCTATCTGAGGCCAACCCGGGGTGGGGGTGGGGGCTATTTCTCAAGAACTGTTAAAGCCTGTCTAGGTGGCTACTAACACAATCACACTTACATTTCAAATTTAGCTCTGTGGAATGCATTTACAAATGTAGAAAACATACATAATGTATCTACCTATACATTATGATACATTACGTAGATATTACAAAATGAAGGTGAATCTGTGCCTTCGCTATTTAGAATGAAGAATAGCTTTGGGAACTTGACAAGATAACATGCATGACTGCCCCACTCCTAGATATGCAACGGATCCATAAGTATTCCAAATCTTATTTTTCTTTCTGTAGCAAAGGGGTCACACAACATAACGCTGCTCAGATGAGATAGACTTACTAATGTCAAAAAGTGTACATGTGTATCAGGACTTTAAAAGCAAACCACTACTGTGAAACCCTCAAGTGACATGGGCATACTGTTTTAGTCAGGCTACAAGCCAATTCCTATTTCAGATCCAAGTCTAAAAGCTAATCTTTTTGCTTTTTTCAAACACATAAGACCAAAGACTTACCCTATATTATTTTTGTCTTCCAAGTGCCTTGAAATCAGTACTAATGCACAAAACAAACTTGGTGGCTTCTAGCTGAGTTGTATGGAAAGGAAGGTCATGGGTAGCTGACCTAGAAGGGAATGTAGATTATGATTCTATTGACACAAGGCAGTAGACATAAACAGTGAACATTGCCTAGGTCCTTGGAGTCTTCTAACTGCCACAGACTGGATCTGTTCATCCTAAAAAACAGAATGTGGATAGCATGTATGGGAAGTGGAACGGACTTGCATTTGTTAAATCTGGGAAGTGACCATGCTATGGATGTCTGTCTGTTCTCTGCAATCTTACTTTCATTTACCCCTCTATTTGAAGACTAAGAAAGAATATGTACCTCAGAGCCTTAAAAGAACTACATGGAAGAAGCTACCTGCCTCACATGGGCCTCGAGCAATGGTAAAGTAATCAGCTCTGGGTGTAAATCTGAGAGAAACCACCCAACTTCTCCCTCTTTCTCCTGATAATTTCACTACATGTCAAGTGGCAATGAGGTCATTGAACCCACAGGTTGCTCCCTCCCTGCAGAGGACTAGAGAGCAATGTGGAAGATGGCTGCCCTGAGCAAAGCAACACTCAGATGACAGGGGGAGCATCTCTCACTAAGTATTTAATATGGTGATCTAAGATTTCTTGAACGATGTGCCAAGATATTGTAAGGTATTAATTATTTTGCCATAATAATAGATTACAGGACAATTCAAAGTGTCGGCTGTCACTTTTCCCAGAAGCAAGGGAAGAAGCAATTATTTGCCAAAGTCACACAGCCTCAGATTGGTGAGATTAGAATGAGTCAGGGGTTTTAGACTGCATATCATTTCTCTAGAGCCACTACAATCCGAAACTCATTGTTCCCTTTCCTTGGGGTGTTCCTGCAAACAGACTGCCTTCCTCAGCTTTTGGGGGAGCCTTTCTGACCTGCTCTCTGTCCTTGCTTCTCTCTTAATGTGGAGTTAGTCCATGGCCATACCCTTAAAGAGCTAGGATCAGGTGTCCAAAAAGCTAAAAGATAGAATTTCTTGCAGGTCAACAGAAGATCAGGCATGCAGATCTGGGAATGTAGAATGTGAACTAATGGAAAAGATTTTTGAGACCAGATACAGTTAGTTCACTTGTAGCCTGGGCACCAACTCAGGCAAACGAGAGATACAAAACATATAAGCTTTGCCTGGAACAACTTCTGAATAAACAGATTAAAGATGAGTATTAGCACTTTAGCCCAGTAAAGTCAGACAGATTTTAATATAGGGCCTTTGTGTTCAAGGAGAGTTTTTAGATGTTTCCCTATGGGGTTCTCATAAAACTGAGACAGGGGATGGAGGGATGTATTTTGCTATGTTGGCCTGAAGATCTCATTTGAATCTTAGAACCCAAGAAAAAAGGATGGGTGTGTGCCTTCAGTCTGCCTTAACACCAGCCCTGTGGAGGACAGAGGCAGGAGGACCCCTGAGACTTGCTGGCTTCCAGCTTATTCAGGTTCTCTGACAGACTCTGAGCCAAAGGAATATGGCATTAATTCATAAAGGAAGACACCTAACATTCTCTTCTGGCCTCCATGCATGTATGCAGGTATGTGTATCTGTACACATGTGTACATATCACAAACACATTTACTCCTACCTCATCCCCCACAAACAATCAGAAATAAAGAATTCTCCTTTATCAGACACTCTTTACAATGATAAAGTAGTATCTGACAACCAAAGGCATAGGATGAGTGCCATGATGGAAGGTCGTTTATTTTATTAGGCAGTGGATGTCTAGAAATTGATGTCGTTTCATCTGGGAACATCTTGTGCCTGGCACTTGGTAATCGATATCAGCTAGTGTAAGTTGAATGAATGAATTAGAAATAATATAAATAGTCAGAATCCTGAGAGGTTTGAGAGCCAATGATGTCAGGAATATTATTCTAGTTCTGTTGCTCTTTGAGGAAAGACTATGAGAAGTCACTTGGTGTTTCTGAACTTCAGACTCCATATAGAGGATATTAACATAAAAAAAAAAAACAGAGAAACCAACCAATCAAACAAACAACCAAACAACCAACCAAACAAAAACCCTGTCCAGGTGTAAGGCTTTTGAGGAAGTCACATACAAAACTCAGACACACACTAGATACTATTTTTGCATTTGGCACCATTACCATGGTGACATAGTGACAAGGGCCATAATAGTGAGAACATTGTTTGGGGATGCTGCACTATTTTGCAATCTCTATTATTTGAACACATTTATTTCCACACCACTTCTCTGAAGTAATACACTGATCTTAAGCTTTCCACTTGAGAGAAAATCTGACGAAAAGCTATCCAGGTATCAAGGTGACCTCTGTTATTAAACCAACACAACAGGGCATGCTCACGCTTCTCCTTCTTGCCATCATAAAGAAGGGTTCAGAATCCATTTCACTGAGTTCTCTGAGGTTAAAGCTCTGACTTCTAGCCCTTTCTGAGCCTTCCGAAGCCAGGCAACACTGGGTTGTGAGCTGGGTTCTTAAATAGTTCTAGTTCAGTTGCAGTGATGTTTTTCCCTTGCCAGTCAACTTTTCTCAACCTATGACAGTTAATTTTGTTGTTGTCGTTCTCACTGTTAGAGGCTCAGATTATAACCCTTATTAGTGGTGTGCCACCCCTAATTTCTATAAATGCTGTATTTTTGGTCCTAAAACCATTATTTATGGTACTAAGTAGAAAGAGAACAATTTCCTCTTGGTGATAAATCCAAGCTTCCTACCTAATATCCACCTCTGGTATAACAGGAAGCTTTCGGGTAGCCTTTCTCTTAGCCTGTGTGCATGGACATTCCAAGATGTGGTGTTTCTTATCTCATGTAGCCTGAATGGTGGCGACAAGGAAGGACATGGAATAAAGGCTGTACAACTACTTTCCTTCAAGGGCCTTACAAAAAGGTTTGTACATCACTAGGCACAAGGTTGAGTGATACAGTGCTTGCCAAGCATGATGCGGGCTTAGGTTCTATCCACAGATACCTACAGTTTATATAAAACAATTCAAGCAACAGAAGACAATTTGGTGTACATGTATTATGCTATTGGCATGAATGTGAATCACAATCCTGAATCTCAAAGAGATTGAGGCAAACTCATTGAGACTTTCGGCCTTAGTAAACACTGCTTGATAGCACCAGAAAGTGCATGAGGATCCTCTGTTGAGGTTTTTCCACATAAAGTCTCCTGATAACATACTTACCCAAGTGGTTTCCTTCCCTTTCCTTATAGTATCCTTAAAGAATGTAATTTGAATTCATTGATCCTCTGCTTCTTTTTGATACATTAGAGGTGCTTGGAAGGGATGCAACCTTGTTTCGATGAGGACACGAATCACCAATCTTTGGGGAAATTTGAAGATATCCATTAGCCTGTTTATATTATATATAATTTATGTATCTTCTGGGCATTTGTTTATTTGTTTTTTGTTCTTTATTACAAAATTTCCTAGATATTCCACAGTTCCTATAGTTTCATATGATCACCCTCAAAGGTTAAGATTCACTAAGTAAGAGGGTTTATCGAAATGTTTTGTAAATTATACATAGTATACTCTAAGAGACGCTCAGAAAAATGACAATCTTTTTTCCTTGAGTTATATAATCCTAATTTTTTGTCATGTCAGTGAAATTCATGCAGTCAGAGATGGGGACAACAACAGGTACTGTTACTGGTGAAGATATGACTTATCCAAGCTGCAATACAAGTGTGCTTTCTGTGTCTGAAGGTTTTGCCCAATACTGTCTTGGAAGTAGTTAAAGAGGAACATTGCCTCCTGTTTCCATTCTTATCCCCAACACCACTCTGATGTAGCTGTTAAGAGAAATGTTGATTACAGTGAAAGTGTATTGCCTTCCCCCCCTTAAATCTTCCATAAGTCTATATTCAAAAGCCAACCCATAACCTGTTCCCAGAGTATGCAAAAAGTATGGAGAGAGTCTTCTCAAAGATACACAAATTAATTAAGACTGTACTCAACTATTTGTCTTGTTGATTTCATTAAATCTCCTAATATGCCATGTTATCTATTTTGATTAGTCCTAAAAGACTTTATTCACTTAATACGATTTTTGGATATAAAGTACTTCAATAAGAATTTGTAAAAAACACCAGTGACAAAAGTGAAGCCAAAAGGAAGACAGAAACCTGAGTGATTTGGTCTTGATGGAAAGAACTAGATTGTTCTGGAAAGTCAACTATGAGTTGCTTCCAAAAAGAAGAATCACAGGTTAGAGTTGCTTCTAAAAGATTATGTGAAAGTCAGAGTTACATATGTTCTTAGTTTCATTAAGAGTTTAAAAAGAAAAGAGAAGAAGAGAGGAGAAGAGAGGATAGAAGAAGAGGGGAGGGGAGGGGTAGGGAGGGGAGAGGAGAGGAGAAAAAAGAAAAGGAAAGGAAAAAAGAAAAGAAAAGAAAAGAAAAGAAAAGAAAAGAAAAGAAAAGAAAAGAAAAGAAAAAATTATGTGGATGTTTGCACTGAGGATCAACTGGTGAGCTCAGTTTGCTTAGATCAGATAGATATTGGCTCAGTGATCACTGAATAAACCTGGAAACTTTTATAATCTTCTCTTAAGCTTTGGGCCACCATAGTGTCTGAAGTCCTGGAAAATAGATCTCTGACCTTGATTCTCACTGGAGGAAGCCATTGTTCTACATTCATTCTGAAGAAACAAAGCCTTTTCATGTTTTAACTTAGTACACAGAAGGTGACCTTCTGGTAATCAGAATACATGATGATTTTAGCTTTTGTCTGTTTAGTACTTTCATATAGCATTAACATAAAGCATTCTTTACAAATATGCTAGAATATTCATCGGAGCAGGTTATGTCTGGTTGATAGCATCAGAAAATAGGATTTGTTTTCTTAAACCATCTTCAAACTCTTTTAGTTGCATTTAATTTCCACTGGATAGCAGATTGGAGAGAGCAAACTTTTCCAGTCACTTCCAGGTATTAAAAAGTCCAGTTCCATTTATGTCAAAATTTAATTTTGCCACTAGCTAAAAGCTTCTCCCCTCTGCCCACCTCAAGGCTGTCTACATGATCAAGTCTTAGTAATATCATAAGGTGCTTCATCTTCTCTTCAACTCTGTACCAGCTATCTTTTAGCCCACACAATTGCTGATAGCTTGCCCAAGGCTATGATAGTGGGAGGCATAAGAGAGCTTGTGGTAGATGCTGACCATGGGTGTTTCCTTGGCCTGTTGAAAGCCTTCTGGGTGGTCAGATTTGGATGCTGGCTCTTCCCTGCAACCCTTTTAATGTAGAATCTTTGGAGACCTTATTTCATAAATGCAGGTAGCCTGTAACTCTTAGACAACACCTCTTGCTAGTACCCTGTTCTTAGTGAGCAGACAAGTGATGCTGACTGCCTTCTTGTGTCATTCACCTGGCTCTGGTCAACCAATTGTTGCTGGAGTTTGTGAGCAACATTGTTCAGTCCTTAGCTTCAGTCTTCTCTTAATAAGTACTAGGTTCTATGCTCCCAGGGTCAGCACACACATTTTGGATCTTCTTCAGGAACTCTTTCTTCTCTGCCACACCTTCTGGAGCACCTTGGTACCTACAGTTGCATCTCTGCTTCAGAGTGAGATACCAAATGTCCTTCCTACCACAGATCTTCTCCAAGTATAATTTGTCTTATTTTTTCTTATTTTTGTTAGAGAATGAATGGAAACAAGGCCTTTCCCAATATTAAAAGCCTCTTTGAATGACTTTCTTTCCTTTAAATGAAGCTCTAATATTTCTGAAGCAAGCCAGTAGCATATTAGTTTAGTCATGGAGAGAAATACACATGTGGGGTCATTTTCTTCTTCTCCCAAGGATGCAATGCTACCAACCTTTGTCCTCACCTTTGGGGTTTGATACAACATTCTCTCCTTACTGTCTTTGATTTACTCATAAGAATTGCACTGAAAAGAGTCACTACTTTGGAAATTTCCAACAGTAGTAGTTTATAAGGCCAGCAGTCAGATTTAAGCTCTCATCTGCCCCGTCCATGCTTATATTCTTGTTCATATCCCACACATTTTTTCTAATAAAATTTATCAAGGATTAGGAAGGAAGACTTTAAATTTAACCCATTTTAAAACAAAGAAACAAAGTTTGGAAAATCGTGAGAGATATTCCTAAGAGACCTTGTAGATTTTTCTGGGTCCCATTGGGAATCTGATAGTCACACAAAGCAGACAATGTCAAAACACATTATAAAGAATATTATGTTCTAAGGGAGGATGGGGAAAGGGGATGGTATCTGAAGTGTAAATAAAATATCCAATTAAAAAATGGAAAAAAAGAATATTATGTAAGTGGGTGTGGACAACTGGACTTCTTCATGTCAAGTCAAATAAGCTACACTCAATATGAAGGATATACATACACATACATACATACATACATACATACATACACACACATATGTATATGCAATTAGACAATATAAAAACAGAAGAGAGACAATATGGGGGAGATGAGGCCTAAAGAGATCTTTTGCATTTACATATGAAAGCAGAAGGAATAAGTTCCAAAAAAGCAAAATAATACAGACAGCAGTACTAAGCCACAGGGAGCTGTGGTGGCCCAGCACTAGCTCCCAAGTGTCACCAGCATTGTGTCCCATGGAACTATGTGAGAGCAAAAGAGAGAAGTGTGTCAGAAGGATACTTGGGTATGGCAGGGACCTCTTGTGGCAGGTCCCAAGTAAGTTCCAAGTCATACCTTAGGGAAAAAACTGTCCCCTCAAGGCAAAAGCTGGTGTAGAACTAGAAGGCACCAGAGTCTGTTTGAAGTGTTTCTATACTTTCTGTGGAGGGAGCAAGAGAATGACCCATGCATCTGGTAACAGTGGAGGTGAGCTTAGGAAATGTAGAAACAGGCTCCAAGGCCCGACACCCATTTTATTGCTTTTGTGTTCATTTGTCAAGTGACTGATGCTTCCTTTGTTTCTATAAACAGTCTCAGGCAAGGACTTTGCTTACAAATGCTTCCATTTCAAATAGCCAGGGGCATTCAGCAAAACATTTTTATAGAATCAACACAGGGAAAGGGACAGGCTACAGAGAAGCTTCAAATTCATGGGATGGATGAGGAGTGGAAGAAACACACAGACACACATCAAGATACACACTCACACATTAAGACACACACACATCAACACACCCACATCATCAAGACACACACATCGAGAGAGACAGAGAGAGAGAGAGAGAGAGAGAGAGAGAGAGAGAGAGAGAGAGAGAGAGAGAGAGATTACCATTATCAATGGAAGCACTGCAGATAGAATTTCATACAGATGTAACATTCCTTGACTCACATGACTTCTGAATCATGAGTCTCCTACTCTATCCCCAAGTTCTTAAGTTTAGGAACAGCACCTGAGGCAGGACCTATGTCCACGTCATTTGTGAGCTGATCCACAGTGGTGCTCTTTAGGGATGAGTATATGGGAAGATAGGAGGATGGTCACAGTACATCCCATCTAACCTGCTGGGTGTCTAACACCCTAGATATTTCACTCCTCCCTTGTAGTGTTGTCTGATTGGTTGCTCTATCACAATGCTTAAGGACAGATTTGGGTTAGGCTTCTTTCTTAGGCCAGAGACTTTATGAATGGTGCTGTGCTTCACATGATCACTTACGTTCATTTTTTTTTAATGAGGAATGCAATTCATCTGTGGATTCAGATGACTCATGGAAATCTTAGTCATCATTTTGTCTCATCCACACAATAACTTCATGAGAAAGCAATCCCCAGGCCCATTTATTAAATGAGGAAAATAAGGTTCTGAGAATTTCCATGGATGACCCAAAGCCACTCAACCCTTGAGTGACAGAGTAGGGTGTGACTTAGATGCAGTGAACTCCAAGTCAGTGTTTTTGAATAACTGGGATAAAAGGCATCCTTCCATTTCTCCTTGGCACTTTCTTACCACACTGCTCCCAGACCTTTTGATTCTTACTTGTTAGTATTCTGTGAATTTCACAGGCATTTATACATTTAACTTGAGAGGCAGTGCTGGGCAAAGAGCCAAAGGGGGAGGAGGGTGTTTGTGATGCCACCAAGCCATAGCTGAAAGAAGCAGAGACAGGGGCTATGGAACAGGCTACCCAGAATCACCTATACCTGTTGAATAGAGGCTTAGTTTCCATTGTGGCAGAATCAATAGGTCATGGAGGCTTTACCCTCATGAAGGACAGAGTGAAGTTCCCTAGGGGTGAGGGTGGTTTTTTGTTGTTGTTGTTGTTTGGGGGGGGGTTGTTTTGTGAGCAGGGTTTCTTTTGATGGGTCTTCTTACCACACATTAGCATACTACACATACCCATTCCCCCCTCTGTTCTTCAGTGCACAAAACAGCAGGGAACTCCCACCAAAAGCTGATCAGACAGCTCCAGCACATTCTTGGCTTTCCAGAACTAGAGATAAATGAACCTCTTTATCTTATCAATTATGCAGTCTTGGGCATTTTGTTTTAGAAACAGAAGGCCTTCATGCCATTGGATCAAAATCTATAAAGATCTGTTTAGTTTCGTTTCATAAATTTGGACTCAAAAAGCTAGTTTAAGGAAAGGGGCTAATTAATTTACTTAAGTCACAAAACTATGGGAAAGACCAGAGGTGACACTGGGATCATAGGAGCCTGAAGCCTGAGAGTTGCATGGGAGGTTTGCTCCAGGCCCCCAGTTCTGGCCCTCCAGAGTTGCTTTTTTAATTTTATGCTCATTACTTTACAGAAGAAGAAGTATGGGTACAGGCACTCATGTGTACTTTCTTCTAGAAAATATCACAGGGAAGTACTTTATTGGATGGGCTGGAACCTATTGCTATTGCCAGCAAATGCAGACACACAGTAGCTACATTCTTCTTTGTGGCCAAAAGACCGGACCCGTTCCTATAAGAAAGAAAGAAAGAAAGAAAGAAAGAAAGAAAGAAAGAAAGAAAGAAAGAAAGAAAGAACTAAATAAATAAATCAGGGTATGGGAGGATGGGAGGACTGTGGATTATGAAGATACTTCAGCCGTGTGTGTGTGTGTGTGTGTGTGTGTGTGTGTCTGTGTGTGTGTGTTTCCATGTGTGCATGTGTGCATGCCTGGGTGCACCCGCATACGCATGCATGCAGATAAGTTGCATGTGCATATGCACACACACATGCATGTGGAAGCCAGAGGACAATCTTAGATGTCAAACATTGTACTTGTTGCGGGGAAGGTGTCTATAATCCTATACTGGGATAGAAAATGCTCAGATTTTTTTAAACATGGGTTCTGGGAATTGAACTCTGGTCCTTATGCTTGCAAGGCAAGCACTTCATGACTGAACCATCTCCCGAGGCCCCTATGAACTCTTATTAAGAACAAAGGGCAATTGGTAATATTTAAACACAGTCTTTCAGGTGACAACAAAGAAAAACTGTAGGAGAGGGATGCTGACATTCTCAAACACTCATAGGTGCTACACAGTCTCCTACATATCATGTGTGCTGTTCACTTTATACAGAGGCAGCATGGACTCAGTGTTTGCCTTTTCTTTTTCTAAAGAATATTCTAAGACTCATGGTAATTAAAGGATATACTCAAGGTCCAAATTATTAATGTGAATATGTAGTCAGAATTTGAATCTGGACTTGAACATACTTTCCTATGGGTTAGATGTTCTTGAGTACTAGAGAGTCTATTCATAGAACTGTAATAATATCCATACACTAAAAATTCAAAGACAAAATAGACAATAATTCATAGAAATGAGAGAGGAACATACATATACTATGGATTACTATGTCAAAATAGAATACATAATCAGGCTGTGTATTGCTGAATCAAGCCTGTGGTCTTTTGGTTTGTTTGTTTCATTAGAGAAACTTTAGAACACTCTATGACCTGCACCCTTCAAAAGGTGTCAGAGTCATGAGAAACAAGAAAGGCTGAGATAACGTCATAGAACACAGGATGCTCATGAGGCTTGGCCTCTAGATGGAATATGGTATCCTGGGTTGGATTTTAGCACTGAAAGGGGTTGTGAATGGAAAATTTGTGAAATGACTGAATGACTAATGCAATGCCATCTTGTTCTGACTCAATTTGTGTTTTCATAGACACTTGCCAGCCCTCTCCATCCCTCCCCTAAATGGTCACATCTGCCTTGACAACACATTTGAGATTTTCATGGCCTTGACCATGGCCCAGATATATTAACCAAAATAATTAAAGTGACCTAAAGTAATTTAAAAAGATATGAGTCAAAAATGATTCGCATGTTATGTCTAAAATAATTACTATGTTTAGGAACAAATGTTTCAAGGTTACTCTGACCCTCATCTAACATTAATGTAAATTATGGTCTTTGTGGTTCTCGCCTTTAAAAATTAAAAACTCTATATCCCCGAGCTTGGGCACCAAGAGACTTTTCCAAGACACAAACCCATTCTTGATTGAAAAAGGAATCTAAAACTTTTACTTGGCTAAATCAGTATGGTTGTCAATAGCTATCATGTGTAGATCATTTCAGTGGTGAGTTCAAAGAAAGCCTAGACTTAACATAAAATGAATTATTAATGTGGGTTTCCCAGCTTTGCCAAATGCATCATGAAAATGGAGGCTGTTAACAAAAGATAATCTTAGGTAAAAGGCATGTACACACCTGCTGTGTTGTCTTTACAATTGCCTAGTGAATTTAAGATCATCATCAAATGAAAAGTTGTTTAAAACTTCATGATCTCCTGTGGTGGTTTGAATAGGAATGGCACACATGGATTCAGTGTTTGAATGTTTGGCCCATAGGGAGTGGCACTATTAGAAGGTATGACTTTGTTGGAGAAATGTGTCCCTGTTGGGGTTGGCTTTGAGGTCTCCTATGCTGAAGCTATACCCAGTGTGGCACATAGTCTCCTTCTGCTCCCTGTGGATCAAGATGTAGAACTCTCAGCTCCTCCAGCATCATGTCAGCCTGCATGCTGTCATGTTTTCTGCCATGATGCTCATGAACCAAACCTCTGAAACTGTAAGGCAGCCCCAATTAAATATTTTCCTTTATAAGAGTTGCCATGGTCATGGTGTCTCTTCACAGCAATAAAACCTTAATAAGACATCTCCCAAATGTCCTCTCAGTAAAAACACACTTAGAACCCAGAGCTTGAAAGATGTCTATACATGAGGTTTACTGTTGACCATAGCAGGGGACCTCTGAAATTCTGAATAAGGATTGATGGACCAAACTGCATCCCTGTCCTTACCCAAATCTAGAGGCTAGAACTCTGGAATACACAGCCCTAGCCCCACCCCCACTGCCCCCAGGGAAGGCCTGTGGAAGAACGGTGCTATGGAAGGTGAGCAGGTTTAGATGAGCTAAGGGCTGGGAGAGTCATGAAGCCACCACTGCTTTATCTAAGTAACTGTTGCTAGAGGTCCATCATGCTGGGAAGACTGCAAGGTGCCATCTGTCCCTGAGCTCAGAGCGGATCCTTCACTGGAAACACAGCAACACCTGATAAATGTCCTCTCATGTCATCCACTCTGATGTTTTATTTCAGTGCTGTAACATAAGCAACAGGGACAGCCCAACTTTATTATAGGTAGTCAGCTAAAGAAATAAAACCCTAAAATGAAAATTTAAGACTGTGAGGTAATGGCTATATTTTTTTTCTCTGTCTTAAAGTTCAGATTTGACCCCAGTAAGCTTTTCCCCTACGTGTGTCCCACTGGTGTGGCCTTGCTTCAGACTCTGACATTTCTGCAGCAATTTTACTTTGATGCCTCATTTGAGTTAAAAGTCTTGGGTTATGATCCACGGTACTCACGGCTTCACAGTTCTCGTCTCATTTCAGCTTCTGCTCCTGGTTTCCCTTCATCTTCTTGTCTTAGGAGCAGTGCAGACCAGGGGAGGACATGCTAATTACTAAGGGTGCCTAGCCTCTCTTGAGCTTCTTATGTAACTTATTAAAGATGATCCCTTCCCCCCTCCACCTTATCAAGCTTTTGTGGGTGATAACAGCCCACTGGCAGGTTGGATCCTTACTCCCGACATCATCGTCAACTCCTTGTGTGATTGGCTTTGACGGATAGGGAGGAAAGGTAAAATCTGTGTTAGATCTCAAACTCAGGACAGGTCTCACTTAACACTTCACACCCAGCCCCTATGCTAAACTTCTCCCAGGGGCCAGACTTCTGTCTTCCTTCTTTTAGCCTGACCCCTATACAATTCAGTTATTTTGGCTTTCCTGGTTTCTTGGTCTCTGTCAGGGCTGCCCCTCATAGTGGGCAGCTGCTCTCTTGCTCTCCCTCGGTCTTCTAGTTGTCTGGTTTAGTCTGCCGGCCATGTTCAGCCTGTACATTTCCCTCCACCTACATTCTCCCTTATATGTATAATAAAAATCTTCTCCATACTTTAGGAGTTGTGTTCTCCTTTTATTTCATTTTCTTCATTCAGTCTACAGAGTATGTACAATCTTTCTCTTTTCAGGGTAAAGGAGGGTAGCTCTTATAAGACGTAGGTACGTAAAGATTTCAGAACTATTATAAGGAGACAGTATCTTGACTTGTGCAGGAGTGAGGATTTTCCTGGATGGACGATTCTGAGAGCTAGAACTGGTCCAGTTCCTGGCAAACAATGAGAGTTGCCTTCCCATGTAAGGACTAGAAAAACAATACTCCAGGATGTAAAGGTTACAAACTATAAGCTCTCTTTTAGGAATTTTTAGGGGTCTATGTAAGACAAATTTATGACCAAGAATCAATGAGGTATAAGTGATAGACAGATGGGCTTGAGATAAACACGGGGAGAGATGAGGGACATTTGAGACTTGTCAGAATGCTTATGCGTAAATCCTGGCCTTAGTGTACAACAGCTAAGAAAAACAAGATTAAATCATGTACCTTTCCTACTTACTTTGTGTTCCCTACCCTTGAATATTCTCACTTAACTCCTCATCCACAGTTTGCTTGCCTCCAAGGTTATAGTAAGTTAAGTGATGTTCTGCATCTTCTCCAGGGCACACTAAAAGAAGTTATTTGATTGTTTTCCTTGATATTATCAGCAGTCTGGATTCTTAGTCCTCTCTATGTCTTCCAGGTAATTCTGCTTCCTTATCTATAAATGGACAAACATTCACCTTACTGAGGGCTTACGGGGGATTTAGTGAGACAGGGTGAGAGTATGCAGTAGACAGGAGATAAAAAGAAAATTCTTTGCCAGTTCCTGAGCTGTTTTGGGATCCCACTCTGGTCTCATATTTCACTCTATTTGTAAAACATATGACAATTACAGTTATAAAGCAGGGTCTTAGTCTTGGCTGTGCTGCTAACTAGGGTCTTCAACTGGTAACATTCCCTTTGAAAAGAGACTGATATTTTGGGAGAAAGGCTGAGAATCTGCCATGGAAGCAATAATCCAATAGAAATGTCAGTCATATTCTGACAAGTGGAATAATAATTGAAAGGAGCATGCACATTTTCAAAATGATCCCTTCTGCAGCCCACATGTTGGCTTTGTTCTCAGTCTTTCAAATATGCCCACTTATGGACAGTCACTAAGGAAAATGAGAGCGAACGGGAATTAATTTTAGACACAATAGAATGGAGGCCACCTAATGCTACTCACCCCAATTCCTTCAAACACCCTTCTGCCATTTTCTTTCTTCTCTCACATTCCTCTTTCTTCCAGGCTTGCTTAGGAAGGAGGTTTACCTGTTTTATAAAATATTACTCCTACCTTCAGTCTTTTTGTGGTTGAGGTAGTGTTCCTTAAACCTGTTTTCCCCTTGTTACTAGACACATAGCTAGACTTCATTTCCCAGATTCCTTTGCAGTCAGCTGTAGCTAGAAGACTAATCCAAAACTGGAATATGGACAGAGCGGATGTATCCTGATGACTATGGGCATAGCACCCTAGGTCAAATCCTTTCTCTTTCACCCTCTGCTGGCTAGACTCTAAAGTCCAGTGACTGTTGGTAGTGTTCCTCTGTCCCAGTGCCTCTGAGCAACACAACTAATCACAATTCTAATTGACACTTCTGCCTTTTGTCATTTGGAACTTCTGTATGAGATTGAAGGAGGGTCTCTTACATGGCCAAGGAACAAATTTTTAGCTAAGTGAAGAAAACTTTGTGCAAATAAAATTTTTCATTTTATTCCAGTCTATACAATTCCCCCATGTATCTACTACAGTAGTGAGCTTCTCACAACTAACTCAGACACACATCTCCAGCCTCCCTTGAGGTTTTCTTACATCTCTGACCTTGAGTTCCTTTCATTCTACATCTTAACACTGCAGACATCAGTGTGTTGTTTCTGTACTTGCAGGTTCAAAACCCATGTGGTGCTTAGAGAAGTAGAAAAAAAAAATCTATGGATGACAAAAGCCATCCAACAACAAGAACAATAACACCAACCAACCAACCAACCAACCAACCAACCAACCAAGAAAACCTGGCCCCTTTAAAAGAAGGAGTAGAATAAATGATTTATTTACTGTGGCATACATCGATTTTTTTTCAGTTGGCACATAATCCACTGACGACCTGCTCTGCAGTTCTGTAGAGAAAAATGATAGATCACTGAAAGTCAGGCATGCCCCCAACTGCTCTTAACACAGCCCAACACAGACAATGAACTATAGTCTGAAGTTACAGGAATTAGTAAATACCAAATAAGGGAGTGAGCCCTATTTGGGCTTGTCTTTTACCTCCCATGTTGTTAATGAAAACTAAAAATATCCAACTGGTAAATCAAGGAAGTCTTAAATTTCAAAATCCAAGAAGGAACTAGAAAAGAGGGTAACAGAAGGGTATGCATATTTGAAAGTTGTAATTAAGAAGACAAGGACATGGGTTGTCTTTCCCACAGACTTTATTTGGGGTCAGACTAAGTAGACATCAGATGCCTCTAGTATCTATGTGGTAGTGGTTCAAACTGGACCAGAAACTAAAGAATATAGGTTAAAACTTGTTAAAGAACAGGCATATAATGCCATCAGTTTCCATCTGCTTATTAACACACCACACCACTACTTAAAAGCCACCATATCAACAAAAATTCCTGTACTGAAAGCATAGTACCCGGGCTTAACAGGCATCAGTCTGATGAGCAAGATTCTTTACACTTGCTCTGAAATGCCATCTCTGGGGGCTCTTAGGATCTGTTTGTTTTTTTTTTTAATTTCTCCACTCAATTTTCACTGTCTTTAAGTATTTACAAATATTATAGAAAATTTGTCTGTTTATTTGTGTAAACAGAAACATCTACACATTCATCTACATACCTATGTATTTACTTATCTACATAGTCCTATGACTCTTGAAGCCACACACACACTCATATATATGTATATATGTATATATGTATACGTATATATACATATACGTATACATATATACATATGTACATATACATATACATATACATATACGTATATATACATATACGTATACATATATACATATACATATATATGTATATATACATATATACATATATATGTGTGTGTGAGTATCTGTGTCTATATCTCTCCTTGTGCACATCAAAAAGCCCTTTGTTACAAAGACCTGGCCAGCTCTTTTATTGTATAGCCACAATCTCAAGACAGTTTCATATCCTCCTCCCTCTAAAGGAAAAGCTGTAGTTTCCCAGGACAGGTATATTTCCCAGCATTCTCTCCTTCCAGCTGAGCTGACCTCTTCAAGGCCTACCTCTCTGGCTTCTGCTCTTTTGTGATACGCTGAGATGACTGGCCCCAGAATGTTGACTTTCCTCCATGAAATTGGTTGGTAGCTGAAGTCTTGCAGTGGATATTGGCTTTGGGGTTTGTGAGGTGATGCTCTCTTGTTTCTGACAGCAGAAACAAGCTCTCTCTGGAGTGAACTGTGAGTTGGATGCTCTGTAGGTGGCAGGCCTCAAGGCAGCCATCTGAGGCACACAGTACTAGGTTGGATGGGATTGGTTACATTAATTTATATGGCACTGCAGGAAATTGGCAGAGCTGACTTGGCAGATGTCATCAAAGATGTGATGACAGGAGGAGGTTGGGCTGGCATTTGCATGGTAGGCTAGGCTGAGTGGGAGGTAGACCTCACAGGTTAAGCTGCAATGGACTGTGTGAAGATAGAAGAAGAAGCTTTCTAGAAATAGGTCTGGCTTGAGGCTTGTCCTGGGTTGGGCAAGGCAGAGGTATTAACCTGCCTTTTCCAGGTAGGGAGCCATCTCATACTGGGGAAAGGATGGACACTCCTTGTGAGCACTTCTCTCTGCTCTCTGAGACTTACCTCAGGATTTGTCAGGGCCCTGGCCTTCATGTGACATATTCAGCACTACTGTAGTGACTGGGCCTGGCCTGGGGTCAGTGTTGCTGCTGAAAGTTCCTGCCCCATCCCCACCCCCAGGAGGAGATACTAGTTTTCTTCTCACTCTTCTTTCCCAGTGAGCAAAAGACTTTTTCAGACTCCAGTATGTACATGTCAAGGGGGATTTGCACCTTTTTAAAAGCTGCTGTGAGGGTCAGCTTTTCTATACATGAGTTTGTTGAGACCCTTTTTTTAAAAAAAAGAAAAAAAAAAAACCCAGAATGCTCAGAAGAACACAGTGGAAATACTAAAACCAACATTCTTCTATATGAGGGGAGAATTAGCAGTACTTTACGCATTTAGGAATACAATTTAAGAATTTAGGAATATAATAATTCCTTTTTCAACATATGAATGTGATGATGTTTTCATAAATCTTCATATAAATTATTATACTTTGCTGTACTCACTCCTAAGAGCATTTTATCTCCACACTGTCATAACAGGAGCTGCATTTGCTTTTTTTTTTTTTTTTTTTTTTTACCAACAACCTCCCTCCCTTTAAATCCTAATGGCTTTGACTTAAGTGACTACATCTGATCTTCCTACAATGATTAGCTGAAGCTATTTCGTGATCTTATCATATAGATGGAGAGCCTGGAGTCTAGAGACTTAGATAATCTACTTTTCTTCTTTTGTAAGTGGCTAAGCCAAGGCCAGAACTGCCATCTACCAAATATTTGTAGGACATTGATCTGTTTCCCTTAAGATCAAGCTTTCTCTCTTCCTAATATCCACCCCCTACCTGAGCTTTGTGTCAGCTCTTAACCCACTTTGCTGGTTTAAATCAAAATATACATTGAGATTATAGGCTTTGGTATCAAAGGGACTGTAGATTCAGATCCTGCTTCCTAGTCTAGCTGGAAGGTCATTTAACCTATCAAACTATCAGGTTCCTTGAGTGAAATGAACTTTCTTCCTTGGCTGTATGAGACCATATGAGTCCCTGGACATAGCATTACAGAAATATGCTAATGATTATTACTACTGTGGTGGTTTTTTTTTTTTTTTTTTTTTTTTGGTTATTTGTACTTTTATTATAAAAATATATAAATTTATTCCAACCAGGGAGTGAAACTCTTTAATAGGATTAGAAGGACTAGGAGGTGTGGCCATGTTGGAGATAGTGTTGGGCTGGGCTTTGAGGTTTCAAAAGCCTATGCAAGGCTGAGTCCACCTTTCTTTTTTTCAGCCTGCTCAAGAGGATACTTCTCTTAGCTACTTCTCTAGTGCCACTCCTGCTTACTAGGAGTGACTGACTAGGGCAATTTCATTCTGCGCATCACTTCAAAAGTAACTTCAAGTGTCATATGTGTTCATCTGTAAATTATATACTACATGCCTCCGAAAGAAATGGAAACAAAGTCACAAGATGCTTCTTAGCCTTCCCTTTAACCTAAGAATTAGTTTTACCATAAAAAGTCCCTGGATTGAATATGTCATTTGACATGAGAGAGGAGAATTAAGATTAGAGATATAATTCTGATTCATAAGCAGCAGAACTTAAAATAAGGCAATTATCCTAGATTATTCTGGTTGTCCTAATATAATCTTATAAAGTTGATCCTTAATGGGGAAAGAGGATAACAGAATGGTAGAGCCCTAGAAATGGGAGTATAAGGACTTGGTCCAATATCATGGGCTTTGAACATAAGATAAAAAGCCAGAAGCCAAAGAATGGAGGTTATCTTCAAAAGTTAGAAAAGATAGAATATATAATATATATAACTTATATGTGTAATATATAAAGTACACACACACACACACACACATATATATATATATATACATATACATATTCTACTTTAACCCTAGAGACATCAAAAGAAGAGTAGTCTTGATACCTTTTTATTTGTCCAATGATAACCATCTCAGACTTTGGGACCCTAAAGTAATAAAATGGCAATGCTTTAAGCTACTAAATACATGGTAATTTGCTATAGCAGCAATAGGAAACTAACATGACAAAAATACCTCATGTTATCAAATATGCAGCCAGTTTAGTTAAGCATTTAAACCTGTAGTTTAGATTCTAGTCTTTCTTCTCCATTTAGTTCTAGATGTCTTGTATTGTTGCACCGTTAAAATTCAGCAGACTGTTTCTAGATGAGACAACACCATACACCACTCTGGGTAACCATGACAATCCTTAAGAAGGCAGGCATATAAGTAAAACCCTCCTTTCCTTTTGAGATGGTAGCAGTAGTCAGTTGAGATCAAAATCCTTGAGTTCTGAGATTACAAACTCAGGATTAACTTAGCCTCAATACTTGTCAATTGTATGACAGCAGAAGTTGACTGACATTTCTGACCCTCACTTTTGTCACACAAAATTAGGTTAATGGTGATACCTGCACCATGGACCTGCTGTGAATACTGATAGATAAATAAACAGTGTATGGAAAATACACAGATTACAAGTATTTGTTTCTTGATGGTATGTGCCAAAAGTTGATACTGAGTGACAGGTCTTGCTCGAAGTTCTGAGTATTGGGTTTGACATCTCCAAAATAGAATTAACAATAAGTGATGTATTGGTTACTTTTCTATTACTGTAATAAAACACCATGACCAAATCAACTTACAGAATAAAGAGTTTATTTGGGCTTATGACTCAGGCATATGGTGAGAGCCCATATGGTGGGAGAAAGACATAGTGGCAAGGGCAGGAAACTGAGGGCTCATACCTTGACCCACAAGCATGAAGCAGAGAGAGCTAACTAAAAATGGCAAGAGTCTGTAAGCTTTCAAAGCCTGTTCCCATGGACGTACTCACTCTAGCAATGCTATGTCTCTTAAATCTAACCAAACAGTACCAACCCTAGGTACCAGGTATTCAAATGCCCAAGACAACAAGAGACAACATTCAAACCACCACAGGTATCTACTACATACATTTTAAAAAAATAGCAGAGGTGAGCAGCTTTTATAGAATTCAATATGAGTTCCCAAAATGTAGATAGTAATTATTTTTTAACATTTTATAATACTTTGAGAAACCCATAAAATATATTTTCATCTTATGCATACCCCCACTATTTTTCTTAACTCCTTTCAAGTCTACCCCATCTTTCTACCCCACAACTTTGTTTAAAATTTGATAACTCATCAACTCTGATTTTTGCTGTTCATATACTTCTCTGGATGTAGGCCACCCATTGGGGCATGGGTGAAAAATGACAGAGATCTTCCTCCCACAAGAGCTATCAATTGTCAATGGCTTTTCTTTTAGGAGGGGAATTTCCTGAACCCTTCCTTCCTCCCTCAGTGCTTGAATATTAACTGTCTTCATCCTGTGCAGATCTTATATAGCCAACCATAGCTGCTGTGAGTTGATGAGTGCAGTAGTCCTGCCATGCCCAGAAGACACCAGGTAACCAGGTCACCAGACTGACCAAGAATCTAATCATTCCACAACAGAGTTCTACATGGAAGGTTTTACAGTCTTGTTCAGAAGCATGATGTGGTAGATAGGTCCTATTCCCAAAGGATTAGTTAGCTTTTCTTTTTCCATATGAGCAGAATTGTCAAGCTTTTAACTTTAAAGACTTTTTTTTCAAAGATTATGGACTATCATTTTCTTGATTAAGATAAACTATAATGGCAAACTAGCCATCCCACTGAAGGATTAAGAAAAAAATCATTGTTAACCAAATTTTGTGTCATCTTAAAGGTTTCTTTTCTGTTGTCAGGTCACAGAGCCCTTCTGTTGATTATATAGTAAAGCACTGGCATTGGGAACTGTGTTAGTAACTCTTCTTATTGTTCAATCAAATATCTAACGAGAAACAACTCTAAACATTGGTGTGGCTCATGAGTTAGCCTATCATGGAGAGGGAGGAAAGATGTGGGGAGGTTCTGATCTGTGACCGCAAAGAGTGAGGGTGATCACTTGTATCTGAACCAACCAGGAAACAGAACAGGACATGAAATAGCATCAGGCTGTAAGCCTCAAGACCTGTCTCACATAGACTCAGTTCCTCCAGCTTGGATTCACTGCTGAAATCTTCCACAAGCTTCTAAGTCAGCTCTGGGAACCAAGTCTAGAAGTCTGAGGGCAGGGGTGCATTTTCCATCTAACACAGGACAGTAATTTTGTACTCTCCACAATTTCATTGGTGGAGCTGGTCAAGAAGTGAGCCAGGAAAAATAATCAACTGTTGATTCAATTTATTCCCAAGGTTTGGCAAAGAACTCTTAGGTAGCTGTCAGTGGGGACACATAGTAAGGGAATTGTCACTTTGTAGACTGAATGGAAGAAGCAAGGACTGTGAAAGTGACATCAGTGTATACTCTTGCCAGCAGAAGGAATCCAGAGGTAGCTTTTAGAGCGGAAAGAGATCAGTGCTAAAAAGTCTACTTTCCAATGTACCGTTATCTCAAAGAAAGACTAGGAACTTTCTTGGGAAACCTTGAGAATCAAGGCCATATTTTCATGTCCACATGTTCTCACACAATCATACATAAGCAGCCACGGGAGCATAAGAAGGAATGTAAGGTTTTTGTAGTCATGAAATCTTTAATTTTGACATGGATGCTATGTTTATATTTAGTCCTTTACAGAAGAAGCTGGAGAACAGCCAGTATGACATTTCCCTGCATTGCATTCTTAGATGTCCCAGAGAGCCTGTCCAGGCCACATACCTATCAGTGCTGTGCAATGTTCTCTTTCACGGTGCTCCAAGACCTATCTCAGTTCTGACAATGGTTAATTGTCCATAAATAATTCCTGCTCAGCTATCTGTTGTTCTTCCTTCTCCTCTCCCATTTCTGTGAGGCACATAGGGTTGAGATTGCAGTCAGCTGTAGGAGCCTCAAAGTACATGCAGGCCATCCCAACTGCCCCAGACAGGAGAATATACTCTCCAGCAGGGAAGTGATGAGTTCCAGGTCACATGGCCACTTAGATGCAGAGATCTGGACATCAGCCACAGTTTACTCCTCTCTGATCCCTTTTCCCTTTCCTCCCTGCCTATTCTGGAAGAGAAAGTACATGTTCAAGGAATGGAAACCCATACTCATGTTTGAATATTAAAATTTAATATTGTAATTTTGGCCTAAACCCAAACTGAATTTAAAAGGTGCATCTGTTGCAAAACATTAAATAATGCATTTCTGGCTCTGATGAGCATGCTTCTGAATAATTTGTGCCCACAGATCTATTTGTGGAAGCAGGGCTGGTACAGGCAGAAAGTAAGTCAGCTTCATAGAACCCACATCCTGAACCCGACTTCTCTTCCATCTGCCTTTGAGCCTCATGCTTCTACACTGAAATTCCCTGTGCTCCTAAAAGCATCTTTCTAACCACCCAAACTGACATTTATGTGTCCCTCTTGAGTTGATAGGATTTCCATAGCAAAATGCCATTAAATGAAAGTCTCAAATAATAGTTTATTTTTTCTCTTAGAATCCTGGAGGGTAGAAGCTGAAGATCATTGATTATTTTTATTGGAGAGATCTGGATGATATTTTTTCTTACTCTGTAGTTACCAGATCCTCTCTGTGTTTCACAACATTGTCTGATTATAATCTATGTCTGGGACCATGTTTCCTATTCCAAAAGGAACACTGATTTTATGAGGTTAGAATTGACACAATAACTTCATTTTTACTTTACTAGTTCTGTACTGACATTATCACTCACTGAGCTCATGTGGTGAGACCCCGAGGCCCATGTCCCTGCAGGAGCAGATGAGAATAGAGAAGTTGATTCTCTCTGCTTTTCATTGATTACTTCACATCTTCATTATCTTGGGCACAGAAACCTATCTGATTCAACTTCTTCTGAAATAGGAGAAGTCACGCATGCATGTTTCAGAGCTGGGATGATAATCAAACAGGGTTGCTCACTGTTCTAGAGGTGGTGTGACCTGGGAGAATAGATTCAGTGAATGAGGTGGACTGATGTCTCATGCAATAGCCAACTTTAGTCAGAGCATCAATTTTTACTCTGGGCGTTAGGAGGGCCACATCATCAAGTGTGTAATCACAAGGAAAGCTGTACTTGGCAGCAAGCTGCACACAGCAAAAGCATGTTTTCCCACAGAGGCATATAAACAAATAACAATAACCAGTTTAATGAATAATCTGAAGCAAACTCACTCCTATCCACTACACCTGGAAAGGACACAAAGACACATTCCAAGAACAGTTCCATAGTTGAGGAAACTGAGATCACAAGACTCTTATGTTTTCTTGGAGTTTTGTCACAAGCATTCAGAATTCTTTTGGATCATGTTTCAACAGAGAATGGCCAATGTAATTCAACAAACAGCTAAGCCTTGGAGAGTCTTAGTATGTACTCCTTCCCTTACCCACAAAGAAAGGGTTAGAGATACAGACCTGTGTAAACAGCCCAAAGCCTATAACCCCACATTTTTCTTGAAAATTTACAGATAAAAGTAAGAAAGCAGAGAGGTCTACAAAAACATGGGGCTTTAGGCCCCTTTCAACAGGGCAGTATCTACAAGCCAACAGAGAACACTTGGACATCATTTCTTAAACTGTTTCTCAACTGGGCAGGGCAATTCTTTGTGTGTATTACTTTCTATTAAAAGTAGTAGCTATGTGTTGTTTTTCTTATGAATGTAATATACATCTCCTATCCTAAAATGTAATAGAAAAGTCTTGCATAGGGCTAAGGATATAACTCAAAGATAGAGAGCACAAAGACCCTGGGTTCCATCACCAAAATTATTAATCATGAATTATTCAAATTCCTGCACTAGAAAATGCAATAGTGTACATTACTTGGGAATGCTATCCCTTACCTAATTCTGTAAAAATCTGTCATCATTGTGCTTTTGTTTGTTTGCTTGCTTTTGTTCTTCACTGATGGAGGCATGTTATGTGTATTACTTCATTGCTTTCCCTGTGGTCACCCATAATCTGCTCTCAGATTTCTGCTTATACTAGGAAATGGATTTATTCAAGGTACATAAACCAGCCAGTGGATTCTTATTGTACCTCTACTGCCATGGAATCAGCTATTTAACTATTCTAGAAAAATCTTCTCTTATCAGGATGTGCCAAAGTTGAGAAAAGAGAAAATAACAGAGCTAGAAAGCAGAACAAAGCCTGCATCCTGTCTAAAGAGGACATATGATTGGAGGAGTACTGTCTGAACATCATGCAGCGTATTGATCCTAGGAAAGGAAGACCCAGCCATTTACATCATGGGTACACAGGAGTCTCCCACTCAGAAATGGCTGTGGAGATCAAGCCTTCAGCAAGGAACTGCCTTGTCTACCTTTGTTGACCTGTGTGGCACAGGGCTAGAGACAAGTGCCAAGGAGTTTGGTCCAGGAGTTGGCTCCAGTTAGTTTTGGTGTACCAACATAAGCAAATCAGTCAGTGTCTCGGGCTGAGCTTTTGAAATCTGTAAAGATGGGTTAGAAAATGCATATGATCCTTCTCATACTCTAATAAAAGAGTTCGGAGTATCCTAAAACAGACAAGTAACAATGGAACGAAGGAAGAGTTCCAACACAGGCTAGGGAGTCATAAGCACAGACCAGGGGCATCACCAAACTTTATTCAGCATTTTATTTCATCTCTGCTGTAATCCTATCACTCACGTTTACCCTTCAGCGTCCTGTCAAATTACCGTTCAGATCAACTGACTAATTCAGTCTGAAAAGAGAATGGAAAATCTCCATGTCATCCAATGCACTTTACATTGATGGATGAGGCTGGAATTGTGGAGAGAGTTAGGCAGCAAAATCTGGCTCTTTCAAACTAATTGCAGCATATCTGATTTATTTCCTGCCTTAATGTTCTTTATTTTGTATTTATTCAAAATATAAAATTACTCACTGAGTTGTGAGATTAATGATTTTTTTCTCTTTTAGCAACATATCATTTGTGGGCTCAAGTTATAAACAAGAAGTTAGAGTGTCTAATGCAGGGAAACCCTGTTAATACAGGAGGTCCCCTGAGATTGACTGAGTTACATTTGTTTTCCAGTTAGAGACATTAATGTCTAATTATTCACTGGCTGTTCTATTAGAGGCCTTTGTTTTTTAGAAAACTGCAATGGTTTGCTTTTGCACCCTATTCCAGGAAACCTGTTTATCAATAAGGTGGAATTGTCAGCATCATCAGGCAGTTGTGTGACCGAGTATACATTTGATTGGTTTTGTGATTAATTCAGTTAACAAATATTTGTTGCCTGTTTATACTACACAATGGATGTGAGCATTCAGGTTCTTAGGTGCTGCCAGGCCTCTGGGTCTGGAAGCAAGAGTATAGAGTCAGCTCCCCACGATGATTTGTTCTGGACTTGGAGCATTTTCTTTTGTTTATTATTTAAGCAAAGATCCAACATCCACTGCAGCTGCAGGTCACAACAGTGTTCTATATAACGTTTGTTCGAGTGATGTACACTCATTCATTTATCAGCAATCCCAACCACCAAACAATCCCCTCTGAGGAGCCACCCTTCCACTCAGCCGTGCAGTCTAGATGGATGGAGGAAACAGTGAGTCTTTCTGCCATGTGCTTACAGAGCCTTAGCTTGATTTACTATCTGGGTTTTGTCCAGTTTTAATTAGGCTTTAGGTTACCCTAAAGCAGTTTATTTTGGAATATGTTACCTAACCTCTCTGGGCATTAAATGAGTCCTTGGTGCTCAGTGGAAAAAAAAAGTAAGAGGTCCTGCAGATATTTCCAGCAAAGTGAGATTTAATGGTGATGAGTAGTCAAAATGCTTGGATAGAGATACAGAAGTGAAAGAGAGATGGAGCCTTTCTATCTAGGCCAGGAAGCATGGCTCAGCATTTAGGAATGGCATGGGGGACTTATGATGCTGAACTATTGGAGGCAGGGGGTGTTGCTTCTGCTGCTTGTTTCTGCTTCTGCTGTTGTTGTTGCTGTTGCTCTCAGGTGGCCCATGCAGTCGCATACACTAGACAATTTGCTTAACTCCTTCCATTGCAGAAGGTACCAGAAGCTGGAAAGGAGCAATGAAGAAGAAACCTACTTCTCTCTTCCTAGGACTTCTGGTAGCTTCCCAGTACCTCTCCCGTAGGCAAAGCCCCAGAGATGGCAGGTGAGACAGGATTCTGGGACACGCAGCTCAAAAGATTCTATGTACTTTCGTGAAATAAAGAAGAACATTGGTGGGCAGGCATGAACCTGTCAGTTAACAGATAATGACCAGCATAAATGAGGCCAGTTATGAAACCTACCCAATGAGCTAATGGGTCAAGTTAAAGGCATTAACCACTGACACATAGTAAGCAGTTGATGTTAGCTATCGTTACTCTAATGAGTCCCAGGAATCAGGGAAAAGGGAGTAACAGGGTGGGAACAGAGTTAGATTTGTGTTTGAGAAAATTCAGTGAGGATCATGGGAGAGACAAAGCATGACTATTTGAGTGGCAAGGTTCTTCTCCAGAGTAAATGGTCTATCTCTCCAACAGCAACAGAGACGAGGATGTTCTTTAGATAGAATTATCTAGAGCAACTGATTTATAGAACTGAAGAAAGAAGAAAATTCGGAGATGATTCCAAAGTTTAGGCATAGGTGATTGGATAGTTCTAGTATTATTTATAATTACACCATCAGGGAAAGGATGGAGAGTATCATGTTATCTATTGACTCCCAACAAGTAGAGTATGCTTGGAATACTGTACTTATGATTAAATAGTACTTATGAATGAATAGTTCAGTTGCCTTTCTTCATAAAGGAGATTGAAACTTCCAGCTCCTTAGGGAACTATGCTCAGCTTCCACATGTGCTTTGCTTTCCTTGGTTGCAAAGAAGCTGAACATCTCTTCTGTGCTTGGACAAAAGTTGTGTGAAATTTCCTGGGAGATATGCAGACATGCCCATCTCCTTCAGATGGAACACCAGCTGACCTCAGATATCACTCCCTCCAAGTCTAGTTTCTGAACCCGTGTGTGTGTGTGTGTGTGTGTGTGTGTGTGTGTGTGTGTGGTGGGGGCTTATTGGGAGGAGCGTGGGTAAGAGGTTCTTCAAGACGCATGGGTGACTCAGTGTTGTGTCAATGAAAAGCTTCACATGATGATAACATGTAAAATCAGCACTGTCACTTGAGTCACAGCTCCATCGACCTCCCATTTTCTCTAATTCTAGCATTGTCCAAGCAGTGGGAACAGGAGACTGGTAGCTGGACTCTCTGATGGGGAGTTGATGACTCCTTTCTTACAACAGAATGCTAATAGGACTGATACTATGCTATTTTGAGTGCCTTGCTGATAGATTTCAAGCTCTGCACGGATTTTAAGCAGTAGTGGTCATGTCATGCCCAAAGGATGGAGTTTTATTCTGCCAGCCATTTCGCCAATGTTGTCGCATCTCAACATTGTTCCAAACAGTTCAGCATAGTTTTTACAGACACTATATTCATGCATTGGCATTTTTTTTTGTGCTCTGAATATTTCCCTTTATTATGTGACTTCTCTTCTGATCTGTCTTTCATAGTTAACAATGCCCTACTATAATAGGCTAAGAAATTGTGTGTTTTATTAGCATTCCTAGACTTTACTTGGCAAAACACACTGAGTAAAAGGGCTGTGGGATTGAGGAGCTGAGTGCCACATCATGTCTTGGCACAAAGTCTTGGTTCTAAGTTTCCAGGGAAAGAGACAAAACCGATTCCAACCATCACACACTAACTTAGCAAACCCCGAGACTTCCTGGTCCTATCACTTGGGGCAATTGTTAGAATAAAAATTACAGTGTGGTGTTTCTTGAGTTGTTATAATCTTGGGTAACTGTACTTATATGTAAAAACAGACTTGGTGAAGGGTTAAGTCCGCACCAGAGCTTACTGGCCTCTTCTCATCCAGGGTAACTTGGCTCTAGGAAGCAGTAATGAAGCTTTTCTCGTCATCAGATGTTGTGGAAGACAAGATTCTCCTCATCCCTAGGTCAGCAACAGATCTCTTCTCTGAAACATTTAGTCATTTGTTTTCTATGATTTGGAACAGAATTAACTTGAGCAAGCACTGGGACTATGCTAAGTATTATTGATGATACAATTAGCTATTCTTTTTTTTTTTTTTTTCAGGGAATGCGTGGTTCCTTGTTTTCTTGGTGGCTTCTAAGGATGAACCCTAGTCTTTGAATTCTGCCTATAACAAGCTCTGGTTAGTGCAGGAAATCTATGTAAGACATAGAAGAAGTTCATGAGGATTCAGCTTATGTGATGTCCCAGGAAACAGGTTATGTTCTCTCTTGCTGATTGTTAAGTAAGTTCATCCTGATCACAACCCTGTGAAGTAGATAACGTTGTCCACATTGTACAGATGAAAGGGAAGACCTACAGATTATGTCGTCAAAGGACACCAGGCAAAAGATTCAGAAATCATCTCAAGTTTGTTCCACGTTCAAATCATGGATGCTTATCACATACTACACCCATGCTCTTTATGGATACCATGGCAGACCTGCTTTATGGTAAGACTATCCCATTAGTATGTTTTCCCAACCTCACCCTAAGACTTGCTTCCTCTGTAAACCATCTCTGTGCTTGGGGTTTCACCCTGTGCAGAACATTCTATAGCTGTCCCGCTCTTTTACTTCTGGTTTTTACATCTTCACAGTAGCACTGGGTGCAGTGGCATATAACTATAATCCCAATAATTTGGATACTGAGGCAGGAGGATTAGGGAGGTCAGGTATTCAAAGCTAGCTGGAGATACATAGTGAGATCCTGTCCAAAAACACAAACAAAGAGTCATCCCTGACATCCTTTGTGGCTGGGTTCACAGGGCAAATTAGAGATAGGCTGAGTTAATGATTGAGAGACGTGACTGGGGTTGGTGTATTGGGATCAAAAACAGCTCTGCTGTTTGTTAACTCTGCATTGTGGGAGATGTGTTCAGTGTTTACTCATCTCTAGACTGGGAATAATGATGTTAGGTGAAATGAGAGCGATCCTTTAGAATTCCTGTTTTCTCCTTCACATCTACAGCTATGTCAGGAATTAACAATACCTAAGAGCCTTTTGTGACCTATTATGAAGTTTTGAAGATATTCAAGACAGAGGTTTATGTACAAGCCCTGTGAGCTCTTTAGAATTATTAATCTGCATCTTACTCTGTGAGTACAATTTTTTACTGTGCAGTCTACTACACTTAACTAAACTAAATGTATTCCTTCATTAGTAGATGTGTATGTGAGTGTGGGTGCGTGCAAGATTGTGTCCACGCAGATCAGAAATTGACTTCTGAGAGTGTGTTTTCATATCCTAGCATGTTGAGGCAGGATGTCTCTTCCTTCCGGTCACTCTGTCCTACAAGTTAGGTGGTGTTCTAGTCTCCTTTCTCTTCTCCATCTCACAGAGGAAGAGTGGGATTACAGATGCATGCCACTTATGTAGTGCATCCTTCTTATTTATTTATTTTATTGCAGAGTCTAGGTATCAGCTGAGGTTGTGATGTTTATGGGGTAAGAGCTTTCTCACTACATATTTTCCCTGTCCTTGACTTTATGTTCTTCAAGAACAGGGACCATCTTTGAGAATGCTACTAACCAAATTGACCTCTCAATCATTCTGAACCACCAATTAGAATTTGTTGCGAAGGAACAGACGAATGAAACGATCCATCAGATTTGAAGCATTAGTCAGTATTCATTCAACTTGAATGGAGAAACAGCCAAGTAAAAGGTGAAAGGAGCAAGAAGGGCCCTCTGAACAAAGACACTGAAGGAACAGTGGTCATAGGGAGACATGGAATATTCCAGAATTTACTATGGGGACCAGAAGCATTGGGGGATGGATGAGTCAGGAAGGCAGTGTGGTTCTGAGCTGAGGGTCCTGGTTCTGCCTCAGGGATCAACCCTTCAGGCCTCAGTGTCAGGCTCCACTGAGGCCTGAAGGGAAGAGAAGATTGGTTTATCTATGAAGATGTTTTTCTGTTTTTTTTTCTAGTTGAGTCATTTCAGAAAACACAGTGATTTGGAGACACCCTGATGCCATCCATCAAAGCAAAATTGTAAAAATAAAAACATGGCTAGAACACTTACTGTGTTATTTTCTAACCCACTGGTAGGGTAGGGACAGACCTTTCCAAGCTAAGATGGGTTTGGTCATCGCTTCAAGCTGGATGTCCACACCTGTTGGAAGGGGAAGAAGTGCTTGGGAGCTATGAGACAGCCAGACACAGGAGGTCAAGACAAGGGGACCTTGGGAGATGTGGGGAGAAGGCTAGACCTTCACCCTCCTGTCCTTAGGATCCAATCCTCACTGGATTCTCTTTAAAGACATAGGATCCCAGTCCTGAAAGCATATCCTCTCCCACCTGCAACCTCCCCAGACTCACAAATGGAAGACATACTTTAACAAACATTTGTTTGGCCTTTATTAAGCAGAGGGAGTTTGAGGGAAATACATCTTGCAGCAGGAAGAATAGGAGTTCTGTCCATCTGTCTTCTGTTCTTTCCAAGAACATTTGGTCCTGTGTCTGCAGCCACATCAGTTTCCTAGACAAAAGAAGTAGGTGACTTGACTCAGCAAAATGCCACAGGGCCCTTGCATACCAGGTTAGATAACACAATTAACAGAATTCATAGCCCAGCAAAGATCAAGAGGCAAACCCCAACCACTGCTCTGGAAGCCGTACCTTCCACTAGGAGCTCCACGGGGTTGCTAGGCTCTGAGTGAATGGGCTCAGGCCACCAGGAAGTATAACGGCAGGTATAGTTTCCTGTATGTTGGGGACCCACAAAATTCAGCCCCAGGTCGCTGTGGGTGCTCGTTACTCGGAGCATCCTGTAGGGCACAAGTTTGCCATCATGCAGCAGCTCTATGGTGACCCCGGGCACATCACTGTGACAGCGTAGAACAACATCATAACCAGCCGGCACTATTCCTGTCCACAAAGCCTGGAGCGTTGGTGGTGGGGGTGGCCCTGGGGGTGTGTGAGGGATAGTATTCAGTTTGGAACATTTCTTGTGAGGCCCTATGGTGAGTTTACTCTGGCTCCTTTTGCACTGCACACTAGGAATCAACCTTCCTGTTGCCTTGCTCCTTGGGTATTCGTTTAATGATGCTTGTATCCCCCTAAGTGTGCCACTCCCCAGCATCATGAGGGCTATGAATCTCCCAGGCTTTGACCCGTTCCAGGGCTTCCCTGGCTCCCCAGAGAGGTGAAGGAACCTTTTAGGAAACTGCTTCTGGCAGAAGCACAGCTCAAAGGTCTGAGGTCAAAATTAACCCTGGCTGGAGGTTTTGAATGGTCTCGGCCTGGATGGCCGACTTCTGACTCAGGGAGACCTTGATGAGAAAACCAGAGGAACAAATGGACCCCAGGAACTCAAGGGCTCTATAAAGTTACAAATTAGCTCAAACCTGTGGAGACAGTCCCAGGCCAGACTAGGCAGTCATTGATATAAGTGGTGCTGACACACATGCTTCACAGAAGAGTGGACCTGAACACTAAAAGCTTCAATCCTAACACTCTTGAATGTGGTTTTTACCTGACACCTGGCAGTTTAGTATTTGGGAAACATACCAGAGTCCCATTCCTTGCCTGGAGGAGGATTTTTCAAGGACCAAAATGTCATAAAGGCACAAACCAGAAAGGATGGCCCATCACAGGATCACGGCACAGAACCTCTGCCTCCTCTGCCTCCTTATCTAGCATCCTTCTTCCCCCCTCCCCCCTACCCCGCTTCTATCCACGTGGCTATGCTCAGCTTACCATTCACCAACAGGGGCACAAGATGGCTGGGAGCCGATCCTGAGTAGGGCGGTGCCAGTTCAGTGTAGATGCAGCTGTAGCTGGCAGAGTCCATGGTTGAGAGATTTTTCAGTTGGAAGACAGTTTCATTACCAGAAGACTCCAGTATCTGGAGTAGGCTGCGCTCATCCAAGTCTTCGATATACAGCCCAAAGCGTAGACCAGCCCTGGGTGCGGTACATCGAAACTGCACTGTTGAACCGGCCTCATAGCTCTTTTTCGACGGCTCTGCAGTGAGCAGTGGTGCTGGCAATTTTTCTGTGGGGGATCAGACACATTGACTCAGTCTGAAGGCATGGCAAGCTACTCATGAGTGGTTCAGCCTGTGTTTTGACTAAGTCTTTTGTCTAATATGACCTCCTAGCTCCCTCTCTCTGTTTCTCTCTGTCTCCCTCTCTCTCTCCCTCCCTTCCCCCCTCATCTGCTTCTGAAGTCCAGGTAGTACCACCATCACCACCATACTTTACACTGTGCCTCAGCCTCCTGGCCTTGGCAAACCCTAGACAGCCAGCAAGTCCACATTACTCTTGCTTGATACATGAAAAGTATATTCCATTAAGGTGTGTGTCTGACTTGCTTGAGGTGATCCAATTCCTCGCAGTTCTCAAGTTTATTGTATTAATTAATGGTCCTATTTGAAGCTTGGGAAACTGAGGTTAACTGGATAATTTCTTCAGGTTTGTAGATTCTGCTTTGGGGTCCCCAATCCTGCTCTTTTCTAACCACCATATATGCTTTTCTAGCCTACTCTGGTCTGCAGCCCTACTGTGAGGCTTACCATCACTCCACATTAGCTCCAAGGGCTCACTGTCTTCGGACCAAGCTGTCATTCTGCTTAGACGGTAACGGCAGGTGAAAGGGCTCTGGTCACCCATGTCTGACAATTTCAGATAGAAGTTGACTTCCTCAGGGCTGGTGCTGACCATAGGAACCTTCATCTCACGCCTTCCCTGCCTCAGTTGAAATTCAACGTCATCCAGAGGAGCCACACAGAGAAGGGTCATGTGGGGTGGCTCCACTGTGGAACTTTCTGAAGAAGTCAGCATGGGTGGTGGTGGTGTGGCTGCAAGACAGAGAAGATCCCTAAGTGAGGAGTCCAGGAGAGCCTGCTTTGTAGGGTACCACTACGAACTGCCCTCTGTCTGGCCCCAAACCTCCAGTGACCACCGAGGAGCAGCTGACTCATCTTTGGAAACCATACATCAAGTTTCTTGTAGAGCTTTTCATTGTTGGGGTTCAACACTCACCGTACTCCTCGATGGTCACAATACCACTAGGCTTAGAGGGGGCACATTCTCTGTGAGTTTGATAGCTGCAGCTGTAGTTGCCCGGCTGGTGGACTAGAAAAATGGCATGTTCCTTGTATCCTGCTTGAGTGACATCCAGGGAACCACTGGGTCCAGCTCCCTTCAGAAAGCCATCTGTTTCAGCTACCTCCAGGAAACCTTCATCTCCTTCCCTCCTCAGCAGGAAGACTACGCCCTGCACTCTTGCCTGGCACAGCAGGAATGTGCTCAAGCCAGGTGTGATCCAGTGCACTGGATCAGCAGAAAGCCAGGGCCTGGGCAGGGAATCTGTGTAGATGGAGAAGAGCAGGATTGGTGAGTGCTTCAGTCTTACTCTGGAGAAGATGAGAGTATGGATTCCAGATTCAGAAAACGTAAGGGAAGCAAGGGTAGGGGTGGAGATAAGAGCAAGGGAAAGGGTACTGGCTGTCTCTATCACTCTATAGGACTTATCCATAAGCATCTGGGGACAGCATAAAGACTCCTACTTGACGTATATGCAAACTGAGGCTAAGAGATACCAGGTGGCATGGATGGAGGCTCCACTCTCTTCTTCCCTCCACTGCCTCCTGACCTGCTTTCCTGTTCCTGTCACCTCCACAGGACTGCTCATCTCTGTCTATCTCTCAGAGTAGTCTAAGCCTGATTTGGCAGTGGTAGAGGCCCCTGTTGTTACTTGTAATTGCTCCCAGTTGTAACTGGTATGACCTGGAAGGTATAGCAACACAAGAAAGCTCCTGGAACATCACATTATGAGCAGTTGGAAGTCTTTGGTAGCCTCATGGACCTTACAAGTCAGTGTTAGACTTGCTAAAAGTTCTAGCAGGACTGAAAGTCTGCCCACGGGATAGGTTTACTGGTCATATCTGGAGTGCTAAGGAGCCAGGGCTAGCTTGTTGCTATTAGGAAAGGGGATCCCCATAACCCATGCTCACTGTTCTCCATGGCATCCCTGAATGGACAGGTGGCTGCATCAGTTGCTAGGTCCAGAGTGAAACCTGTAGAGACAGATTGTGTGAGTTCTTCATTCATACCACACCTGCCACAGAAGTTCTAGATCTCAGGACATCTCACCCCAGAATAGCAGTACAGTAGCCAGCAGAGACATGGCGGGTCCTCAGTCCAGCAGGAGTGTCTGTAGGGAGCACCTGCAGTGGCAAATTAATCTGAGGCACTGACCTTGTACTTTGTTTTCCCTTCCTGGAAGGTAGGGGCAGAGAGACAGCTGCTTGGCGTGGGGACAGTGAAGATTCAGCAATAATGCTAATCAATAATAATGTGTAATTATCAAGCCAAACTGATAATAACAGTAAAATCATTTTACTCCAATTAAACAACTACAACAAAAGAGTATTTTAGACTACAGAAGAAGATCATATCTCCTTAATACTAAAGAGTGCTTTATTCTAAGCCAGCCTGGGCTACACAGTGAGCCAGACCTTACTTTTGAAAACACAAGCAAACAAACAAGGTGATAAACAAAGACACAAATCAAACCCAAGGATACACACAACCATTTTGGTGCCCTGAAATTACACCCCACCATTTAAACTATTGTATATGTGTTTAGGGGGCACAGCCATGTTGTTTTTCCTTCTCACATTCTTGAGGCTCCTCGAATACAAATTTCCTTCCCTTTGAAAATACTCGGGAAGGGGGTGTCTGTATTTCCTTTCATTTTCCCAACATCCTTCCACCTTTCCAGGAGGGAAAGAATACTTTATCTCAGGAATGACAGGGATGTTGGAATTCTACAATTTCTCAAACTGCTGAAAAAATTAGTGACTATAAAATCAACAAAGTTTGAGAGCCAAATAAGTTAAAATTCAAAAATCAATCTTAATTCTCAAAACCTTTTGACTTTTTTTGCACAAGCCTGGTCATGCTTGTGCGTGTGTGTGTGCTTGTGTGTGTGTGTGTGTATGTGTGTGCGTGTGCGTGTGCGTGTGTGTGTGTGTGTGTGTGTGTGTGTATGCATGTGTGTGTGTGTGTCTCTTTGTCAATATTTTAAAACTTCTTCATCTGTTGGTGTCTATTAACTATAAGCTTCACAGGCCGCTTCTGGAACATGTTTGCTCGAGGGAGCCCGTGGTTTCTCTGATCTTTCTTAGGGTCCTTCCTTAGAGGGCTGGATCCAGGAGATGGGTTCAGCCTGCAGCAGAATAAAGAATGAGGCCTTATCTTGCATGTTGGCTACAAAGAATCCTGTCCTGAGCCAGGTGTGAGCATGCTCCAGAATTCATATGCACTCCTCAGTGAGTACACGCGGTCACTGACCCATGGGGCCACTCTCACCCAAAAAATGAATCCTCTTTTATTACAGTAGAAGGTTCCAGAGAAGCTGGCTGTTCTTGCTGCTCTGTAGACTTCACAAGAAGGAAGGGTGGAGTAAGCACTGGGAAGGGACTCCTGTAAGGCCTAGTACTTGTCAGTGGACCCTTATGCTTCTCCAGCAAAGCCTCCTGCATAAGGAACTGACAGTGTGTCTCCTAGCTGGCCATGGCTTCTTCTTTCCAGATCTGAGAGGACAATAACAAGAAGCCTGACATCACCAATCTAAGACACTTCAGCCTGCATGGGTACCTGATGCAGTCTTAATTCTGCACTCCCTGCTCCTTCCAGAAATCCCTTGTTAAATCAGTATGCTTCTTCCAAGTGACGGGATCCAGGTCAGACTTGGCATTGGCTTGACTCACACCCATCACAGTAGAGTTTCCTAAGCTGGTGTTTGAACCTGGTACCTCAAACCAGTACTGAAGCTTCTGCATTTTGAGATATTTTTTTCTGATTATTTTTGTTCTTTTTATTATTTTAAATCTATTCATTTCTTCCCCACTGATTTTTAGTGTCTTTCCTCAGATTCTTCTTTCCATTCTCTAGAATTAACAGGTATGAAACACACCATACTTATGTTAAATCTGTGTCCTCATCTCATGAAGACCACAATATTTCCTAGATTTACCCTTAAAAGAACAATAAAAATTGAAATAAATGAAAATAATGAGCTTTTTCTGCACAGTGTCCATTTCTCTTCCAGGTTTACAGAAAGAAAGTGCTAGGTACAGTAGCCAGACCTATAATCTGATAACCATATATTAACATAAAATTTCTATCAGAGTGTATCAGTTTTTCTTCTGAATCTCAGTTTTCCTCAGAGTTCTAGAAGTCTCAAATATGAAATCAAGAGGTTGGTATGGCTGTGGTTTGTCTTTGTCTTTTCTTAGGGCCTGAGGGATGCTGAGAATCCTCAGCAGTGCTTAGCTTGTGTGTGCATTACTTCACTGTCTGAGCATGTCCTTGGTATCTCTTTGTTTTTCCTCTGTGGACTACATTTCTCTCATCCCGTGAGCATACCAGCACCTGGCTGATGGTCCACTTGAACCCACTACTTAAAGGCATCTGTAGAGGTACTACTTCTCTCTAAGGTCATAGTCACAGCTGTGAGGATTAAAAGTAGAACATATAGAGATCACAGGTCAGTACACAACAGCTGGAGCTGGTCAGAAGACAAGAATGGACCTGATGTTAAGGGTTGCTTGGGTCCCAGATGTTAGAACAGTTT
The DNA here is from genome assembly GCF_011762505.2 of Arvicanthis niloticus. NCBI lineage: Eukaryota > Metazoa > Chordata > Mammalia > Rodentia > Muridae > Arvicanthis > Arvicanthis niloticus. The sequence continues at coordinate 37,264,087 of NC_047670.1, read as the reverse complement.
CTCTAACTTCTATGTGCACCTTGGGATGTCTTTTCTCTGCATGTGAGAAATTTCAGCAAAAAATGATGCCTGGGTTGGGGCTTGCCAGGGAGTAGGACACTTGACACAAACTATAATCCTGAGGAATCCTCCAGTTTACTTTAAAAGTACCATTTTTCAGCACTCAGAAGGCAGATACAGATGGATCTCTGAGAGTTGGGACCCAGCCACAGATAGTTTCAGCCAGCAAGAACTTTGTAATGAGATTCTGTCTCAATTTGGGTTGCAAGAAGGAGGACTTTTAGACCTGGATCCACCTCTGAAATTTAGACCCGACCTCCCCCCACTTCCATTTATCAAGCAACACTGTCTTTCATGTTCTTTTTTTCCCATCAAAGATGATGTCTATATAGCAATAACTTCTTGAGTCTGAGTTATGTTTCTATGGTTCTGTTAGGAAACAGCAACAATAATTTCCAGTGCAGTATTAGTACCTAAAGCACAGAGAAGCCTTGCTTGGACCATCCATCCTTCAAAGCTTTTATGCATAGTCATTCACTTAGGCCTGTCAAAGCCCCTGTCTTAGTTAGGGTTTTACTGCTGTGAACAGGCACCATGATCAAAGCAACTCTTACAAAAACAACATTTAGTTGGGGCTGCCTTACAGGTTCAGAGGTTCAGTCCAGTATCATCAAGGTGGGAGCATGATAGCATCCAGGCAGGCATGGTGCAGAAGGAGGTGAGAGTTCTACATCTTCATCTAAAAGCTGCTATGAGGAAACTGATTTGCAGGTAGCTAGGATGAGTGTCTTAAAGCCTACGCCCACAGTGACACACCTATTCTAACAAGGTCACACTATTCAAACAGTGCCACTCCCTGGGCCAATCATATTCAAACCATGACAACCCCCTTGGGAAAAAAAAATGCTATTAACCTCTCCATTATTCAGTCAAATGAGCCAGTACTACAGGGAATCCAATGTGGTTCTGTTGGATACAAAATCAATATAACCATTTCAGTCTCGGTCCATACATGTCCTGCTTCTAGTGGAAGTCCCTTGGGAACAGAAAACCTGTGGATTGGCAAGAGAAACAGTGATAATATCAAATATCCAGTTAATTATCTATACCATCGGCCATATGCCAGCAGAAGACACAGTTGTCTACAGTTCCTAGGATCTTACTCCCCATTTTCCCTCAAGACTTTCCCCAATTGGGAACTTTCTAGGTCACAGTATATGTGACTGTCCTCATTCTCACATCATGACCCTACTTAACTGAATGTGTTCTGGGTAGAATCTGTCCTTGGCACAAGAGGAATGCAACGTTTTCTTGTGTTCTCTAGTTTCCTACTTTCCGCTTTGTAGGTTTGACCTTCAAACACTTTTCAGAATTTATTTACAGCTCAGTCTTTTTTTTTTTCTGCCACTTAAACTACATAGATAACCTCTTAATCATAAATTAAATAGAATCCCTTTTGAGCCACACTTCTCAATACCAAGCACCTGAGCATTCTTGCAGGCATGTATTGTGGGACAGTCCATGCTTCGGCAAGGCACCTCTCTTTCCCCTGTACTATCTGAGAAATGAGATGGTGATGTCATTTGTAAAGCAAAGAGGGAAGTCCATGGTTAAGAGATAACAGCCACTTCCAACTTCCTTTGTAATTAAGAGCTGGTTCCATTTGATGTTCTAGACTTCTGTCTCCTGCCTTATCACCCTTTCTTTACACACATGAACTCGAATACTTGTTGTATGTACATGAGGGAGTTCCAATATCCTGCCTCACACTTCTGATGCCCTTTTAAAGGTCAGTGCATGTGAATTCTTTAGATTACGGCCCTCCCTTCCAATCACCTCTTAATTTTCATCTTTGTTTCCATTTTCTGAAGTACACTATTATGAGAATGCTTAGAATGCTGATTAAAGAAATATCAAGAGTGCACACACTCGGGCATCCCTGTTGAGTGAGTAGAGCATAAACTATTACTCTCCCTAAATTTCCTTCTCCATCCCAAGAACAGGAAATTTTATAGCCTTATTATACTTACTTATTATATCCAGCCTAATTCTACTTACTAAGAACTGTTTTATTTTCTATAGCCATTTTCTTTTTTCTCTTTTCTCTAGTCCCAGAGACACAGTTAGAGGATTCAGTCCCCCTTTCTAGAAAACAGAAATGGAATTCATTTAGAAATCATGTTAACGTATTTTGTGAACGCCTTTTCCTTTAAATTTCTCCTCTTAGATCATGGTTTAAAGCTTGTCTTTCTGGATTAACTCAAGGTTCTTCCTAAATTTATTAGTCACTTATGTTACATATATTGACTGTTGGTTTATCAGTACTGGAGATTGAACATAGAGATTGGAGCATGAATGCTAGGAGTGCATTCTGCCACTGAGACATATCTCCTGCCCAGGCAAGCCTTAAATCTTCTCTTTCTACTTCAACTTCCCAGGGATGCTGGGATCCAGATTGTGCTATAAGAGCTAGCTATATTCACTTCTAGAAAGGCAGACACCTAGGGGGAAAAAAAAAACGCTTAAATTCCCCTACCATAGATAAGTCTCTTCAATGCTTGCTGGCAGAAACAGAAAGTGATGGGGGAAAAGGCATTATTTTCTGTTGTTGAGAGCAAACCCTAGGGACTGTAGGGGTCCCTATGATTGTCCCACTTCAGACAGAGCATAGGAGGTATGATTGCTCTGAGTCACAAGGTGCTCTGTGGCCCTCTGCTTTGAGTGGACATTTTCTTCATGCTCCTTCACACTAGGGCAAGGCTGAGCCAGGTGACTGTCCTGGTGCTTAGGCTCTGTCCAAACATCAAACACTGATAGCAGATAAGGAGGGAGCACAAAAGTCCTGCCAGAAAACTTCAGGATAAATTGCACACATAAGTTTGGCAACTGTTTGGAACATCTGCCACTAAACTGACACTTGCAATGCATCCTCAACAGCTATTGACATCAGCCTTTCTGTGAAGCCTGTTGGGTAATTTTTGCTTCCCTTCTCTTGCTCTGCTCACTCCACCTGCAGTAGATTCTCTCTCTCTCTCTCTCTATCTCTCTCTTTTAAAAGCTGGTCACTTTACTGGAGGAGTCTGGCTCATGTATCACCATCTTCCAGATGTGGCAGGTTTTAAAATCAACAACAAGAACTTACTGAGAAGGAGGTCTTGAGAGACCATCTCAGGCTAACTCACCTTAACCTAGGTCACAAGGGGAGTCAGGTTACCTCCACTTTTCCTAAAACTTGCTTTCTCTTTTCATTAAGGTGATCCCTGCACAAGGCTTAAAGAGTGAGGCTTGCTTACTCAAAGAAATCAAAAGGTTGGTTTCTGTACTCTTTCACTTATAAGCTCCCAGAAATAGCCATTAAAAACCTGGTAGCCCTTTTCTCTTGATGTATCCTCTTCATATCTCTAAGCATTATTTTTTTAAGTTGCATATTTTATTTGTTTTCCATCAACTACAGAAACTGAAGGGTGAGTTCAGTTTCCTGCTGAAACTGTCACCACAGACATGTAAAACACTGTTTTCCCTTGGTTCTGCTCTCCTATTTATCTAATTATAGTGAGCATTTTAGAGTTTAATTAACCAAAAACATGCAAATTTACATTTACATGTTTATATATTCAAATGACCAGATGTAAATACATACAGTAATGTGCCCCTTCATGAGATACATTCTGAGATGAGATACATTCTGAATGAGATACATTCTGAGAAATGCATCATTAGATGGTCGCATAGTACAGACATCCAGAATGCCTGCTAGATAGTATAGCCTACACTACACCTAGGTTGCATGGATGAGAGTATGGCTTTTAGGGTACAAACCAATGAATCTCAGTCCTGTGCTGAATATTTTAGGCAACTCTAACCTGACGTAAATGGCATTTATGTACGATAACAGATCTAAACATGGGAAAGGGGCAGTAGTAAGAATGAATTATGGGAATTTTTCCAGGTTCATTGTAACTTTTTGGATTACTGTCCTATATATGGGATGTTACTGATTTAACCATCAGTGTAGCTCATGGCAGAATGTACACACTATTGAGGACATCACCGTTTACCTGTTTTTCCTGCACAGATTTTTACCTCTGCTGAAGTTTAAAAAGTGTCTTTCCCTGTTTGTTTCCTTTGCTGCGTGTCTTGGTAGGCAGTTCTCAGTCTGTCTTTTTCTTTCATCTTATCTGAGACATGAAAGGGTCTTTCACCTTTATTTTAGTGAAGAAGCCTTGGGGACACAAGCATCATGGGGACACAGGCATCATGGGGACACAGGCATCATGGACATTCTTCCTTGCCTTCGACCAAGTTTGAAACAAATTCTATTGTTGATTTTCACTATAAATAACAAGATAGTTGACCTGTGAGGTGCCTGGGAGTCACCTGTCTCCACATCACATTTCCTTTTAGGGGCACTGAGATTACAGAAGAATGTTACCCTGCCAGCCGTGTAATGTGCTCTGGGTACGGGAGTTCAAGTCCTCCTGCGTGTGAGATAAGTGCTTTATGTACTGAGCCATCTCCCAGCCTTTTTGCTTTGTTCCTGTATTTTCTTCTTTCAGAACTCTCATCTTTAAGTTGGCAACGGAAGAAATAGAGAAAATAAGGTTTAACATTTTTAATATGAGGTAAGCCTAAAAGTATGTGTATGTGTTGTACTTTGCTGTAGCCTGAATGCTTCTTTTACGCCCCTCCCCCGACATTTGCATGTTATGTCCTAACTCCCAGTGGGTAGTGTTAGGAGCTGGGACCCCTAGGGAGTATCTAATCAAGGGATCCTAGAGAACTAATTGTCCCTTCCACTATTGAAGGACATGACTAGAAGTTTCTGTGTATAAACCAGAAAGTGGAGCCTACAGTAGACATTGACTCTTCTGGACCCTTGAGGTTGGTCTTTCAGCCTATAGTGAGGACTATGCAGAGACAAGTTACTAGCATTTATGAACCATCCTGCGTATGATGTTCTGTGATCCCACAAGCAAAATAAAGGCTATGCACATACCCTGACTTAGTCTTATACACTGCACAGAACATTGGGAATCACCTGCTGCTCTCAGTAGTATGCAAGACATAATTTTTAGTTAGAATCTCTTTCTAAGGTAGTATGCATAAAACTTTTTGGTTCTGGACCCTCTCTAGAGAAACTGCTTTTATTTTTCTCCAGGAAGTTTGTGCTTATTTATTTATTTATTTATTTATTTATATTTGAGTGCTTTGGGTGTTTAAAAATTATCTGTTAGTAATTTATTAGGTATTACAACACACACACACACACATACACACACACACAAATAGACATCTTCCATTCTGCAAACATCTAATGTTAAGAATATTTATGATTATTTTTCTGTGAACGGGTATTTTGTCCACATATATGTCTGGGCACTTTCTGTATGTATTACCCATGGAGACCACAGAACTGGAGTTAGGCACAGTTGTGAGCCACCATATTGGTGCTGGGAAATAAATTTGGGTTCTATGAAAGAGCTCTTAACCATTGAGGCATCTCTCCAGTCCCGACTTCTCAAATTTTCATTTTATACTTTTTTTAAAATTTTGTTTCTATTTTCTTATTCTAGAATTCATGTCACTGGTATTTTGAATCTCAAGGGCTCAGGCTCAAATATTATTTTCCTGTTCTGTTTCGTTTAGATTATTTTGTATTTGTTTTTTACTGTTTTCCTCCCACATACCAGAAAGTTACCTTAATTTCTGACTACATCTTCTTAAACTTCCTGCTTGCTTGGTGGGTATTGTGTCTTATCTTGGTAGAAATATTTCATACAGCCTTATCATTTTGCATTTAACTGCTTTAAGTTAAAGGCTTCTCTAAGTTGTTGAACCATACTTAGATGGTGCATATTTAAGGAGATCATCCTAGAAAGTTGACTGAAAGCCTGAGTATATTACCAGACTCCTCAGCTGTGGATTTCATGGTAGAATGTGCTGTCTGCTTTTATCTTTAGAAAACTGCTATTGTCTTCAGCTCTTCATTGGGTGGAACTTTTGTCATTTCTCTGCAAACATATGCCAAATCAAAACTAGGGGTAAGACATTTCTTAGAGACCAATACTTTGATGGAAAGAAGGAGTCAGAGACTGGCACAGCCACACAAAACCATCATGCAAGCTACCCTGACAGAATCTGAAGAGAATTTTTGTTCATCAGGGCCCAGTGTCCCCTTTTAGGCTGGAACCGAGCTTGGACAGTGACTAGTCAATGATAAATGTGTGATATCTCAGAGACAATGTGACCTTGGGCAACTGGACTTTCCATAACTGATCCAGAAAGCTACAGGACCTGAAACACAGCTATCTCCACGAAGGGAGATCTGGGTAGTGACTCTCTGGGTACTATGGAGCCAGCCAGAGTTTCCAAATGGCTCTTTCATTCCTGCTTTCTGAGGATATAGCATTGTTCTAAGATTTAGATAGGAAGAAGACTGTCTCAAAGCAGTCACCAGGCATTTGCATTATATGATTGTTCATGGGATGGATGTCTCATGTTTATCTATGTCTGCTTTTGCATAGAGGAAAAATAAAAACCCACAAAACTTTAATTGACCCCCGTGGAAGGATAAAACACCAGGGTATAATTCATTCCTACACAAAGGTAGAGTTTAAGAGAACAAGCCTTGTTTTGTTTTGCTTAGTTTTGTTTTTCTTGGTTTTGTTTTTTCCTGTGTTGTTAGTCTGTGAGTTTTCCCATTTCTAGAAGGACCACTAATATCCACTGTCTGGGGACACACACAGCATCAATCAGCCTGCCTGCCCAGCTCCTCCACAGCTCAGCATTCTTTAATGATCCTTCCCTATTAGTCATCCATCTGCGTTGTAGTTCTAAGATGTTGCTACATATACGCCCTCTGTTTCCTGGTCCTTGAATGTATATACTTAAAACACCCCCTTTCTTCTCTCTTTACTGTTTAGGTCTTGAAATATACATTGCCATCTTTAACTTGACTTTGTGTTTAAAGAGACACGGCCAGTACTTTTTTTTCCCCTAGTAACTGTAAAAATTCACTGATATAAATTAGAGAAGCCACACAGAATTTTGAAAACAGCAAGGCTTTGTACAGTGGCCCTTTGAGCTGATCCGTGAGACCTTCTTCATTCATCAGGACCTCATGTAATTGGCAAATGGGAACCAGAGCAGCAGGTTGCATGGCATCAAATATGTCTGCTGTTTGGTTTGTACTCAATAGTTACTAATTCTTTGTTCCTCTGAAGCCATAGATGAATGTGGCTTACAATTAAAACATGACAAGTTCAAGTAAAACAACTGAAATTAGGCAGTGGGTATGATGGCTTATTGTCTCCAATTGTAGCTTGAAGAACCTTTTCATCTTTAGGTATAGGAGGATCAGGTCAGCCAATTGATTCTGAATGCTAAAGGTGGCCAGAATCTCTGGCTCACACCCCTCTTGGGTTGACTGACAATGCTTTGCTTTTCTGGAATTTCATCCTTTTGTTTTGTCTTGATTTGATTTTCAGTGTCACGGTCATAGCCCATTTGGCTTTTCCCCTCCTTTTTGTTTGGGTATCAGGCTTATAGGAGAAGCCATGCATATAAACCCTGGGAAAATTCCTTCTGGAATCAACAGTGACTGCAAGAAATGAAAAACTAATCACAGTTGAGCGCCCTGGTGTGCACTACTTGTTTGTGACTCCACATGCAAGACTGAGAGTGTGGCATTCCTTGGGCTATTCAAAATTAGCTTTCCTGGGAAGACTTGCCATAAGCCTGGTTGACTTTCTGGCCTCATTTTCATGCACCATTGCTTTTTTTTTTTTTTTTTTTTTTTTTTTTTTTTTTTTTTTTTTTTTTTTATTATCTTTAATCTTTTTTTTAAGTCTAGTTTTTATCCCCATTCCAGTCTGCCCTCCACAGTTCCTCATCCCATTCCTCCTCCCCTGTCTCCAAGAGGATGCTCGCACACTCCCCCACCTCACCAGACCTCCCCACTCCCTGGGGCCTCAAGTCTCTTAAGGGTTAGGTACATCTTCTCTCACTGAGACCAGACCAGGCAGTAATGTGCTGTATATGTATTGGGGACCTTCTACCAGCTAGTGTATGCTGCCTGGTTGGTGGTTCCGTGTCTGAAAGATCTCGAGGGTCCAAGTTAGTTAAAACTGCTGGTTTTCCTATGGAGTTGTCTACCTCCTCAGCTTCTTCCAGCTTTTCCCTTATTCAACCACAGGTGTTCCTAGCTTCTCTGTCTATTGGTTGGGTGTAAGTATCTGCATCTGATTTGTTCAGTACTTGTTGGACCTCTTGGAGTACAACCATTCTAGGCTCCTGTCTGTGAGCATACCATAGCATTAGTAATAGTGTCAGGCTTTGGAGCCTCCACTTGAACTGTATCCCAATTTGGGCAGGTCACTGGACCTTCTTTTCCTCAGTCTCTTCTCTATTTTTGTTCCTGCAGTTCTTTTAGATAAGACAATTCTGGGTCAGAGTTTTTGACTGTGGAATGGTGATCTCATCCCTCCATTTGATGCCCTGTCTTTCTGCTGGAGGTGGACTCTACCAGTTTTCTCTCCCCACTGTTGTGCATTTCATCTAAGGTCATTCCTTTTGAGTCCTTAGAGTTTCTCACCTCCCAGGTCCCCCCACTGTGGGGCCGTGAAAAGATGGCTTGGGTTTTGGTAGAAGCGCTGGCTGTAAATAGCCTGGAGACCCAACAGGTGTCCATGCCTGTGAGGGACAGGCATCTATTTCACTGCACTCCCAGAATCCAGGCTCCTGACACGTGGCAAAGACCCCCATTGACCCACACTTTTCAGTCACATAAGGCAATACAACCCTCCCTAAGAGAGGTTTGCATCACCCTCCACAGGTAGAGGGCGTGACTACAGGCCTCAGCCTCAAGAGATTTACATATTAATGAGATGCCTAAAGGCCAGAGGGTGTACCTAATTAAGTATTCCTTCCCATACCCTCCTCCCTCCCTATTTAAGTCAGGTTCACCCTGACCTAAGTAGGGGTGCATCCAGATTCAACTACCATCCATCATGAAAATAAAGCCTGTAAAAAACACAGACTTCCTTGTGTCTTTTGGGGCCTGATGTGGAGTTCTGTCACCAAGACCTGCCTCTTCATGCAAGCTAGCCGGGCCTGCCAAGGGAGAACAATAACCAAGTCTCTCCTGTGGGTACCACCAGAGCTCTCCCTCCCCCCTTCGTTTCTCTCAGCTGCAGGCCAGCGCTGTAGCTCCTCTTCTCCTCCCAGCGGTGTCTGGGAGCTCAAGAATGGAGACCAATAGCCCACAGCGGCTGCTCCACTGCTTCTTTGCCCGGGTGCCTCGGTGCTCTCAGTCAACGACCTCTGGGAGTGCTCACCTGAGAACCCCAGAACAGGTGGGTGGTGGCCCTCTCTCCAGGTCCACTCGAGAGCCCTGCCCCCCCCCCCCCCCCGGAACCTTCAGACTGAGTTCTCCCCAACACCCGGGCAGGACCCCAAAGCGCCCATCTGCACAGCTTGAGAGGAATTCAGTCGAATTTCTCACTCGTGCTTCTGCCACTCTGGGCCATGACAGACATGTGGGAACCACAACCCCACCCAACAGAGATCCAAGCCCACGCACCTACCTGCGGGCACAACATTCCCCACACCCCACCTCCTACCTCCCGAAGTTTCCTGTTTCCATTCTTTCTGCTGGCACTCAGGGTTTCACTTCTGTTTCCCTCTCCCAATACCTGATCATTTCCTCCTTCTTCCCTCCCTGTCCCCTCTCCCATCCAGGTTTCTCCCTCTCTCTGCCCCTCTATACCGAAATTGCTTTCTTCTCCCTCCCAAGTGGGGTTGAGTCATCCTCACTTGGGCCCTTTGGCATGTTTATACTGAATCTAATAGTAGATAAAGTGGGAAAGAACCTTGAACTCACTGGCATGAAGGAAGGGGAATTTTCTAAATAGAACTCCAATGGCTCAGGCTCTAAGATCAACTATTGATAAACAGGACCTCATGAAATGGAAAAGCTTTTGTAAGGCAAAGGATATAGTCAGTAGGACAAATGGGCAACCTACATGTTGGGAAAACAACTTCACTAACCCCACATCCAATAGAGGGCTAATATACAAAATATACAAAGAACTCAAGAAGTTAGTCTCCAGGAAACCGAATAACTCCATTAAAAATAGGGTACCATGCAGGGATGATTAGCTTGCACATGGGCGGACATGAGTTTTGTTGGGCTGAGTTGTGGGTGGTGGCTCAGGGAGACACACCTCTGGAGAGAAGCAGAAGTGTGAGAATTTAACTGAATTCCCTCCATGTGGTGCCAGGCAGACGCTGAGGGGTTTGCACGCGGGCATGAGAGAATCTCTGTCTAAATTTGGGGTGGGGGAGCAAGGCTGTCAAGTGGACCAGGAGGCCAGTGTCTCCATTAGTGGCTCCCAGATGCTGCTGGGGGTGGGGCACGAACAAATAGAGACTGGCTTGCAGGAAGAACTGGCTCGAATGCCAAGAGAAATGAGAGGGAGAGCTCTGGTGTCACCCCACGGGGAAGGATTCTTTGGCTACTCGCTTGGCTGAAAGGCAGCTGCTTGGCTAGCTTGCTTGAAGAGGCAGAACACAGAGAGGTCCTCAGGGATGTGTGGTGACTGCAGCTACAGTGGCTCATTAAAGGCCTTCTCCACGATTACTCACAGTGGGCCCCAGAAGACACGAGGAAGTCCATGGTTTTTACAGGCTTTATTTTTATGATGAATGGTAGTTGAATCTGGATGCACCCCCACTTAGGTCAGGGTGGACCTGACTTAAATAGGGAGGGAGAAGGGAGGAGGGTCTGGGGAAGAATGCTTAATTGGCCTATGGCCTTCAGGTATCTCATTAGTATGTAAATCTCTTGAGGCTGAGGCCTGTAGTCACACCCTCTACCTGTGCTGGGTGACACAAACCTCTTTTGGAGGGGCTGCATTGCCCTACATGACTGAAAAGCATGGGTCAATGGAGATCTTAGACCCAGATGTCAGGACCCTGGGTTCTGTGAGCACAGTGACATAGATGCCCGTCACTCACAGGCATGAACACCTGTTGGATCTCTGGGCTATTTCCAACCAGTGCTTCTACCAAAATCCAAGCCATCTTTTCACAGCCCCACAGTACAGAGCTTTAAAAAAATTCTCAACTGAGGAATTTCAAATGGCCAAGAAGCACTTAAAGAAATGTTCAAAGTCCCTAGTCACCAGGGAAATGCAAATCAAAACAACTCTGAGATTCCACCTCACACCAGTCAGAGTGGTGAAGATCAAAAACTCAGGTGATAGCAGATGCTGACGAGGATGTGAAGAAAGAGGAACACTCCGCCATTGTTGGTGGGATTGCAAGCTGGTACAACCACTCTGGAAATCAGTCTGGCAGTTCCTCAGAAAACTGGAAATAGATCTACCTAAAGACCCAGCTATATCACTCTTGGGCATATACCCAAAAGAAGCCCTACTATGCCACAGAGGCATTTGCTCCACTATGTTCATAGAGGCCTTATTTGTGACCGCCAAAAGCAGGAAACAATCCAGATGTCCCACAACAAAAGAATGGATACAGAAAATGTGGCTCATTTACACAATGGAATACTATTTTGCTGTTAGGAAAGAGGACATCATCAGTTTTTGCAGGCAAATGGATGGAACTAGAAAGTATCATCCTGAGTGAGGTAACTCAGACCCAAAATGACATGCATGTTTGTACTCATTGATAAGTGGATATCAGCACCATTGCTTCTTAATCCTTCACTCTACCTCATGTTGCCCTATATTAGAAAACCACATACATACCCTCAACTCCATACCAGACCCCAGAGGTTCTCAAAGACTGACCTCTTGACCCTAATACCAGAAATACCAGATCTGCTATCTAAAAACTAGAGTCATGTTAGTAAGATGTAAATTTTATTTTATTTATAGACTTTGTATTTTATATTACATGTGCATAATTCCAGAGTAATACATTTTAAATGTGTATAATTAACTATAAGGAATAGAAAATGAAGTTATGTTATTTTCTATCTATATAATGTAACCTATATTATCAGTACCATCTAAATAGACGCCTGTTTTCAAAATGCTAAACTTCAGGGCTGGAGAGATGGCTTAGTGTTAAAAGGCACTGACTTCTCTTCCAGAAGACTTTAGTTCAATTCGCAGCACCTACAAGGTAGCTTACAACCATCTGAAACTCCAGTTCCTGAGAACCTAATTCTCTCTTCTGGCCATCATAGGCATTTGGCATATAAGTGGTCCACAAATACACATGCAAGCAAAATACCATACACAATAAAATTTAAAAACACAAAACTTCAGCTAAAATTAATAAACAAAAATATGTAAAGAGTTTTTGTTTATGTTCAGGAGCCGTCTAAATTCCAATTATGTCAACCACTGAAGCTTGTGGAAGAGCATTGTTTGGACAAATCTCCTACATTAGGCCCCAGCTCACCAAGCCAGATCCAAATGGGAACAATTGTATTAGGTTCCACACAGTCAAAACCTGTCCTTAAGGGTGAAGACAAATCTCCAAACAGATTTCCATGCCAGAAGAAGAGAAGCAGGCACCAGTTAGCATGGACCCTTTCTATAGAGACCTTAACCCTCCAAGCTCCCTGATGAGCTTAAAAAAAATACTATTATGTTTCCCTGTTCCTTCATTATCCAAACCAACCACTCTGAAATGTCAGGGGGAGCACACACACCCTGGTTTATGGAATTAAGTTTGTGTCCTCTGATATTAGCTTTGCAAGTAATAGTCATTCGGTCTTCAAATTTATTGTCATGTTGTCTTTTGATAAAACCAAAGTTCTCTTCTCTTCTCTCTCTCTCTCACTCTCTCTCTTTCCTTTCCTCTCTCTCTCTCTTCTCTCTCTCCTCCTCCTCTCCTCTCCTCTCCCTCCTCCTCTCCTCTCCTCTCCCTCCCTCCCTCCCTCCCCTCCCTCTCTCCTCTCCTCTTCTCTCTCCTCTCTCTCTCTCTCTCTCTCTCTCTCTCTCTCTCTCTCTCTCTCTTTCTCTCTCTCTCTCTCTAATATGTTTCTCTTTGTAGCCTTGGCTTTCTTAGGTCTTTCTCTGTAGCTATTTGGAGGCCAGTAGGTTAGCTTCAAACTCAGAAATCTGCCTTCCTCTGCCTTCTATGTGCTGGGACTAAAACAGTATACCACCACCAGTTGGCTCTTTGTCCTTTTATTACAATGTTCTTTCTTACCTCACCTTAGTGGAATCTCAGGGCAAGGCCTGCGAATCTGCATTTGGGTAAGCCTTGAACACAAAGCCAGCATTACCACAGCATCTTCTCCATAGTTCATTGTTTCAAACATCTGTGTACTGTAAGCTTAGAACCAGGCTTGGGTCATCCTCAAGCATATCAGATAAAGCCCCCTCCAAAAATTTTCTTCATCCCCTACACTTATCCTCAAGCAGATGAAGCTGCTATTCTGGCTAGGAGTCACAGAGTCTGGAAATGGTCTTACTCTCATGTAAAAGATATACATCTGGTCTTTGCTCCACCCCATTGTGGAAGATGCCAGTACATTCCTTTTAGTTTTATTTTATTTGATGAATATGAATGTTTTGCTGGCATGTATGAGTGTGCACCATACACATGCCTGGTACCTGAGGAGGGAGACAGATCCTCTTGAACTAAAGTTACAGATGGCTGTGAACCACTATATAGGTGCCAGAAAGTGAACCTAGGTCCTATTATTAACCACTGAAGCATCTCCACAGGCAGTAATAACAGGAAAACCCTAAAGAGCATGTGAAGCTCTGAGCGGCAGATTCTGTGTTCCCATTGTCATAGTTCACTAAAGCAGAACCCATTTTGAAGAGGCTTTCCTAGGTAACTGTTCTAGTCTCTGAGGTCTATTTTATGAGCTTGGAGTAACCTCTAGGATGTCTATCCTTCCTTGTACATGTGTGCATCATTTTTCTTCACCAGTCACTATTCTAGGCCATTTAAGCCCTTCCCTGTCCTCGTTACATCTTTAAGCAAGGTCTTTTCTCATCAGTTTGGTTTTGAAGTGATGCAGGACTTCAAGGGTTTTTAGATTTGGATGATAGACCAGCAGAAGGCAAAGCTAAAGAACGTTACAGCACTGCGGTTTTCAGAGTATTGTATTAAACACAATCGCAGAACTGCATCTTTATTCTACGGACTGCTTCCTGCAGTCATCTACTCTTTACCTCATTATGTTGAATTAGACCCATTTCCTTCTCCAGTCGGAGTAACATTATTAAACTCACTAAGCCTTGAAAAAGCAGGGAGTGAAGAAAATATTCCTAGAGAGAAGCTCTATCTAATCATATACAGTCTTTTTTTTTTTTTCTTGGCATCTGTCTGTCCCTTGAGACTACACTTTCCAATACTAAATACATGTATTTAAAAACAAATAATTTTCTTGTAACTTGTAGAGGAATTTCATCTCTTTAAGAGTTAAAGTTCCACAATTTAAATTTAATTTCAGTAAGTTACAGTTGAGTAATTAAATGATGATAAATCTATAATCAAATTATCTTATATAGAACTTTTCACTCAGTGGTGCATTCACAGGAAATAATTCAAAAGGTGGATTATGAATATTTCTCTCTTGCTTCTAGCAGTCATCAGAGTGCTGACATGTAGTTTAGTATATCCTTAAGAACTTGACGTGAGATTATATATGCAATTTCTTTATATATACACATATACACATATACAAACACATACACATACACATGCACATGCACATGCACATGCACATGCACATGCACATGCACATGCACATGCACATACACATACACATATACCCACCACTCAGGAAATGTATTTTCAAATTCTACTTCTGCTATTAACTTGCTCCTTGCCATCGAGGAAGTTTCTGTTCCTTCTGGAGCTAGCATTCTCAATCTTCACTGAAATGATGGGCCATCCTTGTCAAAAAGCAGTGATTCAAAGTTTACAGTCACCTGAGAAACTCCATAGTATTACTACTACTAACAACAGCAGTGATAATTATGTCATAAAATACTGGTTTCTAGACTCTCACCTTCAAATTTCATGAGTAAATTGATATTTTAACTTTTGATCATTTTTTTTTATCATTACCTGTTTGCAAACAGCTAATCAAGGGTCTTCTTGCTTCCATCTCTCAAAAATGCAGTGTAAGGAATTCTGCAAGGGGATCTAAGGAACTTTGAGTATTGACTTTCTCCTCCTTCTGTATCCTCCTCCTTCCCCCTTCTCCTCTTCCTCCTCTTCCATCTCTTCTTTAAACACAGTGAAAAGCCATCTTGGAAGCATCCAGACACTGTAACAGAAAATACACTAAACTGAACCGTTATCTACATACTGACACATATCTGAAACTCTGGTCTCTGCAACTGCAAATTATAACTAAATCTTCAATTCTTTGAAATTAAAGAAAAAATACCTATTTACTCCCCCTATATAATAGCTAAATTAACTTAAAGCATTTGGGTCTCCAGAGGAGTGTGAACATTTCCACTAGAGTTGCCATTTCTGTTACTGGGTAGCTTGGGGCTGCATTTGGAGTCTTTTGTTAGCTGTATCAAATTTTTCCTAGTATGCACCAAAAAGTTGTTAACTTCCCAATGAAAAATACTTCAATTTTATTTAAAAGTTTTGACTTCTATAAGTCTTTTTAATGATGCAAAAAACAGCCCTGGACTCCAGTTCTCAGATTGCCTTTTTTTTTTTTTTTTTCAAAGAATGCTTCGGTAGGAGTATTAAAGATTTAATTATGATATTTATTGCTAGATTCTGCTTCTCAATTCCTGTCAGTCTCTCTCTCTCTCTCTCTCTCTCTCTCTCTCTCTCTCTCTCTCTCTCTCTCTCTTTGCCATGGGTTCTGAGCAAAGCTTGTTGCAACACTAATTGGAGAATCTTCTGGACAATAAGAGGGAGGCAGGGCAGAGGTAACCCTGAAATATAACCCATATATTTATATGTATTATATTATAGCCAGAGCTAGAGAGGAAACATTGGCTGCCAGCAACCAGTGTTGGCATCAGCAGCACCAAATTGCCGTTTTAATGCATGCAAACCAAACTACATAAGTAATCTGGCTCCTCTCTTGCTCAGAGAGTTCAAGCTGAGAGCCCTCCTCTACCTTGCTGGGACCTAGAGAGGACCTGTTTGTCATCCTTCTGTTCATATAAGATTTAGGTACTGTTTGCTGGTACCGAAGAAGACAAATTAATTGCTGATCACATTTAGGCAGCTTGAGATTCTATCCAGGTGAAAGAATGGCTGTAATTCTGAAGTCTTTAGAGGGACTCTGACTTGATTCATGGATGTCAAACTGTAGTTTCACACAGTCCAGTAAGCACAGCAATTTGTTTCCTTTGGGGGAGGGGAGGTTGGTCACTGTGAAAAACAACCAGTCCCTGGGCTGGATAAGTAGGTGACTTGATGAAGTACCATGGGGACTTGAGCTCAATCTCTACAAGCCAAGTAGTAAAGCTGCACATGGTGGTGTGTTCTTGTAATCCCGGGGACTGAGAATGCTAAGGAAGCCCTATCCCTGCATTCATTGGCCAGCAGCTTAGTGTAATTACCCTATGACTTCAGTTCCAGGACAGTAATGGACCCTGCTTTAAAAAGTAAAACAAAACACCTAAAGACCAAACAGGGTCCAAAGAATGACACCTGAACTCTGACCCTCACACCTTCTTACATACACACATGTGCACAAAACAAGGTAAAGTCTCACTTTACCCTGTTTAACTTGTTTCAAACATTCTTTGTGACAGTGATGTATTTGAAAAATGCTCCAGTTAGTGAAAGTGAGAGTTGAACTCTCTCTATTGTCCTTATTTATTTTGGTTTCATTTCTTCTCATTAAGTCTCACGATGTAAAGTGAGACTAAGTAAAGTCTCACTTGTATACAAGTAGGTGTGCACTCATGCTCATGCACATGTGCCTGTGCGTGTGCATGTGTGCGCGCACACACACAAACACACAAACACACACATACACAACCCTCAACAATGAACTAGAAAGTCAATTATTTAATATGCCTTTTCTTCTAATGAAGTGTCTAGGAAGATTTTCTATGTACATATCGGAATGACAAAATCATTGCTGTATCTGCTTCTGAGTTTTTAGTAAATTTCTCTCTAGACTATTGCAGTATTTTCATATATCCTTCCCCTCTTATTTTGGCTGAAGACTGAGTGTTTTCAGTAGCTCCATTTATTTTGTCATGATGCTCTGGTGTACTCCCAAGTTGGAGCTGTACTTTGCACCCAGCAGTCTCTGGCAGGGTGCCCTTTGCTTACAACCTGCAAATGGGAATTCAATCCTTGAAGTACACTGTACTGATATGGCAAAAAAAAAAAAAAAATGTCTAAAAGGCAAAAATAATCAGACAAAGGGACCTGAGGCCTGCTTGGAGTCCTCGACTGAAACAATAAACCAACATGTAGATAATGATGATGTCATACTCTCAGAGGCTAAATGAAAACTTGAGTGTTTAGTAACCAAGAAGGGGAAACTTTTCACTCTTTTGGAGAAGCATTTTCAAAGACCATGAACCAAGTCAATGTTCTCCTATTTTCGTATTATTTATTGCTCAGCAGAATCCTTCAAGATAAGCCTTACTGTCCCAGTAATACATAGCCAATCACTGGCCCATTTCTTATTCATATTCTATAATGGGATAAGAAATGTATTTGGTCTTTATTCTTAGCTCTGGGCATATAACTCCTAAATTTTGTGATGTGATTAATAATGAAGGTACTAGGGGTATCTTTGTTCAAATTTAAGTTAATGCATTTTCTTAAATGATGATATGTTTTATTACTCATAATAAGAATGCAATGCTACCTGAGTTTATCTAATGTCATGAGTAGGGCAGGACCATTATTCAGCCTAGGGATATGGCTGGTTACCAGTAAAACCAAGTAGTTAGGTGCTTAGATATTCAGTATCATCCACTAACCTTAAGGGAAAAATGGATATTGAGATTCAAGTGCCACACAAATTTACATATTTTTTATTTTTAATTTTATGTGTATGGTTCTTTTGTTTGAATATATAGCTGTGCGCCACATGTGTGACAGGTGCCTGCAAAGGCCACATGAGGCCATCAGATCCTCTTGGATTGACGTTACAAATGGTTATGAGCAATTATGTGGGTCCTGAGAGCTGAACTCTGGGTCTCCAGAAAAGCAGCCCATGTTCTTTATGGCTGACACACTTCTTCAGGTCCTTTATGTAAACTCTGGTGCAATGAGATTTTACAAGCTTCTGGCTGTTGCAAACATCAAGGTTCTGGAATAGTTTTGCTCCCTGAAGAGGGCATGAAAGCTCCTGGAATCCAATGTCTCTTCATCACAAGCCATACTGAGCTCTACGTGGCTCTTCCATTCAGTTGCTTCTGTGTTGATCCATCATAATAAATCATAAGTCAAATGTTTCCATAAATTGTGTGAGTTAATAGAGCAAATTATCAGCCATGAAGAGAAAGTTATGAGAACCATCAGAATTAGTGGACTGTCAATCAAAAATTCTACTTGTCCAGAGATTTGTGAATGGCATCTGAATTGGGTACAGCCTTTTGGGATTAAACTATTAATTTATGAATATGATGATGGTAATTCTGTAATTAATATTAAGAATGAATAAAATGGCAGTCAATACAACTGTATGGAGGGAATCAGAGATGTGGTTATTGGACATGGAAAATATTCAAGATATGTTCACACAATTTATTAATTTTGTTGTATTAATACCCACTTGAGTCTAGCATGCAGTGTAGTAAGCTTGTCTTTGAGAGCCTTGCAATCTAAATGCGATAGGGAGGTACATGTGGAAGAGACACAGTGAAATTATGAAAAGCTAAGTGTCATAACAGAGAAATAAATAAGATGTCGAAACTAAGAGCAAAACCTGGAGTCATTGAGAAATCAAGGTACTTTCTCTTTCCTTCTTTCCCTGGATAAAACCTACAGGAAACAAGGGTCTTGGGCCAAGAGACTAATTGAATCTGCTGTGGCAGCAATATCACTGATTTTCCCAGTAATGAAGGATGCAGGTACTCCCTCGAGTAGGATTCCTTTTTTTCCTGCAAGCTGCAAAGAGACCCAATTTGAGATGATATGGAGCTGAATCAAGGGACTAACTCTACTCTGCAAGATAATGGAATTCACAGACACTATGGGTAGACAAGAACTTCCAAATTAAAGCAATTTTAAAATTAGTTTCTTCTGGGAATTGTCTGGGAGAGTTGCTTGTCTGGTTCATTCTCAATGGGATATTGTGAATGGGTAGGATTTTAAGAGCCTGGGAGTGCTTGGAGCTCATGGAGAGTCCTCATTCTAGTCTATAAAATTACAATCAAACACCAAAGGGATAGTTGTGTGGTAATTTCCCATACCATTTCTGATGCTTAATATGAGTTCTTTATCCACAATACTTTTTTTTCCCCCAGCAACTGGATGTCAAAAAATTCAGTTGAGTTCTGGCAGTAACTTCACATGACTGATGCAGACCCTGCTGTTCGAAGTTCATGTTAAGTTCCATAATGGCTCCCACTGCCAGCTGGAAATAAGATCCCTAATCAATCCACTCCTTTGTCCTCCCAGCTATAAATTTGAGGGAACCCATGCTCAGATTTGACTGGTCCTGAGAACTGAGACAACTCTTCATTCATGTTTTCTACTTACCATAAAGGACTTGCTACAGAAAGAACTAAATAAAAGTAACACCAGGCAGGGGGGTGGAGGTGTGCAGGGCGCAGGGCTCTGATGGCCTGAGTATTTCACCTTTGCACATGAGTGAAATCTGGGAACTCTCTGGTCCCTGGACAAAAGTATTTATAGTCCAGTTTCCAGTCCTGACCACACATTATCAAAAGCTACAACTAAAACATTCCATTGGCTTCAGCTTCTAGGTGACCATCCAATTACAAAGTCATCTAGTGGCCCCATACTGAGTCAACTCATTAGACTAAACTTAGTTTTGGTGGAAGAGGCTTATTATGAATAACAAAAAATAGTTCCATTGCTCAAAAAACACAACGAAAGAAAAACAAAACAAAACTTTTTTTTTTTTTTTTTTAAAGAATGTTAGGAGCTCTGTTTGGAAGAGAAGGGGGAAATGCATGTATTTATTTCATTTTCTTATAGTCCTACACAAGTCAGCAGAACAAGAGAGGGAGGGATTTTATCCTAGATATCTGAGTCTTGTATTTTGCATTTCTTTCTTTCTTTCTTTCTTTCTTTCTTTCTTTCTTTCTTTCTTTCTTTCTCTTTTCTTTCCTTTTTTCTTCTCTCTCTCTCTCTCTCTTTCTCTCTTTCTTTCTCTCCCGTGGTGCTGGGGATTGGAGAAATTGTCTAACACTTGCTAGCAAACATTCTACTACTGGGTTCCCTTGTATTGTCTCACAAAGGATGAGAAAGGACTCACAGTGTTGCCAGGACTAATTTTCAATCCACTCCTTGACTCAAGCTGACCTTGAGCTTGGAATATGTTTGCCTTAATTTCTAGAGTAGCTGAGAGAACAGGTCTATATCCCAGGTCATACCTCCTAAATTCTTCTTAGGACTTCTCATAGTTTTCCTGTACATTGATCTTTGTCATTGTTACAACAATCTTATCATCAAAGAAAAGCTTCAGAACTTCAATAGCAGTAAATGCATCGGTAAGGATGATGGCCTCAAAGATGCACGGTTGGCATCTTGTGATTCGTAGATCAGCACTGTAGGATATAAAGAACAGGTATACATACTAGATTGTTTTTTGCAGTGTTTTAAGTGTTTCGGTGAAAGAGCTTGTCTAATCAAGTACAGATGGAAACTGAAATCTTGTCTGTATTCTGTATGTCTAATGCACACACCATTGTGAAGAACAGGATACTCCAGTTGGAGATTCTTTTCTTGTTCTCTGAAAGTTGACATCTCGGTTATCTGAATCTTAGGAAATTTTATCTGCTAGTTGGCAAAAGGCTTTGGGAAAGTTGAGTGAACATTGCAGTGTGTAGTTTTTAAGCTTTGACTATAACTGTGGAAGGTTCCTCAATCATGTAGGAATAAAACTCCCAGATGTTTTAATAATTCTACCACTTGGTATGTATCAAGAGGAAGAAGGAAAATTGTATAACAAAGAAATATGGGTAGTTTCATGTTATTGTCATATTAATAATAGTCAAAATATAGGAAAGAAATAGGTGTCTTTTGACAGATGAATGAATAGTATATATTCACGATGGAATATTTTCATGTACAAAGAATGAACTATCATTTGAAGTTGCATGTCTAAAGTTGAAAAACAGTTACATTAAATGAAATAATTCAGACAAAACTAAATTTCATGTATTTTCACATTTATGCAGAAGCTGAAAAATTGATCTCAGAAACAGAGAGCAGAATTGTGATCAGGTAAGGTTAGGAATAATAGAGTAGGGGATAGAAAGAGGATGATAAATACATACAGTTGTGCAGATGAACAGGAGTACCCTAGATGTTCTGTATCACAACATCACAATACCATAGACAGGACTTAGAGTGTACCTAAAACAATGAAATAATAAATGTTTGCAGTGATATACATGCCAATTGTCCTGGTTTGAGCAGTATAATAAATATGGATATCAATCTATATTCTACATTGTGTATATTATGTATACTTACTATGTGTGAATTAGAGAGCTAAAAATAAATCATACACATAATTTCCTGTTACTGCTAAAAAAAATATTCTGATGAAAGCTACTCAAAGAGAAAGAGCTGATTCTGGCTCAGTTTAAAGCTCCAGTCAGTCCATTAAGGGGGAAATGTTAGGAATACGAGGCAGCTTGTCATATCTTATTCACAATTGGAGAGTGGAGAGTAATGAGTGCATGATATGTCCAGCCAGGCTTCTCCTTTTACTACAGTTCAGGATCCTAACCAGGGAATGGTTCTTTGGATAATTAAGATGGATTCTTTCACATTGATTAACCTAAGCAAGAAAAGCCCCCATTCATGAACTTTCCCAGAGGCTAACCTTAATCTAAATAATCCTTTATGAGTGGCCTTGTAGGCTTATCTCCTTGTTTGTTATAGACCCTGCCAAGTTGACAATTAACACCAGCCATCACACTTAGTAAAGATAAAGGTATTGTGAGATAGTGACTCTTTTTCTTCCTATTTTAGTCTTTCTATATTCTCTAATAATACAATAATCCATGGGTTGAATATGAGTGTTCTTCTCAGGCTGCTGGTTTGAATGCTTGATCCTCAGTTAGGTAGTGTATTTTGAAAGGTTGAACAAAATTTGGGCAGTTAGACTTAATTGGAGGAAACAGGTCACTAGAGGTTGGTCCTTGGAAGAAATACTTTCCCTGGCCAATTCCTAATTCCTCTTTTATTCTGTCCCTTCTGGTTGGATTTGGAATCAAAAGTGAGACTCCTTCACATGCTCCAGTCACCAAGATGTCTTCTGAAAGCACACAAGATCAAATAACCATGGATAGAACCCACTGAATCCATGTACGAAACAAATCCTTTCCCCACTTAGGTTGTATTAGTCATACCAACAAACAATCACTAATATATACTTCTACCACCCATGGGATGAAGGTAAATATAATATAAAAAAATAGGGATGTCAGATGTAATTTTGTTGGTAGTGAATTGAATTATGTGTTATATAAAATGTAGATGAGTGGGCAATGAAATATTTATAGAGTAATATAATAAACATAATAGAATAAAATAATTTTATAGAATAATATAATGAATATAATAGAATCAAATAAATGAGAGCAGTAAGAAGCATGAAATAATGATGAGGCAAAGATGAAAGGAATCATGCTTTGTGTGTCAAAAGGTGATATACACATTACTGACCCTTGGCCCTCCTCCACCAAATACTTGTCTCAACAATCAAAGTCTGTATTTGACCCAATGGATGACTCTTTTAATGGGAAAATGCCTCTCCTGTGAAGATTAAGCCTTCTGGTCTGCATTCTGTGAATAAACTTAATTAGATCAATGTCTAACAGGGAAAGTTTCCACATAGAGCTTTCTATTACCAAGACTTTTTTCAGAGTGAGAAGCCTGGGGTGGTGTACACACTTTTTGATTATCCGATATCTCTTAGTAGCCATTGTTTCTGTAGCCTCTACAGAGTAGAGAATTCACTATCAGAGCTTCAGAGAAAATCAGTCTAGTGATAGTGATAAAAAACAATAGGGATGTAAGTAATGAGGGTGGTGGCAGGTGATGATTATGCTCAAGAAGTCCAAGCTAAGGGTCCTTATATATATCATTTCCCTCAATTCTTTCAACATTGTAATGTGGCAAGTGCTACTAGTCCTAACCTATCCTCCTTCCTGCCACTTAATACATGAGTAAATTTTCATGAGACATGTAGCTTGTTCATGGTCACCCAGCTATGAAGTGCCTTGGCTGGGGTTGCCATCTCAATCAGATTAGTTGTAAGACTTGAGGTTTTGACCAGCATGAGGGTGGAAACCTGTAATCTTGATCCTTAGGAAGCTGAGACAAGGGAGTCACCACCTCTAGGAAACCTGAAATATATACCAGGCTTATGTCTCAAACAACAACAACAACAACAAACTTCTTAAAAGAGCCTGAAAGAAAGCTAATTGATTAAGAGCACTGGATGCTGTGGCAGAGGACCTGGGTTCAGTTCTCAGCACCATACTGCAACTGCAGTTGTAGGGTATTGATACCTTCTGACATCTGAGGGTGCCAGGCACACATATGGTACACAGATACACATGCATGCAAAGACTCATACATATAAAATAAATCTTTTTAAAATTTTAAAACTTGAAAATACCAAACATTTCAATGAGAATCAAATTTATATGCAAAGGGGCAGAGAACAAATATTTTCTGATTCAAGATGTAAAATCAATGATGATATTGTATAGATATTGTGATGATTAATATTGACAGGATCTTGCCAGCAAGTCTGTGAAGTATTATCTAGATTATATCAATTGAAATGGACAGAAACATCTTAACTGCAGATGACACTTATGCTACATAAAGGAAGGTGTGAGACATACACCAGCATTCATTTCCTTTTGCTTCCTGATTGCTCACACAATGTGACCAGCAGCCTCTTACTGCTGCCACTGTGCCTCTCTAAAATGCACTCTGCCTTCTTTAAATTGTTGTGGTTAGGACTTTGTTTCAGCAACAAGGGGGATGACGAATACAGGAGCTCACATAAGCTAGAGAAAACTAGTTTGATGGATGCTTTTTATTCAAATGCTAAATTTTATTCTTAGACACTTAAATTGGAATTTCATATAATATCCCCATGTAACAAAATATTATTCTTATGTGTGGTCAACCATTAAAGTAAAAAAAAAAAAAAAAAAAAAAAAAAAAAAAAAAAAACCACTTTCTCAATTTGCAAGTTGTGTGATAAGCTAAGAACATTAGGTAGAACACAGTCTGATGACTTCTTTTGGAGATGACCTGATTTGGGTACAGAGCCAAGGTAAAAATGGATCAGGTGTGACATTCTAAGAGAGAAATTTTCAGATTGGTTATTGAACTGAGGCTATTCTGTAAATTTACCTTCACCTTGGGTAGCGAGGTTTCCATTTTGAATCTAACAGTATGAAAAAGTCTTGAGGGAGAATGAATTGCATACTTGAAATTGGAACTTGCCTGGAAATCCAGCATACGTTTGTTTTGCTGCAGGTTGAGTTTCAATGTAACAATTGGATTGGACCTCTGCCGGCTTCTGTGTCTCTTGCTATAACCTACTTACTTTAGCAGTGAGATTAGCCCAAAGGGAGGAGCAAATGGAAGACAAAAAAAAGTGGCAGAAACTATATTCATAACCTATATTCTCTTCCTTTGCCTCACCGGGATTATTATAATTCCATCACCTTCCTTGACAAATATGTGAATTGTACATATTCTATAGTGTTTTGGAATTCAGCCAACTTCAGGAGAGGCCCAGAAGTGAAAAGAATACAGAAAAGAGATTACTAACTTGACACTTGTTCCTGGTTGCCCAAGCGACCTTCAATAGATGAATAACCTCTGGTGCTCTCAGTCACCTTGTGTAAAACAAGAGAAGTCAAACTTTTATAGTCTTTGTAAGCTGGGTTAGAAGTAACCATGGCTTCTCTGTAGAAGATGGAAAGGGCAGTAATTTCAAATGCTGTAACACATCACATTTTGTCTCTCAACATCAAGCACACTCAAGCTTTCCCTGAAGGAAGCAAGCGTTTTGCATCTCTTGGGAATCCTGAATTAGATTTTAGAAGACAGTATGGTGCCTTTATGGGTTCAATATCAATTACATTAAATGAAACGAAAACACAACTGGTAAAATCTGTGCTTGGAGGAAGAGTTTAAATCAATGTAATAACAATGTCTACACATTCATATATTTACACATCAGATTCAGAAGAGTACCAGCATACACACACACACACACACACACACACACACACACACACATGCCTGCAGCACAAAAAGACACAACAGACAACCTGAGATTGAGTCTTGGTTTCACCCTTATTAGTGGCTTTATAATCAAGAAATTACTTCATATCACCAAGTCCCATTTCTAAAAGTCTCAAGTGCTTTGAGATCCAAAGTTACTCATTACATCATCTCTTCATAAATGTTTATTAAATTCCTTATGTATATAATATTCTAAAGACTAAAATATATAGTTGAAGTGGAAACTTAGGATTTTTAAAAAGCCACTTTGATGGTGTTTTGCTGGGGCAAACACGTGAAGGAACATTTAGCTGAAGCAGACACAAGAGAAAGGATGTTCTGCTAAAGCAAGCATGCCAAAGGACCCATGATGAAGGATTCTTTGCTAACAACACACATGTATTCATCCACCTTATATCACGTAGTTGAGCTGCCTTTTTTCTACTCCATAGAAAGAAATGCACCAAAAAACTTCTGGTGGTGTGCTGCAGTTTGTTGCCGCTTCGGTGACTCAGGATGATTGTCAGAGTGATGTCAGCCAAGACAGATGAACATGCTGAGGCAAGACACAGTGCTGAGGTGAGACAGGAGGAGGACATGTGATGTTTTGGGGGGTATAAAGAGGTCTCGATGGACAGTGATGAGGGCTAACCTAGGCTTCCTTAGAGAGCTAGCTGTGTAACGCTTGTGGATCATGCACCTTCACTGACTCATTTTCACTTTGCTTTGAACAGACAAGAACATCTCCTGGTATTTCTCCCGGTCCCTCCTGCTGACTTGTGCAGAGGCTGAAACCTAGCTGTCTTTTCTAAATCCTGTCACCGCTGTTGCTAACCCAACTCTACCAAACTGAACTGCTGCTTTGTCCTTTAAGTGTTTGCAAGTAGATCAAGCTGCTGCTGCCTGCTAACCTATGAACTGAACTGCTGATTTCCAGACAATACAGACAGGAGTCGCCCCAAAGAACCTTTCTAAACAGGCCTATCCCCCCTGCCACCACTGCTTCTGTTCCCTGTATTCTTTCTTCCCCACTACCTCTGGTGGGTGGTGGGTTACAAGAGAGTTTAAAGGGTTTAAGAACCATCATTAAAAATAAGGCTTGAAAAAATTCAAGTTACATATAGTACCTAGTCGTGTACCTTAAAAGCTTTACAGCCCTGAGGGTGTAGGAGAATAACAAACAACATGGAACAGAAAACTGATGCTGTGCACTTGAGAGATAAGCCTGAGGAACAGAGTGCCTTACTTACCCTGCTTAAATGGGAAATGGGCATGCAAGTCGCAGACAAGGGGAAGCTCTGGAAGAGATTATGTTCCAGATACAGGAGCAACATCAGAAACGGAACACAGAAAGAAGAATGTGGTATCTTTACAAATGTCATGTTCTTTGCATTCCTGGAAAAGGAAGTGAGATGAATATTGACACTTAGGTTATTTGATCCGTTTCTCTTCAAGTGAGTTCTAATGCACCAATCCATGATCACACTCATTTGCTTGGATGTGAGCCATAAGAACTGATTTAACTAAAGAAGTAGTGTGAATGTGTCTACAAGTACATTGGTCTTCACATGTCGGTATTCATGTCTAATACACATTAACTATGAGTGCTACGTAGTGAAACTTGCAAAGAATTGAGAATGGAAAGATGGATGGTATGGGGATGCTGCCTCTGTACCCTAGAGAAACTTGTCAACAATTACTGCAGGGGGGTGATGGAGGCTAATATCATGGATGGGTTGTGTTGGTAGAACCTGTCCTTAAGATGTTGCATAGGGATAACACTAAAGACTTCTTTTAAAAGTCTACAGTTCCAAAGTAACTGTCGAAGACTAGAGATGAGCCCAAAAAGAAATCCCTCATCCATGGCAGCTCTCAATGTGTTAAATCTCTGAAAAATAAAGCTTCGGGAAATCCTTGCAGTTTAAGAAAAAAAACAGGAGACCCATGGAGTAACTTGGGATCCCAACATTATCTCCTAGGGCCAGAACAGCAGGGAAATATTGGTAGATCCCAGGAAAGGTGTTTAATTCTAATTACAAGTCTTGACTCTTAATTGTGATAAATATATCATGGTAATGTAACGTGCTAATAGCAGGGGTGGAAGATAAAACAGATGTCTATATTATCATTGCAATAAGAACAAAACGTAAACTAAAACAAACATCTATCTATCTATCTATCTATCTATCTATCTATCTATCTTTTTTTTTTTTGAGACAGGATTTCTCTGTGTCATCTTGACTGGCCTAGAATTTACTCTAGACCAGGATGGCCTCAGATTCACAGAGATCCATCTACTTCTGCCTCCTGAATGAGTGCTGGTATTAAAAGCATGCACCACCACTATCCAGCTAAAACATTTATTTTCAAAATAAAATATTGTGCTTTGTAAGAACTGTTGATGAAACATGAATGCATTGGCAAAGAACTTACTATTTTATAGCTACACAACTCTCTGAGGGGTCAGTGCTGAGAAATTTGAGTATCACTCACATTGACCCATGTTAAGTTGTATTTGAGGTATAGGGGTTCAGAGAGCATTAGTGAGACATGTGTGAAACAGAACAGAATAGAGCAGAGTGAGGTCTGGAAAGGCCTTATGTAAAGCCTTTCAAGATTGGCATATGTTGCTACCTCTACAGACATAAAAGTAGACCAGCATATCCAAATTGGACCCTTGGGTCATTAACTAAAACATATATCTCTGTATGGAAGTTTAATATGCTAACAAGACATGGCATATGACATTGTATGTAGACTTACAGGTAACAGAGTGTAGAAAATCTTACACTATGCGGTCTAGCCCCTAACCCTTGATCCTTGTACCACAAGGCTCTCTTTGCAACCTCCTGCATCACCACCTTTTAGAAAGGTATGATCTTCTAACACAGTCTCTGCTTCTGCTCTGACCCTGTGCCTCTCCTCAGTCTTTCAAAGGACACAAGAACCTGGAGACCCTACAGAAGTGCCCTCCCAAAACAGAGTGTCCTTGGAGTTACAATTTTTTAAACCTCTTTTTATTTGACACATAATTTGATATGGTCTTATTTGCATCCTTCTTCTGGTAATTTAGAATTGATGAGAAACTGCTAGGATCCAGTTTCAGCTGCCTTTGTAAATCCAAGTACTGTGACTGACTAAAAGTTGTCCTATAAAATGGAAGAAAGAGGAATCTTTACAATACTCAGGTCCCAGTCAATGTGGTAAGAAGTGTGGACTCAGATATGGGATGACCCTTGGCCTGAGTTCTAACCAGGACATCGGCAGACAAAACACCCTTTAACTCTTCTAAAAAGAAGACTCTAGAATGGTTTAGTTTTTTTCTTTCCAGCCCTAATATTCTAAGATTCATTTTCTAAACAGTTGACAACATGTTCAGGGCCATGACATTTCCTCCACAGGATAGAGTATTTGCAGAGCCAAGAGGAATTTCTAAACAGTGACTTAATGCAATCATGTTTTGAAAAGCAATTTGCTTTTCAAACTAATGAGTTTGGATGGCTCAGCCTGCAGGAGCACAACTTTGTCATGGCACTATTTAGTCTACTCATCTCTTCTCTTGGTTTTACTTATCTCAGCTGACTAGGCCTAAGGAAAATGTCTGTCTTTCTTTCTTTCTTTACGAATAATTCTGGTCAAGGCAAACACTTCTTGGTCTCTCTGCTGCAGGACATTGTACACAACAGCCAGGTGCCCCAAGAACAAGGCAAACTCAAGCAGCTCCCCTTACTTCCACTGTCTGATAATTGCTTCCTTAATAATTTATTTCTCACATATTCAAATATGTCAACACAACTAAATTAGTTACTTACTAGAAGCTTATGCTCAAGTAAAGAAAAGAAAATTATATAATTCAACATAAAGCAAGTGTACAGAGTGGGCCAAGAAGCCGGTGGGAGAAGTAGTTAATCCAACCTAGAGTTGCCAAGCCTAGTCCTGCTTCAGAACCAGGATACCCATAGTTCCATGAATATGACACTTCCCAAACATAGTTATTGTTTGCTGTGCCACATAGTTCAGTTTTCTGCTTAAAAGTCTCTCTGGGGTGACCTTTCTTAACTAACCCATTTTCTTTACTATCCTCAGCTTTCTTTAATATATATATGTATGTATATATATATATATATATATATATATATATATATATATATATTAATTATTTGTTTTCACTCTGCATCTTTGATGTTCAGTTTCAGGAAGGCAAAGCTTCATTATTGGTCATAATCCCAAATACGTAGGTCTGTGCTTTTTGAGTTTTTGCTATATGATGAAGGAAGAGAAAAAGAGAAGGATGAAGGAAGGGAAGGAAGGGTGAGCCAATTGATGCTCAAATACTTCCTGGTGGAGTCAGGTTTAGGCAATGAGTCAATTAGAGCTAGAATTCTGGGGAGAGGAAAAACACAAGTAGAAACTAAGAGGGTGCATACATTTTCCTGTTACCCAAATTGCAAGTAGTTCGGCATTGCTGAAGCTTGGGGTTGTAGGATAGTGGAGGGAATAGGCAACAGTGTACCTGAAGAAGTCATCAGGGTCTGTCACACAGACCTGTGTGTGCGTGCAGAGCGAAGAAAAGGCTGATGGGGGCTAGAGGTGAAGAGTGAAGAGACATTGGAAGAATCCTGTCAGGGGATGAGGAATACCATGTAACTTTTCAAACATTATTGATGTTTTCTCCAAATTTTCAGCAATGAAAGCCTCTTTCTGCTGTTTACTCTCTAGATGAAAGCCCTTCAAAGATATTTTTTTAATATGACTTTACAGTAAAAAATACACTAAAGTTGGTGTATAGACAGAATCTCTTATAAGCATCACCTGTCAATAAAAAAGCTGACGGGCAATGAGCTGAGACAGGAAATAGAAGGTGGGACATCCAGCAGGGAGAAAGAGAATGCTGGGAAAGAGTAAGAGGTGGGAGATTCATCCCAGAATGTAAGAAGATGAGGAGAGGAAGGAGAGGAAACCAGCCATGTAGCTGAACTCAGAATAAAAGGGATAACTGAGTTATGAGCTAGTCAGAGAACAAACTGAAGCTTATGGCTTAAGTATTTATTAGTAAATAATTAGTCTCAGAGTCATTATTTCTGAGAATTAAATGGTCAGGAGGAAAACCTTCAAGCTACAGTAAAGTTTGTGGACTGATATCTGAGGTACAGGTAGATACTAACCATGTGTTGTAATGTATTCATCATTTCTTTTTTTTTTTCATCATTTCTTTACACCCCATTTTATTCTATCCTGATCCATTTTAACTTCACCTCATCTCATCCCACCCCACCCCACCCTACCCTACTCCACCCCACCCCATGCCATAACATGTCATGCCATCCTGTCTCATTCCATTTTGATCTATTTTCACTAAACCAATCTCTCTCTCCACTGATTTTAGACACAACTGTAGCAACATCAGCTGGGTTACAGTCTATTTTTTTCCTTTTTACTCAGTTTTATATTTTCAAAACTCTGAGTAATACAGTAGTCTGTGGCCCAGGCTCAGGCATTTTAACATCAGAGAACACACTCCAGGCAATTTGCCCTTGACCCTAAGATCACTCAACTCCCTCACTGGGAGAATTCTGTGATAGAAAACTGGGAGGCCAGTTAATGACTCTTGTCTTCAACATCCAATGCTCAAGGAGTGGGTTACTTTCTGACAGTCTGCCTCTGAGCATGCTAAGAGCAGTTGCCTTCAAAGCATAGTTATATTAAATGAATTCTGTAAATGACCTGGATTCCTGGAAGAGAGCCCCAGGGAATGTGTGTTAGTTTCTTCTGAAGATCATTGCTGATATCAGTCATACTGGAAGAGGCATTCAGAAAACTATTACTTGTCTGTCGTGGGTTATGGATTGTTGATATTAATTTACAAGAGGAAAATTAGGTTTTGAAGTAAGTCTTTCTTCAAGGCAACCATATATTCTCTATATCACCTTTTGTGTGGAAGAAGGGAATGATCTATTGGGAAAGAACACAGAACTATGAGTTAGACTCATGGGATTCATCCTACAGCTGTCCCCTTCTGTGACCATGGTCAAGTTACTTCTTACAAATGAAGCAGCAGGGGAAATACCTCTGTCGATGTTATAGAGGTATGTTGGAGACATTAAAAACTAAAGTAGTCAAAATTAATATCATGGTTCTCTATAACATCCATAAATTGCCCGTATTTCTATTTAACATGAATAATGATAGACTTCCAGATAATAAGAAAATTGACATTTTACAGACACAAAAACAGATTCTAAAAAAAAATGTAAAGCAATATAAGATGAGCTATTGTATTGAGTTGTGACATCAGAATTCAAACTGAGACCATTCTGGTTTTAAATCATTTCTGTGGATCACAGTACTAGAAACCAGACACTCCAGTCCCAGTATGGGGTGCACCTGATGGAGCAACTTTTGTGCCTGTCTCTTCACACTCACTGGAATAAGAAAACATATTTGTGTCCTCTGCAAAGAAAAACATAACATAATGTCATATATATATATATATATATATATATATATATATATCACACCACATAATGCCATATATATGTATACACACATATGTGTGTATATATATGTGTATGTATATATACATATATATATGTATATATATTCTCATTTTCTCTTCTTTCTTTGAGGGAATTGTGATAAAATATTATCAAAATTAATCTGCCTCATAGGCTAGTTATCATACTGAAGCATTTGGAGCAGAAATAAGCAAAGTTTGCAGTGTATTCAGGAATACAAATTATTTAGTCTGAATAAGTATAACTAAGTACGTTCTTTCCCTATTTTTATATAGGAGCACTGCAGGGAATATGTGCAACCAGGCTCCTCATTGCTATTGTGCCAGCCTTGCTGATGTATACCTGAGAAACAAGATCAGTGCCCTGCTTGAAAAAGTCACACCTGGCTCAGTGTGAGAGAAAAACATCTGGAATTTGTCCTATCTGAGAGGGTCTTGAAGGCCTGACCCTGGCAAGATGGAGCTCACACATTCATAGTCCAGAGTGCTAGGGTTCTTGATGGACACAGTCCAGAGAAAGTCCCTGCTTGCCTCAGCTAGGGTTGGCATGATGAAACAGCACAGCCTGGATGGCTTTGAGAGCAGTCTTTTATTTTCTCAGAATTGTTGACCTAGTGCAAGGCATCTGCAGGGTTGCTGTTTCTGAACCCTCACTCCTTGGCTTTCAGATGGCCATTCATTGTCTATTTTGTTCCATTGCTTTTCTCATATATGTATCTTTGCTCTCATCTTCTCTTTTTAGAAGGATCCTAGGTCAGGTTTCACTAGGGTGTACACTAGAGACCATGCTTACCTTTAATTACCTCTATAAAGTCCTTCTTTCCAAACAGAGTTGCATGCTGTGTTACTGTACCTCAGATACTTGTGTTTGAATAGGGAAATAACCCAGCCCACAGTAGACATTAACTAGGATCAGATTAAAATGGTAATGGAATCTACCTCTGACTCTCCAGGTTTCAGAAAGTCTTGAGAAGTAAAAGGTGCAGAAGAAACAAAACACGGTAGGTTGTGTATCTCAATATCCAGAAAATAAGTTGATTTTCCTTCTTTTCTTCTATTGTGAAACTAAAAAAAAAAAAAAAAAAAGCCTCCTTTCCATTTGAGAATAGCATGCTAGATATAAGGAAAGAACATCAGGTTCTTTTTTAATTCCTCCAGAATCACTCATTTTGAATATATCTGCATCTTTTAGGTGCCAGAGAGAAGGAAGGATACTTCACCCTATCAGGGAAGTGACCAGAGGCCAGACTTATTTTGTGTTTTTTTTTCCAAAGACAATAACATGAAGGAACTGAGCAGAACCCCTGTGTCTTTCGATGGGCTCAGGCTCCCAGGACACCTGCATCCACACTGTAATGGGTACCATTCTCTCAGCACTTCTTGCTGACAGCTGACCTTCAGTCTTGTTATCAGACACTTCTCCACACTGGGTGCTACCATTTGGGGTCTTCAAGGCATTTTAACTCTACAGAGCATCCCTTTCTGCTCCTTTCTGTTTAAATTTTTATTTATTGAAGTATACTTACTTTATGGCAAAAGTTACTCCTTGCTTTAGACACAGAGCTTAAAATTTTTTGAGTGACATTCAATACAATAATCAAGATATAAATCCCAAGCAAGTGAGATGGCTCAGAGGGTAAAGGGGCTATCTATGTAAGCATGGCAACCTTCGTTTGATCCCCAGAATCATTACAAAGGTGAGACAGAACCTAACCCACAATGTTGTTCTTTGACCTCCACATGTGCACTTGTAGCAGTGCATATATGCACACACATCAGGCCCACTCTGTGAGTAGTGCACTTGCTGTGACAGCACAAAGACCCTGAGTTCAAATCTCACCATCCACATAAACAGCCAGGCATGGCTGTGCATGCGACTGTCACCCAAGGGCCATTGGGTGGGGTCAGAGACACGAGGCTTGTTGGGGATTCCTAGCTGACAATTTATCTTCAGGAAGAGATCACTGGGGTGTTCAGCCCTATCCCTCTCAGCCTTAACCCCTTCAGTCAGAGTCTTTCCTTAAACCTTGAGCTAGGCTGGCAACCAGGAAGCTTCAGCTATCCAGATGAAGAAGCTTACTGCTAGCTTTCAAATATGGTTGATAGGGATTTGAACTCAAGTCCTCATCCTTGCATAGCACTCACTCTTAGCCAACCTCCCTGTTAGGAATTTGACTGGGCTTGAGTTGAACCAGTAGGTTAGTGAGATTTTTTATCCATGAGCACAGAATCTCTCTCTACTTCGTTACTCAGTTCTTCTTTAGTTTATACCATCAAAGGTTTCATAGCTTTTAACACACACACACACACACACACACACACACACACACACACACACACACACAAATAAAATAAAAAAATTTAGGTTAACCCTAAATCCTTTGTTTTTAATGTTGTTGGTAAACACTATAATTTCTTCCTAATTCTGAGAGTAAAAGCTAATATGTTTGCTGTAAATTCTAAATTTGTTTTTCAATTATTTATTGCTATTACAAGTACTGATTTTGTGAATTGAATTTATATCCTATGATCTTTCTAAACTCACATTTTAGTTATAGTAAAATTTTTGCACATTGTATTATTTGTATAAAAAAATCTTTTAATTGTGCCCACCTAAAGGGCATTTTTTGGTGCCCTGTTCCACTGTGTGAACATTTTCCCCTTTCTCTTACCTTGTTTAAGAACTTTTATTTTTTGTGAGACCATGAATCAAACCCACTGCCTCATGCTTTCTCGTCAAGCTGTACCCCAATGGACCTCTTCTTCTACTTCACCATCCTTGTCAGGGATTCCAGAGAGATGAGGTAATGACACGGTAACAACAAACATGTCTTCCTCATACTTAGCTTTGAGAGAAAGCTATCTCATTCATTCTCCACTTAATATATCAGCCACAGACCTGTATTTTATTTCAATCAACCTGTATTGTAATTTCAATCAAATTTAAGGGTTTGCCTCCTTCACTGGTATATATTTAACCTGGGCAAATGGTCTTTTGAGTTGGGATTTTGGAATGGTAATATTGTGACTCACATTGGTTTATCTTTTAAAAATTTCTTTATTAAGATATAATTCATATGCCATGCAATCTTCCCATTTGAAAGGTCAAAGCCTGTCTTACATATACATGTGTATATACATCCATCAACATTAAATTTTGTAGTACATTTTTTTTCAGGTACACAAGTTTTTTCTTTATCTTTCATGTCTACGTTCACCCATCTCTCTAGCCAGAGTTTCCACAAGCTACTTCTTCCCTCTCTGGTTTTGCCCATTCTTGGCATTTCTAGAACTGGAAACAAATATCATAAAACAATACTCCTTAGTGCAGCAAGTTGCACTGCTTTTTTTGGTATTTGTTAATATTTGGTGGTATGAATATATGATGCACATCATTCATCTATCTGTTTACCTATTTGTCAGTCAGTAGGCTTTCACAGTTTTTCTCTATCTCTTGACTTTTCTGAATAATTCCAGCATAAAATCACTGCACACAAGCTTCTGTGGATATGTTTTTGGTACATACCTACAAGTTTCTTCCTGGAATGTGTGATAACTCTACATTTGATTACATGAGAATTTGCCAGACTGTTTAGCACAGTGTAGAACTTGACACGCTCATCACTCATAGATGATGTGGTTCATATTTACCAACTCTTGCTGTTATAAGTTATCTTAGTGGACTTGAAGTATTATGTTTAGATGTTTTAGATTTGCATTTCCATGAAGATTTTTGATGTTGGGCATCTTTTAATAGATTAACTGGCCTTTTGTGTATGTTTGTTAAAGATCATTTGTCTGTTTTTAAGCTGGAGTGTTTTTTTACTATGGGTTATTAAGAGTGTTTAGCATATATTTTGGATTCCAGTCCTTTATTAGACAGTGTATGTAAAATATTCTCTCCTGTTCTATGTTTTTATATGTTTTGAAACATTTTGATGGTGTCCTTTGGAACACAAGGGATTTTATCTTTTATAAAGTCTCTTGCCTTTATGTCTGGCTTGCGATCTTAGCTTCATGTCTAAGAATCCATTACCAGGTCTGACATGGTGTTGATTTACCCCTGGGTTTTCTTCTAACAACTTTGCAGTTTTAGGTTTTACATTCATGCCTTTGATCCATTTTGAGTTAATTTGGGGGAGGGGGAACCCAACCTCACCCTTTCTGATGTGAATATTTGATGACCCAGAACTCTTTGTTGAGAATAGTTTCCCACTAAGTGGTTTTGACACTTTTGCCAAAAATCATTATCTATAACACATTGTTTTATCTCTGAGTTCTTAATCATACTCGCTGTGGCTATCCTTAAACAACACATTAGTCCTTTGATTGCTAACACTTTGTTGGAGGTTTTGAATTTGAAATGTGCCAAGTTTCCTACTTTGTTCTTTTACAGGATTGTTTTTAAGATCCATGCCAGTTCATTTACAAATACTTTGAATTTCAGAAAAGAACATTAACTTCTTTTTCTCCTTCCTTCCTCCCTCCCTCCCTCCCTCCCTTCTTTCTTTCTTTCTTTCTTTCTTTCTTTCTTTCTTTCTTTCTTTCTTTCTTCTTTCCCCTCTCTCTCTTTCATCTGTATCTAAGACAGTCCCACTATGTGGCCCTGACTAGCCTGGAACTCACTATGTGAGTTCAGCCTTTATCACACAGAGATCCTCCTGCCTCTGCCTCTCCAGTGCTAGGATTAAAGCCATACACCACAAACACCCAGCATAAACATTAATTTCTATAAACAAGTCAGCTGGAGTGGTGGGGAGATAACTCAGTGGATAAAACACATGCCTTGTAAGCACCAAGACTGGAGGTAGGATCCCCAGAGAATCTATAAAGTTAGATAGTGTGAAAAAGAAACCTTAATCCCAGTGATCCTTCATTTAGACAGGAGTATACCAAGAGTTCATAGACCAGTTAACATTGGATACACAGTACTGAACATCAAAAGATTCATTCTCAAGCAAAGTGGAATTGAGGGTGCTAAGGCCTGCACACATGTTCACATGTGAAAACATGAGCACCTCCACCCAACACACACACACACACACACACACACACACACACACACACACACACACACTGTCATCTGGGATTCTAAAGGGTCAGGAGGGGATACACTGAATCAGTATATCTCTTTGGACAGCTCTGACATCTTAATCAATTTTAAGCCTCTGGATTTGTGAAGACAAGAGTTCTTCCCATTGTCTTAGACCGTCTTAGGTTTAATTTTTAAATTTAGCTTTAAGACTATAGGTCTGTGGCATTATCTGTCATAAAATGTGTACTATTTGTCCCATGCATAGACAGTATTGCCTCTTTTCTCTAAGTTTTCTGTAGCCAGTTGTTTCTGTAGGGTTGAACAGATTGCTGTTGCCTTAGTTGAGCACCAGATGAGGTACTTGGCTTGCACTGAGGGGCTCATGTTGAATGAAAATTATGCTTTTCTCTATTTTTTTGGCTCTGCTTGTAGAACTGAATGTGGGCAGATTAAATCAATGTACATATGATACAACTCACCATAAAATACTCGCTCGAACAATCTTTCCATGAGCCAACAGGAATAGACAGGAATAAAAATAAACACCGGTGCCAGATTACAGACTTCCTGATCAGCACACATTGATAGGAAATTAATGTGCATGTATTGAAATAGCAGAAGATGATGTGTTCTAAGGTCTCTCTGAAAACAAGTTAGCATGGCAATGCAAGTTAATGAATCAGTGATATTCAACACAGTAACGCTTCCAAGTGTGAGTGTGTTGAAGCTTTTATAAAATGATTACATTTAAAATGTAATTTGTAGCAAACCCAAAGTCTCAATGCAATAGTTTGGTTGCCTACAAGGTTAACTCTAGAAGAAGACAAAGACACAGCAACAATTAAACACCACCACTACCAACAACAACAACAATATTTGATGTTGCCAGTATTTTTTTTTTTACTACTTACCATGCTCCAAGAACTATTCTGTATGTTTTAGGCATGCTAATTAATCTGATATTACTATCTTCATTCAGCAAATACTTACTGTTTATTTTTTTTTCTGAGCCAGGCATTATTTTAGATAATTCATATTCAAGAAGGAGAGATTTTGCATCGTGAAAACACCTGATACCATTTTGAAATACTTAGCATGTTATAACTATGAAGTTTCTATTTGCTTCTAGTGGGTTGTGGTCAGAAATGCCCTACCGTACACAGGACAGTATCCTGTAACAAAGGATGTTCCTGCTCCAAATATCCATGAGAAGACTGAGAAACCCTGTCTGGGCTATGGATATACAACAATACAGAAAGTGGGAAAAAATTTGTACTTTCATGAAACTTATATTCTAGCAAAGTAAAACAAAATATTTAAATAATAAAGATTTTGCATTTAAATTAGAAAGTGGTATAATTTAAAAACTACCTTTCCTTATGTTTAGACTTTTTTTGTACTGAAAAAAATAAGGGGAGTGTCTTGTCGGTGGAATTACAACTCTGTTGGACATGTTACATTTCAGGAGTTTATTTGAATCATGTAGAGAAGTCACTGCTCTCCCCTTCAATGCAAGCCAAGTACCTCATCTGGTGCTCAACTGAAGCAACAACAATCTGTTCCACCCTAGAGAAAACCATCTATGGCAGGCAGGAGAGCTGGCCTTGGGTCTTTAGAGTAGGAGAATTTGCCATATGTCTCCCCTGCTACAACACTTGAGAGAATAGTCCCTGTACCTCACATGGGCAGCAGAATAGAGTTTGTCCTGGTAGTGGGGGTTGTTGATGAGCTGGACCCAAAAGCATAAGAGTAGGAGAGCTGGCAGGCTGACCAGCTCAGATAACACTCAGGCCAGATGCAGAGCTTTGAATTGACCCACCCCAACATCAGCCCAATCAATGAACTGCTGGAGTGCATAAAGAGGCTGGTCACATAGATCCCAAACTATAGGATGCTCACAACACAGGGCAACAAGAGGTTAGCCAGGAGGAGTCCCAGTGAGGTTCCAGTATTGATAGACTAGCAAAAGTCAGAGGCCTAGAACCAGACCAAGGAGTCATTGCAATTAACATGTGCAAAGAAAGAAGTGTGGACAAAAGGGTACACTGTGACATACTACAGCTTCCACAAAGAATTTTTCCTCTGTTGGGAAGTAAGCAACAAGGGTGGAGGATGGGTGTGTGGGGAGGGGGAGATGAGTAAGATTGTGGTGCATGATGTGACATTCATGAAGAAACAATACAAAGTTGAGACAGACAGAGAGACAGAGACAGAGACACAGAGGGACAGAGACACAGAGACAGAGAGTATTGGGCCATAAAAAAGCAGACAGAGGCATTTGTTGCTAAGCCTACCCTGGGTTTGATGTTCAGAAACCAAACGGTAGGAAAGAAATGATGCCCATAAGTTTGTCATCTGACTCCACACATGTACACAGAAGAAATATAAGCCCAGATTCCAAGCTGGAAAAATATGATTAAAACTAGATCTATAAGTTGATGAGTAAAGGTGTTTGCTGCCAAGCTTGAGGACCAGAGTTTGATTCCCGGGATCCACATATTGGAAAGAAAAATCTGACATTCACTTATTGTCCTCTGATTTCCACATATATGCCCTGGCATGTGAATTGCTTCAGTGCCACAAAATAAGTAAGTAAACAAAGAACAAATAAAGACAGTAATTAAAATTGTAAACTTCATGTAGTCTCTGTTGCCACAGTTGAAAAAAAAAAAAAAAAAAGACCAACAACAAATCAAAACTAGAGATTCCTTGTGATTTTCTTTGAGGTGAACTGGAGCTGTAGATGTCAGATCTTCAATCAGGAACATGAGTACATTTTATACTTTATGAGCTCGGTGAAGAGGTTAGCTCTCCAGTACTTCAAAAGGCTATTGCCCAGGGTTAATGCCTGGAAATGCTTCTGCAGCTGCAGGGAGAAGAGAAAACAAGGACCCTCTCAGTCCCTCAATCTTTTTGCATAGAAGCCTCTGCGACAGAAAACTGTATATAGCACTTTGGTGACATGACCTTTGACATACACATCTCTCTCTCTCTCTCTCTCTCTCTCTCTCTCTCTCTCTCTCTCTCACACACACACACACACACACACACACACACATGTATATGTACATATACACAGGCAAAGAGGGAGAGGGAGAGGCAGGGGAGGGAGAGGGAGAGGGAGAGGGAGAGGGAGAGGGGGAGGGGGAGGGGGAGGGGGAGGGGGAGGGGGAGGGGGAGGGGGAGGGGGAGGAGGAGGGGGAGGGGGAGGGGGAGAGGGAGAGGGAGAGGGAGAGAGGAAGGGAGAGAGAGAGAGATTGATTCTCTAAAACATGTCTGAAGGGTTTGTGTAAATTTTCTATTTTTGATGTAACAATGTACCACAGTCTTAGTGACTTAGAATAATACATGTATATTGTCTTACAATCCTGTGTCTATACTCTGAGTTAGATTTCCTAGATTCTTCCTTCTTCTTCTTCCCCTTCTTCTTCTTCTTCTTCTTCTTCTTCTTCTTCTTCTTCTTCTTCTTCTTCTTCTTCTTCTTCTTCTTCTTCTTCTTCTTCTTCTTCTTCTTCTCTCTCCCTCTCTTCCTTCCTTTTTTCCTTCTCTCCTTTCCTTCTTTCTTCTTTTCTTTCTTTTCTCTCTCTCTCTCTCTCTCTCTCTCTCTCTCTCTCTCTCTCTCTCTCTCTCTCTCTCTCTCTCTCTCTCTCCTTTCATCTCTCTTGAAACAGGGCTTCCTAGAGCCCAGGATGGCCTCAGGTTACTTACCTAAGCAATCTGGTTGTTACCCGTGATCTTCCTGCCTCTATGTGCCAAGTGTTAGGATACACTGTCACATCCAGTGATGCTTTGCGAAAACTCTACTCCTAGTTTCTCGAGACCCAAACCAAGGTCTCAACAAGCTTAGCTCCTTTTCAGGGTCACTGGAGAGGTATCTGTTTCCAAGTTCTCTTAAGCTGACTGGCAAGTTCAGTCCTTTTTATTTTCTGAACAAGAGTCACTGTTCCTGAGCTGGCTGTCAGCCAGTGCTTGTTTGTGGTAATAACATGAGATTATGTTTCTTCTTATATTTTCCTTGATCACTTCTCTCAGCAAGTAGGCAGAGCTCCTGCTTTGTTTGCACACTCCCAGGTTACCTACCTCTTTCCTCTACTCTTTTTTTATGCTCCACCTGATTTCTGAGGGGAGGTGTTACTCAGATAATAGAATGATCTCTCTGGGGATAACAAAAAATGACTCATGACATCAATACTATGCTCATATTTGATTGGCCATGAAGGGGAGGGAGACATAGGAAGATATTCTGAATTTCAGTGACACTGCAATCTAGTGTCCCTTCCTCTTCTAAGCTTTATAGTTTCCAATAGTTGATGTAAGTTTCAGTATGTTATGCTAAATTTGTTATGGTTTTGTTTTCTGTCCCCCAGACCAGAACTTATGATTCCAGAAGGAAAGGGTTATTTCAATTTTTTGTTTGCTGCTCAGGATAGCATCTGACAAACGGTGGGAGAATGCTTTTCCAAGGTCAAGTAGAGCTGGCTTCTGATCCCAGAAAGCCTGCCTCAAGCATCCATGCAACAAGCTCCCACATTCCTCCAGACCTACCACAGCGGGCCTTCAAAATTTCATAACTTATCATCACCTGGCTAGGCTATGTCATCTGCTATCGACAACAAAACCAGGTACATTCCTCCATTTCTGCCAAGCCTTTGTTGCCACCACTGGAGATCAAAAATAGAGCTTATGTCAGGAATCAGAGAAAATTATTTCTTCCTTCAAAAGGCTACTCATTGAACACTTAACTAATCCTCATAAAAGCAGGCAGATCCCAGCCATGTGATGGAAGGTTATGGTGTTGCAGGGCCTTGAAAGCCCACTGTGATAGACCTGAACGAGTACAAGGCATTACCGAATGGTCTTTGGAGGCAGGATTTTTGCAATTAGCATCTAGTTCTGCTGTTTCATCCTGGCAAAGCATTCTCCTTCTTCATATCTCCATTCTCTCTGTGTCAGTGGGAAATGGCAGCAGTGTACTTCCTCCTGAGCTGGACTAGATGAGTAAGAAAAGGATGGCGCTCTCAGTAGAATAAAGAGTGCACACTATATACAACTATATTCCTTTATTTAATGCCATGAATGTGGGCCTGGTTCTAGTGATGTAACTCTATGGCAGTCTAGGAGCTTTGCATTATCTAAATACATTCACACTCAATAATGTCCTTATTGTTTATGTCTCTGTGTGTGCTTGTATGGAATTGCCCATTATATAATTGGCTTTGGTTTAACAAGCAGACTACGGCAGATAGTGGTTCCTGGAAAAATAGTTTTGTGCAACTTGGGAAACATTCTGTTAGAGATCATGTGTGGAATGTATAACTAACAAAATTTTCAGGTTTTCTTTTAAATGATAACCAGCTACAAATAGCCCATAGAAGAACATTGGTTTAGCCATAGTAAGGTGGTCTGAGCTTCCCTGTCTCACTACTGGCTGGTGTTATTGATGTCTCACTGCTTCACTTCAATCTCTATCCAGCAAGCTGGCTATCCAGTGAAAACTTGGGTAACAGTTTGGAGGAGTTGTCATGATTACGGATGGGTGCAGAAAAATGTTTTGTGCTTTGCCTAGTCAGAGACATTTATGTTTTGCTGAACTAAGATCAAGTCTGCTGTGCATGATGCACTGTGCAGTCAAAAGGGTGAGGCCCATGTATTCTTTCAGGAAAAGACCCTTGTCTGTGACTCTCTGGTGTCTGCTGATGCCTCAGGCAGAACTCTCATTGATCTTTGTAAATCTCTGCAGTCTGAAAGCACTGGCCCCTTTACACTGAGCAAGGAGAGTTTTCTTCAATAAAAAAAGATCAGAGTGGAATAAATTCCCAAGGAAACTTCACACACACACACACACACACACACACACACACACACACAAACACACATACACACACATCTAAAAGACAAAATAAGAACCCAGATGCCATTATTAAGTGGTCATTAACATGTTTTCTTAAGTAGTAAGGCTATTGTGTAGATATCAGACTTTATTAAATGTAAGTGAAAATTTCTGTCATTTATTCAGTGTCAGCAACTCTGTTATATCTAAGTATTTTTCTAGGAAGCAGAGAGTAGAGGTAAGTGCAGAACTGTTAACGAAGATAGAAATATTTTCATTATTTTCTCTGTGAAAGTTGAGATTTCAAAGCAGGTATCCTGACAACATGCCCTACCTCTATTAACCAACCTGTGTTTTATAGGAATCTAGTTGAGTTGAGCATCATGGAGTTTGTTCATGTGGTCTTCAATCTTTTTTTTATTTTTGTTTTTTAGTTTGTTTTTCGAGACAGGGTTTCTCTGTGTAGTCCTGGCTATCCTGGAACTCACTCTGTAGACCAGGCTGGCCTTGAACTCAGAAATCTGCCTGCCTCTGCCTCCCAAGTGCTGGGATTAAAGGCATGTGCCACCACCGCCCGGCGTGGTCTTCAATCTTAATGAGGGGAACTATTTGAATAACAGTAGGCCTGTATGTCCACTTACAGCCATCTTCTAATGAGTTGATTATAACACTAAGATGTCTCCTTTCCTTAGATGTCCATCCCTAATCCTCAGGACATTGAGTAATGGTACCACACTCATGATTATTTTACATTTCATTGTAAAAGGTTTTCAGTAGATATAAGGTATGGTGATGTTTGGCTAATTAAAAATTACTCTGGAAGGGGGGGTGGGGAAATGGCTCAGTTGATAAAGTGTTGTTGATACATATGAGTACCTGAGTTTGGATCCATAGCAACCAGATAAATGCTAGGTGAAATGGCGCATAGCACTAACACTAAGGAGATGGAGGCAGATCTCCAGAGTTAATTGGTCAGCCAGTCGAGTCGAAGCAGAAAGATCCAGGTTTAGTAAGAGAATTTCTCAAAAAACTGAGGTGGAGAGATAGTTGAGGAAGACACTGACATCAACCTGGGATGCATCTCACCTATATAGATGCATGTCCACCGATAAAAACAATAAGGTGATAAGGTGAGCCCAGGTGTAATCACTTTCCAACAAAAGAGTTCTCTAACAGGGTGCAGAAGAGAAAGGCAGACAGGGAGACTTTCGTTGAGATACAGGGATCCTTGGGATAAAGACCTAAGTACATCCTGTGAACACTGACAGTGGGTATAGCTGCCAGTCAATACAAAACCAGGGACCTCAGCTCTATTATACCAGGAACTGCATTCTAACAACTTCCTTGGTAAACTTGGAATCAGATTCCTTCCCAGGGTCACTAGAGAGGAAATGGGCCAAACGAGATGTCAAAGGGAATAAACGTACTTGGTTTACAAGCCTAACCATCTGGATTTCATATTTGAGCACATGTAGAAAGCCAGATGCAGTGATGTGCATAGGACATCTAGGGAGAGATGAAGGGTGGAGACAAAAGTGTTGCCAGGAGCTTGGGCCAGGTCACCTGGGGTAAGAACAAGAGAGACCCTGCTTCAAAGCACAGTAGAAGGACACAGCCTCTCTGACTTTCACACATGTGGTGTGGCGTGCACATGCTAACACACACACATACACACATACACACATACACACACACACACACACATGCACACACACACATACACGCATGGATGCACCCACACTGAGTAAAGAAAAACAAAAATAGACCCTGAGAGAACCACATAATTCCTTAAAATTTACAATAAAAGTCACCGCCTTGCATTTGTACCCTCATTTACAAAATGCTTTTACACAGGATATAAAACTTTTTCAGCTTGTGAGGAAGTTTTTATTCCAATTATAATTTATGAGTTTCTGAGCAACATCCTGATACATGCTAAAGATAGGATGTGAATTCAGACCATGACAGCC
This sequence comes from Arvicanthis niloticus, assembly GCF_011762505.2. Taxonomy (NCBI): domain Eukaryota; kingdom Metazoa; phylum Chordata; class Mammalia; order Rodentia; family Muridae; genus Arvicanthis; species Arvicanthis niloticus. The sequence continues at coordinate 37,219,331 of NC_047670.1, read as the reverse complement.
TCTCATCACTCAAATGTAGGTACCATAAAATGAGAAGATGGCTCCATGCAGCTACTTCTGAAATCACATTTTCCCTTTATTGCTCTAAGTGTTATAATCACTGAGGTCACAGTGGACAGTGTCACCCCTGATCCTGGCTGACCACATGCCCATGGACTCCAGAAGAATGTCGGAAACAACCTTAATTTTTACAAAGTCAAAGCATTTATTGAGTCCATTGTGTGCCATAGCATTTACGATGCAGCAGGTCAAACAAAATTGTAAGTGCCCTCTTGGTCACATACCACAGAGGACGTGACCTGTGTGTAAAATAGAAACAGGCTGCTCTTTCTGTAGCTTGTTCACAAAATGAGGTCATTCACAATCTCTTCATTGTCTCTGAAAGTTAATTAACTAATTATATTAGTTTTTTTCTCTGTGGGGGGAAAAGTTGTTTGGAGGAATTATTCATTCAGACTATGCTATAAAAACAGTTATAATAATATTTCAGGTGTTTCTACCAGTTTCTTCTTTTTTTTTTTCTCAAGATAGAGTTTCTCTGTATAGCCTTTGGTGCCCTGGAAGTCACTCTGTGGATCAGTCTGGCCTTGAACTCAGAGATCCACCTGCCTCTGCTTCCTGAGTGCTAGGATTAAAGACATGCACCACCAGTGTCCTTTTGCTCATTTCTTAAATTTCATTTCATTTTATTTTTTGAGGCTATATTATAATTACATAATTTCCTCCCTCTATTTCCTCTAAATGCCACCTCTTGCTCTCTTCCAAATTCATGGCCTCTTTTTCTTTAACTGTTGTCACACACACATACACACACATACACACATCATATACATACACATACATATATATATATATATATATATATATATATATATATATATATATATATTCCTAGATGCATAAATATAACCTATGTAGTCTATGTACTATTACATATTTGTATATGTTTCTAGGGTTGAATATTTGTAGCTTTCTTGGTACCAGAAGGCACTGTGCAAGCTTCCAAAGGAGGGCAGTTCACTGCTTCACATGCGGGCCCCAGCTGTGATGCTCTGAACTGTAACAATAACCAGTATGGCATGATAACCCTAAGGTTATATAGTAGTGGCATACATACCTTGGTGGCTGACAATAGACCTCTGATTTTACTTGAAATCCACCTAACACATTTTGCCTGGAATTAAAAACTAAGCCAGCTACCCAAAGCTAATGAAGTCACGGATCTTGGAGGAGAACCTGCAACTATCATTTTGCTAAATCAGCATAATTCCTAACTACATTCTAAATAAATACTTGTCCTTTTACCCACAGATAAATGTAGTCCTCTCCCATAAAGAAATCTTCTTTTTGGGACAGAAAACCATTTCTGAAAACTACAGCTCATCAAATTGCAGAAGTGTGAAGCCCAGTTCTACCTGATCCGTCTACAACATGCTCCAGTGCCTAAATGTCAGAGATCACGGGGAATGATGGCAGAAAGGTTGTAAGAGATAAAGGATTAAGGTGCTTTCTGTGAGACTGTGTCTCCTAAAAATGTCAGGAGCTACACCCATGATGTCTCACCAGCCTGAACTGAGCAAGGATGGCGCCAATAGACATGCAAACATGGACACAAAAACATGTATTAGCTTCTTAAGCCAGAAAAGCCCCTTCAACTTCCTCCTATTCCAACAAGCCTTTTAGAATAGGAAGGCCTTGATAAGATACTGAGACAGTCAACACAATATTCCTTTTTTCCTTCCAAGGTCTTCTTTACCTGCTGTCAATTCAAGAGTCTGAAGACCCTGTCTGGTTAAAATCAAAGGCCAGGTGATTCTAAGACCTGCTTCCCTGACAGCCTTTTTCCCCTTCTGCCTTTCCCTGTATTTTTCTTTCAGAACAAAAGAAAATGAGGTGTTGGCATGGATTATTAAATTTGAAAAGTGTTTTTGAGCAAGTGCCCAGTAACATCTATGACAACCCAATAAAAACAATTTGGGGTTATCATGGCAGGGCTGACTCTGCAGCTCTCAGTGTCGAATACAATCTGGCACAGCACAAGTGGCACCATGGAAATAGAAGCCTGTGAGGGTGGACAGCTCCTCCCCCAAAACACCTTGAATTTATTTGAACACTTTAAAGATGCCCATCTGAGTTACAGGAGAGTTTGGAAGGGACATTTTGTGGTCAACTTAGGAAGGGTTTACAGGCTGTGATGGGTCGGGGCTTGTCCTAAAGCCAGCTTATCAACAACACACCCACCTTTTACACTGAGCGTATAGCTTTGTGTAGGGAGGCTGGGGGAAACTGTCCATCCTCTTCCAGCCACAGCTTTTGCACCATCGCTGGACCCACTACTGTATTGACAACAGGGCCAGGATACTCACACAGTTTCAGCATCCAACACTGCTGTTTCTCAGCCAGATGGGAGATACACATGAACAATAAACTCAAATTTTATTTGGTCAGTGAGAAAAGTGAATTCTGGGGACTACTAGTCACAGAAGGAAATGATGACACATAAAAGAGTGAAAAGAAAGGATTCCTGTGTTGACCGTGTATGCCATGTGGGACAGAGTCTACATTCTAAGCAAGAATTTTATGTATCCTGTCTAGTTCCCCTTTACCAAGAGCACATTCAAAAACTCAAAGTTCCATCTGTTATGTGTCAACAGTTGTATACCGTACATTTTGTTTTTATCAAAGGCAGCTTTGCCATGGTGTGGGCAGAGTTATATTTTTGGAATGTGTTTGTAACCCAGAGCAGCGGGAACAGAGAGCTCAGCCCTCAAGGCCCAATCCCACACTGCCTATATTTATGTTTCTCTAGCAACTGATGTTTTTGATTTGAATTGTTTGACCGGAGGATGGGGTGGGGGTTGACAGGTAAGGGTAGCTGCTCTAGGCTCCAGAATCAACACGGAAAAGGACTCAAGGCCTTTTGCACATCAGATCAATTCTCTGGAACGAATTCAAAGTTGTGGCGAGCTCACCGCAGCAACTGGACTAATCCTGCCATCTCCAGAGTGGTCATTTGAAAGGAGACCTGGAGCCTCCTTTCTATCCATATTCACCTGTTTCCAGAGACGCCCTCTGCTGGCCGTTTGGCAAGCTCACTTAGCCTCGTTCTTAAGGGCTTGGCTTTCAGACCAGGCTAGAAAACACAAAGGGAGACACAAATCATCTATCATGCACTGTTCCCAGCATCTCAGTCTGAACAGTGAGTCCAAGATCAATGTTGCAGGAGCTGTAGTTAATCTGAGGACCAAACATGTTGTCATGGGATGACACAAAGGAAAGGACTCACACCCCATTCCCACCCTTCTTCAGTTGCTTTCTTGATTCTCAGGGCTGGTACTGAGATTTGCTGCTATGAGAATCAAATTGCTGCTTCTAACGTGCCCCAGCCTTTCCTTCCACTAGAGATGCTGACACGGGTCTTGAAAGAGCTCCTGTCCCAGCAGCTGTGGGAGAGGGAATCACTGAATGACTTCCTTCAGATGAACAGGTTTAGTACAAAAAGAGATCTATTGAGAAGGCTGTGAGAGTAGCCATCACAGACATTTGGCGTGCCAAGCTGATTTCTGAGGAAGAGAGAAAAGGGTCACTGTACATTGAGAGTCCAAGATCAAAAGCAGTGCTGATTGACACGGAGCACAGACGATGGATCAGTATGGACGAGGACAGTTCAGCTGAAGCTTAGTTTAGTAAAATCAAAAAGATTCTACAAAGAGGAGTGTAGATAGGTGGACCAGGCCCATAGAACCATTTTACTTACAGAGGGCTGGGGAGGAGAGCTGGCTTTGGCTAAATTAAGGCTGAAGCTAGGTCTGACCTATTGGTTTGGAGTCAAATTGGCTTACCTTCTCCAATTCACTTGTGTTTTTATCAGTGAACCAGACTGCCGTGGTGGATGAGCACCAATTGTCAAGTTATGCAGGACCAGTATGAGAGCGACATGATGTAGCAGGGGGAGGATTGGGCAGGCCAGACACTAGGCTTCTTTCTCTTGCTCTTTTGAAATAGAACGGCTCCCGTTAGACAAGCTGGATCTGATGACAGGCTCCTACCACAGCTACTGGGGGAGGAATGAGGTCTCTCTCTGTCTTTCTGCTTATAGATGAGGTGGGTATTTTTATGATTATTCACAAAAAAAAAAACACAAGCCAGCTATCACCATATTTGGAAGTCACACTGAAGCAGGCCTATTTTGTAGTTTCACCTCATGTACCCTGAGCTTGACAGAGAAATTTAGAGCTGAATTTTAAGAGTTATTTTAGGAAACCCCAGCTTCTGTCTTTTCTGGTTGCAATCTCATCTGCTTTATTCCCCCCAAATATTTTTATTGAAGAAAGTGCAGTCTGAGAAATTCCTGGCCCCAAAGAGAATAGATATGGTAATACGAAAGCATGTTTTCTTTTTTTAGTTTATTATTTTTTAAAACATTTCTGAGGAGATAGTTCAAAGCCACTAGCTGTTGTCTACAGAGGACTCACGGCATTGCTGCATTCCTGGAATTCTCCACAAAGCCTCAAATTTAAATCTTTCACCAGTAACCACCATGCTCCTACTGGAGCCAACTCTGGGCTCAAACAAGAAAATCACTTCTAGGGATTAAAAGAACCCCAATTAAGTTTGCATTAGTGAAAGCAATTTAACTTGAGGTCATGTTAAATCAGGCCACTACTGCTAAATGAGCGTGATGGAATTTGCCTTGGTGGCTCTTCAGGGTAGAGCTTAGGGTGGGAACTGAGGGGGTAGGGGATGGGTAGAGAGAACATGGAGAGCTGAGACGTCATCACTGTCACTGTGCTTCAGAACATTGAAGGTATTTTTTAAAATTTATTTGTTCACTTTACATCCATATCAAGGCCTCTCTGTTGCTTCTCTCCTTCTAATCCCGCCATACAAGCCCCTCTGCCATTACCCTCTCTCCTTTTCCTCAGAGAAGAAAGAGCCCCATTGGGTACCACCCCACACTGGGACATTCAGTCACAGTAGGACTAAAAACATCCTCTATCACTGGAGCCCAACCAGACAGTCCAGTTAGGGAAAAGGGATCCAATGGCGGGCAACAAAGTCAGAAACAGCCCTACTCCAATTGTTAGGGGGGCCCACATGAAGACTTAGCTGCATATCTGCTACAGATGTGTGTGTGTGTGTGTGTGTGTGTGTGTGTGTGTGTGTGTGTGTGTGTGTAGGGTATAGGTCCAACCCCTGCATCCTCTTTGATTGGTGGATCAGTCTCTGTGAGCCCCAATGAGCAGCCCAGGTTAGTTGACTCTGTAGATCTTCTTGAGGTGTCTTTCACCTCTCTGGTTCATTCAGTTCCATCCCCCACTTTTCCACAAGACTCACCAAGCTCTTCCTAAGGCTATAGGTCTCTGCTTCTGTTTGCATCCACGGCTGGATGACACCTCTCAGGAGACCATTGTGCTAGGCTCTTGTCTGTAAGCATAGCCGAGTATCATTAATGGTGTCAGGGATTGATTGTTTTACATGGGGTATGTCTCAAGTTGGGTCAGTCATCAGTTGGCCATTCCCTCAATCAATCTCTGCTCCATCTTTATCCACAGAGGGTGGTAACTTCAGTTTTCATGTGCCTCAATAGTAGAAGTCTCAGCTAGGATCGCCTTTGTACACTCCCAGGAGCCTCCCTGTCTCAGGTCTCCAGCTACTCCCAGAGATAGATACCCTTCATCGATTGTTCTCACTCCCAGATCTCTTCCATACCCCGTCTCCCCACACCTGATCCCTATCTCACAGCTTCTCCCACCCAGTTTGCTTCCTCTATCCGCCTCTGATGACTGTTTGCTTCCCATTCTGAAGTGAGATTCATTCATCTTCTCTTGGGCCCTCCATATTACTCAGCTTTCTTTCGGGTTTATGCATTGTCACATGGTGTCCACTTATAAGTAAGTACATACCATGTGCTCGCACACGTGCGCACATGTGTGTGTGTGTGTGTGTGTTACTACACCCATGGTGATATTTTCTAGTTCCATCCATTTGGCTGCAAATTTCATGATATCTTTGGTTTTAATTGCTGAATGGTATTCCACAGTGTAGATGTATCACATTTTATTTTTTATCCATTCTTTAGTTAAGGGGTATTTAAATGGTTTCCAGTTCCTAGCTATTATGAATAAGGCTGCTATGAACATAGTTGAGTAATTGCCCTTGTGGTATAATGGGAGATCTTTTAGATATATGTGCCAAGAAGTGGTATAATAAGATCTTGCCGTAGAACAATTCTCAATTTTCAGAGAAAACACCAAGTTGATTTCAAAAGTGGTTGTACCAGTTTTCACTCCCACCAGTAATAGAGAGTGTTCCCCTTGCTCCATATCCTTGCCTGCATGTGTTGTCTCTTGAATTTTTGTTCTTAGCTACTTTGTTGGGTTTAAGATGGAATATCAGAGTCATTTTGATTTCCCCGATGACTAAGGACATTGAACATTTCTTTAAGTATTTCCCAGCTACTAGAGATTCCTCTGTTGACAATTCTCTATTTAGCTCTATGCCCCGTTTTTTTAAATTGACTTATTTGATTTGTTGGTGTCTAATTTCTTGAGTTTTTTTAAAACATAGTCTGGATATTACTCCTTTGTTGGGAGTAGGGTTGATGAAATTCTTTTCCCATTCTGTAGGCTTTCATTTTGGCCTATTCATGATGTTCTTGCAAAGTTTTTTTAGTTTCATGATGTCCCATTTATTAGTAGTTGATCTTAGTGCCTGAGCTCTTGGTGTTCTGTTCAGTAAGTTGTGTCTTGTGTCAATAAGTTCAAGGCACTTCAACATTTTCTCTTCTATTAGATTTAGCAGGTCTTGATACACTTGTACTTGAGACTTGTGCATGGTGATAAATACGAGTCTACTTTAATTCTTCTATATAGAGAAATCCATTTAAACCAGCACCATTTGTTGAAGATGTTTTCTTTTGTCCATGGTTTTGACTTTTTGTCAAAAACCAAGAGTTTAAAGGTATGTGGGTTTATTTCTGGGTCTTTGATTTTATTCCGTTGATCATCTTCTCTGTTTGTATGCCAATACCATGGGGGTCTTTATTACTATCATCCTGTAGTATAAATTGAAGTCAGGGATGGCGATACTACCAGAAGTTCTTTGTACAGGATTATTTTAGTTATTCTGGCTTTTGTTGTTGTTAATGTTGTTGTTTTGTTTTGTATTTTTTTTAATATAAAGTTGAAAATTGCTCTTTCAATGTCTGTAAAGAATTGTTTTGGAAACTTGATGGAGATTGCATTGAATCTGTATATTGCTTTTGGTAAGATGACCATTTTTACTATGCTAATCCTTCTGATCCATGAGCGTAGAAAATATTTCCCATTCTCTAATATCTTCCTCAGTTTCTTTCTTCAGAGACTTCAAGTTCTTCTCAAACAGGTCTTTAACTTGCTTGATCAGAGTTACACCAAGATATTTTATATTATTTGTGGCTATTGTAAAGGGTGTTGTCCTCTAATTTCTTTCTTGGCTGTTTATCATTTGCATAAAAGAGGGCTACTGATTCTTTGAATTGATTTTATATCTACCTGGTTTGTTGAAGGTGTTCATAAGTTATAGAAGTTCTTCACTTATAGATACTTATAGATATCATCTTCAAAAAGCCATACTTTAACGTCTTCCTTTCCAATATTTATCCCCCTGATCCCCTTTAGTTGTCTTGTTGCTATAGCTAGAACTTCAGGTACTATGTTGAATAGATATAGAGTGGCTGACCTTGCATTGTGCCTGCTTTTAGTGGAATTGCTTGAGTCTGATGTTGGCTATTGGCTTGCTGTATATTTCTTTTATTATGTCTATGTATAGACCTTGCATCCCTGATCTCTCCAAGACTTTTAACATGAAGGGGTGTTGGATCTTTTCAAAGGCTTTTTCAGCATCTAATGAGATGATCATGTGATTTTTCTTTCAGTTTGTTTATATGATGGATTACATTGATGGGTTTTCATGCATTGAACTATCTCTGCATCCCTGGGATGATGCCTACCCAATATGGTGAATGATGTTAGTGTTGTGTTCCTGGTTTCAGTTTGTGAGTATTTTGTTAAGTACTTTTGCATCAATGTTCATAAGGAAAATTTGTCTGAAATTCTTTTTCTTTCTTTTGTCTTTGTTTGATATAGGTGTCAAGGATACCATGAATCCATAGAATGAGTTTCGCAAAGTTACTTCTGCTTCTATTCTATGTAATACTTTAAAGAGTACTGGTATTAGCTCTTTGAAAGTCTGATAGAATTCTAAGCTAAAAAAATCTGACCCTCAGCCTTTTTTTGATCAGTGACTTAATGACTTAATGACTACTTCTCTTCCCTTAGGAGTTTTAGTACTACTTAAATAGGTTACTTGATCTTGATTTATCTTTGGTATGTGGTATCTATATAGAAAATCATCTATTTCATTTGAATTTTCCAATTTTGTGGACTAGAGACTTTTGAAATAAGACCTAATGATCTTTTGAATTTCCTCGGTGTCTGTTGTTATATCTCCCTTTTCATTTCCGATTTTGTTTATTTGGATACTGTCTCTCAGTCTTAGAAAGTTTGTCTAAGGGTTTGTCTATCTTGTTGATTTTCTCAAAGAACAAACTCTTGGTTTTGTTGATTCTTTGTATTGTTCTTTTAGTTCCTAATTTATTAATTCCTGCCCTGAGTTTGATTATTTTCTGTTGTATAATCTTCTTGGATGTGTTTTCTTCCTTTTTTCTAGAGCTTTCAGCTGTATTTTTAAATTTCTATTATGAGACCTTTCTAACTTCCTTATGAATGAATGCACTCAGTGCTATGAGTGTTCCTCTTAGCACTACTTCATCATGTCCCATAAGGTTTAATATGTTGTGGCCTCATTTTCATTGAATTCTAGAAAGTCTTTAATTTTTTTCTTTATTTATTCTCTAATCCAGTGGTTACTGAGTTAAGAGTTGTTAAGTTTCCATAAGTTTATAAGCTTTCTGTTGTTTCTGTTGTTGAAGTACAGCTTTAATCCATGGTGGTTTGATGAGACACAGAGGGTTATGTCAATGTTCTTGTTTCTGTTGAAGCTTGCTTTGTGACTGACTGTATGGTCAATTTTGGAGAAGGATCCATGAGGTACTGAGAAGAAGGTATATTCTTTTGTGTTTAGGTGAAATGTTCTGTAAATATCTTTTAGGTCCATTTGATTCATAACCTCTGTTAGTTTAATTATTTCTCTGCTTTGTTTCTGTCTTAATGACTTGTCCACAGGTAAGAATGGGGTACTGAATCTCTTGCTACTAATATGTGGTGTTAAATGTGTGATTTGAGCTTTACTAATGTTTCTTTTATGAATGTGGGTACCCTTGCATTTGGGGCATAGATGTTCCAAATTGAGAAGTCATCTTGGTGGATTTTACCTTTGATGAATATGAAGTGAACATTCTTATCTGTTTTGATTAACTTTAGTTGAAAGTCGATTTTATTAGATATTAGAATGGCTACTGCAGCTCACTTCTTGGCTCTCTTTGCTTGGAAACTTTTTTTTCCAGCTTTTTACTTTGAAACAATGTCTATCTTTGTTGCTGATATATGTTTCTAGTATGCAGCAAAATGATAGATCCTGTTTTTGCATCCATTCTGTTAGCCTGTGTCTTTTTATTGGGGAATTGAGTTCATTGATATAAAGAGATATTGATGACCAATGACTAATTTCTATTATTTTGATGTTGGTGATATTAGTGTGTGTGTGAGTGTGTGTGTGTGTGTGTGTGTTTGTGTGTGTGTGTTTCCTTTATGTTTCTTTTGGTGTGGAATTATTTCCTGTGTTTTCTTGAATGTATTTAACCTTTTGGGGTTGGAATTTTCCTTCAAGAATTTCCTGTGGGGCTGGAATCTGTATTTTTTGGAATATCTTGTCTTCTTCATCTATGGTATTTGGGTGTTTGCTGGGTATAGTGGTCTAGGTATGAATCTGTGATTTCTTAGAGGCTGTAAGAAATCTGTCCAGCCCCTTCTAGCTTTTAGAAATTCTGGTAAGACATCTGCTGTAATTCTTATACATCTGCCTTTGTATGTTACTTGGCCATTTCCCCTTGCAGCTTTTAACATCATTTCTTTGTTCTGTAGATTTAGTGTTTTGATTATTATGTCACAGGAGGATTTTCTTTTCTGGTCCAATCTAATTGGTATTCTGCAAGCTTCTTGCATGTTTATAGGCCTTTCTTTCTTTAGGTTGTGGTAATTTTCTTCTATGATTTTGTTGAAAATATATATTCTGTGACTATTTACCTTCATTGGTTCCTATTATTAGTTAATTCTTTTCATAGAATCTCAGATTTTCTGGATGTTTTCTATCCTGATTGTTTTAGATTTAACATTTTCTTTGATTGCTGCATCTAGGAAAAGGGCTCTAACCTGGATGCTCCTTGTGGAGCAGGCCTGGTGCAGGCTAGCAGAATGGTGGCTATACAATGGAGCTTGGGAGACAGCACTCCAACATTGAAGTTTTGATGTGCTCTAGTTGGCATGAAGACTGTAGTTGTACTGTTGTGTTTGGAAAATGTGTTTCTTTATATTTATTGATAGGGTTGGTGTTTCAAAAATATAACTGTATCATTTGACTGAGATGGTTTTCAATTCCTGGCACTTATAATTGTTCACTGAGTGAAGAAGAGGATGACTGTACATGAATTATGCATATGGGAGGTCTGATCTTCAACCCACCCTATATGACATAATGACCTCATAATAACACACACACACACACACACACACACACACACACACATACACAAACTTTTAGTTGACTTCATAATTATGTGGATAGATTCTCAGTCCATCTATGCCTTGCCTGATGTAGTATGACAAGTTGCAAAAAAAGATTAAACAAAGGCCAGAAAATCATATGGAAGCAGTCATTTTTCTTGGAAGTGAAAAATTTCTTCTGTGTCACAGTCCCTGTGTGGCATCTACCTTCACTCTCAACATTAAATTTCTCTGGAAGAATACCAATTTTTCTTATAATACATCTTGTATTTTGTTATTGCTTTAAACTGTAACAATTTAATGTCCATGTAACTGGTCTATCCTGGAAGAAGAAGGGTTAGATAAATGTCTTAGTTCAAAAGCTTGTCCAGCAAATAACTCCAGTTGTAATTACGGTTTACAGGGATGAAGATGAGTTGTGGAGAAGACTGGCAGGGATCCTATCCTGACCATTCTCATTCCTAGCTGTGTGGTTTCAAGCCAAGTCCTTAACCTCTGTTTCAGGGTAAGACTAGATAGAGTTATCACCAACCTCACAGAATCAAGAGTGAATTAAATGACAAACAAATGTGAAATACCTGGAGCACTGTTATTGCTCAGCAGTTAGTAACAATGTCAATATAAAAACATGATTCTTACCTGAAAGTGGGGAAAGGGATAGTTCATTCAGTTGCAGAATATGAATGACAATGGTCCAGTGGCACAGATTTAGGTCATTTCAAATTCTGTGTTCCAATGCGAAAGCAGTTGCATGAAATGTTTATAGTGATAAAACGAAGTCATAAATCAAGATACTTTTCTGATACAGTGTTGAGCATATCAAGTTGACAAGTTATACTAAAGTAGTGTAGGTGGGAATCTCAGCTACTAGCCTTAGATGTTCTCTGACAGCATTCTTAGCCTGTTTGGGGAACTAAAATTCTGTTCACATATTTCTTTTTTTAAAAAAAAAAAATATTTTATTTATTTTACGTATATGAGTACACTGTAGCTATCTTCAGACAAACCAGAAGAGGGCATCTGATCCCATTACAGATGGTTGTGAGCCACCATGTGGTTGCTGGGAATTGAACTCAGGACTTTTGGAAGAGCAGCCAGTGAGTGCTCTTAACCACTGAGCCATCTCTCCAGCCCCCTGTTCACATATTTCAATGGACTTTTATCTGCTAGTCACAAGGTGTTAGGTGTGACCCAGATATCAGCAAGAAATGCCTATTTAAGGGGTTAAAGATAGCCTAAGATAAATAATCAGGCTCTGGACCTAACATCCTAACTGCTCTACATCATGGAAGTTTCAATCAATCAATCAATCAATCAGCATTTGCCCATACAGCTTATTTCCAGAAAATGTTCTTGTTCAGAAAACCCACTATTTTGCTCTCTGTTTGTTTTACAGGGGTCTCATGTAACCTAGACTGACTTTGAACTTTCTATGTGGTCTAGGCTAATTTTGACCTCCAAATTCTCCCACCTTTGTTCCCCAAGTGCTATATTCTATTCATGTAGTACCACACTGACAGGCCCAACTTATGTTGTTTATTGTATCGTTGATGATATGTATGTCAGTAATACTACTGACACTATCCATATTGGTTTTTTTCATCTATCATGTATAGTCCTTATATAATAAGGATAATGATGGTGATGACCACATCTCACAGTGCGTTAGAGAGGCTCAAACTTGACCATGCTTAATTAAAACAAAACAAAATGCCCTAAAGCTCTCAAAGCATTTCACACCTTATTTCTAGTACTCACTGCATCTCAGGAAGAAAGAATTGGTACATAATTCCACTGTATGAAGGAGGCAGGGACAGGCTGGAATGTTCTCAATGCTTGCTTGAGTGTTCAAGTTCCACTCTGCTATGACAGACATGCCAGAGTCCCTGGGAACTCTGGGCCTTTTATCCTCAGGTGTAGTCACCTGGTTCTTGGTAGAGGAGTGTATTTTAAACACAGCTATTTTCCCATTGCTCCCTGCCAGGGGCTGGGGCAAGCTGAGGATGTTCTCATTTGTGCTTGGCCTCTAACATGTTGGATACCAATAGTTAAGTATCTCAGAGTACACTCAATGTGATTTGTACATATTTTATATGGTATCACTGAAAACCTAGAAGAAGTAGAGATAAAACAAGTAGAGACAAATGGGGTTGGAATGTGTGGATGGAGGTCTCACACTTACTCTCCACAGACTGAATGCTCTCTCTTAGTCCCACTGATTAGTTTTAATAGCTTCACAATAGCAACACCCCAAATTCTGCTGGAGCTTTGGCAATTCTCTTCCATGGTCACTTGAGCTAGTCTTTAGTTTTCTAGCATTCTCCCCTGTACCAGATTTTTCTCAGTTGTATTCATCTCTGTACCAGTTAATAGCAGTGACATAAACACATACTAATTAAAGCAGGCAGACAGACGGACAGACAGACAGACAGACAGACACACACACACACACACACACACACACACCACTGCTAATGCTCAGTGTGTGCAAAGACTTATGGGTTAACTCTGCATAGCCTCTTTAATTTTTGTTACCACTGTATGTGGATGACATCTTCCTCTTTCCAGATAGGAAAACTGAAGTAAGGTAGGGCACAAATAACAAATTACCAGTGACACCACAATTGCATCATGTAGCTAGGTCTCACCTAACCATTATACTGTATCAGCAGCTAAAAGAGATGAAGAAAACTTTCGTGTTTGATTATGAAATGTCCTCCACACATTCATGTGTTTAAACTCTTGCTTCTCAGCTGGTCCTGCTGCTTTGGGAATAAGAGCAACTTTTGGAGATAGAACTTAGCTGAAGGAAGTTGCTCATTGGAGTTGGTTCTTGGGGTTTGTAGACTGACCTCATTTCCTGTCTAGCTTCTACTTCTTAATCTACCCAGAAATGAGGAAGCAGCTTCACACTCTTGCTGCCATAGCTAAGAACTGCTACCGAGATCCTGCTTTTCTGCTGTGACAGACAGTTCCCTGAGTTACGAGCCAAAAATGAATCCCTACTCCCTTAAATTGCTTATTATCAAATATTTGATCACAATAGTTTGTGTTAATCCTACAGATACAAGGAGCAGAACCACTGTCCCAATTCATGACAAAGTTAATATCAGCTCTGTTTGTACACACAGCTGTCTCCCTTTAATTTTCTGAATGGTGAAGTTCAGAAAATTAGCTTCAAGGCAATATGTCAAGCCCTTTTATAGGTCAGAATCATAGGGTGGGGAGTTTTCATGTAAGTATGGATATAGTAGTGAAACCAGGCAACTAAGGAAAGTGGGTTAAGGAACAAAGAGAACAAACAGTGTAGAAAGTTTCTGAGAACAGACAGCTCTGAGGGTTGGCTTACTGTACATTCTATGGTTACTGGGGTAGGGCATAGTCCAGCTCTGAGGAACAGAAACTCAAATTCCATAGAAAACAGAAACCTCTCTTGGCTAAGGACAGAAAATAACTCCTAGGAACAAAATGTGGACGTGCTGGTTTCTCATTAGACAAGAACCTAATGCCCTTGAGTAACCTCTCCTTTAAGCACAATAACTAAACTGCTGGTCGTAAGATCACAGACTCATAGTTTGCCTAGAGTTTTTTTTTTAGCTCAGATGTTCCACGTGGGGTAACTTGACCTACAGAAAACTGAAACATGACCCTTCTTTAATAAAGTTACTTCAACTGAATCTAGCCAATCCAGTAACTATTCAAAGGTTTCAGTCCTCTACTTTGCAAACCCTTTAAACAATGACGTGAATAGGTTCATAGACTGGATAAGTAGATCATGTCATGATTTTGGAAGACATGAAATATAAACTGAATGATGTAGTAAAAATCAGGAAAGCTATGATCTCTGAGTGTTTAATGTACATTGTAATATTTTTAATGTCATAACACTAAGTAGGACTACTACCTCCATTTTAACATTGAGGAGACCCAGGCTTAGGGAGGTGATTCTTCACTATTCAGAAAGGACATATCACACGAATTGACTTTTATTTTTCCCAAAGGAGTTTGCTTTTAATTTGAACATTTATATTTATATTTGAACATTTATATTTCTAGAACACTGTTACCCAGCATTCCAGTAAAGCCTGTATTCTGGTCATCTTATTAGTGTCTTACTGTACAGTGGTGGATTGTCAAATCAAGAATCTGAAAGTCAATATACCATCATTGCTAAATTGTAGCCTTTATTTGGATTTTTCCATTTGTTTCTAATAATGTCCTTTTCTAAAACTTCAATAAAACATCACAGGTCTGTAAGCAAGTTTTGGAGGCTAGAAGTGTAAATGAAGACTGGAGGGCTGGTCTCCCTCTGACAGCCCTCATAGAGCTCTGCATTTCTTCTGTTCTTTTGTGGATGCCAGACACATTGCTTTTTCTTTTCTTTCTTTTTTCTTTTTTCTTTTTTCTTTTTTCTTTTTTTCTTTTCTTTCTTTTTTTTTTTTTCTTTTTCTTTTTTTTGGTGCTCTTGTATATGTCTCTGCGTATACATTTCCTTCTTCTTGTAGACTTACAAATCATATGTATTTTCTGGTTCACTTTAAGCCAGTGTAAATTCATCTCAATTACATCTGAAAAGATCCTGTTGTTTGTGTGTGTGCTCTCTTTTTCACTCTGTCTCTCTGTCTCTCTCTCTCTCTCTCTCTCTCTCTCTCTCTCTCTCTCTCTCTCTCTCTCTCTCCACACACACACACACACACACAGACACAGACACACAGAGACATTCAAACTCAATACAATCTTTTCTACTTCAACAACCAAAATTCAATACAAATCTGGGTACTGCGTTGCATTTTGTAATCACATCTTCACTAATCTATTAATGTTTGTTATTTCTGCCTTGATCTTCACGAGCTCCCAGCCAGAGCACTGGGAACAATGTATATTTTTCACAGAGCAGAGCTCAGTTTTCACTTACTGATGCTTTCTTCTGAGCAGCAAGTATGAGCTACTGATATACCATCCCCAGTAGTGAGTTGCATAGCAGTGGGCATGTAGTTGGAGGCTCAATAAATATTTAATAGCTTGGCCACTGTAGGACCTGCTACCTCTTGTTCTGATCCCAAACTTACTTCCCCAACCATGGGACTATAACCTTTCCTTTGTATAAATTATGAGTATCCTATTCACATTGCTAATGCTAAATTTCATTTTTAACATCCAACATCATACAATATATATTTTTTTCAAACACAGTGTTGGACATAACCCCTGCTCGGTGGGCTTAGCCACCTAAATGGCAGTAAAGTGCAGGTCACCTACAATAACTGACCTAGGTATAAAGATTCCTCAGCTTGACGGTGTCTAGAAAAACAGGCAGTTGGCTTTTCCTTTGTATACTAAGGGTTATGCAAATCCAGTTCTTTCAATGAATATTAATGACAGCAAGATAGACAACTGTCCTATTAAGTCCTTTAGTCCCATTTAGGACTGATAGGGAGAACATATACAGATTACTACATTGAAAATTCAGAATTCTAGCTCAGTTAGATATTTGTATGCTTTTTTGTTTATATGTTTGCTCACACATTAATATATTCATCCTAGGAGCAAGCAGCCACCATGAGGTAGAGAGAATGAGTACATCCCTTAGCCCAAGCAACTCTTCTAAGTCCCGGCTTCCAGGCTTCCTTTCTCCCATCCATCCATCCATCCATCCATCCATCCATCCTTCCTTCCTTCCTTCCTTCCTTCATTTCTTCCTTCCTTTCTTTCTTTCTTTTTTTCTTTCTTTCTTTCTTCCTTCCTTCATTTCTTCCTTTCTTTCTTTCTTTCTTTCTTTCTTTCTTTCTTCCTTCCTTCCTTCCTTCCTTCCTTCCTTCCTTCATTTCTTTCTTCATTTCTTCCTTTCTTCTTCCTGATTTCTGTACATAATGTGGCTATTATATTCACAAACTCACAACTGTGGTTACCTGAACAGGGTCAAGCTTAGGTTTCTTAAGATAACCTTTATTCCTTCTTTATTCCTTCCTTCCTTTCTTCCTTTTTTCTTCTTTTGCTTTTTTCTTCCTTTTCTTCTTTCTTCCTCCATTCCTTTCTTCTTCTTCTTTTCCTCCCTCTTTTTCTGAATTTCATAATGTATACAATCATATTTACTCTTCACCCCCTGCAACTCTCCCTAGATCCCTCCTAACACACTTTCCTCCTAACTTCATATTGTCTTTTCTCTTCTGATTCAGAAATAATTTACTATGTTAAATTAGTGCCTGTATGAATGTGGGGCCAAGTAATAGAGCTTGGTAACCTACCAAGTGTCCACACCATCAGAAGGAATGATTCTCCCCCTGTGGTTATTAATTGCAAGAGTTCTTTTGTAAAGGGTAGGGCATGGAGTAGTCTACATTTATGTTAGAGTTTTTGGTTGCTTGCCTTAAATGGTTCACATTTATCATCACCACACCTTCACACACACACACACACACACACACACACACACACACACACACACACACATACACACACACACACACTCAGGGAACATAGTGGAGGAGGAAAGAATATCAGAGCTTGAGGACAAGGAGGAGTGCTTATGAAATGCTATTTTCTGTACATAACATGGCTGTTATACTCACAAACTCTTAGCAGCTGTGGTTGCATGAACATGATTAAGCATAGGTTTCTTAAGTTAACATACACTGCTCAAGTTCATTTGGCAGCTTCTGGATGTGGACAAGACATCTCCTCCCAGTAGTAACTATTTATTTTCCCTGTTTAGTGTTTGCATGACCTTCCTTAGAAACAGACCCTTGAGCTTTCTTCACCCTTTCTTTGAGTTCCTCAGTTTATTTCCTGGAAGTTCAATCCCCAGTGCAATAGTGGTGAGTGATAAGGAACCTCTAAGGTATGTTTAGGTCACATGTACTGTGCTCTGATGAATGTCTTGATTTGGCTGTGTCAGCTGGATTCATTACCAGCCCTCTTTTTCTATCTCTCTCTCTCTCTTTTGCCTATAGAATGTCTCGTGCTGCGTTGGAATGTAGAAAGAATGAAGCCCCCACCACCAATACTAGAAGAGTTGCCAGTAAGATGTAGGGCCACCACCAACACCACAATCTTGATCATGAACTTCTTTTTTTTTCTTTTTTTTTTATTAGATATTTTATTTACACTGCAGATGGCATCCCCTTTCCCCATTCCCCCCCACCCCCCTTAGGAAACCCCTATCCCAAGCCCCCTTTTCCTTTTTGCATTTATACATTTTTTTAAAAATAATGTTAATCATAGGCTTTATAAGTTTGGAATTGTTCAATCAGAGGTGTAACCCACTGACCAACCTAGATATAACAACTATCTTTGACTGGTGGAGATACTTGAACCTCTGCCTCCCTGTCTCCCCCCTCTTTCTCTCTTTCTTCACCTAGCTTCTCCTCTCTTTCTTCTTCTCCTCTTCTTACTCCTTTTCTTCCTCTCAGTACTCCTTCTACCTTAGCTCCTCCTACACATCACCTTTCCTGTTAAAATGAAACTTTTCTCTCAAAATACAATTAGAACATAATTATGCCAATTTGTACCAGTGAGGTACAGGATAGTCCTAATACCCAGTCCATCCTTTTGTTGACTAACCAGCTCCTCTGTCATCTATTCTAGCTAAAACACTTAGTTCTGAACCTGGCTTTAGGATGAATGTCAGCTGACGACCATCCACTCAAGTCTTTTCTCTTAAGGTCAATAGCTATATGTTTTCAACCCCATCAGAAATCCAGAATGTCTGAGTTAACTATAATTGTGGGAAGCACAAATCACAGTTTCTAAAACTTAGCCAATTTATAGAGACCTCTGAACACCTGGACACTCGCTCTACTTCAAAACGTTGGAGCATCTGTTCTTCTGCCTTCTGGCCCAGGATCATCTGACAGACCTTAGTGTTGCAGAATTATTAAGGGCTGATTACTCTGTCTAGGCAGATATAATCAGTCGACTATTCTGCAAGTGTGTCCATTTCTGGACAGTAATTTGTCTGTAGAAGGAAAGTGGCAATTCTTGCCTAGTGGCTGTCTCACCACAACTGGAGTAACTCCAAGGATGCTCAATTTCTTCTTAGAATTCAATATAGGAAGCTGTCCAGAGCAGACAGGTCTCTAATGAAAATGAACATTAATACTGAAATGTTTGTCATGTCAATTCTAAGAATTTCTGATGTTTTGAAAACCAGCTATCCATGTAAGGTAATCTGGACTGTTGCCTGTTAACTCCACTCAGCTATTTCTAAATAAAACATAGAGAACACCCTTATAATAAACTCCAAGCCATGAATTTGCTATAGTCCCTTAACTCATAGGCTGACCATCTCAAATCAGTTAAAAAAGTTAAAGAAGGACTGGGTCTAAGCTTTGTATTCCTAAATGTGTTATACTGGTACAATGCCTATGGGAGTAACAATATTCATCTCACTCTTATATCACTAAGAAGTTCATGCCAATGAAAATCTTAAAGTTTGTAAACAAAGTAAATTGGTGCCATTTAAGAATTTATATCTTCATCTTGATATTAATTATACAGATTTCTACTAATAGGTTATGGCTATGCAATAAACCCTAGCTAATCCTCTCTATTCCGACAAAATCACTACTTTTCCCTAGAGAGACAGCCCAACATTTACCACCTTAGTCCCCAACCCCAGGGAATAGGGGCGCTGACTCATCATTAGCTTCTTCAAGCTGATTATGGGCGTTGAGATATTAGAAGAGGAGTGGGGGGGGGGGGGGGAGAGCAAGTTGACAATCCTCTGGTGCTGTGTCTTCGCTGCCTCCAGATGGAATTCCCGGACCTCAGAGGTTTGAGCAGGTCTGCCCAGCTTGCTTGTTGAGTAGATACACCAAGGCTGATCATTCTGCAATATACAATTCTCAAAGCAACTTTTAGTATCAAGATAGTTTTTTTTTTTAAAGAGGGCTGACATTTTATTAAGAATGTTGGTTCTAACCACTTTTCTATTTTTCCCCCTCTTTTATTGGATATAATATTTACATTTCAAATTTTATCCCCTTACCATATTTCCCCCACCACCCAGGAACCCCTTATCCCATCCCCCCTCCTCCTGCCTCTATGAAGGTGTTTACCCACCTACCCCCAGCCAACCACCCCCCCCCCAGATTACCCCCCCACAGTGCTCAGCCTTCAGGGTACCAATGATCTTGTCTCCCACCTATGCCCAACAGGGCCATCCTCCCCTACATATACAGCTGGAGTCATGTGTCTCTCCCTATGTGCACCTGGGCTGGTGGTTTAGACCCTGGGGAGCTCTGGCTGGTTGGTATTCTTGCTCTCCTCACAGGGCCACCAGCCCGTATGGTTCACGGTTCCCTCAATTTACTCTCTAACTCCTCCATTGGGAACTTTGATCAGATTAATGGATAGCTGTGGGTATCTGTCTCTGGGTATGTCCGACTCTGAGAGACCTCTAAGGAGACAGCCTTATCAGGCTGCTGTCAGCTTTCCCATCCTGACATCCCTATCAGCGTCTATTTTTGATGACTGCCCATGGAATGAATACCCAGATGAAATGGTCTCCCTACAACCTGCCCTTCAGCTTCTGTCCCACACTTTGTCTCCATATTTGCTCCCTTGGGTATTTAGTTACTCCTTCTAAGAAAGACCTAAGCATCCTTACTTGTTCTTTCTTCTTCATGAGCTTCATGTCATCTGGTAGTTGAATCTTTGTTGTTTCAGATTTTTGGGCTAATCTCCGCTTATCAGTGAGTAAATACCATGTGTGTTCTTTTGTGATTGGGTTACCTCACTCAGGATGATATTTTCTAGTTCCATCCATTTACCTAAGAATTTCTCAAATTCATTATTTTTAATAGCTGAGTAATATTCCATTGTGTAAATGTACCACATTTTTTGTATCCATTCCTCTGTTGAAGGGCATCTGGGTTCTTTCCAGCTTCTGGCTATTATAAATAAGGCTGCTATGAACATAGTGGAGCATATGTCTTTGTTATTTGTTGGGGCATTTTCTGGGTATATGCCCAGGAGTGGTATAGATGGGTCCTCAGGTAGGGCTATATCCAATTTTCTGAGGAACCGCCAGACTGACTTCCAAAGTGGTTGTACCAGCTTGCAACCCCACCAACAATGCAGGAGTGTTCCTCTTTCTTCACATCCTCGCCAGCATCTACTATCACCTGAGTTTTTGATCTTAGCCATTCTGACTGGTGTGAGGTGGTATCTCAGTGTTGTTTTGATTTGCATTTCCCTGATGACTAAGGATGTTGAACATTTCTTAAGGTGCTTCTCGGCCATTCGAGTTTCCTCAGTTGAGAATTCTTTGTTTAGCTCTGTACCCCATTTTTTAATGGGGTTATTTTGTTGTTTGGTGTCTAATTTCTTGAGTTCTTTGTAAATATTCGATATTAGCCCCCTATCGGATGTAGGATTGGTAATGATCTTTTCCCAATCTGTTGGTTGCCGTTTTGTCATGTTGACAGTGTCCTTTGCCTTACAGAAGCTTTGTAATTTGATGAGGTCCCATTTGTCGATTCTTGATCTTAGAGCATAAGCCATTGGTGTTCTGTTCAGGAACTTTTCCCCTGTGCCTAGGTATTTGAGGGTCTTCCCCAACTTCTCTTCTAATAGTTTCAGTGTACCTGGCTTTATGTGAAGGTCCTTTATCCACTTGGAGTTGAGCTTTGTGCAGGGGGATAAGAATGGATTAATTTTCATTCTTCTACATGTTGACCTCCAGTTGAGCCAGCACCACTTGTTGAAAATGCTGTCCTTTTTCCACTGGATGGATTTAGCTCCCTTGTCAAAGATCAAGTGACCATAGGTGTGTGGGTTCATTTCTGGGTCTTCAATCCTATTCCATTGATCATCCTGTCTGTCTCTGTACTAATACCATGCAGTTTTTATCACTACTGCTCTGTAGTACATTTTGAGGTCCGGAATGGTGATTCCCCCAGAGGTTCTTTTATTGTTGAGAATAGTTCTCGCTATCCTAGGTTTTTTGTTATTCCAAATGAATTTGTAAATTGCTCTTTCTATCTCTATGAAGAATTGATTTGGAATTTTGATGGGTATTGCATTGAATCTGTAGATTGCTTTTGGCAGGAAAGCCATTTTTACTAAGTTAATCCTGCCAATCCAGGAGCATGGGAGATCTTTCCATCTTCTGAGATCTTCTTCAATTTCTTTCTTCAGAGACTTGAAGTTCTTTTCATACAGATCTTTCATTTGCTTTGTTAGATTCACTCCAAGATAATTTATTTTATTTGTGGCTATTGTGAAGGGTGTCATTTCCCTAATTTCTTTCTCTGCCTGTTTATCCTTTGAATAGAGGAAGGCTACTGATTTGTTTGAGTTGATTTTATATCCAGCCACATTGCTAAAGTTGTTTATCAGGTTTAGGAGTTCTCCGGTGGAAGTTTTAGGTTCATTTAAGTATACTATCATATCATCTGCAAATAGTGAAATTTTGACTTCTTCCTTTCCTATCTGTATCCCTTTGACTTCCTTTTGTTGTCTAATTGCTCTGGCTAAGACTTCCAGTACTATATTGAATAGGTAAGGTGAGAGTGGGCAGCCTTGCCTAGTCCCTGATCTTAGTGGGATTGCTTCAAGTTTCTCTCCATTTAGTTTGATGTTGGCTACTGGCTTGCTGTATATTGCTTTTACTATGTTTAGATATGGGCCTTGTATTCCTGATCTTTCCAAGACTTTTAACATGAAGGGATGTTAGATTTTGTCGAATGCTTTCTCAGCATCCAGTGAGATGACCATGTGGTTTTTCTCTTTGAGTTTATTTATGTAGTGGATTACATTGATGGATTTCCGAATATTGAACCATCCCTGCATTCCTGGGATAAAGCCTACTTGATCTTGATGGATAATTGTTTTGATGTGTTGTTGGATTCGGTTTGCGAGAATTTTATTGAGTATTTTTGCATCAATATTCATAAGAGAGATTGGTCTGTAGTTCTCTATCTTTGTTGGGTCTTTCTGTGGTTTAGGTATGAGTGTAATGGTAGCTTCATAGAATGAATTGGGTAGTGTTCCTTCTGTTTCTATTCAATGGAATAACTTGAAGAGGATTGGTATTAGGTCTTCCTTGAAGGTATGAAAGAATTCTGCACTGAAACCATCTGGCCCCGGACATTTTTTGGTGGGAAGATTTTTAATGACTGTGTCAATTTCTTTAGGCATTATGGGACTGTTTAGGTGGTTTATCTGCTCCTCGTTTAACTTTGGTACCTGGCATCTATCTAGAAAATTGTCCATTTCCTCCAGATTTTCCAATTTTGTTGAGTATAGGCCTTTGTAGTAGGATCTGATAATTTTTTTTAATTTCCTCTGTTTCTGTTGTTATGTCTCCCTTTTCAGTTCTGATTTTATTAATTTGAATGCTGTCTCTGCGCCCTTTGGTTAGTCTGGCTAAGGGTTTGTCTATCTTGTTGATTTTCTCAAAGAACCAGCTCCTGGTTTTGTTGATATTTTGTATAGTTCTTTTTGTTTCGACTTGGTTGATTTCAGCCCTGAGTTTGAATATTTCCTGCCGTCTACTCCTCTTGGGTATACTAGCTTCTTTTTGTTCTAGTGCTTTCAGGTTTGCAGTCAAGTTGTTAATGTATGCGCTTTCCACTTTCTTTTTGTGAGCACTTAGAGCTATGATTTTTCCTCTTAGTACTGCTTTCAATGAGTCCCACATGTTTTGATATGATGTGTCCTCATTTTCATTTCGATCTAAAAAATCTTTAATTTCTTTCTTAATTTCTTCCTTGACCAAGTCATCATTGAGTAGAGCATTGTTCAGTTGCCAAGTGTATGTGGGATTTCTGTTGTTTTTGTCTATGTCAAAGACAAGTCTTAACCCATGGTGGTCTGATAAGGTACTAGGGATTATTTCAATCTTTTCGTACCTGTTGAGGCCTGTTTTGTGACCAATTATATGGTCTATTTTGGAGAAGGTACCATGAGGTGCTGAGAAGAAGGTATATTCTTTTTTTTTAGGATGAAATGTTCTATAGATGTCAGTTAGGTCCAATTGGTTCATAACTTCTGTTAGTTTCATTGTGTCTTGATTTAGTTTCTGTTTCCATGATCTGTCCAAAGCTGAGAGTGGGGTGTTGAAATCTCCCACTATTATTGTGTAGGGTGCAATGCATGCTTTAAGCTTTAGTAAAGTGTCTTTTATATATGTAGGTGCCCTTACATTTGGGGCATAGATGTTGAGAATTGCGAGTTCCTCTTGGTACATTTTTCCTTTGATGAATATGAAGTGTCCTTCTTTATCTTTTTTGATTACTTCTGGTTGAAAGCTGATTTTATTTGATATTAGAATTGCTACTCCAGCTTGCTTCTTGGGACCATTTGCTTGGAAGATTGTTTTCCAACCTTTTACTCTGAGGTAGTGTCTGTCCTTTCCACAGAGGTGCGTTTCCTGAATGCAGCAAAATGTTGGGTCCTGTTTACGTATCCAGTCTGATAGTCTATGTCTTTTTACTGAAGAATTGAGTCCATTGATATTAAGAGATATTAAGGAAAAATGAGTATTGTTTCCTGTTATTTTTGTTATTGGCAGTGGAGATATGTTTGTGTAGCTACCTTCTTTTACGGTTTTTAGAAGATTACTTTCCTGCTTTTTCTAGGTTGTAGTTTCCCTCCTTGTGATGGAGTTTTCCACCAATTATCCTTTGAAGTGCTGGGTTTGTGTTGAGATACTGTGTAAATTTGGATTTGTCATGGAATATTTTGGTTTCTCCATCAATAATGATTGACAGTTTTGCTGGGTATAGTAGTCTGGGCTGACATTTATGCTCTTTTAGGGTCTGTATGATATCAGTCCAGGATCTTCTGGCTTTTATGGTCTCTGGTGAGCAGTCTGGTGTAATTCTTATAGGTCTGCCTTTATATGTTACTTTGCCTTTTTCCCTTACTGCTTTTAGTATTTTTTCTTTGTTTTGTACATTTGCTGTTTTGACTATTATGTGGCGGGAAGTATTTCTTTTCTGGTCTAAACTATTTGGAGTTCTGTAGGCTTCTTGTATATTTATGGACATCTCTTTCTTTAGGTTAGGGAAGTTTTCCTCTATAATTTTGTTGAGGATATTTACTGGTCCTTTAAGTTGGGAGTCTTCCCCCTCATCTATTCCTATTATCCTTAGGTTTGGCCTTCTCATTGTGTCTTGGATTTCTTGTATATTTTGGGTTAGTAGCTTTTTGTATTTTGCATTTTCTTTGACAGTTGTGTCAATGTTTTCCATGGTATCTTCTGCACATGAGATTCTCTCTTCCATCTCCTGTATTCTGTTGGTAATACTTGTGTCTATGACTCCTGATCATTTTTTTAAGTTTTCTACCTCCAGGGTATTCTCCCTTTGTGATTTCTTTATTGTTTCTACTTCCATTTTTAGCTCCTGCATGGTTTTGTTTAATTCCTTCTCCCATTTGGTTGCATTTTCTTGCAATTCCTTAAGGGATTTTTGTGTTTCCTCTTTAAGGGTTTCTATCTGTTCTTTGAGAGTGTTGTTTATGTCTTTCTTAAAGTCCTCTATCATCATCATGAGAAGTGATTTTAATTCTGAATCCTGCTTTTCTGGAGTGATGGGGTGTTCAGGGCTTGCTATGATGGGGGAACTGGGTTCTGATGATGCCATGTAACTTTGGTTTCTGTTGCTTACGTTCTTGCGCCTGCCTTTTGCCATCTGGTTAAATCTAGTGCTACCTGTGCTTCTGTCTCTGATTGTAGCCTGCCTTTCCAGTTGTCTCGCTTGTTTTTGGTCTTCTAGGGGTCCAGATGTCTCTATGATTTTTTCCAGCTGCACTGATTACGGTGGTATCTCTAGGATGCCTCAAGATATGGTGCCTCCAAGGTAGCAGTCCAGCTATTTGTCTGCTGTTCTGGGTGCAGTGTTTCCTCTTGGATATCTCAGGATATGTTGTTTGACACTCTGAGTTCAGTTGTTCCTCTGTGGCTCTGGGTTGAGTGGACCTTCCAGTATGTCTCAGGCAGAATCCGGGGTCCATACAACTGCAGACCTGGCAGAGGTCTGGTCTAGGCCTCAGACCCGGGAGATGGGCCTAAGGGGGGTGCTGGCCGGCAGGGGTGGGGGGGGTATCTGCTGGATTCTGAGCACTCAGGGCACCCAACTATGAGTTCAGGGTAGTATGTGGGTTTTCCTACCTAAAGCTGTTTGTGGGATCTGTGGAGCCCCCAGAATGTGTGTGGCAGCAGTAACCAGGGTGCACTCACCAACAGGCCTCAGACAGGAAGAGGGGCACGCGGCAGCAGGGGAGTGCTAGCGCTGGCTATGGGTTCTATGGATCCCCCAGAATGTGTCTGGCAGAATCCGGGGTGCATTCACAAGCTGGCCTAGCAGAGGTCCAGCCCAGGCCTCAGACAGGAAGAGGGGCGCGAGGCAGCAGGGGCATGCAAGCGCTGGCTATGGGTTCTATGGATCCCCCAGAATGTGTCTGGCAGAATCCGGGGTACACTCACCAGCTGGCCTGGCAGAGGTCCACCCCAGGCCTCAGACCGGAAGAGGAGCACGCGGTGGCAGGGGCGTGCTAGCGCTGACTATGGGTTCTTTGGATCCCCCAGAATGTGTCTGGGGGAATCCGGTTGTACTCGATCATGAACTTCTATTGTTTATAAATTACCAAATCTATGTTATTCTATACAGTGGCACAAATGGACTACTACACCCCCATGGGACACAGTTTTTTACAGGGTAATTAAAGTTCAATGAATTTATTTGGGGAAACTCTAATCCAATGTTTAATGTCCTTATTTCCTTATTAAATAACAGACTGGAACATACATACATACAAACATACACACACACACACACACACACACAGAGAGAGACAGAGACAGACAGAGAGACAGAGACAGACAGAGAGACATAAAATTATGTGAAGACCCTGGAAGATGGTGCTGCTAATGAGAAAGAACACAGCAGAAAGCAGCCCTCCTATCACCTTGTTGTTGGTCTCCTATTCTCTACAAAGATGAGAACATAAATTTATGTCCTTCTTATTTCCTGCAATGAAAGGTTAAATACACTAAAATAGTGACCAAGCATTTAGACTCAGGGGTGAGATGCTCTGCTTCAAATGCCCATGCAACTGTGGGTAAACTGCTTCACCACTTAGTGCTAACAGTTTCTGGGTGATGAGTGGACAAAAAGAAAGAGAGCAAAAGCTTTGGTTTGAGAATCAGTCAAGTCCAAAAAAAAAAAAAAAAAAAAAAGAGAGAGAAAGAGTAGGTCATCAAAGTTGGCAAAGTTTCTCCATCTGAATTGCCATTATCCCAAGACCCTCTCCTGCATTTGGTGGGAGCAGAGGGGGACACTCGGGTTTTATGGCTTGAATAGAATTTTGTTGTAATGAAATGAGACAACGAGAGCAGAAAAGAAGACTGTCTTCTCCTAAGACAATGGTTAGGAAGGGGAGGAAAGTAACCATGATAAAGGATCCTGGAATGAACTCAGCTGAGTAGCTGAGTAGCAGAACACTTCACAAGAATGCATGAGGTCCTGGATCCTAGCACTTCAAACCAACCAGTGAGATGAATTGAATGAATCACCTCACCTTCCTATGGCTCATCCCTTCATCTCCAAGATGCTGGTAATAAACCTGCTTCATAGAGCATTGTCAGAAGTAACCCACTAAGGAAACGCATCACCCTTGTAAGGATGCTCTAATAGTCTACAACTTCCCTAAAAGCAGGTACTTTGAGTTCATTGTTCATCTTGGCATCCAAGGACCCAGAAGTGGCAGACAATCTTTGAGTATTTGTTGGATGACTATGTGGTATCTGTTGGTACTAAATATAAAGAGTAAACAGATGGTCAGTTGTGCAGAGCAATGCCTTCTATCTGTCACTTTTATGTGGTAGCCCCAGGCTGGTACGCAGGATGGCAGAACATCATTTAAAGTTCAGGATGGAGCATACTAAAGGAGCAAATGATAAAGAAAGAAATACACAATTACCTAAATGTAAGGAGTTTTGCTTGAACATTCAATCTTCAGAGGTGGAAGTTTCTAAATTCTCTATAATTAGTTAATTTCAAATGGTACCTGTATTCTATGGGATTAGGGGTTCCATGCATTCCCTCAAAACATGGGCACAGACACACAGATGCATAGATGGACAGACAGATGCACACATACATACACACACCAGCTCATATATCATATGTTTAGAAATAACCATATATTTTGTAGAAATTTACTCATAGTCTTCCTGTTCCCATGAAGAAAATTTGAATGTCCTTAGACACATGAACAAGGATCTGCTTCAGGATCCTTGGATGTTGCTTACTGATTTGCACTGAGCGTAGACGCCAGGCTTTTGTACATGTGCTCTAGTACAGGACTCCTGTTAATCCTAATGAACAAGAATAAGACCAACAACACAATGTAAACCCAAATCTAAAGCAAGCTTTACTTAAATACTGGCCAGGTCCATCTCTGGTCCATCTCTGGATTCCCAGAAAATAGCCATGAGTCACACCTTGCAGAGGCTTAATAAAACAATCCCACAAGGGCACAATATTCTTCATCTGATCAGTCAGAGGCAAGCATATATACTGACCTGTTTCCTGCCTATGTATCTCTGCCTACATGCAATCAGGGGCAAGTGTACATCCCAATGTATTTCCTGTCCATGTACCTCCTGCCTACACATGATCAAGTACATCCAGTGCAGATGGGTCAAACAAGCAGGAACAAATTATTAACTGCCAATGGAACTCTTAACCTGAAAGATTACTTTTCCTGTTTTGGTCTCACACTACTTCCCCAGGACTCACACTTATTTATCTCCCATTCTCCCACCTCCCCTACTACCCTTCACATCAGCCATGTTTGTTCACCTTGAACCAGGACTGCACCCTTTGCCATCTGCCAGGGTTTCCTCTTTCCACATAGGTACGTGGCAGATGTCTACTTTTTTTTTTCCAGACTCAGATCTGACATGGCTTCCTTGGGTACAGAAGGTAGTTCTGGGGACTGTGGTCTCATCAAAGTCCACAGCCACTGTTCGTTTATATCCAAGTCTCTCACATTCAGTCAGGAGCTTCCCAGAGCTAAGTCTCTCAGTCTCATCTTTGCACCTGTAGTTAAATCTCAGCTGATCTGATGAAGACATGAATGGCTGATTTACAACTTCTGTTAATTGAAGGCTTAATTTGGGCCATAGACTTTGGTAAAAAAAAAAAGAGTCCACACTCATATTTCACTTAGCCTGCAGACAGGAGGAAATGGAGCCAAGAGAAGGAAAGCTGCATGTTCCAATACCTCCAAAGATTAAATGAGAGGAATGAAGCTCACACTCAGGACTCAGTAGCTGATTCAGCTAGATCTGAAGCATTTACTAAACAGGCCCTGTATTTTAGTGTGAATCACTATAGTGTCTGCAGATTCTCACACAGTATTGAACAATACCTTCTTGAAAAGAACAAGGGGAGAAGCCAAGTCACTCTCATTCAACAGGTCACTAGCCCATCAAAAGCAACGGGGCTGGGGTATTGATAAGGAGTCCTAATGAGCACTCTCTGCATTCCTTCCCATGGATGGGATGGAAGTGGCCTTAGCATTGCCAGAGAGGATCCTGGGTAACAAAGAGAGGAAGCACCCTGACCCTGGAGGTCCGGGGTGTGGGAATGCAGCCGGCTTTCTGTTTCTGAGGGTATGGCCCACTTTTCCGTGCTCCAGGGTCTGTATTTTGTTCTGTGGGAAATTTTTTTAAGTACCTTTTCCACTCACAACCACATTTTATCCTAGCAACTAATGCACAGGAGGAGCAGAGCCACCCAAACCCACTCCCATCGCTCTCATTATGCAGGCTGCTGTGCTTCTCTGAAAGTCTCTTTCCTTTCCATCCCCTCTCCTATTTAAGGGGACACAATGACTAATGACCAGTGGATCTCCATACATGAGAATAAAGAAATAAAGCTTCCATATTTGAAACCATGAGACCACTCGCCCCCTAAGTAGCAAGTAGGATGCTTTTACAAGAAAAGACAGACCTCTTTTGTAAAATTGTAGGGTGAAGCTGTGTGGGCGTAAGGGAAGTGGCCAACTAGGGTGATAAGTTTATGGGCAGAAATAGTATATTACAGCCTTTTCCATTCCTTGCAGTTATTAAGCTTAACTGACATTTCTGCTTTTCTGTATTATTCTCTGGTAGCCAAGTGGGCTTTGCACCAGACAGACACTTGGAGAGGAGCAGGCACTCTCTCAAGGTTTAGTCAGATGAAACAGTGCTCACCTATGCAAGTGCTCTTCTCCCATACTGATGCTGTTTGGTATGAAGTGCTTTTGAAATCTCAGGCTTTGAATCTTTTGTTAATCCTACCCTGCGAGAATAAGACCACTATCACAATTTTAAGCCAGATTTTATTCAAGCTTTAAATACATACTTACCAGGTTGTTGGACTTTGGCCAGGTCCATTCTAGCGTTCCCAGGAAATGGCACATCTTGCAGAGGCTTAAAGAGACAATTCTACAAGGCAGGTCCAGTCAGGGGCAGACATCCTGACATATATACCCTGCCTACATAACTCCTACCTACACGTAATCAAGCATATCTGGTGTTCTTGGGTCAAACAAACTTGTTTAAGAGAATTAAAACATGTGGTTTGTTATCTCTCATAAACATAGCCTCTAGCATCTGTCCTTGGGCACAGGTCTAACAAGTAAGAGGCATTTTTGTTTCATGTATCTCTTAGGCACAGTAATTAAAATTAAAACATAACTTTGGCTTTCACACTTTATTTTTTATTGGATATTTTATTTATTTACATTTCAAATACTATCTTCTTTCCCGGTTTCCCCTCTGCAAACCCCTTATTTCATCCTCCCTCCCCCTGCTTCTATGAGGGTGCTCCCCCAACCACCCACCCACCTACCCACTCCCGCCTCCCTGCCCTGCCATTCCCCTACACTGGGGCAGCGAGCCTTCACAAGACCAAGGGCATTTCCTCCCATTGCTGCTGGATCAAGCCATTCTCTGCTACATATTCTGCTGGAGCCATGAGTCCCTCCATGTGTACTCTTTGTTTTGTGGTTTAGTCTCTGGGAGCTCTGGGGGGGGGGGGGGGTCCTGCTTGGTTGACATTGTTGTTCTTCCTATGGTGTTGCAAACCCCTTCAGCTCTTTTAGTCCTTTCCCTAATTCCTCCACCAGGAACCTCATGATCAGGACAATGGTTGGCTGCAAGCATCCGCTTCTGTATTTGTCAGGCTCTGGAAGAGCCTCTTAGGAGACAGTTGTATCAAGCTCCTGTCAGCAAGCACTTCTTGGCATCAGCAATAGTGTCTGGGTTTGGTGTCTGTATATGGAATGGATCCCAAGTGGGGCAGTCTCTGGATGGCTTTTCCTTCAGTTTTTGCACCACTCTTTGTTCCCGTATTTCCTTTAGACAGGAGCAACTCTAGATTAAAAGTTTGGAGATGAGTGGGTGACCCCATCCTCCTACTAAGGGCCTTGCCTAACCTCTGGATATGGTCCCTAGAGGTTCTCCCTCTCCTTTGTTGGGCATTTCAGCTAATCTCATCCCACTGGGGCCTGGGAGCATCTTGCTTTCCTGGCATCTGGGACTTTCTGGTGGCTACCCCATTTCTTCATCTCCCATTGCTACACACCTCTGTTTAATCCCCATCTCCTCCCATACTTGATCCTGCCCCCTCTTTTCCCCCTCATCCTCCTCCCTTCCTTTCAAGTCCCTTCCACCCTCTACCTCCTATTTTGTTCCCCCTTCTAAGAAGGACTGAAGCATCCACACTTTGGTCTTCCTTCTTCTTGAGCTTCATGTGGTTTGTGAGTTGTATTGTTCGTCTTCTGAGCTTTTTGCCTAATATCCACTTGTCACTGAGTACATACCATGTGTGTTCTTTTGTGACTGGGGTATCTAACTTAGGATGATATTTTCTAGTTCTACCCATTTGCCTGTGAATTCCATGAAGTCATTGGTTTTAATAGCTGAGTAGTACTCCATTGTGTAAATGTACCACATTTTCTGTATTCATTCCTCTGTTGAAGGACATCTGGGTTCTTTCCAGCTTCTGGCTATTATAAATAAGGCTGCTATGAACATAGTGGAGCATGTGTCCTTGTTATATGGTGGAACGTCTTTTGGCTATATGCCCATGAGTTGTATAGCTGTGTCCTCAGGTATTTCTATGACCAGTTCTTTGAAGAACTGCTAGACTGATTTTCAGAGTGGTTGTACCAGCTTGCAATCCTAGCAACAACGAAGGAGTGTTCCTTTCTCCACATCCTTACCTTGTATGTATATATTCAAGCTTTCCTGACTGAAGGGATTTAGGACATGTATCCTTAAACATACTTCTTCAGTATATTGGTTACTTAAGGACTGAAAAACCCAGCCTTCATCAATTTTTTTCTGGTAGATTCAACAATCTGGAAAGAGCTCACCTTATCACTGGAAAGTGGTTATTTACCAATACCACAACCAGACAAACATTTTTTATAAGGTGTTACTGCAGCTTCTAAGAATGCACCCTAACCTTTCCACATGTTCCTTCAATGCTGTCTTATAAACAGTGCTACATGAGAAGCCACCAAATTTCATGATGGATTTGGGGGCATTCATTTTTCTGTGATTCTCTATATTATGCATGTAATAAATTCATATGCCTTTTCTCTTGTTGATATTCTTATTGCCAGTTTATTTCACAGATTTTGTTACCAAACTCAAAGGCATAAGGAAAATGCCTTTTATGTGGTTATTATTAATAAACTATTTTTAAACCTACCATTGATTGCTTGCTATGAGCCAGGAGACATGGCAAAGTGCTTTGCACCCACAGTGTCATTTAATGCTATTGTGCTATTAACCTATTTTTTTTTTACAAGGCCTAAATAAGGTTATTAACTTTTGAAAGTCAACATAGTCAAGAATTGAGGGATTCTGGATTCAAATGTGTTTAATTTCTCCAGAACTCTTGTATTTTTATCGATTGAATGAAGAAAATGGACTTTTTCTGTCTCATATACTAACAGTGACTCTTTTGGGATGATGCCTGACAAGACCAGGGCTCACACAGTGGCACTCAGGAGAGGTAGCCTGGTTAAGATCCTTGAAGCTGATGAACTGTAACCATCTGCAAGATGGGTAAAATCTTAGACTGATTGACAAAGCCTACTTGTGCATTTTATTCTGTGCCAGAAATATTTCTATCGGCATCTTCCAATATTTAGATTTATATTAAATTGTACTTGAAATTTTAAAAAAAACGATTGACTGTGGTTAATTGCATAGGATTTAGCCTAAAATTAAATTACAACCAGGAGGAAACTAGTTCCCTTTGCTTGGTTTGTCCTTGTGGTGGTTTGAATGAGACTGGCACCTATGGGTTTATGTATTTGCATCCTTAGTCCCTTAGTCCCTTGTTGATAAACTGTTTGGAAAGAATTAGGAGGTGTGTGTGTGTGTGTGTGTGTGTGTATGTGTATGTGTGTGTCCTCGATGTAGTAGGTGTGACCTTGCTGGAGGAAGAAGTGTGTTACTCACTTTGATATTTTGAAAGCCCACACCAGATGCTCTCTCTCTCTCTCTCTCTCTCTCTCTCTCTCTCTCTCTCTCTCTCTCCTTCTCTCCTTCTCTCTCCCTCTCCCTCCTTTCTTCCTTCTCCCTCTCCCTTTCCCCATCTCCCTCCTACCCCTTCCCTGCCTCTCTCTCTCTCTTCCCTCTCCCTGTTTCCTGCAGATCAGGGTATAACACTCTCATCTAACTCTCCAGCACCATACCTGCCTGCTTGCCTCCATGTTTCCTACCACATTGATGATGCTGAAACTCCACGATAGCCCCCAAATAAATGCTTTCTTTTATAAGAGTTGAACTGATGATCATGATGTTTCTTCACAAAAATACAACAGTAACCAAGACAGTCCATTTCCTTATATAAATCTCAAAAAAAAAAAAAAAACCTTAAAGAAACTGACAGATAAATGAAAAGCCACATTAGTCATACATTCTGCTAAAGACAGATGGTATTAAAACTAAAAGACAAAGAGCAAACATTTCCAGAGAAAAGAGAGATAGTTGACAAGACGTGCTCTTGCTTTTTTTTTTTTTTTCCTAATCCTTTGCTGATATGCTTTGTAGAGTCCACACTCCTTTGGAGACCCACCATTTAGAAAGTTCTCTTTGACAATACAATTCAGAAACACTTCCATCCTAAATTCGAGGGGGGGGGGGGGGGCTCAGAACACCTTGTTTACCATTTATCAATGTTTCATATTGTTAAATATTTTTGTGACTCTCCATGTTTCCTGGACAAAGAACACTTGGAATAGATGACAGACTTCTTTGTTTTAGACAGGTATGATATGATATAAGATTTAAAAAAGAAGAAGAAACAAAGGAAGAACCTTAATTTTAGAACACTTGGGTCCCAGCAGCTCTGCATAGCTTTTTCTGTGACAGGTATAGACCCCCCTTGATGTTCAGAGGACTTGTCTGATGGTTTGTCCTGGAGAAATTCACAATCTAACTGTGAGACTCTCTCCAGTTCTTCTGGTACTAGGAACTCCCCAGGATAAAATGGGAGGAAATCAGCCCTGGTGCAAAAAATAGACTCAGCCAAAAGCACATGTCCACTGACGATACCAGCATGGATGGAGTGTGCAATACTCCCATTCTAACAAGAATCAGTGCTGCCTAGTGGCCAAGCCTGCCCAGGTCATCTACTTTTTGCTTCTCCACTGCTGTTTGTGGCAGTGAAAGAAATGGGGGACACACTCTTCTAACCCACTTAGGCCACTGTCCTGATTTGAGATTGTGCTTCTGTTGACTCACACCCTTCATCAGTTTCTATTTCTGTATGCTATCAAGTCTTAGAACAAGAACTTGGGACTTCTAGAAAAAGAAAGCTATGGGATCAACTCAAAATCAAACACTGAAGATGATCAGAAAATTAGCTAAGTAGGCAGCCAGCACACAGTGTTGTAAGGCTGGGGAAAGAGTTTAGTTAATGAAGTGTCTGGAGAAAGCATGAGAACATGAGGCAAATTCTAAGCAGCCATATAAATGCCAGAGGTGATCACTCACACCTGTAACCCTACCATTGGGAGGGAAATGAATCCCTGAAGTTCTTTGACCAGCCTTTCTAACCAATCAGTGAGCTCTGGGTTCGGCAAGAAATCATACCTAGAACAATGAGGCAGAATTGCTTTTTAAATAAAGAGGTCACAAAGTTGAGAGTGAAAAATAGAACTGGAGGTGGTGAATGTAAAATGTAAAACCGAATATGTAAAAACCTCTCAAAGAAATAAAATATTACAGTTTTTATAAAGATAAGGGTGGGAGATACCTTTTGTTGACCTTTGGCTTCTAAATGTGATATGCATATGGACAAATGCATATACATACACAAACACAAGTTGCAGTTGCCAATTAATCCTGCTCAATCAACCATGCAGTTTACATGTGTGTTTCTAGCTACCTACCCCAGTGTTATAGGTTTCCAAAAGATATACACAACACACACACATGCACACGCACAGGCACAGGCACACGCACACGCACACGCACACAGAGCCTTCTATTTTAATATGTCTTAAACAGCTTAATGTCTGGTCCCATTCCAAAACCTCCACATGGCTAAGACCTCCCCTCTGATATTCCTGAATTATTACTTACTAAAATCTGTATCCTATTTTTGTGGCCCTAGACCCAATCAGGGGCTTTTCCCAGGCTCTTACATGACTAGTGTGCTCTCTCTTCTATACTTCTAAGGCCTGGTCTTTACTCCTCTCCCAACATGGTGGTGCTAGAACTTTTTTTCTTTTCTCAGTCCCCTTGCCTGTGATTCTTAAAGTCCTGCCTATGTCTCCCTGCTGAGCCATTGGCCTCCGATAACTTTATTTACCAATCAAAACCAACTGAGGATAGAGACCATCAGCGTTTTACATGTAGATTTTTATGTAATTTTGAAAACCCAATTAACATAATATAAACATTACACCAAATCTACAACACACATGTTGTGCACCGCTCCCCTCCCAAGCACACGTGAGCTCATGTGTGTGCGCACACACACACATTATACATGTACACGTGAATGATGGGGTGTGCTGTTGTGGGTCTCAAAATTGAAGTTAAGAAACTGCTAAATGTGAGTTCTCTCATCTCTGATAAATGTAGAGATGGCAAGTGACTCAGGACCAAGTTCTGCATTTTTTGTTGTTGTTATTATTAGTTTTGTCTTTGGAGCACACAGTTTTCTTTGGAGATACTTCTACTGTGATGGCTCCAGATTTGAGAGCTTTGAGAACTCTGCAATGTGGCTTCGGTTTTAATATCTTCCCCTAAAATTCACAACTTAGAAACGTACAATCCCTAAATCCATTGTTTGATGGTGTTTAGAAGTAGGACCTTTGGTAGTTATTTAGGGTTAGCTTAGTGTCTTGGGTAGGGTTTCTATTACTGTGATGAAACACCATGACCAAAATCAAGTTGGGGAAGAAAGGGTTTATTTGACTTACATGTCTACGTTTTAGAAGGAAGTCAGAACAAGAACTCAAACAGGGAAGGATCCTGGAGGTAGGAACTGATGCAGAGGCCATGAACGGATGAGACCTGCTGGCTTGCTCCATATGGCTTGCTCATCTTGCTTTCTTATAGAACCCAGGACCACCAGCTGAGGGATATAACCATCCATAACGGACAGTACCGTCCCCTATCAATTACTAAGAAAATTCCCTAAAGCTAGACCTTAAGAAGACATTTTCTCAATTGAGGTTACTTCCTTTCAAATGACTCTAACTTGTGTCAAGTTTTCATAACACTAGACAGGACACTTAGAAGATGAAGGTCGGGGCCTATATAAGAATGGAAAGAGAAACATGAGGTAACACATTTCAGTCTCACCTTATGATACCATCTACCCTGCCATGATGTTGCAGGAAGGCTCTTACCAGATGCTTGATACTGGGCCTGCCAGCTTCTAGAACTGCAAGACTCAATTTCTTTTCAAATCAAGCATACAGTCTTAGATGTTATTTTAAACCAACATAAAGCAGACTAACATAGGTCAAGTCTCAAACCATGTTTCATAGGAGCACAGCCTTGGCCCAAATGCACTTTGTATTTAATTCCTGTGAATAACTTCTCCTCTGAATTTTTTTTTTTGGGGGGGGGGGGGTTGGTCATTAGGGGAAACCAATCACTCACAGGTTTGGAGGTGTAAACCTTTTGCTGATATAGCACCAGTAAAGTACAGAACAGGGTTCATAGAACACTCTCAATGAATGTTCTCAGGGTTCTTTATCTTTAATATTGTTTTCAACAAAATCTCAATCATTTGATTTAATCAATAAAGCCTTGGAAGCCAGATGCTGGAGTGGTGAAAGCCTACTAGCTCAGTGAGGCGGAGAAAGTGACCCAGCTGACCTTCTTCCTCAGCTGATATCCCAAAAGACAAAATGTCCAGTTCTTCTCCACACTGTCTCAAAAAATCTTCAAAGTAAATCTCCCTCCTCTCTACTTCCTGCACATCTCTCTATTTGTCCTCCCAATTTCCTCTCACAATCTATATGTTATTTTCCTATGTTCACTTCCTGACAACTGGTGCTTGACCTGCCTCTTGAACTATAGTTGACTTCATTTAATCCTGTTTACAATAAGTAGAAAGCTCTTGGATTAAAGATTTGTGGTAGGGCTGAGCCACACCACAACTAGAAACAGATTGTTTTTTCCCAGTAAACAATACAATCTCAGAGGTCATAGTGTGATCAAATGTTCTGCAATTTTTAACACTTAAAAAATAGAATCCAGTGAAAAGTTGCACAGAGAGTATAGAATGTGTGATGTTCCTATGTAATAGTCACTCGACTTCCACAATATTAACTTCATGAACTACTGTGATGCAGTTTTCAAAAGCAGCCTTTAACATTGGTTCAATATAATAAAGACAGTTAAACATTGTAACAACATTTCATTAATCAGCCCATTAGGGTCTTCTCAAGATTCCCCAAATGTTTAATTATCATCATCATTGTTAAGATTATTGCCTTGGAAAAGTCTTGTCATTTACCTGGATCCCCGTTTTCTCATCTGTTAAAAAAAAAAAAAAAAAAAAAAAAATCCCTGGCCTACACTAAAGCTTTAAATTTTTTGGACATTATAGTATGATTTCTCCATATGTGTATAAGAAAGAGAAACTCTTCTAGCAGCAGCACATACAAGTGATAAATTGCTACACTCAATTGGAGAGGAGAAATGCAACACAGAAAACAGAGCCAAGATTATTTACAAACCAACTGCCCGTCTTGGGCTTAATGTCCCATATTTTATTGAATGTAAGGAGTCTTTCCCATACTCTAACATCTCTGATAGGTATATTTGCTTCATAACAAGCTTGCTGGCAAATATGCCATCTTGACACAAGCTAGGGTCACTGGAAGGAGATTTCAACTGAGAAAGCGCCTCCATGAGATCAGACTGAAGGCAAGCCTTTAGGGCATTTTCTTAATTAGCAATTAATGGGGGAGGACCCAGCTCATAGTTGTTGGGGCCACCCCTGGGCAGGAGGTTCTAGGTTCTATAAGAAAGCAGGGTGAACAAATTACATAAAGCAGTAGCAGCAATCCTCCATAACCTCTGTATCAGCTCCTGTATCTAAGTTCCTGCTCTAGTTCCTACCTGGCTTCCTTTGATGATGAACTGTGATATGGAAAAGTAAAACAAATCCCTCCTTCCCTAAGTTGCTTTGTTCCTGGTGTTTCATCACAGTAATTGTAACCCTGACTAAGACAGCGAACTTGATAGCCCACTTGGCAGCCTCTTTCTTTTTAGTGGTAAGAGGTAATGATATGGTCCTGAAGTCCAAATCTCAGCTTTGCCAAATTCTGTGGTACTGACATATTTGCAGGTTCTGGGATACACATTTAGGCAGCATGGTGAGGACCAGCCTCCATGGAATTCACACTTCTGGTCATGGATATGGAAATGAAGTTGGTATAATTGACCATCAAGAAGTGGACATTAAGTCTCTGCCTTCCCACTTCATGGATCTGGAAGGAGATCTCCAACTCAGCTTTTTAATGGCTATTGTGAAGGGAGTAAAAGGCTAACCCATAGTCATTAATAAATTCATAAGCAATGTTTTTATATTCTTCTTTTAAATTAGAGGTAAGCATGCCTCATTTTCAAAAGACATCCTCAAAAATTCTAAATGTGTCGGCCAGTCACTAGCAAGCTATCATTGATATACGGAATCTTCTCAGTGCTTATAAATGATGAGACAGAATGTGCCTCCTTGCGTGGATGATGTTCTGAATTCCCTTTTCACCACTGCAAAAAAATGAAACAAAGACAAAAGTATGCTGAATGGGGGTCATGATACTCACCCTGAGCTTTTCTCCCAAGAAATAGTTAACTATTTTGAGGAAGCTCTCAAGGACATTCACTTTCCCACAAAAGCCTTCCCTGTTTCCTGACTGACTCCAAAGAAATAGTTATTTTGGCCTCAGGAAGGAAATGCAAGCATGTGTCTATAAGGTCACTTGTATGGAAATATGTTTCAAGGGCTATTATGAATATTTACATACATCTAATTCTAATAACTCTTTGTTGTGTGTGATCAAAGCCTAAATCTACAATGAAGCAAACAAAGCATTAGAAGTTAGAGTATTCCTGAAAGGCCATAATGTGGTGAACCCATGAATAGGATTTGGGTGCCTGGTTCCTGGCTATCTGCATGCACTACAGAATGAGGACATTACCAGAGGATCAGCTATAAATGCAGACTCTCTCAGTGAGGTACTAACCTTGGCTTCCCATTACTGTGGATCTTATACATTGTGTTGTAGATAGAAGGACTCAGTGGGAGGCCTACACCCAAGAAACAGATTCTTAAGGATGCATTAAGTTCCTGAGCAAAAGATGACATGCATAGTGCCTAGTGATGAATACAGAGATGGGTTTGGGCAAGTCTCCACTTGCCCTGTGAAATTTGGACATTATACCGAATCCTGTCTAATCTGGAATTATTTCTGAACCCTTTGAAGGGCGTAAAGTATGTCACAGATACAGACTTTTAATAATTAGCAATTTTAAACACATAAAAAGACTGGATTATAACATCAAAAACTCTACTATGGTGCACAATGCAATTAAAAAGTGAGCCAATTTATATGTGGCATACAAATATCTTTCTCCTCTTATTTATTCATTAGAATGCCTTCCCTTTTAAGTAAAAAACATTAACAAACTCTTCTTCACCTATCTGAGTCAATTCTAACAAAGAAATAGCTGAAATTAGTAGTTACTAGGAATCTACTTTGCACTTGACACTGTTGGCTGCTTTGGCTCTAAGCACAGTGATGCCTCTTTGTAACTTAATTTTTTAAGCCTATTTTTGACGATAGCTCTTAAATGCTTTAACCTCCCTTTTAGCCCACCACCCACCAGAGATAGTGGAAAAGAGAAGATACAGGGTAAGTGGACCTGTTTAGAAATGGTTCTTTGGAGCAGCCCTTGACTGTGTTGTCTGGATATTGGCAGTTCAGTTCACAGGTCAACAGCAGCAGCTCAATCCACTCACAAACGCTTCATGGAAACACCAGCAGTCCAGTTTGGTAGAGTTAGGATAGCAAACATGAATCAGCAGTGTGGGTACTACCTAATAGAAGAGACAGCCAGGCCTTAGCCTAGGCACTAATTAGCAAGAGGGTCCAGGAGGAATGCCAGGAGCAGCTCTCCAACGTGCCTCTCTCAGAGAAGCAAAGACTAGACACAAACAAGCATTGCACAGCTAGCTCTATAAGCAAGCCAAGCCTAGCTGTTGGTCTAGTCCTTTTTACACTTCCTCCAAATATCACGAGTCGTCCACCGGTCTTGCCTCAGCATGTGCATCTGTCTCAGCTGACATTACTGAATCTCAGCTGCCAATTAGCCTGAATCTGAGGAAGCTGCAAGAAACTACAGCACACAATCAGAAGGTTTTTGGTGCATCTCTCTCTGTGGAGTACCAACAAAATGAGCTCAACTATGCAATATAAGCACTTGTGTCTGCTTCAGCTAAAAATTCCTTCACAAGTCTGCCTTAGCCTTTCACCTGCATCCATTTCAGAACACTGCACCTTTATGTATTTGCCCCAACAAAACACCATCAAACATAACTCACTTTCCAAAGAACCCTTAAGTTTTCACTTCATCCCTTAGTGTAATTTCAGCCTAGTTTCCTTGCATTTAGGTACCCATTTTTCCATCTAAGCAAGCTGAGTAGATGAGGAGCATACCATTCATACCAGAGATAGACAAGATGTGCGTATTTATCATCACCTTTATCCAGCACAGTGTCTTTCCAAGAAAGTGGCCTCCGAGAAGCTACCCATGTTCCAGTAGATGGCCTTTCTCATGCTGGCAGCACCAAGCAGAGTAAGTGAATTTCTAAATATGTAAAAACCATGATGTGTGTGTGGGGGGGTAGGAGGGAATCGAGGTGAAGTTGATTAAGCATGTTATAGGAATGTATGAAGTTGTCAAACAATAAAAATCAAAACAAGTAATTCCCAGAAGATACCAATATAGTCTTATGAATGCTCTATTAGGCTAATTTTTTAGTGTATGGAAATAAAGCGATTTGAGATGACACAAAAGCCATTCCTGCCTTGTGTG
Source organism: Arvicanthis niloticus (assembly GCF_011762505.2). Classification (NCBI taxonomy): domain Eukaryota; kingdom Metazoa; phylum Chordata; class Mammalia; order Rodentia; family Muridae; genus Arvicanthis; species Arvicanthis niloticus. Next base: position 37,178,018 of record NC_047670.1, on the reverse strand, counting down.
CAGGCTCCAAGTGAGCAGGAACCAACGTCAGGGGCACCTCTCATCTGGACATGATGGGGTGACAATGTAGAAAAGACATGCAGGACCATGTTAGATCAAACAAAAAGTCCAAAGGGCTGGAGTATGATTTGGTTACTCCTCTAGAACAATCCATTTCCCTCCTCATCACTTCTTTACCAGGAAGTACATTTTAAATAGCTTTATTAAGATATTATTGACCTGTAATAAATTTTATATATTTAATGTGTACAGCCTGAAGAATTTGGACATGTGTGATTTCATCTGGAACTGACACGGAAAAAGGTGTCATATGTATGCGTAATCTCTAAAAGCTTCCTATGCCATTTACATGTGTGTGTATGTGCATGAGTGTATGAGTACACATGTGCACCTGAACACATGAGTCCATGTGTGAATACGTACGTGCATGAGCATTTATATGTGTGTGTGTGTGTGTGTGTGTGTGTGTATGTGTGTGTATGTGTGTGTGTGCCTGCATTTTATGGTAAGGAAAGACTTTGTTGATCCTTCTTTTACATTTAGAAAATGAAGCTCAAAGGAATTAGTAAAATTTTTAAAAAAGCAATTGGGTACCTTAGCACTGCATGAACATATCCACTTAAGTGGACTGACTGGCAAAAGCTAAAATAGGATAGAGACATTTTTCCAAGGTTGCTCCAGAATTTTATACTTAATGGAGAAATGATGTTATAAATATCTTGTCAAAGAGTAAAAAAGATTATGGCTCAGGAAGAGGTATAGACTGTGCACAAACTTCAAATGCCAATATGAATAGGTGTTGTGTTCAATTGCTTAGTCAGATAATAAGTACTGTAGATGCTTCCATAAAGATATGTGTTAGCATGTGGTTAATAGAGACAGTTAGTAGTCAGTTAGTTAATAAGATTAACCACCATAACATGAATATGCTTCATCCAATCAGCCAAAAACCTTAAGGCCAAAGAAAAGATTTCTTATTGAATCAAATGTACAAGTAACTTTGTTGTGTCAAAATGCACAACAGACGCAGATTAAGGGAGGAAAAGCTTATTTTGGTCCATGCCTTCAGGGTTCTTTCAATTCATGGTGAAGGTCACGGCAGCAGGAGCATTTTAAGAAAGACTCTTCACATGGTAGCAGATCAGGAAGCAGACAAAGCATGCCTGAATTGGGCGAGTATACCTTCAAAGGCTCTCCTCCATTGTCCTACATCACCCAGCCAGTTCTCACCTTCAAAGGACTCTGTAACCTTCTAAAGTAATAGCATGAGTTGGAGATCAATACAAAAAAAAGCACAAGCCCTTGGTGGACATCTCAGGTGCATCGATAATGTAAGTGATTCTTTCAAGTAACAAATAAGGAATCTGGTGTTACATTATATCATAAGCAGGCAGAGCCTCTGTGTACATTTCCCAAACTTTCAATAGACAACACACAACAGAAATTGAGGGTTTTTTAAATCTAAAATGTCTGTCATTGATATTTTGGTAACACATTCTAATTAGAAAAAAATAAAAGCATATGTAGGCCAAACAAAGCCTTTCTGCTTATTCCAATAGACCCATGGGCCTCCAGCTGGCAACTTCTGTTTGAAAAGGACTACACAATACAATTCATTCTTGTTTATCCTGAACTCAAGCTCAATATGAACAAAACCATCGTTAAAGACCTGCTTACGATTCACAGAGTTTGCCGTTTGGAAAACCAGCAAGCTCTGATGATAACACAAAATCAGCCTACATACCCATCCTCTCTGTGAGAATGAAAACTAAGGGTGAGCCGGCTAGAGAAGAGTGTGACCTTCAGAACAGAGCAAGGTCATGTGCATGGGTTGATAGTCACCTTGGTTTAAATGTCCTTGACAGAGGCATTCAGTCTGAAGTCAGTTACCAATGAAATACTTTCAATTTGTCTTAGCAGTATTATCTAAATTATCTGCCTGCAGAGGAACATTATGAAGTTCCAGAGAAAGCAAGTTGTACAGTAAAAGGGAGGAAGGTTTTTTTTTTTATATGCATATTAAGGCAGGAAGAGTGAATTCAGCAGTGTTCATATGTCTTATGGGTGAGCAGAATTATTTTATGGTCCTCAGAAATCACAATGGAAAATGGACTTCATTACCTTGGCCGAGCTGAGCAACAGCAAGCCTTTGGAGTGTTCTCAATACAGAGAGTTGGTACACAGAATGAAGATTGAACAAGAGCGAAGAAACCAGAAATTAGCTCCTCAGAAAAGCCTAGTCACCATTATCCTTTAGTGGGATGAATGGGGCAACAAGGCTGCTTTGCCCCAACGCCAATATGTTTTAGCACTTAAGCTATATGAGGGGAAGACCTCCTTTGTTTGATATCTGTCCTTTTGTTAGGATAGTGTACCTCAAGGTATCGGTCTGTTTAGGCTTCTGCTAAAAACAAAAACTAAAATAAGCTGAAAGCAGTTATCTGGGTGTTGTGGCCTATTATCCAAGCACTTGAGAGGTAGAAGTAGGTGGATCAAAAGTCTAGGTTCATTTGGAGCTTTATCTACTAAACTCACATAGTGAGTATGTGGGTTTGAGTAAAAAGCCCCCCATAGGTCTGCAGGGAATGTCAGAATTAGGTGGTGTGGCCTTGTTAGAGCAGGTGTGGTCTCAGATGCTCAAGTCACACCCAGGGTAACAATTCTATCCCTGTTGCCTTCAGATCTAAATGTAGATCTCTCAGCCACCTCTCCAGCACCATGTACACTTGCATGCTGCCATGCTTCCTGCCATGATGAAATTGGACTAGACCTCTGAGCTATAAGACAGTCCCAATGAAATGTTTTTCTTTACAAAAAATTGTCATGATCACGGTGTCTCTTCATAACTATAGTGACCTGAACTAAGATAAAATTCAAAGCCAAAACTACAAAGTGGGCTGAGGATATAGCTCAATGGTAGGGTGATTGTCTAATATGTGTGAGGCTTTGGGCTCAAACTTCAATACCACACAGATACACAGCCAAAGGGTGGTTGATTTCATACAGCTCTAGAGCCTAAATTTTAAGATCCAGGTGCCCTGAGGGTGGTTTTTTTGAATGACATCTGTTCTTAAGTGGTATGTGGCTACCTTTCTGATTAGACTGATTTTCCTCATACAGCAAATGCAGAGAGGGAGAAATTCCTGGAGGTTTTTTTTTTTTTTTTTTTTTTTTTCTCTTTTCCAGGAGCCAGGCACAACCTGTCTGACCTCACTGAGAATATCCCTCCTTATAAACCCAGTTTCGAAATGGACTGGGAAGTTCAAGCTTCACCAGGGAACTTTGAATGGTACTATGGATAATGCCCGCAGTGCTGGTACAGAGCACATTCTCAGTATTTGTAGAACTGAATTGCTCTGTCTCCATCCTCACATGACACCTGCTGCACTGGCATTCAACACTTTGCTAGCGTGAAGAAATTGACATTGACGTATATTCAACTTCCCACCAAGTGGATTATTAAGAACCCCAAAGGAATTTATTCTCCTCATTCTGGTTGTCTTTTAATTAACCTCTCTGAGCTTCTGGTGTTTTGGAGGAACAACACACATCTTTCTGAAGTAGAAGGTGAGATAAGTTGTTGTCTAGCTTATCAAAAAAGTGCAATATAGCAGAATGGTTGAGTGCACTTGTCACTAAGGAGAAGAAACATTTGTAGCTTTGTGTTGAGCAGCAGTAGAGAACGTATATTTGAAAATGAGTATGTATTTATGGGTAAAAATTGGAAAATACATACTTTGAAATATATAGCATAAAATTATTTCTGTAGTCCAAACAAGTCAATCTCTATGTATAGGGGAGCTAATGTATAATTTGTGTGAGTGTATTTTTTAATGCATATGTGATATACATTTCAAGGGTTTGATACATTTGTGTATAAGGAAGAATATATGCCTGTAGTCTGTAGAATATAAGTGCAGATATGTAGATGACATAAAGGAAAGTGTTCCTATGGGAGTTTAATATTGAAACCCAGAGGGGACTCTGTTGAGGTTGTTCATACCTATGTCCTAACCTGACCTACTGTAGACTCCCCCAAGAAGCCTTCAGATCTGTTCTCCTGACCCTGCCTCCCATCAACAGATGGCCTCAAAGGCAAACAGAGTGCAATGAGAACTCTCTTTTCCATTCTCATCAACACTCATTTGTTCCTTGTTAGCAGTAGAGCAGCCAGCTTACAGGAAATTCTAGACACTTGAACAAGAGGCAAAAGGAGAGAAGGAAAGGTAGAGGTAGGTGGGCAGGGGCAAAGAGAAGATGTTGATGGCAAAAGGAAGAGACAAAGAGGGGAAAAAGAAGAAGGAGGGGGCAAGCAGAACAAGGGAATGAACTCATAAGGTCTCACTGTGTAGCCCTTGCTGGGTTTAAATTCATTAAGTAGACTAGGATAATTTCGAAATCTCAGCCCTATTTGGGCCTCCTGAATACTGGCATTAAGGACATGTTTCAACACTATTCATTTAAGATTTTTTTTTTTGTGGGAGAAAATAAATGTTTATCATATAATTAAGGGGATATTGAGTCCTAGGAAGAAGACAAGATGGACAATCGATTGATGGGAGATAGCCTGGGTGTATTTTTAAAGATTCTTTGGCATATTTATTGAGGAATGTAGAAGCGGGCAATGGTGGGGGAGGGTTGAGCATCAGTCCATCACCTTGCTAATGTGCTACCTTGCATTTAACATTTTTTTTTTCATTTTCTCCTGAGTTAGAGCCCCAGGATTCCATCCCATGCTCATTTGAAAGCAACCGGATTTCACAGCCCCCAGGCCTATGAAGAGGCTGCTCTGGCTTGATTTTTTTTCCCCATGGCTTTTCCATCTGCTTCAACCATTGCAAATCCAATTTTGTATTTGGCATAAAGTAAATCAGTTTCAAGAAAGATCTTGTCATCATCCAAATCAAAACGCCACATTCCAAACGCTCAGTGCCAGCTACAAATTGTCAGAAGGGGCTGAAGGAAGGGGAGAGACTTCTCTAGACAGGAGGGTGAAAAACACATATTGGAATGCAGCGTAGTGACTCTCTCATGTCTAAATCACTCAAATGAAGCTCAGAAGAATTTTTAAAAGCCTGGCCAATCTGTTCTGCGGCTAAGCCTCTCTCCATCTAGCCTACCCTCTCTCTTTCTCTGTTCTGGAAACTTCTAACAGCAAGGGGCTCTTCTGAGTATGAGCAAATTCCTTTCTTCTGAGAATCTGAAAAAGCGAACCACATTGATGTCTAATGAACTGAGTTGTTCCACCTCTCTGCTAGTGCCTCGGAGACCAGATGGGTTCTTTAAAGCCTGAAAATTTCAGGACGTCTCCATCAGGAAGTAGGCCCATGGTGCTTTTCAAAGGCAGCCCAGGTTTCATTACTTCTGACTGTATTGGGTTACTTCATATGTGACAGCTAATCTCTTTTGTCATGTCTGGATTGAGTGTGATAATGGATCTCTTTTTGGCCTTCTGGATAAGGTCTCTGTGTGTCTATGACCTTGTGTCCAGAAAGATTTAACTGAAGAGGAAAGACCCATCCTAAATGTGAGTGTCCTCAACCTATGGGCTGGGTTCCTGAAGTGCATAAGGAGGAGAAAGGGAACTGAGTGCCAGCATTCTTGACTGTAGATGCAGTGTGGCCAGCTGCTTCACACAGCTGCCAACACAAACTCCCTCCATGATAGGCTGTATTCCCCCAAACTCTAGCCCCAGACAATCCCTCCCTCTCTTAAACTGCTGCTCCTTGTTAATTTTGCTCACAAAAATAAGACAAATATAACAAAATAATCCAAATTCAACAAATTCTATAGAAGCGGTAATGCTAACTATGCATATTTAACATTTACCCACTATATGCATGTACTAAAGGATCACACCATACCTTATAAATCTGTTCAGTAAAAATAACATAAAAAAGGAAAAAGCCCTGAGCTGCATGAAAATGTAGGGCAGAACAAGAAGACTTGGGCAGGTGGGCTGGTGCTCCTGTGACCTCAGCACAGATTCATGCTTGCTACTGGAGGCCTTAATTGCCCTCGATTTCATTTGCAAAGTCCTTAAACTCTAAATGCACAGCTATCTGGGAGAAACTCTATACTACAAGTATCAAAAGGAAAAGGTAGGGTTGTTTTATTAAGCAACGTAGCCACATAGAGAGGAGCTGCTATGTTTTGGGGAAAAAATCAGATAGAGAAAAGAAAGAGAGAATGAAATATAGTTGTCCCTACTTATCTATGGGGGACGGTGGATTTTGAAACTGCAGAATCATATGTATGCTTTAAAAAAATATGTACACACACAGTCCTACTATAAAGTTGCATGTATAAACCAGTCACATCAAGGGGTTACTACATTAACTAATACTAAGATGAAACAAGCATAATAATATACAAGAATGAAATATGAGTTTTTCTTTCAAAATATTCATCTGAGCTATTAACCATGCTCATTCCCTGCACATAAAATAAAATGTGTTCACCTTGTGACTTAGAGAAAGCACTTCAGATATTCTCTTTGTCATATGCAAATCATGATCATTGTGTTTTATTTCCATTTTAAATAAAATAATGAGTTTTTTTTTTTAAAGAGGAATATGTTGATACTGTGAAATTCAGTCTGCTAACAAGATACAAATTCTCATGAATAATAGGCAGGTAACATCTACAGCAGGGGTCCACTGGATGAAGCAATCACTCATGTCCAGGCAGAACAGAGTGCAGATAACATGACATAGAATAACTTATAAAACTCACAAGTTGTGTTTGTCTTGGCTTTTCCATGTAATATTTAGACCAAAGTTGATCACAATAACTGAAAGTCTAGACAAGGGGGATTACTAAGCAGTGAATGATCTGTTAATGCTTTTCTCTGAAAGAGTTAAAAATTTTTAAAACTCTCCACAGATGGAGTCAAGAGTGCAGATCAGCTTGTTCTGCGCTCTAGGTCCTAGGAAACTAGCTATCCACAAGACAAAATAAATAAGATAAGAGTTCAGAGCTGGGAGTTCAGGACAGTGTGACCAAGCGCTATGGGTACCAGGAACTAAAAACTGACCACAAGATAGATTGAATAGGGTTTGAGCTGGGAGCTCAAGTTAGCTTGCCTGTGCACCCTGGATACCAGGAACTTGGTTGACCACAAGATAGATGGCTGATTACGTATAGGCTTTTAGAGAATAGCCTGTTCCTTATACGCTGTCACAAACTGAATAATGGGCTGGGACTTTCCACAGGTGCTCTCCAATAGCCCTCCCTTACTCCCCCTGGGTTGTGGATCCCCCCAGAGTTGTGGTTTTGGGCTTTAAATTCTCTCTGTCTCCAAAGCCCCGGGGTCAGACCCCACTGCCCCTGCGTGGGTCATGGGTCTTGACCTCAGTATACTGATTAAAATATGCCTCTTACTGATTGCATCAGTTCGGTGTCTTGTGAGTTACTGGGGTGGCCTCGAATTCCCGAGACTTGGGTGAGGTCCTCCATTCGTGGGGGCCTTACATCTCTGTGCTTTCGTTAGCTGTCATGGCTAATGCCTTTAAGTCCTTTCTCTTGACCACTTAAAGGACCCATTCAAATTTCGGAATGTTTAGAAGTATGTTTCCAGAAATTCTAAGATGCACTTGTCACTTGATGGGTTTCTCAACTCATTTCGAATGCTATAGCAAAATACCTCAGAACCAGATACTTTATGAACAAAAAAACATGTCTCAGTTCTAAAAGCTAAAAAATCTAAAAATCAAGGTGCAGACAGGTTGATTAGGACCCCCTTTCTGTTTAACAGCTCTCTTTTCACTGAATTTTCATGTGGTAGAAGGAAGAAGGGGTCTCTTTCATCACAGACACAGAGCTGATTCATGAGCCTTTCACCCTTCAGATCTAATTACCTTTTAAATGCCACCCCTTTGCTTGTCACCCCATGGAGAATAACACATACATACAATGTGAATATTGGTGAGAAAATACAGGCTGAGAGAAACACAGAAACAAGGTGGGTACTGAACATTTTTGTAGTGGCTTACTCTAATCCCTCATTGTACACACAGAAAAATCTCAGTATGGTGTGTGATTGATTCAGACCTATAAAACCCATATAGTGAGGATCAGACATCTAGGCTGTATTTTTGCTTTCTCTTCCTCCTCTTCTTTTTATCAAGTCTGAAAAGTCTAGGTGAGTCTGATGGGAGAATAGAGCATGATGTGTAGATAAATCACACATTTCTATGAATGTAAACAATTTCACTACCGGGAGCCTGAAGTGAAATTGAAATCACTCAACAAAGCATCCTCTGAACATCTGTTCTCACTTGATTCTTGCATCTCTAAAGCATCACTTTGAAGATAAGAACCATTATAGGAACCATGATGACTTGATCTGGTTCTTGATACACATTTCCTTGCTCTCAAAATATGCAAGTTATGTCAAAGAGTCAGAAGATGTCAACCCAGGACCTCAGCCAATCATCACTATACCAATGTACCGACAAGTCTCCACCAGGCCATCCTGTGGCAAATATGTATCTATGAGGCTTCAGGGGGTACAGAGGAAAAATGAAAACACTTCTGAGTGGTCCTGTCAGGGGTAGAACTGTGCCTGGTCAGGACCTCCATTGCCTTTGTACGTTGAACAGTGGAAGATCAGGACCCGAAAATGTTGGACAACATACTCTCAACCGGTCCTTAGCCATGCCTATAAAGCCTAGAGTATTGATAAGGAAAAAACAAGTTATCCTCTGTCTCTCAGAAGATAAAACTTCATAGAGTGTATCCAGAAAAATTATTCTCCCCATTTCTACACAAAATAACACAGGGCTTTCCATCAAATCTGTATCCCTTCATCCCCTGAGTGTAAATAATACCAAGAGAGTTCCTGGTTCTATCTTTTCAAATCCTGTCTTAATTTACTTGTGGTACTTTCTTGAACTACTCCCTAGCAAAATCAACAGAGAAAACTAGCTGATGTGGCTTTAAACTCTGGTTTCTATTTAGAACTGATTTCTCCTTGGACATAAAATCATACCACTTAATCATTAGCATATGGATTTCCATCCAGACTATCATTAGGTTTCCTAACTTATCAGTTATAAGATATAAGCACATCATTTATAAATATACACACTGTTTTTTTTTCTTGAAAATCAATGTAAAATCGCTCATCTCAGAGCTAGCCAGACTGCTAGAGCTGATTCTTCAAAGACTAACAACAATGTTTTCTTATTTTCCTATGTGGTTTCTAGAAGTCTTAGACATTTTGTATCATCAAAACAACAACAACACACACACACACAAACCTAGGGCTTTCTACTTTTTAACAAAAAGGGGTTTATTTATTATATGGCTTTTAAGGCTAGGAATCCACTCTTAGGCAGTCTTACCATGTTCTGCCTCTGACCTAAGCCTTCTGAGTATGTGGCAATATAGTGGATGGTATCACATAGCAGGGATGACAACAGGAAGACCACATGGCAAAACAGAAAGTACAGTGGCATGGAGAGGTGCTGCTCACACTTTTATATAGCCCTGTCTCTTCTGAATTAAGTCAGTCCTGTGAAACCTACATTAATTTCTTCCAAGTGTGACCTCTCTGTGGCCAGATCTTTTAATGGTCTTACCACCTCACTGAGATCCAGACTTTCAGCACACGAAACTTTGGGGTCACTCCCAATCATACTGGAGCCGTGACACCCACATCAAGTCTATGATCTACAGGCCTGTAATCTGTGTAATCTATTGAGCACAGCTCAGCTCATCAGAATGTGACACATTCTGCACACATAGTCTGTCAATAGATTTCAATTCCCAATTTCATTTTCTTTTCAAGTCATAGCCATTTCAATAGGAATTTCCTGGATAAAACAGACAGGAGTGATATAATATTGCTGTCCATTGCAGAGCAATCTTAAGGCAGCAATGGGTAACAAGCTGTCTAGCCCCCCTTCTCCTTCCTTTTCTCTTCTCTCTTCCCCTCCCCTCCCCTTCTCCTCTCCTCCCCTTCCCTCCCCATCCCCTCCCCTCCCCCCTCCCCCTCTCCTCCCCTCCCTTCCCCCCTCCCCTCCCCTCCCCTTCCCCCTCCTCTTCTCCTCCCCTCCCCTCTCCTCCTCCTCTCCTCCTCCTCTCCCCCTCCCCTTCCCCCTCCCCCTCCCCTCCTCCTCTCCTCCCCTCCCGTCCCCTCCCCTCCCCTCCCCTCCCTCCCCTCCCCTCCCCTCCCCTCCCCTCCCCTCTTCTCTTCTCTTCTCTTCTCCTCTCTTCCCTTCTCTAGTTAGGATTTTCTCTCACACATATTATGCTTCTTGGTCTCCTGAGCTCTCCATACATCCTTCCTTTCCTGAGTCTTCTCTGTATCTCTCCCTTTTTAAGGAGCAGTGTCCTTTTAATGCTTCTCTGTGACCTCTTTCATGAAATTGAAACTTTCTGGTCATTACAGATTTCCATGCTCCAGCCCAGCAATAAGCAAATACAGCATGAGGCACGTCTTGGGGCCATCTGGCTTTGGAGGACTGGGAACTGAAGTTGTTGGAGTTTTGTTTTGTTCTTTCAGTGTTTAAATGTGTAAATAAAAAATAAGAATAAAAATTTTGAATGCTGAAGTTAAGGTGAAATTTAAATTTTCAGACCCATAAATTAAAGTTTATTAGATGTACTTATTAGGATATATATTATTAGAATATACTTATTTTCACTCATTTAACTATTGTCAATGTCTGCTTTTATACAGTAAATTCAAGTTGAGCTGCTAGGACAAACTCAAATTATACTCAATGACATGTTTGTTTGTTTGTTTGTTTGTTTTTCAAGACAGGGCTTCTCTGTGTAGCCTTGTCTATCCTGTAAATTACTCTCATAGATCCTACTGCCTCTGCCTCCAGAGTGCTGGGATTAAAGGTGTGTATCACCCAGCCAAATGCTTGTTCTTAACAGAAGAGAGATACGGACATTATATTCTAATTTACTTAAGGTTTTGCACCACAAAACGTTTCTAATGTTAGTATATTTCTTAGTGTTGCTCAATAACTGTCATTTTAAATGAGAATTCAGCAAGAGGAAGGTGAATTTATTTCTCAAGCCTACAGTATATTGGCATAATCCCAGTATTTACTGCAGCCACTCTTTCTGCAGAATTGGCATTTGGGGCTGGGGTTGGATGCCCTCTCTGCTGGCAGAATTCTCCTGCTTTTTTCACCATTTGTTTCCTCCTCCACCCCTGGTACATCCCTTTAGTTTAAACCATCATCGTCTCTCCCTTGGACCATATGGTAGCTTCCTAGTTAGCTTTCCTTATTAGCTTTGGCGTTTATATTTCAATCAGTGCCAGACTGATCTATCTAAACCACAGATTTGACTCTAGCAGTCTCTTGTTTGAAAACATCCAGTGCTTGATAATTACTGAGAATTTGGCTCCTGTTTTCCAGGGGACACAGAGGTTTTCTATAGCCCTTGGCTGTCACTGTAACCTCACTTTCACTCAATTCCCCCTTTTTGTTAATATTTGGATGGATAGTTCACAGTCTTTGAACCATTATTTAGAAAAAGGGAAGGTTTATTTTTCCTTCCTTATCAGTTAAAATGAACTGTGTTACGTGTTATGTGTCAAACTCATAACACTATAATAGTAAAAGTCTTATGGTTAGCATTTATTAAAATTTTTCTGACAAGACATAGCACTTAGAAAACTGTTTGGCTTTGTATTTGTTTGTCAGTGCCCTCATTGAAACAGAATAATCTGAAAAGACAAATGCTCTTTCTGCTGTGTCGATGAGAAATTTGCATCTCCGGAAACTTAAATCAGGTGCTGAATTGTATGGATCTGGTGAATGACACAGCCAGGAATGAGCACAAGCCTCTCTGATTCCAAAACTGAAGCCCTACTCCACCTATGAATGCACCTCCCCTGCCCTTGTGTGCTGGAGCTGCCTTTAACCAGTTTTCCCTTCTGCTGGGCATAGATCAGGAACCCCTGATCTGTAGTACCTAATCACTCAGCAGCATAAATATTCCAGCTACGACATGTTTTATGTTGTAAATCTGTTTAGATGCAAGCGAAAAACAGATGTGCCATGGTGTAGAATCATAAAGAATCCATCCCCCAGCTACAATCATCATACATACAACAGCAAGTATACAGATACAAAAAAAAAAAAAAAAAAAAAAAAAAAAACCAAAAAAAAAAAAAAAAACAAGCAAAAAAAAAAAAAAAAAAAAAAAAAAAAAAAAAAACCCACAATACATCAGGAAATAAATAGTTTGGAATATAAATTACCTTTGTAATTAAAGTTAGTGTATGATGTCACTTAAAATGAGTCTTACTATAAACACTCAACAACTGGCTTTTCTGAGTTCAAAGATGAACTGCCTCTGGCATGCCATTTTGCTGGAGGAGTGGGTGCCTCAGTCCTACTTAGAAGGAGTAACAAAATATTCAAGGGAGCAAATATGGAGACAAAGTGTGGGACAGAAACTGAAGGAGGAGCCATCTGGAGAACATTCCACCTGGGCATCCATCCCATGTGCAGTCACCAAAGGTAGAGACTGATTTGGGTGTCAGGTAGTGCATGCTGACAAGAGCCTGATATAGCTGTCTCCTTAGAGGTCTGCCAGAGCCTGACATATTCAGTGGCAGATGCTCACAGCTAACCATTGATCTGATCAAGGGGTTCCCAACGGAAGAGTTAGAGAAAAGACTGAAGGAGCTGAAAGAGTTTGTGGCCCCATGAGGAGAGCAACAATACCAACCAACCAGAGCTCCCCAGGGTCTAAACCACCAGCCTGGGAGCACATAGGGAGGGACCCATGACTCCAGCTGTATATGTAGGGGAGGATGGCCTTGTCGGGCATAGGTGGGAGAAGAGATCTTTGGTTCCATGAAGGCTGGACACTGAGTGGGAGGGAACTCGAGGATGGGGAGGTGTGATTGGGGGGGGGGTAGGTGGGGCACATCCTTATAGAAGCAGGAGGAGGAGGAATAAGATAGGGGGTTCCTGGGTGGGAGGGGGAATTGGGTAAGGGGATAAAATCTGAAATGTAAATATAATATCCAATAAAAAAAAGGAAAAAATACTTAAATAGCAAATATTCTACAATATTCCACAAAGTATAATGTTATCTTTAACTGTTATTCAGTTTGTTTCAGTTTGTGTATTTTAGGAAGGCATTCGTAAATTGCTTTCGTTTAAGAAACAAGGTAAACATTTTATAAGATACAAGACAAAGAGATGAACATGTTGATCATTCATTCATGTTAATAAATATTCTAACTCTAAAAAACAATTACCAAAAGAGGGATAATGTCTTGTGATGAACATTTTGGATATTAAAAAGCAAAACATCTAGAGTGACTTAAATTTGAGAATATTCTTCATGGAGAGGTAAGGGTCAGCTGAACAATGGAATTGTCACAATTTTAAAAGAATCAAAATCTCTAATGCAAATGAATCTTTAAGGAGTCATTAGACATCTCTCTTGTCTTTATTCCCTCTGCTGGGAATATGTTCCAAATTAGCCCTAGGAAGGAGAGCATCCAGGAGGCTAGGAGCTGGCCAGACACCAGAGGGACTTAATGCATGCAGTTACATGGTGGCTGTGCAGTATAGCTTAGCAGTGGTTGATGCTTTTGAATTCTCATTTCTGGACATCTTCAAGGCTGAAATAGTACCCAATCTTTGCCAGCTAGAACCTCTTTTATCATTAGAATTTTTTCCAACTGCTCTAAGAAATACAGTTTCTTTCTTTTAAGCCACAAGCTGTTAAAGTTCTTCGCCTGTCAAATCTGAATCTACCAGGTTCTACAAGTGTCTAGTTGAAAACAGATATGATCAGCCAGTAGACACCATAAAAGACATGGTAATTATTTTCCTCTTCAGGTATGATCATCATTTGTATGCCCCCTTCCCCCCAACTTAGTTACAGAACTGTTCAAGCTTAGATCTGAGTTTAACGGACTTGGACAAACTCTGAGATATTAATACTTCACATGTAGCACTTATGTTTGCCTTACACTGAGGAGTGAAATTTAATTTGGAATTCTAAATCTCCGGCTAGCTGAAGACAGGACTCCAGGTAGAAATTCACAAGTGAGCATCATTCAGTAAAATAAACCCAGTGCTCATTTAATTACCTGCTTCAAATCTAATCACAGGTGAAAAGCACAACCTTACTAGTCTCCATACACACCTATAAAAGCATCTAGGTTTTCAATGATTGAATTTCTCAACACTGAAATAACAATAGCAGCAGCACAAGAGGGGACCTTCCTTGCCAATAATGGAAGCACAAGCAAGTAAAAAAGGCATTTGTGAAACGAAATATGTCAGTTTGCATCAAAAATCTAAAACACAGACAGATTTTCACCCTACAGATATTTATATCAACAAACAGTGAAAGTCACATGTAAAATCTAAATAGCATCTATAACTGTCTTATTTATTCATATAGTTTACAAATATGATAGTTTCTATTATACGAATATTAAGATAATATTTTAAAACAACATTTAAAAATTCAGTGAGATGACTTTTAATTCATAAAAATGAGTGCTGTAGTTCACCTATGGTGCATAGTCTGACTAGTATTTTTTCTAATTCTGAAAGGCAAGGAGTCCAAAACACTAATAGCACTTGTTTCTGGACCTTAGAACTGTTCTGAGTGGTTTAACCTCCTCCTGTTCTGTCCTTCCAACTGTATTATAAGCATATATTACTTGAAAAATAAAAATGTGAAAGTTAAATCCCCTGTTCATGGCTCTCAGAATCCACAAGACAAACAGTATCTCAAAAATACAACAATTCCATTAGTCTATTCAAATAAGCAAATAATTCACACCAACATTCACAGTATCTCAGGTGTAGACATGGCATAGAAGTTAAAAGAACTGGGTATGGTTATATGAATTCTTGCAGGTAGAAGCCGTTGCTGAAATGCCCAGAGGTTTCTAGTGTGTGACTTGAGATTTGGTTCCGTTAGGGCTCTTATCTGTTGTGCTGGACCAATCAGAGGTGAGTTAATGGAGTTCAATTCATAATAACCACTTGAATCAGAGTAGGATTGGAAATACAAGATCCAGTCTCCTGAGGGAGGAGGTGGATTGGATTATAAGATTCAGGATAAGCAAAGAAAGGGAGGTTAAAACTAGTAGAGAAATGAAAATCAAGTTCAAGAAATGGAAACTACCCAACTAATTTAAATAGCAGAGGAAGGAGGATTCTCCCAGGGACGCCCGACTACTGGGAAATGTGTGGAGGTGGCAAGGATGCTCGGATGAACTGACTTTATCCTGCCTTTGATTCTAGAAATGTACCATACTTCACCTCCACTTTTCTTTGAGCATCTGTTCCAGAACTTTCTTCACAAACCACTTGGCTCTGCACATCCTTTTCAGCTCTATAAGCCCTTGGCTTGGATATGATTTTGTGTACTCTGGTTTAACATGTGTTTTCAGTTTTCAACACAATCTCATTTTTTTTAACATTTCAGATTTCTGAGAGAAAAAAATTTATGTCTAATTCTGTGTGTGTGTGTGTGTGTGTGTGTGTGTGTGTGTGTGTGTGTGTTTTCATGGTAGTGCAATCATGCAGGTGGTATTTGAAGGTCAGAGGACAATCTTGAGTGTCATTCTTAGACTTCATCTTGTTTAAGACACAGATTGTTTTGTTTTGTTTTGTTTGTTTTTACATCTGTAAATGCTAGGCAAACTGGTCCACAGCTTCTGAGACTACTCCTGTGTTCATCTGCTACCTGGCTGTAGGAATGCTGGGGTCTCAGACATATGCTACCATGCTTGGATTTTTTTTCTTAAATTCTAAAATTCTTAAATTTCTAAAATTTTTAATGAGTTCTAGAGATCTGAATTCAAGTCTTCATGTCTATGTGGTAAAACCCAGTGTCCTACGTCTCCAGCCCTTCATCTCTTTCTAATCACCTGTGGCTAAATGTGAGAGTGAAGTGGATTAAGCGGTGCTGAGACCAATTCCTTAACAAAAGAACTAGTGGGAATGTACTGAGAACTCTCCCAAGACATTTCTTGGTAGAGGCAGGGAACTGATTGGGATGGTTGGTTCCAAAGCAATGGAAGTCAAGCATCCTGTGTCTCTGGGGTCAATTCCTTGTTGTAGCAGGCAAAGCAGAGAAGACACACCACATAAAAGTTAACACTTACAATCTGTAAATTACAATGTCTTCTTCCTTTTGCCACTGTGAAATGCATGTAGGTGACACTCCAGAATATGTGTACCTCATGGAGGCTGTTGGGAATCCTTTATCTTTCACATCTATCTTGCTTTTATTCTCTCATGCCTATGTCTTCTCCCCATCTCATGCTGCCCTGTGTCATTTCTGAAAAAAATAAATTAATTAATTAAAGGAAGGTATGTATTGAAATAACATTGAATCAATACAAACTGATTTCTCCCATTGATTTTGATTTTGAAATTCCAAACTTACAGAGAAATTGAAAGAATAATGTAATTGACACATGTTTACTTGATCTTGATTCATAAGTTAACCTTGTACCATATCCAATTTATTTTGCTCTCTATTTTTTCTCCCGACTTTTTGAGAAGGAGCTCTGCATATCAATGATGTGTGAACCTGATCCTTTTCAGCATGCATCTCCTAAGAATAGAGGCTTTCTTTAGTACTGCCCAAATAAGAAGGTCACCCTCACTTGGATTGATGATTTAACCTCAGCATAATTCTCTAATTCAATATCAGGCAGTCCACGTGCAGGTATCCCCAATGGTTCTAGCAATCACTTTTATAGTCATTTCTATGCTCAACAACCCTATTCAGGATCCAATCTAGGATTAGATGATGCATTGTATTAGCATGTTTCTCTAGTATTCTTTAATGTACATGACTTTTTCTGCCTTATTTTTATCTTATAAACCTGACAGTTTTGAAGTGTGCAGGCAAGTTATACTCTCGATTTATGTTTGCTAGCCTTTTGATTTGATCTAAGTTGAGCTTTTTTTTCCCCCCTGGGGGAAGGGGACAGAAATATTTGAAAGGTAGTGCTGCGTCTACGTCCATATATTATGAAAGGATTCAATTAAAGTTCTTTTGTAAGATTATTATTGATGCTGCTTAATTATCGGGCTCAATTTATTTGTTAGTCCACCCACATATAATATAGATATTTTGTAATAAGTTACCTTCTGTCAGTAAGCAATAGGGATGTAACAGTGTGCAATAAGACTGCTCTTCAATAATACAGAGCTCACAGGTTCCCTGAGATACGAGGCTCTATTGAAATTTTTGAAATATTATTTTATTGGGACTAGAGAAACAGTAAAATGCACTACTTGGGTTTGAAACCCACACTCTCAACTTATCACAGGAATCACTTGGGGGTTGTCATTGTCTTCACAAGCTTCTATTCTTCCTCTATAAAATATGAATAATAACTGGCCCACTTTTAGTTATTATATGAAGCGAGCTAAGTGATGAATGCCATGTACCCAATACAGTGTTCAAGTCAGTTTTCAATAAACATTGTCATTTTCCAAAATGCCAGATCCTTTTGTAAACAAAGGAAATCACTGTGAGTCACAGCACACAAGTTGCTTAAAATTGTGGGTGCCCATGATGTTTCCTAGGCTGTTGTTTAAAAGACCCCAAGAACTTAACACACTTGATGCCATGTTAGAGGCATCATTTTGACGTTAAAACCTAGTAGACAGGCTTCAACATTTGTCAAAATGGAAATGAAGACCTAGTCTACAGTTCTAGGAATGGCCCTATCTAGATAACCTTTGCTTTGGCTTCTGTAGATCTGCTTCTTGCTAATTGGAATGTGACAACCAGGATGGAGTGTGTGTGTGTGTGTGTGTGTGCGTGTGTGTGTGTAAAATACCTCATGGCTACACGATTTGGGCATGTTCTCCATACAGCCAATGACTGGCAATAAAAATGCTATTTTTGGCTCTAAGAATGAACATGTAGTTGTCTCTGGTGTGCTTACCTCACACCATTCTGGAGGTTCCAGCAAGATCCCCAGAAACTAAGACTCCAGGACACTCGGGATGTCCGATGCCCTCAGAGGTGATAGCATGGAAAATGGGGGGCTCCTAAGGAAAGTGCATCCTGAGACATTCCAGGGTCCAATTTCTCCTGCTTCTAGTTCTTCCACTCTAGAGACTCCTGATACCTCCACCTTAAAACAGGTAATTGCAGAAAGTCACCTGAATCTGTCACTTCTAGAAGTAAAGTCTGTTTATGAAGTTTTCTGAGTAGGCCACTTTAAAAAAAAAGCTGAGTGTGACCCTAATTCTGGTAGCCAGGATCCACATAAGAAGTCATCAGACATCCTAATTTAGCTCTGTGTTGTGGCCACCTCTGGTTTTCTTTACTGTTTGCTTGTCTGTGTGTCTCTGTTTGTTTCAGTCCATTCTGTTGGTTGGGGAAACAGATCTAAAATGGGACAAAGTGAGCAATCCCAAGACACCATTGAAGTGCATGTTAAAACATTTATGGTGTTCCTTTCTCTCCTGCAAAACTATAGACCCTCTGTGAAACTGATCTGCCTTCTTTTAGAGTTGGATGGTCCAGCCAAGGATCTTCTGATCCCCAGAGGGTTCCTGACATCTAGGTTGTGATGACCAGAAACCCCTGCCACTGATGAGGCTTACTGGGTGTCCATCCCCATAGATCAAGATACAACAGAAAACCATACAGCAGCCAATATTGTTTTGGCTATGCAGTCAGTCACAGATATTAGAAAGAAATTTCCAAAGTTAGAAGGGTTTGAGGGTATGACTAGGTCCCAATAATTAGAGATTGCTCAAAAAGTTTACAAGAATCATGACTCTGTAGAAGAAAAGTAGAACAAAAGATTGACCTGAGCAGTAGAGGCAGCACTTAGGGAGATCAGTAAAAGAGGTCCCAGAGAAGAATTGATAGAACTGGAAAAGAAGGAGGCTAGAAAAGGACCAAGTGCTTATTATAAGTACAAAGGACACTAGATGATGAATTTCCAAATCGGAAGACAGAAGAAAGAAGCCTGTCCTTCATCTGTTTGAGAACTGAGGATCCACTCCGTTCAGACCTAGGGGTCCAGGGTAAAATTTAGTGTAAGGGGAAGTATTTTAAATTCCTGGTTGACACAGATGCAGCCAACTCAGTCCTGAAAGCCATTTGGATCATCAATGTCTCAGTACTTAGCTGTTCAAGGGACAACTGCACTGATTGTTCTTTCTTCCTTGTCAGCCTCTCATATGGTAGGCTTGGGGCAGGGTATTGTGACCACCACTTTTTATTCATACAAGGCTGTCCTTATCTTCTAATTTGGAGAGACTTATAACAAAAACTATGTGCCACCAGCATATTGTTCGTGGATGCCATTGTCTACTTGAAGTGAAAACTTCTGGTTTCTTTGGAAAGTCAGTTATAACAAATGATGTTTTGCTGGGACACACATGAGTGAAAACATGTTTAGCTAAAGCAGACGCGTGAAATAACGTTTTGCTGAAACAGATATGGGTGAAAGGTTGTTTTGCTATAGCAGACACATGAAAGGACACATGATGAAGGAATATAAATATAACCCCATAGACAATGGGGGCTTGTTTTGCTCCACCTCTCTATTCTTCACTAACAATATGCATGTATTAGTTTGCCTCCTATAGCATTGCTGAGCTCTACTTGTGGTGATGCTATAGAAAGAAACTGGCCAAAGAACTTCTCGTGAGGTTCCTGCAGCTTCTTGCCTGCATCCATGGTGGTCCTCAGTTTGTTAGTAAGCCGTGTGTGTGTGTGTGTGTGTGTGTGTGTGTGTGTGTGTGTGTGTGTTTGCGTGTGTGTGATTTTTTTTTTCTGGATCAAACTGTCCTTGCTGGTTTGCGTGTAGTGTCTGACAAGAGAACTGGACTATAGCTGATGATTCGTATTTGGTGTTTGCTGCTGGACTGAACTGCTAATATCCTGACAACAAAGATTGGACTCACCTTCAAAGAACTATTTCTAAACAGGTCTACTTCCCCTGTGTCCTAGTAACTTTACTTTCCTACTACCTCTGGTGAGTGGTGGGTTAGAGAGGAGGTTAAACGCTTATTAAATTAGGTTGAGAAAAAAAACTATGCCTACATCTATTATACTTTGGATCTCACTCAGCCTTCAACCTGATTCTTGTGACCCTGTTGGAAGAATTCCTCCTCCAACCAAATTCAGTATCTGAAAAGGATGCCAAAGCTTCAGAATACTAGCTGATCCTCTCTCTTTCTGCCTGTTGACCAGTGCGTTTGAGAGCAGTTTCCACTACAACTATGCTTATAAAAGAAGCTGACAAACTCACCTTGGACCAAGAAATATTCCTAACCACCCCATATCCTGTAACACAATTATTAATCACTTCTGGACCAGCCTTATATCTCATTCTGTAAAACTTCCACCACCAACTCAGTCAACTACTGACAGATGATAATCCAACAGAACTCCTCCATGATTGCCTAGAAGTGACTGATTCGGTCCAATCCATCTTATGTGACCCAACAGATGTCGCACTACAAGAAAAAAAAGAGGTGCTGTATAATGATTGGAACAATTTTTTCAAGATGAAATCTGTCACATCAGGGTTTGCAATTGGGCCCAATTTGGGCTGAGTCTCTCAGCTAAAGAACTTTAATACAAAGAGACTGAGCATCTTTGGTGTTCAGTCAGGTACTTTGCTCAAGGAAAGATAAAGTCATTGCTGTGTACATAGAAGGTCAGTATGCATTTTACCATGTGTCATGTCCATGGGATTTTCTATCAACAAAAGATATTCCCTACTTCATCCAAAAAGGAAATCAAAAACAAAGAAGAAACACCGCCCATGCTAGAGGCCATATGGCTGCCAAAGGAGTCAGTCATTGTTCACTATAAAGGACATCAAAAAGGGGATTCTCCAGAGGTCCAAGTAAATAGGGCAGAAGACTCCCCACATCTCCAAACCCAAAAGGAAGCCCTACAGCCAATGTAGCCTCTTCAGATCTTGGCTGTCACACACCAATCTGAATTTCTTCAAGACTCAACCTACACATAGGAAAAAAAATCAAGTAGAACAAAGAGGAAGATGCTAATCAGGATTGAATGTGTGGGCATGCTTGCCAGAAGGGATTCCTGTGTTCTCCGCTGCCATCAGAGGACAAATG
Source organism: Arvicanthis niloticus (assembly GCF_011762505.2). Taxonomy (NCBI): domain Eukaryota; kingdom Metazoa; phylum Chordata; class Mammalia; order Rodentia; family Muridae; genus Arvicanthis; species Arvicanthis niloticus. Next base: position 37,156,929 of record NC_047670.1, on the reverse strand, counting down.
TTCACTATATTCTACCAAGCCACCCATCTAGGGGAATCTGAAACTGTTCAGTTATCCAGGCCCTGATCTTAAATCCCTCAACTAGAGAAAGATATGCCAAATGTGCCAATTGTACAGAGGGAAAAAGCCCTGGAAGGAATCCACACCTGAGGACATTTGGAAATGGACTTTACAGAGATAAAAATCCATGATTCTTTTGTAAAAGTATTTGTAAGTTTTCACTGACATCTTCTTTAAGTAGGTGGAACCCTATGTACCCAAACAGAGACAACCTCAATTGTCAGCAATTAACTCCTCCAAGAGTTGATTCCTAGGTTTAGATTGCCTGTCTCCCTGTGGTCTGACAGTGACTGGGTCTTCACAACCAACATTTATCAAAATCTTTCAAAGGTGTTAAATGTTGGTTGGAAGCTACATTGTTCCAAAAGCTCATAAAGATCAGGATAGACAGAAAGAATGAATAAGACCAGGAGGGATACTTTAACTAGATGTCTTTGAGACTATTAAGTTTGTTCAAACCTCCTACCATTTGCCCTTCAAATGGCCAGGTGCACTAATGTCAGAAAAAGCTCACCTCCACTTGAAATTGGTTTAGAAGGCCTCCCTCTCTTCTTTCTAAGTCAAGAGATGTGCATAAGGCAGAAATTACTAATCATTCTTTCCTCAAGTCTTTGCAGGTTCTGCAAAAAGCCCAGAAAACTATTCATCTGATGGGTCAAGATGTTATGCCCTAGACCCTGTCTAAATTTGCCCATAAGTTCCAGCCTGGCAATCTTGTGTGGGTAAAGAATATCCCAAGCCAGAACCTGGAACCAGTGTTCAAAGGCTTATATCCTGTGGTTCTCATCATCCTTATAGCTATGAAGAGCTTTAGTGTCACCCTGTGGATCTACCACACCCAACAGAAGGAGGCTACAAAGGGCCATACTGAAGGGGTAGTTACCAGGTCCTCTGACCCACTAAAGATAAGACTGAAATGGGTCCTATGACTGTGATTATTCTATTTTGTCCTTATCTCCTCTTGGGAAAGACCCATCACCTTCATATTGTTTGGGGATTGGAATTAATCAAGCAATAAGCTCCACTTGTAATCCTAACAATTGCAAATAGAACCAACATAAGCTTACCTTGAGAGACCACCAAGGAAAGGATATCTGATAATTGTTCCTAAAATCCCCACTAAATGGTTCCCCTTGTGCAGATTCCTACGGCCAGACACAGTAGGTAAACTTAAGGAATGGAAGACAAATATATTTCCAGGCTCTCTGGCTTACTTTCAATGAAGGCTTAACCAAGTGGACATCTTTCTGAATTGACTACACTGGAAGAGATCCCACTGCTTTGCATCCTCATGCATGCTATACCACAGGTGTTTATGTATAATAGAGAAGAGGGCAGGGGCCACCTAAAACTAGATTCTGGGCTTCCCGTGTATAGTGAGACATATTCCATTCTTATTCTCCTGTTAGTAGGGCAGGCATCATGGGCTCTGATGAACCTGGGACCTCATCCCTATTTGTGGGAGACAAAACTTTAAGGAACTCAGAGCTCAAGTAGACTTAGACCTGGGCCATAAGGAAAATTTGGTTTCCTGCCTTTAACCCCAGGCACACTCCTTAGTGGAACTGCAAAGGACTAGACCTCCTCTTCATGAAGACACTGAAAAAATGTGATGCTTCTATGCCAACCAGTCAGGGGTAATTGGAGACCTCTTTTAAGGGAAGAGAAAAGATGTATCAACAATCTGACAACTGGTACCAATCTTTGTTCTCTTGGCTCCCCTGGTTAACTACTTATGGTCATTGCTGGGCCATTAATCCTTTTGCTTCTAACTTTCAATATAGGACCCGGATTGCTCAACCACCCACTTTGCTCTATAAAACAGAGAGCAAATTTCATTAAACTGTTAATGCCAAGGGACTGATATAACCACTTGCCTCAAGATAAATTTATGATTTGACTCATATTCGTAGAAATCCTAGATCTTAGTACAACTGATGCCAAGTGAGGGGCAACATTGTGACCTTAAAACCTAGCATATAGGCTCTAACGCTTGTCAAAATGGAAACAAAGATCTAGTCCTTGGTTCAAGGAAAGTCCCCAAGTAAAACATCCCTAAATATACTAACCTTGCCTTTTGGTTTCTCTAGTTATGTTTTTTCACAACTAGAGTATAGCAAATAGGATCCAGAACCTGGTTGTTGTTGTTTACATAAAAGGGCTGTAAAGCTCAGGGCTGTGTGATTTAGGCAAGTTCCCCATGCAGCTGCAGGCTGGAAAGAAACTCTTTATTTTCTGCTTTATCAGTGTCTTTGTGGTGGTCTCTGTGAGCTTATGAACAGTTATAACAAGACACATATCATTTACAATTTAAGGCATTTAACTGCTATACCTTTATGTTTAAAAAATCCATAAGAATCTTATCAAGATCTTGTAAAAAGAAAAGAGGGGTTCTAATTTAGTAGGAACATAATCTTTAAAAACTATCTCACAAGATTCCATATGCTGTCAATGACACAGATCAATGAATGGGCCAGCATCTGACAGCAAGACTGCAAGGCACTCAAGGAGGAAAGTCCCATGTTACATGCAATATACTCTTGTTATAGTCATTCTTCACAGAAAATAATCTCCAGGTTGTCTCTTGCTTTGAAGATGTATCTAGCAACCATGAATCATACTGTTAAATCACTAAGACTTTTTAGAAAGTGACCTTGACCTCAAATTTTCCTTGAAGTCTACTACTTTATGTTTCTGCTAGTATGGCAGACCTAATCAATGCCCTTAAAGATGAAATGGTACAAAACACTTTGAATGTAGACTAATATTAACCTTTCCTGTTTTAACTAGCTATCAGGTCATATAATTTGACTTCTTAAAATCTCTATAGCCTCATTTAAAATAGAGATGATCATGTTATCCTTAAACATCATTTTAAGTGTCAAATTTTATGGGCATCTCTATGCAGGGGGTGGGGGCAGGAACATAGACAGCAGAAGAAATACAGAGAAAAAGAAAAATGATTGTTTTTAGCCTATCATAGTTGATCAAACAATTAGTTTAGATGAATTCTATTGATATTATTTGTGAACCTGTCATTGTGTATTTATATTTACATTTAGTAATTTTTAAGGGTTACAGAACTACAGACTGATAGTGTAACATCATTGTAAATCTGAAGACAGCTGCTGGCATTTCTTGGAGACATGTCCTGACCTGAAGGTAAATCCATCATTCTTCTCCCTTGGGTTTTGATAGCATGAAAACATGGATCTGAGGAAGGTCACATGTTCTTATTTACCTGCAAACAATTTTCAAATTAGATTAACTATCTTCACTGCTCATGGTCAAGATTCCAATTTGCTTGAAACCCAGTAAGCATAGATTTGTGTTCAAAATTCATCCTTACACCTTCTATAAATTAGGAGTTGTCTCTAAAGTCTCTAAAAAGTGAAGTTGTGGTTACTTTTAATTCCCCATGGGTGCTAGAACACCTTCAATGAACATCTCAGCTGTGTATAATAAAGCAGGCAGACTACCTTCTGTAAAGACACAATAGCCTTCAGAGGAACACATATTTTGGGGGGTGAGGGGACTAAAACTGGATTTATGTTTTATTTTCCCCAGGGAAGATATAGCCACCCCTGGTTGAGCAGACAAAAAGTGCCAAATTTTATGATTAAAATAAAATGTTTTTTTTTTCAGAATTTTAGGTTAATTCCTAGTTTGATATAGGAAGATGACCCTCCATATAAGATGTATCATGAGTGCTGGAGGAACAGCAGCTCTGCAATACATTATGGGAACATCAGGCATAGGGTCCACAAATTACTGAGGGAACAACCTTGGGTTTACTACCAGAATCAATAACTTAGCTATACAGATGAGGGCTCTATAAAACCCACAATAGCACACTTAAGCATCTTTGAACGAAACCCTTCACTTCCATTTAAGTGTTCTTGCAGAGTATTCTGACCTTCCAACAAAGCCAGAACTGCAGATTTTCTTGTCTGAAACAAAGATGAATAGTTTGCATTTCCGTACATAACCTTGGTTTCCAATGACACATCAGCTTGACTATCAAAGGACTATTCTGACTCACTATTCATTCTCACAGCCTTCTTTCTAAATTCCAGCCCAGAGATACCTGATTCTCCTGATTATATTTGCCCTTCTGAATGTCCTTGCCCTCTACCCTGTAGGACTTTCATCTTTCTGCCTAGAAGAGGCTCCATCTTTAACTCATATCCTTAATGCAGTCTTTCCTTCAGTCCATCCCTACCCTAGCCTCACTTGAGATGAAAGAAAGAAAAGATACCTGCTTTCAGTGAGGTCTTGCTCTTGTTTGAGGTGAGACAATTCTTTTGACTCTCCGCATCTTGAGGAGTATGTCACAAAGTCTTTTAAAAACTAACCCAGACTATAATCATCTCTGAAATTACAATAGTCAGTCCATGGGCCTCAGAGGTAAAATATATCCAGGGTTCCTAACTGACAGAGGTGGAGTTGATCAGCATGTGCACCTGCCTTCATTGGCTACAACCTCAATGGATACCCTCCTCCCATTAGTCTGCAGTACTTTTGGAACCCACCCAAGTCTTCAACATCCATGAATTCACATTTCAGGCTCTGCATGGAAAGATAAGCAGGGGAATGTCTGCTGTACTTCCACAACCCTTCAGGGTCTTTGGTTTAAGTCATGTGACACAGGCATGAAAAGTCTAAAAAGCTGGACCTCTGGGGGCTTCTCTGATCTCTAGAAAGAATTTCTTCTTTCTATGTCTGATGGGAAAGATAACTAAAACCATTGTTAGCATGTGTAAAGAAGGGTCCATTACACAACCACTAACCTGTTTACCTTTCTAAGGAGTGCTAATTCACTGCTGGTGAGGAGGAAGGGAAGGTGAAAAAGATAGAGAAGGAGGATTACAAGCATGATATTTAAAAAGAAAGTTTGATTGAAGAATTTTAGAGGCTTGGTGATTATAAGTATAAAGCCAGCCTTGGCTACCTAGGAAAACCCTGTATAAAAAATCCCCAAAAGACAGAAAGGAAAATGTAGGGGAGGAGCAGAGGGAGAAGAGAAGAAACAAGCATTATGAATGAACCAGGCATTATGACAGTCACTCTACAAAGGAGATTTTAAGAGCTTCTGTTAATGGGATAAAATGTGACTATTCCCATTATATCTATGAGAAAACTGAGTCTTAGATGGATACATTCTCCAAAACAAGAAAGAAACAGGACTGAGATTATTTCCAGGAAAACTCATTCTCTTGTTCCCATAGCCATCTGATGCACTAATACTCAATTACTTTGGATTCATGACTGCCTGGGACAGTGAAAGCTCATGTTATCTTTCATTTATAGATCTTAACAATTGCAGAAATCAGGCTACTGGCACGAAGGTTCATTATTAATAACCAAACTAGAGGCAATGATTCTGGATCTGGCTTCTTCCCACAACAGGAGACACACCTCTGCTGAGCCACTTCCTTGAGGGTACTAAAGAATAGTGATTGCAGTCATTCTATCACAATTATTCAATAACCTCAACACAGGAGGGGAATGTCAGTCAAACTTACTCTCCTTGAATTACATGTCTGCCCTAGTTACCTTAGCACAGTCCATCCATCTTCTATTCTCCAGGGGCATTCAGGGGACAGCCTCTGGGGAGAGAGGGATGCTCAGTTGATTGACATGGGGCTGTGTGCAGAAAGTAAGGAAAGCTTTTGAGTGGAATTATTGAAGTCTGCCTGCTTTGCTGATGAAGGATCTGAATGAAAATTGCCTTTAAAGAATACTAAAAAGAGGGGGGATAACAATAGATCAAAGCCAGTCCCCCAAAGAGGGAACACTCTATTTATAGCTTTCACATTAATTCAAAACAATCCAATGAGCAGAGCTTTGCCCATGCACACACACACACACACACACACACACACACACACACACACCACAAAACCCAGATGCCTCTCAAGTTGCTATTATTCTAATACAATATCAGTGCCCAAGGCAAGAAGTATTCTGTACTTCACTCGGCAGAGCCTGTCCAAATTTACAATGAAATGGAACTGACACAGCTGATCTTTCTAAAGCTCACTTCCTTTCAGCTGGGGCTTCTCCTTTGGATGCTGAATATAATCCTGGCCAGGCCCCAAACTGATGGAGCTTACTGTGCCATTTCCTGCTAGGCACTGGGATATTGTGTTCCATTAAAGCAGTGAAGCTTCATCTAGGGTGATTTGTCTCCCAGGAGACACTTGGCAGTATTTGGAGTCATTTTGGTTGTCACAATGTGTGTGTGTGGGGGGGGGGGGGCGGGGAGATTGTCTGCTGTCATCTAGTGAGCACAGCTCAGGGATGTTGTAAATATTTTTACAACAGGTCAGGTCCTGGCTTGCAGATAATTATCTATCATAAAAGGTCAAAAATGTGGGGGTTAGCATGCTGAGTTAGAGGACATCAGATTGAGAGCTTCTTCTTGTACTGGAAGGATGAATTCTCCCCCACTTCCTGAAGCTACAGAATGCACTGCCAACAGTATCTTTAACAACTATATGTGGGACAGAGGTACAATATACCCAAGAGAAAAGTTAGCACTGAATAAAGCTATCAAAGGATAGTTAGGCAGACACAGATACAAGATGATGGATGTAATATGTAGTATGATAGAGGTGTGTGAAAGAGATGAGTGGGTTTGCAGCAGGGTTTGCTCATTTTTCTATTCTGTCTTTCAATGCTATTGTTCACTGAAACATAGAATGTAGAAGACGTGCTGTCATTCTGTTGTTGTTTATGACTTCTTTCTTTCTTTCCTTCTTTCTTTATTCTTCTCTCATATATTATATCCCATGTGCAGTTTTCCCTTCTTCCTCTCCTCCAAGTCTCTTTCCTGTTCCTCCCCTCTCCACCAGATCCATTCCTCCTCCTCCTCCTCCTCCTCCTCCTCCTCCTCCTCCTCCTCCTCCTCTTCCTCCTCTTCTCCTTCTTCCTCTTCCCTTTCATCTTCCTCTATCTCCCTTCAAAAAAGAGGCTTACCCGTCATATCAACCGAACACAAATTAACAAGTTACAGTAAGACTAGGCATGTACCCTCATACCATGACCTCACCAGCTAGTTTTACAATACTAGTTGGCTAGTTTTACAACACAAGTGTGAATACTGTTCTGTTGAATGGATCTTAAGTGCAACTAGACAGCTGTTTGATAGCCCTAAGATAAAGAACCTTGCCGGGCAGTGGTGGCACACGCCTTAGATAAAGAACCTTTACTGCACCTTTGGCAACATCTTGCCATTCTAGTCATTGTTGGTGTTCTTAGCTATCCCAACTTGGTAGAACTATTGATTGCTTTTCTCCATTGGCAGTTTACATAGCAGCTTCCAGAATTATATGAGCTAATCCTCAGAAAGGAGGCTTCTAGGTCAGATCCAGCATGATTCCTGTTCTTTTTTTTTTTCTGTATTTCTTCTGCTGTCTATGTTCCTGCCCCGACCCCCCTGCATAGATATACCCATAAAATTTGACACTTAAAATGATGTTTAAGGATAACATTATTACTTAAAGTTTTAAATGAGGCTATAGAGATTTTAAGAAGTCAAATTACATTACCTGATAGCTAGTTAAAACAGGAAAGGTTAACATTAGTACATGATGTCTTCAGCAATAGGGGTTTGCCTTCTGAGATGGTGCCTTTTGAGCATCTAGGAATGTGTTATAACATTCATGATTTTGTTTTCCATAGTGAATCAGAGTATTTTGCATTGAAGTTTCAAGCAGGTGACCAATGGGTAAACTCAGCAAGCAGGTTAATCTTTCATCTGGCCATCCCAGTGTTTAGTAATGAAAGAACAAAGAAAGAAGAGAAGAGGGACGGAAGGAGAGAAGATCTATAAATGTTTATGAATAGAGATCATATCCCTCACCCCACAAACCCCACCCTTACACTCTATTACACATGAAGCATCTTCACCTGGCCCTGAACGCATTTGCAGTGCTGCCTACCTTGCTTAGGTTTGTGCATTGCCTTCTAGATATTTTAGCATTAGAAAAGTTCCTAAAACCACACTATGGCTGCTGTGGCCCACATTAGATACTACACAAAGGGAAACACGAGTGACTAGCTGGCTTGTGATGGGAGATATGGGAAGCCAGCCTAATTGCGTTATGGTCATACTTTAAATGAAGGACAATTAGCTGAATGGTGAAGGTAGAGGAAACCACATGCATCATCTAACTGAGTAGTAATTTCCTGTTAGAGCCATCCAGGGAGCTTTGGAAAACTACCCAGAGATTCTGAATTAATTAGGCATATGTATTTTTAAATGCTCCCAGATGAATTTAGGTGCATCCAAGAATGAGCCCCTAGGATCGAGTCTGTCTTCCTCACTATCAGTAGAGAGAGGGGGAAAAAAAGAATCTAAGAGAAAATGAAAGTTTACTCTAAGTGTATTTTCTATGTGTGTTTTTCTCCTGGCTTTGGAGTCTCTCTAATTAAGACTCCATATGCAGTGGGAAATATAAGAGGGAAACCCAAGAGCTGGAGAGAAGGATCCTTTCCAACTTTTGTTGGCAGAAACACTGCCTGGCAGATCCTGGAGGGAGCCAGGCACTCTTGTGTCTTGTAGCCAAGTAACTGCAGTGAGCTCCCTGGTGCTCACAAACCTCCTGTGCTCCTCGTAAGTGGCTTGGGATGCTGCCTTGACTTGAGGAAACACCCCTTTCTCCTTGCTTTATTTGAGTCCAATATTTTTTTACATCCATAGTATGCAAGACATGGTAGAACTGTGCTTTAGAAGAATGTGAAAATTTCTCATCTTATTGAAAAAATAAAATTCAACCTGTAATCGCAAGTGGAATTAATAGGCAAGGATATATAAATCTTATTGAGAAAAATGATAGTCAGTGATGGATGGTGGGAGATATAGTGGTTGTCCTACTTCCATGCTGGAGACACAGACAGGAGCTGAGCACAGCTGGCTGCTGGCCTCACAACCAAACTGCAGAAGACAATACAGAAGCCATGGATCTCAATCTCAGCTTTGACTTTGGTCATGAAGGCTAATGCCTATAATCTCAGTACTCAGGAGGTTGAGCTAAGAGAATTACCATGAGTTCAAGGCCAGATTAAGATACTTAGTGAATTCCAGACCAATTAGTGTTACAGAATGAGACCCTGTCTATGGAAAACAGAGGGCATCCTGAATGAACATAGCAATGACAAGAATCTCAATGCCTCAGACCCATGAGAATAGCAAAGTATTCCCATATAAGGTTCCTAGAAAAGACAAAGCAAAGCCTTCCTCAGGCTGGATACTGATGATAACATTATGTATAGAAAGTTTCATCTGTAGTTTCCTCTCCAGAATGCCTGTTACACCTACAGGGATCTACCAAATGTGGTTACACACCACCTGCTCATTCTTGCTGGTTGTAACAGACAAGTGAGTGAGTTTCCAGTTCATATGTCTCCATCAAAACACGTAGCCTGCCCAGCCCCAGTGTTTCTGTATGTGTGTCTGTCATTTCTTTGTTAATCGCTGTCATCCTAGTCAGGTCAGTCCCAAAGCTGTGCTGGTCACAGCACCTGTGTCAAAAAAAATCTATCATGCCTCTACCAAATAATGTTTCTCTGATAGATGGTGATTAACACAGAAACACTTAACTGGTCAAGATACAGAGAAAACAGCTCTGTTACCCAGGTTTAGGAAACTTTTCTGAGGAGAGAATGGACACATTGAAAGAACCACAGGCAGTGTATGACTTCAAGGAAACAATGTTTGTGGGGTATAGTGGGACAGTGGCACATAGGAATTCCCATCAGTTGAGACCGCATGTATAAGACCCACACATGCTCACACCAGACAATATATTAGTACAAAGAGGGGAGGTAAGCATAAAGTCCCACTCTTACACAAGGAGCTCTTAGAAGCTGAGAGGTTTCTTTAATGTTGAGGCCCTTGGTCAGTATACAGATCCAAGAGTGTGGGGCAGCACAATTTTTACATCATGGGTCTAAAAACAAAATAGGATACCAAGTTGGGTGGGATGGATCTGGGAGGAGTTAGGAGAGAATGCGAAATTGATCTAAATACATTATATAAAATGTTCAAAGAACTGAAAAAAAAAAAAAAAACAAGAGAAAAATCCAAAACCAAGCTAAATAATACAAGCTGTAAATTCTGAAGACTTAAGCAAGTTCTTGAGCCCACTAGCAAAGGTTGTGTAAGTACACACTTCCAGAGTCAGTTTTGAAGGGGGCACACTACAGTGGGTGCCCAGGAAGGATTAAAGAGATGAATTTACATGGAGGTTCCTGAATGTGCCAGACACTTCCTGTTATTCTCCAGAGTGAGGTTAGTAGTTAAGGCCACATTTTAGGAAGGCAGAAACTGAGGTTCTAAGGCTGGGAAGCTTCCTTTTTTAAAAAAATCACATGGCTGGGAAAAGTCATAGCTGAACTTCTATGTCAGTATTTCTTTTACTCCAGATGGACATATGCGCTTGCAGGCTTCATGCACCTGTTTGTGTTTAGACAGTTAGGACACTGGTTTCCCTGAATTGTGTAGATTTTATGGCTTTCAGCTAAGAAATGATGGTCTCCTTTATTTTTCCTTAAGATATCCCCCCCTTACCCTTGAGAATGTCTGTCAGACCATGTGGCCTTTCTAACCTGTTTCTTTCTTCTCTGTGCAATGCAGGTACTAAAATGATCAAAAATTTATGTCTGACTCAGGTCAGTATTTCTCCTACCCTAGTTCAGGTTAGGACACATGCTTTCTTGATCTAGAAAGTGATAAGAGTATTCCTGTTTCATTTGTGATCCTCATTTGCTTCTCTTTCTCTACTTGCTCTTTCTTCCTTCCTCCCCCACACTCCAGGCTGAGTCTACTTTCTCCAGGATCAGCTCAAAGAGAAAACTGAGAAATTAAAGTCTAAAAATGGATTTACATGATGGATGCTGTCAGATGCTGCATCTGCTATCTCCACATGGCAGGCACCCAAATGCTGCACCGTCGCTCTTAGTGGCATTGGCGAGTTCTTTGGGGGGCAACCTTAGGTCTGATGCCTTGTTTGAGCAACTCAGCTTCCAGTCTTGGGGGTAATACTCACAGCTGTGACTTCTTATGGCAAAAGGATACAGAGTAAATGCAACAAAGGAAGAGACATTTAGGACAAGATGCAGGAGAAGCAGGCTTAAAAGCCAAAGGATCCTTCCCTACATAGTCACACGGGAGGCTATTAGTTTCACAGGAGGCTATTAGTTTCTAGCAACAAATGTGGTACCATGTATGACATGTGGCCAACTTGAGAAACTCAGGAGAGGTGATCAGGGTTTCTCTTGAGGCTAATGTATAGGCAGCTGCATTCTGGTATTTACCAAAATTCCAGATTCCAAAACGGAATATGGTTGTTAAACATCATGTATATTGTTATACACCTGTAACAATTATGTTATATGTATATAAACAGTATATGCATATAAATAATTATATAAATAATTTATACAAGACATCCCACTCTTATCAGTTCCAGGTATGGTGGGAATACTTCACATTCCAAGGCAGTTGCTGAGGGCAGTTCATGGCCAGTCTTGGAAGGCAGCCTTTCAGAGCTTAGCAGTCACTACTGTGCAATGGACTCTCTACACAGAGCCCCACCAATTCAAGACCACACTCATGCTGCACTTCAAGATTCAGACTAAATAAACACAACAGGTCTAACTCCAGGTGAATGCTTTCTGGCAAAACATCTCTTGGAATCCTGAGCCCAGCCAGGCAAGTTGCAGTGTCTACCTTCTGTTGACATCTTCTATTTCTATCTTCCATCCATAGTCACAAATGTTCCGGAACACTCTGTTATGTACTCTAGTTCTATGAGAAGTTCCAGCAGTGTTCTGATACCAGATGTAACATTCTGATTCACCAAATTTAGAGGTATCCCATCATAGCTCCTAAAAAGTTTCCTCCAAACTGTGGTCACCTTATCATCGTGGGGGCAACTAAGTTCCATTTTCTGACTTGGAAGGAAGAGCAATACTCTCCTATGTTCTCTAGGAAAACAAGAATGTTGTAGAAAGAAACCAAGGAAAAATCTTCAGGCTGTTCTTTATACATACCTGGAGGCAAGTGAATAGAAAAGGTACTTGCTAAAGGCTACTGAGAGAATATCATCACTGGAGTGTCATGAGGTTTTAAATTTTCCTTAGAACAGAAGGGAAGAAAAGCAAAATAGACATGGAACAAGACAAGATAATTGCTGATACTGATACTGGTGTTCAGTAGAGGAATGTGATTTCACTAGATTATTCTGCTTTGTATACACATTTAAAATGTTCTCTAATCAAAAAAGTTAACTAGCTAAAAGAAGAAAAATGCTACTAAAAATTGTGAGTTGAATATTCTCCATTTTTTTGATTCCTTTTTTTTCTGTACTTCATTATTGAAAGAATTCATCTTCATCTCTAATTATTTAGAAAAGGGAAATAGAGGGACAGAAAATCTGAACTGTGGTTTTCCTGCCTCTAAAACTCAATTCCCTCTTCCTAGAACCTGAAATCACCCTACAGAGCATGCTCAGAAGTATATGTTCTTCACACCAACACTGCCTAGCTTATTTGATATGAATGACTGTCATTCGTGACTCATAAAATTCTGTTAGGAACCTGTAGGTTTTCCAATTTTTCTTTTCTTTCTTGTTTTCATTTGATCAGTCTCCTAGACAGCTTGGAGTATGCCAGTGTGAGAATTTATGAGATCATTTTAAAAGCCACACATTTCCCGATTTGCATTTTTTGATAGCTGCTGAAGCTTTGGCCTCTGGAAGGGTCAATGCCACAAGAATGTGATCTGTCCCCAGTGCTGGCAGCAGGTTGATGCGTCTGGCATACAAGATGCCAGGTACTTAGTGCTGTCTATCACAAACATGAAAGGACCACCACACATGTCCAAATGAGGCTCCATCTTGTCAAATTTCTCTGCCCTTGTGTAAGTCAGGTCATTTCCCATTCAACCAGAAAACAGCAATGAATTATTGTGCACTTAGTAAATGGAGATATTCACTAGGGATGAGGGATTCACTGGGTACATGCTAATGACCTAGTACTGCTTAAGTTCATGCATCATCCTCTCAACTATGATCTGACAGGAATATGTAATCCCTAAATTGCAGCGGGAGGCTGGGTCTCAGCTAGCATAACATATTTTTCTTTTCTTTTAAGCAGATGTATGACAAGAACCCAGGTGTGGTTTCAGGACTTGAGTGCTTTTTCTGGGTTCCCCTTGTTGCATAGATTTCTATAGTCACTAAAGGGAACAAGAACTCTGTCCAGCACAATGGGGAGTGGGGGAAGAGCAGAAGATCTATCTAGATCTTTAGTGTGGTGGGGGGGGTTCATATCCCCCATCTGAACTCAAATATAAAGGCTGTGTTGTTATTTTAACATTGGCTTCTCTTCCACGAGTTCTTGGTGCTGTGTTTAGTAAGTCATACATTGTAACACTTGCTAGTCACAAACCTTGAGAAGTGGATGACACTACAACCCCTAATTTATCCACGAGGAAACAGACAAAGAAGGAGTAAGAGACTTGTAAAAGGTGATACGGTGTCTGGCCAGTGTGCTTGGCCCTGACATACCTGCAGTCCCCAGATGGGACTGAAGAGATTTCACTCCTGCACTGATTATCACTCAGCTGTCCTTTTCTTGTTTTCCTCCTGTGGGGAGGATGAGCTGGGTAGGTGTAAGGAGTGGGCGACATCCAGCATCAATATGAGTTGTTGATGTGAGCACAGATATACTCGAGACCCCAGTGCCTTAACTCATGAACATAGCAAAGCCTTTGAGGGGTGAGGAGCAGGGAAATGGCAAGCCATTCCCTCTTGGTCTTTATAATTGGGAGTGTACAGAAAGTGTTGACCATAGCTTCCTCCTCTAGGATGACTGTTCCCCTATGAAGACCCCTCTACTGAGCTCAACCATCTGTTTCCTTCTTCAGTTTACACAATGAACTTATACAATAACCCACATTTTAATAAACCCATATCTTAATAAACCCAATTCAGATGTATCAAATAAATGCTCTGAGTTTCATGATTCTTTCTGCATTTGGTGTGTATCCATCAGCACATATATCCTGGCACATCATAACTTTCTGCATGTGTGTCTGTCTTTTCTTTATTCCCTGTTATCCCAGGTAGAGCAGTTCATAAGTCGTGTATACCAGGGCATCTCTGCTTTCTTCTTCTTTTCTTCTTCCCTTCCTCCCATTCATTCTGAACAAGGCCAGCACTGGAAATGTGAACTTTAAGAAGAATGTGGCGAAGTATTTACCTACTGGATATTCTGGCCTATAAAAAAAGAAACTTTATGGGAAGCCACTGTGAAACAAGGACCTGTGTGACTTGGGCACAGAGGGGAAAGGTGAGTATATCACACTTCCTGAATGGAGAAGTATGAGCAAACGCCTGTCCTGGGGCTGGGGAAATAGTACACTAGGTTAAGTGCTTGCTATGCAAACATGAGACCCCCAGTTCTCATTTTTAGTGCTCATTTAAAAGTCTGGGTGTATCATCATGCATTTTTAACCCTAGTGGTTGGAGGAAAGGGAGGAAGAGAACAAAGATCCTGGTGGAGGTTACAGGACAGCCAGCTTCGTCAAGTCAGTGACCTCTGGGTTTAATGAAAATCCCTGTCCCAAAAGATGGAGACCAACAGAGGGAGAAACCAAACATGGTCCTTGGTGTGTGTGTGTGTGTGTGTGTGTGTGTGTGTGTGTGTGTGTGTACAGGGGGGGGGAGGGAGAAAGAGGACAGCTTTCTCCATCTAGGTAGATAGGTACATAGGTAGACAAATAGAAAATAGATGATAGAATAGAATAGGTGATAGATAATAAAATATATATGTAATATATAGAAAGATAGATGATGAGTGCTAGATCATATAAATGGATGCTAGATGATAGATGGATATAGATGATAGAGAGAGATTATGTAGAAATGTGATAGATGATCAATACGTAGAAAGATGATAGACAGACAGATAGATCATAGATAGACAGACAAACAGATAGATAGATGATAGAGAACTGTTCTACACTCTTTTTGTTTCCAGATCAGATAAAAAAAAAAAACTTTGACCTTCTGAAAGATGCTTGTTCTGAGATCGCCCTGGGTGATCTAGCTGAGACACACTCCTACCTGCTGCCTTCCATCCCAGTCACCTTTCTTCTTTCCTCCTGACATGACATGACTGTGGACAAAATTTCAGGATTCATACCTGAAACTTCATCCAAACATGGCAGAGGGAAAATCCTGAATTTCTGAACCACCTTGTACCCACATCTATAGTCTTCTTAGTTGGGGGGGGGGGGTTATTTACTTCATACGAAGATACCTGTGTTTTTCCAGCTTTATAGCAAAACCCTGAATGCCAGGGTCAAAAATAGCCTTTCCTGTTCATCTGTAACAAATGTCACGGCCAGCCTCCAGGGATTGTTCTATTAGGGACAGTATTGCAGCCAATGGAGGCTTCTGTTCCCGTTCAGATGATGACTTTAGATTCCCTTTGTTTTGAATCTGGGGTATTTCTTGTCTCTCTGCCTTTTTAAAATTTCTATAATTGAACTCAGAAAGCAGTCTCCTTGATCCCTAACAAGTAAACAGTTCCTAGAGAGAAAAAAGTTACTGTCTCCAGGCTTTCTCAATCTGTCCTTTGTTCAGAAGGGAAACTATTGCTTTTATTTTGAGAACAGACTGCGGTTTTTAAAAGTTCTTATGTGACTGCTACCCAGATCACCTTGGAACAATGGACCCAACCTTTTTAGAAGTCCCAGAGTGATGTTCCTACTCCTGGCCCCATCAGTGAGCTTGGAGAATAGGCTATGCACTGCTTCCAGAATCTGCTAAGCAACTCTTGAGGCCACTCCACTGAATGGTCATAAGCCTGCAGAACAGGCCCTGCTCCAACAGTCTAGCTGTCAGATAAAATTACATTTCCTAAGCCAACTCTGACTTAAAGGAATAGCTTCATACAACAGAACTAGGGGGGTGTGAACCACTTTTATTGATGCTCATAAGTCTGCTGGCAAGAAAGAGGTGCTCCTCACACTCTAAGGGATCTGCACAGCAGGGTTCTCTAGCTCCTTTGCTAAGTCTCTGTGGGACCTTTAATCCATCCCTGGCCCCTGGCTTTCCAGACTCTGCCATGGCTTTTCCCTGGCTTGGCAGCTACTCTCTTCCCTTGACCCTCAGCCCTTCCTCCTCCAAAAAGATAAGTCTGCTCTGAGTTCTCTGGACATTTCTGTGACCTTGATTCATGGAGGAATAGCAAGCTGTTCCCTTCCCTTAGATGTCACCTTTCTTACAGAAATAAAAATGAAAATTGGCCTTTCTATTTTCTTTAGGGTTGGAGAGATGGCTAAGCAATGGAGGACACGGGTTCTGTTCCCAAGACCCAGGTTTGGCCTTGTTTCCATAGCAGGCACGACCACCTGTCACTCCAGTTCTAGGGGAATGAGATACCCTTTTTCTAGTCTTTTCATGCAGGTGGTGTACCTGTACATACACTCAGACACACATTTGTACTTATAAAATAATGAATGAATCTTTAGAAGGAGCTTCTTCATTTGGTTTGTAGAAAGTTGAGCCTATCAGGAACCCGAGCCAGGCTGCAATCCTCCTCATTCTTTCACACAGCTCCCATGTGAGATGCCAGATTACTTTTTAAACTTGTCACCAGCTTTGCCATCTCTCTGCAGGGCTCCAATTTCCTGGTTCCTGCAGAAACTTCCTGGCATGTCCCATCCCACCTAAGAGGGAAGAAGGACCCTCCCCAAATGAACATAGATATGTGAATTGAGATTAAGAGAGAACCAGAGACAAGGCATCTTTAGATTATGTTCTAATTAGTGTTTCAGCTTGGAGCTTTTTGATGTTTCTGGTAGTGGAAATACTGCTGTCTTGTTTATTTTTTGAACTTTCCATTAGACAATAGACATCTTGGGAGAGCCCTACTGGCAAGAGCATACTCCTGTGTTTACTTTCCTTTTAGGGTTCTGAGTGAGTGGGAAAATACCTTCTATGGACCAGTGTTACACAGGCATTTATCCATGGAGACAGTACATGCTTCTTAGTCAAGGGCTATGCAGTGTTGCTGCACAAGTCCTCCTCTGAACTTGGAACCCATGTCCAGTGCTTAGCAGATAGATGTTCAGGGAATATGGTCCAGGCAGACCTGTACATGAATATCTTACAGTTAATTAATTTTTATTACGTTCTTAAGGACCTAAGAAATGTTAAAACCCAACACTTATAAGATCTTTGGCTATCTTGTTTATAGAACTGGTTGGGATCCTTCTTAGTAGCAGTGTTTATAAATCTCTAACCTCTGTGGACTGAAAGAAGACCCTGAAAGTGGAGTTTTGTGATACAATCACATACTTGACCTTTGTGACCAGACATATATTTGTGTCATGCTCATTATTGGCAAGACAATGGCTGTAACATAGGACCTATACACATTCATAATCCATAGTCTTTCAAGTTTGAGACCAGCAACCTAATAATATACTTTTATAATGGGCAGCCATGGTAAGAGGTAGGAACTGTTACAGTTGAATAAAACTTTACCGGAAATGTCTGACAAGTCAAGTAAATTGTAGGTGATTGCTGTATTAAAAGAATGAGTAAAGAAATGAAGAAATCATTTTATTCTATCTTTGAAAAAAATAGCAAATGCTAGTTGTACAGAATAATGGCTTTTATTCTGACATTTTCATGCATGCATGTGATAATGCACTTTCTCTTACTCGCCCTCCCCATTCCTCCCCACACACATGGAGACTTTGAAATACTGTGTCCCAGAAAGGATGCAGAGAGGAACTAGAGCATCCGTGAGCAGACTCTTTAATCACATTTGACGTTCAGCAGAGTTTCACAAGCAGCCTGAGGTATCATTCCAAAATTCTTCAATTTTATTTCTTTATTTTTGAAGCCCCGTTTGAGAAGCCAAGGTTATAAAATGACAAGACAGAGAGTGGAAAACAGCCTTTCATTCCTTTAGTGAGTGTTCACTGTAGGATTTTTTTTTCAAAGTAAAATGTAAAATGTTCTAATGTTGCTTCTGTAGGTCAGAGTATTATGTGTAGGAGCAGGAAGAGCTTATGTTAGAAGGTCAGGAGCTGCAGAGAGGGCAGGAAACCATAGCTGCATATAAAGCAAGCAATAGAAATGATTCTGTGAGCAGGACCGAGCACGGGATGAAAAAACAAACTCCGAGTGGTTGGACAATTACAAGAGGAAGAGAGGGAGGAAGAGGAGTCCCATTCATTCCACACATGCTAGGAACTTGTTCAGAAGATGAACAATATGTCTGAAAAACCACCACCTGCTGGCCAGCATCACCTCTCTAAGAACCTTTGCCTCTGGCTGAACCCTGACCCAGTCAATGCCCCCTAACCCCTGTAGGTAAATAGCAAATCAAAGGAATTTCTGCTCTGCTCCAAGTTCTATTGAATGCTATTTTATTACAGAAATACAGTGCTGTATGTAACACTAAATTTTGCAACAGAAAATTTTTTCTAAGAGGCATATGAAGAAAATAAAATAATAATTGGGTATTTCTAACTTTTAGTAGTATATTTTATTTACCATGGTATGCCTACGACGTTACCATTACAATTTAAGACTTAGTTAAGACTAAGTTAAGACTTAGAGAAATAATGTTGCATTCTTAGTAGGTTATGAAATACCATGTGAATTGTTCACTCACAACACATTCAACCTAGACAGCCTCATGACAAGCATTGCTGAACCACATGTAGTGAGTAGCTACTTGTGTCACTGGGACTCTAGTCATGCCCTACACTTCCTTGACTTTTGATTTCTTCTTCTGTTAGCTGAGAATCAGACCTAGAAGATATCTCTATTACCTTTGCTGGATTCTGGAGCAACCAGGGTATTGATGGCTGAGACGATCTTACCACAAACAGAGAGGAGAAAAATTGACCCAGGTCTATCAAATGTGGCTGGCGGCTATGGAAAGTAGATCTCTTAGGCCTTGTTGGCTTCACCTCAGTCAACCTCTCACATTCTCAGCATGGTTGAAGATGTTGGTAGAAATGGGACCAACAAAAATGAGTATACCCATACTAATTTAGGCACCAAAAAATTTTGTGCTAAAATTTGTTTCAGAATTTTGAGATTGGTTGCTGCTGCACAGCTACTTCCTCTATCCTGTTTTTTTTCTAATATTGCACACCAAAAAGTGTCCACTGCACTCCCTGACTACAGTTACTTTTGGATTTCTCACTGGTGTAGAACTCACTTCATTAAACTCCCTGCTTTGTGGACTGCTTCCGCCTGCCATCCACCATGTTGCTGATGCCTCTGTTCCTATACAGTCCTCTGCATAGAATCTAGAACCATGGCTGGGAGTATGGAAACTTCTTTATTCTACTCTACAGTTTATGAATCCTTGCTCCTTTCTGCCTAGAATTGCTTTAAAAATTTAGAGCCATATTAATTACTTTTGTGTACTGTGACAATAATGTCTGAGAGAGAAATGGTTTATTTGGATTGCAGGTTTTAAAGAACTCATTCATAGTGGAGAGGGGATGACAGAGCAACTGATATCATAGAGAAGAAACAGAAAGAAAGATGTGAGAAGAAAGAAGAAAGACTGGATTAAGAGTAATCTTCATGGCATACCCCAGAAGACATACTTCTCTCAACTCCACCACCTACATATTCTACAACTTTCCCAAATAACACTACAAGTCCTTTACCCTTGAGTCTATGAGAGATAATTTTTAGAGAAATTCAACTATGGAGACCTGATTTTCAATCCCTAAAATACTAAATTTTTTAGTATTTTAGTGATCCTGTGCTGAGATAGGAGATAACGGCAGGGGAATCTAGAAGCGAGATGATTAGCTAGCCTGAGTACATAGTGATGAGCAGGAGAGGCTGTCTCAAAAATGATAGAAGACTGGAACTGACATCCAGACTGTACTCTGACCTCCATGCATATGTAGCATACAGCACTTGGACACAAGAACATATACATGACTAGATTTTTTTTTTTTTAATTCATTCATGTCAGATGGTTGATCCTAGCACACTGCTCTCTGTCTGTCACAAGCTTCTTTTTTCTCCAAAGAGAGTTCAAAATTCCAGCATTTTGAGTAATCCAGTCTTTAGTGTTTCCTTATCATTTTGGCACCCATGTGTACATTCCAATATAACATAGATTAATTTTTGCCTTTTAAAGCATCTACCTATCTTTACCTATATTATTTATATTGTTAGCGAGTATCTGCCCGGCTCATTACCTGCTGTGTGACTTAGGGGTGTGGTTACCTGTTTCTGTTCTGCTCCATTCTCTTACTTTGTAGGGTGACCTTCACATTTATTCCTTTCTGAATACTTGCTCTGATTGCAGTAGCTTCTGTCTCCAAGTCCTTACATCCACCGAGGCACACCTCTCATCCTGGCTGATACTTTGTGAATTTTTACTATGACCAGATTTTAACATGTACAAATTTGGGAGAGGAGCTTAATGCTTCACTTAACCTTTCCTCCCTTCTGAACTTTTGCCAAGTCTATGGCACCTATAATCCCCAAATAGCCATCCCTCAGTCAGACCAGTCTCAGAGATCTTATGTTTTCATTAACAGAATTTTTCTCCAAGTCTAAAAACTCTAAGAACTTAATCTAACATCACCATCAAGTCATCCCTAGAATAAAAAGATTTCCTTATCTGAGCTTTAAAAAAAAACCAAACTCTTAACTTGTTTGAATCAAGATCAAAATAAGAATAATGCATTCAGTGCATGAATGCAACTAGGTTGTATTTCTCTTGGATCGTTTAAATCTATTAATTTCTACTCAATATCCTATTCTCATTCTGTGACTAGCTCTTTTTTCTTTTCTCATTCTTTGTAGCTCATAATTTTAACTTTTCTTCATTTTCCCAAAGTATTTGCTTAAAATTAAATTGTTTAAAAATATGTAAGACACATCACTATGCGTATTAAAGGATATGATGTTTGATCCCAAATGCATTCCTTAACAACTACCTCCCAGGAGTTCCACCATGGTGAAGTCCTGAAAGCTTCTGCTGTTCTTCACTTGTATGATATGTTGTCCTACCACTCTGTCGAGTTCTTGCTGGGCAGAAGACATAACTTGGTATGATCCCACTGGCCCTAATTTTGCTTTTGTTTCTGATGCTTTGGGAATCCTATCTAGAACTCCTTATCTATGTCCTGAACCACCACTCTCTTTCCTTCAAGTAATTCTAAAAGGTCATGTCTTCCATTTAGATTTATAAACTGTTTGAGTTGATTTTTCTAACAGCCTAGCTTCTCTCTTCTGCATGTGGAGATCCAATTTGCCCAGTGCCATTTATTGAACAGAGTCTTCCTTCTGTGGTGAGTGTTCTTAGGACCTTCTTACAGAAGCCAATTTTCCAATCTCTAGACTTCCTTGGAGTTTGGATTTTTATATTTAACACATTCAGTTTTGTGCATTAGCTTCAAGTGAGAAATTGGATTCAGAGTATTATTTTTCAGATTTCCTTGATTCTTGTCAAGAACTCCTCTGTAGTTGTATTTTGCACTTCTATGATCAAGGCCGAGTTATGTGAGAAGGCAGCAGCTAGTGATAATCACTGTCAAGAACAACACATCCTCTGACAGAAAATCTATCATTTTAAATGGCCACTTCTAATCCTGCCATTTATCCATTTATGTTCTCAAATAGATCCTTTGAGAAACTTCCTTTACAACCATTGAGTTCTTTGAAGAAAGTGTGTATAGAAAAGAATATTTCTTCTTCTTCTTTTTCTTCTTCTTCTTCTTCTTCTTCTTCTTCTTCTTCTTATTATTATTATTATTATTATTATTATTATTATTCAATATTGTAATTATTTTAGCTTAGGAAATAAATGTGAGAGCTCTATAACACCTTCCAAAGGGCAGTAAAGAGCTTCTAATTTTTGCTTGTAGTAACTGTTCCATTTAAATAGCAACCCTTGATGGGCTCATGTATTGAATGTTTGCCCCTCACCTGGTATTATCAGTTGGGGAGGCTGCAGAGACTTTGGAAGACTATCTAGAGGAAGGTCTCACTGAAAGAGAGTCCTTCACTGTTCTCTGTCTGTCTGTCTGTCTGTCTGTCCATCTATTTATATCTCCTTCCCTCCCTCTCTCTCCCTTCCATGTCTCTTATCTCCTAATATTTCACTCTTTCCCTCCTTCCTTCTCTTTGCCTCATTGTTTTTTTCCTCTCTCTCCCCCCTTGCTTCTTTTCCTCATTCCATCCCTCTTCTTCCTGTCCACTATTAGGGAAGAAATCTCTTCTGCTGCATACTTTTGCCATGAGAATCTTTTACACAAAGCACTTAGAGATGACCAAACATGGACTGGACCCTCCAAAAACATAAACCTCAGTAAGTTCTTCTGCCTTCTTTTCCTTAGTTTGCTCACAGATTTAGTCACAGCAAAGCAAAAACAGCACATAACCTCACAGAGGAAACAATATTTATAGTGTTTTAATTTATTCTGGATATTTTTTGATTCCTAGAATATCTGATCTTTGACTAGTAGGAGTCTCTTAAATTGACTTTTAAGCTGTGACTTTCAATTTAGATGTAGTGAACCTTGCAGTTCATTTGATTTCTGTCCTGACAGAATATTATTTTGTCACATCATGTATAAATATTTCAAAGAAACTCAGGTTCTTTTTTCAAGTGGAAGACCAAAATCTAAGGTAAATATGATTATTGGCATGAACCTTTTTATTGTTTTTAGTGAACAAATGCAGACGATAAAGAAACATGGTCAAGCAGTCAAGTAGATGCTCAATGGGTCATCATTAGGATGGTCCAGCTTTCCTCAGCATCTTTAAACTTTCAATCTCTTCTTCTTTTCTATCATGAAAACTCTAGAACTTCTGGTAACATTGACACACTTATTCATTTACTTTTATATATAGTTCATATACTAAAGAGTCAGAATAACAATAGACATTATAGTCATGCCATCAGACATGATTATTAAAATCTATTTAAAAGTTTTTGAAGCTCATTATTTCCTTAGGATAGACTCTAGTAATGATGTTTTTAGTAAATTACTTTCTTAAAGATAATCAAAGTATTCCCTTTAATGTAGTAATACCATTGAGTGAGTAGAACATTTAGACCAATTATTTATTTTATTTTATTTTATTTTATTTTGATTTGTAATGACTTTTAAAACTGAGGGAACTCTAAAAGGGCCTCAATATCAGATAATAAGATAGAGCATATCCAGATTTTTAATACAAGGTGAACAAACATGTAAATAAATTTCTTTCATTTTCATGGATGTACCACAGCTTTTTTTTTTTTTTTTTTTTTTTTTTTTTTTAACCATTAATCTTTTAAAGGGTACCTGGGTTATTCTAGCTTGGTTGGAGCTTTAGCAAACTTTTTATGTATTCATGTTCAGGTGTGTGTGTGTGTGTGTGTGTGTGTGTGTGTGTGTGTGTGTGTGTGTTATGATATTTATTCATAATTGTTGAGTATTATACTAATGCATGTATATTTTTAAAATTATTTTTTGATATTATGATGTAATTGCATCACTTCCCCATTCCATTTATTTCCTTCCAAGTCACCTTGCTCTCTTTCAAATTCATGGCCTTCTTTTTTATTAATTGTTGCTACATGCATATATATATTGCATGCATACAGACATACATATTCCTAAATACGTAAATACAACCTGTTCAGCCTGTTTTATGTTGCTTGTTTGTGTATGTTTAAAATGCCGAGCATTTGGTATTGGATACCATATTGGTGTGTTCTTCCCTGCAGAAGATTATTTCTCTCACTCTCAGCTGTCTTTAGTTGCCTGCAGTTCTTTGTGTAGGGTTCATGCCTGCTGGGCTTCCTTCCCAACCTGCATGTACTTTAGTTAGTCTATTGATGTAGAAATTTTGTTTGAAGTAGTTGTAACATTTCACATCCCTGTGAGTAGCAAATGTATAAAGTTGTATTTTTTCTGTGTATGTTTTATCATTTACTGTTATTATCTTTGTCTTGAGACAAGGGCATCATGATATAGCCATGGCTGGCCTTGAACTCAGACCCACCTGCCTCTGCCTCCCAAGTGCTTGGGATAAAAAAATGTGACTAGTTTTAGCTTAATGTTGTTCATTCATAATAGTATAAAGTAGTATTATATATTATTAGGATCAATAATGTTGAACACTTTCATATATTGATTGGATACTTTCAAATATTCCTTTATAAAATAATTTCAAATTTGTTGTCAATTATTTATTAGAATGTGGCTTTACTTTTAGGTCACTAAATTTCTATGTAATTTCCATGTTAAATGTACCTGTCCTCACTTTTCAATCTATTGAATTGAATTCAATCACTGTATACGATCTATTGGCAATGCCAACAGTTTGGGAATTACCTTACTTTTTATTTTAACTTTTAAAATTTTAGACTGATAAATGTGTTGTGTGTATGTATGTTTGTACACTATAAGTGTGCCTGATACCTACAGAAGACCAGAAGAAAAAGTCAGATTTCCGGGAACTATACCTAAAGTCAGTAGTGAGCCATCAGGTAGGTGCCAAGTGTTGAACCCAGGTTCTCTGAAAGTGCTTTTAACAATGGAGCCATCCCTTTAGTACCTTCCATTTTGCTGATAGAATCTTTAGATGAATTCTCACTTATGTGAGATGTAACATCAATTTTGTTTTAAGTTTAGTACATTTTACATAGTTTCTTTAAAAATCTTTACTTACCTAAAGTTCTAAAGGTGGTCCCCAATTTCATGTATGTCTCTGTATGTGTATATGGTATATATGTATATGGTATATATGTACATATATGTGTGTGCATATATACATGCATATATACATACATATATATGTATACACACATGTATATATGTATATGTGTATACATGTATGTATGCTATATATGAACACACATACACACATGTGCAGAGGACCTGGTGAAGGCCCATGTATACACTGTTCTTACTGCTTCTCTTTCTGTGAGTTCATACCTACCTTGCTTAATTGATTCATGGGGCTGTGTTCTCCTGGTGTCTCTACTCTTCACCCAACTCCTAGGATCTTTCTGCCTCTTCAAACCTCTGTTTCCTGAGCTCTGAGGAGAGGAAGGAGAAAGAGACCTCCAACTCAGACTCCTTCTGCATAATAACTGGCTGTAAATCTTTGCACCTATTCCTATCTGCTGCTGAAGGAAGCCTCTCTGATAATAACTGGTTAATTAGGTATTGATCTATGAGTATAAGCAAATATCACTAGGAATCATTTTATTGCTTTTGGTTTGTTTGTTTTGTTTTTTGTCTGTTGTTATTCTTATTTTGTTTTTATCAGTAGTGTTTAATTTTACAGTAGGTCTCTGGGCTATCTAGTCTCTGGTTCTTGGCTGCTAAAGCAATGTCGGGTATGGGTGCCTTTTCGTGGAGTCAACCTTAAGTCAAATCAGACATTTGATTTGTGCCACCATTGTTGCAGCACAGTTTTCAAACTGAGCAGATTAAGGGTCAAACGTTTTGTGACTAGGTTGGTGTCTATTTCTCTTTCAGTAAGTACCTTCCTGCACCAAAGAGACAAGAACACAGAGGTGAAGGCTCTGTGTAGGCACCAGGTAGACATCTCCACATTTAAAGAGCTGTATGGATACTGTCCTTGGCAATAAGCCCCAATATCTATTTGGGAGGAGCAACCCTCTATCCTAGCATCAGTCAGGGGTGTTTGGGGATCTCAATGGGACTCCCTCAACCAACAACTCAATAAAATACACTGTAATTATACCACTGGGAGTCCTCTGGCTACTCAAATGGCCAATTCAGACTCCATTTTCTCCATCACCAGGTGTCCTCACTAGGATTCCAAGAAGTTTCCACTATACAAAGTTTCCACAGTTTCCCAAATGCCCCCCAATTACTGCTGTTTCTGTCTACACTTCATCCATTCCATCTTCCTCCCCCAACACACCCAATCTCTCCTTGTCCCAGTACACCCTTAAAACCTACTCTATCTCCTCTTCCCAGGGAGATCCATGCATTCCCCCTGTAGACCTCTCCTCTTTACCAAGCCTTTCTGGGTATATGAATTGTAGCTTGGTTATCATATTCCTAACAGCTAATATCCACTTTTAAGCGAATACATACCATATTTGTTTTTCTGATTCTGGGTAATATACAAAATGAATCTTATTTTCTAGTTCCATTTGTTTGTGGAGTTCATGATGTCATTTTTTAAACATCTGAATAATATTCCACTGTCTAAATGTACCATATTTCATTTATCTATTCTTCTGTTAAGTGACATCTCACTTGTTTCTAGTTTCTGACTATTCTAAATAAAGCTGCAATGAATGTGGTTGAGCAAGTGTCCTATTGATAGGATGGAGTGTCCTTGGGTATGTGCCCAGGAGTGATATAGCTGGAGAATGAGGCAGATTGATTCCCAGTTTTTTGAGGAACCACCATAGTGGTTTCTATGATGAATGAACAAGTTTGCATTCCTACTTGCAATGGAGGAGCATTCCTCTTGTTCTACATTCTCACCAGCATGAGCTGTCAATTGTGTTATTTATCTTAGCATTCTGGAATAAGATAGAATCTCACGGTAGTTTTGATTTGCATTTCCCTGAAGGCTAAGGATACTGAACACTTCTTTAAATAATTCTCAGCCACTTGAGGATATTGAGAACTCTCTGTTTAGGTCTTTACTCTAGTTCATAATTGGGTTATTTGTTTGGTGGGTTTCTGGTTTCTTGAGTTTTTTACATATCTTCAGCCCTCTGTTTTACATGGAGGTGGTGAAAATCTCTTCTGTTTTTTGTCTTATTGACAGGCTTCTTTGCTTTATAGAAGTTTTCAGTTTCATGAGATCCCATTTAGCAATTATTAATCTTTGTGTCTGTGGATTTGGTGTTCTGTTCAGGAAACTGTCTTCTGTGCTAGTGTGTTCAAGAATATTCCCCATTTTCTCTTCTATTACATTCAATGTATTTGGTTTTATGCTGAGGTTCTTGATTCACTTGGATTTGAGTTTTGTGCAAGGTGATAAATATGGATCTATTTACATTATTTACCTACAAACATCCAGTTAGACCAGAACCATTTGGTGAAATTGCTATTTTTTTTCCAGTAATTTTCTGGCTTCTTTATAAATTATCAGGTGTCCATGTTTTTGGAGTTTATGTATGGGTCTTCAGTTTGATTCAATTGATCAATGTATCTGTTTTTATGCCAACATCATGATGTTTTTATTACTATATCTCTGTAGTACAACTTGAAATTAGGGATCATGATACCTCCAACAGTTATTTTCATGTTCAGGAGTGTTTTAGCTATCCTAGGTTGTTGTTGTTGTTGATACGAAGTTAAAAATTGTCATTTCAACATCTGTATCGAATTGCTTTAGAATTTTGATGGGGATTGCATTGAGTCTTTAGAAAACTTTTTAGGTTGGTTATTTTAACTATGCTAATTTTGCTGATCCATGAGTATAGGAGGTCTTTCCATCTTCTGATATTTTCTTCATGTTTTTCCTTTTAATACTTAATGTTTTTATCATACAAGTTTTTTACATGATTGGTTAGCATTACTCCAAGAATTATTTGAGGCTTTTTTTTGAAAGGTATTATTTCCTTGATGTCTTTCTCAGTCCAATTTTCATTTGCATATGGGAAAGCTATTGATTCTTTTGAATTAATTTTTTCTTCAGCCACTTCACTGAAAGTGTTTATAAGCTTTAGGAGTTCCCTGATGAAATTTTTGGGATCATTTATGTACCATGTGATATGATGTGCAAATAAAGACACTTTGACTTCTTCATTTCCAATTTGTATCCCCCTGATCTCTATTAGTTGTCTTATGACCCTAGCTACAGCCTATGGAGGAAGTGAAGAATACAAGGGATCTTTTTGTTCCATGGATTTAAGTAAATTTAATATAAATAAGATTAATGTGTGGTGAGAAGTCTATATCTTAGGAGGTAATAAGCCCTGTGTGTGTATGCAGGGAGATGTATTATGTATTATTGTTATTTTCCCATGTGGAAATGGTGTCACATAGGAAATGAAACTTCTAAATGTCTAGGTTTATTCACTAAGAATAGTGATGCTCTTACCCTTGACCAGAGAAACCTCTGTTTGCTTTGAGAGACAGTTAATGCAGTGACTTATACTCTGATCAAATACTGAGAAAAGGTAACACTGAGTGCTCAGCCTCAAGAAAAGATTGGAATCACCCACTCAAAGAATATAAACAATATAGGGTGGGGAAAAGTGCTAGGAAATGCTGTCTTCTGAAAACAGCATGACCATTGCATTCATGGACTCACTATGAATGCTTACCTGTAGACCTACACAAGGTAGAACAATCCTACCTAAACTGAGTGGAATATACACAGGTACATGAACAGAGATTAGACACCTGCCAGAAAGCCGATTAGGCTGCCCACAGATCTTCTCAGCTTTCTCCATTCACCCAGACCCAATCCCTACATCTTGCCCCCCCCAGCACCAAACTTAAAAGTCCAAGCATTTCATAATATATACATTGCATCTTCAAAATATCTAATGAAAGATTATTAAATAACAGAAACAAATAATAAATATAGCCCTGGGCTTACTACAAGGGAGGGAAATCTTTTCTAAATATCTCAGTAACCCAAGTTCATCCTGCAGCTACCTGTCTTCATAAGAATGAAAAGGAAATAGTTCATTTTCCTTCAGAATCTTCATTGATTGAATTGAAGAGGTTTTGTTCTGTAAATAGACACACTTTCTTGGATAATTTATGTGTAAGAAGCCTCTAATAGTTGACAACATGTACTGTGTTTATAGAGCTACGTAAATAATTTTCAGATGAAAAATATAAATGTTCATGCATCACTTTGGAGTCCTAGAACAAAGCCAGAGAAGACTATATAATTAAACCATAAAAGATTAATGTGTGTTCTTAGACTTAGTCATTTTTTTCTAATTAAATTGAAATGCATAATTCTTAAACTTCAGCCAGAATTACACAGTGAAAATGGAACACTTGTGACCATAAATTCACAGCTACTTTGAGATTTTTTCCAGAACAATCCATTTGAGCTTCTCAGACTGTGACAGAGGGTGTACAATCCGCCAGCGTGGATTCTACCCAGACCAGTCAGCAGAATTGTAAGCAGCTCTATTTCATGTTCCCTGGTATTCCCTGCACCTTACTACTGAAGCCCAGACTTACTTAAGAATTTATTACCCTGGACACTCTTTGCATTTCTATCAGGATTCGCTGAGACTCCAGGAAGCAGCATGCTCCTGTCCCTTGGCATTGGAAAAAGACAGTTACAAAGGACATGTCTAACAACCTTCTTCACGTTCATAAACAAGAGTCAGCAACGGCTGATTCCTGTTGTTTTAGGAGGAATAAGTCATTTGACTAAGACAGAACTGGGGACTCTTTGTTAGTGGGGAAGAGCTTACAGTGCTTCTGTTTCAGTGTCAGAAATTCCCTTTGGTGTAATTGCCTAGGGCATTACTGTCTCTGGGAAAGAGTGTGTCTTCTGATTGGCAAGTGTGGGTACAGAGTGAGCATGAGTTCACTCTCATTTGTAGCCCTGCCTCTGGCACAGCTGACTAGCTTCTTTCTGTAAGATGGCCTGCACTTTGGAAGAAATTTTTTGATTCATACATGAAAATGTTAGCAAATTAACCTGCCCAACTTAACTCACATATTTTAATGGTCATTTATGTTTGTCATTCAACTGGGTCAATATCTACCATGGAATGGAAACATTTGTCATTTGAAAACACTGGAAACTTTGATCTAGGAGTTTAGAATTTCTAGATTTAGTGTGGCCAGTCTCTCTTTTGTAAGGACATCTACTACCTTGAATATAGCTGACTATTGAACAGCTAGAAAAAGAGAGTCAACTCATACCTTTTGTGGTCTGAGATTTTAGTATTATCATGCTTGTATTCTGAAGGACTTCTAATTTGCATGCAATTTAAGTATTGAACTAAATTATATTACCTCAATATAATTTTATTATATAGTAATCATTAATAACTTCTATTAATAAGGCTACTATACAACATCAAATCTTACCACTTTTACTAAGGTTTATTTTCATATACTCCTATATTTTGAGGCATCTTGTATGACTAATTCTATATATAGCTTCATTAATACCTATGAAAAACACAGTACTTCATGCTGGATAGATATCCCAATATCACTGTCTCATTGATGAAAAAATACACTGAGAGGAGGGGAAATAGTCTTCTCCAGGGAAGAGCACACCAATTGGTTATCTGATACTAAATGCTCAACCCTGAACACATACATACAAGTAACATTATAGACTGAGCCGATTATATTTAGGAATATATATAGTATAAACATATGTGTATAACAAGTAAAGAAAAAGAGATTATCAATTTTAGAGATAGTGATAAGGCGTATAAGGGAGAGATTGAAGGAAAGAAAATGAAAGTGATGTAATAATTTTATAATTAGAAATTTTAAAAAAATTAAAAGGGACAAAAATATGAATACAAGCAGTAATAGCCAGAAGCAAAGAGTAAGAAATAGCACCTCTTTGACCATGGGGTTGTCATGTATAGACTAATATTTTAGAAAGAATGAATAACCTTGAACTTGAGTGTTTTCAGCAATACTGTGGGATTGTTTTAGAAATTTTTCAAGAGCTAAACAGGTATGCCAGTATTAGTAAGATCCAATGAAGTTTGATTAAGTTCAAGACAACCTTCCATTAAAGGTGCCATTGACTCAACAAACAGATTATGATATTGAAAATACATGGTTTGTTAGATATGATTAGTAAACCTATAATCCCAGAATGTGGAAAGGGAGGCTGGAGGATCAGGCCAGCCTCACCTAACTAGTGAGTTCAAAGTCATCCTGAATTACATAGCAAGAGATGACTTAGAAAATAAAACAAAATAGAAAATACTAGAAAGAAGAGAGATTTTTAAAAAAATGTATAAAGGCCAAGAACGTCATCCAAAAAGAGGCAATCTGACAATATGGTGGCATGACTTGGGCTCTAATACTGATTTAGCAGAAAGAAGGACATAACATATAATGAATAGTAAGGGGTATGAGAGAAACCCTTGGCCATGCTTGCAGGAGCTCTTCTGGCAGGAAGTAAATGGTAAACTTCAAAAACATTGAACAGGAAATTCCTGTTCTCAACAGAAACCTGAGCACAGACTTCAAGAGACCTTTCCTAGCTTAAACTCTACAATGATTTGGTTTGTATTGTTTTACCTTGTTTTTATTTTTTCTGTTGTTGATATTGAACCCAGGGCTTCTCACTTGCTAGACAAGTGAATTATTACAGAGCTACACCTCCCGAGCTCTGAAGTTTGTGATTATTTTGCAAGAAAGTACATTTATGTTATTTTGCATGCACTAGTGAAAATATCTGGCTAGCCAACATAGATGAGACCACTGGGTGTTCACACTCTCCTCCATTGAACAATGTAATTACCAATTCTTGTTTCCACGTTTTCTGATTCCAGGAACAAATAAACATAAACAGGGACCACCCTGCAAACTCATAGCCCTGAACTGTAGAATCGCTACTCCTTTCCAAAGATTGCAATTATGATTCATTTCTCTTGAATAATCCATAGAGAATATTTCATTACCTTAAATATATATTAAATATATATATATATATATATATATATATATATATACACATATATATATAACAAATGTTGTACAGTTCAGAAACATAACAAATCAAAAAAGTTTAATTGATACATGCATTTTCATAAAACTTATCAAATGGACCATAACAGTACAGGTGAAGTTTTCCATTTTCTTTTTAAAAGATTAATTAATTAATTAATTATTTTTATAGTTTTATATGCATGTATAAGCTCCTGCATGAGCTGTGTAAAATGTGTGTGTGTGTGTGTATGTGTGTATGAGAGAGAGAGAGAGAGAGAGAGAGAGAGAGAGAGAGAGAGAGAGAGAGAGAGAGAGAGAGAGAGAGAGAGAGTCAGAGTCATTGGAAGCCAGAAAAGGGCATCAGATCCCTTATATTTAAAATTATAGTGGTTGTAATCCATCCTCTGGGTGCTGAAAACCAAATCCTGGTACTTTGAAAGAACAACAAGTGTTCTTAATCAGTGAACCATCTCTCCAGACCAAAACTCCAGTTTTTTGTTTCTTTTCTGTAAAATATTGTACTCCTCCTTGAACCCACCTGCATAGTGAAAACTACAAGGAAATACATTCCAGAAACCTTCGTTGTTCTTCTTTGGCATATGTCTATAAAATTTTTGCCAATGTATTTTGCATAATACTGAATTCTGGTTTATAGGCAATGAATGAAATGAGATACCCAACAGAGTGCTGGCTACCAGAAGTTAAGTCCCCAAAGAGAATAAATTTCATAGAAGAACATTAGGTCTCTAAATGACTCTGTGAAGGACTTTCTTCTCTAAGGTCACTGAACTGGAATGTGAATTAAAACTTACCTTAGTTTTGAGTTTGTCTACTCTGATTAATTCAACAAAGGCTATTTCCATGCCATATTTATTCCACTTAAGGAAGAATGCCCAATAGATGGGTAGGCTGTTTATTTTTTGATTCAATACAAATGGTATAAAATTACACATGTTTGGTAGCATATTTTTAAGTCATCATTGCTTAAGTGAGCCATTGCTGCTCTCTTCAGTTGATATTTACTCCTCTAGAGTCCTTTGTTGGAGGGACATTACATAATTTTGAATCTGTTTTCCTCTTGTTGGCTATCAAAGGAGTTTCAGATTCTGTGCTAAAACAAACAAGGCTGTTTTCAGCATTTTCACTCCAATTTCCTTGTTTGTGTCTATATAAAAAGGATATATGTACAGCATCCTAGTCATGACAAAAAAAATACATCAGTTCTACAATCTCTGGCTCTTAGTCTTTCCATTTTCTTTCCTTTTGTATAATCCTAGTTCTCTCTCTCTCTCTCTCTCTCTCTCTCTCTCTCTCTCTCTCTGTGTGTGTGTGTGTGTGTGTATGTGTATATATATATATGTCCTGGTTGTGATATAGACATTCCATATGAAGCTGAACACTCCACTGTCAGCTCCTTACAGGCAGGTCCAGGTGAGAGAGGAGAGATCTCAGTCCAGCCGGGTCTCTCAGGGGCTGAGTGGGATGGTGAGTGTCTACAGCCCAAAGAAACACACCAGGCAAAGAGTCTTGTCAATCTCTTGTTTATATAAACTTGGAGCATAGGGAGGGGTAGTTTTGGTGGGGTGAGATGACATGGGGGTTGATGGTATGGGGTGACTGACAGGGCCAATTGTAAAGCTCTATATCAGCAACAGCTGAGCAGAGGCAGGGCCAAAAAGGTCCTGTTGAGTCACCCCAGTATGGAAGTGACTAAGACAGGTCTCTAACTCAAGCCAGGCTTAGGCAATCCAACAAGTCCTCAGAAACTTGAGCCAGGCTCGGGTTTGTCTACGAAGCCCAATCCAGGGCTGAAATGGGGCCCAACAATCCACTGTCTCTTATTGTAGGTGCTTTGAACAGTTGTGAGTCTCTATAATTGCTATCTACTGCAAGGAGAAGTTTCTCCAGTGAATGTTGTTATGAACTGTAGGGATCTATGGGTATAAGATCAGTATTTAGGGGGCAGTTTAATACCATGTCCAGTTATTAGAATAATAGTAATGGGTTATATCGCCTTAGAGCCTGAACAAGATAGAGTCAGCCAAAATTTCAGTATGGATCAGAGAGAATCTGATCAAGATAAGCTGAAGAGCTACTGTCAGTTGAGGCTACTGGTGAAGGGATCATCATTTTCTTAGGATATAGCTCCTGATGGGGGTGGCCATGTTCCAAAGGATGTCTCTACAACCATTACCATACAAGGGCACTAGGTGGATTCTGAGTTTAAAAGGGAGTACAGAAAGCTGCAAAGGATAAGTGGCATAAGGGAAGATAGAATGGAAAGAATAGAGGTAGGTTTACTAAAAACGTATTATATTCATGTACAAGCTTCTCAAACAATAAATAAAATGTAAAGCATATTACTTATCTATCCCCAAAACAAACATAAACCTAAGATTCATAGTGAACTTCTTTTGGGCTTGAGACCAGCACAAGGGTCAGGCTTTGCGACCAGTGACCATTCAGCTCAAAGATGTGTCAGTTTGCATTGTGGTCTGAGGTCAGCCTCTAATGGTCTAACCTGGGCTTTTCACATATCCAAGATACTTTCTCAGGGTATCTAGCATTTAGAGGGTCTAAGATGGCTAAGATGGTTCATATAAGCACAGCAGCCTGGCTTGTGCTTAAGAGGCCAGGATCCAAGAACAGCAAGTTCAGAAACTGTAATAATTCTTGGGCCCCAAACCTAAGAACTGGCACACAGCTACTTCTATTGCACTTTCTAAGTATATGATCCATGAGAAAAGTATGACATCAAGTGACATGTACCTGTAAAAGCATCTTTATGGTCCAAAGGTCTTAGACAAGCTAAGCAAGCAATGGAAGCAGCCCAGGTTGAACAAAACCACCGTCTGGGTAAAATCACAAGTACACTGAAAACTGAGCAACATAGTACAGTCTGCTGAAGGGAATTAGTGCCTACACACACTAGATGTAGTCTGCTTTTTAGAATGCTGACCCTACAGGGACAAGGACAATGCATGTCAGAAAATCAATAATGCTACTGCTTATATCAACTAAGTTATAAACTCTTCTTCTGCAGTAGACAGTTTCGGAGTCACTGTGCAGAAATATATATGATCTTGGTGAATCCCACTACCACTTTCTAGTGGGTTTCCCCAAGTGCTACCACTAAATCCCTGGCAATTACTCTTTCCATCCACTGACCACTGGCCCATTTCCTTTTCCTCTTCCCTCCCCACCTCACTTTTTGACTTCCTCCCCTCCTTTTGCTCCCTCTTCCAATAAATGTCAGTAACTCTTTGTTTCATATACCTTCTTCAGGTATTTTCTCTGGTCTCTTGGCAAGCTCTCCTACCTCATTAGAATAGCTAGGATGTGGATACTACACACACTACACTTGACACGACCATCCCAGAGTCTGGAACAAATGACTCAGTGACTAATAGCACTAGTTGCTCATCCAGAGGACTTGAGTTTGATTCCCAGGACTCAAATGGCAGCTCATATAACTACCCCCTTTTCTATCATCCATAGTCACCAGGCACATATGTGATGGAAAGCTATACAAGCAGGTCAAACATTCACACACATACAAATAAATAAACAAGCAAAACCAAAAAGCTTCCAGCATCAGAATTTCCAAGGCAAAAAAAATTAATAATGTCTACCCATTATTTAGTAGTCTCTCACACTGAGGATGTGAAATCTAGCTTAGAGAATATGTTTAATTTCACTGAATATTGTAGAATCGCTTTCTGAAAGTAATTGTGTATGTAATATATAGTCTAGTGATTGATGGTGTTATCCATATTTTTGTTTGAATGTTAAAAATTAATGAAACTAATGCATAGTATAATTTGAAACAAGTTTAGAAAATGAACATACCCAATAATCATTTCCTACTCATAGTAGGGACCCAGAGAAGTCCAGATCTGACATCTCCCAGTGAGGATGCAACAGTATTCAGTCAATGTAGTTTTGGTGGAGTCCCAGAAGACAGTAAAATAAATAATATAATATGCAAAATTGGCAAAACAATTACCCTAAAATCAATAAGAATTGAGAGGTTTTTCAGACCATACAAATCAAACCTATCTTGACACAGTAACTGTATATTCTAGGGATTCAGCATCCCTGACATGAAACTCTGAAATTCTCCAAGATTAAAATTTTGTGGGCACTGGCACAACACACAAAACATTTCACGTTTTGGATTCCTGGAATTATGGTTTAAAATGTTCAGCAAGTAAAATGTATGCAAATATTTCAAAACCTGAAAAACTGCAACATCTGTAATAGTTCTCGTTTCAACTATTTTTTGGATAAGGGTGAATAGTCCTCTATTGGTATTCTCTTTGTTATGTTTTTGATCAGTGGCTCATTACTGTATTCAATATAGAATGTAAAATGAAGAAAAGACTATATTTCTACATTAAGAAAAATTCATCTTAGAGTGGTCCATATGTTTGGGTAGTTAGCTTTACTATGGACATACATCTCTTCATAAGACAGTGAAACATCTGGATCTTTCCTGGACTGATGCAACCATTATCTTCCGTCTCTCTTTCTGACCCAGTCTGTCCAGCTACAAACTCTTGAGTGTGTGTTTTTTATATGTACCCCTTCTAAAAGCTGTCTCCTTTCTACTCTGGTGGCTTTTCCTCCCTCATGGGTGTTTGAAAGAAGGAAACAGCATTTTCTCACAATGGACACTGCTTTTTCTGGAAGCCATCTTGACTATGCCTCAAGAAGCCTATTTTTAATTTTCATGTTTTTAAGAAACAGGAAAAGTTGTGATTTTTTTTTTTGAATTGAAAACAAAATCAGGCAACTGGCACTAGAGTTTACTCATAAAACTTCTGCAAAGAGCAACACACGTGGAATCCCTTTTTCTACAGTAGTAGATTTGGGCTGTCAGAGAAGCATTTGTTATTGACGTGCTGGGAGATGTGTGCATGGAGTGTGGGCAGAAATAGCCTTAATGCTCCTTTTTGTCAATAAGCTGCTGCTGTGGGCACTCTGATAATAAGAACTGTGCTGTAAACAGGCCTGCAACCCTAGCTGTAGGAATATACTGGAACAGGCTCTTCAAAGAGAACGCTCTGCTATGCTACACTGAAGTAGGCTGTTAAACCTAGGTCCTTTGGTGGTCAGAAGTTAAAAACTTATCTGCTCATAAGTTAGTGGGTGATCAGAGACACTGATGCAGCTGGGAGCAGAAAGGGCACATGATCAATCAAAGTGTTACTGACTGTTTGCAAGACTCTCAGGGTGGTTCAGCTGACTTTAAAGTCAGAGAGACCACCAACCTCAACAGCAATGCATCTGACACACTGGAGTCATGTGATCTTGAAAAATGATTCTGGCTCAGTTAGTCTTAATTTACTTTTCTCTAAAAGAGAGATATCATGTGTTCTTCTAAGCATTAACTGTCATGCTTAAAGGGGCTAGTATTAAATGAATGCTTGTTCTCTCTCTCTCTTTCTCTCCTCTCTCTCTCTCTCTCTCTCTCTCTCTCTCTCTCTCTCTCTCTCTGTGCATGCACGTGTGTGTGTGTGTGTGTGTGTGTACATGAGTGCTCATAAGCACTCTTGTGTCTACATGTCTGCAAATTTGTAAGTACACACTGATGAATATGTCTGTCCATGCAGAAACTAGAGGAGAATGTCAGGTGTCCTACCGCTCTTATTACTTTGAAACAACCTTTTGGTGAGTCTAAAGCTTACAGTTTTCAGCTAAATTGGCTGGCCAGTGAACTCCAGAAGCCCCTCCTCCATCTCTGTCCCCTCTCTAGACTCTAGCATTGGGGTTACAAGTGCTTAAGATGACATTTAGGTTTTATGTGAGTACCAAGAATCTTTACCACATCTTTATGCTTGCACAGCAAGAGTTTCTTACTAAGCCATCACCCACCCACCCCCCTACCCCCAGTCCAGATGTGGCTGATCGAGTATAAGTCAGCATTTAAGGTTGTTGAAGCCAATTAAACCACTGTGGCAAATGCGATGGTTTGAATGAGGAGTATCTCCTATAGGCTCATGTAATTTAAAACTTGGTCCCCAGTCAGCTGCACTCTTTGGAGGCATTAT
This sequence comes from Arvicanthis niloticus, assembly GCF_011762505.2. Lineage (NCBI taxonomy): Eukaryota > Metazoa > Chordata > Mammalia > Rodentia > Muridae > Arvicanthis > Arvicanthis niloticus. The sequence goes on along the minus strand of NC_047670.1, from coordinate 37,119,135 downwards.
GGAACTTATGGGAAGTGGAGCCTGGCTGAAGAATGGGCCTCACTGGAGTAGGCTTTAAAGATATGTAACCTGACCTTGCTTCCTATTCTTACCATGCCTAACCCTTTTTTCTACATATTGATGAAGTGTAATCTCATTAATTCCTGACCACTAGATCAGCCCCATGCTCCTCATTGACTTTCCTGCTATGGTATACTCTATCCCTCTGAAAGTGCAAGCTGCAAATAGACTCCTTTCTCCTCTAAGATGCCTTTGTCTATGGTATTTTATCCCAGCAACACAGAAGGCACTAACAGAGGCTGTGCCATTGAGCAAGTCATCGTCAGGAAAGCACTGCTGTATTACTATTCAGGTAGGCAGTAGACCAAGGTGATGAAGTCCCATGTCTAGCAAGGAGAATTAAAGGGGCACTGGATCTTAGGCTAGTGCACCATTATCATCTAAGACTGTCTCCTTGAATATCCTGTCATAAAGCACCCCATTACTTCAGTTTAATTCCAGTGTTCCTCTTAACACAAGTGCAGAGATCACTGCTAAGCGGAGAGGCAGAAGTTCATTAAATGAGGCTTGAGCTGAAAGTGATATTAGATCCGTCTATATACTACTTCATTACAAAGGAGAAAACTAGTGTCCACAGAACACAAAAAAATTATCCACATTATGAAAATGGGTGAGGACTGCCGGGCAGCCATCCTGTTCCTAGTAGGAGGCTGGCATACAAAAGACAAAGTGCCCATGTGGTCCTGGCCTTTACTCCATTAGGAAATGATTTACGTGTAGGCATCTACTTTACTTAATGTCTTGAGCTTTGGGAAAGCCTTGGTAAGGACAAAGACAAAGAAGGAACGGATGATACCAGGATAAGTAAACTTATGAACACACTAAACAAAGATGTTTGCATTCCCTTCTCATTGCACCACTCAGTCGGTTATCTGTATGTGAAGGGGAAGAGTCTTAGCTGAAAAGAATGAGCAAGAGAACAGACAAGAATTTTGTTTTTCTTTCACTTTTTCCCTCTCCCTCTCCCACTCCCTCTTCCTCTCTCCCTCTCCCCCCCTCTCTCTCCCCCTCCTCTCTCCCTTCTATCCTCCCTGAATTTCCCCTTGGAGGTAGACACTACATAAATATGTAGCTGTTGATGAGGCTGACCTCAAATTCAGCAGTCTCCTGCCTCAGCATTCCAGTTATTTGGGTATCAAGCACGTGTTATCCCTGTTGAATGTCAGTTAGACATATTTTGCTTATGCATGACAAAAACTCAAACAAAGAATCATAAGTCAACAGTAATTTCTCCTTTACAAACTGCCAAGGCCATGGCTTCAAGTTCAACTGGCTTCTTCTTCTAGTCTCAGCTGTTCTTGTCACTTACTTATGCTTTATTTAATTTGTTCTTGGGAATGAGTTTACAACAAGACAGTGGCCAGCCATGCCAAACCAACACACTGGGTTCAAATCAAAAGAAAGAAGAGAATGTGTTCCAAACTGTTCCACAAGAATATCATATTGCATTTTATTGTTTCTGAATAGGTGTCCTATCTATGTAGGAAAAAATTACAGTAGTCAAAAGAAATTAAAACATTTTGATTGGCTAGGGTTAGGCCACATGTCTTCTGTGTAGGACAGAAATAATCTAAAAGCCAACTTCAGCTAAATAAGAATGGAAGCTTCTGGTCTCTGTTCTGGCAACAGAAAATGGCGAATGACTATGAGATAAAACTGTAGTAGGCAGCACAGGCTCTTGAGTCTGATGTTATTCATAAGATCCAAAATAGATATTATAAAACAAATCTCTAGGGATGTGTTCTTGAGAGTATTAAACCAAACCCTCTGTAATACTGCAGGATTATGTATGATCCAGGTGTAGAAGAGTCACTGTGATGCAGCCAACTATGCACAGCAATGTAATTGAATCACAATAAATGCTTAAAGACGAAAAGCAAAGAAAACAAGAAAATGAAAATTTCTTGTAGTTTTATCAAGTATGAGAGGACTGGGATATACCATAAATCCTGATGTGTGCTTTATGTAAGATGATCTCAGTTTGGTTTTTGTAACATGTTTTAAATTAACCTGTTGAGGTAGCCCATTGAACTTGAACCATGAGATGAAACTCAATAAACATTTCCTGAGAGCTTTATTGCACACTTAACTAAACAGAGGTGGGAGAGAAGCTGAAACAGGAGGAGACCCTCAAACACAGATCTGAGACAGAACAGTAAAGCCACTTGCTGGGAAAGTTGGGCTGGAGGTAGTGCCTCTCCATACACCTTGTCATGGCAGACACACCAGGCTTCCAGCATGCTACAGAGGGACATCAGGAGCAAGATGAAGAAACTGCACATGTGTTCATGAAAGAAAGGAAGAAATGTGACAGAACAAAAACCTTTTTTGATGTTACATCCGAGGACACATGGATGGAAAAAAGGAACAAGCTTTAAGAGAACATGGTTAGAAAAGGCAAACCATCAACACCTAGGACTTGGTGCATATTTAGGACAAATGGCTCCACCTACTCAGATGCAGCTCAGGTGGTTGGGGGAAGGGAGACTAGTCTCACTGCGTTTTCAAGGGTGGCTCACAAGCCACCAGCAGTAAGCCACCCACTTGTAAAAAAATAAAAAAAATTCAAGCGCATCCTAACAAAGTCAGCATTATAGCAAGGACCTCATGTAACTGCAGTGCACACTAAACCTCATAAGGCACTAGAGAGCCATGGAAAGCTTTGAGATAGTGTAGAACGTCCTCAGACTAGACAAAGTGTTTCCCATCACCTGAGCCAGTGGCACAGGTAAAATTATCAACAGACGCAAGCTTCTGCTTTGGATTTTTCATCCTAACAAAGCCAAAAATCAGCTTCACTGTGTCCCATCCTGAATTTGTGTCATCTCTTTACTTATACAGATGGCTGTCATGTGGACATTGTGGAGCAGGAGTGCTGCTACACAGTAGAGTGTCTTTGGAAAGTAACGAGAGCTATGCCTGTCTATCCTTCTATGTCATCTTCTCTTTGCTTCTGTATGTCACTCCAGGTAGTCTTCCTTCTTTTCTCACTACATACACAGAGAGAATACCTTCTTGTATTCTAGGAATCTGCAGAGGCTAAGAACCAGGTGAAAAATCATAACTGATCTTTAATTGATCTTTAATTCACGTCAACTGTTTAATTTCGGAGATTAGAATAACAGTAGTTACAGCAAACGTTCTCAACTTTGAATTTGAGACTAAAAGTTATAAAATTCACATTCTTGTGCTTCATTCGTGAGCCCCATAAGACCACTGAGGGGTCAACTCAGGTCCAATTGCACTAGGGTCTCTTTATTCAAGCTTGAGTTTGGGGCCACACCACCATCTCTGATGCAGTAGGACAGGAGGGTGAAGGCCTGAGCTTTCAGCAAGATAAGATTTTATAGGAAGTGGCAAGCAAGCGAGGGGTTTCTAGCCTAGCACACATCTGATGGGATGGGGGGGGAGCTTTTAGGGCATTTTGTTGCCCTTTAAAATAATTAGCTCATGCTGGGAGCCAAACCATAAACTTAACTTCTGCTTTCCTTCTGATTGGTGGTTGTTAGGAAGTGAAATGCCAGTTGTAGGCTTGTAACCTGGATGCACAGGTTTGTTTGGGAGTAATCTGGAAACTGGTGCCAGAGAGTTCAACCTTAGGTCAGGTTCTCTAAAATGGAGTCCAAACCCAAGATCTGGTCTCAACATCACTATTGTCTACAGTGTACATATATGTGTGATGTTCCTCTATTCTGGGCCAATCACCACCTTTCTAGAGCTCTTTTATACACGGGCAGTCAAATGCCTTAAATGTTTTTAGAACAGTCAAATTATGCCAATACTTTTGTAGAAGTTTTGTTGCTGCTGTTTTGTTTGCATTTTGTTTTGTTGGGTTTTTTTTTTTTTTTATGTTGCTGTGTTAATCAGTTCATTTACACAGAATGACAATGTGCCCAAATTGCATCTATGAATTTGATTATTTCAGTGGTCCCTGCATAGTGTCAAACATGGCTGCAAAGATCTTTTTCTTAGTGTAAAAACCCTTCTATTACCTTCATTCTTTCTTTGTTGAAATAGCCCAGGGCTGTGTCTGTAAATTGCCAACGATAAGTCAATTACTCAGCTACCAGAAAAGAGATATACCCACTTGGCTCTGAATAATTGAATTCTCTAATTTGTATCCAGATGTCACTATATGGAACCTGCCTGTGATGAAGACGTTCACATAATGATCAATACCTTAATGCATAGTATTGCTTTCAATGCTTGGTTTCCTATAGGCAGCTACACTATTTAGTATTTTGCGCTTAGTAGGTGCTCACAAAGTCCTATGGGAATGTGGATATAAACAAAGCAGGCATCAATAAGATGTACCTTCCATTCACTGCAGTCAGTCTACTCCTATGAATAGCCTGTATTGATTCCAGTCCCTATAGCCATTATGTGACTGGGTTTTAAGTGCCTTTAAACTTAAATAATGACGCTCTACAGGAATATGCAAATGAATTTCATTTGGCGAGCCTAATGCTGATAATGGGATAATTAATTAAGTCACGCTGTACTATCTTTGCCACTAGCTCAATGTGATAGACTTGCACTGAGGACCCAGCTTAAATTCTGCATTTCCAGAATTTCTCTTTTAAAGCTGCTGCTTTCCAGTATTAAATATAGAGAATTCTTTCTAACCCAAACCAGAGGAGCATAACTGAGATTACGAAGAGGACTGGACTCCGAAGACACAAATAGGCACTCCCACGAGGTAGAGGCATTTTGGATAAAAGGGATAATCGTGCTCAACCAAACCAAAAATGGAGAAGGGGTCAGAGGTTCGAAACACGGTGAGCATGGAAATGGAAGCCCCTTGGATTCCTACTCCACCCAGGTGTGATTTTCTACGACTCTCCAAATGAAATTTTTTACCTTAATATTTTATTAATTATTTTAATTAATTAGAATTTTAATTAAGCCTTTTTTTAGAAGAAATCAAAACAGTATCTTTGAATTTCTTTAAAGAGTTATCTCTTTTTTTTTCCTTTTTGTTTTGGTTTTAAGGTGCCTATTTTAATTCATGTATATGAGATGTTTTTTCTCACATAGCACTTCACGTGCCTTATATGCTTGATGCCCAAGGCAGCCGAAACAGGGCTTTAGATCACCTAGAACTAGAGTTATGAGTTATTGTGATCAGACATGCAAGTGCTGGCAGTTGAACCTGGGTCCTCTTCAGGAACAAGTGCTTTTAATCACTGGGCTGTCTCTCCAGCCCCAGACAAGGTTTCTATACATATTCACTCAATTTATACAATCTAAGAGCTCTATTTCATTATTTATATAGTAATATTGTAGCAAAGATTATAATGTTTGCAGCCACTAGTGTCTGTGAATGTCAGACATATGCTAAAACAATGCTAACATTTGTCCCCGAAAAAAAATGTTCTAGGATTTGACCTCAGAAATCCAAACTCATTCTCCATTTTTTGAGAAAGCTAAGAGTTATATATATATACTTTTTTATTCACAAAATATCAATAATTGAATGATTTATATCATGCAATTTTTTTATATTTTTATTTAGATTGTACAATTATTTTTTTTTTTTTTTAGAAATGGCTGAGAAAGTGTAAGTAAAAAGACAAGATTGGAGCCGAGGGTGTCATAAGTAACTGACAACATCAAGAATTCTAATTACTGTTACAATTTTTTGACTTTGGCTATATTGCAATGGATATAGATCCAGAAAAACCTCAAGAACAATAGTTAACACTAATTGACTACCTTCTATATCAGAGGTGCTATTCTAAGAACTGAAAGAAGATTCAATTTAATCTTCCCAACTGCATAACAAGGAGACACGGTGATTTGCTCATTAGATATGAGACTATGGGTATAAGAGGAGTTATATAATTTGTGACACACTGTAGTGTTCATTAATTTAAAGTGACCACACTGAGATGTACAAAGACTTGTCACCAGCAATGCACAAGTATAGCTTCAACCAGATACTGCTACACAGAGGCCAGAGAGGTGGCAGGTGATTCCTGTAAAGCCGGTCTGAACTAGAAAGAGAAAATCATCTAAGTTCCATACATGAGGAAGGCATATACGTGATCTTAAAATTCATGAGATAAGAAGAAGCAAGGTAAAGAAACCCATGGATTCTGAAAACAATCTCAGCTTATCTATAATTGTGTTGCATTAAATTCACCAGGATATTACGGCGCCTTCCAAGTTACTATGCACTTGAGCTGTATTCTGTATGGTCTTTAACATATTATGTAGTCTCTCTGATCCTCAGCGCCTTTTTCTATAAAATTGGAGAAACTATTCATTAAAATCACCTCAATGTCTGACCAATATTATTTCAAATAAGTTCTTATTTAACTGGTCTGGCAGGGTCTAGGCACAGGAATCTGCTTTTTATTTCTCCAGTCTGATTGTGATATGGAAGGTGCAATGACAACTAACAGTTGAGGTTACAGTGTGTGTCAACCCCTGACAAGTTCATTCTTAATTATTACATGTGAATACAGTTTATTGCCCAGTAAACAAGGCACACCGATTTAAATACTGCAAAAGTGTGACATATGAATAGATAAAAGGATGCTTTGCGGGCTTAGAAGGAAACATGCATTAGGTGTTTATTGCACATTGTATAATACTGCTTCTCAAATGTTTTTTGATAAATGTCAATCTCCTTCAAATAATAGAAGATAAGCTGGTTTAATTAAAAATACAAACTCATTGGTTTATTAAAATGAAGAGTCTGAAGGGCATATAGCTTTAAGCACAGTAGAATCCCAGAGAACATATTTGAATCTACTCTTTCTTCCCCAGTTTTTATTTCCAATAGCTTTTTTTTTTTCTTGAAAGGCATTTCTCCTTCTGGTGTTCGGCTGGCACCTGTTGTATCTGCTGTATCCCTTAGTTATTCTGTCATGGGGACCAGAATCTCATGAACTGTAAGCAGAGGAGACTGTCCCCAAAGGAAATCAGAGTTCAACTATGAAAGGCATATACTTGCACCTTGATTATGAATCCAGTATGATGGGTGGCAATACGTAGACTGTGGTTAACATTGTGGCTTTCAGGAGACAACACACTGTTTTATGTGCCTTTCTTCTGGAGAACCCAAGTCCATGGTTGCACAGTGCAAAACAATTGTCCCCTGTCATAATCCACTTATGACTTGGTGGATGACTCCTTAGCATCCAAACAATAGGTTGTCCTGATAGTCATTTCTGGATGCATAGAAAAGCCACCACCACCAAGTGAGCCCATGCTAAATGTCAGTAGCACCAGTTGTAACTTCCAAACAGTTCTGTGTACCTTCATTCTCTTTCCTTCCCCACAAACCTCCCCGTTATCTGGAAATTGAAGTGATTTTTATAAAGCACAAATTCAACTCGACAAGCCTCCTACTTAACTGCCTCGAAATTCCTCTTGATGACAAAAAGAGTTCAAGCTCCCCATTACAATTCAAGGCCACTGAAAGTGTGGCTCCCACTAGTCTTTTAAGTCTCCCTTTTACTGCACATCCCTGTATGCAATGTGCACTTAACCACACCAAATCTTCTCTCCTTACGCACTCCCAATGCACTCGGGGCTCTTTCTCTTTTGTATCCTTAGGGAGGGTCACTCTACCTGTGCTGCTGTTTGCCGTCCTCTCTTTTTACTTCCTCTCCTCTAAAGATTTTTTTTTAAGACTCTATTTTTTTGAGAGTAGTTTTAGTCATTTTCACTTCTGTTCTCTGTTTTTTCATCATTCACTCAGCCAATCATTGGGTACTTATTGAAGCATCGCCTTGAGCCAGGCTCTGTTCAAGCAGTAATGAGAAAGGCAGTGTGGGTCTGTCTTCTATGGCACTTAGAGATAGTCAGAGTTAACACTGGACAGGAGATGCGTGGCAGGGAAGGGATGCTAAGAGTGTGAGACTTGGCTAGAGGACTGTCTGAGAAAGCCTACTAAAGGAAGTAACTTTTAAGTTGAACTACAGTGTTGGTAACTATGGCTGGAGAATCCCAGAGTTCCTCACACCAGGCTGTGGGTAGTTGGCTGGAACGCTCTGGGTTTCTCTAGCGGGAAGTAAGGCCCCACTGCTGTGGCTCTATGGTTCCTCACAGCACGGCAGGCCCCAATGACACGCGAGAAAGTCCTTGGGTTTCCAAAACGGGTTTATTGGCATGACGGATGGTGGATGGATCTGGATGCACCCCCCCCAGCCCCCCCAAAAACCCCAGGGCAGTCCTGAGTTAAATGGGGGGGGGGGGGGCTGGGGAGGAATGCTTAATTGACTCCACCCTCTGGCCTTCAGGTACCTCATTAGTATGTAAATCTCTCTAGGGCCGGTGGCCTGTTAATCACACCCTCTACCTGTGCCCGATGTGACTGAAGGGTGTAGGCTGAATGGCGATTAGACCTGGCGTCCACAGCCGGACACTGCAGAGGTGGTGGGTGTGAGCCAAGCATCTGGTCAAGTGAAAAAGACTGGCAGCATCCAGACAGCCTATCTCAGCTTCAAAGCCCAGTGGGAAATGCCTGTGTTCTGATCTCTTCAATAGAGATGACTCATCTATTTGGGTCTCAGAGCACTGTTGAGTTCTATTATAATATTTATTACCATATACCCTGCATTACGGACTCAGGGTGAGCATGGTCATTGACGTCATGGTAAATATTTAAATTGAAAATTGCCAAACCTTATGGAAAACTCTTAGGTAGGGTTCCTTATCTTTTTGTATAAGAGAGTAGGGATGTGTGTGATATGCGATGACGCCGAGAAGGTGGGATTGATAGCATACAGAATCCTTTAAACCCTCTTGAGAAACTCTTATTTTTAATTTGAAGAACAGTGGGGAATACATTGGGTACCTTTAAGTAGAAAGTGACACAAATGGATTTGAAATTTGATGCATCACTCTGACCAGTGAGTAGAGAAACAGAATATGTACCAGTAACAGGACCCCAAAGACCGCCAGAGGTGTCAGAGACCAGATCGTGGAGCACTGGCTTAATTAGCTGTGAGTCTCTCCATGTCATCAGAGAAGTAACAGACTCAAAGCCTTTCAATTGAAAAAGTATCTGAATCTTGGGAGGAGTAAAAATTAAGAGCAAATGGAACTATTTAGCTTGCATGCACTTTTCCCTATTATACTCAGTAAGAGAGCCTAAGCAACTATCTTGCAAGGAGGACATAAAAAAAAAAAAGGACTCAGATCTCACCCTGTGGTTTTAACATCTAACTGCTAAATCCTCAGGGGACCTCCAGTGGAGTGTCTATTAACAGCATTCTCAACACAAGCATTGACAGTGGAATTCAGGGTTCACTTCATGCAACTGTAGCCCAGGATAGCACAACCACCAAGTTCAAAGACTGCTCCAACGCCTCAAACCACATTAACAGACAAACCATGACAACAGCTGGAAGCTTGTCACTTAAAAGACTCCATTAGAGGAAATACAGGAGACCTCTGAGGGGGAGAAGCCAGAGGAATGTGCTTCTTCTGACTTCATGTCAGAGGTACAGCAGGGGAGCCTAAAGATTGCACTTGTCAAATGATTGTGGCTGAACTCATCAGGAAGCAAGGCCATGGCCTCAAAAAATCAGATGCAAGGGTGTCCAAAAAGGGTAATAGAAAAAGACCTTGAAAACTGGCCTGGGGAGCAGGCAGGGATGAATTACCAGGCTCCATTTGTGGCCCAGCTGGGAGTAGAGATAGGATCTCAGTCATCCTATCCTGATCTCATGCTCCATTTCAGTTCATTTAAATTAACATCAAATTGAGAACCGCGGGGCATCCAAGGGAAACCAAAGCAAATAATGTATTTATGGCTTTTTTTCCCGTGACCCTGGGAAGGCAGAATGAGGACTCACAGGTGATGTAAGAGGAAAATTGCCTGTATCATATGGACATACTCACACTATATAGTGATCTGTGTAAGAATTAAGAATAATGGGCACAAGTCATTAAACATGCATCAGTAGATGTGAAAATACATAATCATGTGTGTTTTTGTACAAAACTCAGTGGCAATTCATAGAATACATGCATAGTTTTATATATAGAGAGATATGTAGATATCTAGATACCTACATCTAGAGAGATATGTAGATATGTAGATAGATAATAGATAATGTATATGTGTGTGTATGTGTGTGTGTCTACACAAATACATATACATCCATGAATGTGCCAAGATGAAACTATGCCAAGATGAAAACACATGAGCTGCAATTAGTAGGTCATTCTAAATGAGGATGATTTAGACTTGAGAGACACCAGAGACAGATGGCTCCGGGCCTTACATGTACACATGCACTCATGCATGCACACGCGTGCACACGCACACACACACACACACACACACACAGTCACTGTTCACTGTTCACTGTTCTGCTGTATGATTTTTTTAAATAAAATTTACACTTTAGAAACTGTCTCTCAAGATTGCTACAAAAATTCAAAGTGATTTCCGGAAAAGATGATATCTGATAGTACGTTTGAAGTAGGTGAAAGATGACAAAGAGAAAAGATGCATCACAAAACAAGATGGCTGTGGAGTGCTGAGCACCTGTGGCTGCTTCTGGGCAGGCCTAGAAATTCAAGGAAAGAAAAGAATGGATCATATCTTGAGTACTCTTGTCTATAAAGCTAAGAAAACTAGCTTTTGTCCTTAATGAAAGGATATTGTTGAAATGTTTTATACTAAGTAATCAGTGGCAGATTCATGTCCTGGGAACAATGAACTAGACACAAAGTAGTATTTACAGGACTGTTCCCAGAGATAATGAGCCATTAAATAGACTAACAAAATCTCCAACATCAGGCATCAGAATCCCCCTTTTGACTGTTGTTAAACGTGTGTCCAAGAGACTTCTAAAACATTAGAAAGCTATTGCGTTGTTGTCTTTGTCTTCCTCCCAGAAGTGAAGATAAGTTGAAGACATCAAGCACTTTGGACACAGACCCAGAGGACCCAAGACGGATCTGACATGAAAGTCTTCTCCATGAAGATTACTCCAAGGAGCCATGAAAGCTTCCAAGGGAGGGAAGTAGTGAATAGTCCTACCCTGCTGCAACACCTATGAATTATAACAATTACTAGCATGGAACAATTATCATATGGTTCATGCCTTGGTGATAATCAACATCTCTCTAATTGAACTTGAGACCCACTAGAGAAGACGAAGCACATGCCCACTACTGGAAATCTAGCCAGTTATCTACTGTTAGTGTAGTCATGGATCTTGGAGGAGAACCTACAACCACCACTTAGTTACTAACATGACATAAATCCTCACTATAATCTAAATGTTATCTTTATATGCAGAGAAAAGTGAACATTTTAACCGTTGACAAAGAAACTTTTGCAATAGCTAGAGATCATTACAGAAAATCATAACCAATCGTAATAAAGAGAGCAAGTGGTTATACAGTGCCCAGCACCGAGACAGTACAATCAAACTCCTAGACATAGGACTTGGGAATCATTTCAGAAGAGGTAGAAAGGTATTAAGAGACAGAGGAGCATGATGATTGCTTGGAGATTGTATCCTCTTTAGAAGTGTCAGAGAAGCTACACTCAGGAAGTCCCATACCAACATGGAAGAGAGAAATCTCATGGAGCCTTAACCAGAAACAAAGAACTCTGGGAAATTAAAGAATGACAGGATCAGGAGAAGTAGTTTCCCCCAGGGAAGAGCCTTCCAATTGATCATCCAATATTACTCAGTACTGAAATCATGTAAATACAGGGGACATCCAAGCTGAGCAGGTTGTATTTATATGTTTAGGGACACAAAAACACACAAATGTAACTAGAATTATATAAAAAGAGGCCATGAATTAGAGATAAAGAGTAAAAGGAGTGTATGGGAAGGGTTGGAGAGAATAAAGGAAAGGGGGAAATGACATAACTATATTTTAATTTCAAAAATATTAAACTTTAAAAGCACTATATCTTAAAGACAAGGAAAGTCTTTTGCAAATATTCTGATCTACTTTGCAGAGTATGTGGAGGGAGATAGAATGTCTTCAAGTCACATCAAAGCTTCTTCTGTTTATATCTTGCACATGTGGACAGCCTCAGCCAAGCTCTTAAATACTTGAGAACATCTTTTACATCCAACATGCATGGTGATGCTACTGGGGATTGAATTTAGCATCTTGCAAATACAAACACTTTAGCAAAAGACTACTTCTCCAGCCCATATCCATTACTTGTCAGGAACCTGCCAATGGTCTGCCACTAGTATTATTTCCTTGAGACCTGATGGATTCTAACAGGGACCTGAATAAGATTTGAGTTTGTCAGTTGGTAGGGGTCCAGAAGTCTTCTCCAGCAGTAAAGAATCTCTGACTAAATTACCAACAAGATGGATCAGGGGATGAGGGTTAGAAAATGGTGCCAAAGACATCAATAACAAAAAATGAAGATACATTAGCTACACCGAACCAACTTTATAGAAATGTAAGATTGATGGTAACTTGAAAATGAAAGTTTATAATAGTCAAAGCCTGATTTCACCTTCCTGGATGTTGCGAAGGATAATTTCAATTTGACTTCACCATGGGATACCCAGATATTTGTTAAGTATTATGTCTGGGTACAATTGTAGTTGTATTTTTGATCTATGAACATTTGAAAAGAGTAGAGCGAGGGGAAAAGATAGCTTTTTCTAATGAAGGTAGACCACAAAGTCTCAAGCAGAATAGAGTATAGGTTTTAACCTCACCTGGGAAGAGAGTCTCAAAGAGAGACTGTCTATAATGGGTGACCTTTTTATGTATCTGCGGAGCATTCCTCACTAAGTGATGCAGGAAGACTCAGCAAACTGCAGGCAGCACAGTTCCCCAAGCATGTGGTGCCAAACTGTGAAAGAGTGGGGAAATCTAGTTTAGCTCAAGTCAGGAAGTATATATGGATTCATTTGTCCCTGCTATTGACTGTGGTTGTGATATTACTAGCTGTTGGAAGTTTCTTCCTCTATTTCCCCATTGAGGATGGACTACAACCTGGAACTATGAGCCAAATAAACTTGTTCTTCCTTCTGTTGCTTTGTCAAGGATTTTAATCACAGCAACAGAAATAAAAGTAGGACACAAATCTATGTAAAAGATTCTTCTTTCTCTTCATAATTGAGTAGAACCATTGGTCTTGTCCTATTTTCACATACCAAAGTTAAATGAGAAACTACATCTTGAGTTCTTCTGGTATTCCAAAAGTGGGAGACGTGGAGTCAAACTGCACTATCAACTCTTCAGGAGCTTCAACTCCTTCGCAAATTTCAGATCTGAGACTGCCCAGAATTCAAAAATGTGTGAAGCAATCCTTCCCTATTCCTCGCATTACATACGTGTTCGTTTCTAATGTTTCTCTGGAGAACCCATACTATGTTGATGTTCAAGCAGTGACATAAAAGTCACAGCTTGAGGTCCACACTAACATACATAGTATTTTCCCCTAAACACACTAACATGAACTATAAATTGTGTAGTATGGCAGTGACATTAGAAATCAATGTTCCTCATTTCAAAAAAAAAAAAAAAAGATTTTTAAGGGAAATAGAAATTGATTTAAATGTGGTGCCTTCAGTTGGAAAGTTGCAGTGGATACTTGGATCCACCACAATGATCCCTCTTTGGAACAGAGGATGCATTGCTTATCCTAACCCCTCAGTATGTCTTAAGGGTTGTGTTGGCTGAAAACTGTTGAGTTGTCTAGTATTAGTTCTTATTTCAATAATAGCCTTTGTCCAGGAGTTAACAACAAGAGTATAAAGATGTGAGACACCCCAGAGCATCTGGGACCATCAGTCACTGGTAACTCTTGTAATTAGAGAACATCTACACATAGACTCAGTCAGAGCTTCCACAGTGAGGAACTACATTGGTGGCTTCCATTACATCCTAGGAGAAGTTTGCTGTTATCTTTACTTTTCTTCTACTGCTTATCATATATCTTTTTTCTATGACTTAAGATATTTCTCTTTCACTTGTTTTAATAAATTTGATCAAGATATCCTATCATGTAGTTTTCCTCAGGTTCTTTTTGCTTAAGGTAAGCTAAGAACCTGGGACCATACCAGAAAGTATTCTTTGTTTTTTGGAGGCTTTCAAACATATAAGAATCTGTGTCTTCTAATTCATGTTCCCTTTTTGTCTGGTACCAATTATACACATGTTAGATTCCTTTAAGAAGTTCTCTGTCACAATTCTTCTCTTTCACCTTTCCTTCTCTTCATCTTTCTAAGTTTCATTCTGTGTCTTCCCAAAACTTTTGACTACACTGACCTCTTCTGCCATATGGACTATGCTGTCGTTCTCATTGAATGGATTCTCTATATCAGCATTGCAATGTTTATTTATTTCTTCAAGTTCATTTTTGGGGAGGCTAAACATGTTTGGAATCCTGTAGTTGATGCATGGTATTTTCTTCCTTGATCATTCTAGGGCTTATTTATTGGTCTCTTGCTGGGCTAGATGAGCACCAATCAATCTGGGCCAGTCAGTCACTCCGACCAGCTTGTTCTAGAAAGCCTGTACCTGTGCTGCTGCCTTCTGAGTGTTGGGATTACTGGTAGCTAGCTTGTCTGCCCAACTTTATCACAGATTCTGGGGATGTGGATACACAGCTTCATGCTTGCATTGCAAATCTATTCTGTGGGCCATCTCCCTAGCCCTATATGAAGTACTCAAAAATTACTTTGTGTACACTTGATTTGTTTGATTCTTTTTGTAGTTTTTGTTCTCTTCTTCTGGAGTGTTCACTCTCCCTCTGCCACTCCAAGCCTTGCATGGTAATAGTATCCATAACATCACAGCCGCATTTCCTCCCCTTGCCTCCCTAGCTCTGAGGATGGTAGTAGCTTCTTGCTGTTTTTTAATCTTCTAGTTCTTCTTTGTGGAAGCTATGGCTGAGTGCTGTGTATATGGTCTTTAATTACACGTGTTTCCAATGGTTGGTGGTTCCAGCCTTTCAACAACTCTATGGACACATTTGGGATCAGAAAAATTCCCCTTTTCCCTAAGGTTACTCTCAGTATGGCAGAGAAAGCTAGATCCAGCATCTACCTGATTAATTCAGCATTCTCCTTATAAGTCAGAATTAAGACTAGTACTTTTCTCTTCATGGCTCCCATACCCATAAGACCTACAGAAGGCTTTATCTCCCCATTCTTGTTATATTCTCCACATATCTCTCTACATTACATCTCTTGAACATCAAACATTTTGATATGCTTTATGGAAGCTCTAAATGGATAGAGTAACATCTTGGTTGTCTTTTTTAGCCATTTCAATACATTCAAAACCAGGTCTCCATATTAAGTCCCCTTTAGTAAACTACATAGCACGGTCCATTTTTGTTCTCTGAATAGACTCTGATGGACATATAGATCTGTGCTAAGTAGATATTTCAGGCATAGTAATACATGGATAGGGATCTACTTATCAGATAAGGCTCTGCTCCTCATCTCTGCTTCAAACAAAGGAGTTCTACTTCTCCATTTTGCTGTGGGCTACAGCACTGATGTTGTGAATATGGTTGAGCAGATGTCTGTTCATCATTCTCACCAGGCATTCTTACACTGCTTGTTTGTAGCTGCGGACTGCCATTTGTCCAACATACCCTAATAGTATCTTAAGGTCATGAGCTAGGAGGGTTGAGAATGATACTGAGAATTTTTGGAAACTACAAATACAGGCTTTAGGCTTAAAATGTGCCTTGGTTCTCATCCCATGTTACAAAAATAGCACAGGATTTATTTGGCATCATGGGGTCCAGCACTATTTATAAACAACACATACTGAGTCTGAGACATGAAAGATATGTCCCACTGGCTAGACAGGGGTAGGGGGTTGACTTGATTGTTTTTTTATTCTCTTTCTCCCTGGAAATCCAATTGATCAGGAATAATTTCCAAGCTGCCTGTTTTAGTCAGGTAAGGGTTCTCAGACCCTACTGCTAGCATAATCCTTTATTTTAACCTGATTATTTATGTATTCATTTATTTTGCCTCTTTATGAACTAAAGTGAGCTTTTTCCAAGAAAAGTAAATTAGGTCTAGATGTTAAAGCCATTTAAACATCTGACCACAATCCTAAGGGCCATAGATCTTAGGTTCCAAGGTCTCTGGAAATATGTCTGTGTACAACATATGATCATTTTCTCAGCTTTGTGAGTTGTAATTAAAATGGTAACATATGTATATTCTTCATGGCATATACAAATGATTTCTTCTCCCCCAACTATGGCTTTTGACTACAATTTAGAGTTCAGTTTTATCACATATTTGCTAACCAATCTCAAACCTCCGTTTGAACTTTTAAAATTAATATGATAATGGCAAACATCTTTCCTTATTCCAAAGAACCCCTGTAAGTGTAAGGTTCTAAATTACCTAGCGTGGCACTGCACCGCTAATGGAGAGCATGGTCTTAGTTAAACCACTTTAAGACAAAAGTGCGTCTTGTGAAACAGAAAGCAAGCGTGAGCTCTTCCGTGAAGCATCTCTCGATTCAGTGTCCAGGCACATTCGGTCATCAGTCTTGGCATAGATTCTCTGACTTCTCCAAAAATCAGTCTACCTCTAAACACAAGGATAAACAATTCCATCTTGAAGAACTAACTCCCTTAGCAGCTGTCATTCTGCTTTTTAGATGATCTTTGGTCACTTGAGTAGATTGTATTTTCTCATCTTGTGCAGTAGGAATAATGATATCTAATCTTTTATCTTGCTATGATTGTTGTGAGTCTAAAAGACTGTATTAAGGTGCAATATCAAGTATTGTTTCATTACGGACAATAGAGAAAGATTTGGCTAATTAAAAAGCCAGTAATTAAAAGAAATGCTAAAAATAAAAGGGAATTCTTCTAGAAGTAAATGGAGCAGCCACGATGAGAAAAAAAAAATGAGCTTCTAAATAAAATTTTATGCACCCATATAAACGTTTACCTGAATGTCTTTCTGGGACAGCGTGTTGATATCACTGTAAGACTGGTGATGGGTAATTTGATTCTTCAAGGAGCTGTCACACACACAAAAATCTGCTATTTATAGTGTTTGAGATTTTCCAGCATGAAAAGTTATTCTGTTTTCTAAAACAGAAGTGTGAGAAATAACTAGCACCCATGAAATGTCTCTTGTCGGTTAGGTATTTCTTAACCATTAGCTACTTTAATCTAGATAAGTATTTTATGATACAAGACTTCATACTGTTACTGATTTACTGAATAGACAGTGGAAGACAAAACATTTAAGCCATTTGCCCAAGGACATAACCAGAGCCGGTAAGTGATGGATTTGGTACTTAATGCCAGACAGATCTAACTTGAAATCCTGTGCTCTTTCTCTCACAGACCTCTGCTTTGAGGTTAAGACTACCACATAAGGAGTCCTTTGTTAAAGTGGGAAAAGAAGCTTTTGTTGACTTCCCACCAATCACTCATGAGCACAGAGCTCATAAAACTTCCTGGTCCTCAAGAGGGTCTCCATTGCTGTCCTAAAGCCACATCTTAGAGTCTGCTGATGCTGTTGTCACATAGTAGACAAAGAAGGAAATTGGCCCTGTTTTTCTGCTTTTCTGATGTGTGATTTGAGTGAAAATACTCCCCATATTGAGGTTTCAAAAACACATACCAAGCCACGTCAGTCTCTCTCTCTCTCTCTCTCTCTCTCTCTCTCTCTCTCTCTCTCTCTCTCTCTCTCCCTCTCCCTCCCCTGCCTCTCCTTCTCCCTCCCTCCTTCTCTCTTTCCTTCTCGCTCTTTCTCTCTTTCTCCCTCTCAACCTTGCCACAGGCAGATCAGATGTGAGCTCTCAGCTGGATATAGCTACTGCTCCAGTATCATGCCAGCATGCCTGCCACCATGCTCCCCGGCACGTTCTCCACCATGCTTGTCAAGGACTAATGCTCTGAACTATATGCAAGCACCCAGGTAAATACCTTCCTTTATAAGTGGCCCTGGTCATGGTGTGTTTTCATGACAGTAGCACAGCAACTAAGAGACTTAAAATGGTTTTTCCTCTTTTCATGGGTTGGCTTGATTACAGTGTACTATCTTTTCAGTAAGCTACCTATCATCCAGTTGGGAAGTGTGATATGCAGTCAAGGAAGAAAATGTGTTTAAATGGACTGAAAATGACAGCAGGAAGAGCAGCTGTGGCTGAGGAAAGATTTTTTTTCCCTGACACCTCTTCAATTTCCTGGTCTAAAGAAGAGCAAGTGCCTCAGTGTGATACAGTTTTTTTAAGGAATGAAAGGTAAAATTTTGACCTGAACTTGTTGGATAAAGAGTACAGCTGTCAGAGGATGTAGAAGCAAAAATGAGTTCCTTGCATAACGATTTGTATTTATAATAATGTGCAAAGGAATTTCATCCACTACTGGTGTAAAGATGCCAATGACACATTGTCGAGAATCTGGAGAGAAGATCATCGTTATTGCAATCTATAGTCTGATAAAAGTCTATAAGAATAAAGAATACAGTTTTCTTAAAACTTTTTTTTGTTTCTTTGTGAATTTCACATCATGAACCTCAGTCCTACTCATTGCCCCATCCTCCAGCCCTCAATATCTGCCCTCCACCTTTGCGACCTCCAATACAAAGGGTTTGTTGCTTTCAGGCCCCAGTGCAATAGCCTGAGGTGCTTATTTTACACATCAAAGCAGATCTGGCCTCCAAGTTCTCCTGGCATCCTACCTAGCCTACAATGCCTCCAACCCTGAACTTTCCAGCCCATGGCTGGGATTCCCTTCCCCAGAGGCTCCTCCCAATTTAATCCAGACACATTGCACCTGTGCTCTCTTGCTCTCTCTCCCTCTCTCCCTCTTTTCTCCCTCCTTTCCTCTATCTTTCTCTGTCTCTGTCTCTGTCTCTGTCTCTGTCTCTCTCTCTCTCTCTCTCTCTCTCTCTCTCTCTCTCTCTCTCTCTCTCTCTCTCTCTCTCTCTCTCCCTTCCTCTTCCCACTCTGAGCAAGCATCCTTCCTCCTCCTCCCCCCCCCTACACTATTACCCTAGACTCAATCCTTGGGGCCAATGCCTAAGAGCAGCTTTCTGATAAACCTGCCTTTAATCTAATTTGGCTTGAATTCACTGACAGAAAATAACCTATCAGAAATAAAATTAAATTAAATTAAAAATGAATAGCAACAAAAGTCATCTCACACTGGAAGCTGCAGTGTGTCACACTGTGTCACACAGTATACCCTTTTGCCCAAACAGCTTTAGCTGCAAATGTTCATTGCAATGAGTCATTGGTCTGGATCAAAACCTCTGAATTCTGCTACACTGTCAATACTGGATCCTCACTGTTGTCTCATGGAGATCCTACAGTTTTGATACTGCAGGACTGGCCTCTTCTCCTGCTCTAGGAGTTCAGAAATGGGGTAGATGTTGGGGTAAGTCAACTCAAGGCCCTAGGTCTGGGATTGGGTGGTAGCTGAGTTCCTTAGTCTGGCAGCTTTCCTACCTTGTCCACATAGACCATGGGGCCAGCTCCTCGTCCTGACTACAGTAGCCTGCAAAGGGTGGGATCAACCACCCCCAAGCCAGCTCATCCATGCCCTGCCCCTACTACCACCACCAGGGCCCTCTCGAGGTTGTAATTCGTAGAACACAAGAAAAGTACAGCAGACCTACCATGCTTTTTGCATTGGTCACATAAGTAAGCACATGATGGATAGACGCATGGAGAGAGTCCTGGATCTCAAACTGTGGACCATACACATGCAGCATAAGTATCACCTGACAGCTTTCGAAGTGCACACTCTGAGGACTATCCCAGACTTTCTGAGTCAGTCTTCAATTTGTCAAGACCCTTAGCTAATTTTTATGTAACTTAAGATGTGGTAGGACCTGATTTATAAGGGACTTTTTCTCTGTGTCTAGCTATTCTTGAGGAACATCTACGTAGTGCTGAGTGACTGCTTCCAAAGTGGCACTCAGTTTCTCGTGGGAGCAGTGTGGCTATTAACAACCACAGTCATCTGGAAAAATCTTTCTACCAAATCAAGAGGCAGTTTGCTGTGATTATGGATTCCAAGAAAGAGAAACTTGATCAGACCTGGGATAGTCCTCCATTAGCCTGAAAACTAACAAGACACATATCCTAGTGCCAGACATCAACTGACTCTAGTCTTAAATTTCTCTGATATTCTGTCTTCTTTGCTTCTCTTACTCTTCCATCCTTCTCCTTCTGTTTCCTCCCTTCTCCCTCTTTCTCTCTCCTCCCTTTTTCTCAATAATGTTCAGGAACTGACTCAAGAAAGAAGCTTTTAAAGATTTTAAATGGTAACTAGACTCTTCTCTCCATTGTGTGACCTGTGATGTTATCTTGGGTATGTGAAATCAGCCACAATGTACATCATTGGAATATTGTTTTATTAAGATTTATTTATTCATTTCATGTATATTTATGTGACATACATATATATGTATCAGTATGCTGTCTTCAACACACCAGAACCCATTACCTAGATTGGTAAGCCACCACATGGTTGCTGGGAGTTGAACTCAGGACCTCTGGAAGAGCGGATAGTGCTCTTAACTGCTCAGCCATCTCTCCAGCCTGTTTGTCAGAATCCTGGAATGTTGAAACTTGGCAATTAATGGCAAGGAAGGCTGGGCATGGCCACGGCCTATATGTAAGCTTCTGCTTCCTTGCACCTCCTTCTCAGGAGCCTTTCCCTTTCTCTTCTTTCTGTCATTATTACTCTCATCCTTCTCTCTTTTCTCTGCTTTATTTTTCCATCTCCTTTCCTGATAAACTTTAGTACCTACAATAAAATCAGGAATATCCAACATCCTCTTAACTCAAACACTTCTAAAACTGTAGAAATCAACTAAAAATTTAAAACACAGATAAAATTGTATTGAGCATAACCCCCAGGAATATAAATTACTGAATGGATTTGGAAGTAGCTGAAAATCAGGTTTTCTGGAAACTCAGGAGTCCATAGTCTCAGAAGCACTAAGTGATTCATCAAGTTTACTCTTTTACTTGGTTAAAGCCATCATCTCTATTCAACTACTTATAGGAAACATAATGGAGAAGTAACACTTCAGTTAATTAGAGGGTTGGTTTTGTGTATTTGTCTTTGAGATAGAATCTCAACCTAGCCTAGCATGGCTTCACATACCTCTGCCTGTCAAGTGCTGGAATTACTGGCATGTTCCAAAATGTCCACCCACAAATATTTAAATGTTAATTATTAGAATGGTCAAAAATGAGTTGGGACCAGGACATTTGCCTGGTGTCTCTTAAACCTATGAGCTACTTCATTCTACCTAGAGCTGTTCTCAATATGCCAGTGACAAAAGAAGCATTGACTAGCTGGGGTGGAAAATTAAACAGCATTATGATGTTACTGTTAATAGTGCCTGAAGTTCTACTCAATCTATTTAAAACTTAACTTTAAAAATTTAGGCTAAAACACATTCATCAGCTTGAGATTTTGTTCCGTGCGCCTCCCGTGTCCCCTTTTCACCCGTGGAAGAGAAACACGAGAGGCAGAATTCGGGTATCACCACAGCGAGGCTTTAATCTGTATCAGCAGACGTGAAAGACCGCGGAAGGGGCAAAGACAGGAAGAGGCACAGCTTAAATACACCCTAGAGTGACGTGTTCACTTCTGATTGGCTATTCACTCATCACCCAATATTACGCCTCAGGATTGGCCAGTGACTTTGGAGGGCTTTTGCCTTTTTGCACCTGCACAGTTAATTGTTTACTAGTGGAGAGGACACGATGTCCACGCCATCTTGGAATGGCGGATACTGACATGCTCACTGTAGCTCCCAACAAGATTTTATGTTTTTTTTTTTTAATATTAGGCATTTCTTTTAATATTGCCTGATCTTCTATATGATGATACTTATAAGTATACATTCTTGAAGTTACTGATGTCTAACTTCCAATAGAAACCATATGCAAGGGGGCTGGTAAGATGTCTCAATGGTTAAGAGCACCAACTGGTTTTCAGGAGGTCATGAGTTCAAATCCCAGCAACCACATGGTGGCTTACAACCATCTGTAATGAGACATAATGCCCTCATATGGGTGTCTGAAGACAACTACAGTGGACTTTGACACAAAGCGAGCAGGACCTGGAACGAGCAGGGGAGGAGTGAACAGAGCTGGAGCAAGAGGGAGAAGGGAAGGGGGAAAAAAGAAAAGAGGAAACCATATGTAAGAATCTACTAGTTGAGGTCAGTGAATTATGGAGAGTTAAAATATTACTATGGTGGTAAGAACGTTTGTGGTTCATTCATTCAGTCAATCAACCCATAAATATGTGTGAGCATTATTGTGTGCCAGTTTCTAGTCCAGTGATATAGATGCAAAAAATGATCAAGTCCTGTATTTCAGGAGCTTACCATTCATATTTAACCCGCCATAGACACAGTTTCAATAGTTATACATAAATGTGGTGGGAAATAAACTAGTAGTTCTGAGCAGTGTGATAACTCTGTGATAACTCTGTGATAACTCCATCTTGTATCAAGTTGACACACTAAACCAGCCAGTATAGCAGGCATGTATTAAAAAGGTGGGTTTTGAAATTAACTTTCAAATAAGTAAAAAAAAAAATTAAAGCATAAAATGGAAAGTGTTCATATGATATACAGAACAAACAGAATAGATAATAGTAATACAGGCTTTGTAAGATATTAAAAACTGACATCCAAGGGAAACTAGAAAATGAACATAGGAGACATATAAAATGTTGAAAAGGCTTCTAAAATCATAGTGTAAAGCAGGTTTGTGACAAAACATGTGACTGAGAGGATTAGTGGGTAGGGTGGAGTGACAGGGAATGGAATGTGTGAGTTAAGAAATAATTGTATTTTCCCTAGGAAAAAAATTGTTTCATATCTATAGAAGAGCATCGCTTGTATTGTTATCAGCTATAAATCACTGAGAGTTGTAAAACGATACCGAGGCAATGAAAGACTGCACTCAATCCCATGAAATAACCTAGGAAGTGTGCTTGAGCAATGCCTAGCTTTCTGCTGAAAATCCCTAGAAATCTTTCTGATGATTTCAACACTTCCCACAATTTTCTCACACTGTGCTCTTCATTCTGAGTATCCTGTGTTTATTAAATTGTTGAATAACACGAATAAAAGAATTATGTGCAGGGGGGGGGGGCTTTTCCACTCATCTAAGTTCAATGAGGTTGAATCTTCACGTCTCGTCCTTAGAGTCTAACATGGTAGCAGGCAGATAATCGGCAGACACTAGAGCATGGTAGCAGGCTCCCACTGAAAATGACGTGAATGAATTTGTTCAAAGGAGGTCGATTTGGAGATGGGGAATATTTGTGTAGATGATAATGAAGTTAAAGGTGGCTATGTTGATAAGATGAAATTATGACAGGAACTACTTGGATATATAAAAAGACTGACTATTTTTAGTATTAATTCTGTGTAAACATAAGGGTAAAAGCCTTTTCAAAACTGCAAATTTGTTATATATAAGCCATGAAAAAGTATACTTCCGTTAGACAGAAGGAAAATAGCAACAACTTAGTTTGGGCTAATATAGAATTCTGATTCATGTACATCAAACTGTCAAACTGCTCTGACCTTTATCTTTCTTCTGCTGTTAGCGTTTGTTCTTGCCCCTTGTTGGTGTCTGAAGTCTAACTGACTGACAGGTGTGGCAAATCCCATTGCGCTGGCCTTTTCTAAAGAGGATTGGTGACCATGTAAGAAGAGGCATTAACCTTAACCATGGCTTATTAACCTGGACCTTCAGGCTGTGGGCCCAGAAGCCTGCCTTCTTTATGTTCAGTAAGTGAGATCCTGTGGGTATTAACATTTTCAGTAGAGGCCTGAGTCAACTAAGAGGAGATTATTTCTCTTGAAAGTTAAGTTGCCCTTTCTGACTCTACAAAGAAAGAGACAATAACAAATTATGCATTTGTGCAAATACACTATTTTCTAAACAAAATTATTTGAGAAAATGACTTAAGTAAATAATAGTAATAAGTTTAAACAAGCTTAGAAGTTACACTTTAAAATAGATTAATAATTAATATGTTATGATGTCTTGAGAGTTAGACTATAGAGTTGGAGTTTAGTGTCCAATCCCTTCTCTCCTCCTTAAGCACTTCAATTTGCATCATCCCTTCTAAATAGTTGACTCTTATGTTTTCTTTAGCCTTCTAGCATCAAGATACAGTTACAAACTCCCTATTTAGGAACAACAAGGTCTCTTGCAATGTCTCTAAGAAAGTTAAATAGTTTGGAAATGACACCTCTTGCATGCATGCATACATGAGTGTGTGTGCCTACAGGCTTGTGCATAGGTATTCATGTGTGTATATGTGTAAAGGTTCTTGTGTGTCCAAGTATTTGAAGGAGGTCACAAAACAATCTCTGGCATAGTTTTTTAAGTGCCATTCATGGTTTCTGTGTTTGTTTGCTAAAATTGGCTTTTTAGCAAGGTCTCTTTAGGCTTGGAACTCATCTAGTAGTCTAGGCTGGTTGACCAGGGAACCTCAGGCACCCACATGTGTCTGATTCCCAGGGATGAGATTACAAGTGTGAGACAGCGCATTTAGGGTATGGTTTGGGGTTTTTTTTTTTGGGGGGGGGTTGTAGGTTCTACAGACTGAATGCAGGGACAGAATGTGTTTGTCAAGGCAAACATTTTACAAACTGAGCTATTTCCTTAGCCCCTGAAATATCATTTCCAGTCACAATGGGGTCCCCTAACGGCAAATATTTTTTCATATTATTTTTATTTTATATATTATAACATAACACTATTGTTAGACAGCAACAATGTGGACATTGTTACTCAACAACCCATCCTTTTGGTCCTTCTAATTTGAGCATGAGAACAAAGTAAAAGTATGTGAGTATCCTGCCAGAAATGTAAAAATGGGGATCCTGAATTGACATAAGAAACAATGTCCAGACAGTTTGAGAGGAGCTAAAGTAATCACAGAGCAGGCAGCCAGATGCAGAATGCTGGTCTAACCGGATCCCAGGGGACAGTTTACTTGGAAAAATGGCAGCAATGTGTACTTTAAGTGAGCATGGGATTTCACCTGATAAATAGATGTCGACTGGGAGATTATTCAAATAAACCTCACATCCTGACCTCTGACAAATCTGCAGCAGGAAGCTGGTGGGAAAATAGCAAAATGATGTGAACCTATGCTTGACATTTAGAATCCTTTTCTGATTTGTGATGCTAGTGATGAGACTGACAGGACCAGAGAGGGCAAGAAGAACCACCTTTTTCTTCCAAATAAATATTGGAAATACTGCATGTTGTTAAACATGCTTCTTGCAGCTTTTAGAGGCATGCATATGCCACAGGCATAAGTAATACCTACATTTTGTAAATTTAAAGTAGCTCCGAGCTTGACTAAAGAGGAGTCTCTGACATAAGAGGTAGCTCAGCATTATGAACAGGGTCAGGAAGGTCAATGAACACTACTTACTCCTCTACACCACCACCAAAAATATTAGAAAAGGAACAGAATCACAAACTAAAGAGGAAAACCAAAAGAACTGTCCAGTAAAGGTTCTAGGGAGGCTGAGGACTTTCTGAGTGCCACAGGCTAGGAGAAGATGACTGTGAGGTCAAGGAAAAGCTTTATACTCTTTCTCCACATGTTTTCTCAGAGCAGTAGTTATTCCTCATCTGCAACATCCAGGCCATTGAACTCAGTAGGGTTCAGTTGAAGGAGAATAACAAAGGCCTTGAGGGGGCAAAGAACTGACACCTGAGCTCATTTGAACAGTATGATCACAACACACACTCACACACATACATACACACAAACACACATATTCACATACATGGATGCACACACATACATACACATTCTCATATATGCACACACACATATATGCATGAACACACATACACATGCATTCTCTCTCTCTTGCTCTCTCTCTCTCTCTCTCTCTCTCTCACACACACACACACACACACACTCATAAAAGCACAGTTAAAGAACAAGGATTAGACAGATGGTTCCAACAAATAAAATAAATGCAAAAAAGTAAGAGATGATTTAAAGCCATGATGCAAATGTTATGACCCTCAGAACAATATGGGAATATCAATTATGGTAATTATAAGCAACAAAAAGCTGAAGAAGACAGGCATGGAAGTATATGCTTGTAATATCATAGTAATTGTGGAGCCTAGACAAGAAAAGTATCTGTTCTCAGCCAGCTTGGGCTACGACATGAGAGTTGGCCTCAAAAACAAACAAAACTTGAAAAATGAATCAGTAAGTGAAAATCACATCAAAAACCCTCTCCTAGGGGCTGGAGAAATGGGGGGTTAAGAGAAGTGGAGTTTGACTCCCAGTACTGTATGTTGGCCTCTCATAACCACCAGTAACTACTCGTCCAGGGATATCTTACACCAGCTCTGAACTCTACAGGCACTACACGTATGTTCATATTCCACCACTCCAGGAAAATACTACATGCTGATATCTCTGAGTTAGGACTGAAATAGTTATTACAGAAAAAATATGTGTTTCTTATACATGTATGGGGCATGCCTTTAAGGCTTAAAACAAACAAGCCAAACACTTCACTAAACAAGGTAGGGGGGAAAAAAAACCTAAAGAAAACCCAGGTGAAGAAAACCAGAACAAGAAAAATAATAGAAATTCAAAAATCAAAAGCTCTATCTAATTCTAGTCATCTCTTCCAGTACTCTGTCCCTCTGTTCCTCCCCTTATGGCTGTGTGGCTTGTTTGGTATAGATATTCCTTGGGGTCTGCTTTTTTTTTCCTGGAAATGGTGAAGGAATGGATCTGGGAGGGAATGACGGTGAGAGTAGGGATTTGAAGAAGTGAAGGAAGAAGAATCTTCAGTCAGAGAAGAATATAAGAGAAGAATAAAAGGAAAAGAAAAAAGAAAAGAAAAAACTGATTTTTTTGGTGAAGTTTAGTAAGACTCCAGCCAACACTGGTCAGGGAGAAAATGAAATGCAAATGAAATATTGAGTAAAAATTGACAAAATTTATCAGGCATGGTGACTCATGCCTAGAATCCCAGCTCTGCAAAGGCAGTCACAGAAAAATTAACACAAGTTCAAAGCCAGCCAAGTCTACACAGTGAGTTCCAGGTCAACCAGGAAATGATCCTGGTGCAATAAAGAAAGAGACAAGAAAGAAAGAAAGGAAGGGGAAGGAAGGAAGGAAGGAAGGAAGGAAGGAAGGAAGAAAGAAAGAAAGAAAGAAAGAAAGAAAGAAAGAAAGAAAGAAAGAGGAAGAAAGGAAGGAAGGAAGAAAGAAAGAACAAAAGAAAGAAAGAAAAAAAGAAAGAAAGAAAAAAAGAAAGAAAGAAAGAAAGAAAGAAAGAAAGAAAGAAAGAGACAGACTGAAACTGCTCCCATACAGAGACCTTGGTGGAAGAAGTTCCGAGACTAGCTAATTCCTCTCTCCTGCTGTGCATAATAATCAGTTTAATGTTCCATGTTCCTATGTAGTTGGTGCTGTTTCATCAAAGTATACACAGCCCACTAGTTCTCAAGACTTTCTGCCTGTGTGTCTCGTGTCTGTCCTTTATTCCTGAATAGATACAGAGACACATAGAGAAAGCTGCAGGCTTACAGGAGAAGGAAGCCATTTTTGACGTCCAACCAACTCCATTTGTGAATAAGCCCTGTTTTGTGAGAGACGGGGGTAAACTCCAATTCTAGGAAGAAAATCACAAAGTCCACCTGAGCAAACATCAGCAGGGTTAAGGTACATAGAGATAGATAGCTTAAGACATCCTGCTGAGAATAGATAACTTAGCCAGCCATTCTATTCATCAGGTGGGTTTGTCCCAGTGTTCTGTTCCTGTAGATTATACCAGAAATGGAGTTTTAAAAATATTAACTTGCTGACCCATATGAACATTCCATAAGTTTGCTGTGTTCACACACACACACACACACACACACACACACACACACACACACACACACACACAAATTCCTGAACCCCTAGACTTAGGGCTTTCACTCTGACCTGCTGTAACAGGATGGTGGGAAACCTTGCTCTAGAGCTCATAATAAAGACCCTTATGTGTTTACATCAGAATTGGCTCCTCAGTGGTCTTTTGGGACCTCTGCAACTTGGGCATAACACTGTCACTATTTGCACAGGCATTAGAGGAAGGCTTGACCAAGTCTGGTTTCACTCAAGAAAAGATTTGCCAGTTCTCATGGTTTGAAGGGTTGGTTTTTCTCAATTATTCAGGCTCCCTCAATACTTCATCTGTTCCTTCCACACTCACTCAAGGCTTCCTCCATCCCTCAATATATGGGAGTCTATGAGGCAAGTGGACCATGTCACCAGACAGAATTGGTTAGGTTGAGTGAGCCCAAACCCAATAAATCTCAGAATTGAGAGCATAGCAGTGGAGTCACTCCCTGCCCACATCTACCTGCTCTGCAACACTTAACAATGACACCCCATTGAAAGGACCCTGGCAACCAGTCGCTTAGCATAAAAACCTGGAGTTGTACATGCTAATGAGGTATCTGGATAGGTCCCAAGTGTTCAGCCAATGAGCTTCCCTTCCTGGGCATCCTTTCCTGCAAAAGATATGTAATGTCTGGTTCATCCTGAATAAGGTATATGTATTCACATCTACCGTCAAATAAAGTATGAATAAAAGTATGAATAAGCACAGACTGTCTCTGTGGGAGAAGACCTTCCCTGTAAAGAGCTATGCCTAAATCTCCAGAATGTTTTCTCTTTCAGCCTCTTCATATTCTTGCTACTCACTCAGAATCAAACCTGGTTCTGCCCCATCCCAGGCTTTGCCCTCTTCTTCTTGCCTGGTAGGTGGACACCCTGAGAGGAAGGGCAGACTGGGGACCCCCACCCTCGTTCCCAACTCCCCATGAAACACCAAGGGTGCCTGGGTACACAGGAGACTGGGAAGCACAGCAATTGTCTCAGTCTCCACTGTTTCCCACCAGGGAAAACCTCAGACTGAGGATCCCCATTACAGACTGTATTCTGGCACTCCAGCAGTGAGGTGGACATGCAGCCTGGCAGGGAGTCTTTCATAGTACTCAAATGAAAGAAAATCAGAGAAGTTTTAAAACTAAAAGGAAAACCTCTGAAATATAGGATTACTGAATAGAAAATGTTAGCAACAGATAGACTATTAGAGCAAAGAGTTTAGAAAATTTAGGAAATCAGTTGACTTCGGGTTCATTCACTAAACTATTCTTTACACATAAAATATGAAAGAATGAATGAATGAATGAATGAACCAATGGGTATTTCATGCTTCTCTTCATGTATACATATATTGGCCAATACATCTGATTCTTTGTCTTACAACTTTGCTTGTAACATCCTTCAAATCACTTCTTACCTCTCAATATTAGCAAATAGTTCTGGCATTTCTTATAAGCCTGAAACAGCAGAACTGTGTTCAAAGCTTTTCTAATGTTTCTTCTCCCACTGTCTCCATCTGAGTCTTCTTGGTGTTATTCTCCACCTTTGACCATGGTTCTGATCTCATCTTTACAAATTAAAGTTTTGCCCATTCTTAAAGGTATTTCTGATACTCTTGTCTTCTTAGATTTTGACTAGATTTTACTTTTCTCTTCCTCAGTAGAGTTGAAACAATTTTTAATCTTTCTTTTTTCCAATAGGGCTGGAGTAATAGATGGATAACCAGATAACTAATATAACTTAAACTCTGTTTAAGTGCAGACTTGACTTGGGCTAGAGAGATGACTCAGCAGTTAACTTGTTCTTGCACATGGTTCTCAACCTGTGGTTTGCAATCCATAAAACCATTGGAAAGCACCAATATTTACATTATGATTCATAAACAGCAGCAGAATCACAGTTATGCCATAGCAACAAAAATAAGTTTATGATTAGGGATCAACACAGCATAAGGACCTGTATTAAAGGGTTACAACATTAGGAAGGCTGAGATCACTGTGTCTTACAAAAGACTCAGCTTTTAATCCCAGCACCTATAGCCATTTCTATGTCTAGTTTCAGGGAATGTTGCAGCCCTCCTCCAACTTCTTTGAGTAGCAGCTGTACACATGGAGCATTTACATTTACACAGGCAAAACATTCATACACATAAAATAAAATGAATAAACCTTCAAAGTTTTTCAAAAGAAGTTTCGGCTTTCAAAAAAGAAAGAAATAGAAGTCCAGCATTGTCAAACCTGCAGTCGGGTAAACTGTAGTTACTATCTATATCCAACTGAAGTTTGGGGACAGTAGTAAAGCCAGTTACAGCATCTTAACACCTGTTATCATTTGGTGTGATGAGGAAGGAGAATTGGAGTAAAGGTAAAGTCAATGTTGGCTACAGAGTGAGTTCTTTGCTAGCAGAGAAGAATGAGACTATGTCTCAAAACAAAACACAAATAAACTAAGCCCTAAACAATACAAAGCCCAATATGCAAAGGAGTGGGTGGTGAATGAAGGACTGGGTCTAAGACTATGAAAGGATGAACATACTTTCTATGTGCTGTCAGTGATGGTCCTGTATAGTAGAGACATCGTGGGATTTGGTAGCAGAAGACTCTATCATTAGATGTAGTTTTAACCCCAAAGATGTAAGGAGAAAGACCACAGACCCAAATTATCATAGCCAAATTGATTAAAGCAAGCTTTTTTTTTTTTTATTCATTTACACAGGCTGCCTCCCATAAGGTAAGGTTTAAGAGGTCATCACTGGATGTGAAGAAGATAAGGCTTTTATTGTTCAGGGATACAGGTATTATGGGGTCTGCTTGGAACCAATACAACTCAAACACCAAGTCGATGCAGAAAAGCAAAGTTTATTGTAATCAAGCCACTACTGACCTATCAGGGACTCAGAACACATTTGGGAGCTAAAATTCGACCCTGAGCTAGAATGCTATAGAGCTTTTAAACACGACAATCACAAAGGCTATAATTATCTGTGCCAAGTTACATTTACGTTTTCCATTAATCAGGATTCAAGGATAGGGGACTCTCCTAGGAATATTTCTTTGTGGTACACTTATCATATTCTTATTGGTTTGTTTGCAGGGAATGCAGGGAAACTTCCCCAGCATTCATGTCTCACCTTGCAAACAGATGGGTAACCAGGATGTTGCTCATCTAGAAGGGTATTGGAGAGTCAGCTTTGACCTTTATTCAAAATGGAAGTTTTACTCAAACTGGAAGTTTTAGTCTAAATGGGCTCAGTTTGGTTCCTTCTTACACACACACAAATGGGAGATTTATTGGGCAAAATAGATGGGGTTACAGGAGCAGACTAACAACGGGTAGTCATAACAAGGTAGACATAGGTAGTCATCTAACCTTTTGAAACAAAGGTTTGCAAGATGGTTATCAACAACTTTTCAAAAGAAAGACATGATTACCATTCTTGGACAAACGTTTGTAGCTAAGGTTACCAGTGGGGCATTGTGGGACAGTGGACCATGCCAGAAAACTTGATAAGGTAAAGAGGGTCTGAATCCTCAGCACCCAGGCATCCACCTGAGACAGTAGGTGGCTTCCTGCTCCCTGTCAGGTTCCAGGCCTGGAACACATGTCACATTCCCCAACCCCATGTCTGTCATGTAGCCCAAAAAAGAGTTCTTCATACTAATGAGGTACCTAGAAGCCCTGAAAATTTAGCTAATAAGCCCCTCTTCCCAGACATGGACTGTTTACATGGAACATTACTGTTTACACGGTTTCTTTCATCAAAACCACCATGGGGAGCATGGAGAAGACCTTTGCCTAAAAATCAGTAGTCTAAGTCTTTCACAGAAGGCCTCTCTGCACTTCCAGAGAACCACCTTTGCTGATAAGCTAAGCCGGAGTTCCCCATTTTCGGCCTGGGTTTGTCATTGTTGTCCTCAGCCCGTGGTGGATCCCCAACAGCCCTGGCCTCCTCATGGGCCTATGGACTCCCCATCTTTCATTCCTGACTCTTCTGTGTGACACGCCAGCAGCAACTGGGTACCTGAGGGTCAGGGAACCCCAACTTTGGCCCACCACATCTTAGACTGTGTTCTCTGATCCCCTAAGCAGAGTCTTTGCGCTTCTCTATGGCCCTGTACCCTACATTGAGGGTACAGGGAGATGCAGTCAAGCATTCATCCACATTCCGGCTGCCCAAGCACCGTGTCCCACACCCCAGTGGCAGGACAGAGTGTGGACCTATAGAGTATAGCCCAATCCTTGAGAAACAGGTTTAATCATACAAAGGAATGAATCCAGTTTTTCTCTACTGTAAGATGCCGTATAAGCCTCTGATAAAGCAAGGTTCATTATTAGCTCTGCTGAGACAGGTGTTTGTGACCTCAATCACATTACATCATCTGCCTATCCTTCATTTTTTTTTTATCTGCAATGTGAAGGCATCCATTTTAGTTCTCCATCTGATGCTATAACAAAGTACTTGGTTGGGCTCCTGATGCAGCAGTCTGAGAAACCCAAGAACAGGACACTGGTATCTGGTGAGGCCCTCCATACTATGTTGTTCTGTGATGTTATTTCTTTTGGAACAACCAAAAGAAAAAGGAATGACCAAAGGAAATCTCACTTTCTTTTGTTGAAAATCCATCTGGATGGAGTGTAGCATTAATTCCAGCACTCAGAAGAAAGAGGCAAGTGGACCTTTGATTTTGAACTCAGCCTGTTCTACTAAATGAGTTTTAAGATAGGACTGTGCAAACAAACCCTGTCTTAAACAAACAGACAAACAAACAAACAGGAAAAAAAATGCACTTTTTCAGAAATGAGTCCTCTGTCAACCATACATTATTTCATTCTTGAAGGAAGAGCCCCCTTTATGTCTTAAAGGTCTTCCTGCTAAGTGAGTTTCCAACACCTGGGTTTTGAGGGACAGCCAAACTACAAGGTATTAGTATCTGCTTCTGGATTGTAGTAGAGACCAAATAAGAAAGAGCACACAGGTGTCACTCTAAGTCCTGAATGACAATAGGTGCCCAGTGGGTGTAAATTCCGTTCCTCTGTGAGCCTCAGGCCAATACCTGCCAGTAGTAAATTAAGCTCTCAAGAAGACAAATGGACTCATTCTGCCTCTGTGGGACACTTCAGTTGCTCACAACAACAATGAATGTTACTGATGGCCTGGCAGTTAGTGTCACATTCTGCAACATCACCACAAGTGACTCAGACCTCTAAAAGACACTACAAAATTGAAATGCAATCACCTCTCATTTCCTCAAGGAGACCGTGGCACTGTGCGTTATGACAGAAACTAATCTTTCTTGTGTAATGTTTATGCCTTGAGAGTTACTTCTTTAAAAAACGGAGTTTTCTGTGTTTCTGAATTGCTGGTATAGCCATGGGGTTTGAGCAAGAATCCTTTCCAGTTCTTTTGACATTCTCAGCAGTTCTTTTAATCAGAAACCCACACCCTCATTGACCATCTGTAGGTCACTGACATCTGAATGATGAGAGAGATAGACATACTGGTTGATGGAATCTTGATGGATACTCTCTGGAGGACAGTCATAATTTAAAGTATCTGTCACCAGGGAATCTGAAATGGAATGCCTTCTCCCATGGAGAGAAGAGAACAGTGCTTTCTCACTACCCCTGTTCATAATATTTAACTTTCATTTTGTTAACACATAGGCTGAAAGCATCTATAATGGGTTAGTTATATCCCTCAGGTTACCTGGAAAACATAGGACCTGAATTCTGTGTCTAGAATTCATGGGGAAAAAAGCCTTGAACAATGGCTTGTAATCTCACTACTGAAAGGCCAACTCAGCCAGTGGGAGAATTTGTATCAAAAACCAAGGTGGCTGTCACTTAATGAGTGATAACAAAAGTTGACCTCTGACCTCCACACATTTATTTATAGGTATATCTATGCACTTACACTCACTAGGATATACAGGCACATATACATACTCACAGATGGGGTATATTTGACCTATTTATATATTTATAGGATATGCTTTGATCCTAATACAATTCCATTGCTCTCTCTTAGTTATCTCCAAGGTATTTAATTTTCAAACAGGAATATATTATAAACCATAAAATGGTAATAACATAATAGTACTGTCTAAAAATGTTAACTATAACAATTTTATACTTTCCTGTAGGAGTTTAGATTTTTTTCAAGTCAAATCTTTATTGTTTTGGTTCATTTTCGTAGAAAAGAATTTTTTTTCTGGGGACTGTTGTAGTTTCATTTTTGTTACTGTGATAAAAATAGCATGATAAAAAGAATTTGAGGAATAAAGGGGTTTATTTCAACTTACAATCCCATGTTACTGTCCATTACTGAGGGGAAAGCAAAGCAAGAACTTCAAACAGCTAGTCACATCACATCCACAGTCAGAGGACAGAGAAATAAATGTACACAGGTTCACTTGCTTGCTTGTTTGTGCTCAGCTTAATTGCTCTGCTCTTAAAAGTGCAGGACTCCATATCTAGAGAATGATTTTACTCACAATAAGCTGGGTCTTTCTACATTAATTAACTTAATTAAGGATGTGCAACAGATGGAGACCCATAGGCCAACTGAACAGAGACAATTCTTTAGTGAGACTCTCATTCCAAATGACCCTAGATTGCGTACAGTTGAGGTTATATGATCACCTATGCCTACTTTGTTATGACTACCTGTTGTTACGACTACCTTGTTGTACCCACCTTACAAACATGCCCTTGATTTGGGATGTTGTTAGGGCTGACTTGTTATGATTTTCTGCCCCTGTAACCCCAGCTATTTTGCCCACCAAATCCCCCATTTGGAAACCCTGTGTAAGAAGAAACCAAACTGAAATTAATGGTTAAAACTAACAATCACAAGGACTTACCAAGTACCTAGTATTTCTTCTAACTTTAAAATAGTACACTTTTAGAAGTATGACTTTGAAGATTATTTGAGCATACAATGTTGTCTGGCCTTCTGCCTGTCTTAGCTTTGTTGATTAAGTGACTGTCCCTTACAAGTGCATCATCTCAGTATTATGAAGACCTTCGGAGGCATGCTGTTTCACTTGACTGTTATCACTAAGGCGGGTGCACTGTAGATGAACATTTGGGGGATGATGAAATTGAATGATCTACTAAAGGTCACAGAAACTTCTCAGTCCAAAATCTAAAGATTTTGATAAATGACCTCTCCAATGTGCAAATGGCACCAGCAAGGTAAAGAAATAACAATAGCTGTACACACTCATCAAATGTTAAAGTTTCAATAAGAAGTAAGGAGAAGAAACTGAGGTTGTTGTATACCCATGGTATTAGCTACATATCTGTTTCTGTTTATAAAATGCTAACTGAAATTTTCTGACCAAATTATTTTCTATGCGTGTATAATCTTTAAAGGGAATATCTGATGTAAGTAGACACAATTGTCACACCAGATACTTCATCATTTGTGACTGAGAAAAAGAATTTCTTCCATTAGTCACAAAACCACATATCCATGATCAGAACTAAGAAGATTAATGCTGATTTCATAATCACAATTACTATAACCTACACATATTAGTTTTCATAAATAATCTGAAATATCTTTTACATCAGTTCTTAAATCTAGGATCTAGTTATAGATTCTACACATTTTATCATCTTCCTCATATTTTTCCATATATTTTATTTTCTAAAACACTATCCCTCTTATGAGATTCTTTTTTTTTTTTTTTTACTACAAACTCTTTTGTTTTTTGAGAAACAAGATCCCACTATGAAGCCTTCACTAGCCTGCAACTTTCTATGTCAACCAAGCTTGCCTTAAACTCAAAGATCTGCCTGTCTCTAACTTCGTGCTACCATGCCTGGCTTGAGATACAAACTTTTTCTGAGGGGATCTAGTAAATGCTTTATGAATTGAGCTGTGTATTAGTTTTGTGTGGTTAAGTTCAGACAAAATATTTTTAGCAGAAATATTTTATAATTAATAGTGTATATTTCATACTACATCCAATTAAAAAATCTGTGCTTCAGTGGAGAACTATGTATCTAGAGACATCTCTCTGGGTTATTTCACTGATTAAATCAAGCCATGCCACAGTTATTTGGAAGGAACACACCCAATTTCACTTACAGACATGCAGATTCTGTCTCTTGCTGTAGACATTGTTGCTTTCTCTTCTTGCTTGACTGCCTCTGTACATCCATATCACTCATCTTTGTCTGTAAAGGTTTATTTTTTTTCTAAATATTTGATCATTTGGTAAAATTTTTCATATAGTACAAAGGAAGTTTTCTCTTTTCCTTAACAAGTCACCTGTAAGGTTAACACCTTGAATGTTGTTTGAACATTCTGTTCTTCTAAGTCATACCCTTTATCAAACTCCACATCATCTTCAGGCTTGCTTGTCATTGTTTTAACTTGTGGTAACAAATGAGTAAATGAAAAACTCCTCAAATCCTTCAAATTGCACAAATTACTCAGTTTTAAACTGTTTTGTTTTTTTTTTTTTTTTTCTGGCTGATGAGACAGCTGACTTCTTTCTTTGCTCAGCCATTTCACACTGTGCAGGATATTTGACCATTAGTCACTTTGTAAGGGACCCAATGACCAGAGCCGCTGTGCCAGGGCCAGACAACTGTGCACAAGTATTTTTTTTATATCACAAAAGTGTTGAAATTTCTGAGTGAACCGGCTGTGGCGCGGCGGCTAAGGCGTCCGCCTGCAGAGGGTGCGGGGCCCTCTGCTGTCTCTCTCTATCCGCCCGTTCGAATCCCGCTCCATCCCCTTTGTCTCTGCCTGAGTCTCATGAAATTTCTGAAATGCCTAGAAAAATCTGTAAATGAAAAGGTAAAGTGAAATAGATATTACAAGGGACAGAGAGAAGACAGAGAGTGATGGTGTTCACGTAAATGCAATTATACAATATTGGCACAGTTCTTCTAATTTCAACATTAGTTACTGTTGCTAAACTTTCACCACACCAATTTTATGAATTAAAGTTCATCGCCATGGTGTATATATGGGAAACACATAACTGGGACTGTCGGAAAGATGGCTCAGGTTGTTAAGAGCACCTGTTGCTCTTGCCGTGAATGCAGGTTTGATTCCTAACATCCACATGATGGTTAGCAAACATCATAGCTCCAATTCCAGGGGATCTGATGCTCTCCTTTACATCATATATGCATATGGTGCACAGATATGCATGCAAGCAGAACATTCACACATAGAGTTGTTAAATCTTAAATAAAGAAGAAACAGTCCACAGATTCCAGTATGGGTTATGGTTTCAGGCCATCGCTGGAACTTATATGAGATTAGTTGTGAGGAGAAGGGGACTGTGGACAATAGGGAGGTGGCTATAATTTAAAAATATATATATATATATATATATATATATATATATATATATATATATATAATTGCTTCTAGATTGCCTTTTTAAAATTTTTTTTTCTTATTTTTTTCCTCTCTTTATTCTCTTTTACTTCTGCTGTTCTTTAAGGATTATTATTAAAAATGTTCTTAAGAGATAGTCAGTGTGCTAGTGACTTGACTTACATTTACTGCTTTCCTTTCAAACCTTTAGCCACTGGCTTCCACACCAGTTGTCACGGTGACATCGCTCTTTACTATAGGTCGTTGTCTGGTTTGCTGTGTGCTGCTGGCCTCTAATGCACCAGCTCTTCCCTCATACTGAATAAACCATTTTTTTTTCTCAGAAGCCTTCACATATTTTTAGTGAGAAATGGTAAAATAATTTGTAGTTACTACAGGTGTTTTATAAGGCTTTGATGGATATCAACTACCCTATGTGAAAACTAAAACAAAACACCCCTCAAGGACAGGTAAATCATACAATTTTGATAAAGGGTCCATGTTACTCTCCTTTTCCTACTACCTTTGAGGGCAACTGATAGAAAATAGGACCTCCAGTGATCTGCGAAGGCTGAGCAGGTCTAACCCAGCAGCTGCTGTATCCAAGTTGTATCTATGATTCCCCCACTGTGGCCCCTCTGGGAGATGCTTTAGAACATGTTATGTCTACCTGGATCCTGAACTATATCCATTCTCCACACAACCTGCTTCTATTTCGTTCCCTCTGCCACAAACCTACCCATCTATATGACCAGAATGCTACCTTCAAATCATTTTTATGCTTTTAAATATTGGACATTAGAATTCATCCATCATACAGTAGATGAAAAACTGAGAATAATACGTAAGTTCTCATCTGGATTAAGATAAAAGGTTTAAATCCGGGCATGGTGGTGCTTGCTGTTAATTCCAGCACTCTGGAAGCAGACACAGGCAGGTTTCTATGAGTTTGAGGCCAGCTTGGTCTACACAGAGAGTTCTAGAACAGAATGACAGAGTGAGATCCTATCTCAAATAAAATAAAATTAAAATTAAAATAATAAAACATTTGAAACTAATGCCTAAATTGGATTTAAAATGGATATTTTAGTAGAAACATGTACACTTAGGGTATTTCATCTACTCCTTGGCAGTATGTGTCATAGTTAATTTTTATGTCAACATATGAATTAGTAATTAGTGGATCCTAGGAAACACATACAAATAAAGAATTTATGGGAGTTTTTAAGTGCGATTTACTTTTAGTGGAGAAGATAGGTAACAAACATTTTAAAAGATTTCAACTTTTTTTCTTTTGAAATCAAACTTAAGATGACAGGGGAGAGGTGAGCATTAGAAAGAAAGGCCCCTTGTCCTATGATAAAAAACATTCACTGCAGTTTCTCTTTCCCAGACCTGAAAAACCCTCCATTTCTCTCTACTGGGCTACTCTAGTGCTTTAAGGCATTTGAAAAATTGCTCCATTTTAAATAAAACTCACCATTACTCAAAAAAAAAAAAAAAAATGCAGCTCACAGCTTTCTGCACAAAGGAACAGGACCCTGTGGAGTTTGGCTTCTCCATCTTCACTACCTACTCAGTCTTGCTCTGTGAGAAAAGAAACAAAGGGGTGTTATCTTTGCTCCCCATTTCTGCCCAGTTCTGAACAAGTTGGCACTTGGATGTTTGATTCTGTCATGGAGAATTCTACTCAGAAGGTACCCAGTGGACAGAGAAAAGACAGAGAAACATCCTGAGAAACAGGCCTTTTAATAGCATTTGTTCAGTAATGTTTTTAAAGTCACTAGAATCACTTCAGAAACGCCCTATATCCCCCAAGTCTCTAAAGGCCTGGGGCCCACAGCTAGGAGATTCCAGTTGAATGCTAACTACTTGTATGAATCTCTTTAAAGTGATGATAAAAATTCCTAAAATGACTTCCTTAGGGAGAAGGTAAGTGAAAGAGACAATAACCTCACCAAAAGTGTGTATCACCGCTAGTGCTTAAAAAGTTAGGGAAAGGGTTGGAGTTTGTCCTTTAATTACTACTGACTGAAGAATTAGAGAGCCTTAAATGTCTACTTAATTCCATAAGACTGGTTCAAATACAGACATAGACTTTGAAGGATGGAAAGGCAAATAGCATGAAATAGAGTGAAGATTTTGCCTCTGTGGACCAGACTATTTTTCTATTTACACAGAGCTTCATTTGAATAGCACAGCAAACCAAGTTCCTCTAGAATGTGATTTTGTCCTATAGGTATCACCATGACATAGTATCACCCCTTTGCGTGACTCATGGGTACCTATTTTAAGAAAATCATGTTTCTGACAGAAGCTCTGACTCCTTAAACTCACCATAATGTAGCAGAAATGGAGAATAACAGAAGTCAAAATGTTGTATTAACCAGGCAGGTAGAGCTGCGAATGACTCGTGAGTAGATTCTTTGTGTGCTGAGGTGTGGCATCTTTCTTCTGTATCAGCCTGGTTTAACATCCCTTTTTCGTAAATAGGAAAGACCAACTACTTTTTCTCCTACACTCACTTCATCCTCCAGCTTTTACTACTGAAACCAAGTATATGAAATTTTCTCCACATCTAACAATTTTCAGATGTCAACTGACATCCTACAGTTTAGTCTGGCTTAGACACTAGACACTGTCTTCAATGAGAAGATCCCAGTTCCCAGAGGCTATGTTTTTGTTTTTGTTTTTTAATTTCCAATACCCATCATAGCTAAGGTAATAAACTGCTTTAGACAAACAAGCCATAAATCAGAGGTACCCATAATTCCTTCATACTCTTTGGATTTGGTCTCATTCTATATCCCTTATGGCTTTCAGGGCAGTGCTTACTTTTCTTTATGGGTTTGTAATAACGACTACACAAGGCCACAGATGAGAAGCCAGATACAAGGGCATGTGGGACAGACTGCATGAGAATGGGTATAAAGCCTACTCTAGGCATGTCACCCTCAGAATCTCTACAGGTTAACCGTTCAGAAGCTCTCCAAACTCTGGCCTTGATGGTTTGGGGGAGTCAATCATAAGGCATAGTTGATTACGTCACTGGCCATCAGGAATTGATTCAAACTTTAGCCCCTCTATCCTCCCTTGAGGAGAGGAAGGAGCCTAGAGTTCTAAATTCTCCAATTACATGGTTGGCAATTATCCCATTGAGTCATGGAAAGTCTCAGAAAATGGATCTATCTGTTAATATCAATCTATTTCATCCACTGGGAATATTGAAACATCACATACTGTTGAAGAATTAAGCCATAATTTAAATGTTAAGTCCTTAGTGTGATCATATTAATAAGGAGAGATATTTGGGAGTAGTCATCTCTTCAAAGAAGTTGAAGGGTCATCACTAGTGCCCTGTGATGTATTGTTTTGTATTGGTTGGCCCAGGGGAGTGGCACTATTAGGAGGTGTAGCCTTGTTGCAGTCGGTGTGTCACTGTGTGTGTGGGCTTTAGTGGCCTCATCCTAGCTGCCTAGAAGCCAGTTCTCTGCTAGCTGCCTTTGGGACAAGACATGGAACTCTCAACTCCTTCATCCCCACATCTTCCTGGATGCTTCCATGTTCCTGCCTCGATGATAATGGACTGAACCTCTGAACCTGTAAGCCAGCCCCAATTAAATGTCATCCTAAAAAGAGTTGCCTTGGTCATGGTTTCTGTTCCCAGAAGTAAAACCCTAAGATGTGACCTTTGGCCTTCCATCTCTTCTGCCATGTAAGACCCAGTACCAGTCTCCTTCCTCAGCCACAGGAGGTCTTGTTAGCAAAGCACTTTATAAAATAGTGAGAAAGAGCTTCTTCTAGACACCAAACCTGCTAACATCCCGGTCTTTTGAATCCCCAGCCTCTAGCCCTGGGAGAAATAAACTATCACTTCTACGTTAACTAGCCTGTGTTATTTTGTTTCAGTAACTAGAGTGGGCACCAGATCAGAAGCATTTAGAGGAAAGGTTCAGCATGTTTTTCCTTCATCTGCTATACTGGGACTAGAAGCAAAGTATCTCAAGCTGACCAGTGTTGTGCTGGATGGAACATGGGTGGATGAAGTTTACTTAGAGGAGGCAGCAGAGGTAATAGAGAAGGAGCAGGATACTTAGAGGCAACTCTTCTTACAGAGGATATTGCAAAGTAAACAATGACAAAAGACCATGCTGCCCCAAATCTTTCTCACTTGAGGAGGCGGAGCTCTTGTGAGAAATTTCTTTATTTCTGTAGAGGCCCTTTCCTTCTTGCTGTTGTATGCTTTGTAAGAGAATATTAAATAACACATTTTGTTGAGGTATGATTGTGGCTTTTTGGAAAATAGACTGAAAATGATGAGAACTATGTGTGGGTCCGAAACAAAACTGTTAGAAAATGTCATCGCTACTGTACAGGCCTTCCTGATTGCACTGATTTTGTCAGGTTTTTTTTGTTTTTTGTTTTTTTGTGTGTGTGTTTTTTAAAGGTATTGTTCACACTGTAAAATGCATTCCTCATGAATGCCAGTTTTAAATGAGTAGATTTATGGTGACCTGTTGTGTTCTATTTAGTTCAATTTATAGTCTTGTGTAAAATGGACAGAACCAAACAGCCTTCCTTAACAAGTGCTGGCATAAAAACCATCCTCTGGTATGGGGTGGGATGAAGAATAGTCAGATGCTGAAAACTGTCTTGAACACACGAAACAATGCAGGGTTCAATATATATTCTATTCTTAACGTATTTATACAGTCCTGATCATACATTGATTTCTTTCACTCTCTCTACTTATATATTAAGTGTTTTGCCTGTGGGTGTAAGGGACTTAAAGCTTATGATTTGCATCAAGAAAAACAGATAAGTACCTTTCTCTGTGAAATTCTGCTTCTGAGAACCATTCTAAACCATTTGCCCAATAAGCTCATTTTTAAAATTACTCTTGTTGGGATTTTAACAAGGGGGGGATATTAAGTTGGGTTGTAGAGAAGTGGGTCGAAGGGAGAGAAATAGATTTGATAAAGTGTCATTGTCGAAAATTCTTGAAGGAGGAAAAATAAATGATGAAGGCCAAGCTATCTTTAAGAGTAGAAATAAGTGGAGGGGAAGTTTACCCTAAATATACAAATGGAATTACATTTGTCATTTTGTAAGTGACTTATTTTATTCAGTATCACCCATGTTGCAGCATGTGACAAACTTCTAGAACCTTTTTAAACTAACAGAATCTAGGTTCTTATCAGGTGGCTAATACCTTTATTCACTTCTGTGATTGTGTTGGGAGTCAGCCATAGCTAATACAGATGCTTTCTAAGCTGAATGCGTAATTAAAATAATCTGGTAAGATATCTTACAAAAATAGATCACAGATAAAAGTTATATTTAACATTCACAATTCAATCAGATATATCTAAAATATTTCCAACTGTGTAACTTATGTAACTGACAATTTGCCATTATTGATGATAATGATGATGGTGATGGTGATGATGGTGATGTTGATGATGGCGGCGGCTGTATAACCCAGTGTACATTTTCTATGTCCAACAGATAGGAACTTGTGCTTGCTCCTAGTCATGTAGTGGCTTCACTAGTGTGAGATGAAAGAAACCTAGATATTTAGATTCTATGGCCTCTAGGTAGCAGAGCACTGTTCTTTTGCTCTGTAAAAGGAATGTCCACTGCTTAGGAGGAGAAAAAGAAACTTATGCCATGCACATATACTATGCACTAAACATGTGAACAAGATTGATTTTTATGTTGTTCTTTTATTCATTTAAAAATTACTATGGGGAATTACGAGTTTCATTATGATGTTTTCCTAGAGCTGGAGTTGCAGTTGGTTGTGAGCCATCATGTGTGTTCTGAGAATTAAACTCAGGACCTCTGGAAAGAGCAGCAAATCCTCTTATGTGTTTAGCTGTCTCTCCAGCCCCTGTATATGCTTAATGCATCTACTTGATGTGTTTGGACATGGGCATGGCCTGTGTTTTCTGAATATTTGTTCATTGGATTTTGTTGTTGTGTAAATACTTAACTTGACTTCCTCTTAATAAAAAATATAAGTTAAATACAATATTGATAGTTATCGGTTACAGATTGTAGAATAATCCTCTCCAATTCACTCTTCCTGCACAATTCAAACTTTGTGCCCATTGACAACAATGTCCCTCTTCCTGAGCCCACAGTTACTGGCCACTCATTCATCCACTTGAATCAGCGTGGTGTTTTCTCAAAAACAATGCCGTGGGTGCCCATTTCTCAGAGGTGACAATGACTGTAGAAAAAGAAGGATCCTAGTCACCTTCTGACCCCTATTCCAGATTTGGCACCCCAGGAATCAATAGTATACTTTGGGAAATGATTCTTGCTGCTTTATCTGTCTCCCAAGTCACCTGACATCCTGCTATGGCCATATCTTTCCTCTTTTCCTTCCCTACCTGGCATCTCACGATTCCTCTGGATATGCCATTGTGTAGAAGTCAGACATTCTGGCTTAATGGGTGGAGGAGAGGGGTTTTGAAGTGTGAGACAAGGGAATGAATGTATGGCTTGTAATTGGGAAAATCTGCCCAGGCTTAGCCACGATGTGGCTGGCCATGTGATCCCGAGTCAGCAACTTCAGGTCTGTGAACCTGTTTCATTTGCTGTTTAAAACAGAAGATTGTTCTAAAAATGGTTTTTTAATGACCTGAATGTGCAGTTATCTAATTCTCCTGTTTTTAATTTGTTATAAGCTTTGTATCTAGTTTCTCAATTGCTTATTTTTTTTTAACCTTAGGAATTATTCCCATCTGTCTCAGTTAGGGTTTCTATTGCTGTGAGGAAACACCGGGACCAAAATGCAAGTTGGGAAGAAAATAGTTTATTTGGTTCACACTTGCATATCAATGTTCATTACCAAAGGAAGCAGGAAAGGAACTCAAAACAGGGCAGGAACCTAGAAGCAGGAGCTGATGCAGAGGCCATGGAGGTTGGAGCTTACTGGCTTGCTTCTCATTGCTTGCTCAATCTGCTTTCTTATAGAACCTAGAACCTCCCGCCCAGGGGTGGCACCACCCACCATGGGCTGGGCCATCCCTTATTGATCATTAATTAAAGAAATGCCTTACAGTTGGATCTCAACTGTGGCTTCTGGCTCCTTCCTCTTTGATGACTCTAGCTTGTGTCAAGCTGATACACAAAACCATCCAGTACACCATCTGAATTTTCTTCTTGTGGCAGTTTGACTGAGTGAGGACAGATCAACATGGTGTAAATATATCAGTATTAGATGTCAACATTGGTGAAAGCTAGTATAGACCATTAGTATTTAGCATCTTAGCAAAAGGTTACATGAATTCATTAAACTATTTCTAAAAATTAGTAGCATCCAGGTTTTCTGGGCCTACCTTTTAGTCATCACTGCCTATGGCTTTGTTTGTTTATTTGTTTTGTTTTTTCATCCAATACCATTCTAGCTTCCAATAAAATCATTGGTGATGACCTTAAGGAGTGTTATGCTAATGTCTTTGGTATATGTTCCAGGACACCAACAACTTTAGACATTTTTTATTTGTTTATACAATGACGAGCATTAATATGGTAAGTATTATGGTAAGTACTTCACTGGCAATAATATGG
Source organism: Arvicanthis niloticus (assembly GCF_011762505.2). Lineage (NCBI taxonomy): Eukaryota > Metazoa > Chordata > Mammalia > Rodentia > Muridae > Arvicanthis > Arvicanthis niloticus. The sequence goes on along the minus strand of NC_047670.1, from coordinate 37,074,262 downwards.
TATATCCTGTGGTGATTTCAATGAAGTGCCTCTTATACTCTCTGGCATTTCAATACATGCTCCCTTATTAGTGGCAATTCTTGGGCAGTTAGAAGGTATGGCTCTACTGGAGGAAGTATAACACTGAGAGTGTTATACTTTGAGAGTTCCAAGGCTCCGTAGTTTCTAGTGTTCTCTCTGTTTCTTGCTTACAGTGTCAGATGTGAGCTCTCGGATGTTCCAGCCACCACGCCTGTGTGTTCCTGTGCTTCTCTGCAATGATGGTCACGCAGTCTTATTCTTTTGGAAACCGTAAGGCCAAAATAAACTCTTTCTTTTATAGGTCACCTTTGCCATGGTGTTATATCACAGAAAGTAACTGATATGCATTCAAATTTTAAAGATGTTAAAAAGAAACTATATTCACTTAAAAATAGAATGATACATAGATGTCACTCAGATCAGTCTTCAGTAGTAAATGTTAATTATTCTGATTTTGAAAATGGGAGTAAAATGAAGAAATATTTATTTTAAAATGATATACAAACTTCAACAGTAGCTAAATGCACAGTGTGTACATGTCTATTGTCCCAGAATTCCCAAGGGTTCTAGGCCACTTGGTCTGCATAATGAAATGAGAATAAACCTTGGCTTAGCTACATAGTTTATATCTGTCTCAAAGGGGCGTGGGGATGGAGGTTTAGCTCATGGAAGAATACTTATATAGCAAGTACAACCTGGAATTTGTCTATAGAACCAGAAAAGGATAGACAGAAAGCAAAAACCTAATAAGAATATGACCTAAAAATTGGCAAAATAGCCATAAAAAGCATATAAGGTCTTCAACATCGTATATTGTTAGAAAGCCTATAAATGAAATCAAGATGACACTTAAACTCATACTAATTACAATGGCAAAAATCCCAAATGTGACCACCAAGTGCTGGTGAGAATGGGAAACAAAAGTCCTCAGGAGGGGGGAGATGGCTCTGTAGTACAAGCATGAGGGCCAGAGTTTCAGTCACGAGACTTCACATAGGAAACTAAAGATGAAGATTGTCACCACTCTATGTTGCTGACAGTGACATCTCATAGTAAAACATCTCATGTTCTTCAAAGTATTCTTTTAAAATAATCATTAAGTTTGACAACATTTTATTTAATTTTTCATAAAAGTACAGTCATAATTATTTCCAGTACTGCCACTGAAATTCTAAGACTTACACATAGTAGATGTACATTCGATTATTGTACTATATCCCTAGTTGTAGTCATGATTTCCTTACATTGTTCTCATCATTGTTTAAAAATTAAGGTGGCACGGGCTCTTTGAAGTCAGTTGGGCAACAGTATCCAGATACGTGGGGGTGAGTGGGTGGACCTTAAGGGATATCCTTTTTGAAAGGTTGAAAAACGGTTGGAGTATAATTGTGGAAACTGTTTAGTTTAATTTCTGTTGCTGTGACAAAATAATCAGACAAAAGCAACTAAATAGAGAAGGGTTTGGTTTGGTGCCCAATACCAAGAAGCAGTCCATCACTGTAGGGGAGACATAGCAGCAGAAGATACTGGCAAATAGTCATATCACACCCACAAGAGCACAAAGAATTGAATGCATAAAACTCTTGCCTACTTTCTCATTCTCCAGCTAGATCGCCCCACTCATATGGCTCAGAACCCACTGCCTAGGGAATGGTGCCCCCACAGTTGCTGGTCCTCCCACATCAATTAACTTAATTAAGACAACCCCACAGACACGTTCCACAATGTAAACAGTCTGTATCGTGTCAGGAGCCATCTAGAATAAGGCTAAGTCTAGCAAGTGGCCTTCCTGGAGGTGGTGGCCTACCGCTTCTGCATGGTCTGCATAGGTGAGCTCTATGAGGCAAGGCCCCAAAGAGACTTCATCTCAGGATTGCTTCTTGCAGCTTATATGCCTTTCCTGTCATTATTAAATTAATATAATAATCCCTGGACATTAGTCTACCCTACTGATCAGATTTTCTACAGATCAACGTAAAGATGACTTTTATGAATTAATGCTGTTTAGATGAATTAATCATTCTATAGAATTCCTTATTTGATTCAAATAATTTTTAGGAAGAAAAGTTTTGAGCAATGATCTTAGTCATTTTGCTAGAAAGATACAATTAAGTTAGATTCAAGAATAGAATGTGCCCACTCTTCATAATAGTAAGTCAAGGCTGCATAATAAAAAAATACAATGAACTTTCATAATTACACTAAAAAAATAAATAGGCTTGGGACAAAATTTGTGTTCAAGGAAAAACATTTATGCCTAAGGTTGAAGCCACAGGCATGCACTATGATAAGGCAAGGCCTTAAAAAAAAAGTTGCTTTGAACTTATAACAAGTTTGCAGTGTGAAGCACTCCTTTGAACTTGTTATTAATATACTTCTGTTAATCTCATTTTATGTAACAATTTTATCTATGAGGTTAATTTTCTAAGAATTTTTTGCCTAAGAATGTATAAAAAGACCTGATAAAAGAAAGTTGTCAGACAGTTTGACTTACAGAGCTCCGCCCCATCCATTCATCAATCCAAATGTTTGTATCTGTGTATATATATATATATGTGTGTGTGTGTGTGTGTGTGTGTGTGTGTGTGTGTGTGTATAAGCATACATGAATACTTGTGGAGTAGATAAGACAGGTGTTTGAGTTCAACAAAATGTGAATGTGTTAATGTGTAAATGAGAATGAGAATAAAAATCTAAATGTATGTATGATGATGTGTCTGTGCATATGTGCCTGCATAAAACTTCTTAATTCTTTTCTTTTTCTTCCTCTCTGGCTCACAAAGAGTTAACCAGTCTAGCCAGAGAGGCTTCTGGATGCCTGGCCAGAGAATGGAGAAGGAGCAATAAATCTTTACTTCACCACTCTTCCCCCACAGTTAGCAGCAAGTGTCAATAGGTTCAGGGGCCTGAAGCTTCTGGCCTCAGAGTAACTTAAAGCCAAGATAGGTGTATGCTATTATAAAAAGCAACCCTAATTTCTCTGAAGACCCAGTCTTGCTGCCCCCCTCACCTATGCTCCCCTCCCCTCATCTACCTTTAAGAGAGAACCAGACCTCCAGAGCAGGGCTCAGGCATAACTGAGACTCCCCTTCCCAGGTGATTGTTGTGCTTGGTTCAAGTTGAAAATTAAAACTAAGCAGCACAGATAAAAAGGGCTACTGTCTTTCTTTCAATTATTTAATTCTTGTCTCATATACAGTCCAATGCTGAAAGCTAGCACATTTTCCCTTCATTGCATTTCCTGGCTTGCTACAGAAATTCACTTACCCCAGGCTGCCAGTTCCTACATGATGTCACGAATCATCTTGATGTCTCAATGTTTTTCTCAGTTTTCTGTTTGTTTTGTTCTAGTTGCAGAATCTTTGGATCCAGAGTAAATTATATGCATGTGAGAAAAATGTCACAGTGACATCCATAATTCTGTACAATTAATAAAGGCATAAACACCAACAAAAATGTTTCCTGCCTTTCTGAGGCCCAAGGTTTCCTGTCTTTCTCATAATCTAACCAGAGTGGAATTGGTAAAAGGGATCCAATTGTTAGTGATAAAAAAATTTAAATGATGATTTTGTAAAATATGACATCTTTATAATGTTAAAGTCAAAATCTTAGTAGGTGTAATCATCTCTCTATTTATTCAGACCTGTTTTATAGCTTTAATAAGGTAAAATGCCTCTGTAAGATGTTGTTCCTTCTGTAAGGTTAATATCTATATACTTTATATTTTTAAAATAGTCTTATATTTCTATTACCTACTTTAATTTCTTACTCCTTGACTAAATATTGTATGTTCTTAAGGCTTTAGACAATTGTGGTGTCACATATTTTAGTCTCAAACACTCTCTTCTCCCCCCTTTCACCACCTCTTGCTCCTCCCACCTTTTCTTACTTTCTGACCCTGTCTGATGTACCCCAAAACCGGCCTCCAACCAATTCGGTAGCTAAGGTTAACTCTGCATTCCTGAGCCTTCCGGCCATTACCTTCCAAATACTAGGATTACCAATATGCACTGTCATGCCTGACTTTGACCGGCATTATCCTATTTAAATATATTACAAATATTCATTATTTCAGAAATCTCATCTAATGCTTGATATTCAAAGTGCTTTCTTCTGGCCCTTGCCTTTTTTACTCACTTCTTGTATGAAGTTTATTCTTGTAGTTTGAAAAACATCTTATTTTTTTTTGTACCATTTAAGAATTTATAACTTCATCTTGATAATAATTATACAGATTTCTACCAGTAGGTTATGGCTATGCAGTAAGTCCTAGCTAATCCCCCTGTTCCAACAAAACCACTACTTGTCCCTAGAAAGACAGACCATTATTAACCACATTAGTCCCCAAGCTCAGGGAATAGGGGCGCTGACTCTTCTTTAACTTCTTCAAGCTGATTAAGGGCTGTTGAGATTTTAGAAGAGGGGTGGTGGTGGGGGAGAGTAAGTTGATAAGCCTCTGATGCTGTGTCTTCACTGAATCCAGATGGAATTCCAGGACATCAGAGGTTTGGGCAGGTCTGCTCAGTATGCTTGATGAGTAGATACACCAAGGCTGTGTATTCTGCAATATACAATTCTCAGAACAAGTTTTAGTATCAAGAAAAAAAAATTTCCCACCCCCAGGGGCCTGACATTTTTTTTTAAAGATGTTGGTTCTGAAGACTTCCCCCCCCCTTCTTAAAATTGGTTGTAGTATTTACATTTCAGATTTTATCCCCTTAGCCTACTTCCTCCCACCACCCAGAAACCTATCCCATTCCCCTCCTCATGCTTCTATGAGGCAGTGACCACACCTACCCCCCTCACTATCGCCTCCCCGCCCTCACATCCCCCCCCCACTGTGTGTTCATTCATTCATTTTTCATTCATTTTTTTATGGGAACAAGAACTCCTCTCCCACCTATGTCCGACGGGGCCATCCTCCCCTACATATACCTCTGGAATCTTGGGTCCCTCCCTATGTGTTCCCAGGCTGGTGGTTAGACCCTGGGGGTGGGGGGCTCTGGTTGTTTGGTATTGTTGCTTTCCACCTGGGTCAATAACCCTTTCTGCTCCTTCAGTCCTCTCACTAAGTTCTCCATTGGAAAACCCCTGATCATATCAGTGGTTAATTGTGAACATTGTCCTCTGAGTGTTTTAGTCTTTGGCTGACCTCTAAGGAGACAGCTATATCATGTTCCTCACATTATGCACTTCCAGCCATCCACAACAGTGTTTAGATTAGGTGGCTGTACATGGGGTGAATACCCAGGTGGAAAGGTCTCCTGATGGCCCCTCCTTCAGTTTCTGTTCCATGTTTTGTTTCCCTATTTGCTCCCTTGAGCATTTTTATTTCTCGTTCTAAGTAGAACTGAGGCATCCCCTCTTGGTCGTCCTTCTTCATGAGCTTCATGTGGTCTGTGGGTTGAGTCTTCGATAATTCAAGCTTTTGGACTAACATCCGTGGAGATATGTTTGTGTAACTATCTTCTTTTGGGGTTTTTGGAAGATTACTTTCTTGCTTTTTCTAGGTTGTAGTTTCCCTCCTTGTGTTGGAGTTTTCCACCAATTATTCTTTGAAGTGCTGGATTTTGTTGAGATACTGTGTAAATTTGGATTTGTCATGGAATATTTTGGTTTCTCCATCAATAATGATTGACAGTTTTGCTGGGTATAGTAGTCTAGGCTGGCATTTGTGTTCTCTTAGGGTCTGTATGATATCGGTCCAGGATCTTCTGGCTTTTATGGTCTCTGGTGAGAAGTCTGGTGTAATTCTTATAGGTCTGCCTTTATATGTTACTTTGCCTTTTTCCCTTACTGCTTTTAGTATTTTTTCTTTGTTTTGTACATTTGATGTTTTGACTATTATATGGCGGAAAGTATTTCTTTTCTGGTCTAAACTATTTGGAGTTCTGTAAGCTTCTTGTATATTTATGGACATCTCTTTCTTTAGGTTAGGGAAGTTTTCTTCTATAATTTTGTTGAGGATATTTACTGGTCCTTTTAGTTGGGAGTCTTCCCCCTCATCTATACCTATTATCCTTAGGTTTGGCCTTCTCATTGTGTCTTGGATTTCTTGTATATTTTGGGTTAGTAGCTTTTTGTATTTTGCATTTTCTTTGACAGTTGTGTCAATGTTTTCCATGGTATCTTCTGCACATGAGATTCTCTCTTCCATCTCTTGTATTCTGTTGGTGATACTTGTGTCTATGACTCCTGATCTTTTTTTTTAGGTTTTCTATCTCCAGGGTATTGTCCCTTTGTGATTTCTTTATTGTTTCTACTTCCATTTTTAGATCCTGCATGGTTCTGTTTAATTCCTTTTCCCGTTTGGTTGCATTTTCTTGCAATTCCTTAAGGGATTTTTGTGTTTCCTCTTTAAGGGGTTCTATCTGTCTACCAGTGCTCTCCTTAAGTTCTTTGAGAGTGTTATTTATGTCTTTCTTAAAGCCTTCTATCATCATCATGAGAAGTGATTTTAATTCTGATTCCTGCTTTTCTGGTGTGATGGGGTGTTCAGGGCTTGCTCTGATGGGGGAGCTGGGTTCTGATGATGCCATGTAACTTTGGTTTCTGTTGCTTACATTCTTGCTCTTGCCTTTTGCCATCTGGTTAACTCTAGTGCTGCCTGTACTTGCTGTCTCTGACTGAAGACTGTCTTTCTAGTTATCTAGCTTGTGTCTGATCTCCTAGGGGTCCAGATGTCTCTGTGATCTTTTCCAGCTGCACTGATTACAGTGGTACCTCTAGGATGCCTCAGGATATGGTGCCTCCAAGGTAGTAGTCCAGCTAGGTGTCTGCTGTTCTGGGTGCAGTGTCTCCTCTAGAATATCTCAGGATATGTTGTCTGAAGCTCTGAGTTCACCTCTGTGGATCTGGATTGAGTGGACCTTCCAGTATGTCTCAGGTGGAATCCGGGGTCCACACAACAGCAGACCTGGCAGAGGTCTGATCTAGGCCTCAGATCTGAGAACTAGTTTCTAAGACACTGTCCAAGTTAGAGCGCCTGGGATCCCCACTTCCTCTGGGTTCTTGGAGGTTGGGGACAGAGCTGCCACACAAGATCTGCTTAGTGCTCTGGCCCAGATCGGAAGGAACCAGTGTTCTCGGCCAGGAGTAACTTCCTGGGTCCTATTGGTTCCCAGTTACTCCCTGTTTAGGGCGGGCCCTGCTGTCTGCTTACCTAGGACACTGCCTGAGTTCGAGTGCCTGGATCCCTGCTTCCTCTGGGTTCTTGGATGTTGGGGGCAGAGCTGCCACCCAAGATCTGCTCAGTGCTCTGGCCCAGACTGGAAGGCACATCTTATGTTTTATTTTAATTTGAGTTGTTGTCCCTAACATATTGTAGCATAGAGCTTTTATTTATTTTCTTAAATCAATAAATACTTGTTTCTCTTTACTATGAAACTCTCTTTCCCTTCCTTTAGTATTTCTGTTTAGTTTCTCTTATATTATGGGTGGAAATCATTAGTCATTAAGTTATCCTATCTCACCAAAAATGTGATATTGGCCTGCAATATCGAGACTTGTGCTTTCATAAAAATCAGAATGTAGGTTTTATAGTAGACAAGTTATTTATTGACAACATATTGCTGATTTCTGTTGGGTTAGAATCTTCAAGACCTACCTTTAATAATAGTTCTTAAATGCTTCAAACTCCCTTTTATCCCACCTACCAGAGATAGGGGGAAAGAAAGGTTAATAGGAAATGAGGCATGTGGACCTGTTTAGAAATCATTCTTTGAGATGATTCCAATCTTCATTGTCAGAATCAGCAGTCCCAAGTTCAAAACACCAAACACGAATTAGTAACAGCAGAAGAAACTATGAGATTCTGCAGAATTGGCCACAAGTCCTTGGAAGTGGCAACAATCAGTTCGGAATACTAAGAGAAGTTTTCTGGAAAGTTCTCCACTATGAAGTCACAACAAGTGAAGACATTCAAGACCAGCAAAGTGTTTGCTAGAAGAAACCAAGGGCAGAGTGTCCTTTCATTCTCTGTGAGGGTTATGTTATATTGTCGCTAAACATCACGTGCTCAACCCAAGCATCCACTCCAGCAAAACATCACAAGTCCTTTCACAAGACAGCATCCAGAAAAACGCCATGTGTATGTTCTCAGCAACACAACCTCGAGTGTCTGCTTTAGCAAAAAACATCATCTCATAGGACAGCTTCCAGAAAAGCATCAAGGACAGCTGAGTCTCCATAGAAACCAGAAGTTTCCACTTCAGTTTTCATTCTTATTATTTGTTTGTTTGTTTGTCTGTCTGTTAAGGTATGAGCACTTTGTCTACATGCACACCTCCATGCCAGGAGGAAGGCATCAGATACCTTTATAGTTGGTCGTAAGCTACCATGTGGTTGCTGGAAATTGAACTCAGGACCTCTGTAAGATCAGCCAATGCTTAAGAGCTGAACCATCTCACCAGTTCCTAGTGTTCTCTTTGTTATTTCTGAAACATGTACTTGAAGATTTCTTTCAGAAAGGCTCTAGCTGTAGTGAATTTTCTAAGTCATCTGTTCATTCATAAGAAATCATAAACAAACACACACATATGTACATATATATAGTATATTACACACATATATGTATATGTACACACACATATATAGTATATATACATATATATACATATATATATATATAGTACACACACACACACACATATTAAGTGCTATGTCAGAACTATGTATGAGTAACGTCCTCTGAGTTGTTGTTAGATGACTCTCAGAAGTTCCTCAAACAAGATGAACTATTGCTTGACTAACTGACTCAAGGATATTGAAGTTAAGTCTCTACTGATGGAGAAACTATCTGTTTGCTCTTTCTTTAGGAAGTCGGGTTTTATTTCAACCTTCCCCAATTAGTTCCTTATTACAGTTTCCTTCCATAACTGCCTATTTCTCCTTGGCATTTCAAATATCTCCACCTGCTTTTTGAACATCTTAGTGTTAACATTTAAAATTCAGTTTTTCTTTTATGCCCATTTATTCTGTTTCAACTAGAATGATTTTTAATATATTGCTTTATGTATTATCATCTTATTTATTCTGGCAGTTATTTCATTATTTAGAAGTAATATGCATGTTAAGGTATCTCTTCATTTTCAAACATTCTCATTAAATTAAATTGATTTTTTTTTATAAGGGCTGGGGTTAGAATCCAGGACACCATACAGGATTATAACCTAATATGTATGTTCTGTTTCCTCAGTTCTTGAGAAATCTCTTAATTCATCATTGAGATTTGGTGCTGTGGAACTTTAATAATCCTCAACCAACATGTGCCTTCCTTTCCTTTCTTTCCAATATCATTTATTTTAGTTCTTTGCCAGATCCTTATTCAGTGTTTATACTGTTGTGTCTTTGTAAACATTGTTCACTGTCAGTCTGATAATTCATGGTGATCAAATTTCCTTTCTCATATAGTATTTTTGTTTGTTCAGTTTCTTTGAACATCTGGCCAGTGGTGACCTACTTTGCAGCTGCTCTTTAAGCTTCTCCACACAATGCAGTCCAACCCATTAAATAATTTGGCTCAGTACTTTTTACAAATTTTTCTTTCTTCTGCTCTTCATGGTCTTTGGTTTCAGTAGTTATGGTTCTCTCCTGTGGACAGCAATTTATTATTTGGGGGACTATCCATGTTTGGGGTTGGTAATGAGAACTTGGAGAGTGTGATAGTATCCTAGGTTCTACTCCCAGACATACTGAAAAAGTGGGATTAGTTATAATGAGGTTTATGTCTGAAGAGCCACTGACACCAGTATTGTGGCTGTGTCACTCTCTATCCCAAACCTTGCTGTGGGAAATTCTTTGTTCCTTTTGACACCTGCTTCAGTGTCCTCAAAACCTGATCTTAGCATCTGTTAAACCATGGAGTGGTTGTGGATGCAAAAGAGAGAACTAAAAGAACACCACCTAGTGAATTACACCTAAAACACACTGACTTTTAAAGCAGGCATCCACATAAGTCATGACATAGGTCATATTCTGCTCTTAAGTGAAGTTGGTGTGACTGTCTGATGTTACACATAGGAGTTGTCTGTGGCTGGCTAGAGAGTTGTTCTTATTCCACAAAGTACTAGAGTGATCCCTACCCCCAAGTATGATTTAAATCTGTACACTACAGTTGCTAAAATCACTTTCTCTAAACCAAATGCCTAGCCAAGCTCACAGGCGCAGTGGTAGTAAACTCATAGCAAAGTCTCCCTCTTTCAACAAAAGACGGACATATGTAATTTGCACAGCTGCAATGCAACTTTCATAAAGGGTGTCAAAATCTTTTAGCAAGGAAAAAGTAAAAGTGAGTCTTGTGGCAAATATATCATGCATTTCTAGATTGCAATAGCATCTTGATCTCTAGTTTTACTATATTTCTAGAATATTTTCACCATTATACTTATGTTACCTATATTTGTAACCCAGCATATGACCTTATATTTGGAGATGTTTGAACATCAGATATTACTTCATCTTGAGTTACTAAAGCTTACCTATACTTAGAATCAACTATTTCTGGGTTCGCATCATTCAGGATTTCAAATTTCTCTGACTGAATTTGCAGATTTATAATGCTTGAGTGCATTAAGATTAATTTCTGTAGTAGTCAGCATCATCTGATGTTGTGATCCAAACAGAGAAACTAGTTTTTTGTGAATCAATTCTATTTAATCTTTCCAGAATGTTCATGCACTTCAAAGCAATCTGTTTTCATAGTACAATTGCATTGGCAAATAAATAAAACCCTAAAACATGCCATCTAAGAGCTTGCAACGTTCTAATCTGTAGTCAATGACATTCTTTATTGTGGCATATTTTTGTATAGCAGACCCTAAAGGCTCCTTTAAAATCTGAATGGTTGTTCAAAGAAGGAATAAACAAACCTGGAAAGATTTCAGTTCACAAAACAAGAAATTCTGTATATCAAACTAGAGCCACTATACCACTGTATCTCATATACACCATGAATCCATACCAATGAAAGTGACATGATCTTGGCACAAAAATGGACCAAAAAGTCAATGGAAGAGAACATGTAGCTCAAACTCCACATATCTACCGATCTTTATTCATAGATACAGGAGCATGTAAGAAGAGTCTCTTCAGAAAACTGTGTGGGAAAAGCAATTCATTCACATGCACAGGTGAAACTAGACACCTGCCTCTATAATCAACAATCAACATGAAAAACATCAAAAATTGAAATGCAGTGTTTGATTTATTATTGTGACTCCTCCGAATTTGCCTTCTTCAAAATTCCTTTCTATGTGGTTTTATAGTTCTTAGCGTTCTATGTATATTTTAAAGTCTTTTTTTTTTTTCAGTTTCTACACAGAATCTAGCCAATTAATTCTTTAGTGTATATTTTGTATTAAAAACTAATTTTTTATTTGAGCAATTCAAGTATCATTTCTTTGGATGTATACCTGGGCTCAGATAAGTTTTGATGATGTTATGACACCACTCAAGACTGGGGACATTTGAGCTAAACTTTAAATTATTTTATTTTATTTTATTTTGGTAGGAGCAGGAAAGTTCTTTCAGGTTAGAAAAGCAACAGTCATTTTTAAATTAAATTTTAAATGATTTTTTTAGAACTTCATATGTGAGCATGTATTTACATTATTTCCACACATGCCATTTTAACTCATCCTACATCCCTCACAGTCCCTCTCACATTTTTTAAATTTTTTAAAAAATTTTTATTTTTAAAAATTATTATTTTTAATATATTTTTAAAAATTATTATGTCACTTATGCAGTCATCCATCCCTATATAAAACACACCCTACTTCATCTATTCAGTGGTTGCTTGTATGAATGTCCTGCGTAGGGCTGATCACTGGGGATTAGACAACTTGTCAGTGGGCTCATGCTTGGAGAAGATTGATTCTCCCTTTTCTGAAGAGCTATTAATTCCAATAGCTCTTCATCTAGGTATAGGGCCTCATGAGATTTTTCTCTGTCTATATTAGCCTATCACCTAGTGTTGTCACCATGCAGGTCTTGTTTAGGGGACTGTATATTTGAAATTTTATGGGTCCAGATTCTCCAGCTCTGTCTGTTTACCATGTGTCTTCAGTGTGCAGGTGTCTTCAGTGGCTGGAGGAGAGCCTCAGATACCCTGGATCTAGAGTTATAGGTGCATACTGGAAACCCAGCTCAGGTCCTCTGGGAGTGCTAGAACCATTCTTACTACTGAGTCATCTCTCTAGATACCCCATCCCCCAGCATTTTCTAAGTTGAGCTGAAACTTTGCCCTTCCTTCTACTAATTTTAATGCATTAGACTGGCATTCATTCTGGTGTGCAGACAGTATTGTTTACCTGGAAGAAGACAGTTGGCAGAGAAGCTTTTTAAAGACAGCTTCACGCAGTTCTTTACTTCAGTAATTATTTACTTAATGCTTCTACAGCAGATAAAGTGCTGAGAAAAGGAAAGATAAAGACAGCTTAAATGTACTCTGTTGTTGAGGCTTTTAAAGAAATAGAAGAGAGAAACTGAAGAGACTACACTACAGTATTTTACAAACTCATATATGGGACACAAAGGGAGCATAGCAAGACTCGTCCCTACACTCAGGTGAAGCTTCTAGGAGGAATAAAATTTCAGCCAGCTCAGGAAGAATAGTGAAATTATAGGTCTAGAGTTTGTAGGCGCAAGAGCACTGAGCCTCATTCATCTCTTAACAATATATTTAGTCATTCAAAAGCTGTCCACACATTAAACTCTGAATCAATTCTCAGCCAGTCTTAAAGCATCGATACCCTATAGATCATATGATTAAGTTAGCTTAGGCGCTGTATTAAAAGACATCGTATTTGGGAATGCACTTTTAACTGATTTTCTAGGTCAAAGAAGAAATAAACACAAAGAATTTTAAACAGTTTGAATCAGATGCGAATGAAAATCGCATACGTTGATATTTATGAAGGGCAGCAAAGTGGTGCTTGAAAAGAAAATGCATATTTTTTCAATTATAAGAGTATAAATGGAAAAATACCCACTAAATACAAGAAACTTCACATCCGAATAAAGCATAAAGTGTATTAATATCATCCAAAATGATGCAAAATAAAAATAAATATAAAAAGTGCCAATCTACTTCAAAGTGGTACTTTTTTTTAGACAAGGTTTCTCTCTATAACAGAGACCTGCCTGTCCTGGACTTGATTAGTAGACCAGGATGGGCTTGAAATCACAAAACTCCACCTGCCTCTGCCACCCAAGTGCTGGCATTAAAGGTGTACACCACTGCACCTGCCACTAAGTGGCTCTTAAAAATGTGACAGGTGAAACAATGCTCCATCCTGTCTGCAGCTCTCTATCCATGCCCTAAACCCCGGGACTTGTGGACTTCTCTAATGTGGTTAAAAAGAACCCTGCAGTTGTGAGTAAACTGAGAATTATGAGACTGAGAGATTAAGCTGGATTAATTAAGCTCAAATGAATTCTGCTTCTATACATAGACAAATATGTGAAAATAACATCAAACTGCAGAGTAAAGGAGCAGCAAGACTGGAATGTTGCAGCCAGGAGCCAAGGGCAATGTTCAATTTAACTAATTTTATTGGGGCGTGGAATGTTCAGAGACATTTTCTCAAATGTTATTCTGGGAGTGGGTATCAAGGTGTTTTGAATGAGAACAACATCCCAACCAGTAGACTGAGAAAAGTAGATCACCTTCCATGATGAAGGACTTGGCTCTCTCAAACAGAGACCTCAATGGATTAAAAAAAAACTGCACAGGAGGAAATTTTTTTCTCTCTGACTGTTCCAATTGGGATATGGATTCTTTCATGCGGTCAGATTACAAGTGAACCACCAAATGTTGTTGGTTCTCTCTTCTCCTGACTTGGTTCTAGCACTTCCTGGCTCTCAGGCCTTTGTACTGTGTTTGCCACCACTGTTTAAACATTATTGGGCTTTCAGCTTACTAATTGTGACTCATGGGTCAACTTGTTGAGCATGATCATGACCCCCCATGCATGTTATACTAATATCATATTAATGTATAATGCATAATATGTTAATTAATGTGTGGCATAATTAAATATGTATTTTTATTCCTATTCCTTACCCCATTGCTTCTTTTTTTTTTTTTTTTTTTTTTTTTTTTTTTTTTTTTTTTTTTTTTTTTTTTTAGAGAAACCACATTTCTATATTGCAGATGTGGCAAGATACTAGTATCTAGAAGATGCAAGAAATAAATTTACTCATGAAGTTTCCAACAACACTGTGACCTTACTAACACTCTGACTTTTGTGCCCATGAGGTTTGTTGAAGGTTACTGGCTTCCAGAACTTAAAGTAAGCACATCTGTGTCATTTTAAGCTTCCAGGTCTGCCATATGTTGTCATCGAAGACATGAGGAATGGCTACAACTAATGAAACAAAGAAACATAATAAATTGAACACTAAAAAGGAGAAGAAAATGTAGCACTGAAAGAAATTGATTGGAGAAGATGTCGATATCAAAAAGGTGCTTCTAACATATGAACGATTTTGTAAAAATTCAAAATATTTACCGCAACTGTACAAATCCTAAGGAGACTATTCATCTTATTTATTTAAAAACCAGTGATAGAACCACTAAATTTTTAAAAAACTAGTCAAAAGTTTCCTGCAATGGTCTACCAAATGTTTATGAAAATAAAAGCTTCAATTATATATATACTATTCGAATATACCAAAAAGGAATACAGCTCAGTGAATTTAGTACTTATAACCTTCTACCAAAACAATCCTAAGGCTGTATAGCAAAGAAAAAATTGTGAATCAGCAGTAACTCTTGAACAAAAATGGAAAATTTTAAATAAAAATATTAACAATGGAATCCATAAATTTATTTAAAATATATCATGGTCAAAATGGGCTAATTCCCAAAAATAAAAGTTGGACTAACATTAAAAAATCAATTTCAGTTAGACAGGAGAACAATAAATCATAAAACTATATCAGTAGTGCTAGAAAACCATTGTAGTATAATTCAACACATTCGTTTTAAAGTTCTATTAATAGATAGGCTTTTGATAAACTGATATACAATATATGAAAGAATACTCAGAGTATGATACATAATGAAGAGTTAAAATTATTTCATTTAAATCGAGCATAAGACAAGCATAATTCTAACTACTTTACATTTAATGTTTTCCTGGAAACTCTGGCCAATTCAGTACAGCAAGAATGATTTATAAATTATAAGGACTAAAATGGAAAGAATAAATCTATCATTATTCTTGCAGAATTACCTCTATAGAAAACATAAAATAATATGTAGAAAATTTATTACAATCATAAGGGAATTCAGCAAGCTTGCCAGACACAAAATCCATTATGAAGCCAATTGCAACTTTATGCAACAGAACCAGTTAGAAAATAAAATTTAAAAATATCATTATTAATATGTGAAGAAACAAGTAATTTATCTAGGAATAAATTTAATAAAATATACAAAACATCTTTAAGAAAAAACATCGTGAAACTTTCTTAAGACTTTATCAATAAATATACCTGAAAGACACCATCCATGTTTTAAATTTGACTCAAACATCAATTCAGAATAATGTCAGTCAGTGCCACATATTTTTTAAATAAATATTTTAAAGAGTATAATTCTTTTCCAAAGAATTAAGCTTTGACAAAGCATCTTCACCAAGCTTTGTCAAATTGTAAGGATAACTTATATGCTAATATGAAATGTTTTGAACCTTGCTGAGAAAAGTTAAACAACACTAGCACATGTATTCACAAACACCTGGGGTCATAAATGACTTGAAGAAAGAGGACATACGTTCACTTCCCTGCAGCTCCACGTTAAAGCTTTGCTAAGAGAGTTGCAAGGCTGAACTGACTGAGGAGAGCCACACACAGACTGTGAGGTGATTCTGGCCCGCTTGTGCATTCTGAAAGGAAGCATATTGTGTCAGGAGTCACTCTGAAACTCCTGCTGGGATTCAGCATCTTTGGAGGCAAGAGACATGACAGACCTCATGAAGTCTGACTGTCCTAATGACTGACATCTTTCCCATGCCCACTCATCGCCTCACTATCTAGTGTGTTAAAGAACTAGCTGATGACTAATCTCAATTGTCAACTTGATTTAGTCTGGACTCAACTAAGAGGTGCTCCTCTGAGCAGATCTGTAAGGATAACTCTGAATGATGTAGGCTCTCTTCCAGGGTTGGCATCACATTCTGGCCACAGCCCAGATTTTAGATGCTCAAGGGAAAAACTGCTATTTGCTTTTCTGCCTTCACCTCTTGTTGGCTAGTGCATGGATCCTGTTGCTTCTGCTGTCATCTTTGTCTGCCATTGCAACTTAGCTGTTTTGGCTTTCCAGCATGGACTAGTAGGTAGGAGTAGTGGCTATACAGGAATCCTCAGGGCCATTAGCACCAGATAAGGACTACTGAGGCAGGCATTCAGTCTCATGGACTGACCAGCCACTTGTGTTCTCAGCTTCTCCAGTGCACAGACAGGTTCTGTTGCATTATCCAGACTATCTCTATAAGCCAGTAGGGGAAAATGATCTTTCATATATTTATCCTATTGGTTCTCTTTCTCTGACTAATGAAAAAAAAGAGAGAGAACATAAAATTTCACTCTCTGTGTATTTTCAGCACTGTGTCTCACTATCACCCACGCTTTGACATTATATAACTTTAGTTAACATTCAGAGTGGAACATAATTTAACCCCTATCTATGACTTGTTAATGTTAACATTTTAGAAAATGCCCAGAGAGAATAGTTGGAATATTTTTATGAAGAATAATAACTTGTCTTATGAGACAAAAAATTACAAAAGTACAAAATGGTGACAATGTACTTTGGATTCAACACAACTTTTGCATTCAACAACCCAAATACCTGCACAAGGTTGAGCCAGCCATGGAGGGAGAAGGTTTTGGGAGACCTGACTCCTAACCAAGGAGCTATGGAAAGCTGATAGTTTCTAACAGAAGACAGTAGATTTTCTGTATTCAGTGATGCTCTGGTGGATGGCTCCAAATCCAAGAGTTTACTGAAGCAAAACCTGGACTCACTGGGTTACTAAAAAAAAAAAAATAAAAAGAGGCAGAAAGTTGGGTTGGCATTAAGAAAATGGGACAGATCTTGGAAGACATAGGAGTGAAAGGTGAATATGACCAAAACACATTGCAATTCTTAAGGAATTCATAAAATCGTTGTACTAAAATGAGTAAGCACTATCAGGCAAATTTATGAAAGTACAATAATGGTCACAAAAGATTCAATGCTTGGATGCAACATTTGTCAAACACTAAAGAACTGTGTGCTCATAAAGGAAAATAATTTATATTTATGAAAGAGTAATTATAAATACAAGTGATAGTAATGTAATTAATAAACTGAATGCTCTGAAAGCTGATTATATCTAAGAGTGGTGTTGAAATTTTGTATCTGCCTCATGCCATAAATAAAATTTAATCTCAAATAGGTTAAAAAACTGAGTAAGAATGCAGCGCAGTAGCACATATCTGTAATTCCAACTCTTATCCCTGGGAGAGAGGACAGGAAGAACATGAGTTCAAGTTAGCTTTATTTACATAGTGAGTGTGAGGCCATGCTGGGTTGTATGAGACCCTATCCCATAAAGGAATTGATCAAAATTAAATCATGAACTTTTATAAGTTATCATAACAGTTTTCTAGTTTTCTGACCTTGAATAGGAAAGGAAGAGGTCAGATTTGACAGACAAATTAAATTGGCTATCATATAATAACAGCATCTGCTGACTGAGACATTAATGAAATAAAAATGCAAACTCCAAAATGTATAATTAGGATTCAAAATATCTAAACTCTCTTACAAATCAAAAAATAAATAAATAAATAAATAAATAAATAACCAAAGGCATTTTGGGAAATGGTAAAGACAAAAGATAAAGGATAAATAAACAAGTGGGAAGACATTCCATTTTGCACATTTATTAATTTGTGAAAGTTAAAAGGCTAGCAATATTAATCAGCTGTAGGGTCAATCATACTCTGTGAGGGGCATGCATGCCAGTATAAACATATTAGAAAATTCTCTCAGGATTTGATAAATTGCACATATTACAACTAATGAAGTATCCAATCTTAGGCAAATATATCAGAGAAACAGCTTCACATGTGCTCCAGTGGAGAAGATCAATAATTCCACAGCAGCAATGCCATTTGCTACAAAACTACTGGCACTATCCAGATCCATGCACACAGGAGATAAATTCATATGTGCTTATAAAACTGCTCACTTATTATAAGATGAGCAGGAAAAAGCATGCCTACAATTCTAGCATTTGAGAGGCTGAGGCATGAAGATTACAAGAAGGTAAATCTGTGCTACATTATCAAGACCACCTCTGAGAAACAAACAAACAAAAATCTTATTTTAAAATAATGATAATTTGTGTGCTTCAGCTGTAAGAACAACAGTGCCAGGATTCCATGTGCCATGTATCCCTTAGGATCACAAACACATTACAAATATGTCTTAAACAAGTGCAAATAAAACATGACATGGATAATAGCTTCAAGTAGAAGAGAAAGATGACATATAAGGAGGGAAGTTGGACAATTCAATTAAAGGCAATATTTCTGGTATGCTCATAGCCATTCGTTTCCTGGTTACTGGTAATTTTGCCTCTTTTTCATGTGTGTTTTGTATTTTGTATGAGGAATCTGTATATCTTAGAGGTTGCTCGGAGCAGTTTGGTAGAAAGAACAGCATCAGCAAAGGCACAGGAGGGTTATACACAGCTCCATGCTTGGGAAGGGTATAAACCAAGAGGAACTAAAGAAGGATGCATGGCAAATGAAGAAAGAAGGGTTTATGCAAAGTTGGAAAGTAAGGGTTTAGTCAGAGAGGGCCTTTTAAGCCAGTGTAGTGTTTACATTTTCTGTGGCAAATGATAAAAAATAATTGCCATGAATGGCTTTTGAATGGAGAATGACTTCGTCATGGTTCACTGTAAGTAAATTACTACAGCAGCAGCATAATAGAGAGCTGGATTTGTCAACAATGGATGCACAATAAACCAGGAAGGGTGGGGAAGTCCTGATACAGGGCTCCCTTAGGCTTTGTTCTAGATACTCAAATAGAATGATAGAATTCACTGGAAAGGGTATTTGGCTCAAATGTCAGCAGTGAAAGAGAATAAAGTAGACAGGGATAATGGTTAGGATAGAAGACATATTTCTGAGATGATGTCTGACTTTTGCCTTATGGCAATCATCCTCTTCAGTGTGGGGTGGACTTGGTGGGTTTTCTTTAGATGGATAGTATTTAAAGTATAAATGAAGTAGGAGAATATCAGCTGCCAAGAATCTATCTTCTCATGCATCCTCTCTTTTTCTGCAACCTTGCTCATTCTGATAAAGCCTTCTCTAAAATAAAGACTTTTAGAAGGACCCATGGTAGGGGACTAAGGAAGTGTGTTAACTGTCCATGGCTGTGAGATGACAACTGTCATATCCAATGGAAGAAGAGGAGAGATTGCTTTGACTGATACTTTCAAAAGTTTGAATATATGGTTAGCTAGATCCACTGCTCTGAGCATGAAGAAACAGAGTGTCACAGAAACAGAAATGTATGTCAGAGGTTGCTCACTTCATAAAGCCGGGAAGCAGTTGGAGAGCCGGGAACATGATGTACTCCTCAAGTCTGGTGTATGAATTAATGACAAAGTCTTTCCCTATCATGTTTAAGGCTCTAGATTTGCTCCCCAGCACCACATGAAAATGTATACGTTTCAAAGGAATATCACCAGGTGCTCTCATCGTCCATCTAGGCCTGACATTCCACAGCTTTGATATCTTCCCATAATGTACTCAACTATGAGTCCATCAGTGCACTAATCCATGGATTAGGTCAGAGTCCCCACTGCTGGAGGCCAACCCCAGGCATTCAAGTACTGAGGCAGGCAGCAACAGGGTTTGTGGAGTTGGTGATCATGCTCAAAGCTGCTAACCTTTGGCAATTTCTATATTCTTTTACTCTTTGCTCTTAGTTGTCTGGGCTCTTTGTTTTCTGGCCAGGTATGAGACTTTGAGTTCATTAACTCTGTGAGCCAGAAAGAAAAGGAGAGGAAGAAAGAAAGTCAGGCACACACATAGGCACAGACACAGACACACACATAGACACACACACACACACACACACACACACACACACACTTTTGCACAGGGCTTGACCACCTGTTTCATCACTTCCACAAGTGTTCATGCATACTTATGTACTTCTACATATATATACACATACAGACACATACATAAATTTCATGGATCGAAGATCGCTCCTGAAGTCACATTTTATTTCTTCTTTCTGGTAATTTATATTTTCTTTAAAAAGTTCTTTCTAAAAATTACCTCATAGATAAAAATGTTACACAAAAGGGGAGTTGCAGAAGCATGTCCATAGTAAGTTCAAAAAACAGTGTTTCATTCTACGAGCGCATTATAAGTTCAAAGCAACAGTTTCACATGGCCTTGCTTTAGCATAGTGCATACTTGAGGCTTCATCTTTGGACCTGACCTAGAATAAATGTTTTTCTTTGATCACAAACTTGTTCCGAGCCTATTTCTCTTTTTTTGTGTGATTTTCGAAAGCTCATTGTATTCCTTATTATGCCCATTACTTATTGTTCTATGGTGAGGAGGCACATTCTGTTCTTGATTCTAACTTTATTGTATCTTTCTGGTAAAACTAAAAAAAAAAAAATCATCTCCTTAAACTTTCTGCCTAAAATTATTTGAATCAAATCAGGAATGTTTTAATGTCATGAATTCATCTAAACATTAATTCATAAAAGTGCATCTTCATGTTGATCTTCAGGAAATTTTCCCAATAGAATGGGCTGATGTTTCAGCCAGGAACTGTTAGGATATGTAATAATGCCAAGAAAAGAATATCAGTAGCAAAAAGCAATGCTGGGACAAAGTCTTTGGGCTGGAGGCTCTCCAGAGGGCACACATCACAGTCATGCAAAACTGTAGGCATCTCTAGGAAACTCACTTGCTTACCATACCCTGCCTAGATGTCTTATGTCACCCCCAATGATCCATTCACTTCTCCAATTTCAATGAGCTGGTAATCAAGTTCTTATCTGAGCCTTTTATAGAGATCTTCCAACACTGGATCCATGAGAGGCCTCTAGTCCATAACTCATAAGCACTTTGTTCTATCCTCAATCAAGAGGACCGAGCCTGACAATAAACCCTCTCACCTTCTGTCAGGCTTGAAGATTAAACTGCCTACCCCGCAAACACCTAGCATACACTTTATGAGAGACCCTGAGTCAGAGAATCCAGTTAACTCGACCAAATGTCTGACCTGGAGAAGCTGTGAAATTGAACTTTAGGGAAAGTATCTTACAACAGTACTTATTAGACGGATGTCAAGTGATGTTATTAGGTAGTATAATGCTCATGTTGTAATTTTAGGACCGTTAATAAACATGTTGTTTTGTAAAAATTATCCCATTCATTGCGTTCAACCTGTTCATAGATCCCTATAAATAAAGAGTGATGTATTAAAGCACCATCAGAGACATAGTTATATATTTCTGGACTTAAGGTATAACAATGTCACAAACCGTGTAATGCAAGCATGCTAGAGAGTATAAGAAACCTGCAAAGCAGATCTGGAAGAAACGCAGGGATGCTGTTTACTGGAGACCAATTAAAACTACTTGGAGTTTTGACCCCAATTGTAATGCAGCATTTTAGTATTACCTTAAGTGACAATGTATATGGTAATTTGTTTCTACCCAAAAGGAAGTCGTGGCATGATCCTAATACCAATGGTAATAGACATATTACCATTTGACAGTGATAAAACAGTGTAAGTTACCATTTGCTTAGGATTTATTGAATAAATGAGTTTGAAATGCTCTCTGGGTCTTACATTGTATAGCAGGCAGATAGCTAACAAAGTGCATCTTGCTACTTTCCTATCTCACAAATAACACATGCTTCATAAGTGTCCACAGAATCACCCATGCTTTGGAAATGAAATACATACTTTAACCATAAATATTTTTCACCATTTTGTTAAGTTGTCTTCTGCAGACTTTGACAATGGTTCTCCAGGAAAGTGAGAGAGATGCAGCATAAAAAATAGAAAACACATTTCTACTTAAATTAATTTCAGAGCAGAAGGATCTGATGAAACAATACAAGCCCTGCTTCTTGAAAGACAGTCCCATTGAATTCCTAACAAAAGTAGGGGAGGTCACGTGCTTACTTTGTTGTTACAATTACCCTCATAACTGTCTTCATCAGACTCCATAGCCTATTGCTGGCAATCATTTTACAGAAGTAATTACTAACCTTCTAAGATCATTTTAATTTTTAAAACCATCCAACACTCTTTCAGGACTAAATTGAAAAAGATGGCTGCTGCTTGTAAGCAATCCCTTAGAAAAATAACAATTTCTAAAACACGTTGACCATGGCAACATTGGGGGAGTTTCAGTCTTTTGGTTTATCAGTGTAAGCGCCATAATAACTTTATGTGTTAAGTGTGCCTGTTAATCCATATTATTTCTTTTTATAAGGATGAATGAAAAAGACATTTTTTTAAAGGATGAATAAACCACAAGCTGAGAACTAGCAAGTGGCCAATCAAAATAAAAAATGCAATCTGAAACCAACCAGCTAGCATTCTCTATTCAAAACTATTGCCATATGCTTTCTTCCAGAACTTTCACTCAGAACTCCCTGGATTTAATGCTTCTATAATATATAGTGATTATTTAATTACATTAGAGAAGACTGGATATCACAAAATAAAGTCTGACACTGTCAAGTAGAGCATGGCCTCTTTCTCAAAGTCTTTTCTCCAAAATATTGGATTTATAAACATAAATAACAAAAAAATTGAGTCTCAGCTAAGTTGGTCAATATATTTTTTTTCTAAAACAAAGCTGGTGCAAACTTTAATAGACTTGATTCAATACAACAAGTTTGGAGAGGAATTAGTCTGTAGAATAAAACATATTGGAGTTTCTTAAGACTCGATTTCTCTATGTATAGCAAATAAAAGAAGAGAGTAGACACCTTTTCTTATATTTAATTAACAACAGAAATATTTGCCTCTCAAAGCCTTAAATATGAGCTAGTTTTTAAACATTGTTAAAATGTAAGATACTCATTAAATATTTTTCATAACTTTCAAATATTTGCTGAAGATAACTCTATAAGGAAAGTCAATATAACAATTTAAGAAGTTAGAAAATGCTGGAGAGGCATATGCTGTCTTCAGGAAAATTATTTTTTTAAAAAAATATTTATCTGAATGCCTAAGTTCTACAGTGGCAATTCAAGTAGTGTTGCTACTTCTTTCTTCCTACACCCCTGAAATCAGCACCACCACTCTAACCTTAGCAAACGTTTATTTCGGCTCTCTTCCCAGTTGGCCGCAACTTTCTTGAGTGGATTCTTATCTTTTCTTCCAAACTACTTAGGTCAAAACTCAATGCAATAAGGATATGAAGTGGAAATTTCTGGTTGTGTCATGTGATGCAGAATCGCAGTGATGTTTGGAGAGAGTATAAGTAGGACTCAACAGACAGTGGCAGGGCACATGCATAACTAGCCTTGAAATGCTTCGTTGGTCTCAAGTCTTCACTTTGTTGAGAGAGATATGGCATTCCTGCTGGTTCTGTTCACTCTTGCTGACTTGTGTGGATCTGCTGAGGCCTGGCTATTCCTGTTAGATCATGCTTTCAGTACTGATTAATTGTTTAGTGACACTGTTTGAACTGTACTGTTGGTATCTTGACATTCCTGAACTGGACTGCTGGTATCCTGACAACGGAGATTGGAATTACACCAAAGAACTACATCTAAACAGGTCCACATCCCCTTGTCCTATTTACTATCCTTTGCCTATACTTTTTGAAGGTGGGCTAGAAGGGGGATTGAGGTGTTTGAGAACCTTTATTGAAGCAGGTTTTAAAAAAATATAAGCCTACAGGGATGTATAAATGTTGTCAGGATAGAGGAAGGGAAAGTCTAGGACACAAACACTTTGCCTTCATTTTTTTTCTGTAACAAGCAATGTTATGTTAACATGTCTGTGGATCCCTTTCTGGTTTCCAAATGACAGAGATTTGAGAATTAATCATTCTCATTGCTCCCAACAGACACCTATAAGCTTCCATAAGATGGATTTCTCTTAATTGTCCCCAAAGCTGAGAGTGATCTACTAGTATTATTGAGTGGCTTTAGGCATATTTCAACTAATTGAATTTTTCTCCTAATCAGCCCATGCAATTAGCACACCGTATCTGGAAACTGCCCTGATGGGAAAGCCATGAGGCAGATCCTAAACATTTCACATTTAAAGGACATTATCAGTTTATGCACATTATTCTCATAGAGCTTCATTGTACAAAAACTATCACTATTGCTGAAATGATAAAGAAAATCCATGTTATGCAGTGGGAACAGCTAACACTTAAAATTACAATCTGTTATTTTCTTCGTTGAGTTATTCACAATGAAAATTGAGCTCCTTTTTTTTTTTTTTTTTTTTTTTTTGCTTATCTTTTCAATGAACCAAGCACACTCTGCTTAGTTCAAAGCTTTAGAATACCCTGACTAGTCTTATGATTTGCTCTTTATTGCTGTGATAAACACCTTGATCTAAAAAAACTTTGGGGAGAGAGTGTTTACTTCCTTTTACAGGTCACAGGTTAGAGCAAGACCTCAAGGCAGGATCCAGGGGCAGGAACTGAAACAGGACAAAAATGATTGCTGTTTACGATCTTGCTCCATATATCTTGTTCTACATGCTTTCTCAGATAGCACAAGACCACCTCCCCAGGAGTAGCACCACCAATTTGTCTGGGATACTCTCACATCAATCACTAATCAAGAAAATACTCTATAAGCCAAGCTAATGAATGGGATCAGTTCAATTGAGATTTCTTCTTCCCAGATATCTCCATGTTTGAAGTTGACAAAAACTAGCCAGCAAAAATTCTTTGCCATCATGTTCCTGGTTATCTGTAAACATGGGCACAAATTTTGAATCTTTTTTTTTCCCTATTTTACAAGATTATTGAGAGTTTGTGCATGAATACGCATACATATACCAACTCCTACAATCTGTCAGGAAGTCCTGCTGAATCCTAAATTCCTCAAAATATCTTCTCAGTTTTGCCCCAGCCATGCTGTGTTTGCAATTGGTTTAGTGTCTGTCCAGCTTATTTTTCACAGTTCTGTAATATTCCCCCAAACCTGAGGTTTCCTTGATTCACTGGGTAAGACACAATGAGTTTTCTTTGAAAAACTTAAATATAATGTCTTTGCTCACCTGACCAAAAATTTTTAATTTTTCTTTTTTCTCAAAAATAAAGTAGAAGATATACATTTTTCTTCTTAAAATGTAGAAAGTTGAGAGACACATTTCTTACTTTAACAACTAAAAATACTGAATAATTTGTAAAGTCACAACTTTTTCCAATCATTAGAAGCACATAAGATTGTAGGACACTTACTACTGCACTTCAGGAGACACAGGTCATTCTGTGGAGACCAGGTGCAAATTCTTGCAACACATCAGTTGCCACTCAATACAGGAAGATGTCAACATAAATTGGTACCCGACTGCTGAAGGAAAAAGAGCATAAGTATCTTGCTGAAATCTTGCCCACAATAGCTCAAATGTTAGCCAAGTTGATCTGAGACTCTCCTACTAATATCTACTGAAAGGAAAGAAGAATGAAGAAAGAAAGGAAATGTTACCTAGTTTTAGGCACAAATTTATGTATTTTTATTTACTGTCTGACTTCACATGATAATCTTTTATTTTTAACCAAAACTAATAAGATTCACAGACAACAAGAAAAAAATTTCAAGAGTCAAAACAATCACTAAAGATGACTCAGGCATAACACAGGTATTAAGACAGGGAAAAATTTATGTGACCTTTGGCTTGACAGTAACTTCTGAAACATAATCCCCAAACTAAAAATATGAATGTATGAAAGAGATTGTCAAGAGATGAGATACAGCTTGGGTGAGCTTATTTTCAAATCACATAATAGTTAAATGACATGCCTAAAACATGTAGGAAATTCCTCAAATTCAGTGATAGAGTCATCCCAATTAAAACTAGACAAAAGTATGAACACATACATCTCTTAAAAAGTCTATATACAAATAAATAAATAGAAGAAAAGACAACATCATGAGTCAGTAGTAATACAAGTCAAATCCACAGTGGTATGACAAGTTCATGTTAAAACAGTTGAGAGAGTAAGGAGCTTACAAATGTTATGATTAATTAATGATCTAAATTAGAAAATGTCACTTTAGAAAACTGTCAGTTTCTTAGTAAATATGTATACACTTGCCTTATGAGTTGTAAGGGTATCTTTCCTCAAATTTTAACTAAATAAATGGAAAACTTTGCCTACGCCTAAGCATGTACACAGCTATTCATAGTCATTCCATTTCTATCAGCAACAGAATCATCATGATGTTCTTTATAGTAGGTGAATAGATAAGATATGACCAAATTCTGAAACTTCTGATTGTCACAGCCCATGCTGCCCCACGTTGGGAGCCAAAAATGTAAAGAACCATACTACCTCGCACTTTGGGGTCAAAATGTTGTGGACCACTCTGTCAGTGTTGGAACCCACACTGCCAAAAGCCTTGGGAGCTAAATTGTTAGAGCCCAAACTGCCCCAAGCTGCTCCAGTCCATGGGTCAGGGTTCAGCAAGAGAGAGGGTGAGGACAGACTCAAGGAATGGAGACCAGACAGAGTGTGATACTTTATTCTTCAGTCTCTTTTCCTAGTCTAAGTCCCAAGTCTTGAGTTCCTAGTCCCTAGTTCTTAGTCCCTAGTGCCTCCAAGTTCCAAGTTACTTCTTCCAAGTGCTAAGTGCCTAATGTCTAATTGCCTGTCTCGAGTCTCAAGTGCCTACTCCAAGTGCCTAATACTTAATAATAATTTCTTCTGTCTGCCTCTCGCCTTTTATATGTCTCACTTCTAAGCCACACCTTTAAGTCACACCTTATGACTAAGTCATGCCCTTAGGTCTTGTCTCTAAATCTGATCTCTAAGTCACTCCCTTAAATCACACACCTTTAAGTCTCACACACCCAAGGGAAAATCCTGAGTATCTAAAACAAGATGTTATCAGAGTGTGCTCAGCTGTTGTAGGCTATTGTAAAAAGTCTTTTGTCAGGGTATATGGCTCAAGATGGCTGCAAGAATGATAGCCGCTTTCTGTTGGCTCCCCACATCTGATTATAGAATGTCATTCAGCAACACAAAAGAAATAACTATTGACTCATGTAATGCCATGGGTGAGTCGCCCATGCATTGTTCATATGGCTAAGTGGAAGTCCAAAAAAAAAAAAAAACCAACCATTGTACAGCTCATAATTCTGTTATCAGGGGATTGTGGACAAGGTGAAACTATAAAGGCAGTAAGAAATCAATAGATGGCATGTGTTGAGTAAAGATTTGACTATAAAAAGTCACATTAATTAATTTTATGACAGTAAGACAATGACATACAATATTTTGACAGTTCTGTGCATTTATAAAAGTCCACTGAACAATAGACAACAAAGAGAGAACTTAATTACATGAAAATTAATAACACTCCCTCTGGAGTATGATGATATCCCAAGATCAAATATATGTCAAGATAAATGAATTTGCTTTATTACAAATAGACGATATTCTTGAAAAGAGTCGTAGGGAAAAATTGAACTGACTTAAGCAACTTTGGAAATAGTGTTGTGACTGGATTTTTAAAAAGTTGAAGGTGAAAGGTATACAATAATTCTTCTCTCTGGTAATTAAATTTAATTTAAATTTGTTTACTTTAATTCATTTAAAATGAGTTTTCTGTGGTTGAAATACTGACATCAGTAACTTTTTATGTGCCTAATGTGATGGCAAGTTTGTAAATTAATGTTCTGGGTTAGTGACTCTTCTCTGAGGAGACATTTGGAAACAGTTTGAAAATGTTTGACTGTCACAACAAATACAGTCTCAAAGTTTGAAATCTAATTTTAGAGGTTTTTGCCAGGATGTGGTTCGCATATAACATTTACAGCCTCTTAACCAGGAAACATATGAGAAATGGAACCACTGTTCTCAAAAAATGCAATGTACTGGAATCACCTAGAAGTCTATGAAAGTCCAGACTGCTATATCCACTACAGGTTTTCTGATTCAACAAGTCTAAGTCAATGCCAAAACTCTCATTTTGAAACAACTTGGAAGTGAGGATCTTCATGGTTCCTAGGGGCCACTTTTACAAACAGCCTGTTGTGGAGGTGTTAAAAATATTGGAGGCATTAGAAAAGAATCATGTGTTTGCTACTTCTAGGACTATCCTTTCTTTGCTTCCTAATCTGTTGGTCTCCTAGACAGAGAACATCTGTGACTGTTACCAGTGATCTCCTTTTCTCAGTGTTTCCAAGTTCATAGCACCTTGTCTTAGTGTTTCTATTGCTGTGAAGAGATACTATGACCCTGGCAACTCTTATAAAGGAAAATGTTTAATTAGAGGCTGGCTTATTGTTCAGAAGTTTAGTCCGTTGTCAACATAGCAGAAAACATGGCAGCATGCAAGTAGACATGGTGCTAGAGAAGTCGCTGAGAGGTGCACATTTAGATCCAAAGGCGGCAGGAAGAGAGAGTGACACTTGAACATTTGAAGCCTCCAAGCCCATCCCTAGTAATACATTTCTCGAAATAAGGCCATGCCTACTCCAACAAGGCCACACCTCCCTGTAGTGACACTCCCTATGAGCTTATTGGGGCCCATTTTTATTCAAATCACCACATTCCTAGTTCAAAAAAATGGGAAAAGATGCACAGAAAACAAAAAGCACCTGAAAGTTTTATTAAGAGCAAAGCAAAGCTATACATTTTAGATAAACTACCCAGAAAGTCCACAGGTCATTTCAGTGAGAGAGAACTCAAGATACTGATTTAATTTGTTGTTGGTCACCATTTTATTAGATACTAGGTATATAGCTTCATTCCCTGTTGTTATTAACAGAAACCTTTTCTCTACCAAATATGTCTGTCTCGATAATGCATCTGATTTTAATAATATATATTAATACATAGGCATAAGATGATAAGAAGAAGATTTTACCTAAAATTTCGTACAGAGAACACATTATGCCTTACTATATGCATACCCCACATTAGGCATTGTTGGTATGTCTCCTAATAGTGATGTCTATAAACACATTTCAATTGAAATGAGTGGGATGTCATCAAGAGGTTTCTAATAGAAACAATTTACATCCATTTTTAAAACATACATATATATATATATATATATATATATATATATATATATATATATATATCTTAATTCAGGTTGCAGAGAGTCCCAGGTTACTAACTGAGTATGTTATTTAGAAAGCAGTGTATTAATTGTCCGACCCCAGTGGAATACTGGGCTGCCACGCTCCTGTCTATGCTTGCCTACATTGACTCTCCGAGGTCATTATTTGGACATGAGCGTTCCTATGGCATGGTGACATATGACATGGCATACTGTGACATGACCATTGTGAATCCATGCTCGGAGATCTTCCAAACTTTTTCTTTAGTTCTTTATTCAACCATCTACCACTATACAAATGGTAAACAGTTTTCTGATTAAAAATACTATGTTGCACTGACTCACCACCACCACCACCCCCCCCCCTTTATTTAAGAACTGGAACTAAGGCTAAAGTCAACATTTTTCTGAATTAGCATGTCTTTTGACACATTAAAATAGATTAGAATGGTAAACACCAAGATGGTATGATTTTATCCACACTAGCAACATTGTATGCACACAGGGAAGGAGTGCTGTGTAGGCACAATTTTAATGGTTCCCAAAGTCCCATTTTGATTATCTGTTAAAATTTATGATATTATTTGCCTACTAAGAATACACATACTGCACAAGAGATTGGACTTCAATTTCTCCCATGATGCTTAGACACAGTCAGTGTTTGTCCGTAGAGCCAACTGATCCTGCTGGAAGAAAAGGGCCCTGCCCAATGACTGAGTGAAAAAGGTAATAACGTCTCAAATGGAAAAGTCAGCCTGCTGAACATCGCACGTGGAGTCCTTTCCATTCTTGACAGTTTTACTGATGTCCCTCCCATATGAGTCTGATC
Source organism: Arvicanthis niloticus (assembly GCF_011762505.2). Taxonomy (NCBI): domain Eukaryota; kingdom Metazoa; phylum Chordata; class Mammalia; order Rodentia; family Muridae; genus Arvicanthis; species Arvicanthis niloticus. Next base: position 37,044,084 of record NC_047670.1, on the reverse strand, counting down.
CCATCTTATCTGATCCAAAGAATGACAGCCTGTTATGTACAGAATGAGAAAAGAAATGAACTCACCCTAGAATCTGAATTGAGGCAGGTCTGAGCCCAACAGCTAGAGAGTTGTGCAAAGACCTCTAACTAGCAATATATACATTTACACACATATGTTGGTCTCATTCTTATTTGCTCTTATTTCTTAAAAATAAGGACTGTGCTTTGAATATAATATTGAAAAAAAAGAGTGAGTAAAAAGGATTGAAATTTCTATCTTCCTGCTGTGGCACAGCCATAGATAGTGCTGGGTGACATTTCTGTCAGTCATTGCATTTATATTTGTGGCAGTTAGTTGGAATTGGAATGTCTAATTCATTTCATGACTTCAAATTCCTTGTAGATAATAGCATTTGGACAGATTTGCATAGTGAGTTAGAGGCTTGTTAACAGATTTTAAAGTGACATAGTGAAACTATGCTCCAGCTTGGTCACACAACTGGCTCTGCAATGTTAGGATTCGTATTATTTGATCTCCCATTTCCTCATTTGTGACATGCTTTTAAAGAAATTCAGCTTGAAGTGCACTGTAAGGATTAACTGAGATAGTGTACAAGCGGTACACAGTAAGTGCACAGTGATGGAGGTCCTACCTGTTTCTTTAGCTGGCAGCTGCTTGGCCTGTAGACTGCTAAGGGCAACCTTGACATTTTCACTAGACTGTTATATTTTGTCTACATAAACAACAATATAAATTTTCTCCCACTAAGCTTTCATTATTTGTAGGACAAGCACTGATCCCTACTTGTTCTCATAATATGTGGGGTGATGGTGAGGGTGATGGGACAAACAAAAATTAAAACAAGAATTAGGAATAAAACAAGCTTAATGGCAACCATGGAACCTTCATGGTTCTCTGCATACACTCTCTGGTTGTTTAGCTTAGGAATTTTCTTGTTGGACGTCGATCAGTAGGAGTGGGGAGATTGTCTCTGATTCTTTTGCCTGCTGGTGGAACCCTTTTCTTCCTATTGGGTTGCCCAGTCTAGCATTGATTTGAGGGTTTGTGCCTAGTCTTATTGCAACTTGTTATGTAGTGCTCTTTTGATATTGGGGAGCCTGACTTTGTTCTAAAAGGAAACAGTGGAGAAGTGGAACTAGGGGGAGGTGAAAGTCATGGTGAGGGGACTAGGAGAAGAAGAGGGAAGACTTGTCAGGATGCATTGTTTGAGAGAAGAATAAAGAAAAGAAATGAGCCTCAAGCCATAGTGCATATGATAATCAAAATGAATGATCAAGTTAGTTACAGGATCAAATGTTTCCACTAGTGTAAATTACAACGAAATAATCTTCTTATAGTCTTAATTTCTTTTAATTTCTAAATAAAATGTTTTCCAAAGCCCTTTAGGTTTCAATGGGAAGTCAAATTTGAAAGTCACAGATTATGGCAGGAAATTAGTATTTTCTGAGAATTAGTATTATTCAGGGATGGTCAACATGTCTGTCCAGGGACAGATATTAAATGGTTTCAATATTATAGAGACCCTCTGCTAGACTGTGAAGGACTCACACTTATATGTCTATGCTACTTGGCTCTTGTAAGATGAAGACTGTCAGAGACAATATATAAGTGAATAAGAATACCTGCGTTCCAGTAAAGCTTTATTTATAACACACAGGCCATCTTTATACTAGATGGAAAAGGAAAGAATGTGATCATCAGCTCTTCCCATTGAACTAATCTGAACAAAATTAGGAACATTTTCTCTCTGTGATCTTAATTACTACACTGAAATTTTAGGTTCTTTCCAGGCTGCATGTCTCCTGTAAAGTCCAAAGTGTTAAGTCATTCTCTATAGCAGAGTAGTTTACAGTATCACAAAGAACAACATACATCTGCCCCTTGAACCTTTCTCCCTAAGGTCTCCATGCTCAATGTAAAATGTCTTGTTCTTTTCCTAGGTACCTATAAATCCTGCCTGTCAGAAAGGGCAATGTTGTATTTACAGACTAGGTTGCCATGAGAGACATAGCCTGTGTCTATGGGTCTTGAACACATGGTTAGTGTCAAGCTGTATGCACTATACTGTGGCTTTACATTTAGTTGTTCTGTCTATCTTCTATCTATCTATCTATCTATCTATCTATCTATCTATCTATCTATCTATCTACCTACCTACCATCTATCTCTGTGTGTGTAAAGCAAACTCTCAACAAAATCTATATCCTTAAATTTTCGCTAATTTCTATCTAAGGGCATTTTCCTGCTGTCTAAGTTTATTGAATAGTTAATAAAACATATACCAGTCATTTGTGTTTCTTCTTTTGGGAGCTCTCTGTTTAGTTCTATTTTTAATTTTTTCTATTTCATTTTATGGGTTTTGTTTGTATATATCAGTTTTTGATATAAACCCCGTGTCAGATATACAGCTGATAATGAGTTTCTCCTACACTTTAGGCTGCCTCTTCACCTAAATCATGGGATCTTTTGCCTTTTAGTTTCATGTAGTCCCATTTATATAAATTGTTGGTTTTTATGCTGCATTACCAGGGTCCTGTTCAGAATGTCCTGACATGTGCCAATGAGTATGCATAGTCTTCATTTCATTTTCATCAGATTCATTGTATCAAGTCTTAAATTGCAATCCTTCATGCATTTGAAGTTGAGTTTTGAGCAGGGTGAGAAATAAGGGTTCAATTTCATTCTTCTATGTATAGCTATTGAGCTGGACTAATACCATTTGTCTTTCCTTCAGTGTGTAGTTTTCTCTGTCAAAAATTGGGTGGCTATAAGAGTCTAGGTTTAAATGTGAGTCCTCAATTCTATTCCACTTATCTATGTATCTTTTTTTAATGCCAGGACCATGCTGTTTTTATTATTATATCTCTGTAGCATAATTGAGGGTCTTCTTAAAATGGCCCAAGTATGTGTCTTCATGTCCTTTAGTGCCCAGTACTGGTGTATACTTATCAGTAGACGTCTATACTTTGTTTATGTTTTCCCTATGAAACTGAAAATTGTTCCAGAAGAACTAGTATAAAATTCTGGTATGTAATTTAGGGACTTGTAGCACTTTTTGTTTGTGTAAGTATATTGTCTCAATAACACACTGATAGTTTATTTCTTACTCAAAATACAATGCCATTTTCAGGGCATTTGAACCATGCTATGTTCACAAGGGCTCTCAGCACAGAGGCAGGATCCTTCCACCCACCATCACTCAAAAATACAAACAATACGTTTGAATTTTTGTGAACTAGAATTAGTAACTCTATTGTTTTACCTATCACACAAGTCTTTAACAGAAGCCCATGTATCATGGCCTAATAAGCATTGCTCTTTAAGAAATCAGTCTGTTGTAGTCAGAGTTGTCTTAATGGGCCACCCTTTAAACATCCCTGCTGGCTATGCATTTGCTCAATACAGTCTGCTGAGTACTGTCAGGTATTGCATTCAACATCTGGCAAAGTAGGCTTGGAATGAAGGTTTGAATCTCCTACCTAATGCATGAGGCTAATCACCATACTGTGATGGATGATATGCTCTTTATAGTTAATCAAGTAATGCCACTGCTCAACATGCTCATCCTCAGGCAGCCCCACACAATTTGGAGAGGATCATTCTGCTTATAATAAGTTGTTAACTGCCACAAGCAGCTAGAACTACCTTCCCTTGGCTCCAACCTCCGTCACTCCACCCGAGGATGTTCTTTAATGCTACATCCTGTGGATGCAGTTGGCCAGATGCCTGAAAAATCTCTGAATTTGCTAATTTAGGACCTTGCTACAGGAAGTCAGCCTGGCAAGGATTTTGACTCCATTGGCTGACTTGCTATCTCTTTCTAGATGCATGTAAGATTAGGTGCCAACATGGAACGAAATTTGGTTTGGAGTTAAGAAATACTTAGTGAGTCGATTAAGGAATTTGAACTATTAAATATCTACTGTCAACTTACACTAGAGTTTCATGTATGTGTCTGGTACTGACACTCATTCTTCTGTATACCTACTATGAATCTACCTCTGTAACCTACTTGGGGGAAACAAGTGTAGCAGCAATTGTAATATATTTTGTGTACCCCAAGTGTACATATTCAACACCATGTGTGAAGCAGTTACTTGTGGTGTTAGCTTATTAACCACAAGTGCATATATATATTTACATACACACACACACATATACACACACACACACATATGGATCAACCTGTTATAGTCTGCTACCTAATCCATGTCATTCTTTATACTATCTGACCTGCATTTCTTGTCCCCTAGGGAAACTTAGAGTTTCCTTTCCTTTCTTGTTCATGGTAGCAGTATATGGAAGATGTGGTCAACATTGTATAAGATCACATTCTCAGATGTGCAATGGTTACTGATTAAAAAATTCATGAAAAGATGGAATTGAAAGATGCGCAAATCAACCTTGCTATCAAAGATTCTGAAAGTTAACATAATATGACCATACATCTTTTAACTATTCTTTCCTGAATACTTTGGGTAACACTTGCATCAACCATCATTACTAACAAAGACCATAAACCATGTGAGTGCTTAGAAGCCACTACTCATGAACAGCACGGTGGATGGTGAGGATTCTTAAACACTGACGTAACTATCATTAAACCAATAGCATAGAGAAGTACAGAGGGAAGAAGATAACGTTTACATATCAATTAGTTCTATCAAGTCCTTATAAGAAGGGATATAAAAGTATCTGGGCGAGGTATAGTTGACAATCAAGAACATGAAGATGTCGTTCCTATGTGCACAAATAAAGAGAATGCTGAAGGTAATAACATATCAAGTTTTATACACATATTATACAATAAACAAAATCAATATTTAATTAATAGTTCTTTCATATGCCCATGTATAGAATATGTGTTTTAATCATATATTCTAAAACCAACTTGATTGTATGTACAAGAGTCTTAAAAATGAAGCTTTGCCTGGGGCCCATGGACATTGAGGACCACCTGCTTATAGATCTACATAAATGACCTAATTCTTTGTACATAAATTTGATTTGTGTTCAGACTTCTAAAATTGGTCAAAGGACTATTTCTAAGTACAGCATCTGATACTCTCTAGTCTGATTTGGTGGGCCTGAAAATGCAAAGAAGAAATTCAAAGCATGAGATCCCCAAAGACAGCTCCAAAGGAAGAACACTCCACATAGAAGCAGAAAATTGCAATTGGATTTTTTATTTTCAAACTCTCCTCCTGAACAAAAAGAAAGTCTCCCAGCTTAGGTTCATATCAAACACTCTGATGAGAGAAGCAGAAAAGAACCTAGAAACCCTAGAGGCCGTTAGATTACATCAGATAGCCGTAGCATTTTTGTATTTTAAAAAGCAATTTCTATGAGACATGGAAAAGAGATGGAGGGGGAGGAGCTAAGTTGGTAGGGGAGTTGTGTGAAGGAGAATTTGCCTTCAACACAATACAAAATCAAGAGGAAGTAAAGGAAGAAATTAGTGCCACTGTGGGACACACTCTCTGTGGGCGAGATACAAGCCACCCTTTCTGTACTTGCACATATCTATCCAAGAGTGGATTCTAATATTCCTCTTAATATTGGTGCCCTTGGTGACTTGGGACCAATGGAATTCAGTTGATGTTTTATCCTTTTGAGACTAGAGCATAAGTACCTGCTCGAACTTTCAGAATGCTGGCTTTAGGGATGGCCCCTCTTGGCTGCCTACGTAAGAGGAGCCACCACTCTTACTCACAGTAAGAGAAGCTGCTTGGAGCAGAACTGAGATTGCAAGCAGCTGAGAGAGCCATCTTTCAGCTTTCACTAGAGCCTACATGTGACACCAGTTTCAACCACTGTCTCCTGACATTCTACAAGAGACCTGGCAGAAGCCACTGGGTCACAGTCACCCCACTAAAAATAATTATAAATTTTGGTTTTAAAACAGTAAATTTTGGGGTAGTTGTGTGGCAGATGATAAAAGAGACAGCCAAGAAAATAATTAAATCATCCTCTATGGGAAGCACAAGAGACTGTCTGTGCCTCAAAGGATGTTAGACTGCCCAGACTTACCCGGGGTTTCTGTCCTCTCAGAATATGAATTGTCATAATTTGACAAGATAATTATCAGAAACTGTGTTCATGAAAGACAGAAAGCAGAGGTGACAGCTTTGGACAAAATTCCTCTAGAGTTTCTTTCTCAAAACTACCACAGTGAGGTCCTTGGATCCTGAAAGGGTTCACCTTTGAGCAAGTTCATAATGTCTTATCAGAAGTCCATGTTTACTTGTAATATTCCTTTAAAAATATGTTGCAAACTGAATGCTTGGGTTCAAAAATGGACATTTATGTGAAAAGGCAAGTTCCCTCAGTAAGGACAGAAGCCATTATGCAATAACTAATAGCGATTGCTGAGTACTGTAGCCCCGGGTCTCAGGTCACTCAGAACCATTACCCAGCTGGTGTGAGAAGATGGAAATGGGTTTATGAAAAGTGATTCTGCAGCTTTGGTGGATGCAGAGGAAAAGGTGGCCTGTGGCTAAGCTGGAGGTAGTGAACTCAATTAGCACCTTTGTTCACTCCATGCATTTCTATTTCCTCTTTTCAGGTCTTTGGTCTCTCTCTCTCTCTCTCTTTTTTTTCCCTATCATTCTCTAACGGGCTTTTGTAGGGTTATTAGTCAGTATGCTTCTTTCTATTTGTGTGAACTATTTCTGTACTTAAAGTAAGTGGTGCTTGCTGTCCCGCTTAACCACAAATCCATTCTAGTTTTTATTCAGTTAGTTTTATTTTTATGCATGAAAATTATAATATTCTGTGTTCTTAATCTTTTTAATGCATTCTCCTATTGCTTTATAAAAATCATAAACTTCTCTCATTCTATACAGTTTGAATTCTTGTAAAATATTTCTGGGGTTATCAATACTAACTGATGCCAATATTATTTTATTAGCGTGAATTAAGCTAAACTGTTCAATAATGAGAAAACAATTAATCAGGCATCTCTTATTGTCTTCCTTGTCCAATATAGTTTAGAAAAGAACATGAAGAACATGCTGGATTGAGCATGAGCCTTAGACAAGCCAATATAAGGAATTTCAATAGAGACATGTTGATTCTGATGATGGTATATAAAGCCATTTGAAATATAAAAATTATCACAGTTTACTTATATTTTGTTCACACTGAATTTTCAATTTTTTTCTCAATTCCTAATGTGTGTTGTATAGTCCTTTGAACAACATATGCCAGAAGTTAGTTCTGAAAGTTGTTCATTATCATTGCATGAAGTAGTAGTTTATGAACAAATTGAAATATTAATATTTCAAGTAATTGAAAATAAAAATATCAAGTAAATTAAATTTTTTATCTCAAGGTTGTATGTTACAAAATTTCAGGACTGTAAAATAAATACAATATAGGGCAATTATATAAGTTTACCCAACTTGGCCCTTTCACACCCTGTCCTCTCCTTACAAAACATCCTACAGGGCTCCTGTTCTAATGGAATGCAGTCAGGGAAAGAGTGATGTGTAAAATACACTTATAGATGTGTCAGGGAATTTCAAAGAAGGCCATGCTGCATCAGCTTTCTCATCTGCAGGGCTATGTTCAGCCTTTCATAGGAGCTATGTATCAGGGCGGTAGTTTTCAATAAAGTATGAAGGCTGTCACTGTCCCAGTACTCCCACGAGGCCTTTGTATAAGTGCTGTCTAATGAAGCAACAGTCACCCAAACAGTAAGGTCCCTTCTAGATCTAATAACGTAGACAGATATTGGATGACCTCCAGGATGATTTCTACTCTAACCATCCTTAGTCTAAAGGTCAGCGCTGGCTTGTACTGTGGAAATGGCAGACAATGTTCTGGCCTCTATAGTGCTGCCTGACCATGATAACCAAGACAAAATTAGAGTGGTGTTTCCTATGGGTAGGATCATTATGATTTTGCTTTTTCCCCAACCACCCCTCCCTGTATACACAACCACCTTCTATACACAATGCTTGATCATAGCCATCAGTAACATTTTCTTTTATTTATTTTTGTACTGTTTGGTTTTTTTTTTCAAATTTAGGTATTGTTTTTTTAGAGTAGATTTATTTATTTATTTATTTATTTATTTATTTATTTATTTATTTAACATCCCCATCACTGCCTCTTCCAATACCCTATCAAAGACCCTCCCCTGTGCACTCTCCATTCTCCTCTGAGACGGTAGCCCCCCCTACACACACACACACCCTGGTGCATCAAGTCTCTGCAGGTCAGTCACATCCCACTCAGAGCAGACAAGGTAGCCCTGATGGAGAACAGATTCCACAGTCAGGCAACAGTGATAGGGATAGCCCCTACTCCAGTTGTTGTGGGACTCTCATGGAGACTGAGCTGCACATCTGTGACATATGTGCTGGTGTCCTCATTCCAGCTCACCAATGATCTTTGGTTGGTTGCTCAGGGCCTTCAGTTCTTTCCTCAACTTTTCCATAAGAGTCATCATGGAAGCATACAGCCATGTTTGGCTGTAGGTCTCTACAGCTGCTGGGTAGACAGCAGCTACAGTTATGCTACGCTCCTGCCATGCATGCTCTTTTGGGTCTGGGTTACTTCAGAAACATAAAGAACACTGCCAAATTCATTCAATGAAGACACAACCTGGTACCTAAACCATACAAAGAATCAACAAAGAAAGGAAATTTCAATCCAAGTTCACTTGTAAACATTGACACAAAAATACTCAATAAAATTCTCCAAATCCTAATCCAAGAACACATTGAAAACATCATTCACCATGATCAAGTCAGCTTCATCCCAGGGATGCAGGGATGGCTCAATATACAAAATTCCATCAACACAAACCAATAAAGAAAAAAATGCACATAGTCCTCTCATCAGACGCTGAAAAGGCCTGTGACAAAACCCAGCACCCCTTCATTTTAAAAGTCTTAAAGAGATCAGGGATATAAGGCACATTTATAAGTATAATATAGGCAATATACAGCAAGCCAATAATCAACATCAAACTAAATGGAGAGAAATTTTAAGCAATCTCACTAAAATCCAGGACAAGACAAGACTGCCCATTCTCTCCCTAGCTATTCAAAATAGTACTTGTAGTTCTATCTAGAGCAATAAAACAACAAAACAAGATCAAGGGAATAGAAGTTGGAAAGGAAGAAGTCAAAGTATCACTATTCACAGATGATATCATATAAGTACATATAAGTAGTACTCCCAAAATTCTACCAGAGATCTCCTACAACTGTTTGAATTTTAATATAATATTTAAATAGATAATTTAAGATTGTTGCAATATATTTAAAATATATTTAACCCATTTCTTCATCCTAACTCCTTCCAGACCCACAATTCCCCTTCTTTCTCTCCCAACTTATCACTCTCAGCTTTTGCAAATAACCTACCAAGTCCAATGTGAGATGCCTATTTACCCTTCAGTGTGGAGCCATCCACTGGAGCATAGCAGACTTACAAGACCCATACCCTTAAAGAATACTGAATTTTCCTTCCCTGAAAACCATCAATTTTAATAACTTCCCAGTTGGAAGTTGAGGTTCCTTATTTAACGTAAAAAATATGTGGTCACTATACACTCTGCTTCTAAGCATTCCCATAGAGTCTAACAAATTTTTAAACTAACGGCACATATTTCTCTTAATGTCCTCTAACTATTGATGTTATTCTATCAGAAGACTTGTTATGAACATCCTATGTGACTTTAAATCTCTGTTAGATTGGTATTACTATTATATTCCTTGACAGATAGAGAAATAGCCATATCAGTGACTCAGCAAATTACTAAAACTTAAACTCCAGCAATCTGACACCAGAGCTCCTGCTCTTGAATCGACACTATATATCCATGCAGCAAAATTTGTGTCCCATTACTTGCTTATGTTTGAACCCCATTTTCATTGGATGACCTTGCACATCCTCCTACCCTCTGTCAATGGTCCTGTTCATCCCCTACCTTTGTTTGTGAGTGGCTTTCACCACAAAACTGTTTGCTTCTGTTCCATATCATACTGCCATGCTATTCTTTGGCATTTTATCAGCAACATAGTCTCATCCCTCATTACAAGTCATATTCAGACACCCCTTCTGAGAGTCATAAATGATTCATTTACTATATAATCTATTGAAAGACAAAGTTCTTGCTGGCTGGGACTAAGACTGACATTACACTTTCCAAAGTGCTCTTGAAGTGTAATGTCATTACAGTTACTGTTTCACACCACAAGAAAAAAAGATGTAGAAGAAAATAAAATAATCCAAGGCTTCAAGATGCTGTTCTTTAGATCATGTTTATATATGGAAGTTAAATTACCAATCAGGCAGTTAGTTAGTTAGTTAGGGTATTGTTCGGTAATGTTTCAAACCTCAGTATATCTTCATCAGCACAAAACTATTAACACATTTGGTCCTAGTTTATTAAGATTTGTGCGAATCTAAATAGTAACTTTCAGGGAATTGCTTGTAAATTATAATGGTTGCATAAGCATGTCACGCTGTTTGTTTACAAAGTATTTTAGATATGCAGGTGTATGTTTTGGTCTGAGAAAAGAGATGCAGATGAACAGCATTTTCCAGTATTTTACTTCTGCCTGTAAACATATTTGCCCTAGTAAATTCTATTGATGTGATGAGAATGATAACCCACTAGATAAGTAAACACCCAGCATCCCAGACAGCTCCAAGCAATCCTTTAAAGATACTCTGTGCTAGAGGCTGATGCCTAGCTCACCTATCAAAATACAAATAAGCTTTGTCAAAAAGTTGACTTATTTGAGACAGTGGGACAGCTGGCAATTTAACATTTCCTCTACAGCAGGAAAATTGAGTAAGTAATGGAGGCTCCTGGAATCTTTACTTGTTCAGAGATCATTCCATGACTCATCGTTTGGGGTTTCTGTCAGCTCAGTTTACCTGCTTCCCATGATGAGCATCTAAAGTGTCCTAAATGGATTGTTGAGTTACCATCCAATAACATTTGGAGCTAGAAAATTAATTGTCTGATGTTCCTGCTTCAATTTTTTTTTATTGCACCTGAAGTTTGTCTTACATTTTCTTCTTGCTACTAGCAGTTTCTTCAATCCCTTACAACCCAAAGAAGGCTGTGGGCCAAAATAAGTTGGTCTGTCACTGCTAGAAATGTGCTGTTGAAACCAATTGCAAAGAAGGTGGAAGGAGTAACTGACTACTCTATCCAATGATCCCCAAGTGCCTTAATACTGGGGAGACAGACAAATGTTATGCAATAAACAGCTGATTGATAAAATGGGCTCTTACTCTACTAGGCAAAGAGTATACATCCATCTTTTTACATTTCTCTCTTTAATGGTCTTGTCCCATAGAGCACATTTTTTTAAATCACTTTAAGCTCATTGGGTTAAATAACTTTATTCTGTAAGGCACCTTAAGTTCTTATCAAGGTAATTTGTACTGCAGACACAGTCTAAGATGTTCCTCTTTCTTTTCCTTACTCAGGAAAGGGAAGAGAGAGAACTTACATTCAATAAGAGCCTCTGTAATTTGCTGCAACACATTTATCTCTGCTTTGTATTATTTTGTTTGTACACTCCTTATACCAAGTCACTGAAATAGGTGTTGTCTGACCTGTTGTATGAGTCTAATACCCAGTTCTCAAAAATCTCAAGGATCAGGTTCAGTGTAGGCCTAGAATTTATACCAAGATCTACCTAGACACAAAGCATCTTATTCTGTGTTCTATCAGTTGTTGCTGTCCTAACTTCTTAAACTATTTCAGTAATCAAGAAGGAAATAGAAAAGAAATTTATTGTGAAGTAGTTTTTATTTTTATTTCTTTAAAACATGCCTTTTATTTCATCAAGGAATGTTATAAAAAGCTGCAAAATTTCTTTAACTTAGGCATTTTACTAATAACCTGCAAACTGAGACACACACATTTCTCTGTATTTCTCACACTCGACATTTCGCAACAGTCCTCCAGAAGCTGCTTTGTAAACATTTCTATCGGTCTTTACTCAGCCATAACACTACTATGCTGGACTCTTTGGTTCTTATTCATGCAAATCTTGGATGAGGTTTAGGAAGAATTTTATATTGCCAATTTAAAGCATCTGAAGAAATGATTTTAAGCCTTTTTTAAATGAATTATGGACTATAAAAGACTTGACAACATTAAGTTTACAATATCATTAGAGAGATAAAATATATTTATCTTAAACTTATACAGGATAGAAGAGATATTTGCCTAGCTAAATAATGACAGTCTCTAAGTAGAAATTTTAGTTTCCACATTGAGGAATTAATTTATGGATATGGACATAAGTGATGGATATAATTGAGATCAATATCAAAATAAGTATAATATATAGGACACAAAAATAATTCCTATAAATCTATAACAGTATATAACAAACCTCCCTGAATGTGCCAAATAAGGGGACATTGCCTCCAGCAATACTTCGGATGCTGCTGAGTGAAGTTTTTTGTTTGTTTATTTGCTTGTTTTAATTCATCCTTACAAAGACACCTTTATTTACAAGAGATTGGATCATTTCAGGTCATGCATCTTAAAGCATTAACACCTTAGTATACTAGTTACATGTAGTAGATTATTAAACAGAAGCTGAATAAGTAAGCAAGTCATGGATCAAAACGCCAACTGTGCAGCTGTAAGTCTATACTTCTATATTGCATTTATTTTAAGTGTAGCTTATGACTCTTTCTGAATAGGACACATATAGACTATTTATAATTCTACCAAGTGTGGTTTTTATTATGAAAAGTCTAGAAAGAACAGGGTTCTAGGAGACCTTCAGAATCCTGAATAGTGACATCATCTCTAGACTATGTTAATGTTACTTAGACACATCTTAATATACTGAGCCTGTCATCAACTGTTTGACTTTTATAAATGAGACAGAATGAGTCAAGCATCATTTTTCAGTAGGATACACAATAATTGGTTGAGGGGTACATTAGGTTCCAGCCATTGCCGCAAATATTCCTTCATATAAGCATCATATTGTCATTGATTGATAGACAAAGATTTAAAATGAGTTCAAATACGTATTCTTTTCCAGAACTGAGGAAGAATCTCCTTTTTTTGTTAAATCAGGAATGTAGTGACTTTATGTTTTCTTTGTCTGCCACTGTATTTTTGTATTTCTCAATTACCCAAAGCTGTAGGAAAGACCTCTGTATACAAAAGCCCTAGATTTATATTTTTGTTCATGACCTTCAAACTTTACCATGATAAAAAAATAAAAAACAGAACAAAAACAACTTTACCCAGTAAAACCCGTTCTTTGAATTTTGTTCTTTGTCTAAATTAGTGCTGCACAGTACAATATCCTCATGGTGTGGGACAATGTCATCATATTGCAGCAGTCTGCCATCTCTGACTATGGGGAAAATGACCCCATATTATATTATATTATATTATATTATATTATACTACTCCATTATAATACTGGGAAGGTTAACTGCATTGAACACTGATTTGACTCATAACGTTTTCAACAAAAATGGCTTTATCAGGATATGACAAGCCAAAGTCAATTCTTTTAGGACATCATCTCATGGTATATTAAGGGGCAGCTATGTGAACTGTTAATGTTTTTAATGAGGTTTAACTCACAAAGGTGTTACTTGCATTGTGATAAGGATAAATTTCTCCTATTTCTATTGTTAGATTACTGAGTCATTGGAAATGAAAACAAAGGAGAACTTATGACTCTAGAAAATAGGCACCTATAAGACAAAAAAAGAAGTCAATTTAAACAAGAGTAACAAAGACTAAAAGCTACAATTTAGGCATAAGAGGTTTATCAAACACTAAGCTTGAAGAATTTGTAATTTTTAATTGACTCTTTTTAAGAAGAAAAAAATATGAATCAAACCATATTGAATAAAAAGTATATACTCAGGTATAATAATGGTGATTTCAGATATATAGGCAATAGCTTCTGTTTATTAGTTTGAAAGAGGCATGATGGAGTTTTAGGCTTGTGATGATCTTGACTAACTGTTGGACTCCTATTAACTAATTATTCACAGTGGATTCCACAAGAGATTGTGGTTGATGCAAATTTACATTTTCTATGGGGCCTTTCAATCTTTGCAGAGTTTAATGCCAATGACAAGAATGAGTTTCACATTAAGGGGAAAAATACAACTCATCAATACCTATCATTAAAGTTTAATGACTTTGTTTTAGCAACTGTGAGCAAGATGAGTTTTAACAGTAGAGAGTTCTGCAAAAGAAACACAGTTAGCATATATTCATAACTGTAGCAGAAGGAAATTGTATAAAACCCACTAGGAAGTACTGGATGTTCCTCTGACTGCAGGTTTTACTTACGATGTGCTGAGGAGCACATCTGAGAACATTTCCCTATCAATATTTTATACTGTGGATATGTTCCCCTGTTGTGGGTGTCTCTTTTTGAACATGACACACAAGAAGCTTACTTCTAGGTAATGTTAAGAGATTTCTTGGATGAAGGAAGGATAGGTTGACTGACAAAAACATTGGCTAGTTTTGATTATCAATGGAAATTGTTTGTCTGTGTTGCCAGATTTAAAGGTAATAAGATATAAAGACAATTAGGGATTTAATTTGGGACTGAAATTACTCCAAGGCCAAGAAGACAATAAACCTAATATACATGGTGAGGGGACAATATACAGTTGACATCAGTTCATGGGAATATTATGTTGTTACAGCACTAGCAAGTATGTCTAACATTAAACATTAAACATGACTCCATCTACAAACATTCTGCTCAAGAATTGAATAACTGAGTTACAAAAGGAATCTCACAGTATTCTAAGTTTATAACTTTATTTACACAGTATTGGTAGCTGTTCTTGAGCATGTGTAACCTATGGGCTGGTGGCTGGCATTTCTACAGCACTGCAAAATACAAACAAAGAAATTTACAGAAATCCCAGAAAACCCTCCGATGACCTGAATTCTTACCTGTTCATCTTTACTTATTCATTCTCCATTTATGATGTTTTTTTTATAAAGACTCATGAATTAGTGTAAAATAATTTAATTAATTATCATATATATATATGCAGAATATTTATACCCAGATAAGCATAAATGAACTAGTATCTGGAAAGTTTTTCCACAACTTTTAATAGAAATTCTTCAAATAAAAATCACACATACAAGGAACATTATACAAACCAAACAGGTTGCTTTTAAGGGTACATATATGAATCAATAGGCATATAATAAAATTTACTGAAAAAAGAGGCCATGAATTTGATGAAGAGCAGAGAGGTTTTGGAAAGAGGAAAGAAAAAGGAAAAATGTATAATTATTATTATTATTGAGATTATACATTAATATCTCAAAATAAAATAGAACAAATCTCTGTAGTATAATAAGAATATCCTGGATTAGAATATTTTAATAAAAATTAAAACTTTTATTTTTCCTTTAGTGATGTTAGAGATCAAACCCAAGCCCTTGTGCATGGGAGGCCATCTGTATAGCACTAAGCTCTACCTGCGACCCATGCTTCATTTTTTTTTTCTTAAAGAGTTTACTTGTGCAAGTCCAAGCTAATATCTGAAGAGTCAAAAAGCTTTCATTACTTTAAAGTGTTATGCCCATTCCAAATACTGCTTGAGAGATCCATAAAGTCTATTTTCATAATACTGTTGACTTGTCTGTATTCAGCTATTTTGAATTCTTGTCCAATCTACTCTTCAGAAAAGGATTCTTTAATGGACGTTATATAACACATCTCATCTTATATATTTTGCTGCCCTTTCAAGGCTATTTGAAAAATATTCCCCACTAGATGATTTAAATTCTATCCTGTTTCTTTTTCTTATTGCTACTCTTTTAACAAGTGTTTTTAAAGGGTAACAATTTAGCAAACAAATTTCAAGCACTCTACTTAAGACAAAAAATTTAATCCTAAATTTTATGGACGATCCTTGTATAACTTTTACAGTTTTAGAAAAAAAAATAACTATAACCCAGAACTTTTCTAGAGTAAGATTTAAATGCTCTTACGTGTTTCTTTCTGACTTAGGAATTTGGAAGATCTTTGCAGGGTGATCATCTGTCTCGTTTAAGAGCTCAGAGGAAGCAATGAAAGCAGTTAAGACACTGAAAGAAGATGGTAAGTAAGAGATGAGGTGTCATGCATCCCCAGTCCAACAGGAATAGACAAGAGCATCTTGTTTTCTTGAAGTCAGTAGTTTCATTTCAAGTCAGCAAATAAGTTGAAAACGCCGAATATTGACTTTTTTAACTTTTCTGCTCCCTTACATTCCGAAACTCTTCTAAATTTCATCATAGGAAACATTTCACATAATAGCGATTATTATTCAAAGTCAAAGTAAATTTGGCATGTGCCAAGATAAGCAAAAAGAAGAAGGTTGGGGGTTCTCTGTTGACATGCTCATGGCAAACATGGAAATGTTCTCCACAATGTGTCAAATGTGCACTTACGAACATGTTCGATATTCCTTGACCAAACAGCCCAGGAATGGATAGTGCAATCCATCATATAAGTGTAGAGAACATTGGACTGTGAGCCAAACTAAGTGATTGTCTTTCCTGGGATGGTAATATACACTGAAGACTGTACATACTTAGAGCTGTGTATACTTGAAACTCCAGTCCAGGCCTTCGTTGTTCTTATGGAGACATGGTCTTCTACAGGCAGTTGATATTAACTGCCTGTAAAAAAACTTGGAATACCCAAGATGCATACTTACATACTTAAAACTGTACATACTTAGTACAGTATATACTTTAAACTCCAGTCCGGGCTTTCGTTGTTCTTATGGAGACATGGTCTTCTATAGGCAGTTGATATTAGCTGCCTGTAAAAAACTTGGAATACCCAATATACAATTCACAGACCACATGAAGCTCAAGAAGAAGAAAGGTCAAAGTGTGGATGCTTCAGTCCTTCTTAGAATGGGGAACCAAATTCTCACAGGAGAAAACATGGAGACAAAGTGTGGAACAGAGACTGAAGGAAAGGCCATTCAGAGACTGCCCCATCTAGAGATTCATCCCATATACAGTCACCAAACCCAGACACTATTGTGGATGCCAGGAAGTGCTTGCTGATAGGAGCCTGTCTCCTGAAAGGCTCTGCCAGAACCTGAAAAATACAGAGGCATATGCTAGTAGGCAACCATTGGACTGAGCACAGGGTCCCCAATGGAGGAGTTAGAGAAAGGACTGAAGGAGTTGAAAGGGTTTGCAGCCCCATAGGAAGAACAACAATATCAATCAACCAGACCCCCCCCCCCCGAGCTCCCATGGACTAAACCACCAACCAAAGAGTACACATGGAGGGACTCATGGCTCCAGCCACATATGTAGCAGAGGATGGCCTTGTCAGACATCAATGGGAGGAGAGGCCCTTGGTCCTGTGAAGTCTCAATGCCCCATGTAGGGGAATGTGAGAGTGGGGAGACAGGAGTGAGAGGGTAGGTGGGGAGCATCCTCATAGAAGCAGGGGGATGGGGGATGGGATGGGAGTTTCCAGAAGGGAAACAAAGGAGATAACATTTAAACGTAAATAAAGAAAATATCCAATAAAAGAAAAGCAAAACAACAACAACAAAAAACAAATATATACAAAAAAGAAATAAGCCAATCCGGATCAAACAACCCAAGTCATCACTTGAATCATATCCATACATATATGAACATATGGATGTTACACCTTCATATTGCTACACAGACCTGACAAAATGCAATAATATTCTTCACTTAAAATGAATGATGAATACGCATATTAATGAGAAGGGAGATGAATTTATAGAATGGTATATCTTCAAACTGAAAGGTATAAAATAACACTAAAGTTATAGAATGTATTTTTTTTATTTTTTTTTTTTTTTAGCTACAAGTCTTGGACTAACAAAATAGGTCATTGATGAAATCCCAATGTAATGGTTTATAATTTAATTTACTATTGAGGAGAAAACAAAATTTCTGTATGTGAAAACCAAGGGTCCCTAGAAGTTTGCAATGATCTATCTTGGAGCTCCTAAATGATCAAAATCCAGTAGAACAATCCAGCACAAAAGCTTACTTGCAGGCTTACTTGGGAGTTGTGCCATTTATGTATAATATCTATAAGGAAAGTAGGCCTGTGGGATCTCATGCATTTGAGTAAGAAGGACATTTAGAGATTGGTAAGTTTTGCACAGGGTTGAGTGATTTAAAGTTCATGATGGAATCTTGATTATTCAAATCAAACTACCATAAATTGAATGTATATTGGAAGTTTCTATTTGAAGCTGGGTGACATCCAGGAGGATTGCTTAAAGAAGCCTGTTAGCTGAAATAGTCTGTTGCCTAATTAAATGGTTATAAAACCACTCCTACCTTGTCCTAGTGGTGACTTTTGAGGGGTTTATAGAATTATAATTTATTAAGCAACCAGGTTTCAAATAGGTCTGCTAACTAGTTGTTACCATGGTTACTAAATATTTAGGCTTTCCCAGATAGTGTTCCTCTTTGAAAATATGTTTATTTTCATGACTATGGTGTCAAGAACAGGCTTTTCTGGATAGTGGTCATGTTTGAAAAGATGTTTACTTTCATGACTGTAATGTCAGGGACAAGAGTTGACAGACTGCTGACTCCATTACTTACCTTTCATTGCCATGAAAGAAGACCAACAGAGCAGCTTCTGAAGGCAGGAACTATTCTGGCTCACAGTTTGAAAAAATATAGTTCATAATGGAGAAGAAGGTCATGTCAGCAGAAGCAGCTCTTCCTGTTACAGTAGAAACCCAAAGCAAAGCAAGAAATGGCTTGAGAGTCATATAATCTATTTCTCCCTCGTTCATAAAAAATATCTGGAAGGAAAAGAACTTAAGGAAGGATTTATTTCTGGTTCACAGTTCCAAGTAGTTGTTCTTCATGGCAGGGAAACCATGGTGACAGAAAGCTGAGGTAGTTGGTTGTATCATTTCTACACTTAGGAACTAAAGGGGATTGAGTTTAAATGTTCAGCTTACTATCTTCTTTTTATTCTGCTCAAGACTCCAGTCCAGGGAACAATGCTGTTGTCCACATTTAGGGTGGATCTTTCTATCTCAATTGACATAATAAAGATCATCTCTCATATCTGTGCCCAAAAGCTAACCTAATATAAATAATCCTTCAGGGGTAAGCCTGGAGGCTTGTCTCATAGGTGGCTTTAGACCTACTCTTGGAAGTCCTTTTCTTGCAGCTATACCCAACTTTCCAAAGGTTCAATAACCGCCCAAATCACTGTCACTGGCTGCAGACCAAGAGTTCAAACCTGTGAATCTATGGGGGACATTTTACATCAATCAATAAGAGATATCATGGAGGGTTTTTTTTTTCTTTTTAATGATCAAACATAATCACAATGACCAGATTCTGGGACCTAAAGTTCAATAGGAGGTCCTCCCTTTCACTGATGTCCCATATTTGGAAATCACACTTCACCAACACCACACACAGGTGGTCCTTACACTGATTAAAGATTCCTATGTAGTTCTAATTGAAACATGCCTTAGTTAAACAACTAGGTACTACTTTGAAGCTTTATGCCAGTTTATTCTAGACAATTCCAGCAAGATCAGAAAATATCTGTTATAGCTATCACTTAAATGAGACTAAGTCTTGATGCCTTCTTTCAAGACTCATAATCTTAATTTGCTTCCAGGTGTGTGTAAAGCTGAACTCTAGTCAGAAAACCACTAAGACTGTTATATTGATTTTTTTATTCTGATTCTGGGTGGTTTTGACTGAGCTGATCCTTGAGGAAGGTGAGTGTATATTCTAAATTACTAAAGAAGAAAATGGACTGGGTCCCAAACAACTGGTGCCAGGGCTATCCCACGAGCTGTTGCCTGTATGCGGGATATGTTCTTCTCGCTGGACTGCCTTGTCTTGTCTTAGTGGATGAGGATGTGTTAGTCTCACAGAAACTTGATGTACCATGCTGGGGGTAGGTTTACCCAGGGGATCCTCGCCTGCTCAGAGGAGAAGGGTAGGGGGTAGGAGGAATAATTGTGGAAGGATGACTGGGAGGGAGCAATGAGTGGGACAAGTGAATAAGCAAAATAATAATCATAAAAAAAGAAATGGACTAATTATAGACCTCTGATCTCTCCAAATTTGGTATTCTTTATAAATTAGTAAGACACAATTAAAGATTTTTAATGATGTGTTTGCAAATACAAATACAAAATGGAAAGCTGTGGATTTAAAACAATGAATTGTTTCAGAATTAGGAAATACAACCCACTAAAGTTTTTAATTAAAAGCGGTAAACTAGTAATATATAATTAGATGTCTTCAATCTTATAAATGATGGGAGATTATGTAAAGATTTTCTATTTAAATGTATTATATTTTACAAATATATTTGATATTAAGATTGTAAGTAACAACATATAATATTAGAAACATGACAAATATGGTATGGTTGAGGAACTAACTGGAGTGTGGTAGACAGAAAAGAAATAGCTTTCAATATTTCTTGTAGGATCAAGAGTTCAGTGACTCAAGAGCCCTTCAAGAATCCTCTTAAACACAGAGAAGTTCCAGGCAAAATGGACCAGAAAAAAAAAATTGCACCTGGTTGCCTGGGTAGCAGATCTCTTGCTGATTGTTACAACCTAAAAAGAGAAGCCATGATCAAATAACAAAAAGAATAACCAAGAACCAGGAGGTGTGGTTTGGACAGAAGGTACCCATGAAAAAAGTTTAAAGAGGTCTTTGAGAGAGATTTGTGATACAAGGGGCTGATTAGTTTACTATTGGAGCCAAACTGACTTCTATTCCAAAAGAACAGACTCTTCACCCTTCAAGAGAGTTGAATGTTTCTAAAAAAAATTTTAAGTCAGTGTGGTGCTAATACTTCTCAAGAATCTTAGATCTATTTACCAGACAGTTGCCACCAAGTCCTTGAGTTAAGTAAGTCAAAAATAAAGCCACCTTTCTTCTCATTCTCCCTGCCCTGTAGATCAGGGGCAGGTATCCTTCTTCACACATCTCTTGCAAAGTCTTTTAGTCTTCAAGAGAGCACATGCAAAGGAAGACAGGAATATGCCCATTCTCAAACTTCTAGCCTTGAGAATACTGTTTCTAACTCTACATTTACTTATCTGTTTTAATAACGTCAACACATCTTCTACCAGCATCAGCTAAAGAGATGAGCTCTATACACGATTCAGATTCAAAGGAGACAAGAAGTATATTATTCAAATGATAATTACTTTAGTTTTTATTGTGTAATGTTGTGCCAAGGAAGAAAGCAAGGTCTCTGTTAAGTCTCAAACCCTGGGACAAATAAATGAGGTCCCTATTTAACATATCAAAGCAGGCTTTGCCACCAGGTTCTCCCAGAATCCCTTATTCCCTACCCATTACACAGTATGACTGGCATATCCCATCCTCTACCTTAGACTCTCCAGTCCAGGGATTGGGCTAGCCTTCTTCCAGAGGCTGTTCTCTATATACTCCAGACATTTTGGTTGCCCAGCCCTCTTTTACCTTTTGTTCTTTTGGCTGCTGCACTTTGTTTCCTTCCCTTGCAACTCCCTTGTGTTCTCTCTCATCATGTGAATCAGGACAGTGGCCTCTTCCAGATGTCTCTGCCTCTGGCTATACTCTCCTTTTTTATCAGAATAAACTTTCTCCTCCATGATACTAAAGAGTACTCATGCCCTTTCCTTTGTTTGTTCTCTCTCTCTCTCTCTCTCTCTCTCTCTCTCTTTCTCTCTCTCTCTCTTTCTTTTTTTCTTTCTTTCTTTCTATTCAGTCTCCAGACCTTCAGTAGAAGGAACAGGAAGCTTTGAATGTGAAAACCTGATGTGAATCTGTATTTGTTGCATAGGCTATTTAAATATTTCAAGCTTTTTAAGCTCATAATGTGTAAATCGAGGGTACCAAGGCTCACATTAACAATGTCCTGCAAAAATTAATTTCTTATGAATAATCAAAATGTATTAATCAGCATAATAAGTTAATACATTTTAAGTACTTATTAAATATCAATTATTATTGACATTCCAGATCAATTTCTAAAATTATTTAGGTTCAGGTGACACTTTTCTCTATCTTGAATTGCTTATTGAGCTGACTCAAATGTTTTCCCAAGTAAATCCTTGCTTCCATAAATAAAGTCTATTTGATTATTTTTTAGTCCACACTTCTTGATCTCTGGATACCTCCTATATATCTGGGATTCTTTAGATTCAAGTGCATTTCCCCATCAGGGTCCCCTTCGCTGGGTGTTTATTGCCTGATGTTTAGCTTTCCCCCATATTCACCCCTACATGTATGCTAGTAGTCCTTTTGTACTGATTCTGGCCATGCATCTCCAGCCACTGTCTGCCGAAATGCTGATCTATAGTGCAAGAGGACTTCCAGGCTGAGTAAAACATCTACGTATTATCCTACTCTAACTTTAATCCTTTTAAACTTGATGCTTCTGAGTCCTGCTTCCTGGAACCTTTTGGTTTCTAAAAACGGCATATTTATTTGATTCTTTTTAAAGTCCTTGCTCATATCAAAACACAAATTAAGATCAAAATTTAAAATTTGGCTCCCTGGTGGCTTTCTAGTGCCTAGAATACCGTCTGACTTAGCATATATGTATCTATATAGACAGGGACATGAATGGACACACATACATAGGTGTCCAAAAGACAAATCAGTAAGTGAAAGGTCATAGGTTCATTCCAATTTAGGAAGAATTTTAAACCACTACCTATAGTGAATACTATAAACACCACTCATCCATACATAGGTGGTTTTTTTTTTTTTTTTTTCTGAGAAAGCACTTAGAAGTAAAACTGCTAGGCCATAAGATTATGCATATTCAATTCTATTTTATTTCTCCAAGTGTGAGACAGTCGGGTTTCTGTCAACTTGACATAAATTAGGGTCATCTTGGAATAGAGAACTTTAGCTGAAAAAATTGAGGCCATAAAACTAGCCTGAAGGCAAGTCTGTGGAAGCACTTTATTGATTAATAATTGATAGGAGAGGGCATACCCCACTGTGGGTGCTGCCAGCCTTGGGGAGATGAGGTTCTGGGTTACTATAAGAAAGCAAACTGAGAAAGCCAAGAAGAGGAAGCCAGTAAATAGTGTTTCTCCCTTGCCTCTGCTGCAGGTCCTGCCTGTAAGTTCTTTGATTTCCTCTCTTGACTTCCCTTCATTCTATTTCATCTGAGAAGGTGACATAAACCTTTTCCTTTCAAAGTTGCTTTTGGTCATGGCCTTTACCACAGCAATAGAAATCAAACTAAGATACCAAGTTTGACACAAATGTAGGCACGTCTTTACATTCTTTCTTGCTTTGCACAATAGCCCTTCTTATTTCACACTCTTGAACATTGTGTATTATCAAGAACTAAAGTCTTACAGCTAGGTGAATGTGCGCCATGAAAGGTGCTCCCATGGTTATTATATAGCCATCAAATGTCATGTAAAACCTGGCGTGCTGTGACATCATGAACGGCATGCACACAATAAGATCTGAGGGATGGCAAAGGTGGCCTTTCTTCTTGCAGAGCTAGGTCTTGCAATACTTGCTTCCATTTGCAACCCCTCTCCTATTCCTAAATTACGATAAGAGCAACAAACACAGAGGACTTTTACATTCCGAGTCTAGTACACTTTGACTTGGGCACGGCATTTTTCCCTCTCTGACGGCAGAAGATGCTAACCATCATAATTTGAAACAAAATTGTCCCCTACAGGCAGGCTCATATTGAATGCTTGGTCCCCAACCTAAGGCACTGTTTTGAAGATTGTGGAGCTTAGTGGAGGTGGGAGTCTTTAATGTTATACTTTGCACTACTTCTGCCTGCAGTCTCTGTGCTTCCTGTCTGTCTCCATGTGAACAAATTGCACTCCCTGCTGCTGTCAGCAGGTCTACCAAGTCTTCCCCATTGTGACTCAGAAACATCTGAAAAGGTAAAGCAGAAGCCCTTACTCCCTTGCTTCTGTCAGGTACCCATCACAGGGGAAAAAAAAAACAACCTGTGACAAATGTTAATGACATTCCTGAGCTTCTCCCTTGAGAGACTGGTTCAGAACCAACTGGCATTACTTATGCAATATTTAAAGGCTTATGCTAATTTGTTTTTATTACACATTTCTGCTGCTCATGGAGGCTGTCTTGGAAGACACTTTCTATCTGTAGCTATGAGGAATCCAGAGCACATGGAGCTAAGGGCTCAGGGTGAAACTGAGACTATAACATTCCCTGTGACACTATGTTTGGTTCAGCAAGTGAATGGTTTGACTACATGCAGCCTATAAATCCAGCAGGAGTTCTATTCAGTAAACAATGTGTTCTCCCAATAATGAAGTATTTTTGCAGCGCCTCTAAGCCTGTTTCTCTTATATTTAAGGAAAATGTAAATTTTTTGTCTCCTGTGTGGCAGTGCTGCCTCCCACAATTTCCCACAGAGACAGAAGCTCTTAGTTCTCTAGGCTCAATTTTAAGTGAGATTTTTTAAATGATAAATTTTTTTGTTTGTTTTGTATTCTGTTTTTCTTCTTTGCTATATGCAAGAGTTCCATTCCTTTACCTTCCCCATCCCAACGCATGCACACACACACACATACACACACACTCACTCATACACATACAACACATATACATGCAAACTCACACATCATAAAGCATACACTTGCACATACATATACATGTACACATACACATATATGTGCACACACATGCACACACATAGGCACACAGATGCATACACAATAAATGTATGTGTGTATATATCTATATAAAGACACACATGCACACTACACATACACATACAAATGCACTACACATGAAAACTCATGCACATATGCATTCACATGTACATGCACACACATGTGCTCACACACATGTTCATAAACTCATGTGCACATGTACACATCACATATACACATACACACAACAATACTCACATTAACACACTGTACTCAAATGCACTTAAATATACACATATATACACATACATACACCATACACACTTACATGCAAACATGTACACATGTACACATACACATACAGACATATATATGCTCATATCCCCACACATACACACATGCACACATATGAACATACATATGTGCACATACATGCACATGCTTGTATGCTTGCACACACACACACACACATCCACACATCCACAGGCTCACAGACACACATATACATGCACACATGCACACATGCACATATTTACATACACACAACATTCATGGTGTTAAGTTAAATTTCTATGGGTCCCTTCATCTTGCCGAAGTTCTTGTGGATTTTCATTTTCTTAATGGAATAAAACATTAACCTCTTATGTTTTAATTCCACCAACTAGTGGTCTCAGCTTGTGCATAGAGGATGCCATTGAGTTGTAGGAGGAGCTGCTGTGGCCCAGACTAGAAACGGAATGTAGACTACATGAGATATTCTTAGTGGAAGAACAGTTTCAGCAAGTGAAAAAGTGACTGAGAGACAAGACACTCAGAGCAGCAGGCAGCTGAGACAGCCAAAGATTTGTAGCCACACGCAGGTCTTATAGTGGGAAGCAATTTGAATGAGTTAAGTGGCTCTTTTTCTCTTTTCTTTTTAGATGCATTCAAAGAGGGACAAGTGAGCCTATTTTCTGCAGCAAGATCAAAGTGAGATTGCATTGTAATACAATCTGTGCACTGGGAGTTCCTGGAGAGAGTTTTCTCCATCAGAAAAGAGCCTCAGGAAGCCATAGGAGGAGACCCCTCACCACGCTGATTCTCACCTTGAATAGAATCTGTAAAGCTCAGCATCACTTTCATGTTTCTGAAAGCCAGCATCACTAAGGAATTGGTAGAGGTGGGCATCCTTTTTACTAGATGTTTTACATATTCTATCCCATCTAACTATCCACATAGCTGTAAGGATACATTTATGCACAAAATTCTTAAAGAAACCAATGGCTCCAAAAACTTCAACTACTCCCAGACCCCAGAGCTAGTGTTTGAAAACTGTCATATGATAGAAACTTCGTGTTCTCTTTGAGTGGGCAATGGCTCTCAGAAACATGATTGGACATTATTCTGGGTGTTTTAAATCAGCAGGCTTGGAGCAAAGCTGACTGCTTCACAATGTGGATAAGCCTCATCCAATTAGTCAAAGCTTGAATAGAGTAAAAGGTTGATCTCCACTAGCCAAGAAACTAATTCTAGAGCATATGGATTTGGAACTTAGACTGTGATATTAGCTCATCCCTGGTTTTACAGCTTGACAGCCTAGGCTGAAGATTATGAACTTGCCTCCAGAATCATGTGAGCCACCTCTCTGAGGAAAAGAAACTCATAGCATATATGTGACCATCTCGTTTGTCTCTCTAGATAGCCCCCAATACAATGACCCCAGAATTACCAGATAGCCCCCTTTTTGTGTTACCATTTCCAATAAATCATCTAGTATTCCATGTTCGCTCTTGAGGCAGCTCCTGTGTGTAGTCCTAGACTGTCCACAATGAAAGAGATAACCTCCAAACAGAGCATATAATGAAATCAATAAACTACTAGTGTTGGGGTGGTTCATTGCCAAAAGGTTGATATTTAAAACACTGGCTAATCTTAAGATATTGAGAAGAGTAGGCTGATTTCATGACAGATTTCAAATTGGCAGTTAAGGAGACTAGGCCTAAGAATTGTGCAATTCCAGGAAAGCCCAGGCAAGACAATTACTAATAGAGAAAATCCCAGGCTTTATTCAGCCTTCATGCCCTGATTCTGGTTCATTAGGTTCCAAAATGCCTAGAGACAGATGAAGATACAACTCACCTACCCCAGCATTCTAATGTGCTTTAGAATGAGGCCGTGACAAGCCCTCAGGCTCACTTGGCTGTCTCTCTTTCTTGGTAATGGATGACCCTAGCATGTAGGACTTCTGCAGAATAAAACACTCTTTGTGTTTACTTACTCTTGAATCTGGGGTATCATTCTTTAGTGACTCATGGGCCCTTACAATATAGCTTCAGTTCTATATTCTAACTAAAGAAATGGATGGCTTACACTTGTTTGCATTGCAAGTAAATATTGATTTTTGACTAAGCTTCAAATATCTACCTTCTACTGATCTGTAAGGGTCTCCCCTTTAGATTCCTCACTATTGGCTGGATTTTCAGTGAAAATGTAAATATTGGAATTTTCTATCTAGTATTTTCTTTAAGGTTGGATTTGTGGATAGATACTGTTTGAATTTGGAATTGTCTTGACATATCTTGTTTTCTCCACCTATAGTGATTGAGAGTTTTGCTGGGTATAGTAGTCTAGGTTGGCATCTGTGGTTTCTTAGCATTTGCAAAATATTATCCGCGTCTTTCTAGCTTTTAGAAGTTAGGTGTAATTCTGATAGGTCTTAAATGAGAGCTACAAGCAAGCCCCTGGTTAAATGCCTTCTTTTATTTTAGCTGTCTTATCATGGTCTCTATTCACAGCAACAGAGTAGTAGCTAAGGCACATAGAATTAATAAAATATATGTGATTCTTAAAGGTATATCTATAAAAATTGGAGGCTTGGCTCTAAATTGACAGTGCTGAGAATCCAAGTGAAAACTATAAGGGAAGGCTGGGCAAGGGAGAAAATAACTGTCCTTGGTACCTTCTCATCCTCGCGTAAGTTTCTTACTGTAGATAAAGCTCTAGGATATCTACTGTTCAGGACACGGGAGCTGCCTAAGTCCATGGACTCCAAACTTAATGCCAGTGAAGATGTTTAATCATTGGTAATGGCTTAATCTGTTAAGATTCTGCAGTATTAGTCAGACCCAAGTTTATTGATGAATCTCTCTAAAGTGCATCTGTAAGTTGTTTGTAAGTCACTTGTTTGAAACTTAGAGAACATTATCTTGTATAAATTATAAGTCAAAAATCCTTGGACAAAAGTCTATTTCCCTAAAATCAATGACTCCTTATAGATTTCTACTAAAATGCAAAAAAAATGGTAATTATTGTTTTACAGAAGCGATAAAGTCAGGAGATAAATACCCAACTAAATGAAATATTTGAAATTTTTTCTTTGTTTGCCCCCTTGTCCAGTACAGGAAAATAACATTTATCAAGGGCACATTATGAGAAGGATATCACACAGGATATTTGAGGGTACAGGGTGCATAAACATATAGAGTGTGCTTCATTTATCTTAAGAGGTTATGGTTGAGAAAATCACACACAGAACTTTTTTGTTTTTACATTTTTATTTGGGGGATTATAATAAAATTATATTTCTCCCTTTCTATTCCTCTCCAAGCCCTCCCACACACCCCTCCTTGCTCTCTTTCAAATTCATGGTGTCTTTTGTCATTGTGATTGCTTACATATATGTATATATGGATATTCTTAAATATAACCCGCTCAGCATGTATAATGCTAAGATTAAAAGAGGCCCGTTATCAGAAGCATTAAGTGAACACATTCCATAATACGCAAGCTCAAATTCCTTAATGATGAGTTAAGGTCATTGTGGTGATTTGAATAAAAATGGATCCCACAGGCTCATATAAATGAAACTATTAAGAGGTGTGGCCTTGTTAGAGTATGTGTGGCCTCGTTGGAAGAAATGTGTCACTGGTGACTGGGCTTTGAGGTTTCAAATGCTCAAGCCAAGTCCGGAGTCTCTCTTTCTGCTGCCTGCCGATCCAGATGTAGAGCTCATAGCTCCTTCTTCAGTACCATGTCTTCTCGTGTGCTGATTCTTAACATACTGATAGTGAGATAAACTTCTGAACTGTAAGCCAGCCCCAATTAAATACTTTCCTTTATAAGAGTTGCAGGGTCATAGTGTCTTTTCACTGTAATAGAAACTTACACTAAGAGGGTCATAAAACTGTGGATAGGGTCCCCCATTTGGATGGTTACACTGCATATTAACATACAAAAATATTTACAAAATATGATCACAAATAATCTGTAATTTGCTGTATTCTTGTTTCCCTTTTTTTACCCTCACCCCCTGGCCTCTTTTTTCCTTTGAGATAAAGTATCATGACCTCAGGCTGGTCTCAAATTCACTATGCAGCCAAGGATGAACTTAAACTTCTGACCTACCCTCCTATACCTCTGACACGCCGGGATTATAGGCATATGGTGCTGGGTATTTAACCCAGTGTACATGTTGGCTAGGCAAATACTCTGCCAATTGAGCTACATCTCTGGCCCAATTTGCAATTTCTTACATATATTAGACACAACATTCCTGTGCTTAAATAATTTGTATTACTACCAGAAAGTCTGGTAAGTTCTAGAGGAACATTTTTCCAGCCTTAGGTCATAACCTACCCAGTAGTGGGCAAGGATGGACTTGAGTACACTAGGCATAAACTGAATGTATATTTGAGCTATGAGAATACTGATAGAATAGCACCCATGATTTTAGTATGTTAATTACCAATGCTGATAAATATCTACTTATGGGCAACTCTTTGTGTGTTTGTTTGTTTATTTATTTATTTATTTGTATTCATTTTATATCCCGATTGCTGGCCTTCTTCAGGTCACCCCTCCTCTCATAATCCTCCTCCCCTTTCCCCCTTTTTCCTCTGAAAGGTTGGCTGAAGTCCCCGCCCCCCCCCTCCCCGGGGTTGGTCAAGGCAGCCCAGCTAGAAGAACAAATCCCACAGACAGGCAACAGCTTTTGGGATAGTGCCTGCTCCAGTTGTTTGGTATCCACTTGAAGACCCAGCTTTACATCTGCTACATATGTGTGGGGAGGCCTATGTCCAGCCTGTATATGCTCGTTGGTTGGTGGGTCAGTCTCTGAAAACCTTAAGGGGTCCTCAAGGGGTTGGTTGTCTTTGCTGGTCTTCCTGTAGAGTTCCTATCCCCTTCAGTGCCCTCAATCTTTACTCCATCTCTTCTATAAGAGTCCCCATCCAGTGGCTGTGGTTGTCTGCTTCTGTCTGGGTCAGCTTCTGGGTGGAGCTTCTTAGAGCAGTGCTAAACTGCCTTCTGCAAGCACAATAGTGTATCATTAGTAGTGTCAGGGATTGGTGCTTACCCATAGGATGGACCTAAAGTTGGGTCAGTTATTGATTGGCTGTTCCCTCAGTTTCTGTTCCATCCCCTGTCTCCGAATTTCTTGTAGACAGGAAAAATTTTGGATCAAAAGTTTTATGGGTGGGTTAGGGTCCCTGTATCTCTACTGGGGTTCCTGCCTGGCTATAGGAGGTAAACTCTTAGGGTTCTATATCCCCAATGTTATGAGTCATAGCTAAGGTCACCACCATTGATTCTTGGTTTCCTCCCTTACCCCATGTCTCTGTCTAGTCCTGAAGATGCCCCACACTTGTCTGCTTCTGTCAGCTGAAGATTTCCATTCATTCTCATGACCATCTGGCCATCTCTCCTATCCCTCCCTATACTTGATGCTATACCTCCTCATGCCCCTCCATATACCCTCTCACTTCCAATTCCCTCCCTCTGTCTGCCTCTTATGACTATTTTTCCAGGGGTACCTCTATTCTCTTGTTACCTCTCCTCCCACTTTCATCAGACCTTCTTGTGTGTTCCATGAGCAGCTCATACGCCTTCACTCCCATCCTGTCCTCTCAGAAAAGCTAATCACTATGCAGAATTTTTTCTTAACTTTGTTTTTCCCACTAATTTGTACTACATATAAAACAGTTTTGGCATTAATTTTGTTACCTATGCATTAAAGAAGACTCATTTTGAATGTAGTATTATGAGGTTATTATTTTTCTGTTTTAAAATTTTGCTTCATGTGGCTGAGATTATTTTGTAGTCTCTGTGATATAATACTTTTATTACAAACATTTCTGGAAATGTCTACTGGTAATCAAACAAAAGACTTCTAATTTATTAATCTGGAGGTATTTCTCTTCTGTTCCTAAAATTAAAGTTTCTAGATTCTAGATTAGGGTGATTTTCAAGTTTATGATGTAATGCAATTTCTTTTCTAAAAGAATTTTTCTTATGAATTCCCACCAAGACTACGTGGGAAGAGGATGAAAAAATGACTTAAGTGTCCCTGAATGAAGATATAAAATCTGATCTAGAAACACACAGAAAGTCAAAAACAGGAATTGAAGGTTTGGATCAAATAATATGAGCAATAAATAAATGATTTAAATCATTATATCTTTTGGTCATCATGTGTGTGATGAACAAACAAGTTTTTCTATTTTTCATGAACAGGAAGTAAACCGCATCCTAACATGGCACAGTGAAGATAATGCATTTGTAGAAAACTGCAAAGCGATAAATCATTTAACCACTATGATTCCTTATACCTCAGAATTTTAAGGTGGGACAGATGGTTCTGCCATTAAAGGTTAGACTCACGACCAGAAATACTTTAGAGTTTCAGGCTATAAGTGGACATAAGAACTAAAATCATGTTAGATGCATCCTTCCATGCTGAAACCAAATGTTTAATCATTGCCAAGTGACCCATGTGTTTTGACATCATTCAATCTTCTATACTAAGACTAACAAAAATCATTTAGAAATGACTGGACAAATATTTGAAACCCTTATACGTAATGCTATGATGTCATAATCGCATTCCAATGTTCTAAAGTAACAAAAATAAAGGTCTTTGTGAAGTCCTTGGATATCAGGCATCATTATTCCTATCAACATTTTTATTGTCTCTGTGTGATTGCTCATTGTCCTGGTTTTTAAAATGAAGTTGTAGGGATGACAGGTTTATTGAGGCCCATACACATTTTCTTTAAAGAAAAATAAAGTAGTTATATTTAAGCGAATAGAGATTACTCAGTAAAGGAAAATTTAAAAGCAGGAAAGAGATGGGGAATTTAACATCAGATTTATCTAATTGTATCTTTCCCAATATTTATAACCCACAAGAATTCATGAAACTATGAGAAAAATATTATAATGTAATGTGTTTGAGAATATTACAGGGATAAAGTATTCAATTGCAATGCAGTTATCAGTACCATAATTCATGGCTAGATAAAGGAACATAAAACTCAAAGTAAACTCATGGGCACATACAACTGAAATTAATATTTCTTGGAGTTGGTTACAGATTGCTCTTGTTTAAACTATAATTAGAGCAAGCAGTGGCCAATGTATAAACTATCAGCACAATGAGATGATTGGGCATTGAAAGTAGCCAGGCAAAGGCCACGCTTCCGATGATTAGCTGTGGGACAGAAAACTCATTGTTTGCCAAAACAAATATATATGGACAAGATTGCCCCATATGGGCTGGAAATCTTGTGCTTTGAATGTAAAGTTGGAAATTAGAAGACTAAGACGCTGAATTAAGAGGCAGAGATGACATCTTCATGAGCATACCTCATTGTGAAGCTATTTCCAGTATGCTTGGGGCAGCTCTCAAAGACGTCTACTTGAATCTCCATAAAAAAAGGAAAAATAAAGGGCCCCAGACCAGGGCCAGACACTAGAGGTTGGCAGAGCAAGCTTGAGACTACATCTGCCCAGTGCCACATGGCATGGAAGAGGCATAGTACTTCTGAGATGACCCTAGTCACCAAGAGACCCTAGGAGACATCAAGGTGAACAAGTAAGTAGAGGAGAGATGGAAGAGACAAGAAGCAGAATGCTGTGTGCATGATGAAGAGGCAGAACTGGAGACTCAGTGTTAGTCAGAAGCAGTCTGATGTAGGTAACTGGTAATGCCACCTGAGATCTTGGTGTAGGTCTTGCCCATGCTACCATGAAGAGCCACTTCTGGGTCTGTGACCCTGCAGCAGCAGCTGTCTATTATCATCCAAAGCCATATGGACATCCCTGGTCTAGGCCGTTAGATGTTAGGTCAAGCATCACCACCCGAGGTGGGGATGTGGCGTCACAAACTTCCTTAATGCAATGTTCTCCATGAGATACTGTCAAAGAGGCTCACACTTTGTCATACATTAATGCTAATTTTATTTCATATGAAATTGTCATGACTGTCCCTCTTTATATACCTTAAAATAGGTGAAATTTTGTGGATAGTTAAGTACATAGGTTTTTTTAAAATGTATTCTGGAATGCATATTGATAATTGTGCATGTGAACAATTATCAACTAAGTACAGATGTAGAAGATTCTCATAGTCGATCCCATGCTCCTGCAGGGAGAGCAGAAGCCTCTGTTCTGACTGTTTGCTCTATATCACTGTCCTTGAGTTGTTGCTGATCAACAATTTGTTCTTTTCTGCTGCTGATTACTATTCTATTCTGTGAGTTTAGCTCAATTTATCTTCCTGTCCTCCATTTGATAGACAATTGATTTGTTACAGTTAGATGTTTATGAATAAATTTGCTGTAACACTCCTGTGCAAGGAGGTCTTTTTGGTGTTTTTGTTCTGTTTATTTATTTATTTATTTTTGCTTAAATTTTGATGAAAATATGGTTACATCTTTCTCAGGTAAATTCTTATGAATGTGATCCATAGGTCATAAAACTGATATATGTTTAACTTCTGAAGAAGCTTCTATATTTGAGAGTAATCTAGCATTAATATTTTCATCTAATGGATCATTACCATAACATGATCTCAAAACCTCTACTGATGCTAACCCTGAACATTTCAATTAATTAGTTAGCTAATTAATTAATTTAATTTACATCCCAATCACAGCTTCCTCTTCCTCCTCTCTTCCAAGTCACCTCCACTCACTCTCCCTTCTCAGCCTCCCACCTTTCTTCTCAAAGAAGAGAAGGCCTTCCATGGAAATCATCTCAAGTTGGGATATCAAGTTGCAGTAGGACCTGGTGTATCTTCTTCTACTGAGAGAAGACAAGGCAGCCCAGTTAGGGGAACGGGATCTAAAAGCAGGCAACCAAATCATAAACAGTCCTCCATCTAGTTGTTAGGAGTCCTACATGAAGATCAAGCAGCCCAATTGATACATATGAGTAGAGGGCTCAAGTCCATCCCAGGTATGCTCTGGTTAGTGATTCGGTCTCAGTGAGCTCCTATGGGCCCTGGTTGGTTGATTCTGTATGGTTTCTTGTGGTGTCCTTGAACTTCCTGGCTCCTTCAACCCTCCCTGTACCTGCCTACAAGCTCCAAATAATGTTTGGCTATAGGTTTCTGAATCTATTTCCATCAGCTGCTACTTGAAGCCTGTCAAATGACGATTATGCTACTAGTTAGGTTACTGTTTGCAAATAGAGCAGAATATCATTAATAGCGTCGTGGCACAGGTCTCATGCTGCATAGTCATTGATTAGGTGTTTCTTCAGTTTCTGCTCTTGCTTTATTCCTGCACATCTTGTAGGCAGGACAAATTATAGGTTGAAGATTTTGTGGCTGGGTTGGTGTCCCTATCTTTATATTGGAGGTCTTGCCTAGTTATAGGAGTTGGCTGTTTCAGGTTCCATATCCCCTATAGCTAGGAGTCTTAGCTAGGGACACCCTCATAGATTCATAAGAGTTTCCATTATCCTATGTTTCTAGTTAGTCCCAAAGCTGTCCACCTCCATAGATTCTGGATATTTCTCCAAGTTCTTCCCACTTGATCTCTCCTGCTCCCCTGCCTACCCACTCCCACCCAGTACGCTCTATCCATCTACCCCCACCATGTCGATTTTATTTCCCCTTCACAGTGAGATTCAAATATCCTCCCTTGGGCCCTCCTTGTGACTTAGCTTTTTGGAGTCAGTGGATTGTAGCATGATTATCCTGTCTTTATAATTAATATCTACTTATAAGTACATATCATGTATGTCTTTCTGAGTCTGAGTTGCTTCCCTCAGTGTTATCTTTTCTAGTTCAACCTATTCACCTAAAAATTTCATGATGTTTTTAATAGCTCAGTAAAATTCCATTGTGTAAATGTACTGGATTTTCATTATCTAGTCATCAGTTGAGAGACATCTAGGTTGTTTTCAATTTCTGGCTATTATAAATAAAGCTGCTACAAATATAATTGACTAAATGTCTTTGTGATATGGCAGAGTACCTTTTGGGTATATGCCCAGGAGTGGTATAGCTAGATCTTAAAGTAGAACTATTCCAAATTTTCTGAGAAGCTACCAAATTGATTTCCTTAGCCACCAGCAATGGAGGAATGTTCCCCCTGTTTCATATCTTCACCAGCATGTGCTGTCACTTGAGTTTTGGACCTTAGCCACTTCGGCTAGGTGTAAGATGAAATCACAGTCGTTTTGATTTGTATTTCCATGAGGACTAAGGATATGGAACATTTCTTTAAGTGCTTTTCCGCCATTTAAGATTCCTCTTTTAAGAATTCTATTTATCTCTGTGCCTCGTTTTTAATTGTGTTATTTGGTTTGTTGGTGTCTTGAGTTCTTTATATATTTGGATTTTAGTCCTCTGTTGGATGCAGTGTTGGTGAAGATCCTTTCCCAATCCATAAGTTGCAGTTTTCTCCTATTTATGATGTCTTTGCAAAAGCTTTTCAATTTTGTGAGGTTCCATTTATTAATTGTTGATCATAGTGTCTGAGCTGTTGGTGCATTCAAAGCTATTCTTTACTTTTTCTTCTATCACATTTAGTATATCCAGTTTCATGTTGAGGTCTTTGATCCACTTGGACTTGAGTTTTGTACAAGGTGATAAATACAGTCCTATTTGCATCTTTATACCTGCAAACATCCAGTCAGATCAGCACCATTTGTTGAGAATGTTCTCCCTTTTCCATTGCATGGTTTTGTCTTCTTTGTTAAAAATCAAGTGTTTGTATGTGTATGGATTTACTTTTGGGTCTTTGATTTGATTTCACCGATTAATCTATCTGATTCTATGCCAATACCATGCAGTTTTTATTACCATTGCTTACTGTAATGTGGCTTAAGATTGAGGATGGTGATACCTCCAGAAGTTCTTTTATTGTACAGGATTACTTTAACTATCCTGGGTTTTTTTGTTTCTCCATATGAAGTTGAATATTGCTCTTACAAGGTTGCTTTTGATAAGATGGCCAGTTTTCCTAGTTAATCCTACCAATCAATGTGCATGGGAGAGCTTTCCATCTTCTGATATCTTCCTCAATTTCTTTCTTCAAAGGCTTGAATTTCTTGTCATACAACACTTTCACTTGCTTGGTTAGAGATACACCAAATTATTTTATCTTATTTGTGTCTATTGTGAAGAGTATTGTTCCCTAATTTTTCCCAGACCATTTGTTATTTGTATAAAGGAGGGCTACTGATTTTTCTTTTTGCATTAATTCTGTAACCAGTCAATTTGCTGAGAGTGTTTATAAGCCGTAGGAGTTCTCTGGTATGAATTTCAGATGATTTATGTATACTATCACATCATCTGCAAATACCAGTATTTTGACTTCTTCCTTTCCAATGTGAATCCACTTGATCTTCCTTAGTTGTCTTTCTGCTCTAGCTAAAATTGCTAGTACCATACAGAACAGATACAGAGAAAGTGGACAGGCTTGTCTTCTCTCTGATTTGTTTTTAAAATAAATTCACAAGTAATAAAATTTTTCTTTGTGAATGTTGGACATCTACATAATAACCATTTACCATAATTTCTTGATTTTTTTCAACATGCATCTACACTCTATCATGATATATTCTGTTTTGACAATTTTTCTACTTCTATATCATTGTTTTACCTTTTTATACTAATTTGACAGATTTTATTTATATATATTTAACAAAAATTTCCTTGTCCCTATGTTCAAAGAATATTTATTTCAAGTGATTGAATTCCTTACTTTTTTTCTGTAATACTGCATTTTACCAATGCTCGCAGCTAACCATTGAACTGATCATGGGCTTCCCAATGGAGTAGTTAGAGAGAAGACTGAAGGAGCTGAATGGGCTTGTGGCCCCATAGTAAGAATAACAATATCAACCAACCAGAGTTCCCAGGGTCAAAACTGACAGCCTGGGAACATGCATGGAGGGACACATGGCTCCAGCTCTATATGCAGTGGAGGATGGCCTTGTCAGGCATTTGTGAGAGTAGAGGTCCTTGGTCCCATGAAGGCAGGCTGCCCCAGTGTGGGGGAATTTGAGGGCAGAGAGGGAGGAGTGGATGGATGGGTGGGGGCACACCCTCATAGAAGCAGCTGGAGGGGGGGCAGGATAGAAAATTCATAGGGGGCGGATAGGGAAAGGGAATAACATCTGAAATGTAAATAGGTAGAATATGCAATTTAAAAAAGAAAATTTTAATTTTAATAAATTTAATTTTTGATTCTTTATTTCCATGGATGATGTTTTATGCTATATCTTTGCAATATTTGCCTATCCCGTATGTCCTGAAATAATAATTTTCTTGTATATTTTCCTAAATATTTCATGTCTTTAACATTTATATTTACATGTACATTGTATCTTTTGTTAATTGTATGAATATTTTGTATCTCACATCCCTTAGGTCTTTTATCTCATCAAAGCTTTTTAATTTTCACTGTTGGATGTTTTACTTGTTTTGTAAACTTATTATTCCCTATAATTTAGTACCATCTGATATTATCAATATTGATGCTCTTTGTAATATGCTTTACCATGTAGGAGTACTTTAGCTTTATAGAAAGTAGAGGGTACAGAGAGTTCACACATATTCTTTCTCACCCTCCCATATTAATTTGCTTTGCCCAATGAACAATATTGGAATTTAATTATTAACTAAAGGCCATAATTTCCATTAAGATGTACTCTCTGTATTACACAATTTTATGTGATTTAACAAATGCATTAGGCCATATATATACTAACTCAGTACCATGCAAAACAGTTGCATTGACCTAAAAAAATCTGTACACCAACATTTATCTTTTCTCCATCTCCCCAGCAACCAATGACCTGTCTCTCTGAATTTTCCTTCCTCAGAATGTTATATAGACAGAAACTCCCTGCACATTTTCAGACTGACTTCTTCAACAAAAATGTGGAAAGGTCTATTAACCTGGTTTAGTGGCTTCAACCCCCACTGCTTTTTATTGCTTAGAAAATATTGCATTTGTGAATATATTACAGTTTGTTTATTCATTCTCCTTTAGAATGCCATCTTTGTGGATTACAGTTCAGGAGATGTAAGTAAAGCTAGTATAAAATAATACTGCAGAATTTCATGTGGAAATAAGTTCCAACATACCTAGGTAAGCATTTAAGAATAAGGTTGCTGCATTTTACTATAAGACTGTCTGACTTTATTTAGAGCCAGTGGATAGGAAAGAATGTTGTGAAATACTGTCCTTGGGATCTTGCAATTATTCATATGAACTGATAGAGTCTGGGGTTACCTGCACAAGACCGGCACAATATTAACCCATCCAAAAATTCCAGCATGGGTGATGGAGGGTCTCACAAGACCCTACCCCTAGGTGAAGAGCTGTTGGTAGTTAAAAACTGCTGTGTGAAGAAAAGCCACATTTCTTTGAGAAATGAGCACAACTCAGTTTCCCATGCCCCAGTGGAAGATCTTACACCCATGCACATATGGGTAGCTCTAACTGGATCGGGGGGATGGAGTATTGAATTTTTAAAAAAAAATAATATGAAGTTGAGAGGAAGGGAATAATATTGAGGATGGCTGCAGAGTAAGAAGAAACGAGAGAGGTAGAGATGATCAAAATACATTGTCTAGATGTATGGAATTTTTGAAGAATTATAAAAGAAATATGTTTTTTTCCTACCTTGAAAAGTGGCTGTTAGCATTTTCCATTTCCACCAGCAATAAATGAGAGTTCCTGTTAACCCTTTGACCCCTATTCTCACCAGTGTTACATTTTTTCCTGGTTTTCAATCACACCAACTAGTGTGCAGTGGTGTCTCCTTGTAAATTCCTTATGAGATAATCTGTTCTATATTTTGTTATACAGCTTTTATCACTTAACATCTTTCGAGAGGTAATTTTTCAGATATTTTGTCTACTTTTAAACCTGTTTCTTCTCCTTAAGGTATAAAACTTCTTTTGAAGCAGTTTGATATGTCTTGTATGAAGACTGTGTTTCCTGATACTCTCTTCCATTGAGTGACTTGCCATTCCTTTTAAATTTATACCCCTTTTAAATTTATTTTTCTGTTTTTGATTCCATATATCTTGTTATATCCATATATATGAATGTATATGTAAGTGCAGGTGCCCATGAAGGCCAGACAAGTACATAAGAGCCACTGAAACTAAAATTATAGGCAGTTGTGAGCTGCCTTTGGATGCTGGGAACAGAATTTTGGTCCTCTGCAAAAGCAGCCATACTCTTAACTTCTGAGTCGTCTCTTCACTTCTCCATTTTATTCCCATAAGAGCACCTTTAATAGAACACCATTTTTACATTTTTTTTCAAATTCAGTTCACCATAGATTGTGTTTTAATGCTACAATGAAAGCTTATCAATAAACCAAGAACAAGCCAGACTTCTATCTTGTTTTCCAAAGGTTTTTCATTCTTTCTCTTCCATTCTACCTTTACATGTAAGTATACAACCTACTTTGAATTAACTTGTTTGTGAAAATGTGACATCAGTATCTAGATTTCTTTCTTTTTGGCTAAAATTCTTGGAAGTTTGTTGCTTCTCTTTTGAATGTTCTTTACTCCTTTGTCAAAGGCCAATTAACTCTACTGACACATCCATTTCTGTGCTCTCCATTCTCTTCTATGTATTTAGTTTTCTATTTTTTTTTTTACTACAACCATACCTTTTGATTACTATATCTTTACCTTTGTGATCTGTTTTAAAGTTTAGTCAGCTGCCCAGTGTTGTTCCTCTTCAGTATTCTGTTGACTGTTTAAAATCTTTTTTCTTCCATAAAAACTTTAGGACTATTTGAATACCTAGAAAGTAACTCAACACAAATTTGATTAACAATGCATTAAACGAAGTTAGGAGAAACTGAATCTGGAGCTTAATGAATCCCTCCATACATGAACATGGAATATTATCCATTATTTGATACTCAGTATTTTTGCAGCTTTTATGTTTTTGCTAATATTTGTTGTATAAACTTCTTCTCATAACTAAATATTTCATTTTAAAGCTGTTTATATAAATTATGTTGTATCTTTAATTTCAAGTTTCAAATGTCCATTTCTTCTGATGCATAAAAAAGCAGATGACTAATACTAATTAGATTAGAAAAATCTAATACTGATTTTTCAACTTTAGAGAATCTCAAGAGTCAGGAAGAAATGCAGCTTCTTTTTTTTTCTTCTTTTTCTGTTGAGGGTTTATCTTAAATTATTTATTGTAATGTTAATTGTGTGCTCCCAGAAACCTGGAGTACGCATGTAGTCCCTGGGACCCTGCCCCCAAGTAAATTCTGATTTAAATTCTGAATAAGGATGCAGACAGCCAATAGGTGGGGAGAAGAGACACAGAGTGAGGTTTAGGTTTCTTGGGATTGAGACCACAAGAAGAAACTCCATGCTGGGGATTTTTAAAATATTTATTTACTACAGTTTCTTTTCTATTTTGGCTTGTGACTTTTTAATTTTTTGGCAGTTTTAAAATATATATATATATATATATATATATATATATATATATATATATATATATATTGGATTTTAGTCATTTCCACCATCCTTCTCTCATCTAATATCCTCTCCTTCATCCCAATCACCTCTTACTTTTTTATTTATGCTTATTACAAGACCCACTGTGTGTATTAAGGTTTCTTTGCAGGAGCATGTGTAAGATATTATTTACTACAACACAAGAAACTTATCAGTGGCTACACCACTGAAGAAAATGATTAACCCCCTCATACACCCCACAATACCTCTTGCTGGCCAACTGTCTCTCATGGAGGGATGGGACCTCAAAGGACCCTCTCTCTTCCATGAGGAAATGTTGAGGGGCTCAATCTTGTTCAAATAAAGCAGCTAAAATTGTTTTGTGCCATGTGATGATGATGTTTTTTTCAAGCATATCTTTTCATCTTTTAAGTTTTACTTTCTTTCTGACTCAGTAATGTAGAGCCCCTATTTAGGGTCAATACTCCATCATTAACTCTCAGTATTTTTGACAGTTATGATTTTGGAGCTTTTCTGTTTGTTTTTGCCTAAGTTGCTTCCTACTGAAATGCAAAGTTTTTCTGATGAAGGCTGATCCCAGAACTAATATATGAACATAGGTATGAGTGTTTAGAAGATACTTTCACATCATAACCATCTATCAAAACAATTGTAATTGGCTCCCCACAGGGCTTATATAGCCATGAGTTCATGACTAGGCTTATAAAACCAGACATAAGTTCAAACTTGAGGAGCAGGTCTCAAATCATATAAAACTACTGGATACCCTCAAAACTGCTGTGCCCTTGCTGCAGTAAAGGACTCAGCTTGCCAAATAGATCATTTTTGTAGCTCACAGAACTTAAAGTTAGAAGAGACTGTGGATGAATTTTCTCGCTCAACAGCCTGCATCATACCATTTAGAACAATAAAATGTTAGCCAGAAAAGAGGCTATCTCAAGTTTAGTTATAAATTTATTTCTCTGTGTCCTGTGACCAAAGTATGTGGTGTCTTCAGCAATGAAGTCTTACCATTAAGTTCTGGTGGACAACTGAGAGTTTTGTTCAGATTGTTAATTTTATAAAAATTTTTGACAATCTCTTGTCTCCATTCATTAAGATGTATATGTGCACACAACCTACACAATGGACAGCTTGGTTTTCTGGCCTTTGGGGAGCTATTAGACCATTTCTTGACGACATCCAGTCCAGCTGTGGTCTTACAGTCAATGCATGCATTTCTCCTACTTTTTCTTTCCTTAAAGCAAGGTTTCTTCCTATCCTCTCAAATTTCAGTATGAACAGCTTGGAACTTAGACTTTTCTGCATAAGTTCCTAAATCTGAAACCTTAGAGAATAAACCAATTAAAATTCCATGTTTAAGTGCCCTACAAAACAAAATCAGTGTATGTATGCTGCATTCATCATCTATTTTATTTATAAAGAATATAAACTTTTCACGTACATTTTTGTGTAGTGTGCTAGTCAGAATTTCCAGTGAGGAAAAATATGCCATCTAAATGAAAGCTATTACTAAAAGTTTCTTTGTTGTTTTTTTTTAAGATTATTTATGTACTGAAATTCAATATTTCATCTTCCTTTATCAGCTTGACATGGGATTTTTAAATGGAAATTACTTTGAAATATAAATGTTTATATTTGTCAAGCTGAGAATAATAACTTGTTAAAACAGTATGCTGAGGTGCTTTGTCATAAATGGCATCAGCTTTACATTGCATTCAACTATCAGCTTGGAATAATGCAGTTCTATTCTGGATCAGGAGTGTTGGATGGAGTTGGTTGCACCATTATGGTTTTGATAGAAAACAAAATAATCTTTTCAAACCGAGTAGAATAAGAGCTCCAAATTTCACCTGTGGTTTTAATAGGCATAGTAAACAATACCATGTTTGAAGCACAACTGTATTTCTTTTCAATTTGTTTGTAATATCACCAGTAAATGTTTGCTGTAACAGTCTTTTCTTCTGGTATATAAATAAATACAGAGTGTTGCATTTTGTTTCTGAGGATAAAAAATTTCCTCAACGATTACAACTTTCTCTCGTGGATATCCTTGTAAGGTCAGTACACACCATGGTGACAGATTCATTTGCAAAGACTTTGAGAACAGAACATCACTTCAAACTTTTATCATTACGGAAATTTGGCAAGTCTTTTGTTGAGTCTAAAAATCTATAGGGACTATCTTGCCATGTCCTCAGGGCAATTCTCTAATGATTGGATTTAAGATTACCATTAGAATATAAAATAATTTTTAGCTGTCTCATCCTGGGCTGGTTTCATTGCCTTTGAATGTATATGTTAAATGGTAAGGCAGCCTGGGCCTTTTATTCAATGTTGTAAATTTATTTTATAAAATATTATATCTGATCAGTGGTAGAGTTTGCATATTAAAGAGGATCAATGACCATTAACCTCCAGCATATTCATAGTTCTGAGAAAAATCACACTGTCACGTTTTCTACCTTATGGAAGTGATTTTTAATTTTCCACACATTCTTATTCTGTAGAAGATTGGATAATAGGTTTATTTCTCACCCTCACTTCAGAAATTCTGATTCAGTTTAAGAACCTCTATTTTAAAGAGTACATTACATTTTTATACCACACTTGGATACTTGGTCTTTGATTCCTACTGACAAATCTATTGACAGACTCTACCTGCTTCCCAACCTCTATTAAGTTGCTGTCTCCTTCACTACCTTTTATGACTATAGAATGTAATATGACTAAGGGCTACTTACATCAGTACCACATAAGTTCTTTATTGAGATGTTTTCTCAGACACTCATTAATTTCTAAATCAGATGCCTTTAGATGTGAAGCCTCTGAATCTGCATTTGAACCTACCTCACCCCCCCGAAATCACCAATGTGTTTGTGACTTTACTTCATTCCTCATATGAAAAATTTGGAATATTCTTTTGTCTTGTTCCCTGAGAACCAGCAGTCATTTTGTTTGTATATTTCAGACAGTTATGTCACAAACCAACAAAGATACAAACCCAACATAAATGTTGAAAACACCAATGGATTTGAAGAATATTCAAATGGATCTTGTTCACATCTTGCAGAGAAGGAATCAGAAAGAAAGAAAAATAAGGGCCGGACAGACAGAACACTCAAAGGTCTGACCTAGCAATCTGCTTCTACCAATTAGGTGCCCCTTCCTAAATGATCTATGAGATTCCCAGATAGTACTATCTGCTGGGAAGAAGAATTCAAAGCATGAGCCTGAGAGGGCGAGTAACTACTGATGTGGAAAAATTAAATGAAACATAGCAGAAGACTTGAGTTGTTATTAATGAATTCTATCTCTGAACACTAGCTCAATTAAGGCATCTACATAGTACAGATCCTTTAGAGCAAAGATTCTCAACCTTCCTAATGTTTTGACTATTTAAAACAGTTCTTCATGTTGGGTTGACTCCCCCAACAACAAAATGATTCTCTGTATTTTTTTTTTACTGCAATTTTGCTACTATTATGAATCACAATGTATCTGTGTTTTCCAATGGTCTTAGGCAAACCCATGTAAGGGTCACCCAAAGGGGTTATGTCTCAAAGGTTGATAGCCACTGCTTTACATAGATAACACTTTTTTTTTGTTTGTTTGTTTTTCTTTTTTTTTTCCTTTTTTTTTATAATTTTTTTATTAGATATTTTATTTACACTTCAGATGCCATCCCCTTTCCCCATTCCCCCCCACCCCCTTAGAAAGCCCCTATCACATGCCCCCTTTTCCTTTTTGCATTTATACATTTTTTTAAATGATGTTAATCATAAGCGTTATAAGTTTGGAATTGTTCAATCAGAGGTGTAACCCACTGACTGACCTAGATATAACAACTATCTTTGACTGGTGGAGATACATGAATATCTGCCTCCCTGTCTCCCCCCTCTTTCTCTCTTTCATCACCTAGCTTCTCCTATCCTTCTTCTCCTCCTCTTCTTACTCCTTTTCTTGCTCTCAGTACTCCTCCTACCTTAGCTCTTCCTACACATCACCCTTCCTGTTAAAATGAAACTTTTCTCTCAAAATACAATTAGAGCATAATTATGCCAATTTGTACCAGTGAGGTACAAAATAGTCCTAATACCCAGTCCATCATTTTGTTGACTAACCAGCACCTCTGTCATCTATCCTAACTAAAACATTTAGTTCTGAACCTGGCTTTAGGATGAATGTCAGCTGACAACCATCCACTCAAATCTTTTCTCTTACGGTAAATAGCTATAAGTTTTCAACCCCATCAGAAATCCAGAATGACTGAGTTA
The DNA here is from genome assembly GCF_011762505.2 of Arvicanthis niloticus. NCBI lineage: Eukaryota > Metazoa > Chordata > Mammalia > Rodentia > Muridae > Arvicanthis > Arvicanthis niloticus. The sequence goes on along the minus strand of NC_047670.1, from coordinate 36,999,399 downwards.
ACTATACTTGTGGGAAGCACAAAGCATAGCTTCTAAAACTTAGCCAATTTATAGAGACCTCTGAACACCTGAAAAGCCCCTATACTACCGAACGTTGGAGCATCAAATCTTCAGCCTTCTGGCCCAGAATCATCTGACAGACCTTGGTGATGCAGGATTATTAAGGACTGATTACTCTGTCTAGGCAGATATAATCAGTTGACTATTCTGCATGTGTGTCCTTTTCTGGACAGTAATTTGTCTGTAGATGGAGAGAGGCAATTCTTGCCTAGTGGCTGTTACCACAAAACTGGAGTAACTCCAAGGATGCTCAATTTCTTCTTAGAATCCACGACAGGAAGCTGTCAGGAGCAGGCAGGTCTCTAATCAATATGAACATTAATATATAAATATTTGTAGCATCAGTTCTATGGACTTCTGATGTTTTGAAAACCAACTATCCATGTAAGGTAACCTGGACTGTTTTCTGTTAACTCCTCTCAGCTATTTCTAAGTAAAATATGGAAAGCACCCTAACAATAAACTCAAAAATATGAATTTGCTATAGTCCCTTAACTCATAGGTTAACCATCCCAAATCAGTTAAAAAAGTTAAAAAAGGGCTGGGTCTAGGCATTGTATTTCTAAATGTGTTGTACAGGCACAATGCCCATGAGTGTATCAATATTCATCTCATTTTTATATTAATAAGAGGCTCGTACCAATGAAAACCTTAAATTTGAAATCAAAGTAAATTTTGTACCATTTAAGAATTTATAACTTCATCTTGATAATAATTATACAGATTTCTACCAGTAGGTTATGGCTATGCAGTAAGTCCTAGCTAATCCCCCCTGTTCCAACAAAACCACTACTTGTCCCTAGAAAGACAGACCATTATTAACCACATTAGTCCCCAAGCTCAGGGAATGGGGCGCTGACTCTTCTTTAACTTCTTCAAGCTGATTAAGGGCTGTTGAGATTTTAGAAGAGGGGTGGTGGGAGGGGGAGAGTAAGTTGATAAGCCTCTGATGCTGTGTCTTCACTGAATCCAGATGGAATTCCAGGACATCAGAGGTTTGGGCAGGTCTGCTCAGTATGCTTGATGAGTAGATACACCAAGGCTGTGTATTCTGCAATATACAATTCTCAGAACAAGTTTTAGTATCAAAAAAAAAAAAAAAAAAAATTTCCACCCCCAGGGAGCTGACATTTTTTTTTAAAGATGTTGGTTCTGAAGACTTTTTTTTTCCCGCTTCTTAAAATTGGTTGTAGTATTTACGTTTCAGATTTTATCCCCTTAGCCTACTTCCTCCCACCACCCAGAAACCTATCCCATCCCCCTCCTCATGCTTCTATGAGGCAGTGACCACACCTACCCCCCTCACTATCCCCTCCCTGCCCTCACATCCCCCCCCCACTGTGTGTTCATTCATTCATTTTTCATTCATTTTTTTTATGGGACCAAGAAACTCCTCTCCCACCTATGTCTGACAGGGCCATCCTCCCCTACATATACCTCTGGAGTCTTGGGTCCCTCCCTATGTGTTCCCAGGCTGGTGGTTTAGACCCTGGGGGGCTCTGGTTGTTTGGAATTGTTGCTTTCCACCTGGGGTCAATAACCCTTTCTGCTCCTTCAGTCCTCTCACTAAGTTCTCCATTGGGAAACCCCTGATCATATCAGTGGTTAATTGTGAACATTGTCCTCTGAGTGTTTTAGTCTTTTGCTGACCTCTAAGGAGACAGCTATATCATGTTCCTCACATTATGCACTTCCAGCCATCCACAATAGTGTTTAGATTAGGTGGCTGTACATGGGGTGAATACCCAAGTGGAAAGGTCTCCTGATGGCCCCTCCTTCAGTTTCTGTTCCATGTTTTGTTTCCCTATTTGCTCCCTTGAGCATTTTTATTTCTCGTTCTAAGTAGAACTGAGGCATCCCCTCTTGGTCTTCCTTCTTCATGAGCTTCATGTGGTCTGTGGGTTGAGTCTTCGATAATCCAAGCTTTTGGGCTAACATCCGTGGAGATATGTTTGTGTAACTCTCTTCTTTTGGGGTTTTTGGAAGATTACTTTCTTGCTTTTTCTAGGTTGTAGTTTCCCTCCTTGTGTTGGAGTTTTCCATCAATTATTCTTTGAAGTGCTGGATTTGTGTTGAGATACTGTGTAAATTTGGATTTGTCATGGAATATTTTGGTTTCTCCATCAATAATGATTGACAGTTTTGCTGGGTATAGTAGTCTGGGCTGGCATTTGTGTTCTCTTAGGGTCTGTATGATATCGGTCCAGGATCTTCTGGCTTTTATGGTCTCTGGTGAGAAGTCTGGTGTAATTCTTATAGGTCTGCCTTTATATGTTACTTTGCCTTTTTCCCTTACTGCTTTTAGTATTTTTTCTTTGTTTTGTACATTTGATGTTTTGACTATTATATGGCGGGAAGTATTTCTTTTCTGGTCTAAACTATTTGGAGTTCTGTAAGCTTCTTGTATATTTATGGACATCTCTTTCTTTAGGTTAGGGAAGTTTTCCTCTATAATTTTGTTGAGGATATTTACTGGTCCTTTTAGTTGGGAGTCTTCCCCCTCATCTATACCTATTATCCTTAGGTTTGGCCTTCTCATTGTGTCTTGGATTTCTTGTATATTTTGGGTTAGTAGCTTTTTGTATTTTGCATTTTCTTTGACAGTTGTGTCAATGTTTTCCATGGTATCTTCTGCACATGAGATTCTCTCTTCCATCTCTTGTATTCTGTTGGTGATACTTGTGTCTATGACTCCTGACCGTTTTTTTAGGTTTTCTATCTCCAGGGTATTGTCCTTTTGTGATTTCTTTATTGTTTCTACTTCCATTTTTAGATCCTGCATGGTTCTGTTTAATTCCTTTTCCCGTTTGGTTGCATTTTCTTGCAATTCCTTAAGGGATTTTTGTGTTTCCTCTTTAAGGGGTTCTATCTGTCTACCAGTGCTCTCCTTAAGTTCTTTGAGAGTGTTATTTATGTCTTTCTTAAAGCCCTCTATCATCATCATGAGAAGTGATTTTAATTCTGATTCCTGCTTTTCTGGTGTGATGGGGTGTTCAGGGCTTGCTCTGATGGGGGAGCTGGGTTCTGATGATGCCATGTAACTTTGGTTTCTGTTGCTTACATTCTTGCTCTTGCCTTTTGCCATCTGGTTAACTCTAGTGCTGCCTGTACTTGCTGTCTCTGACTGAAGCCTGTCTTTCTAGTTATCTAGCTTGTGTCTGATCTCCTAGGGGTCCAGATGTCTCTGTGATCTTTTCCAGCTGCACTGATTACAGTGGTACCTCTAGGATGCCTCAGGATATGGTGCCTCCAAGGTAGTAGTCCAGCTAGTTGTCTGCTGTTCTGGGTGCAGTGTCTCCTCTAGAATATCTCAGGTAACGTTGTCCGAAGCTCTGAGTTCATTTGTTCCTCTGTGGATCTGGATTGAGTGGAACTTCCAGTATGTCTCAGGTGGAATCCGGGGTCCACACAACAGCAGACCTGACAGAGGTCTGATCTAGGCCTCAGATCTGAGAACTAGTTTCTAAGACACTGTCCAAATTAGAGCGCCTGGGATCCCCACTTCCTCTGGGTTCTTGGAGGTTGGGGACAAAGCTGCCACCCAAGGTCTGCTCAGTGCTCTGGCCCAGACCGGAAGGAACCAGTGTTCCAAGCCCGGAGTGACTTCCTGGGTTCTTTTGGTTCCCAGTTACTCCCTGTTTAGGGCAGGCCCTGCTGTCTGCTTACCTAAGATACTGCCTGAGTTTGAGCGCCTGGAATTTCTGCTTCCTCTGGTTTCTTGGATATTGGGGGCCGAGCTGCCACCCAAGGTCTGCTCAGTGCTCTGGCCCAGACCAGAAGGAACCAGTGTTCCGGGCCGGGAGTGACTTCCTGGGTCCTTTTGGTTCCCAGTTACTCCCTGTTTAGGGCAGGCCCTGCTGTCTCCTTACCTAAGATACTGCCTGAGTTCAAGCACCTGGGATCCCTGCTTCCTCTGGTTTCTTGGATGTTGGGGGCTAGATAACACTTTTGAATCATCATTTCTACCAGTTTATCAGCTCCTGGAAGAATGAAACATGACTTCTGGGGCCATAACTAGTATGGGCAATTCGTGATGGTGAAGCAAGAGTAAGTGGTGGTAAGTAGTACAAAGAGGCCTTACATCCTCAGCACTGCCTTAATAGGACAATTCTAGGCTGTTTTTTTGAAACTCATTACAGTTTAGGTCTATAACTTTCTATAAGCATATTTCTCTTATATAAAGACTCTGTTGAAATCTACTAGGCTCTGATTAAGATTTGTCTTTGGTTTATAGTTCTGAACAAATGCGAAAGCCTGCATAATGAATGTGTGTTACATTAGTATCCAAGTGAAACTCTCCAACTCAGGGAGTCTTTGCCTGAGCCTTTGAGTAGCCATGGTCAGCAGAAGAGCTTGGTGAAGAAGTAGAAAAATAATTTTTGTTAAAACTTAAATATAATTCTGAGATGGTACCAAGACTGTAAAACTTTATCAGCTAGCAAGCCATCATTCCATTATATTTTTCCAAAACCCATGACATAATTTGTTATACTTGCTGTTAGGACATGTGACACGTGCCCGTAGTTAAACAAAATTGAATTCATATGACAAGATTCTGTATATGGATCCTTTAATATCTAAAATTGTGGAAACTTCAAATTTAATAAGCATCTTTCCAAAGGACTTGGTTTCTTTCATCTTCTAAAGTGTCTGATGGACCATATCCTCTTGGAAACACAGAAGAAATAATGCCCAGTGAGTGGCAGGACATGAGAAACAATGAGAGAAAAAGTGAGAGAGTGAATGGTATTGGAGCAACAGCAAAGTTCATGATGTAGTCCCCTACCTCCTCCTCTTTCCTAAGTTCTGCACATGGAACTTTGGACTCCATAGTTTCAGTGCTACCTCTTGTGATGCTTAGTTTTACATCAACTTGACACAATCTAGAACCACTGGGTGGAGGGCCTCTCAATTGAGAAAATGCACTCATAAGATCTCCCTGTAGACATGTCTGTGTTGCCTTTTCTTGATTAATTATTAATTATTGATGTGAGAGGGCCCAGCTCACTAGGGCAGGTGGTCTGGGTTCTATAAGAAAGCCAGTAAGCAGCACTCCTCCATGGCCTCTGTGTCAGCTCCTATCTCCACGTTTCTGCCCTGGCTTCCCTCAGTGATGGAGTACAACCTGAGAGTTGTAAACGGAAATAAACCTGTTCTCTCCAAGTTGCTTTTGTTTATGGTGTTTTATCACAGCAATGAAAACACTGAGACAGCTGCAAATACAGTTATTTTAGGAGTCAATATCCACACAAACCAGATGATCCCCACCCAGTTCTAAAGCTGCACTTTGCGACAATTGCACCTTTCAATTTTTTTTTTCTGTGACGTTGGTACTTGATTACTGATGTGTCAATAATTTTGTATCCTCTCTTTAGGAACTTACAGAACATTAAAAAATGCTGTTTTGCCAATTTTTGTGTCAGATACTTAAGAGAATTCTACCTATATTTGTACATGTGTATACAGTGCTGCTGTGCATTCATCTGATGGTAGGGGTTTTATTAAGGTATCTCAGGGATATTGAGACATCTAGTTCTATTTGCTTCCCCCTCACCTCACTTATGTATTACATCTGTCCCCTCTTGGTTTTCTTTTCTGATACCTCTTTCAATGAAATTTCACATCAAGTTGCTAAATGCTGCAAAACTGTTTCAAAATCTCTCTGTGCACAGAATATCTTGCATAGCAATTACAACATTAAAAAAAAAAAAAAAGGTTATTTTACCAAAGCTGTAAAATATTCCTTTGAAGACCTATTTACCAAGGACCAATGAGAACACAGAGTACAATCATGGATGCATCTCAACTTTACCATTGGCACGGTATCATCAGCATCTCTCCAGTGTCCTTAAGATGACAGTAGTGATAATACTAATCATATTATATCCACCACATTACTGAATGCTTGTTATGTATCAAGCTTTGTGTAAAATGTTCAGTACACACTGTCACAAATTTGCATATAAAATTCATTGGAGCATGTATCAATTGGATATTTAGAAAGTTTAATTTTCTCAAAGCCATCCAGATGCCACAGGGTGAAAATACAACATTAAGCTCAAGCCTATTCTTGGGTCTGTGCTGATCATTAGCTTCTCAGAGGTCATGTGCATCAAGAGTGTTACCTGTACCTTCTACTCTCTATATTTCTATTGTGCATACTATGTCTTGTAATTTCCTCAATATTGTGAGGGATAATTAGCACATGTACATATATGCATGTGTACTCACACAACTATCACTATATATTTATGAGACTATATGTGATTATATGAATGTATTTCCTCTTTTACCTCCTTAAGTACATCAAGAAAACCAATGGTTTTAATTTTAAAGATGCACCATTGGAAGGCATGGAGTTCACAGTAAGAATTTCCTCATTTTAGATGATGTAGGTAACTAAACTCCAGCTCAAGTTGAATGTAGCTTAAAATTTATCTACATTAGTAATAGACAATAAGAGAGAAAAATGAATAGAGTAATATTTCAACCACAAGGAAAAGAAAGAAACTTGGGGAAAGTGTGCTTTTCTTAACTTTTATTTCTGAAAAAAAACTTATGATTTTTACACAATGACTTTAGCATGGCTCTGAAGTAAGGCCCTTGCAGAGACCAAAACAGTCATTTTTTTTTTTTTTTTTTTTTACTTTTCTTCTCCCAATTAGACTTTTATTATAAAATAGATCATTCACATGAAAGAATCTATAAAGTGTTTAAATTATAATAATAATAGCATCATGAGTAATAACAATGATTAATGCCCAAAGACCTACCACTCAGCTCAAGAAAAGCACAAGCCCTAACTATGTTTCTACAATTGTAGCCCAGCCCCGGGCACCAAAGGTAACCACTGAGCTAAATTCCATGTTGGTTATCTTTTTTATTTCTTTTATAGCTTTTGAAACTGCGTGCTTACAAAGACTTGATGTCAAGTTCTATTCCATTCAAACATTGTATAAATGAACCATCACTTATATACTTTTCTATGGCGCTCTTTAAACACTCAAATTTTAGAATTCACTCATTCAGATATGTGAATATGAGGTTTCTTCGTTTTCTGTCATCTTATGCCATATGTCATGTGTCTGTAATTTAGTCATATTATCTACTACTGGTGAACATTTGATTAAGGAGGGTTTTGTTTGTTTAATTAATTAAATTTGCTCCTTGACAGGGCATTCTGGCATTCTCCTACTTCTTTTAGATACCTTCTACTGCTACAGGTTTCTCTCCTTCCTGCAAGTCCTTCCCCATAGGCATGGCTTTTTGTTTTTCCTTGTGACCCACTGAGTTGAACAAGGGCTGTCAGTGTGACCATGTGATTGTTACTATCCAGTGGAGCATGGTGGGCTCATCAGTAATTATATAAATGACAGTAACATTTGACAACAGATTACAGAAACCCCTAAAAAATAACAGTGTCCAAAAACTCAGCAGGGACGATAAGGCCCTATGTGTCCAAGCATGACCTATACTTGACTATTGACTAGCCCAGTCTTGCACAAGCCTAGTACAGACCACTGCAGCAGAAGTAAGGCCACGCTTATAATGACTGTGTCATGCCCAGAATGGGGTACTTTGCAGGCTTTCTTCCCATCTTTCAGCCCCTCCATTCTATTTATTCCCTCATACGTGATGTGCCCGAGACTTAGGAGGGATTATATAAATGCAGTGTTTAAGGCTGACCACTCAATAACCACTAATTCTCAACTTCTTGAGTAGTCATAAGTCTGTGAAGTCACTCTGTTCACTGCATAGAGAAGTTTCTCTAAGGATAAGGCTAGTATTTGTTAGAGGATATAAGCAGATATTTTAAAGGTAGTTTGGTACCATATCATCTTAGCTAAAAAAAAAGAAATAAATAATAGTTAAGTTCTTTCCTAAGGTCAATGATCTCCCTAGTCATAGGTTTTTAACCAGGTTTACAGTAACAGGAATAAATATTCTCTTTTTAGGATCAGGCCATAAATTCAACAGTAGAGCATTTATTATAAATGTGTGCATGCATGTATATGTACATACATATATATACATGTATGCATTCATGTATGTGTTAAATATGCTTATGCATAACAAAAAATAATTAAGAAAAAAATGGTAATGAGTTTGAAAGGTAGAGGAGGGTGTGGGAGGAGTTTGGGGAGAGGAAACGGTGAAGTAATGTAAATACAATAATCATGTAAGAAATTCTCCAAAAAATTAAAAAATTTAAATTTAAAAATTAGATTTTTAAAGAAGTAGGGGAGGATGGCATTGTTGGGCATAGGTGGGAGACAAGGTCATTGGTACCCTGAAGGCTGAGCACTGAGGGGGGGGGAATCTGAGGGTGGGGAGGGGGGCTGGGGGTAGGTGGGTAAACACCTTCATAGAAGCAGGAGGAGGGGGGATGGGATAAGGGGTTCCTGGGTGGTGGGGGAAATATGGTAAGGGGATAAAATTTGAAATGTAAATATTATATCCAATAAAAGAGGGGAAAAAATAGAAAAGCGGTTAGAACCACCATTCTTAATAAAATGTCAGCCCTCTTAAAAAAAAAAACTATCTTGATACTAAAATTTGTTTTGAGAATTGTATATTGCAGAATGATCAGCCTTGGTGTATCTACTCAACAAGCAAGCTGGGCAGACCTGCTCAAACCTCTGAGGTCCGGGAATTCCATCTGGAGGCAGCGAAGACACAGCATCAGATGATTGTCAATTTGCTCTTCCCCCACTCCTCTTCTAATATCTCAACGCCCATAATCAGCTTGAAGAAGCTAATGATGAGTCAGCGCCCCTATTCCCTGGGCTTGGGGACTAAGGTGGTAAATGTTGGGCTGTCTCTCTAGGGAAAAGTAGTGGTTTTGTCGGAATAGAGAGGATTAGCTAGGGTTTATTGCATAGCCATAACCTACTAGTAGAAATCTGTATAATTAATATCAAGATGAAGATATAAATTCTTAAATGGCACCAATTTACTTTGTTTACAAATTTTAAGGTTTTCATTGGCATGAGCTTCTTAGTGATATAAGAATGAGATGAATATTTTTACTCTCATAGGCATTGTACCAGTATAACACATTTAGGAATACAAGGCTTAGACCCAGTCCTTCTTTAACTTTTTTAAACTGATTTGAGATGGTCAGCCTGTGAGTTAAGGGACTATAGCAAATTCATGACTTGGAGTTTATTATAAGGGTGTTCTCTATGTTTTATTTAGAAATAGCTGAGTGGAGTTAACAGGCAACAGTCCAGATTACCTTACATGGATAGTTGGTTTTCAAAACATCAGAAATCCTTAGAATTGACATGACAAACATTTCAGTATTAATGTTCATTTTCATTAGAGACCTGTCTGCTCCGGACAGCTTCCTATATTGAATTCTAAGAAGAAATTGAGCATCCTTGGAGTTACTCCAGTTGTGGTGAGACAGCCACTAGGCAAGAATTGCCACTTTCCTTCTACAGACAAGTTACTGTCCAGAAAAGGACACACTTGCAGAATAGTCGACTGATTATATCTGCCTAGACAGAGTAATCAGCTCTTAATAATTCTGCAGCACTAAGGTCTGTCAGATGACTCTGGGCCAGAAGGCAGAAGAACAGATGCTCCAACGTTTTGAAGTAGAGCGAGTGTCCAGGTGTTCAGAGGTCTCTATAAATTGGCTAAGTTTTAGAAACTATGATTTGTACTTCCCACAATTATAGTTAACTCAGTCATTCTGGATTTCTGATGGGGTTGAAAACATATAGCTATTGACCTTAAGAGAAAAGATTTGAGTGGATGGTCTTCAGCTGACATTCATCCTAAAGCCAGGTTCAGAACTAAATGTTTTAGTTAGAATAGATGACAGAGGAGCTGGTTAGTCAACAAAAGGATGGACTGGGTATTAGGACTATCCTGTACCTCACTGATACAAATTGGCATAATTATGCTCTAATTGTATTTTGAGAGAAAAGTTTCCTTTTAACAGGAAGGGTGATGTGTAGGAGGAGCTAAGGTAGGAGGAGTACTGACAGGAAGAAAAGGAGTAAGAAGAGGAGAAGAAGAAGGAGAGGAGAAGCTAGGTGATGAAAGAGAGAAAGAGGGAGGAGACAGGGAGGCAGATATTCATGTATTTCCACCAGTCCAAGATAGTTTTTATATCTAGGTTGGTCAGTGGGTTACACCTCTGATTGAACAATTCCAAACTTATAAAGCCTATGATTAACATTATTTTTAAAAAATGTGTAAATGCAAAAAGGAAAAGGAGGCATGGGATAGGGGCTTCCTAAGGGGGGTGGGGGGAATGGGGAAAGGGGATGCCATCTGAAGTGTAAATAAAATATCTAATTAAAAAAAAATAAGTTAAAGGACAAGATCAACCACACAGCAAAATCTTTAAAATAAGTAAATAAATAACTAAAAAATAAAAAAAAATAGATTTTTAAAGAAGTCTCTTTCTTAAAGTGTTCTAAATTTTATTTGGAAAAGAATTATATTTTTCTTGGCTAATATTCTAGTCACAAGATCTAGTAAGTACATGACCCATAATATGCACACATAAATACTTCAGGAACACCTGAAGAAAAGTAGAACACACAAGACTAGGTGATCTTTAACTTGGTGAAGAGATCAAGAGAAATGGAAGCATAAGTTGCAAGTTCTGAGGTTAGGTTTTATCAAAGTATCATCTGTATGAATAAGTGACAAAGAGTCTATCTTTTGATATATAGTTCTTGTGAGTTGCCTGCAGAACACTTACCATGGATTCAACATACTCAACAGATGTTTACGTTCATTGTGAGCAGAGGTTAGAGATGTCTTTGGCAGTCATTAGTGTCTGTGTCACATGGAGGTAGATGTGGTCAGAGGACATAGGGAACAAGAGGGAAGGAGCTGTATGGAGCACTGTAGGGAATCAGTCATCAGTGTAACTGCAGAAGAAGACAGCCTCTGAAAGGTGGCCAGGAAAAGATGAAACAGCAACCAATCAGAAACACAACAAACAGCAGGAAAGTCTCCTAAACATTAAAAAAAAAAAACTCCAAGAAATTAAGGAATGTTTCCAAATTTTCTGTCATCACAAGGTCAAACTCACTTAAGTGCCAAGAACTAAGAACAGGAACACCCATGGAACCTCTGAATCTTAACTTCACACCTTTGCTTGGATAATCCCTTTGAACTTGATTTCTTTGTCTTATGAAGCAAATTATTTGTGACCCACGCTAAAACATATTCACAGAAAATGAAAGGAAGGTTAACTTAAATTATTTCCGTTTTCTTTAGGTTCCTGCACACAATGTCAAAATGAGTAATTTATTAAAGAATGTCCAAACTACATAGAACAAATGCCAGGAATCTGGCCAACAAAGTAAACACCAGGGGAAAGTCCCAAATTGCAGGATTTAGACTTACTAAAGGGCTGAGATCAGGCCATCAATGGTGCCTTAAATTTATCCCCAGAGAATTAACAGAATAGAAATACATTTGTAAGGAAGATGGAGCAGAGGCAAGGACAGCTCCTAAATGACATTAATGATGACTCTGAATCACCTTCACTCCTGGGCTCATTTCATCATTTTATATGATCAATGAAAATAAAACAGTAATCTGGAAACTGGAAAGTCACAGACACATAGTTTATGAATTGAAAGGAATAGCCATCTTATGTACTCTCAGTCACATACAATTTTGGAGGTTCGTAGCAATGTGATCACAGTAAACTGAGAAACAGAGAAAGTAGGCATAAGTTCCAATACTTAGAGTAGCCAGAAAGCCACCTGTCACATAGGTAACTTCAAAGCTGGCCAGTATCTGAAATATTAACATCTAAGAATGTGTCATCTAGTATGTTGGCCTGAGCCACTCACATCCACATAGATTTAATTTTAAATAGTTAACATAATAATAATAATTTCTTTTCTTTTTTTGTTTTGTTTGTTTTTTGAGACAGGGTTTCTCTATGTAGCCCTGGCTGTCCTGGAACTCACTCTGTAGACCAGGCTGGCCTCAAAATCAGAAATCTGCCTGCCTCTGCCTCCCAAGTGCTGGGATTAAAGGCGTGGGCCACCACTGCCCGGCCTCAATAATTTCTTTTCTCAGTTATAGTAAAGGAACTAGTTTTCAAGGGCTCAATAGAAATATGTGGCTGGTTGCTGACAGAATTTTTTATCTACATAGAAGGATCATTATAAATTTCTCCTTAAAGGGGAATGCATTGTGATGGACCTTCCCAAAGGCTCACAGCTAAATATAGACACACCAGCCATGAAAACAATTAAACCTGGTAGAGAGCAGTTTAGGAGACTAATTTTGAAAGGAAGGGGCTGGGGGACAGCAGAATTAATCTCTTATGCTATAAACCTTGTAGATAGGCTCATGTTTACTTCTAAATTCAATTTGTATGTGAATTGAAAGTCAGTTTTCTTCCTTCTACATTTAAAGCAGTTTTCTTCCTACACATATATGAAAGAAACCCAAAAGAACCTTCTGCAGAGGTGGCAGGGGGGCAGCTATGGTTCTCAGCATGTGGTGCAGTTTGGGATATAACTAGGGAGATTAGCTTGTGAAACTGGAAGTGAATAGAGAATTTAGAGTTAAGAGAGATTAAGATCCACAGTCTACAAACTGGTAATCTGATTCATCCCTACCCCTCCAAATCAAACTGAATCACCTCACAGTTTGTTCTTGATGCAAACTCCTCATGAGCTAACTGGGATGTGACAGCAAGCATCTAATAAAAAACAAAGTCGTCTTTGCTGCTAGCTTTGAGATTTTAAGAACAGTGCTGCCCTTTGGACTTAAGGAATCTGTGGCAAGCTGACTTTACTGACTCAACAATGACAAACAAAAACAAAACAAACAAACAAACAAAAACCCCAGCAATTCCTTAGGTAGACTTAAAGAGGTCACTTTGGTGCAAAGACAACAAAGAGGAGGCCTGAGAATTAATGACATTAAAAGCCAAAGGAAAATGGAATAAACCAAGGGAATTCTCTTTTCTACTTTAGTATGAGGAAGTAGTGATGTTAATATTAAAGGAAAGTGATGTTAAATAAGCATACATTTCTGAGCATAGCTTTCTTCCACTGTATATTGAAGATTGAAGATAGAACTATTCCTTTCTCTCTCTTAAAAAAAAAAAAAAAAACATGCAACTCACAGACCACATGAAGCTCATAAAGAAGGAAAACCAAGTGTGGGTGCTTTGGTCCTTCTTAGGAGTAACAAAATACTCAAGGGAGCAAATGTGGAGACAAAGTGTAGGAAAGAAACTGAAGGAGGGGCCATCTGGAGACCATTCCACCTGGGTATCCATCCCATGTGCAGTCACCAAAGGTAGACGCTGATGTGGATGTCAGGAAGTGCATGCTGAGGAGCCTGATATAGCTGTGTCTTCAGCAGTTTGCCAGAGTCTGACATATTCAGAGGCGGATGCTCACAGCTAACCATTGAACTGATCATGAGGTTCCCAATGGAGGAGTTAGAGAGAAGACTGAAGGAGCTGAAAGGGTTTGCGGCCCCATGAGAAGAGCAACAATACCAACCAACCAGAGCTCCTGGAGTCTAAACCACCAGCCTGGGAACACATAGGGAGGGACCCATGGCTCCAGCTGTATATGTAGGGGAGGATGGCCTTGTCAGGCATAAGTGGGAGTGGAGATCCTTGGTCCCATGAAGGCTGGATGCTCAGTGTGGAGGTATTCGAGGGTGGGGTGGGTGGGGGCACATCCTCATAGAAGCAGGAGGAGGGGGGCTAGAATAGGGGTTTCCTGGGCAAGGGGAAAATTGGGTAAGGGGGATAACATCTGAAATGTAAATAAAATTTCTAATAAAAAAAAGATAAATAGAATAATATTGCTGAAGAATCAAAAAGAAGACACTGTAAAAAGGGGTGTGATCAAATCTCTTGAAAGTGCTTGGATAAGGAAGAAAAAGGAAAGATTTTTTACTTTATTTAAACATTTTTAAAATGTATGCATTAAATGTCTGCTCTAAAATAAATGATACAATTTTAATTGATAAAGAAAATACTTTAAATGATGTTTTTTTCTAGTTAATTGAAAATATTGACAATAGCTACAGAGGAAAATACTAGTTTTCTGGCAGTTTAATTTCAGCAATATTTCTGAATTCCACATGATAAAGTTCAAATACTATGAGTTTTAATTTTTAGCTCTTGTCTGTTTGTTTGCTGCTGTTGTTAGAGACTTTCATACATGCATATGATAGTTTTGATCAAATCCACCCCATATCCTGTCTCTTTAAATTCAAGAAAGCTATTCTTCCTTTATAAAATAGTTTTTTTTCTAAGTACTCACCAAGAAAAAGATCCATCAAAATAGAGATAAAATCCCACAGAATGATGAGAATTCTGTACAGCTTCATAACCAATCTAGCCTTTCCTATTCTCAAAGTTACCTTGTACTTGACATATTTTTTTTTCCTGGAATTTGTATCTAAAGCCAGAATACTGTTTGAAGAGTAAGGATCATGGTAGGAACAACTGGCCTTGGAAGATCACCAGGCAGGAAGGATAGAAACATGTGGTATAGGAGTAACAGTGATATGTAGCAGATTTTGGTTAAAGGACAGACATTTTAAGTTTTCAGAAGATTCTATATCCTAGTCACAGAATGTCAATAAAATAATTACAAATGCCTTTTCTAGTTTACCTTGTCCTTTTGACATCTACTCAGAGATGAACACTGTATCAGACAATGCCATGAAAGGATACTATTTGTCCTCAGCTAAATGCCATTACTTTCTTACATGCTCATTTATCGTTTGCCAGTATTCTTAAATTGTGTGTGTGTGTGTGTGTGTGTGTGTGTGTGTGTGTAAAAGGAAACAAGAATCTATGATAAAACAATCATGGAAAATGATCAATCAAAGTGATTGAATGATTGAAGCATAGTCTCACGATCTTGCCTGAACAAGTTATGAACAACAGCATTATAAGAACCCAAAACATTGTACAAGATCTGAATGATAAACTGGGTTTTATTTGACCAACAAGACAGCAAGTCTTAGGAAGAATCAGTATGAGAAACAGACTTAAAATGTGCATTGAGAAGTGATGCTGACCTGTAATAGGTTGAGTACCATGAGGTTGGATCAAAGGTATGATGCTTTAGAGTTTGGAAAAAAAAAAAAACTTTGGGTATTGTGGTATAAAATTCAAACTTTTTGTGCTAAAGATATGTGGGTGGCTCTTTTAGGAGAGGGAAGTAGAATATCAATTCCGGCTTTGGATAGTAATCTACAGGAGGGAATTGTGTAGGGAGAGACTGGAAGCACATTCATCACACGGGGAATGGTAAATTGTATGTTTTTAAATGATTGTCTCAAAATGTCTCATGTAGAAGCCAAAAGTTTATTTTAGAGAGTGGAATTTTAGATGACATTAAATCCTTAGGTTGGGTTTCTTAATCTCTTCTAAGACCAACATTATTTTACTTTTTCTCTCATTTTGAGGCATTTAAAAAACCATTTTGTTAAGATATTTGCCACTTATGTTCAACATTGAATTCTGTGCTTGCTGAGTTATAAATTCTTGGAATTATTATAGTAATAATACTGACAGGGTTAAAAGAATGAAGGAAAGAACATAATAGTATTTGAAAGTTTCCTACATACCAGACATTTGAAAACCTCACTGTTTTTTGGATTTGTTTTGTTTTGTTTTGTTTTTACAAAGACCCTAAAAAGAAGTCATTGCTACTCCAGCCTCACACTTAGGAAAGCCATTTAAAGAAATTGTCAATAACTCACTATTAAAGAGGAACAGAGAAGGAGTGTAGGCCAGTGAATAGCTACAACTCTAATCTCAGATACTTTTATTGTGTCATTTTCCACTGGTCAAGAATATATTGAGAGTCTTCCATGTATTCTTTATAGGTAATAGACATTGTGAAAATGTTATTAACAAGATAAATACTTGTTTGTGTTTTGTTACTAAATCATATCTGTTAAAATGATCATTTTCACTATTTTCATCCATAATCTAGTTTTCTAACTTTATATAAAAGCTCCACAATATAGGCCTCTTATACATGGTGGTTGGTGAAATTCTGCCACAAGGAATCATATAAGGGTTTTGAAAGCAAGACAGGACTCCAGCTATTGACACAGGTAGGCTAAAATACCCAGTTCCATCCCAAGCTCTCCAGTAGACCTTGTACTTTCCCTTTCCTTTCTCTCCTTCCCACTTCCTTTTCTCCCATCTCCAGTGGATCACATAGATCTTCCCCTCCTAACTATTCTCCCCAATTCATTGTTATATTCAGTCCCCCAACTCCACTATGTAATCTCTGGGAACACATAGACCATACCAACCAGGAAACAGGGTCACTGCAAAAATCCTTACCTCTCCCTCAGCTCCTCCAAAATAAATCACCTAGTCTTTATTCCCAGCTCTGTGACAAATGATCTGATGCAGCCTTCCTTCCCCCATTTGCCCCCTTGGCCAATGGAATACATAGAATTTCCCTTTCTAACTTCCCTTCTCTGACTCAATCCTTTATCTTTCAAACTCTAACAGTCATTTCCTGGGAACCCACAGGCTTCTCTGGCCAGCTAAGCAGATAAAATAACTACAAATATTCACCTCTCCTTCCATTCCTCCAAGTCCAATCTCAGTCTCATCCTTAGCTCTGTAGCAGACCACCTACTTATGTGTCTCCTCATTCCCTGTCATTCATAGGGAACAAGAAAGATCCTTGTGGAATAACCTACTTTTCTCCCTCATTTGGATGTTTTCAATCTCTTATCCTAGATCATCCCCATTTCTAAGAGTTAATTCCAATAACTAGAAACACATGTTACCTAGAACCTGAAGTGGTGACACCAATCAGGATCCCAGAAGAATTTTTCACCAGAAAACACACAGCTACTATACTCTCCTAAGAACTGGAAAGGGCATCAAAAACCAAGCAGGACATCTCTCACACACAAAGACCACAACAAGACAAATCCAAATGTCAGCACCAAGAATTACAATCATCCCAAACCCAGATCCATAAACACAAATGTAAAAGCACAATCAATAACAGCCAGGACAAGATGTCTTCACTATAGCCCAGCAATGTTGCCCTAGCAGGCCTGGTATTGCAACATAGCAGAAGCATAAGAAAAAATCTTAAAATAACATTTATGGATATAAAAGAACCTTTAAATAGGAAATGAATAAATCAAAAATCTATTAAAAAACACAAAGAGTGAAAGAAAATGAATAAAACCACACAAGACCTGAAGGAGGAAATAGAAGCAATAATGAAACCCTAATTTTAGGGAAATCTGGAAATAAAAATTTAGCTGGCAAAATACAATTCAACTGAAAACTAATCAGAAGAGTTAGGGAAAAATACTTAGCACAAAGGAAAAATCCACCAAGATGACATTACAGTTCTTAAGATCTATGCACCCAACACAAGTGCCTATGCCTTCATAAAAGAAACACTAGTACAAATTAATTCACATACTGACCCTCAAAAACTGATAGGAGACTTCAGTAGCCTATGCTTGTCAGTAAACAGGTCATCCAGACAAAAGATAGAGAAATGATGGAGCTAACCGGAGTTATAAGCCAAATAGATGTAACAGAAAATTCAGAAGAATATACCTTCTTCTCTACACTTCATGAAACATTCTTCAAAACTGACCACATACTGAGACACAAACCAAGTCATAACACATACAAGAAAACTGAAGTGTTACCCTGCAGTCTATCCGGTCACTGTGGATTAAAGCTAGATAATCAACAAGAAAACAGAAAACTCATGAACTCATGGAAACTGAATAGCCCACTACCAAATGAAAACTGGAGCAAGACTGAAATTAACAAAAATTAAAGATTTTCTGTAGGTTTAGATTTTTCACAACCTACTTCAATAAGGGTTCTTAAACATAACTTCCCTTCTAGCTCACCACTCACCAGAGATAGTGGAAATAAAAGGTTTACAGGGCAAAGAGGTATGTGGACATGTTTAGAAATAGTTCTTTGGGGGCAATTCCAATCTTCATTGTCAGGATACCAGCAGTTCAGTTCACATGAATCAGCAGCAGTACCTCGATTCACTTGCAAACACCACTCAGGAATCAATAACAGCAGTTTGATCCAGAAGAAACTGTGAGGCTCTGCCAATGGCCTGAGCCTGCTGAAGTAACAAGAAGCAAACTGCCATTAGAATATCACAAGAAAATCTTTGGTGCATTTCTCTCTACAAATAATAATCAGTGAAGGAGGCAAGTTGAATCCATGTCACGGTGTCTTTAACATTGATCACATCACCAAAGCTCAATAAAGACCAGCAAAGAGTAGCAAGTGAATCAATGCCACAGCATTGTCCACTGTCTGTTGGGTTATACATATATCCTTTCCAAACGTCATGTGTCTTCTCAACTATCTGTTCTAGCAAAACATCACATGACCTTTTTCCAGGCAGCTTCCAAAAAAACACCATGTGTCTGTTCTCAGCAAAATATCCTCCTATATGTCTGCTTCAGCAAAAACATCCTCTCATATATCTGTTTCAGCAAAACATCCTTTCAAATACATCCTCACATAAGAGAGTTTTCTGGAAAATATCACATGACACAACTAAGTCTCCGGAGAAACCAGAAATGTCCACTTCATCTTTCTACAACTGAAAGAAAATAAAAACACAATAAACCCAAATTTATGAGACACAATAAAGGTGGCTTTAAGAGGTAAGTTCATAGCAATAGGTGCCTACATAAAAAACTTAGAGAGATTTCATACTGGTAACTTAGAAAATACTTGAAAGATCTAGAAAAAAGAAGAAATCACACACAAAAGGAGTAGAGGACAAGAGATAATCAAACTTAGGTTAGAGCCAACAAAATACAAACAAACAAATGCATAAATAATGAAACAAAGAGTGAATTTTTTGGAAAAATTAATAAGACAAACCCTTATGCAAATTAATTAGAAAACCAAGGTAAACTATTCAAATTAACAAAATTAGAACTGAAAAGGGAGACATAACAACAGGCACCAGGAAAATACACAGAATCATAAGAATATACTTTAAAAACTTGTATTTCATCAAATTAGAAAATCTAAATGAAAGGGATAATTTTCTCAATACAAACAAGCTACCAAAGTAAAATCAAGATAAGGTAAAAACTTTAAACAAATTTATAGCCCCTAATGAAATACAAGCAGTAATTAAAAGTCTCCTAACCAAAACAAGCACAGGGACAAATGTTTTTACCACAGAATTCTACCAAACTTCTAAAGAGTTAATGCTAATACAGTCAAAATTATTCCACAAAATAGAAAAAGAAATATCATTACTCAGTACATTTTATGAGGATATAGCTATCCTGATATTCAAATCAGATAAAGACCAAAAAGAAAACGAATTACAGAACAATTTCCCCATGAGTACAAACGCAAAGTTTCTTTAAAAAAAAATTGCAAACAGATTCCAAAAACACATCAAAAGAATCATCCAACATGATCAAAGAGGCTTCATCCAAGAGATGAAGGAATGACTCAACATACACAAGCTGATAAATGTAAACCGTAATATAAACAAATTGAAAGACAAAAAACTTGCGATCATCTCATTAGATCCAAAACAGCCTTTGACAAAATCCAACATTCTTTAATGATAGAAGTCCTAGCATGATTAAAGGTATAATAGACAAGCCTCAACATAATATAGGAAATATACAAGCAAGCCCAGAGCCAACATCAACATAAATGGAGAGAAACTCAAAGCAGTTCCACTAAAATCAGGAACGGTTTACTCTCCCCATACCTATTTAATATAAAACTTGAAGTTGTAACTACAGCAATAAAGACAACTGAAGAATATCAAGGTAATACAGATAGGAAAGGTATAAGTCAAAATATATTTGCACATCATATCATAGTATACATAAGTGATCTTTAAAATTCTATGGGGAAACTCCTACAGTTGATTAAACATTTTCAGAAAAGTATTTAGATCCAAAATTAACCCACAAAAATCAGTAGTTCTCTTTATATACCAATTACAAATGGATCAAAGAAAGAAATCAGAAAAACCACAGATTTCACAATAGCCTCAAATATTATAAAATATCTTGAGATACCTCTAATTATGCAAGTGAAAGATATATATGATTAAAAACTTTAAGACATTGAATAAAGAATTTGAAGACAGTATCAGACAATGGAAAGATTTCTTATGTTCACGGATTACTAGAATTTATAAAGTAAAAATGGCCATTCTACCAAAAACAATACACAGATTCTATGCAACCCTCATCAAAATTTAAACAAGTCTTCATAGGTCTTGAATGGACAATCTTCAGCTTTATATAGCAATAGAAGAAACCTAAGATACCTAAAATAATGCTGAATCATAAAAGACCTGAGGAAGATGCTACCAGTCCCTATTTTAACTTGTACTACAATGTTATAGTAATAAAAACTGCCTGGTTTTGGCACTAAAGAAGACACATTGATCAATGAAATTAAACTGAGGGCACAGACATAAGTCCACATACCTATAGACACTTATTTTTTGTTAAAGGGGCCAGAAATACACACTGGAAGAAGGATACCACCTTCAACAAATGGTGCTGACAAAATTGATGGCTGCATGTAGAGGAATGCAAATGGTTTCCTATTTGCACAAATCTCAAGTCCATATGGATCACATATCTCAACATAAAACCAGATACATTGAATCTGATAGAAGAAAAAGTCGGTGGTAGCCTTGAATTCATTGGCACAGGACTTTCTGAGCAGAACACAATTAACACAGACATTAAAATAAACAACTATCAAAGGGACTTCAAGAAACTGAAAAGCTTCTGAACAGCAAAATATACATTATTTAGACAAAGTGGCAGTCTGCACCCGATATAGTGCTAATGTCCAAATTATATAAAGAACTCAAGAAGCTTGATATCAAATTACCAAATAGCCCAACTAAAAACTGGTATACAGATGTAAAGATATAATTCTCAAAAGGAAGTGTCTGAGAAACAAAGAAATGTTGAACATCCTTAGTCATTAGAAAGACGACACAAATAAATCCTCCTTTGAGATTTCATCTTATACCCATCACAGTAGCTAAAATTCATAGAACAAATGACAGCTCATGCTGGTGAGCATGTAGAGTAAGTAGAACACACATACATTTCTAGAGGAACTACACACTTGTGTTGACACCATGGAAATCAGCATTGCAGATCCTTAGGAAGATGGGAGTTGATCTATGTCAAGATTCTGCAATAACACTCTTGGATATATACTCAAAGGACACAGAGATCCTTACTCAAACATGTTAATTGTATTTGTAAAAGCCATAAATTAGCGCCAGTCTAGATGCCCTCCACCCCCCCCCCAAAAAAAAATAAAAAAAAATTGTGGTACATTCACACAATGGAACATTACTCAGCCATTTAAAAAATGTGATCATGAAATTTGAAATTAAATGGTATAACTAGAAAAAATCATACTAAGTGAGGTAACCCAAACATATTGTATGTATATTATATTTAGCTATGAGCTCCTAAATCAATGATATGCAAACTAAAATTATAGAACCACAGAGCTTAGGTATACAGTAAGGGACTAGTGTAGGCAGATAGATCTCCCTAGTGAAAGAAAATAAAACAGATAATTATGGATATATTGGGACCTGAAAGAGGGTATCAAGAGGAGAAGGGAATAAAAGGTGAACATTAAGAGGAAATACAGGGAGAGACAGCTAAATTTAAGGTTCATTTGAGGGGTAATGTGCAAACTTAATACAGTAGCTTTCAGCATAGGGATTGGATCACATGCGATTCTGTTACTGGCAACAGTTTCCCATGAAGACCCCCCAAATAACCCATGCTGTTGCAAAGACTATAGGTTGCTCTCCAGTGCCTTAAAGCATGGCCCCATTGCTCAAAACAATACCTATTTGACTCCTTGAAAGTGGAGAAGTGGAACTGGCATTTACTTATAGTCTTTACCCTTACGTTCTTGCACGTTTGTTATAGGAAAAGTATTGTCACTGTTACTAAAAGAATAATACAAACACCAATCTACTTGAGTGACCACAAATCTAAGATTAGTTTGGTGACTTAGGGTAAAACCAAGTACTACTGTTCATAAAACAATAAAAATAGTACCACTACCACTACAAAAAAAAATCAATGAAATGACCCCAAATGAAACTCTGCTATACTAATAGACAGGTGCTTTAGTCAACCACCATCAGAGTTTTTCCTGCAGAGACCTATAGCCAGGCATTATACAGAGAGCGAGAGATCTTGGAACACTCAGCCCTAAATGGGATGTCTCCATCAGTCCCTCCTCTCAATGGGAACTCTGTGGCACAGGGAACACTGTAGAAGAAAGACAAAAGGTGTCAGTGTTATGAAGGACAACAAGGAGGAAAGGCCCTCCAAATCAATGTCATCAATGCGCATATGAACTCACAGAGACTGCAGCAGTTGACACAGCCTGCATACATCTGTACCAGATCCTTTAATTATGTAAACAAGTGAGTCTATTTCTTGTGCCTTTTCCTGGGTTCTTTTCTTTCTTTTTCCTTTTTTTTTTTTTTCTGGTTTCTTTTTCTGTTTGCTTGTTTTGTGCAATTCTGATTCATTAGTTTTAGTGTTATACTTTTTATTTTATTTTATCCCTTAGAAGAATGTTTGTTTTATAGCTTTATATGAAAAACATTTACTTTCTTTATACCTACCTATCGATCTTATGAAATTTATTTTGTCTAGCTGTGTTTGTACCCAGATTTTAGGTTGAAGCACCTATTTTTAGACCATTTGGTATTCCAAAATATAGTACATTTTGATCTTGAGTAGTTGCAAAATAGAACAGAATAGTCAAGTATATACCAATCTAAAAATCTCTTCTGTGACAAAAGACTTTTAGATCAGTTTAAATTTTAAAACATCAATCCAGGATTCATTGAAACATGTCTTTCAATTTTCATGATCCTGCTAATCTGGCACTGTATATAGAAATCAATATTTTCTAGTATATACTAATATCTGTGGGCTCTTGGCATATAAACAATGAAAATTGGAAAACATTCATTTCCTTTAAGATCATGAGGTAATTTCCCACAAGACTCAGGCTTTCACCAAGTGTTCTGAGGAAAGCCGTAAGCCTACAAGAAACAACCACATTTTAAAGACAGGGTTTCTCTGTTTCTGCCTGGCTGTTCTGGAGCTCACTCTGTAGACCAGGCTGACCTCAGATTCAAATATCTGCCTGCTTCTGCCTCCTGAATGCTGAAAGTAAAGGCATGTGTCACCATCACCCAGCTTCCACAAGAGACTCTGGAAGGTAAAGAGCAAGTCTTTTATTGCCCACCGGTATCCATATGGGAAATGTGCCCAAATCATGTAGCCCTGAGCCCTTTAGCCCCTTGTTTTTTATGCATAAAAACCACAACCTAGTTTTCACACCAATTAACAAAAAGCAGAAATACAGAAGCTGAAAAGCAATGGTCATATATTTAGAAGCTTTTCTGAAACTATGGACTAGGTCTTTGATGTATTAGTTCTTTTCCTCCACATTTTGGCAGATTCTGGGGCTTATATGTTGGGATGTAAGGTCAGAATGGTTCCTATAATGTGGCTTTAGGTATGGGAACTGTTACATGTACTTTTTGGGCCAACTTACTACTAACACCAAATGTATGCTCTCAAGAAGTTTCCAGCAGCAGCTCTCCAAGATAAGAAGTTCCAGCCATATGTTCCAAACTGTTGGACCTTGACTGAGCAGATGGGACCCTGGGAAAGATGCCAAGATGCTGGCAGAACCAGCTCCTGGCACCTGGGTGCTGTCTTTGAGAAATGGGAACTTTCTCGATAATAGTAACAAGGATGGCAGTGAAGATGATAAGAACCAGTCTTGTTAAAAATTGGCTCTCACCTGTGCAAACCACTGTATCCTATAAAGAATATTCAAATACAAATTTTTATGGTGAAGATTTGAGAATATAAAAACTTGAAGCCAAAAGAGTCTGGAGTACCTACCTCAGGGTTGCATCTTCATGAGTTCATGCATGCCTGTGTATTTAACTGAGACTAATCACTAAAAGTAAATTTTATGGCCAATTCAAATATGTTGTCAGGTCTTTACTAAGACCTTAACTTTAGAAAATCATAGAGAGAGGCTGGAAAGGTGGTTTAGTGGTTAAGAGCACTGGATACTCTTCCAGAGGACCCAGATTCAATTCCCAGCAACCACATGGCAGATCATGGTCTGCTCTAATTCCAGTTTTCCAGTTCTAGAGGATCAAATGCCTTTGTCTGCTCCACAAGATCTTCCATGGATGGGGGGGGGGCACACATACCTTCACACACACACACACACACACACACACACACACACACACGAAAAATAAATAATTAAAAAGAAAATCAGAGACAGTATTAATGTTGAAATTTTATTCTGTGCTAATTATCAAACAAAAGGAATCTAGAAGAATATGATGAGTGGTTATAAAATTATAAGAGCAACATAATATTGTTATAGTCTCCACTCTATAAATCCCAATAATTCTGAGGCTGAGGCAGAATGATTGTGAGTTCCAGGCCAGCTTCAATTGCATGGTGAGACCCTATTCAGAAACCAAGTATATTTTTTAATGAAAATAAATATAATATTCAACATATATGATCATATAGTGTAATGCTCTGAGCCAAAGATCCTCAAAGTATGGCTACAGGCTAATTCTGACCATAATTCTGACCAATGTAACACACACACACACACACACACACACACACACACACAATTAATTTTCCTGACCTAAAATTGAAGTGTATACTTTAGATAAAGACCATGTGACTTAAGAAGCAGTGTTTATCTAGCAATTTTCAGAAAGTCTCTTGGTCTAATCTATATGCCTCACATGTATTTACTCCTATTACAAATTTATAAAATAAAAAACATTTTTAACTTTTCTCCTACAGATGAAAAAATGACAAAAGGAAAGAAAGTTGTATAGAATTAACTTGGGAGGCATTCAGCTATTCATACAGGAATTATCAGTACTGCTGTTGGGGTGTATTGCAGTAAGTTTTAATTTTGTCTTTATGTATGGTTGGTGAATCATTACAGGGCAAAATTAGAATGTGATATATAACACATTATTTTGCTTGATTTCTTCTTCATGATTTTTCTGAGGGCTTTTGTTTATATTTGTTTAATTTTATAGCAAAGAAAAATACAGTTTTAAAGCTATTTTTTCTAGGACTGCATATTAAGTATGGAAATAATTATCTTACCACATAGACATCATAGTAGACAGTACTAGCCAACAGTCTAACATCATTTCAAACTCCTTTCTCATTGGCCAAGACCTATTTGGTGGTGAGTAGAGATTTTCCTAGACTTCTTTGCATCTAAAATCAGAAGATGTCTCAGATCTGGCCAATAATATATTACTAGAAATTTGCTGAAGTTGTGCTCTGCCTTGAATCTAGTTGTGATGCCTCCAGTGATGGTAGTCATATTGCAATAATGATTCCCTAAAGCGTAAATATACAGAGCAAATAACCAAGTCTAAGAAAAAGATAAAAGACTTGCATCTTTAGTTGTACTACAAAATCAGAGTAATAGAAACAACATGGCATCGACATAAAAAAGACACATTGATCAGTGGAACAAAATTGTAGAAAAAGTCATAAATCCACAGACCTAAGAACATCTGATTTCTTTTTATAATGAAGCCAGAAACACACCATAGAAAAAAGACAGCAACTTCATCAAATAATGCTGATCAAACAGAATGGCTGCATGTAGACGAGTCCAAATAGATTCATGCTTATCACCCTGCACAAAACTCAACTGCAAATGGATCAAAGACTGCATCATAATACCCTATACACAGAACCTGGTAGAAGAGTAATGAGGAATGGCCTTAACTCATTGGTACAGGAAAAGACTTTCTGAACAGATTATCATTAGCAACTAATAAATTAGACCTCCAGAAACTGGGACGTTTCTCCAAGGCAAAGGTCACTGGCAAAATGTTAAAAGTTTTTTGTTTTTTTATATTTACCAATTTCATAACTAATAGAATGTTAAAACCCAAAGAACTAAAAAAAATTATATATCAAGAAAACAAATGATACAACTAAATATGGGCTGTAGGTCTAAATAGAAAATTCACAAAAGGGGGGCTCAAATGGCTGAGAGACACTTAAAGAAATGTTCAACATCCTTAGCAATCAGGGAAAGGCAAATCAAAACTACTTTGAGATTTCACCTTACACCTGTCAGAATGGATAAGATGAATAAGAAAAGTGACAGCTCATGCTGGTAAAGAATAAAGAGTAAATGAAGCAATCATCCATTGCTAATGGGAGTGCAAACTTGTACAGCCAATATGGAAATAATTGTGACAGTTCCTTAGAAAGATGGGAATCAATCTACCTCAGTATCCAGCTATCATACTTAAGAGGGCATATACTCCAAGGACTCTTTATGCTACCAACTTGCTCAACCATATTCATTGCTTCTCGATTCATAATAGCCAGAAATTAGAAAGAAAAGCCATAGATATCCCTAAACAGATGGATGGGGAAAAATTAGGTACATATACATAATGGAGTATTACTGAGCTGATAAAAAAAAATGAAGTGAAGCTTACATGTAAATGGATGGAACACGAAAAAAAATCACCCTGAGTAAGGTAAACCATAAAGGCAAATATGCTATGTATTCATTTATATGTGGATATTAGCTCTTAAGTCAATGATAGGTAAACTACAATTCATAGAACCACAGAGGTTAAGCTTAGCATAAGGCATTGGGGGAGGACAAATAGATCTCCCTAGGAAAGGGAAATAGAATAGGCAGTTATGGATGGATAAGGTAGGGAGGGGGAGAATAGAGGGAGATAAGGTAGACACAACTAACATTAAGGGCCATTTGAAGAGTAGTATGGAAATGAATACAGTAGGAGCTTCCTAAAATATATAAATACATATAGGTGATGTAAATGAAATCATGAACTAATCAGGGAGAGAAATCCCCAACTGGACATCTCTCATGACCAAAAGAAGCCATAGTACTGGTGATGATTTATAATTGAGTTCTTGGTCAAAGGGGTTTCATGGAACTCCCAAGCAACCCAAGTTGTTGCTAAGACTATAGGTTAATCTCCAAGACTGAACACAAGACCCTGTTGCTAAAAACAATACTTATACATGACATTGGACATAAAAGGAAATCAAGCTGGCATCTACTGAGAGCCTCCATCCTTAAGGGTTAGTGTGGTGGTATGAAAAGGAATGGCCCCCAAAGACTCTTGTATCTGAATACTTAGTCCATAAAGATTGGAACGGTTAGAAGGTGTGGCCTTGTTGATGTAGGTTCCTTATCTCATAATGTCATGTCAGGGATCCTCCTCCTTCTCTGCCTCCTCCTCCTCTTCTTTTTCTTCTTTTAAAAGTTGTTATCTTCTATTTATTTATTTATTTATTTATTTATTTACCCTACAGTTCAGTGTGTGTGTGTGTGTGTGTGTGTGTGTGTATTCTTCTCTCAAACAATACATCCTTCCTGACTACAGCCTCTCTTCCTTCCCTTCCCCCAGTCCATCCATTTGTTCTGTGTGCATGCCCCCCAGACTCTGCCTACCACTCCTCAGATTCACTGATATTCCATTTCCCCACAAAAAAAGAGTAGGACTCACTGTGACATCAACCTGGCATAAAAAGATGCAATAAGACTACACATAACCCTCATATCAAGGCGGAACAAGGTAACTCAGTAGGAGAAAAAAGGTTGCCAGAGAAGGCAATAGTCAGAGACACCCAGTCAAACAACCACAGCATGCAGGTAGAAGGACTAGCACAGACACATACAGGGTCCTTTGTTTCCAATTTACTTTTTGTGAGGGGGATTAGTCTTATAGGGCTCTGAGCCTTGCTTAGTTGATTCTATGGGTCATGGTTTTCTGGTGTTCTCTGCCCCTCTGGTTCCTATAATCCTTTTCATCCTCTTCTGTGGGGTTAATGTTTGACTGTGGTTCTCTGTATCTCTCACCGGCTGCTGGAGAAAACCTCTCTGATGATGATTAGACTAGGCCCCCATCTATGAGTACAGCAGAATATCACTAGGAATCATTTCATTGACTTTTTTTTTTTTTTTTTTTACCAGTCTTGATCATTCTATCTTAGGTCTCTTATGCCATCCTGCTTCTGGATCTTGGCTATCTAGTCAGTGTTGGGTATTTTATGGTTTCTGGTTTTATGCTTCAGTGGGATTTCTGAGTGTCTGAATGAGTGGGTCTCTGCAGTCAGATGTGTTTCTCGTGCCTTTTCTTGACCTCTTTTCCTTCTTCTTTTGTGTTTTATTTCATGCCTATTTGTTTTTGTTCTCTCTTATTATATTTCATTATTATCCCTTAGATGCCTCTTCCTTTTATAAGGAGAAACAGAATGTGGGTGAATCTGGGTGGGAAAGAAAGTGGAGATAAACTTGGAGGAGCAGGAAACTGGAGCAAAAACTATAATTAGAATATGTTATAAGAAAAAATGTCTATTTTTGGTAAAAAAAAATCATACAACAGATAATATGAATCTTATTTGTCTCTAAGAAGTCATTACCACAATTTTTATTCATGCTTTATGAATGTTTGTGTTTTTAAAAATACCCTTTGTGCACATATATTATTATTCAATTAAGAAAGACAGCACTAAGTATTACTTATAAAATAAAATAAAAAATGTAGCAGAGACCTTCTATCTGGAACATGGACAGGTTTACCATGTGGCAAATATCGAATGAATTAAATGGTAATTGGGAAAAATGTAAATTGTATTAAGATGGCCTGCACCTCACTAGACTGTATCCATGCCAAAATTGATTAAAACAATCAGCCAGTGATACTTCACAGAAATAAGGTCATGCTAGAGATCCAAAGAACCATAGAGGTTTCTATTTGCTGCTGAATGAAGAGTGAGTTAAATTCCATTAACAATAAAGTGGCAGTGTGCTACAATTTTATTTCCTGATGAACCCTTCGCATGACTCATAGAGTGGGCACAAAGCCCAGATACACTCCTGGCTTTCTTCTCTTGGAAATATGTTCACCTCTGTTTAGTTTCCTATCTCACTGAATTCTAATTTCAAATTAGAATCATTGGGTTCAGCACTCTGGAAAACCTATTATGAAGAATCAAAGTGTTTGTTATTTTAGGAAGCAACAAAAGATAGTCTCATTCTCAAAGCAATGAAACAGACACTTGAAGGAGTAAAGAATAAAGCATTGATGATGCTAGAAGTAGACTTTCCGTTTGAAGGTGACTTTTAAAAGTACGTGAAATGGGGCAATGCTTTCATCTCTCTGAGCCCTGATCCTCCATCCATGTAGTAGGATGCTGGGTAACACCCTCTTTGAGATTCAAAGGCATTGATTAATGGAGAACTAAATACATATTACCATGCTAGTAGTCATAGGAACCAAATAGTCTAATGAAACTTCTAGTTTCCTAAGAAACTAAAGAATATCATTGAAGAACCTAAACCCCATTAAATAAGATCAATTAAGAATTATTTCTATAGATGCTCTCCCAATGGCTGAGGGTCCTATAAATCAATCTAGTAGAGAGTAGAGTAGAAAATTCATTAGAGGAATTTTGTGTCTAAATTCTGGCATGTTGGTCCCAAGATGTTGAGGTTCCTCAAAAACATTTATAGACTGAAAGGTGATCTATATCCTAAATGGTCTTCTACTTTATGGATGTCTAGAGTTCACCTATTCTGTGTGACAATTAGTATTCCCTTGATTCCTTTGACATCTTGTTACTGTTCTGTTCTAAACTATTGCTATAAAAATGTATTCAGGTGGAGAATGAAATAAGATTACATGTCCTGAGAGTCATCACTGGTTACTTAATGTAGTACCGAATGTCATAGTTCAGTGATCCTGGGTCCACAGAAATAATGCTTTTTATAAGGGACAGAAAAATATGTTTTAAAAAGTGATGTAACCAGGTTGGAAAGGTGGCTCAGCAGTTAAGAGCACTGCTGTTCTTATAGAGACAAGTGCATAGATTCCCAGGACACATATGATGCCTTAGAACCATCTGTCACTCAAGTGTCAGGAAACCTAATCCCCTCTTCTGGCTTTGGAAGGCTCCTGAATCCACATGGAACACAGACTCACACACATATATGTCAGTATTAAAACTGATGTTCTGATTGAAAAGAGAATGCCAGGGATTTTGTTGTCTTCACTTTGGTTTTCAATTATTTTGTTCTGTTTTGCTCTAAGATCATTACTCTTGATATAATAAGAGTCTCTGTTTGCACAGGTTTTGGTAGATCTTTGCAGTGTGTGCCAAATGGTAGAATTGTCAGGCTTTGAGTTCCCCTTTACTTCTGTGACATTTGTGTTTCTTTCCTTCAACAGAAACAGTGGCATGAAGAACTTGGTCATCTTTGTGATCTTACCCTGCACCCACCCAGTGAAAGATGAATCCTGCCTGTGTATTAAGTGTGGGGATGTTAGTAGGAGTTATAATGCTGTTATTTTTAAAACAAGCAATTATCCTCTAACCTGAGGACCAGCCGCCCATTACTGGCATTACATCTATTACCAAATTTAATCTTTGCATATAATAAGGCTATAGCTTGAGGGCAATGAGATACATATAAACATTCAGTGATGAGCAAAGGGTTAGTGATTGACATGAAGCTCAGAGTTTAGGTGAATGGTGCAGAGTCTGCCTAGTCACCCTCAATCTTTTCAACTTTCCATGTTAAGGAGTTCTTCCTACTCAGAGATGCTAAGCACACATAGGGAAGATAATGAACATTTCTAATTTTCTTTGGAATACGAAGTCTGTCATCATTATGAGACAAGAATATTAAGCTATTTTTCTCCTCTAGGGAAAAACTCATTGGGTCAGTTCATAGATCCCAGACCTTTGGAATTCCACACATAATATGGCCACAGTCTTTAGAACCATCAAGTTGGAAGGATCTAAGATTATATGATCTAAGATTAGATGTGTAGTTCTTGCTTATTCTGCATTCACTACATGACTTTGAAAACAGCAGAAAACCTTATGTTCTCAGGTAAACTATTTTTCAATCTACTTTGACAGTTAATGAAGCGATCTGTGCTTCCCAAGATAAGAGTCAGGGTCAGTCAGATCTTCTTTCTAGAATTCGAATTATGAGTCATAACTTGTAAAAGAGTATTGAACTTATTATCCCTCCTGGAGGCAGGAGCAGGAACCTCAGGACTACCCTAAATTCTACTCAAATCTGTTTAGAAGTCATCATGCCTGCATCAGCCCAGTAATAGAGTACTCTTTGGGTCTGACAGCTCTATATCTTATGTACTGATTGAATTCTCATCACTGTGAACAAATACTGTTGAAAACAGTTGTATATGCTTTGGTCATGCACTTTCTCCAGCTCATCATGAAGATAGTGCTGAGGGTCCTCTGTCACAGGAAGTTGTCTATCATGCACTCCATAGGATTAGGCCTTTCTTTGTGCTAAAATTTTCCTGTCAACCTTTACTTTGTCTTCAGGAGATAACTGTCCTTTCAAGTTTAGTGACAATGCTCAATGAGCTTGATTCGCTTACATGGGCTCTGCCTTCTTTTAAAGTAACAATTAGACAGCTTGCACACCGTTCATCTTCAATCCGAAATGATATGGAACTTAAAAACCTATTGTTGGAGAAGGATCCATGGATTTCTTGTTTGGGGTCCTGATTCTGATGTAGTATGCGTTGTTGGTACAGTGAACCCATCAGTGCAGAAGGCAGAAAGTGTGTGGAAAGAACATGTTGTTTATGAGGGTCTCAAAAGGATGCATTCTTCCTGGGTTTTTCTTGTCTGCAGGAGTTAGGAGGCTACGACCTAACTATAGTTCTCAATAAAACTCCTGAAAGCTATATTTTCTATTGAAGATAGTGTGAAATAACCTCTTTTCTTTCTCTTAAGTTCCCATGAGCTCAACTATGGACTTGAAATCTCCAAAGCAAAGTGCCACACAGTAGCAAATTTTTTTTTTATTCTACATGTTGCTCCAGTAATCAAATATCTTCCTTCTCTCATCCCATAGTGTACACCCACAGATATAATCCTGAAAAGTTCAGCTCAACACATAAGGAATACTGTCTCAACATTCTGAAGAGCTAGTCCAGTAAGATTTTCAACTGAATACGGATAGCATGGACCCTGTAGATCATGAAGATGGTAACATCATTCACCACATTGAACTGAACACTTTATACCTGGGTCATGAGTTACACAAGTGAGATCTGTGGCTTACTTAGAGCAAGAGCTACCCATCCATGTCTACACTGCTCACCCTCATGGCAACTTATTTTCTCAGGTCTGGATCTTAGACATCTGTAGTTCATTCAGAGTGAAGTCAATGGCTTCGGTCATCCTCTGGCTGCCAGCAAGCCTGAATTCCAGACATGTTGTCAGGTCCAGTGTCTTGCATCTACACTTGCCATGGAGGGGGCAGAGTAATCCTATATTCAAGCTCTAGTCTTTCAAAGCACCCTGCAAGAAGAATGTCTTCCATGCTGCCAGAGAAATTCTATAGCTTTGCTTGTGAATAGATAAATGAAATGTCAATAAAATCTATCATGTTTCTCTGAAAATTATAATTGTCATCTGCATTAATGAAAGATTCTTGATCACCCATAACATTATCAAGTAGCACTCGTTGAGAATATATCAATATATAATTCTTACAATCCTAATACACAAAAGCAACAAAGAAACTCCATTTTTCTTAAATTCTCTTGCTGTCTGAGGTAGGAAAAGGTGTCTCTTGACTATTTCTTCCAGTATTTTCAATATAACTAATCCCATTAGTTATCCACAGTCATGCATCATCTTCATTCCTGCATTTTTTCACTCAATGCATATTTATCAGGTATAATACTGGGTTCAAGATAGAGTGTTGAGAGCTTTGGACCACAAAGCCATAAATGAGAGAAGACATGAACATTTTATGAATAAATGAAAACAGAATCAAACATAAACCTCTTAGCATTGAGGGAGCCAGTATACAACTAATGCTTACTGATGCTGATTTTGCTGCTTCTGTCTTTCTTCATCTCCAACCAGACCCTTGATGCTCTGTGGGCACAACTAGCAAAGGTGCATTTAATTGCTTTTTTGAGAAGTTAAATGCTTATTAAATTAAGCCATTGCATCATGTACACGCCTGCTGTCAGTAAATAAATGAAATATATGTACAGGTTAGAGGCTAACCAATCAGAACTAATTAAGAAACTAAAATTCCCTTGGACACGGATACCTCACCAAGCTACCATGTAGCTTCATCCCCTGGAACAAGATAGGGATTTGTCCCATACTGTAGTAAGGATGTCAGCAGCAATGTGAGGATGGAGTTTTACAACCATAGATTGAGTTTCTAATCTAGGTGTCACTTTCTCCATTTTCACGGCTAGTAAGTGTCATCAATACATGGTTACAAAAGCAGATGATGCAGAGAAATTTATATCTGCATTTATCAGATCTCAAACTTGAGGAAATTGCCTTTTACTGTCATGTACAAATTATGATAAGCATGTTCTGGTTCAGTGGTTCTCAACCCGTGGCTCACAACCACTTTGAGGGTTGCATATCAGATATCCTAGTATCAGATATGTACATTACAATACATTACAGTAGCAAAATTACAGTTATGAAGTAGCAACAAAATAACTCTGTAGTTGGAGGGTTACCACGATATGAGAAATTGTATTAAAGGGTTGCAGCATTAGGAAGTTTGAGAGCCACTGTTCTAGCTGGATATCAACAGACTTTAAAATAAGGATCATTTAAGAAGAAAAGATCTGGAAATACAAAATCCAGAGAGGAAGTTGAATGAAAAATCCAGCATTCTGTTTCTTCCTTTTCCTTCCTCATAGATATAGCAGCTGAAGTATCACTCCTTTTAGATATTGCAAACTCTTCATTATCAATGCACAAGACATTTAAAAGATTGGTTGGAAGATAAGAAAAATTAATTGACATAAAGCAATGATCAAAATTGCTGAAATTTGCAATCTGATGTGTGCTTTCTTGGGCAGTAAAGTGCTCCAAAATTATTCTTTGAGTTCTTCTTAAAATTTCAACAAAATTATATTTCATAATCCATTTAGATTTAGAAGAGAAAAATAATGACAAACCAGGATTGAAGAGGGGAACAAAAAAACCTCACAAGCTAAAGTCACATAACAATATGATATTTATGTCTTCTCTTAATATCCATGGATAAATACTAGTCTTCACTACTTTAGTCAGAGAATGAAACACATACTGTGCATTTCAGGTTGTCTACAGCTGAAAGCATCACCTAAAAGCTTACTCAGGGATTTAGGGCAGAACTAGACTTTGAAAAGTCACAATCTACATCATTAATTAGGCATGATGGTATACATCTGTAATCTAAGCAACTCAACAGGCAGAGGAAGAATATGACATGCTTGAGACTAGCCTGGGCTACATAGAACAAGCAACATCATGTGCAGTTACTCATCTAATTTTTTTCACATAAAATGAGGGTCACCTCACATCAGTGTTTCCTAAAAACTCCTAATACCCTTGTCAAAAATAATCTCCATAGTCTAAAGTGTTTGGGGCTTGCTGGCTTAACAGGTTCTCCTGAGGTCTTTGATTCCAGGTTATACTTTCCGAACACTATGAGGCAGCTATTTCCCAATGCATTTAACCATTTCAGAGTTGACCTGGAGCAGCCAGTAGACCCAGGGACAAATTATATCTAAGGTCTCCTATAGAACAAGTTCAAAGCAGGTTACACTCAAATACATTCTCCACTATGGAGATTCTCAAATTGTAGTGGGCACTACAAATGTGAGAGGGTCGTGCTGAAGCACAGGTGCCACTCCAGAAGCCCGGGGCAGACTCAGAGAGACCATCCTGTTTCTGCCTCCCAAGGGTAAGATGAAAGGCACATGCCACCATCTGGATGAATTAGGAACCTGAATTTCTAAAAGTGGACACAATACTGCTAGATTCAAGACTCTTCATCATACATACATCTCCCTTGGCAGGAAGAGCTCCCTTGGCCTCCAAAAAGGTGGCTCATAGTATTCATAATGAACTAGCTAGAGGTCAGAGGCCCAATTATGTCTTAGTCTCACTTAGGAGAGTGAAAGAGTATATTTGGTTGCTGGTTGCTTTTTCACAAGAACAGGTCCAGACATGGGTTTTGTTTTGTTTTGGTTTTGGTGTTGCTTTTGTTTTTTTTTGTTTGTTTGTTTGTTTTTGTTTTGTCTTGTTTTGTTTTTTGACAGGTTTTTACCATGTAGCTCTAAATGGCATGGAACTCTCTGTGTAGACACAGATGGCTTCTGACTCAGAGAAACCATCCTGTTTCTGCCTCCCAGGGGTAAGATTAAAGGCACATGCCACCATCTTACATGAAGAGTGACAGCAGCTTTCTCCAGGGTTGTACAAACCTAGAGATACGTGCTTACAGAAAAACGTCATTTAGCAACAAAATCATTGGGCTTCTGTTAGCTTTGATATTGCTAGGTCTTTATAAAGGCCCGTTCTGTCAGCTAGCTAATAAAGAAAAGGGAAGTTTAAAATACAGAAAACTATAGCAAGAGCAAATATGCAAGTAGATTATCAATTTAATAATCACTTGTTAAAACAAGATTTGTTCAAAAGTCCAAGTAGTTAATTGTGCGAGTTTTGAGATATTATTTAAAACTTAAATGCAGTAATCTTTACACACATCCACTTGTCCATTATAATTACCATTTTAATGCTGATTGACTTCATTATCAAGAAAATGAGAAAAGAAACTCCTTCCACTAATATAGTTCGAATCTCATCTATAAAATTTATCTGAAAAAGATCCAATCTCTCTGGCTACTCTAGTTGGGAAATTTCAAATATAATCATTAAAAGAACACCTAGTTTTGGATCAAAGAAACACAGATAAGAAACAAAAACACACATACATATTTATAACTATACTTAGCTATCACCCAGTACATTTTAGCCAACAAAATGCCTCTCCCAACTCAGAAACACAACTGTAGCGATTCACATATCTTCGGTATTTAAGATTATGTCAAATAGAGGATCTGATTGTCAAGTTCTGGTTTCCAAATTCTGAGTCCTTTGGTCTATCTGTCTGTCTGTGTACCCTACTCTACCCTCCCTCCACCTCCTGTAGGTGAGGCAGAGTTGTCCCAACCAGTGGTAAATGCTATTGGTACATGTGCAGGATGGCTCTGGAGGCAGGTTAGTATCTCTGTGGGAGGTCTGCCTTCACAGCAGATCCGATACACTGTTATGAATAATGGAAACTTAGCTAGAAGGCCCCTTTTCTTGAGGAATTGGTACACTAAGGCAGAGGTCTCAAGTCCTTGGAGAGTCTGACCATTCAGAATTTCCTTTCCTAGTTTCCCAATAGTCTTCACAGTTCTGGGGAAGGTCTCACCCACCTTACAGTCACTTCTTCTGTAGCAGGTAGTGACGAGGTTGGCAAAGCCACAGCTCTCAAGGAAGGTGGCCGTGGACACCTGGCTCTTGCAGAAGATCCTGATGAAAGTGATCATTTCTACAAGGCCAAGGCGGATAATGGCAGCCTTACTGTTGTTCCCACAGTGGAGGCCATCACAGAAGGTGGTTCCCATAGCAACGATGTGTTTCAGTGCTCCGCAAAGTTCCACAGCATCAGCATCATCCACCACAGTGATGCAGAAGTTGGGGGTCTGTAGCAGCCCTTTGAAGAGAATACCATTCTCAATGACTTTGCTACCAATGGTAGCCTCACAAAACTCCCCAGCAGCTACCTCCCTGGCTGTATTAGCACCCATCAGCACGCTGACGTCCATCCCTATCTTCTCTCGGATGATGTCGGAGATGAGCATCAGCCCTCCTGGGCCCTCGTCTATGCCCTCAGTGTGGATGATACCAAGAGCCTTCTTGGGCACCCTGCCAGCAATTTCATTACAGATTTTGTGAATGAACTTATGTGGGGTGGTGAACACCAGCAGATCTGCATCCTGCACTGCCTGACTGAGATTTGGGACAGCAACCAAATTTTCTGGCAGCTTGTGTCCTGGAAGATATTTGATGTTTTCGTGGTAGTGATTTATGATGTCTGTCAGCTTCTTCCCATTCACTGCTTCTTCAGAGACCCACATCTTGACTGTGGAGGCAAACTTCTGCTGATTCTTGACATTAGTCCCAATTATTTTTGCAATAGCCGATCCCCAATTCCAGGAGCCCACAATGCACACTTTCAGGGTTGCAGCAGCCATGAATGAGCCAAACAACTAGGATACACACACTAAAGGTATATCTTGAAAGCACTTTCTCTGAGACTTTGCCCTAGAAAGATGTATGATTCATTAAATTCATTGATTATTTGAGAATTTCATACATTTTGAAAGCACTTTCTCTGGGACTTTGCTCTAGGAAGACAAGTGATACATTAAATTTATTGATTATTTGAGAATTTTGTGCATGCATACAATGTGTTTTGAGCAAATCTACCCCAGATTTCCTGTTCCCTTTTCTCGAACTCTTCTCATATTGCCCCTACCACTACTCTCGACCTCGTGTGTGTGTGTGTGTGTGTGTGTGTGTGTGTTTTCCCATTGAGTCTGTTTAGTGCTGCAATAATGTGCACGGGTCTAAGACCAACCACTGGAGCATTGGCAAGTTTCTAGGGGACCATATTGGTGAAGAAAACTGACTTTCCCTTCCTTAGTTGCCACTAGGTTTTTAAAGAGTCATAAAGAAACCTTCTCTTACCTCTTATAACTTCCTATAACTGTTCATTAAAAGAAGTATGGGTTTATCAGAGAAGCTATGGTTACCTTCTCTGGGCTTGCAAAACTCCACCCATTGTGGAACTAGGATGGGAGCAGGGAGCCATTCATGGATCCATCTCCCGGCTGAACTATTAGCCACTGAAGGATTCTGAGAGAGGAGGAGTCATTGTCTTCAGCTGTGTGCTCACTGGTGAGCTCACCATGCTCTAGGGGATAGCTCCAAATTGATGGTCACAAAGCCAGCTTTGGTTCAACTCAGTGTATCCCAAAACAGGAAGCACGAATGTGGGGAAGGAGTTAGTAGAGAAGAAGTTAACAGGTGTAACAGGTGTGGACCATGAGAACAATTAAGGTGTGTTTTATACATGCATGAATATAAAAGAAATGATTTAAATAAAAATATAATTAGTGGCTCATACTTCCATCTAATTCTAATCTTTCTTCGTTGCTGCACTTAAATCATAAAGGGACTGATGGGAGGGATGTGTGAGGTTGTCCTGCCAGTGTGAGTTGGTAGAACTGGGCCTCTTGCTTATATTAATACTACAAGGACAATCCTGTGCCCAATGTCTGCCTGTTGCTCAGACAACACCCGATTGGATGATAGTTACAGGTTCCATAAAAACCACTAGTTACGAATTTAAAACTTTTTATTACAGTGTTAAATAGACAAAGACTATTGTATAGTGTTTTCATAAATGGTACAATGTTATAAAGTGGCTGAGAGTGTTCTTATAAGTGTCAGCCCAGGTAGTTATTTTCCATGCATGCTCTTCACATTTCTTAAGAACAGAACATGTTAGCATTAACTGCAGTCCCATTGCTGTTGAATAGGCCTGCAGAGATTGCTTTCCATCTGACTGTAATTATGTATCCTTTGACCAGCGCTTGTCTTCCCCACCTCACACTCAGCACTCTTGTTCCTGATAAGCACCATCTTAACCTGATTCATGAAGTCAATGTTTAAGCTTATGCATGGGGTCGGTCTTTCTGTGCCTACTTTATTTACCTTAGTATAAAACCCTCCAGGATTCAATTCTCTGCAGTGGGTGAATAGGCATTCTCCTGTCTGTGTGTGCCACGTTTGCTCAATCATCCATTCACTGATTGTTGTGCAGATTCATTACACACTGTGAACGCTACTGCAATAAACATGGGAATGCTGGTGTCCCATTTACATGCTAATTCCATTTCCTTTGGACAAGTATCAAGAAGAGGGATGTCTGCGTCCTATGCTAGTTCCATTTTTAATTTTTATAACACTTCTACACTGTAATCCACAATGACTACCCTAATAGACACCCCAACCAACACTGAAAAGATTCTCTTTTGTCCACAGCCTCACCAACACTTATCATCTTTTATTGTTTTATAACAGAAACTGTAATTGTGGTCAAATAAATCCAAAAATCTCACTGTGGATTTGGTTGACATTCTCATGATGTTTCACCATGGTGTCCATTGTTTCATTGGCTGTTTTTGTTTGTTTGTTTGCCATTTCCATGTTTCCATGTCTTATTTTGCGAAATGTCTATACAGTTAATTTATCCATGTCATGTTGGACTTCCTGGTTTGTTGTTTGTTTGTTTTTTCATAATGAGTTGAATTACAAACACACACATACATTATACACACACACATATACACCATTCCAGTCTCCATTTTTCTTTCTTTTCTTCCTTCCTTCCTTCCTTCCTTCCTTCCTTCCTTCCTTCCTACACTTTTCATGTTGTTTCTTTGTGGCACAACCTAGCCTCAAACTTATACTTCATACACACACACACACACAAACACACACATATGTGTTTGTGTATATGTGTATATATGTATATATAATACATATATGTGTATATATGTACATATACATGTGTGTATGTATATATATGTGTATATATATATATACATATATATATATATGTATATATATATACACACACACACACATTCATTCCAATCCCTCTCAGATGTGCATTCTGTCTGCACATCTTCTCCCACTAGGAAAATTGCATGTGCAGTTTGCAAAAGAAGAAAACTGAACCCTTCTCTCACATATGCAGAGAGGAAGAAAAATGATTTACAGACTTAAATTTAAAACCCCCCAAAATGCTGTAAGAGAGCACAGAGGAGACACTTTATGGCATTAGCACAGGCAGTATATTTTGTGCAAAACTTTAAAAAGCTCAGGCAACCAAAACAAGGACAGCCAAATGGTTCTACATCAAACCTTAGTCCTGCACAGGAAATGAAATGGCAGCGTAAAAGGCAGCATTCAGAATGGTTCTAAGAACCAAATCACTAGACACTAGACATCAAAGATGGTCAGGGAAGCCATTCATTTATGAATTTGGGGTGCAGTCTGTATAAGACTAACAACAATTTGATAAATTAAGGTACACAAGAGTGTGCACCTAGGACACCATTCCAGTCTCCATTTTTATTTTTTCTTCCTTTTTTTCCTTTCTTCTTTCCTTCCTTCCTTCTTACTCTTTTCATGTTGTTCCTTTGTGGCACAACCTAGCCTCAAACTTATACTTCCTTTATCTTGTACTGAACCCTGGAGTTATAAGTGCACAATATACCCACCTACTTCCTAGTTCATTCTAAAGAAAGATTGTCATCTTGTGCCCAATCCCTCCTATCAGTTCCTTTTCGTTACTCTGCAGAGGTATGAGTCAACTACAGTCTCACTTCCCTCTTTAAATCTGTATCTGCCATTCCTTCATTCTTGCCTTCCATATGAACAATGCAAATTCCCAAGTCTTACATGTCAAAACAATGGAAGAGGCAGTACCAGCTACATAATTCTGATTTCATAAAAATGAAATAAAAAACATGAAGGCATTAGTGCATGTCTCCTAGAAAGATAAGGACTGCATACTCCAAGAGAGAAGGATCCACTGCAGGAAAGATCCTGTTTGTTTCCCAAGCCATCTCTTACCAAGTCAAGTTCAAAGTTTAAAGCCAAGTTCAAAGAAAGAAGAGACTAGACAAGCAATAATAAGAACTTCCCATAGGACATTAAGAACCCCAAGGCATAACTCTGACTCACAATCATGAGCATATAAGAAGTTTGAGAGAAATCCCTTTGGCATTTCTTGTACCTGTAGATGGTGATATCAGTAGAAAAATTTTGCCTTCTGAATTCAATCAGTCTTGTGTTTGCTGGGAAAGTTCTGCTTCTTGTATTATGGCTCTGTATCACTGAGCAAATAGTTGAATCCCAGTTTTTTTCTCTTAATTTTTCATCTTTAAAGAAGAAACACAGATTCAGGGACAGAATAGAATTTTCTTATTGCTTTATCCTGTTTTTTTTTTTCTGTTACCTTCAATCTGCAATTATAAAATGTAAATTAATCCAAAACTCTAGTCCCTTTTCACAATTGCATGTTGCAATTTTTAGCTTAGAACTAAAAAATGGATGATTATGAGAGAAATTAGGTAATTTAGATTGTGTTTATTTCTTGCATTATGAACTGGTTTTATTCCAAAGGTTTATTAGGATGTAGGCTGCCAACCATGGCCCAAGCATTAAACAGATGCTAATTGCTGGTTGGCTTCCAGTTTGAAATGGCATATGGCATGCCAGCAGCTCCAAACATAGAGGTGTCCTTCTGTCCTCATGCTGCCCATGAAGACACTAAATGGGACAGATGCTCACATCTCCTGAAAATGGCTTGAGTCTTGGAAGTATTCTTAATAATTTTAAATTTAATTTAATATACTCCAGCAAAAAAACGCTGGAGATTAGACAAAATATTATCAGGTGTTCCTTAGAGATGGAAACAGTCCCAGCTCAATGAAAAAAGAACTGAGCCACTTAAAAACAGCATGGGACTTTGGACATGGGCAAGGAGCTTTGCCTCAAACTTCCCTCAGTTGTCAAAGATGAGAAAGCAGAATTAGAAAAATGGATAGGTATTTAAGAGAAATACAAGCCAGAGATCATTCATTCCATTTAACTTTCAGTGGGGGGAATTAAGAAATGATTAGAACTGATTTTAAAATGCTAAATTGTAACTTCACATTAAAAATATACATCATTTGGAATACTCAACAAGACAGAGAGAGACACACACACACATAGTTTTTAAGATGAGTCAGAGAAAAAGCAGAATGTATAAAATGAAATGAAATAGGAAGTGAACAAGGTTGTACGGAAAAAAGAAAGAAGAAAAAAGAAAAAATGAGAGGAAAGAGAGGAAAGAGGAAGAAAGGAAAAAGGAAAAGGGAGGGAGAGAGAAAGAAAAGAAGGAGGAGTGAGGGAGAAATAACATAACAACAACAATAATAATAACAATAATAAGGAGGAGGAGAAAGAGAAGGAGAAGGAGGAGAAAAAGAAGGAGAAGAAGGAGAAGGGGAAGAAGGAGGAAGAGGAAAAGGAGGAGAAGGAGAAGGAGAAAAAGAAGGAGAAGGAGAAAAGGAGAAGGGGAAAGAAAGGAGAAAGGAGAGAAAGAAAAGAGAAAGAGGTGAGAAGAGAAAGGGGAGAAAAGGGGGATGAAAAAGGGGGAGAAAAAAGGGGGAGGAAAAAAGGAGAAGAAAAAGGGGGAGGAAAAAAGGGGGAGGAAAAAACGGGGAGGAAAAAAGGGGGAGAAAAAGGGGGGAGAAAAAAGGGGGGAAAAGGGGGAGAAAAGGGGAGAAAGGGGGAGGAAAAAGGGGGAGAAAAAAAGGGGGAGAAAAAAGGGGAGAAAAAGGGGGAGAAAAAAGGGGAGAAAAAAGGGGGAGAAAAGGGGGAAGAAGGGGGGAGAAAAGGGGAGAAAAAAGAGGGTAGAAAAGGGGAGAAAAAGAGAAAAGGGGGGAGAAAAAAGAGAAAGGGGAGAGGAAAAGGGGAGAAAAGGGGAGAAAGGAGAAAGGGGAGAAAGGAGAAAGAGGAGAAAAAGGAGAAAAAGGAGAAAAGGAGAAAGGAGAAAAAGGAGGAAGGAGAAAAAGGAGGAAGGAGAAGAAGAAGTAGTAGAAGAAGAAGGAGAAGGAAGGAGAAGGAGAAGAAGGAGAGGGAGAAGAAAAGGAGGAGAAGAAGGAGGAGGAGAAGAAAAGAAGGAGAAGAAAACCAATCATGACAGTGCAACACATACACTCAGAGTTTTAAAAAGATGGAGCAGTCATGATGAGAATGTGGAAAGCACCTCTGAATGGCAGAGGAATCTCAGGAAAAACAAAAGCACGAAGACAGAGGAGTTGGGAGCTAGAGAGGTAGTTTAGAAGTTAAGAGCATGTGCTGGTCTTGCAGAGGACCCAGGTTTGGTTCCAGCACCCACATCAGGCACACAACTAACTACCTGTAACGTTGATGCCCTCTTCTGGGTAACTGCTTTACCTGGAAAGAAAAAAGATAAATTCAACAAGCAGTGACTGGGATTTGAGAGAAGAAATTTTCTCATACAAAGATCTGAATAGGCAGATGGAAAGGGGTGCCAAGCACAACTGATCAGGGGTCACAGAGTGATTTATCTGCAGATACATCCCAGCAACAACAGGGATTTCAAGTATGGGAGGGACTATCCTACAAGGGTTTGGTGTGAAGAAAAAAATATTTTCTTCCTATGGAAACAAAAAAACAAACTAGCATCCTTTTAGAATATAATGCTTTCTTAATAGGATGTTAATCCACAAAACTTTAAGCTAAACGATGCTAAAAAAAATAAGCCATAATTAAAATCTCATTTTCTTAGACTTTAGTGGCATTGGATGTGACTCCATATGGAAGTAAATATTTGTCTTACCTTTACAATATGCAAAAACTATGTTTTCTGTTTTGATACTATGATATTTCTACATACCTAAAAGATACCCTACACGTCTTCTCATGCTACTACATGATACCACACTTGGCTTAATCAAAATTTCTTTTTCTTCCTTCCCTTCCTTCCTCCTTCCTTTTCCCTCATCTGTATTTCGAAGGTGACTTAGTTATGTCTTTTTATCGAGTCAATAAAACTTTGGCCATCTCTGTGCAGAATCTGAAAGAAAATGCCTCTCTTACTGGTTCCCTGGAGGCTCTTTAACCAAGAGGTTCTAGTTAATTCAGAGATTATTAGCATCTCTTGATGTTTATTAAGTCTCCTTGTGGCCATGATCCTTATAAAGTGCCTGTCAAAGACTGTGTGCCTGCTTGCTTTCCTATAACACCTAATCTTGCCGAAACTGCATTTTTTTTAAAAAAAAAAAAAAGAAGAAAAACAGAAATAAAAAAAACTATGTTTTCCCTTATTATCAAATTCTACAGTCTCTTAGTTTGGGTTGTTATTTGCTATATCAAGTTTTTACTTGGCAGGTCATACTTGTTAACTTCTTGAAGAAGAGATTGAATTGCATTTGACTACTGAGAGAAATCATAGTCCCAGTGCCTCCCAGTTTCCACTAAAAATACTCTGGTTGTTGTTGTTATTGTTGTTGTTGTT
Organism: Arvicanthis niloticus; assembly: GCF_011762505.2. Lineage (NCBI taxonomy): Eukaryota > Metazoa > Chordata > Mammalia > Rodentia > Muridae > Arvicanthis > Arvicanthis niloticus. The sequence goes on along the minus strand of NC_047670.1, from coordinate 36,955,172 downwards.
GTTGTTTTTAAGGAAAGAAAGGACTATGTACAAATGAATCCCAGTGAGTTCTCTTCAGAGGCAGGCATAGCCTTCTCTTGCAACAATGCACTGCACTGAGGGGAAAGTAATTAGCTGCACAGCATATGTCTTTAGTGGTTTGATAAAGGACTGTGAGGGCTGAGTGAAGAAGAAGAGTGTGGGAAGGATTCTTTTTTATTAAACTTAGCAGGGAAGGATGCTTAAGATATTCATTTCCATAGATAAACAAACCAGCCAAAGGAAAAGAACATCTGCTGGGAAGGGCTCGCCCAACATGTAGCAGATGTGTTGCAACAACAAAGCATATCCTAAAAGCATTTTAGGATTTAATTATTTAGCTGTTTCAGTGAGCTTAGGAGTGAGGGGATGGGGATGGGCCGAGGAAGCAAACTGTAAATTCAGTGAGTCTAGAGATTAAATTCCAAATGTAGCTTAAGCATCTACATGCCAAACCGTTGCTCAGAACATATTCTGACTGATTTTTGATTCATCCATCCCCTCCATGCCATTGCTCAGGCCATCTCACATGTGTGGTGGCTCCTGGCCCAAACCACCCTTGTTCCCCATCCCGTGCCACCCACAGTATTCATATCTCTTACACTCTGCAAGGACCTTCAATCTCATCTCGCTGCCTTCAGCTTTTCTGTTTCCCAAATCATTGTCTAGCTTCCAGGAGACTGATGCCTTCTTCAGCTCTCTGCAGAAATCCATATGCACAAACACACACAAACACACAAAGAGCATATATACACATAGCATGGCATGTAAACCACACATAAACACACACAGAGCGTATATACATGCAGCATTGTGCACACACACATACATAACATACATACACAAATAAAATAAATCTTTAAAAGGAAGTTCAAACTTGACCATTATATCTGTAAATTAGAAAGGAGAAGGAAGGTTGCATAAAAGCTTCTAGAATGGTTAGTCCAAAGCAAAAGAGCATAACTTAAAGAAGATTCTGGAATAAAACAAATTAGTAATAACAGAAGGCGTCTATTAGCCTAGGAATTCATATGGAAAAGTATATCTCTGAGTGACACACAATACATATGGCCAGATGTGAGCACCCCCAGAAATAATACAGGTTCTACAAGAGAAGGTAGCTGAAAAACCAGTTGAGCAAGAAGAAATTATTTTATTAAAGTGACCCCAAGTACCCAGAACAGTGTGTCCTGGCCCCCTTGTCATCATCATTCATAGCTATGGTGTAAATATCCAATGATGAAGAATCACACCTTTCCAGCATCTCCTGTATGCTTGCCTACCTAATACATACTTGCATCCACAGGTATCATCTATCTTTATGATTTTGTATGTCCTCCATTTTCATATGATTCCTATAACTTTTTAACTGTATAATAAATCCCTCCCAACGTTTTTAAAAAAAATTAAGCCTCACATGTCTTTCCTTCTCTGATGCCTTTCCTGCTCATATCTACTAAGTCAGCAATGGTGCCTTTCATGAACTTTCATTAGGGATACCACTGTGGATTTAACAGCTACTATTCATTTTTAAATCCTGTCTTTAAATAGAACATAAACCTTTACAAAGCCTTAATGTGTTCAGTTGTGTGCGCGTTCTACAGATTAATGGTGTAGTAAATTTTATAAAGCTCCTCCTAACCAAGTGGAATATCATAGAGGTAGGTGGGGATATATAAGGACATATATTACCCTGTACCTTACAGGTGTCATAATAGAAGTGGTAAATATAGACTAGTGTTTTCTGTTCTCATCATTTCTTTTATGTCTGTGGATCAGTGTTATGTACTTATGGTGCTTTTAACTACCTGAGTCAGAATACTCATCTGACTTAGGCAAAAATACTCAAATATCTCTCTGTCTCTCTGTCTCTCTATCTCTCTGTCTCTGTCTCTTTCTCTCTCACACACATACTAGTAAAAGTAAACACTTAACAAATTATATTCTAAGATATATTCTTGAACTACTAGATAAGAACTTATCATGCTGACTTGTGATTTTTAAGGAGTAGCTGGGTGATATTCAATGTTTAGCACACATTGTCCTGGTAGTCACAATGGAATAGTATGGTCCTGAAGTATAGTGCAGTGTGCCCTAACCAATTGAATTGTCCCTTCATTGGAATTTGAGCAATTAATTTTTCAGTTAGTAAGCAATAGTGCTGGCCATAGAGATAACAGCATTGAACATGAATATGAATACTAACAAACACACACACCATGAAGACAACAGCATTGTTATGGCTTTAGCTATAACTAAAATGTCTCCTCTTTGTGACATTTACTAGAGTAGTGTCCACCTACGGATACACACATTGGCCAATAAGTTCTACGATTTCTCATTAGAATTATGGATTCATGCGCATTTGCATAAAAGTGCACACACTCAGGTGTGCATGCATGCGTGCTTGTCTACATGTGTTGAGGCCACGAAGCTGGCAAAGCTTTATAACTCCTCAAAGATACTTGAAAAACATCATGCTTAGATGTCTCAAAACTCCTGTATCCACGTTCAAGAAATACAGGAATGGAAGTGTGCTTCATGCCTGTGGAAAAGCTGCTAGCTTTAGAAGCAGGTCTGAAAGGCAACAGTTCCTTTACAGCAATAGGAATTTTTCAACATTAATGGAAACTTCACTTTCCCCTGTGCCTAGTGCTTCCAGCGGGATGAATTGTTTAATATTCACAAAGGACTTTGAAGATGAAAAGATTCCCATAAAGGCTGAAAATGAACACTCACTTTATTTGCTTTTCTCCACCTGCAGTTGAATCCACAGGGCCACCCAGTCTTTGATGCCACTCCAAGATTATAATCACAATGACCACCCTTGGAGCCACAAGTGGAGAGTCTAGGGTGGGTGGGGTGAGGTATGACTTTGCTTCAGCTCTGGTTATAAGAGCAGTCTAAACAAATCCTTCGATGTTGGAGTTCCGATAGTTACCTTCCCACTGTGTGTGGCTTCAGGCAGACTACTTTAGCCTCTCTGAGATCCACATGCTCAGATGAAAGATGAGATTATAAATACCAGAACATTGTCCTATAAAGATGATTTATAGGATTTTGGCAGTATCTGTAACATCACTGGTACTGGCCCAAGAATAACATTGCTATTGTTGCAAGTAATAGAGAAATGTGAATAAATAAGCCCTTCACTGTATGATGCTCCCGAAGTAAATACTGATTGACCCAATTTTAAATTTTGCTTTATTTTTTGAATTTTTCAATTATTTCCCCCTCCCCTTTCTCCCTTTAAAACCTTTCCTATAATACGTTATGTTCTCTTTCCTATTCATGTCCTATTTTTCATGAGTTACATACATGTAACATGTGTTACTTCTATACATACCTAAATACATAAATACAACCTGCTCAGTTTGTACAGTGTTACTTGTATGTATGTTTTCAGGGTTGACCACTTGGTAGTGGATACCCAATTGGGATACTTTTCCTGGAGGGAGGACTATTTCTGCTCTCAGCATTGCTTAGTTACCTGTAGTTCTTTCTGTAAGGTCATGCATGGCCTTGAGGTCTTGCTCCTATCCAGAGTAGCATGTCTGTATTTATTGTTCTTTTTCAGTTTAGGTTTAGGCAGTCATGTTTGTCAGACTTTATCAGTAAAGTGTCTGTCCTTCTTAGGGACACAATCTCACAATAAACTCCTCATTTTTATGGCTCTTACAATGCTTCCACCCTTAAGTAACTTTGAGGCGTTTCTTTGTGGCCTCAACACATGTACACAGGCACACATTCATGCACACACACACATACACTTAGACCTTTAAACAAATGCACACAAATTCATAATTTTAATGAGCAATTATAGAACTTGATGGCAGATATGTGCATCACCAAGTGGGTACCTAAGAGTTGTGCTGACAAGTTTTTTATGTCAACTTAACACAGGCTGGAGTTATTTTAGAAGAAGGAACCTCAATTGAAAAATGCCTGCACCAGATTGGCCTGTAGGCAAGTCTGTAGTCCATTTTCTCAGTTAGTAATTGATGAGGGAGGGTTCAACTCATTGTGAGTAATGTTACTCCTGAGCTGGTGGTATTCCTGGGAGCTATAAGAAAGCAGGCTAAGCTGGCCAGGGCCGGTGAATGCCTTTAATACCAGCACTTAGGAGGCAGAAACAGGCAGATCTCTGTGTGTAGGAGGCCAGCTTGGTTTACAGAGCTAGTTCCCGGACAACCAGGACTATACAGATAAATTCTATCTCAAAAACAAAATAACAAACAAAACAACAACAACAAAAACAAAAAAGGAAGGAAGGAAGGAAGGAAGGAAGGAAGGAAGGAAGGAAGGAAGGAAGGAAGGAAACTGAGTGAGACATGAGAACAATCCAGTACCATCTTTTCCCCGTTGGCCTCTGCATCAGTTCCTGATTCCAGATTCCTGCCCTGATTTCTCTGGCTGGTGGACTACAAGACATAAGATGAAATAAACCCTTTCCTCTACAAGTTGCCTCTGGTTATGGTGCTTCATTACAGTAATAGAAACGCTAAAACAATAGTCACGCCACTCTTGCATCAGTGGACACAGCTGCCTTCTATGTTGATACTGTAGCTCACAGGTTCACAGAAAGCTAAGACTATTGATGGCTTTTCTTCCCCAGCAGCCTACATAGCATTTTCAAATATTATTACACCTAGCCAGCAGACTGCTTCCAGCATTTTAACCAATTTGTTTAATGGAGCTTGACTCTTCATTCCTATTCACACCTTGGCTTCTATCACATTTCTTAAAGTTGAGAAATCAAGTATCTGTGAATTCTATGAAAGTTAAAATGGAAACACCTATACTCAATGTTCCTGGGCTATGAAGAAACACAGGAAGAGATACAGGCTTTAAGCCCAACCCTGTTCCCATGTCTTTGAGAAACTTGAGTTAGATGCAATCATCCCCATTTTCCAATCTGGAGCACTCCAGGGTATGAGGAGGAGGCTGTTAGCAGGGAGGAGCTGGAGCACCACAGCATTTACTGCTTTCAGTTCTGCTGGGCTCTAGTTCAGAGGATTCCGGTTAATCATTGCTCAGTCCTAGTTTAAGGGCCTCAATCCTCACAGATTTGCAGCTGCTTTCTTAGCAAACAAGGATGCATGGCCCTGTTTCAGAATTCTTCCACCCCCCAGCACAAAGCCCACCAGATCTATGAATATGTCCCTATGTGAGTATAAAATGGTCCTACCATGAAGAGCAGAAATGAAAATCTAGTCTATTTCTCAAACATTAATTCATACAGAACTGGTTTGTTGTATACAGTGATTAGGTACTGTGGCATCTTAAAACTTTTGGTACCAGAATATGGTACCTAAAAGGTTCACGTGAAGTTCTGTGAAGCTAGCTTATAAATTATCTCTTGTTTTATTTTTCAAATTACTATCTGAATCAGACTTAGAAAAAAGTTTCAGGAACCCAATAATTGGGGTGATTGAGGTTCCCAGCAAGAACAACGTTAATGAGTAACTTACAGAAAGAAAGACTTGTCAAGTGTTTGCAGTCCAGGAGAAAAGAGATTTCAATTAGGTTGCAAAAGACCTGAGTTTGAATACTACCTTTAACATTAATCAGCTCTGTGATGTTATAAAATTCAATTAAACTTTGCTGGCCTTCAGTTTTATTGTGGTTTGGTTGGTTTTTTGTTTTTGTTTTTTATTTTTTATTTTTAGTCTATAAATTCAGACAGCAAAAAAAAAGATTCAACAGGAGAAATTACTTAATTTTCACAAATTTCAAAGTTTTGTTAGTTTCTTCTGTCTGTGAAAGGTTATAGCTAAGGCTATATGCTGCAGCCACCATGCAAAGAGCGTGGTAAGAAGAGAACATTGAGGTAAACTAACCCAAAAACCAATCCTGACATCACTTAGACCTTGTGATTCAAGACCTTAAAACTGTAAGAACTTCTACAGATTCTGGTTACTGGTGGAGTCTTGGGGCAAGGTGGCCATTGTCCTGAGTTGGGGACCCACTAATAAACCTACCAGGCTCAAGTAGACAATGCTAAACCCTTTGTCACACAGATAACCCTGGGTAAACTCTGTGATCATTAAACAAATAGAAATGACAGTAATGTGTGCAAGGGGTTTATAGGAAGGAGGAAGGGGAGGCAATGAGGATTGGAGGAAGTTAAAAGAGGGCAGGGAGTGTGACAGACAAACAGAGACCCCTCCCACTAAAAGAAATCATCTAAACAGGAAGCCATTAAAAAGAACTCTTAAAATTGTGATAGGGATGTTGAAGTATATCTCTCCACAGCTGATGAATTCTGGCAGTAGTGGGTATGGGAAAGGACTCAGTTTTAAGTACCTGGTCATTTGGAGTTTGAACATGCTCCAGTGAATATATGAACAAACACAAATTAGACTTGATTTTTTTTTCTCCTCTTCTTTTTCTTTTGTCTTAAGTTAGGTCATAAAGGTGGAGAGTGGACCTGGGAGGACTGGGGAGTTAAGGTAGATTGGGTTGCATTAGGTGAACTTTCCAAATAATCAGTAAAATATTTTGTTAATAAAAGAGAATCAAAATGGATTGCATACATTTGTTTGTGTGATATGATGTGTGTGTGTGTGTGTGTGTGTGTGTGTGTGTGTGTGTGTGTGTGTGATCTGTACTTAGTCCCTGGTTCTTTTCCTATTTGGCACAATAGCAGTACCTCTAGCTGACCACTTTATTCCTAAGACTACAGATCCAAGGTCCAACATTCTTGCTGGAAGATGAACTTTGAAACCAACACCAGACTTCACACATGATCACACAAAATAATCTCATGTATACCAATTAAAATAACCAACATTTGTTTCATGTTTAGTATCTCATGAGGGCTACTATCTGTTATATCTTCACTGATGCATTTAATACTTTGACCAAGCTTGCAAGAAGTTCATTCATTTTTTCCCTCTGAAGAATCTACTCACTCAGGTGGTTCATGCTTCACTGTCTTTACATCAACCAGACTTGCTGACTTCAATACAGAAAAGACATTAGCACTACAACTAAGATTAATGTAGTAAGAAAAGGCAGCACTAAAGAGAACAATACAAAATAAAACATTGCTTCATAGCTGCTTCAAGGTCTTCATGAAATGAACAAGCCACAGACCTATTGTGAGTATTCTACCCTAGAAGATGGTTGAAGCTTTCAGTACAGTAATACCGACACAGATTTTATTTTCTAAAAAGTACAGATTTTAAATATTACGTACTGAGCCTTAGTCTCAAGTTATCTTAGGTGGTGGTCTTAAAGTGTAAAGTTCACCAAAATTTACCTAGAATGTTTCTCCCAGGGAAGCTACTGCTATGTGACACATCTGTGACTTCTCTGCATAGTTTTCATTTTTAACAGCACGGTTTCTCAACCTGTGGGTCTCACCTACTTTTGAGTTAGTATATCCGATATTTAAATTATGATTCCTAACAGTAGCAAAATAGCAGTAGTGGAGTAGAAATGAAATAATTTTGTGGTGTTGGTCACTACAACATTAGGAACTGTATTACAAGGTCACAGCATTGGGAAGGTTGAGAACCACTGGTCTACAGATATCTGCTCAATGTCCTTGTTCCTTTAAAAAAAAATTACAGAAATGAATTAGAATGTATTAGATAATACCAAGCTACCCACTTTCCAATTGAAAGAAAGAATGATAGACATTAAATTTGTCCTGTTTACTCTATTACTGAAGAAGTAAACATGGGGATCCAGGCAGTGTAACCAACCAAGGATGAAGTTCTGATACACTCAGAGATAATAGTACTACTGTTAGGATTCTCATTTATATCTCTATATGTGCCTGTGTGTTCCTATTTCAGTGTGTGTCTTTGGATGTTGAATGGATGAGCAGGAGCAGAGATGAGGAGAAACAAATATCAAACAGCAGTAGTTTTTTTAAAACATTTTCTTCTTTTTTGCTTATTTTCTTTTACTTTGTTTGTTTGATTGGTTTTGTTCAGTAACAAGGTCTCACTATGTAGGTCCAGGATATCCTGCAACTACCAGTTTTCTTCCTTTAGCTTTCCCAAGTGTTGGCATTACAAGCATGCACCCTTTTACTCAGGTCTAAGGACATTCTTGATAAATACTGTAGAACGGCTGCCAAGCTTCTGCTGCTATGGTAAAACACCCCCGATGAACAACTTTTTTTTTCATCATTCTTTTTTTTTCTCAAAACACTTTATTTATCAGTATTTGTATATACATATATACTTATACAAGTATACATATATACATACATATAAGAACAATAATTAAATAATAAGATGTTTTTAAAAAGTATGGGGGGTTGGGAAGAGTAGGAGGAAGGAGAGAAAGGGAAAAATTATGTAAATACAGTGCTCATATATGAAATTCTCAAAAAGGAATCCAGTTTTTTAACAATGTTCAACAGATTGACTAGCATTTTACAATATGAAAATAAATATGACCTATAATTATGTTGAAGGACATTTTAACTCACTACAAACTTTGAAGTTTAAAATGAAATCAATAAAAATTATTTTACCCAGCATACTAACAAAAACCACAATAACGTTTTATAATTCAAAGTATTTCTGAGAACAAGAAAATGGATTGTCAGAAGCTAAGTCAGCAGAGCCAGGGAGACACTGTGTGTTATTTCTTTCTTTCTTTCTTTTTTCTTTTTTATTATTATCAAATCATAATTTTTACTTTTTAACACAGGGGTTATAAACATAAAATGCAGGATGTGGGGAAGGGGATGACACAGGAGCATAGGTGTTCAGGGAGAGTGCAGATATCTTTCAGAACAGGGTATCAGCTGGGTGAAGGTTCAGGGGTCAGGTCGCTATGACTCTGCCTGTGATTCACTTGTCCTTATCTAATTTTGCACTATCCACCAAGGCTGCCTATTTACAAGGTCTATGATTACTCAGGCTGGTAGATTTCCACAAAAGCTGCCTGTTTACAATAGTTTATAGACATCTGTTTTAGTGTTTTTCCATAGAGACCCAAGACTTTGTGTTAGCAGGCATGTAAGTCAGGCCTATTGCTGATTTTAGGCTTATGGCTGATTTTAAGCCTTCAGTGTATTAGCAGGGCTGCCCCTGACATCTCCACCCTTCTCTAAGTATAGAAGGGCTGTGGCAATTCTAATCTTGCCCAGGCAGGGATAAAGGCCTGACCTCCAGTAATTAAAGGGGACCTTGTAATGGCTCCAGTCCTCCTGTCATTGTCCAGTGAGGCATGAGGGCCATACCTATCCTGATGTCTTTTTCCTGGAGAGGGGATACTTTTGACATCAACCCCTATGCAGTCAGGCTTGTCCCTCAGGGAACCCAGAAACTTATTTTTAACTTTTATTTATATTCCCTTGCAGTGCTTAGCCTCACAGCCTAAGCAAGAATTTAGATCGCCAGACAGAGGGAGTTCTGGATGGCCACTCTCTGCTTGGTCTAGGGGCAGAAGTCCCCTCTTTTAGGTTGGTACCTAAAGGTACCAGTGCTCCTGGCCAGGAGTGAATTCCTAGTTCCCTGTGTGCCCTGGTTACTCCCTGTTTGGGGTGAGTGTTGCTGATTCCTTACCTGAGATACTGCCCTGGTTAGAGCTCCTGGTAGCCCTGCTTCACCTGGGTTTTGTGAGGTTGGATACAGAGCTGCCGCTGGTGATCCACTCAGTGTTCAGGCCCAGACCGGAAGTCGAACAACTTAAAGGGAAACAACATTTGTTTTTGCTCATGATTTCAGTCTACAGTAGACATCTTTAATACTGTGAGGCTGTAGGTGCTCATCTGCTGGTAAACAGGACACAGGATGATGATGAGAGGAAAAGTCAGGAAAAGATGAATCCTTGAAAGACCTGATTCAATGGCATGCTTCACCTAGACCTCATCTAATATCCTAGGAAGCTATGAAATTAACCAATTAATCCAAACGAGCATCCTTATGATCCGATCACTTCTTAACAGCCCAATGTCTGGAGACCACACTTTCAATACATGCTACTTATAGAGGGCTCTTTCACATCTAAATAATAACAGATGTGTTCTAGTTTCATTGCTATTACTGTGATTTAAAAAAAAAAACCTGGAAAATGAATGCAACTGAAAAGGGAAATGGGTTTATTTATTTTTTATGATTGCAGTCACTGTCCATTTTGGGGGAAGTCAAGACAAAAATTCTAGGTATCTGCTTACAACTCATCCAAGCAGAGAGAGAATAAATCTTTAGATGTTCACTAGCTTGCTTATTATGCTCAGCTCAATTCCCTTACACAGGGAAGAATTTCATGCCTACAGAGTGGTACCACTCATAGGGCGCTGGCTCTTCTCACAACAATTAATAAGACAACCCCCCTCAGACCTGCAAATGGGCCAACTTAATGGAGATGAGATTTCATCCCAAGTGATTCTAGATTGTATCAGTTTGACAAGTAAATCTAACCATTACAACATATTAATAATAGATTGTGATATTACTTCTTACAAACCCCACACAGTAAGTTTCACAATCTTTCTTAAAATAGCTCCTCTGTAGAAAGAACTTAGCAATGTCTCATACTAGTCTTGCAAATTTTTTTTGTTTTTTTGTTTTTTTCGAGACAAGGTTTCTCTGTGTAGTCCTGGCACTCACTCTGTAGACCAGGCTGGCCTCGAACTCAGAAATCCACCTGCCTCTGCCTCCCAAGTGCAGGGATTAAAGGCGTGCGCCACCACCGCCCAGCCTAGTCTTGCAACTTAACTTGAATAGTTTCACTGATAGGAATCTTCTTCTTCTTCCTAAGACCAGTTTGCCATAGTTTCATGTTGTCCTAATTATGTCAAGTTCTATTGTCGAATAAAAATATACTTTCTATTCATTTATACACATTGTTCTTAATTCCAGTTTCTGGCCATAATAGAAAAATCTGTGCACATCATTGAATAATCTGACATTGTTTTCATGTTCCAACTGAAAATATCTTTATTCTGTATAAGTTTTGTTCAAAAATGAGTTCTTTCATGATGTAGTTTTGAACAGACTACTCTGGAACTGCAGGCAGAAGAGTTAGAAAGAAAATTGTCCTTGTTTATACATAGCTTTCTAACAGAGGGATTACATGAAGAGTAATGTCAGATATGATATAATGTTTGCTGAGACAGGGAAAACTCATGTTACCAAAGCTGAAAGAAGAATAAAACCCATAACTGTAAAAGAGACTGCCAAAGAGGCTTTCCAGATAAAATGAAGACTGGTTTGGCCCCCATGAGAATGGAATTTGCCTGGTGAGGGTAGATATACAACAAATGGGAAACATTAAATTGCAATCAGACAAGTCAATCAGTAAGGGAACAGAATGTCCAGAAGCAAACGTCACTAACATGTAGCTAGAGATCGGAGGTAGGGAGAATAGAACATAGAAGTTCCTATATGATGAATCTAAAAGCATAAATGGGTACAAGAACACAAGACTTTGAAGACATATTTGGTGATTTTAATGTCATCACAGGTACTGTGAGACAAAATGCAGCCAGGCATATGTGTGATACAAGCACATTTATATTTTGGAAAGACCATATTGTTGCACTTAGATAATGAATGGGTTGCAAATGGAAGCAAAGAGCCCAACTGGCAGAGAGGGCTCTCACTTGCACACTGAGGCCATCTGAGGTGTGCTGGATGGGATGGTGGCATAGAATTCAATGCCTGCCATGTGTATTCCCTTTATCTCAGTAGATTCAGTATGGGGGAAGTTTCTCTTGGTCCCGTGAAGGCTGGATGCTTCAGTGTGGGGGAATTTGAGGGCACGGAGGTGGAAGTGGGTAGGTGGGGGCACATTATCCAAGAAGCAGGAGGAGGAGGATGAGATAGGAGGTTTCTGGGTGTGAGGAAATGGGGAAAGCAGATAACATCTGAAATCTAAATAAAATATCCAATAAAAATTAATTTGAAAAAAAGCTCAATTTGAAAAAAAAATCTTAAATCCGATTGTAACAAGACTGCTGCAGCTTAGAGATGAGCCATTTCCTTACTTGATTTGTATCCTACAGAAAACCATCATATTTAAATTTTGGCAGCTATACCACATTGTTTACTAAAATTACGATTACACTAGAGTGAAATACTTGAATCCTTTCTAGGCTAGACAAATTAAATCTCTCACAATTGTGCTACTTATTTAGGGTAGCATGATACATAGTGTTAGATCACTATCATTCTATTAATCCATAGTCTGTTGCTTAGAAATCAATACTGCAAACAGAATAAGTTTCGTAGTGATGGCTATTCTTTGTTGTCAACTTGACTATATCTGGAAGGAACTGTGATCCAGAAATGAAGGGCGCACCTGTGAGGGATTTTCTGCTTGGTTTGAATTGAATGAAGCCACTTCTAGTCTATACCCTTAAGGCAGGAAGCTACACTTCATTTCAGATTTTGAGGTGGGAAGACATATATCGTTAATCTGGATCTTGAGGTGGGAAGACATGCGTTTAATATGGACCACACCTTCTTCTGAAAGACTGTATAAGGACATGGGAGAAGGACATTTTGATCTTTGCCTGCCTGCATTCACCTTGTGACCACATTCTTTCCTTCACTGGCATTGAACTCCACTTCTTTGACATTCCAGCATATATATAGAAGACCACCTGAGACATCGACTTGTAGAACAGAACAACTACTAGATTCTTGGACTTTTCATTTACAGCTCGCCATTGTTGGATTAGCTGGACGGCAGCTTGTAAGTCACTCCAATAGATCATGTATGTATGTGTGTGTACATAAAACTGTGTGTACACAAAAACATGTCCATATGTATATATGAACATATATTCTTATCCCTATTTATATTATTTATATTCATTCCATAAGAACCCTTACTAATACATTTGCCAAAATGAGATTTGGATTGATTCACAGCTTTGGAGGTTCAAACTCAGGGAACTGAATCTGGTGATGACCTTCTTACTGGTAGAGGCTCAAGATAGTGTTCAGTACCACATACTGAGAAAGAATGAGCATGCTTACTTAGATTGACTGATCTTTCTCTCTCCTCTTATAAAGCTTCCATATTCAATCACAGGAGTTCTGCTACCATAGCTGGATTAAGTTTCTATCTTATGTATTTCATAATGAGCATTAAGGGATAAAATAGGTTTTAGAGGGTGAAAATCCAGATGCAAACTGCAGAAATTCAGTATTTCAGATTACATGGGATGTTTTAGATTAGACTCTAATATTCAGAGTCTTTTTCAAAAAGATAATTATAATGGTTAGTATTATCATAAGACAGGATCTAGACTTTCCACACAGATAAGCCTTTGGATGCCTGTGAGGGATTACCTTGCTTAGGTTTACCTCAAAATTCTTTTGCAAGGGGTTATGTGTATTAGATAAATGGAGGTAAGAAGATTCACCTTAAGTGTATGGTATCATTCTTTGGGCTGAGGTCCTGGGATGAATCCGAAGGAGACGTGTAACTAAACAGCAACATTCTTCACTATGTGCATCCTGACTGGAGTTCTGGTGACTAGTTCCAACTTCTGCCACTGCAACTGCCTTGCCATGACAGATGAAGATTCAAAGTATGAGCCAAAGCAGATATTTCCTTCCATGGCTTACCTTCTCCCTGTAGTTTATGCTAACAACAGGACAATAATTAAGATAACTGTGGTCTTTAAATCATACAGACCTCGGTTACAATAGCTATCTAGCTACTTAGCGTTTTGACACCAGGGGTCTTAATTTTTCTCATTTCAGCTGGTGTTTATGCCAATGAAGTTTTATCACGTTACTATGCATGTAAGCTCTGCCATTGCTATGAGAATTAATATAAAGAATACACATAAAAAGCGTTCTACATAGTTATCAGAGCTAATCATTTAGCTGTTGCCTCTGGTGTTCAAGTCAATCTTCAACCTGAGCTTTGTGAAGCAGTCTCTGCAATGCTGCAAACCCTATATGTCCTTTGTCATCTCACCTCCTATGAGGTTTTGTCATTGAGGGCTCTTGAAGGCTCTAGCAGATCCAGAAAAAAGGTTCCTTTTCCTTCCCATTAATATCTCTCACACAAGCAATGGTGGTCTATTCAAGAAGTGGCAGACAAGTTTAGCAGAAGCAGTGGGTCCAGAGTTAGTTTCCTCTCACTCTTACCATTCACTTGCCATCAACAGGTCAGATGAACAGTGGCTCCTCCTCAAAAGGTGAATCTCAGGTCATAAGCCTTTATTCAGATTCTAAAGACCCACTGACATCTGGATAGGAACCTCTCCATGGAGACATGGTATCTAACCCCTGCTTGGAAATCCTAAAAACCCCCAACCCTTCTACTCACTTAACCAGAAGAAACAGTATTTCATGTAACTATTACCCTTAGTCAGGTCACCATTTCCTTTACCCATTATCATCATCATTATCAATATCATTAGTAGTAGTAGTCATAGTAGTAATAGTGGTAGTAGCAGCAGCAGCAGCAGTAGCAGCAGCAGTAGTATTTTTGCTCTTCCCTGATTTGCCAGTTTCCTATACTAAATGACATGTTTAAAAATGAACAAGATTGTTCAGCACATAAAGGCATTTGCACCAAGTCTAATGAGTTGAGGTCATTTTCTAGAACCCATATGGTAACAGGAAAGAACACATTCTTGCAAGTGATCTGTTCACACATATGTCATAAAATTCTCCCTCCCTCTCTCTCTCTCTCTCTCTCTCTCTCTCTCTCTCTCTCTCTCTGTCCCTCTCTATTCTTCTTTTTCTTCTTTCTCTATCTCTTTCTCTCTTATACACACACACATACAAACACACACACAATGAAACTCCATGCAGTTCTGATTTTCTCTACGATCTTTTTCCCTCTAATATTATGTCACTAGAATTTTTTATATTCTTCAGAATATAAATAAAAGGCTATCCAGTAGAAGCTGATAATTCCACCAGTTAACTGTCTCATAGTGTTTGACAGGATAGCTGCAGAAATGCAGTAAATAAAGCTGTGTTATTTACAGTGTGTGTGTGTGTGTGTGTGTGTGTGTGTGTGTGTGTGTGTGTAGTGTTGTGTTTATCTTCATGAACATACGTTTATTAGCCTCTTCTCTATTGCCTTCTTTATTCTACTGGAGTTGTGGGTTGGGTGACCAAGAGAAGAAAGTCATACCTATGCAAAGAATATTGACTATTGATCAGAAACTCTTTAGGTGTTTCCATTTAATTCTCAGAAGACATGAGAAGCTCATTATAATCATCATTGTTAGTATTTTCCCTAGTACACAGTGGACCAAAGGGCTTAACAAAATTGCATAAGTAAGTAATACATTTTTGCCAGACCTTTTGAATATGGCCTTATTTAAGGAACCAGTTTTACATATGTGATTCAGAATCTCCAGAGATGATGATCTCAGATCACAGTGTACTCCACACCAAACAAGTGTCTTCATAACAGATGAAAATGGAAAAGAAACAGCAACAGGGTGAAGAGAACCTCAAGGCAGAACCTATAGTGATAGATCCATCAAATAAGGACAGTCTTTAATTAACCACAAACACCAGAAACTTGGAGAAAGGCATGAGATATTTTTCTTTGGTGGTTCTCTGCTGGGTGGTGGTGGCGCACTCCTTTAATCCCAGCACTTGGGAGGCAGAGACAGGTGGATTTCTGAGTTTGAGGCCAGCCTGGTCTACAGAGTGAGTTCCAGGACAGCCAGGACACAGAGAAACCCTGTCTCGAAAAACCAAAACCAAAACCAAAAAAAAAAAAAAAAAAAAAAAAGTAGTGGTTCTCAACCTTTCTAACACAGTGACACTTTAATATAGTTCTGCATGTTGTGGTAACCCCCAACCAATAAAATAAATTTAATATAAGTTTTTGTGTTTTTCTATGGTATTAGGTGACTCCTGTGAAAGGATCATTTGACACTCAAAAGGGTCATGACCTACAGGTTGAGAATTGCTGTTTCAAAGCCTCTATTGGGTTAATTGTGATATACTTTGATTTGAGGACTTCTGGCCTTTAAATTTAAGAGAGATTAGATTTCTATCATTATACATGACTCTGTGGTAATTCATGACATTAAGTATTAGTAATTTCTGAGTAGTTTGCTGTTCTTCTCCTTAAATACCTGTCTTTTTTGGGCAGCCAACCATTTGCCCGTGACCTAACTTTTCTCATGGAAATAAGAGCAGTTATCAATTTTTCACTTAGTCAACTTGTTTCTGCTGCCCAGATAGAATGGTGACTTCTAAGCTACTTATTCCCCATAACAGGAATCAGAAATACCTTTTTAAGTATTTTAGGTTAAAATGCACCAAGTGTTAGATGCAGAAAAAGAAAGAGCGAGAATAAGGATTTGTAGCAAGAACAATCTGAGTTTGACTTCTGCCTGTGCCAGCACTGGTAGGAGCCATAAACACAGAATATTTTTCCATTTATTTGATTCTTAAATATTTTGTCATTCTCAGTACACATGTTGTTTCTCTTTTGCAAAATTTACCCACATGTATTTTCCACTTTCAATGTTATTTTAATGACATGATTTTACTTTCTTTTGATTTTTAAATAACAGTTGCCCTTATATAAAATATATTTGATTTGTCTATGATGAACACACACACATATCATGCATATATATATATGCATGCTTTGGAAGATTTTCCTTGTGGGGTGGATGTGTGTGTTTCTCTCTCTCTCTCTCTCTCTCTCTCTCTCTCTCTCTCTCTGTGTGTGTGTGTGTGTGTGTGTGTGTGTGTGTGTGTAGAGTTCTTAAATTTTTTTATATAGCTGAATAAATCAAGTTGATGCAAATAAAGATAGTTTTATTCCTTCTTTTTAAGATTTTATAATGCCTTACAAAGCTCTTAGACTCAGTAGGACTTCTAACCCCATCAAATAGAAATGGTGACAGTGGACACAGTGTTTCACTGTATCTCAGATTAAATAATTCAGTTTTCCTATGATTGATAAAATGGTAACTTCAAGTTCTTAATGGGTTCTCTTTGTGACCCTCCATTTCGTTCTCATTTTCACTGACTGAAGGATTTTGTAAGTGTGTGCTTAACTTTGACGTTTTAAAAAATTTGCTTGCCTTTAATTTATTATTAATAAGGGGTTGTTTTGAGTTTGGTTATTTGATTAATCTGCCAAAATGCATGGACTTTCAAACAAAAATATGCATATGGCTTCTTTTCTTTTTAATAATGTAACAACAACAACAAGTTTTTTATGCTACCCACCAAAAGGCAAGTCTTACAATTTGATTGATGGGTTGATTTTAATTATATTCAATTTTAGGGAGTAGTGTTACCTTATTGATAATACTGTCTTCTACTTGTTAATGTGTGCGTCATTATATATATTTAGTATTTCATTTATGCCATTCAGTATTCTTAATAGTTTATCAGT
The DNA here is from genome assembly GCF_011762505.2 of Arvicanthis niloticus. Classification (NCBI taxonomy): domain Eukaryota; kingdom Metazoa; phylum Chordata; class Mammalia; order Rodentia; family Muridae; genus Arvicanthis; species Arvicanthis niloticus. The sequence continues at coordinate 36,937,832 of NC_047670.1, read as the reverse complement.
CTTTTACCTGCTAGATTAAATTAATTCATAAACATTTTACTCTTTATGCATTTATTTTGATGCAGTTTTAATGAAATGTCATTAATGTCTTTTCTGTGTCATTACTTTCAGTGTGCAAAGATGCATACATTTCTATAATGCTTGTATGTCCTATAACTTGTCCAGACTTATTAACTTTAAGAGATTTTTTTCATATTCGTCAGAATTTGATGAATACAAAACAGCATTACAAAAGGATAAATTCAGCTTTCTTTCTTCTTGATTTGACGACCTTTGTTTGTCTTGCCTTAGTTATCAGGTTTCTGCCTTCCACGCAGTGTTGAATGGGGGTTATACAAGTAAGAATCCTTGACTTGTTCCTGAGTTTAAGGAAAAGCTCTCTTCTATCATAGGATGTTTTATATGGTTTTTAATAAATGGTTTTGTTTTTAAATTAATCAATGTTTTTGTCATAAGGGTTGTTGATGTTGCCAAACGCATTTTTCTTTTTACTCATGAACATTGTTCTTTTACATTTCCACACATGTACAATGTGTTTGGATAGCTCTACCTCCTCTCTTTCCTCTCCCACTCTTCACGAGTACCCCTCCTCCCCATATCATTTCCGTATTTACTACATTCTATTTATTTATTTGGTTTTGTTTAGTGCCTCTCCAGAGTTTAATCAGGGCCCTCTGTGTTATTTTGGGGACTAACCACCAGAGCCTGGTGGGTTGTTGAGGGTGTACACAACTGGATATGATGCTCCCCCCTTTCCAGAATCTGCCAGTGATGGATAGATCAACAATATATGGTAAGAGTCCCTGAGTTCCTTCCCTTTCCACAATGGTCTGTTAGAAAATTCTGAGATCTGTTGCCCCATTGCTAGTGAACCTGATTTCTATGAGTTCATGGTTGACATGGCTGTGTCTACTTTTGCGGTATTTCACAAATGTTAACCTCATTCTCCAATTCTTACTTTCTTTCTGTTTCTTCTTTCACAAGGACCCCCTGAGCCTTAAGAGGGTAAATATCTAGTCTAGGGCTAAGTGCTCAACTGTCTTTTATTCTCAACATCTTGTGCAGCCACAGGTCCCTGCAAACTCTGTTTAAGTTTGGGAGTAGTCTTTTTTCTGTGGGCATTCAAAGCATTTTATTCATGAATCCAGATGACCGGAATTCCCTCCTCCCCTTTACTCTATTAAAGTAGTATATTACATTTCTTTGTGTAGTGAATAATGTGTCTGAAATAAATTCCCCTTAATTATGACATATAACCCTTTTAATCTGCTAGTGGGTACAATTTGCTAGTGTTTTTTTTTTTTTTTTTTTTTTTAGAAAATTTTCATCTTTTCTACCTACCCACCCTTCATCACTATTGAGTTATAATTGGCAGATAAAAACTGTATATCTTTTAAGTTTGACCTAGAAAACCCTGATTGAACTCTGTAGCGGCACTAAACACAACCAAATGAATAAATAAATAAATAAATAAATAAATAAATAAATAAATAAATAAATAAATAAATTCTAGTAAATAGGGAAAGGATATTTATGGGAAGGAGGAAGTACTTGGGTAGAGTGGGAGGGGAAAGGCAGAGGGTGGAGGTAGAGCTATCCAAACACATTGTACATGTGTGGAAATGTAAAAGAACAATGTTTGTGAGTAAAAAGAAAAATATTATCACAGTAAAGCTAATGAACATATCTCTAAAAGCTCACACAGTATTTAATATGCCTATGTGATTGGAAGAACATACATATTCCATCCTAGTTCCATTGCCAATCACTCCAGCCTGACATGTTCCTTCTCTCCAAATAACTGCACATCTCCCATACCTGGGTTAACTCTACTTGGCATTTTGTCTGTAGTCTTAGTTCAGACACTGGCATCTGCTATATTCTCACACAAACAATAGGAAAGGACGGTATAGTACTGAGGAATACAACTGTATTTCAATCTACACAACTGTCTACCTCATGCATCTACACTCATACAGGACCACTGAAGGAACTACTGATAGGTCCACCCGATGTCCATCAAGGGAGTTCGGTGAGAACACTGTGTGGATGTATGACATTTTCAAGCAAGTCTCATCACCATCATTATTACTGCTATTATTCTTCAGTTGTTCCAAAAATATGGAATTGTTGAGAGCCAGTCTGATCCAAGGCTTTCTCTGAGGCCCTGATATATGTCTAAAACCAGGAACATTCTTGGCAGAGCTAGTAATAGCCTGAGACCAGGACCTTAGTCGAGTTTATTTTTCTGAGCCCTTGATGTATGGAGAAGGAACACAGTTCCTTAACTCAAACCAGGAATATGCTTGGCAGAACCAGTAATGCCTTGGGGCCAGGGCTTTGAGGAGGCTGTGACTTCATCCTGAGAATTCAGCTTGTCCCACTCTTAGGGACTATAATTTTCAGTCCTGAGGCTGTTATATGTGTATAAGATGCCATAATTCTTAATAAGCTTGCCTGGCATGAGACAGATTGTGCAAGATCTCCTGACCCCATCTTTTTTATCTTCTTTATCTTCTCATTCCCTTGGGATTCTGACATTAAAGAACAACCTGCTGGTCCAGGTCATATAGAATAATTTATTTTACTGTGGCATTTCCACCAAAAGCATATGGTACTTTGATTCTATCCATTCTTCCTAGTACCCTTCATAGACTCTGTTCTCTTTTCAGAAAAGTGTGGTTTCTATTTTCAGGCCATTTAAAAAAAAAACAGAGTCAGAGGTAGTAAACATCTGCAGTGAAACAGTATTTTCCAGGTGTGAAAGGACTGTTGAACACATAATCTCACAGAAGTTGAGACTATATGCTAAAGACCAGCATCAGATTAAGTTAGCTGAATGCATCCTCAGAAGGGGTAGGGGCTCATGAAGCCTCACCCAAGCTAAGGAAGTATTTGCAAGTGAGACCCACTGGCTGAGAAAGTTTTCTCTTGGAGACTGTTCTACACAAATGAACATACAGGCAGCAGTGATTAGACTCAGTGGGTTGAAAAACAAAGCAAATGAAGTTGGGAGGAAAACGTGTAGGGAGAGGGGAATGGATGTAATTAAAACATTATATGAATGCATAAAATTCTCAAAGATAAAAGGAATTACAAAATTCATTGCAGTTTCCACAAATAACATGTCTTATTGGTCTTTTGGAATCTGACTAATTTCACTTACCATGACAACTTCTAGTTTCATCCATTTCCCTGCAAATGTGATAACTTAATTTTTCTTTATTGTTGAGTAAAATTCTGGTTTTCAGATATACCATGTTTATTTCTTTAATCAAGCCATCTGTTCATAATCTCTCTGGCTAATTACATAACATGGCCATTGTGTATTGTGTGAGGATAACTATAAATATGCAGGTATCTTTACTATCCACTGACTTATTTCCTTTGAGAACATTGCGAGGAATGATAGAGTTGGATTATAGAGCAACTCAAGTTTTAGATTTGGGGGGAACACTGATACTGTTTTCATAGTGAGTACACTAATCTACATTCCTACCATGTGTGTATTGATGGGTTTGAGAAAGACCATTTTGACTGGATGTAATCCAAATCTTCATATCCTAATTTCCTTTTCTCTGGGTGATAAAGATATTGAATACTTTTCTATATGTACTGGCCTTTTATATTTTTGAGCTGTGTTCATTCAGGTCACTTGCCTATGCTTTCAGTTGGATTATTTGTTGTTCAGGTGTTCACATTTTTGAGTTTTTAATATGATATTTAATATTATTTTATCACATAAATAACTGGTGAATATTTTCTATCATTCTATAGTTTTCTTCTTACAATGTTGATAATATCTTTTACTGTAAAAAATTAATTTTATGTAAACCCAATTTTCTATTCTTACCTTTATTTCCTGAGCAATTAATTTTCTTTTCATGAAATCATTGTCAATGCCAATATCTTGAAATGGCTTTAGGTTTTCCTCCAAAAGTTTGCTTTTTCTATTTTTCTTTCTTTTTCTTTTCTTTCCTTTCCTTTTTTATTATTTCATTATTTCACTGTATTTTAATCAGTAGACATATCAAAGGCAAGTGTTTAAAAGATGTGCCTCACAATGAATGCGTGATATTCGTCACATAAGCTAATCATTTCAATGGTGTAAGAAATATGATCAGAATGTGGTGAAAGAAGCCCATTCTTTTTAATGATTCACAGTAGTAATCATTGAACTGTTCTGTGTACACATTGGCTCCAAATAAAACATTTCATACCTGCTTTTATTTATTTATTTGTTTATTGGATATTTTATTTATTTACAATACAGATGTCATTCCCTTTCCCCATTTTTCCTCCCTAGAAACCCCCATCCTATACCCCCTCTTCCTTTATGCTTTTATACCATTTTGATTACATGCCTGTATTAAGGTCAGTTCTAGGTTGAGGGTCCAGCAATACAATAGATGCAAATAGTCAAGGAACAAGCAATAAAATAAGCACAAATAGCCAAAGAAAAAGCAAGGCATTATACCCAGTTACATAAACACTCCAATGAACATTGTTTCTAAAGGCTTATCAGGATGACTGAAGTATCTGAGCCTACTTCTCTATCCTAGCCCAAGGTCATTTTAATGTCTGAAGCCTACTTCCTTGTTCTAGCCTAAAATTTAGATTCCTGTCTGAAATCACTTCTTTGTTCTGGCCTAATATTTAGATTCCTGCCTGAAATTACTTCTTTGTTCTAGTCTCATGTCAGATTCCTGCTTGAAGCCTAATTCCTTGTCCTTGGCCAATGCTATATTCCTGCCAAGCAGCCCATTTCCTTGCCCCTGGCTCATGTTAGTTTCTTGGCAAGCATCCCCAAAGGCTCTCCACCTCTCCCGTTTTTTATTTCATTAACAAGACTGAGCCTATCTTAGGTCATTCTGACAAGAATGCCTTCCTTACCTGTCATGGAATATGCATTTTCAAAGGCAATGTACTTCTGTCTTAGGTTGGTAAGGCTCTGTGCAGAATCTTACTTGTCCTTGGCTTGCCAGCCTGTTAATTTAATAACTCTGTCTGGGGGTCCATTTTGGGATTTAAGCCATGTGTTTTGGCTGCTAACATATTGATGTTGTTAAAGATAAGCTTTAACATGATGTGAAGGAATAAAAGTATTCCCAGAACAAGAAGGGCTAGCCTGGTCAAGCTATATATGTCATTCCTGAGGTTTAACCAGAATGGAAATACTGAGCTCAGGCCACAGATAATTTTATCAGCATTATCTGTGGCATCAAAGGTCAACAGAGTAGCATTTTTTAAATTCTTAATCTCACTATGCTAAGTTCACACACCCAGAGAGGTGTTAGGATTATGCCAAATATCCTACAGGTGTCTTTAAACTTTTTTCTAATTATAATGACAATCATTGTGAATTTCAAAACTAACACTATTCCAATGATATTTGTCATGACACTTGGGATGGCTCCTAACTCTTGAAGCTTGAACCTCCTTAAGATAATTTGAATGGGTTATAGAGCATCATTCATTGCTCCAGAAACCTATATAAATTCTTTTGTATACTCAATATATTAGTAACATTTTTTATGCTAGATGGTTAACAAAAAATAGTTGTTTTAACTCCTTGTGTCAAAGTTATTGCATAAGCAGTGGTGCTAGCAATTGATGGAATTAAAGCTATTATACCAGCAATAATCAAGGCTGCTACTCTCTTACTTCTGCTTAAAGCCTAACTCACTTCTTCCAGCACTTTCAAGCTTTTTTCAGAGAATCAAGGTTTTTAATACTCAGGGAAGTGAAACGTAAGCTGGTTAATAGACCCCCCCCCCATAATAGACATGCTAGGTTTCAACACACTAACATAATTGGAAACTATATAGTCAATGCAACTTACAATAAATGCTGTAGAAGAGACAGAACCAATTTTAGCTTGACAATTAAAAGAGCCTTAAAACATGCACTAACCCTTGTTTGAAATCCAAATCTGTCCCAACATTATCTCTTGCTATCCTAACATCATAGCAAGCTACATCTAGCTTCCAAATATGTCTCTGACAAAGTCCAGATCCAGTCTGCCAAAAGTAGACTGTTATTTCCCATATTGGATTGATTTCTAGATCAGTACGTAATTGAGTCCTAATAGCTGGTTACCTTTAAGAAGAATACAAGAGACATAATTTCTTTTTTCAATTCTCTATTCCACAAGGTCTAAAAACTTGAGGCAAGGCAGTTTGTCCCATCTGGGATATAGTCAGGCAAAGGTGGGTCCGGAACATATGTCCAATACAGCTCCTAAGTCGCCCTTGTCAGGGTACTCAGCATGCTCACAGGTTGGCATCATTCTTTGTCTCAGCAACAGAATGTCTCACCAATCTTTTTAAAGTTTCATGGACCTCTTCCACAATACATTGTCATTGAGGATTATACAAAATCCTCATAATAAATTGTTGACAAAAAGTCTTGACTGCTTGACTACAATTGCCGGACCCATTATCTGTTTTTTGTTTTATTGGATATTTTACTTACTTACCTTTCAGTGTTATCTCCTCTCCCATTCTTCCCCCCAAAACCCCTTATCCCATACTCCCAATCCTATTTCTATGAGAGTCTGCTCCCATCATCCTTCCATTCCTGCCTCCCTGCTCTTGAATTCCCCAACACTAGGGAATCCAAACTTTCGGGGATCAAGACCCTCTACTTCCACTGATGTCTGACAAGAGCACCCTCAACTACCTAAATAGGTGGAGCCATGAGTCCCTCCCTTTGTGTTATCAGGCTGGAAATTTAGACCCTGGCAGTTCTGGTTATGTATTTTGATACTCCTTTTAAGAAGGACCAAAGCACCCATACTTTGGTCTTCCTTCTTTTTCTTGAGTTTCATGTGGTCTATGCATTGTATCTTAGGTATTGTGAGCTTTTGGGCCAATATCCACTTATCAGTGAGTACATACCATGTGTGTTCTTTTGTGATTGGGTTAACTCACTCAGGATGATATTTTCCAGCTCCATCTATTTGCCTAAGAATTTAAAAACTCATTGTTTTTAATAGCTGAGTAGTACTCCATTGTGTAAATGTACCACATTTTCTGTATCCATTTCTCTGTTGAAGGACATCTGCGTTCTTTCCAGCTTCTGGCTATTATAAATAAGGTTGTTATAAATATAGTGGACCATGTGTCCCTGTTGTATGTTGAAACATCTTTTGGATATATGCCCAGGAGTGGTATAGCTGGATCCTCAGGTAACACTATGTTCAATTTTCTGAGGTATCACCAGACTGCTTTCCATAGTGGTTGTACCAGCTTACAATCCCACCAACAATGAAAGACTATTCCTCTTTCTCCACATTCTCGCCAACATCTGCTATCACCTGTGTTTTCAATCTTAGCCATTCTGACTGGTGTGAGGTAGAATCTCATTGTTGTTTTCATTTGCATTTCCCTGATGACTAGGGATGCTGAACTCTTCTTTAGGTGCTTTTCTCAGTTGAGAATTCTTTGTTTAGCTCTGTACCCCATTTTTAATAGGGGTATTTGATTGTCTAGAGTCTAATTTCATTAGTTATTTGTATGCCTTGGATATTAGCCCTCTATCAGATGTAGGACTGGTAAAGATCTTTTCCCAATCTGTTGGTTGCTGTTTTGTCCTATTGATGGTGTCCTTTGCTTTACAGAAGCTTTGCAGTTTTATGAGGTCTCATTTGTCAATTCTTGATCTTAGAGCATAACCCATTGGTGTTCTGTTCAGGAACTTTTCCCCTGTGCCTATGTGTTTGAGGCTTTTCTCCATTGTCTCTTCTATTAGTTTCAATGTAGCTGATTTTATATGGAGGTCCTTGATCCATTTGGAATTGAGCTTTGTACAAGGAGATAAGTATGGATCAATTTGCATTCTTCTACATACTGACCTCCAGTTGGACCAGCACTATTTGTTGAAAAATGCTGTCTTTTTTCTACTGGATGGGATTTAGCTCCTTTGTCAAAGATTAAGTGACCATAAGTATGGGGTTTAATTTCTGGATCTTCTATTCTATTCCATTGATCCTCCTTCCTGTCTCTGTTCCAATACCATGCAGTTTTTATCACTATTGCTTTGTAGTATAGCTTGAAGTCAGGAATAATGACTCCCCCAGAAGTTCTTTTATTGTTGAGAGTAGTTTTGCTATCTTGAGTTTTTTGTTTTTACAAATGAATTTTAGGATTGCTCTTTCTATCTCTGTGAAGAATTGGGTGGGGATTTTGATGAGAATTGCATTAAATCTGTAGATTGCTTTTGGCAAGATAGCCATCTTTACTATATTTATCCTTCCATTCCATGAGCATGGGAGATCTTTCTATCTTCTGAGATCTGCTTCGATTTCTTTCTTCAGGGTCTTTTGCTTGCTTATTTAGACTCGCACCAAGGTATTTTATATCACTTGTGACTATTGTGAAGGGTGTCGTTTCCCTAATTTCTTTCTCAGCCTGTTTATTTTTTGAGTAGAGGAAGGCTACTGATTAGTTTGAGTTGATTTTATATCCAGCCACTTTGCTAAAGTTGTTTATCAGGTTTAGGAGTTCTCTGGTGAAAGTTTTGAGGTCACTTAAGTATACTATCATATCATCTGCAAATAGTGAAATTTTGACTTCTTCCTTTCCAATTTGTATCCCTTTGACCTCCTTTTGTTGCCTAATTGCTCTGGCTAGGACTTCCAGTATATATTGAATAGGTAGGCATATTTATTGAATAGAGTGGGCAGCCTTGTCTAGTTCTTGATTTTAGTGGGATTTCTTCAAGTTTCTCTCCATTTAGTTTGATGTTGGCTACTGGTTTGCTGTATATTGTTTTTATTATGTTTAAATATTGTCCTTGAATTCCTGATCTTTCCAAAACTTTTATCATGAAGAGGTCTTGAATTTTGTCAAATGTTTTTTCAGCATCTAATGATATGATCATGTGGGTTTTTTTCCTTTGAGTTTTTTTATATAGTGGATTACATTGATAGATTTTCAAATATTGAACCATCCCTGCATTCCTGGGATAAAGCCTACTTAATTATGATGGATAATTGTTTTGACATGATCTTGGATTTGGTTCGTGAAAATTTTATTGAGTATTTTTGCATTGATATTCATTAGGGAGATTGGTCTGAAGTTCTCTTTTTTTGCTGGGTCTTTGTGTGGTTTAGGTATGAATGTAATTGTGGCTTCATAGAACAAATTGGGTATTGTTCCTTCTGTTTCTATTCTGTGGAATAGTTTGAAGAGAATTGGTATTAGGTCTTCCTGGAAGGTCTGATAGAATTCTGCACTAAAACCATCTGGTCCCAGACTTTCTTTGGTGGGGAGACTTTTAATGACTGCTTCTATTTCTTTCAGGGTTATAGGACTGTTTAGATGGTTTATCTGGTCCTGATTTAACACTGGTAACTGGTATTTGTCCAGAGAAGTGTCCATTTCATCCAGATTTAACAGTTTTGTTGAGTATAGGCCTTTGAAGTAAGATCTAATGTTTTGTTTTGTTTTTTTTTTTTAATTTCCTCGGTTTCTGTTGTTATGTCACCATTTTCAGTTCTGATTTTATTAATTTGGGTACTGTCTCTCTGCCCACTGATTAGTCTGGCTAAGGATTTATCTATTTTGTTGATTTTCTCAGAGAACCAGCTCCTGGTTTTACTGATTCTTTGTATAGTTCTTTTTGTTTCTATTTGGTTGATTTCAGCCCGGAGTTTGATTGTTTCCTGCTGTCTACTCCTCTTGGGTGTATTTGCTTCTTTTTTGTTCTAGAGCTTTCAGGTGTGTTGTCAAGATACTAGTATATGCTCTCTTCAGTTTCTTTTTGTAAGCACTTAGAGCTATGAGTTTTTCTCTTAGCACTGCTTTCATTATGTCACATAGGTTTTGGTATGATGTATCTTCATTTTCATTAAATTCTAAAAAGTCTTTAATTTCTTTATTTCTTCCCTGACCACATTATCATTGAGTAGAGTGTTGTTCAGTTTCCACATGAATGTGGGTTTTCCATTGTCTTTGTCATTATTGAAAACCAGCCTTAGTCCATGGTGACCTGATAGGATGCATGGGATTCTTTCTTTCTTTCTTTCTTTCTTTCTTTCTTTCTTTCTTTCTTTCTTTCTTTCTTTTTATCTGATGAGTCCTGTTTTGAGACCAATTATACGGTCTATTTTGGAAAAGGTACCATGAGGTGCTGATAAAAATGTATATTTGTTTTAGAATGAAAATGCTCTATAGATATCTGTTAAGTCCATTTGGTTCATAACTTCTGTTATTTTCACTGTATCTCTGTTTAGTTTCTGTTTCCATGATCTGTCCATTGTTGAGAGTGGGGTGTTGAAGTCTCCCACTATTATTGTGTGAGGTGAAATGTGTGCTTTGAGCTTTAGTAAGGTTTCTTTGTATGAAAGTGGGTGCTCTTGTATTTGGTGCATAGATGTTAAGTATTGAGAGTTCATGTTAGTTGACTTTTCCTTTGACGAGTATGAAATGTCCTTCCTTATCCTTTTTGATAGCTTTAAGTTGAAAGTTGATTTTATTCGATATTAGAATGGCTACTCCAGCTTGTTTCTTAGGACCATTTGCTTAGGACCAAAATTGTTTTCCAGCCTTTTACTCTAAGGTAGTGTCTGTCTTTGTCACTGAGGTGGGTTTCCTGTATGTAGCAAATTGCTGGATCCTGTTTATGTATCCAGTTCATTAGCCTATGTCTTTTTATTGGGGAATTGAGTACATTGATGTTAAGAGATATTAAGGAGAAAAGATTGTTACTTCCTGTTATTTTTGTTAATAGTGGAGGCATTGTTTGTGTGGCTATCTTTTTTTGGGTTTGTTGGAATAGGATTACTTTTTTGCATTTTCTAGGATATAATTGCCCTCCTTGTATTGAAGCTTTCCCACTATTATCCATTGTAATGCTGGGTTTGTGGAAAGATATTGTGTAAATTTGGTTTTGTCATAGAATATCTTGGTTTCCTCATCTATGGTAATTGAGAGTTTTGCAGGGTATAGTAGCCTGGCCTGGCATTTGTGTTCTCTTAGGGTCTGTATGACATCTGTCCAGGATCTTCTCACTTTTATAGTATCTGGTGAGAACTCTGGTGCAATTCTGATAGGTCTGCCTTTATATGTTACTTGGCCTTTTTCCCTTACTGCTTTTAAAATTCTTTCTTTGTTTTGTGCATTTTGTGTTTTGATTATTATATGATAGGAAGTATTTCTTTTCTGATCTATTCTATTTGGCATTCTATAGGCTTCTTGTATGTTTATGGGCATGTTGTTCTTTAGGTTGGGGAAGTTCTCTTCTATAATTTTGTTGACGATATTTATTGGCCCTTTAAGTTGGGAATCTTCACTCTCTTCTATACCTATTATCTTTAGGTTTAGTCTTCTCATTGTGTCCTGGATTTCCTGGATATTTTGTGTTAAGAACTTTTTGCATTTTGCATTTTCTTTGACAGTTGTGTAAATATTTTTTATGGTATCTTCTGCACCTGAGATTCTCTCTTCTATCTCTTGTAGTCTGTTGATGATGCTTACGTCTATGACTCCTGATTTCTTTCCTAGTTTTTCTATCTTGAAGGTAGTCTCTCTTTGTGATTTTTTTATTGTTTCTACTTCCATTGTTATGTCCTGGATGTTTTTGTTCAATTCTTTCACCAGTTTGGTTGTATTCTCTTGTAATTGTTTAAGGGATATTTGTGTTTCCTCTTTAAGAGTTTCTACCTGTGTTCTCAAATTCTTTGAGAGTGTTATTCATGTCCTTCTTAAAGTCCTCTACCATCATCATTAGAAGTGATTTTAGATCTGAATCTTGCTTTCCTGGTGATATGGGGAATTCAGGACTTTCTAATGTGGGAGAACTATGTTCTGATGATGCCAAGTACCCTAGGTTGTTGATGCTTATGTTCTTGCTCTTGCCTTTCACCATCTGAATCTCCTTGGTACTACCTGCGCTGTCTCTGACTGAAGCCTGTCTTTTCTATTATCTTTGTTGTGTCAGAGCTGTTTAGGGTGGGTGTTGCTGCTGGGGTTAAGGCTGAGGCCCAAGATCTGCTCAGTGCTCAGGCACAGACTGGAAGGAACCAATGCTCCAGGCCAGGAGTAAATTCCTGGGTCCCAGTGGGTCCCAGTTACTCCCTCTTTGGGGTGGGTGTTGCTGTCTCCTTACCTGAGATACTGCCTGGGTTAGAGCTCCTGGGATCCCTCTTCCTCTGGGTTTTGTGAGGTTGTGTGCAGAGCTGCCGCCTGGGATCCGCTCAGTGCTCAGACCCAGACTGGATGGCTTTTCTTTCTTTCTTTTTTTTTTTTTTAAATAATGGACTGGGTATTAGGACTATCTTGTACCTCACTGGTACAAATAGGCATAATTATGCTCTAATTGTATTTTGAGAGAAAAGTTTTATTTTAACAGGAAGGGTGATATATAGGAGGAGCTAAAAGGGAAGGAGTGCCAAGAGGAAGAGAAGGAGTAAGGAGAGGAGAAGAAGAAGGAGAGGGGAAGCTAGGTGATGAGAGAGAGAAAGGGAAAGAGAGGGTAGGCCATGGAGGGAGATGTTCATGTGTCTCCACCAGTCAAAGATAGTTGATATATCTAGGTTGGGTATTAGGTTACACTTCTGATTGAGCATTACCAAACTTATAAAACCTTTGATTAACATTTTTAAAAAAAAATTGTATAAAAGCAAAAAGGAAAAGGGAGCATGGGATAGGGCTTTCTAGGGAGGGGAAATGAGGAAAGGGGATGGCATCTGAAATATAAATAAAATATTTTTTTAAAAAGGACAAAAATCAAAAAACTATAAAAAAAAAAAAAAAAAAAAAAAAAAAAAAAAAAAAAAAAAAAAAAAAGACAAGGTCTCACTACATATCCCTGACTGGCCTGAAATTTGCTTTGTAGACCAAACTAGCCTTGAACTCACAGAGATCCACCTGTATCTGGTTTATGAATACTGGGATTAGAGGCATACACCCATAAACCTAGCCCTCCCCTACTGGATTTTTAAAGTATGAGATTTTACACTAAGATCTTTTTTTCATGCTGTATTTATACCTGTGTAAATTTAGAGACAGCATTGTGATTTCAGTCACTAAGGTTGAATGGAGCTAGGAGTAAATGTTTTTTTGTTTTTTTTTTTTGTTTGTTTGTTTGTTTTTTAAAAAGAGTCCTGGATTGGGCAGATTTGTTACTGGATTTTACAAGAATTTCAATGAAGAATGAATACTGGTGATCCTCAAACTATGCAATAAAGTTGAAAGAGAAGAATACATCTAGCCTCATCTTAGAGGGCTGGTACTACCTCACTGCTATAACTGATAAAGACACAATAAAAAAGAGAAAATGTGCATAAGTGAATACTCTGAATGAACATACATGCAAAAAATCCTCAATAAAATACTCAAAATTCAAATTTGATGATTCATTAACACATCATACAACATGAATTCTGTAGATTTGAGAAAGTTTGATATAAATCAAGGAAGAAAATATCACATATAAATATAGTCAAGGAAAGTCGTATGATTATCTCAATGGATATAATAATAAACCTTGAAAACATTTACTATTTTCCGTGATTAAACTGAATAAAATAGGTGAAGTAGAATCATACTTTTTAGCACATTAAAGGCCATATAGGAAAACCTATAGCCAATATCAAAAGGAATGGCAAAAGCACATTTATTTTAGGATGAGCTGTAAAATAGGCTTTCCTTCTTCACTATTCATATTCAGTATAGTGTTTGAAAATTTAGCCAAAGCAGTGAGACAAGAAAAAAAAAGGCATAAGTAGAAGAGAAAGTACCCAAATTACCTTGGTTTGCAGATGGTGGATTCTATATTTAGTAAACCTTGAGGATCATACCAAATATCATAGAATTGATAAATTAATTCATCAAAGTAGCAAGATAAAAAATTCATCAGCCTTCCTATATACCATGACAGCAGTCCCATTTGCCATAGCTGTATAAAGCACATTACTGGTCTAGTAGCAAGTCTAATAAAGTCTAATAATGGAAAACTCCTGCAACAACAACAACAAAAAAAACATTTTAAAATGAAGAACAAAACAGAAGGTGACACTAGAAGATTGAGATAACTCCCACATTCATCAGAAACTGGTCAGAAAACTGGTATTGTTAAACTATATTACTGGAAGCACCCTAGAAATCTTTCAATCTATTCTGTTAGCAAATTTCAACTATGTAAGACAGTGTTAACTAGTTATTACCAGAATATACATTGGATCTCCAGAATTGATTCTTTTTTGCACCACTATAACTTTATACCTTTGACCAATAGCTCTAATTTCTCCCACCCACATATCTTCTTTTTAAGTGAAGTACAATTAGTTATAATGGTATAGTGTTGTATGTAGCCAGTATGTGTTGATTTCTTCAGGTCAATTCAGAGATTGCTGGTCAGTTTCTATCTAAACCTCAAGGTAATGCCTCTGAATCGCTTTGTGGTATATTGAAATCTTCAGTTCATTTCTCCACTATTCTTCTGAGACCTTGTAATGGGACTAATACTCATTCCCAAATGCTTATAATTATACAGAAAATGTATTATTTTTTTCAGAAGACTATTACTTTGCCCTTTTTAGTATACTAGGAATTGTCAATTAAGAGCACTGATGTTGGGTTGAAGGTCATACCGTTTAATTATAACCCAGTGCTGAAGTCTTTCAGCCTAGATTTGAATCATGCTTGTGAGTTCTTAGACAAGATGTTTAAATAAACTATTTACCATCACATTCTAACAACAAAACCTACTTACTAGCATCCTCAAAAGGATTAGATGAGAAAATGCAAGTAGGCCATTTAGAATCATGACCGGCATACACTGAACACTTAATTATTGATGGTTTTTATGATAATTATCCTGTTAGATTGCAGACAATCAATTTCTGTACTCCAATTTAGGTATAAATCTATTTAGGAAGAGTGGGTTAGTTACTGAATTACATGTTCAGAAGTTGTCTGTACACATCTATGGGCAAATATTAAATAATAGAAGCAACTAAGGGAGGGTAAGATGATACAGGAAATAATAGTGAAGATTATTATGTCCAGTGCTACATGTAATGTGACACTATAATGTGAAGTCAAAGTAGTCCACTGGTCCCTAGATGGGGATAAAGACAAGTGAGGGAGAAGAAGAATCGAGATATAACTATGTCATTGAATTCCTTAACATTTCCTATAAAGCACCCTGTATATTAAGTTAATCTCACTCACTTGCAAATTACCCCATTCTGAATGTCGTCATTTAAAGAACTCATTAGTGTTTGCTACAGGCTTTATTGTTTAGAAAATAATTTAAGCCTCTTTTCTTTAGTGTCATTTCTCCAGAATGAGCTTCCTTTCTATCCCATCAGTCTCAGATTGGTCCACATTTGACTTTGCCCAGTGATAGCAAGGAGATATGATGTGTATTGCTCCTTAGTGAAACTCCAAGAGTTGTCAAGTGCTGTGCTGTTATCTCTCTCCCTTAGAAATACTTGCAGCATCTCAGATGAGAAATGTCTCCTCACTCTAGGTATTAAAATGCATGCAGTGGGAATCCTGGTCAACTTGTCGTGGGCAAACATTCTAAGAAGAAAGAAAGTCTTGTTAGAATTCACACAGATTTAGTGACTGATTACTCCTGGAAGAGATAACTTTGCTTAAAGAAGAATAAGGTCCTTCTGAAACAGATACAAGTCATCCACAGGAAAAGATATACTTGAGATAAAACATATATAATTTTGTAGAATTAGAACTAACCAGATGTATAATTTTAAATGTGCTAAGAAATCTAATCTTGATTTTTTAATTAAAAAGGCCAATTATAAAATTCATATGAAAATGAAAAAAATAGATAATAGCTAAATTACTTTGAAAACTTATATCAGAAGAATTATACTACTAGCTGTCACTTGTTATCATAAAGTAATAAACATAGTTTGGTTTAGGTATAAGAGAGCTAAATCAATAAAGCATAGTAGAGCAGCTAGGATTAAAACTGTACATCCTCAGTCATCTAACTTTCAAAAATAAAAGCACAAAAGCATTGCTGATAGTCTTATCAACTTGTGTTGGAAGTCCTGATGTTCACCTATGAAGGTCTGAACTTCTACTCCTGATTTGTACCAACAGTCAATATGCATCACAGATCAAACCCTACAGTAGCTTTTCTGGGAAATCTTCATGCCCTTGAGCTAATCAAAGATTTCTAACACATGAATCAAAAGAGTAATTTCTTTGTAAAAAAAAAAAAAAAATCAGTAAACTTAGATTTCATTACTACCAACTGAGGAAAGTTGAGATTGGAAGAGCTGGCTTTCCCCAGGGTAGGGCACACTAATTGGTTAACCAATGCAGCTCTGAAAACATACACACAGCATACAGGCAGGTAGCATTGTACAAACTGAACATATTATACTTGGGAATATATATATATATACATATATACATATATATGTATATATATATATAATTTGTGTCCGTATATAATATACATGCATACATAATATGGGTATTCATGTGTCTGTATGCGTGTGTGTGTACATACAGTAACTATTAGCAAAAAAGAAAAGAAATAGCCATGAACGCGAAAGAGAGCAGAAAATAGGAAAATAGGAGAACAAAAGAAAATATAGTAAAGACTAAGGAAGAAAAAAGTTGTTCTTAAAAACCTGCTGTTAAGATGATGAAGATGGACTCCCACTTAGCTGATATCTAAGCCTGGCCTCACCTACCCGGGATCTGGGAGGGAAAAGCATTGCCTCTGTACCAGTAGATAAGCCATAAGTTCAATCTTTGCATTAGATTTTAAGGCCCTTTAACAGTTTGAGATGTTAGGGACCTGACATAAGACACATCCACTACTGTTCCCAGAAGCAAGGTTGAAAACATTATTAGTCAGAATTTTTGTTAGTATGAAATTGCCTACCAAGAAAATTTAAAGAAGAGAAAAATTATTTTGGCTCATGCTTGCAAAGATTTTAGGTCCTACTGCTGCTGAGTCTTTGAGAGACAGAGTCCTCAAGGTAAGAATAATGGCAGAGCAGAGATGATCTCATAGCTACCAGAAAACAGTAAGAGACAGCCAGAGCCTGGGGAAAAGGTATAATATTAAAAATGGTGCCTGTACTGACATACTTCAACTAGGTACCACCTTCTAGTAAACTCATTAAGTTATACAACCAGCACTAGAGTCATGATTAAACCACCAATTAAGTCAATATATTTGTAATCTAATAAAATTTTCATGAAGAGGTCTACTAGTTTGCAATGACCTTTCAATATATGAGGTTTGTGGGTAGATGGACACTTCATATCCAAATCAAAACAAATACCATTGTCTTGGTTGTCAATCATGAAGCACCCTTGTGACTTGAATTTTATACTTCTGCAGTGTATGAGTCAGTAATGCCTGCACAGGCACTTATTTTGTGGACTGTAAGGATCTTTCTTGTGACCTAAATGGAGCCATCATCATCCAGATGTGTGGTAGCTTGCTCTGCATTTGAGGATCCCGAGGAAGACCACTATCAATGTGCCAATTCTGCAAGCCAAGATGCCAAGTAAAGTGTCCTTAAGGTCTAAACAGGGCATACATCTACTCGGGCCACTAACAACAGACTCACCAATGACAGACTCCAATCAAGACCCAACAGCTGACATATGTCCTTGATTCAATCACATTCAAATCCTGGACGTAGTCATATCTACTTGAGGGCACAAGAGAAAATCTTGCCTACTGAAACTGCTTTTGAATTAAAGAGGTATTGTCTCCTCTATATATATGAATAGTAACACATGACTGCAGGGAAACAAAAATCAAGCACAAACCATCATCAAAACTAAGTGAGTAGATCAATTAATAGTGCCCCAGTAACTAAGTTCAAAGTAATCCAGATCTACTTGCTTGACAAATTATTAAAATAAGCATCTTCAATAATCTCAGAGACAGGTGGGGAAATTAATATACAAATTAGGATGTTAATGTCTGAATAAAATGAAAAATTAATTTTAAAAAAGCCAACTATTGCAAAGAACCAAATAGAAATCCTGATGTTAAAGAATATAAAGACAGAACTCAAAATGAAAGAATAGTACTATAAATTATGCAGAAGAATGTTGGTCATGGACATTTAGTTAAAAAGGAAAAACAAGGAGTACATATTGGCTACACAGGGTACCAGTAAAAAATAGGGTACTCATAAAAATTTCATCTCTAAAAACAAAGACTGAAGGAAAGATTTTCTTTTTTTCTTTCTTTTTTTTAAAGAAAGAATAGGGGTGTGGACATTCAGATTCACAAAGATCAGAGGATCCTCATTCCTGAGAAAGCATCCCAAAGAAAAACTCTTGAGACACATCATAATCAAATATTCAAAAGTAAAACAAAGAATCCTAAAGGCTCGAAGAGGAGAGATAACTCTTCACATATGTGGAAATACCCACAAGGCTGTCTATCAGCAACTTTCACAGTAGAAACCTCACAGCACAGCAAGGGGTTTAGGGAGTGAGACTGTATATTCAAAATGCTAAAAGGAAAGTAAAACCTGCCAACCAAGGCTAATATACATGGGGAAAATGTCCTTCGGAAATGAAAGAGAAAAAACTTCCCAGGTGAATAAAAGCAGGGGCATTCATCTCCACTAATCCTGCCTCTTATAAAAGCTGAGCTGGTTCTTTTAATTGAAGCAGGGAAATACTAAATATCAATGTGAAAACATGTGAATATAGAAAGTTAAATAAAAGCCCAGAGCTGGCCAAACTCAGAATACTCTAATACTGCAGTGGTAATATGTAATTCACCCTTAAGTTTAGTATTAAGTTAAAAGCAAATGTTAAAATAATCCTAGCTACAATAATGTCTTGATATACAACTTAAAATAGGCAAAATAAAACAACAGTAAAGTAGACAAGAGTAACAAGTAAAAGCATTGGTGTCGCACATTATGGAAACTGACATTTCAACAGGTGTTAGCCTATTACAGGGAGATAGTACCTCCTCTAAACTACCCATTAGTTATCAAATGAAAAGCTGAGTTAAGGTATGGATACCTCTTTTCAATATTTTTAGTCAGTGAGGTTCCATCAGCCCCCCCTACAAATATCATAGGCCATTCCTCTTCCTCTGTTGACCCACCAGAACCTAATGGTAGGATCCAATTGCTAAAGACATGTAAAAAATGAAGCCGACAGTCACTTAGAAACATTGTTTCTATGGACTAGCTTTCCTAGGCTCTATGCATACCACCGGGATAGAAATGCAGTCATTCCTCTCTGCAGGGCACTAGTCTTCGTTTTGTCAAAGAAGCTTCTGCTAGACTCTGTTTCTTGAATGAAGTTTTTTTTTCCTTCAAGAAGACAAGCACCAATGGGGCACCTCACACACTCTGATCATTTATTCATCAGACCAATCAACCATTCATTCAATACATGTTTATCAGCTTATTATAGAGAATAAATTGCTTCCTTTCAGGCTGAAATAAGACCTTCCTGTAAACTGAAAGACAAAAATATCTTCTGCTCCAGTGACTACTCTGATGTTTGTACCTTTCAGGCATCAATCTGCAAGGCCATTCCTTGGTCATGCAGACGAAAGACTGAGGCTGACATGTCGGGCAAACTTTAGCAGGAAATAGTTCTGACTCCATTTGAATTACTTTATGTCAAGTTATTGTTTACCATGATCAAAATTAAGGCACGTTCTTCCTCACAGATGAACCTCAATAAAAAACAAAAAACAAAACAAACAAACAACAACAAAAAAAAAAAACATGTGTTAAACCCGCCAAGAAGCCAGGTGGTGGGAGTGGAATAAAACAGGGATAAGATTCAGGATAGTGGTAGACATTTGGAATGTGTCAAATGAGATAGAACAACCAGGAAAATTCCTAGGGAAAGAAGGCATTGTACCATTCTGAACAGAAGTCCAAGGTTGGTATTTATACGTGGAAATAAAGGCCAGGAACACACTGCACAAGCCAAGTAGATACAGACGAGTGGGCCTCAGTTTCTAACATTTGCACCACCCAGAGAAGTGGTGCTTTCTGACAAACTACCTGAAGTGTCCTTTTGCTGAAGTCATGCCAGAATTTGCCTTTTCATGTACAGGACAGGCTGTTTCCCTCCTTATTATCTCTTCTCTCCTCCTCTGCCACCCACATGACATTTCTTTTTACTTACAGGAATCCAAGAGACCCCACACAGCAGCAAGCTGATTAAAACTTAATAAGAGCCTCAGAGGGAAACCACAGATATGCCGTTGGCTCCGTGATCAGCAATATTTTGAGGACTTTTTAAAAATGCCCAATTATTTTTCAGGATACCTAGGGAACAGAGCCACAGGACATGGGAAATAAGTTTTCAGGCCAGAGGGAATATATTCTTAAGCAAAAGTCTTTTAACATGGAGAAGAGAAGAATTATGTTTACAGCTCTGTTCATTACCGTCTCTCCAAATCTCCACTTTCCCCCCTCCCTTTATGGTTTCAAGTGATGTGCCCAGCAGGACCATGAAGAATTTATCTTCACTGTAAACTTCATTATTCTACTCTGACTCTTCATTTGCCCAGGAGGTAAAACACCTATATAGGGGGAAAAAAAGGCATCAAATTAAAATCAGTCCTGGGAATTCTTGATGATCTAGTACATTATAGCTCAACCAGAAAACAAATTTGAAGCTGCTGTGTCAAGGGCTAGAGTGTGCATGCTTATGTGACCTGGTTTCTTTGGGTGACACGTGCTTTTGTAAGTTACCTAATGAAGACACCAAACCCTAACAGCGGCTTTTAGCATCGCAAATGTGATTCTGTGGGAAATCCTTTCTCCGCCATAATCATTCTTCCATTTCCTAAATCTTACTCCATGGTCTGTAAAATATTTATGTCTTGTACTCTGGAAACCTATTATTTATGATGCTCAAACAGGAAAAATCGTGTGTGATGACCACATTTTCATTTAGCCATGGGAAGGAACAAATTGCAGTTGAATTACTGACATGGAAATAAATCAGGCAGGGTGCAAATGATTTGTTTAGCCAGAGACAAACCTGTCAGGAAGCCACACTCTAATGTAACTCAGAGGAATATGTGTGTTATTATTACATTCCAACAGGTTGTCAAAAAGCAGCAGGTACAGAGAGTTTTCAACAAGGCAGGAAGATTAAACAAAGCACTTTTTCCCAATATAGTGTTCATGCATGGATGCATTATTAGCTTGCAGAGAAATAAATGCAAATTTTGCTATCTAGCAGAGTTAATTGGGCTGTGACTTTTTAATAATGTGTGTGTGCTATTTTCAATCAAATCTAATGCTTCTTTCCGCCAATAATTGTTAAGTATAAAAAGCAGAAAGCTTGTGAGAGCTAAATTATTTTTGCAGGATTGTCTACTGGGTCTTAATGTAAATCACTTAGCTGCCTGGAACCAGATCTTGTCAAAACCTTCTACTGGAAGAAAAATGGTTATGAATAGGTTTCTATAGGTTACTATTGTAAATTGGGTGGTAAAGACACTTGCTAGAGCAAAAGTAGCAACCACAGGAAATTAAATGTAAGATAACATTCCGCTTAGCATTTATTGGTAATTGATCAAGAACTTTGCAAGAAACTATTGCTTGAAACTCTGACGCACTGAGAGATGAACAAGCTCTTTTTTTGCTTATGCCATTCCATTGTTTTGTTGGAAACACCCTTTATACATTTAAGTTGCTTATATTCTTTTGTTTATTCATTTTTAAACACTTGTATTTCTTCTCTCACCTGAAAAGGGGATTGAAGAACTGAGTCACAATCTACCTTTCCTTGTGAAAAAGCACAAGTCATATTTTACTTTCTTTCTAAAGTAATTGACAAAAAAAATAATAATGCATTGCTCTGTTGCTGAAAACTGTCAGTAGTTTCTTGTTGCTCAATGAATGAAGTCCAAATACTTCAGCACAGCATTCAAGGGCATGTTTCCACTCAGCAGAGTAGCGTGCTGATCCTTGAATTATCTAATGAGGCCTGTGATGTTCACAGGGGTCATGAAAAGGGGAAGCATGGTGTGAGGGAGAATATAAGTCAGGCAGAATGATACGCTGGCGCAGGCATGTCACAAAAACTAAAACACTTTCCCTTATCCCTTCCGATACTCAATATAACAGTTCTGATAGCAGATGTATGGGGATTTTTTCCCCATGCACCAAACAATTCTCTACTGGATTCTCACCCAGTGCCAGCTGTTTGCTCTCCAATTCAATTCTACTCCATTTTGAGCCACTCTACCTAGAGAGAGATACTATCAGATCTCGTGTATGAGGGGTTGTATCCTTAACTCTGCCTCTCACCTGAGAGGCCAATTGCAAATATTAGGTTGCCAGCTGAGTGTTTTCAAGCAACTCTTTGAATAATTTGGCTTAGGATTTCCATAAACTCACGGTACATCTTTTCTCATGTTTCCTTGCTTGTTAAATTTGTTAAGGGTCTGACTAAAGATATAGCTGAATGCAAGATGAAGAGAGGCACATGGTGAGAACTGAAAGAGTTTCTAGTGCAAAGATTGTGGACTTGGGATAAGCTAACTCCCCAACATGTGGATGTACTTACCAACCCAATAGCTCTCTGAACCCCATAGCACAGGGATCTTCACGAAAGCATTATTATATAGACAGGATTCGTTATTGTCCCCATTTCCAGTCTGTTGACTCTAAGGAGAATGTGGGACTGAAAGCACTAAGCTTTAGTAATGTCCTGCACTTTGAGGCGGCGATCTCCCTTGAGGTATCTAATGTGACTTGCCTTACGAGGACAAGAGATGCCAGGTCATCCTGAAAACTCCAAGTGATTCAGAAATTCAGTGCCAGATATCCCTAGTGGAGTGAAATCACATGGGTCTTAGGAGCCTGTATTAGAAACTGAGATCAAAGAGAAAAACGTTCAAGTTTCTAATAGCATGCTTATCATTTAGGACATCACAAGGATTTTAGGAGCTCTAGGCTGAGAATAAGAGGTTGAGACTCTCATTAGTCCCTACAACTAGCCATTGTGGAAGGGAAACACTAACCAAGTAGTTCAGGTACTCTCTCGCAGCAAGAAAAGATAGGAAATGGATCTGTCCTAGAGCCCCTCCCCAGCCCCCAATGGGTACACAGCCTTGCTGATACTTTCAAGTAAGGACTGAGATCAATAGCCTTCAGATCTATCTGAACACATTTGTGTTAGGCTGCTAAATTTCTGGCCAAGAAATATTAACACATTGTTATTTGTGTTTATTTATTTTATCCCAACTTTTCGTTTAGATTATGACTATTTTGCACATTTTTTAAAACTAAAGGAAGCATTAAGGAAACTTCCAATCTGGAAATATTTGGATAGTTGTTTTGTTTTGTTCTTTCCTCATTTACTCTTCTGTCAAAAGATTGGAAGTGTAAGATCTAACTGGGCCTGGAGAACATTGGAACATCATTTATGTGAAGGTGAGGACTCCATCTTACAAACTCCACAACTGCACCTCTTCACTCACAATGGCTGCTTCTGAATGCAAAAAAAGAAGGAGGAGGAGGAGCAGGAGGAGGAGGAGGAGGAGGAGGAGGAGGAGGAGGAGGAGGAGGAGGTTTGGAAAACAACTGAGAAGCAGAGGAAAGAGGCAGATGAAGCAGATGAAGACATCACTATTTATCTTGATTGACAGGGAGCATCGTGTTTGCCTCTAGGCTTCCAGCGAGACCTGAGAGCGGACTGTATTCATGTGTTCTCTGTGTGTGTGTGCAGTCTGAATGCTGGGGATACATTACCTTCTTTGGCTTTCACAGAAATACTGTGAGTTAGTATTGTTATTCTCTATGTAACACATCAGGGAAATTAAATCTCTTAATGACTTAATGAGGCTCAATTTTCTGCTGGGTGACAGCACTAGGATTTAAACCATGGGTTGTTAGATCTCAAACACTGTGCAATCATTTTCTTCTACAATGGTCTTTTGGACTCCTTTTACAGAGAGTTGATTCATGCAAAGAACCTAATGAAAGCAATAGTGTCTTTTCCCAAGAAAAAGAAAAAGAGGACTTGAAGGATGTGGTGAGGTGGGGATGGATCTGAGGACTTAAGAGGAGATCTGGGGCTAATTTGGATCAAAATACATGGTACTTCCAAATAATTCCAAAAATTAATGAAAATACATTTAAAATGCATGCATAATGATAAACACATACACACAAATGCACACACATTTACATGTAGCCTGTCTAGTGCTTATTGACCCCATAAAAGTAAGTTGAAAATTGTGTTTGTCTACACTTCCTGTTAGATCGTGATATAGTGGTTACACAGACACCCACTTCTTCTGTTGACCACACAAAGCCTTCAGATACCACTTAATGTTTCTGTTTCCTTCCCTTTCCCTAATCCTGGGGATAGTCCTTCTCATGCTGTAGCAGAGAAAATAAAATGTAAAGTTATTAGATCAAAAGCTCTCAGAAGAGTAAATGCTCAATAGTGAGTATTTAATAAATAGTTTTTATTGTTGATTTGTAACCACATAACTTGGGAAATCATTTCTCAAGGATTATGTCCTTAAGATGACATATGTAGCAGGGATAACCCAAAGCATCCATAATTACAATACCTGAAGGAGGAAAAAAAATCCATGTTTTATATAATGCACCTGCCATCCTTATAAGTATTGGCTCTTTGAATAACAGGGTCAACTGGGAGTTGGAAATGAATGCATGTTTTTGTCTACCCGGAAGCATTTTCATGACACTTGTCTCCAAAGAACCAGAATTTTGAGACAGAGAGTTTATAGACTGCATCAGAAGCCTTGACTTTGGGTGAGAAAGAGTACAGAGTACCCAATGATTAATGAGAGGAGATCATTACTGGAGAGACCGGTTGGGCGGTGTAGGAAGCTTTCAAAAAGCACTTGACATGCCTCTCTCATAAGAAGAAGCCAGGAATGGAAAATTGATGACACTTTGACAAGCTGGAAAAACAGTCACCATCTTGTGTAAACACATCAAGCCTCATCATTGTGAGCGCAATGCTAAGTGTCCAATGATGCTAATACATTTAAATAGAAGTAACCATGGTGATAAGTGGGCATATGAGGAATGGCAAGGGAGACTGTATATTACTCCTTTCCTCTATTTAGGCAGTTTACATAGAATGTTGAGAAATGGATTCAATGTGTAAAAATCTTCTCAGCCTTGTTAGAGCCATTGGGTTGTTGTTTCTACCAAAGAGCTCAGAGAACAGGTCTCCCCCTAATCATTTCTATGAATTCTCCTATTACTTCCATCTGTCTTCTCTCCTCTGATGCTCCTTCTCACCCCTCTTTAATTTCTTCAGGGAAACACATACACACATACACACACACACACACACACGCGCGCGCGCGCGCGCGCGCGCACGAGTGCAGCATTTCTCCTTATTTAAAGCAGGACCCCAAGCCTAGGAGAGGACACATTACTGCTTCCAGGAAGTTTCTAATTTATGGGTTTTTTGCTTTGTTTTATTTTGTAAGCAAAGACGATTTGCCTACCTGTTTGTCTGTGCAGCATCTGGTGCTGGTCATGTCAGAAGAGGGTACTAAGTCCCCTGGAGCTGGAGTAGCATATGCCTGTGAGCTTGTATGTGAGTGCTGGGAACAAACTTGGCTCCTCTGGAACAGCATCCAGTGCTCTTAGCGACTGATTAATCTCTCTGACCCAACGTTTCTACTTTTAAAAACTATATCTGGTACAGAAGGATGGCTCAGAAAATAAAGGAGCTTCCTACAAACCAAACCAATAAATAAATAAATAAATAAATAAATAAACAAAAAACAGTTTTATTCCCAAGACCTACATAACGCAAAGAGAAGATCAACTCCCTTAATTTTTCCTCTGGTCTCCACAGATATCAAACACATGCACACGTGCACACATGTGCGTGTGCACACACACTTAATATTTTAAATGACATATCTCGTGAAATTACTAATAATTAAATCATGCAAGCATTAATTCACAGTGGTACTGAAGGATTCATCAGTCTAGCACCTTATGAAGAGAACTGAAGGTTTTCTTGGAAATGGATAAAGTCACACACACCATACACTCCTAGTTTTATATTGTGACCTGGTGAACAAATGCTAATCATTGTTCTTTGAAAAATGCATATTTCCTATTAATTCTTTTCATATTTTTTTTGCTTTTGAAATTATTTCTCTTTTCTGTTTCCTCTGTCCATCCCCTTCTCTGCAAAACCCTTGCTCTCTCAAATCCACGATTTCTTTTTCTTTAATTCTTGTTATATACATACATAGGAATGTGCATATACATATATATTAATGCAAACATTGGCAGGATAGATGGCTCAGAGGTTAGGAGCACTGGCTGTTCTCCCATAGGACCCAGGTTTAATTCTCAGTATCCACATGGCAGCTCACAACCATCTGTAACTCCAGTTCTAGGGGATATGGCATTCTTACCCAGACATAGATACAGGCAAAACACCAAATGCACACGAAAGTCAATAAATCTTTGAAAAACAAAATAAACACATAAATGTGATCTACTCATTTTATATGTTGCTTGTATGCATAAGATCTCTGGGCAAGCCACTTGGTAGTGAATAACCACTTGGATGGCCCTTCACTGGGGAAGACTATTTCTCTTAATCTCAACTTTTCCTGTCCCCAATAGCTCTTTGTCTAGAGTTTTAGGCCATGGAACCACTCTCTCTTCCATGTTAGCATATCCATTGGTCTCATCATTGTTCAAGGCTTGTTTAGACAGTCATGTGTAGTTTTCGGCCCTCACCAAAGAAACTTCCTTTTGCAACAGACTGAGACTATTATAGACAACCAGAACTAATCGAAATATGTACAAAAGATGATGTGATACCCAGTCCCAGCTGATCACCTACAACACAATTCACTAAAGCTCAGGAATCGTTGAGGGAGAGGGGCCAGAAAGAGTGTGAAAGCCAGAGAAACAGCAAGTTTGCTATAGGCTCTTGTCTCCTAGAAATGTCAGAGAGGCTACAGTCATCAAGTCTCATCAACGTATCCCACACTTTTAAGAGACTCACAGTTTGAACGTATAGTTTGGAAGATAAAACTAGAATATGAACCCAGCATTTCCAAACAAAATTCAGAAAATTTTAAAAGTGAAATAATTTCAATGAACTATTTTATTTATTTATTTTTTTAAGAAACCTTTGAGAGGTGGGAAGTAGTGGTGTAAACCTTTAATCCCAGCAGTTGTGAGCCACAGGCAGATCTCTGTGAGTTCAAAGCCAGCCTGGTCTGCAGAGCTAGTTCTTGGACAGCCAGAACTATACAGAAAAAGCTTTCTTAAAACAAAACAAAACAAACAACAAAAAAATAAAACTTTCAGAAAACTATCAGAACAGCCATTTATAACACAACCTCTTTGCATATAGTTTCCTACAAACTCACATGTCAGCAAATAGCCCAGCAACTAAAAATATCTAAACCTATTTACGTATTTAAATAGTTAATGTAATACACCTCAAAATATGTAAATTTTTGATATTTACATATTTACATATCTTTGTACATAGAAACCAACAAAGAAAAGAATCAGTTTCTTCATGTTACTTTCTTTCTGTCTCTTATATACTTCCTCTGCCCTACCCCTATCCCCAGTCCTCCTTTCTTTGCAGTGAAAACAACCCTGTTCTCTCTCCTTAATGCTGCCATCTGTAACCAGGTCTTTCCATCTGATGCTTATATAAACAAAGGAAGCCAGAGTTGACCTCCCAGTGTCTCTTTCCTTGGGGAGAAGTAGGAGAGGAAAGATGGTGAGAATTGTTGATGGCCTGTCTTTTCTTTTTATCTCCTTCACACTTGTGTTTTCAAATACAAAATGCTGTGTGCACTAACTCTGAAGGGTGTTAAAAGGCTCAATCTGCTTTTGATCCAGCATGATAAATAGCTATTCTGAGTCACAGAAAATGTAGTTGAGGGACATGGATGGGCAGCAGATTCATTAGCATTTACTGAATTCCTCCACAACTACTAAAGCAGCTTGTCAGTCTTACCCAGGTGCTCTACTGGAACACAGGGAGAGGACCTGAAGAGTGAAGAGGAAGGGAAACTAAAAGGTAAAGTTACAGAATGGTCTGACTTGCAGATAGCTTGGTGCTGAATCTGGGTGCTGGGAGACAAGAGGATGGACAGCATACAGCAGCAGAGAAAGAGTATGTTATAGTTCTACATATTTGCTTGACTATACTCTTTACATAGCCAGATAAGGTATTCAGCAGCATTTAACTGTGTGTGTGTGTGTGTGTGTGTGTGTGTGTGTGTGTGTGTGTGTGTGTGTGTCTGTCTGTCTGTCTGTCTGTCTGCCTGCCTGCCTGCCTGTCTGTCTGTTACTGGACAGAAACCTTTCCCATAACACTACTTTGAAGCAGTGTTGGTATCCTGTTCTCTTTCTTTTGTATATTGAGTGGAGAGCAGATATGCTCTAAATTTGTAGAGATTATGGTATCCACACAACAGTAACTCCTTCCAAACCAACAAAAGGAAGCCTTTCTTTATGTCTTTCAAATTTTTATTCTCACCTTTCGACCTTGTTCACCTTTGCTTACTTATTAAATATTTACCATATGTTTTCCATGTGCAAAGCACTACTTTAGAAAGTAAAAGTGTCTGCCATGACCATGGCAACTCATATAAAGAAACACATTTCATCAAAGCTTGTTTACAGGTTCAGAGATTTAGTCCATTATCATCATGGCGAGAAGCATGGTGGCACGCACACAGACATGGCTCGGGTTACTCAGAGAGCTACATGGGCCATTGGCAGGCATCAGGAAGAGAGAGTGACACTGAGCCTGGCTTGACCTTTCGAAACCTCAAAGCCCCTGCTGCATCACCCCCGTGACACATTTTCTCCAACAAGGCCACACCTCTAATAATACCACTTCCTATGACTCTGTGGGGGCCATTCATTCAAACCAACACAGTGTAGGAATGAAGACAACAGCCACAATTCGTCCTTTCATTGAGAAACTCATGTCTACATTTTTTATTATTTCCTTTGGGTAGAATTTTAGTAGCTAAACTGATAGATGCAAGGATATAGTGTGAAGTACATTGCCGATTGCTGGCTACGAGAAGTTAAGGCTTATTGATATTTTTTAAAGAATTCATTAAATCTAACCACATGACTTTTGAAATTTTTCTGGACAGAAGATACCTGGAGATGGGTAAAGGCTTCAAGTGGGAGCATGAGCTTTATGTTGAGTGGGGTATTGAGACTGGGACTAGGAGACCTGGTCAGAGGAGTACCTTGATAATGGCATGCCGTCTAATCACTAAATTCCTGAGATTGCCAAGATCCACTCCCTAAGAAGTGCAATAATGTTCCAGGATACTCTTATACCTACAGCTTTCAGGAATATCTTCTTGCTAACATGGTATCTGAAGGACAAGACTTGGTCACAGTGACGTCACTTCAAAAAGAGTTTTACAGGAAACACTTTATAAAGGAGTGGGGGATAAGAAGAGGAAGAGTGTCTTCACCATCTAGCAGAGACCTAGCATATCACCATTTACCTGGCAGTAGTAAATGTTAACCTGCTGTCCCGAGCATTCCAGACCCAGGAGACAAAATGATGCTAATGGCTGTGCCCGTTTCCACCCACGTCTCAGCCCCGATCCCTGACTTATCCTCCAACAACAGCTAAATTGCTCCCTTGAAAATCAATAAAACATTTCCTTTCTGACGCTTATGCAACTGCTAGTGATATTTATTATATCCTGCAGTATTTACCGATTCTACAGTAAATATTTGACAAATCACTAGAACCCTCTCAAAAATACGGAGATGAACTGGCACAGGCTGCCACGGCAAAGATGCATGTTTCAGCCCATAATGCAATTCGGGTTTCCTGGGAAATAGATTGATTTGTGTGCAGGAAATTCACTGCGCAGTGCTGTCAGGATGAACACTTGTGGGCAAGCAAAGAGGCAGAATTGGCAGAGATGCTGAAAGAGATGCTAATTTCAAAGAGCTCTGGTGCTCATGTGATAGACCCCAAGGAGGATGGTCCTCTGTTGACCAGTCATTGGTCCCCCAGAAAGTACCCAGGAATAGACTTCCCAGCAGTATGGTGGTTCTCTTCAGCTGATGGAAACTGAACAGAGAAGGTTCAGCTGGGAGCTGTCATAGTCATAGCATTAAGAGAGACAGCACTTTACTATGAAGGGAGGTTTGGGTCATAGAATTCACTGTCTCTCTTAAACAAGAGAAGCCCATGTGCTTCTGCTTCTTTACATGTCCTTGTGTGCTGTTGCTGTCAGTGCAGCTGAGATCACATGCTCTCCCTTGTGCAGGCTTTGCTTCCACCCCTAGAACTCCATCCGTGGAACTGAAGATCCAACTATTCAATTAAAACTGAGTGCTGCAGCTAGCCTCTGAGTACCTTAGCTACCTAGCTCTCTTTCAGTTTCACTTTGAGCACCCATAATGGACCTTGTTGTGGATCTTCTTGCCCAGTTAATTTTTTTTTCTTCGAGTTTTATAAACACATTGTATAGACCACTATAAATACTAAAAATCATGAAAACCGGGTCATAATTTAATTCGCATCTTACACTTCTTAAATACATAATATTGACCATTCATTTGATCCATAAGAAGTCTTAGCTTTCTAATCTACAAAATGAGAGAACAATTATAATTTTAATAGTCAGCATAAGGATGAGAGGATGTACGTGTGGCTAAGAGAGAATCTCAGCCTGAGAAAAATGACAGAAATAATAAAAGAAGTTCTTACAGTAAGCCCTGTCACCTGGCATTTTCCATAAGCCCTATATAGCCATAAGGACATTGCATTGGTTAACTATTTAACTTTTATACAGAGTGACATTGCAAAGCTATTTTGTAGTTATGTGTTCTGAAGGTTGATTTTGATTGTTGACACAAGAGAGAAACACCTTCAAAGAGAGTCTTGGCCAGGAACTGTTATTAATTAGAATAACTTATAAGGGATTAATTGAGATGGGAAAACACAGCCTGAACGTGGGTGGCACCATTTCAGGAGTGAGGCTCTGGACCAAACAAAGATGAGAAAGCTGAGCACTGATGGAGTAATGCCCTCATTACCCTGCTCCTGAGTACAAAGATGGTGGATCAACTCCCACTCCCAGGCTTCTGCTGCCCTGGCTTCCCTCCTCTCATAGACTGTAACTTCTGGCCTTTCTCTCCTGGGCTACTTATGTTAGTGCATTTTATCACAGCAATAGAGAATAGAACTAGTGCATTTTATCACAGCAATAGAGAATAGAACTAAGACATGTGGCAAGGATGCTATTCAAAACACTTAGTAAATGTCAGAGGAATGCTTTAATCCAGACATTTTGACTTTGTAAAATGTCAGACTATAAAATTATAGATTTTTATATAATCTCTCTCAACCTCAGTAGCTCCTAAGAGCCTTTAGTTTTACTCCCTTGGGAAACTCTAAGCTTTCAGGCCATACTACTTATTTTCAGCTAATATCCTCCCATCGTCCACCAAATGCAATTGCCAGGGTTTATTGGACTGGAAGCTAATGTTGTGAGGTATTCTGAGCCAAAGCAATCATTGTAATTATATAGGATAATGGCAGTTATTAAAAGTGATTTTGGTGAAAAGCAAGCTTAAAATTGAGTTTATTTAAATAGTTCGATCGGAAGCACCATTACAGTAGAGGTTGAGCACAGCAATGACTCTGAGGTAGGTAAAAGTGTCAGGGTGGCATTAATGATGGAGAAACAGTCACTAATAAAATAACAGGAAGTGCTGTGACCCTGTTCATTCGGCTTCATGCAGACTCTTCAATAGTGGAGGCAGGAAGCTGACACAGGAAGCTGACATAGGAAGCCATTCTTTTAGTCAAAAATAGGATGAGTCCGGTGCAGAAGGCAAAACAAAGAATGGTGGTGAAAACACTGAGTGAGCGTACCAATTAATTACAATTTCTTTGATATTTGAACTTTAGAAAATTGCCAGAAAAAGTGGTCTCTGGAAACCACAGTAAACACCTCAACAGATACCTCAAGAGATGTGGGCAAGTATAAACACATAGGGATTGAGGGTAGCATCTTCTGCTTCTCTCTGTGTTTCTCTGATCCTCTCAGCACTGAGCTTGTGTGTGTGTGTGTGTGTGTGTGTGTGTGTGTGTGTGTGTGTGTGTGTGTGTGTGTGCTGTCTGTATAAGACAGGTTAGAAAAAGCTAGAAGGCATTCTGTAGTTTAGGTGTACATCTCATGATGTGATGCTGCTCCAGGCCTTCTGATTTTCATGTTATATAAAATTTTCACCTACCTTTCTCTTCCTAAATTCAAGCTCTTCCTTCACTTTGTGTGCTTTAGCCTTGCCTATTTTGAGCCTCTAGCTCCCCCTTCCCCAGCTTTATATGTGCTAGTTCTTGACTTATCTCCCTGACAATCATCTCAGCAAATTCAACCTACCCTTCAATATCTGAGTGTTGACGAATTTAACAAACTAAGGAGTATTCCCTTTCCTCTGCCCAGCTAAGACACCTCCCTCCATCTGTTGTGTGAATTTTTTTCCTGGGGTTGTATGAACAAATATCTATAACCTCTTTCCTCTTTGACAGGCCAAAGTAATGGTTCCTGCCATGCCTAGAATGTCGAACCAATGAGTTTAGAGGAATTACTTCTCAGTAGCCTGAGAGACTCAAAGGCAGCTCCATGTAATCATGGAAATGCCCACCCAGGATGGGTGGTGACTCAAGAAAGCTGTTTCTCTGGACATCATTGAACATGTTAAGAAAGAAAAAGCCATAGCTTTCTGCTGCTTTCTATCCATCACCTTGTGTTCTGTCCTCATCTCACTGTTGGGATAGCTTGTTCCCTCACTTGCAGCTCCAGCTTCCACACAGGCAAACCTGTAGAGTTTAAAATCCAACTACTTAATTAAAATTGAGCACTGCAGATGTTGGCTGTGGTGTGTTGGCTGCACCTACCTCTGCTGAAATTCTGTCTCCCTGCTACTGCATCAGATAACCTTGACTCTCTCCTCCGTCCATGAGGGAAGGTTTCAAATCAGAGGAAACACAATAGTTGGCATATCTCAGAGTATACTAATATCAATGAATACATAAGCATGTACTTAAACACTCACCACAATAAAGGCAATTCCAAGATACATTGACACTAATTATCATTTCATAGCATTAACATTTTTAACATTAAACTAATAGCATCTATAATACATATGTGAATTATGAATTAGCCACCCACCTATCTACCTATCTACCTACCTATTTATTGCCAGTGTCTAACAGGAAACAGTTTACAATTTCAGGAGAGTATAATGAAGCTATAGTACAAGCAAAGATAACACTATGTTCTGGGGCTAAAAGCAGGAGCCCTTACTACTCCTAGGTCAGAAGAGAAATGTGAAAAGTCTGGAATCTGAACCATGAGAACTATTTGTCATCCTAAGTTGAGAGGGACAGAGACAACTCACAATGAGGTGAGGAGTAAAGTCAGTTGATACACATCCAGGCCTTAGTGCATCACTTTTATCTCCTGCATGTGTTTCCATTAGCTGAGCCCAAATGTGAATGACAGGACAGGGCATCTCCCTGATGTCACCTGTACAAATAGCTTTAGAGAGCAAGATCAAGTAGATAAACAGGAAAATGGGCATAAGATGGTTAAACAGAGATATCTAATATACTTACAAGGTATCAGATCTGTGATGTGCACTAAAAAATCAGAGACGTATGTGTCTCACTGAAGCTTGTGGGTTAGTAGGACTCCATCATATTACCAGCTGGGGGAGAGGAGGTGAAAGAAGAGGTGGTTACCAAGGAAACAGAAGGGAGCTCCTGGTGGACAGGAGTTAGGCAATGGCATTAGAGGAAGGAGAAATGGCTGAATTGAGAAGTCTTCTAGGGTGTAAGGTGTTTATCATAGTTGCACTAAGGCCTGGATGTGTATCCACTGACTTTACTCCTCACCTCATTGTGAGTTGTCTCTGTTCCTCTCAACTTAGGATGACACATAGTTCTCATGGTTCAGATTGTTGGTACAGGAGAGAGGACGTTGCAGCTTACCCAGCTGATAGAATGTTGCAAGCAACGTTCTAGAAATGGTCTTGTCCAGTGTGTGATTAATAAAGTCACAAGCTGTGGGTCTTAGTCCCAAAGTACTGAAATGTGAAGAATGAAAATGAATTCATTGACATCAAAGCTAATTTGAAAAACATGTAAACCATTTGTTTGTACTCCTTGCAACTCATGGATTACCAATCACATGTGTCTTTGGTTGGCAGGATTCTGTCAGTGGCTTGTGCTTAGCAGAGTTTACGCTTGAGACTAGCTGCCTGTTGCTTCATATTTGATGCGCTCTTTAATGTTTCATTTTCTTTTAGAAAATTGTGTGAATAGATCCATTGTCTCCCAGTGCTACAGAGAACACAGGGAGAGGGCAGTCTTCCTTACCACAAGCAACTGTTCTCTATGTCTGCATGCTTCCCATGTTTATCACACATGTGCCTGCAGTTTCTGGAAGTGAACATTTTTTTTCCCAGAATAGTCACTTCTTTATTTCAAAATCTCTGTTTCGAGCACACAAATTATTCTGCCATCTTTGTCTGCCCTACGGCCAAGTTTCTAAGAGCTTGTCCTTCTCTGTTGACAATTATTATACCATCTCAAAGTTTTATCTCATTCATTTCCATCCTCTGATATATCTTACCAGTCTTTTTCTCTTTAAGTTCTGTAATGGGATTGTTTGTTTGCCTGTCTTTTACATATAATTCTCATATTTAGTTCTTTTGAACTTAGAGTTATTAACACATAAGTACTATATCTGTTGGGTGGAAAGCTGTTCGTATGTGATATATTGCAGCAGACTTTTTTTCTTCTTCTTAAGTTATTCTTTTCTCCAGATTGGATTCAAGTCTTCTTTATTTTTTTGTTCATCTTTAGATACATAATTGAGTATGTAATTAGCTATCATATTAAAGGTCATGCTATCCTATCTATATTTCTCTGGTTCACTATGTTGTCCCCAGCTTTCAATGAAGTTTCTAAGTGTATTAGCTTTTCCTAGAGGATCAGTGTATATATGATATATAATACATAATATGAGACATACTATCATACATATTATAATTATGTTGTATTCATATGACTACACAGCCTTCTTCAGATAGATAGATAGATAGATAGATAGATAGATAGATAGATAGATAGATGAATATATATAACATGTATTCATACATTGGTATTTATATATACAACAGTCAGAATGTAAGCTCCCTGAAGGAAAGCATCATGTTTTATGGCGTTATAAGAAATGGAAATAGGGCTCTATTTTAGTGTACACTGCTCTGATCTTGGTACTCACACTGTAGACTCCCTCAGTACATGGAGAAAACCATGCATTGGGGTCTGAGGGAACTGGGAGGGCTAGAGCTGACTGTGGTGCAGAGGTTACTTCTGGTGTGATTGCTGTGGGACTGGCTGTGCAGGGATGGTCCCTCTACACAAGTAGTTTAGCTTCTAGGTGGTGATCAAGTTAATCCAAAAATGGCTGTCTACTAATAGAAGGTCCAAGAATTCAGCAGTTTTTTCAATTCAAGAGGCTGGATGTCTCAGCTGGTCTTCAGTAAATACCAGAATCCAAAAGAAATGGACTTGCCAGAAAGATCAAAAGCAAGAGGCAAAGAGCAAAGTCTTCTTGCTTCCATGTCCTTTATATATGCTGCCAGGAGAAGGTGTGGTTCAGATTAAAGTGGATGGTTCTATCTCAAAAGACCTGAATTAAAAGTTGGTCTTTCTACTTCAAAATATTTAATTAATAAAAAAACATTCCTCACAAGCATATCCTGCTTCAGTTTTAGTCATGCTTTGACAACCAAGTATAACCATCACACTTTAGGTTTTCCACAATCTATTTTTCCTCTCATTTATGTATTCTAAGATGGTCATGTTAGCGGGGAGGTGAGGTCTCTGTAATACCATCTGTCATAAACTCTTGCTTTCTTTTCTGAATTTTTTTATGAAATTAAAAATCAGATTCTTTGATAATTTCATAAATATATACAACTAGATATTATAAAATCCACTCTCCATTTACCGTCAAACTCCCTGCAGGTCATCTCAACACGTAAGCCTCCCAACGTCAAACCCTCCCTTTAAAAAAAATAACCCACTAATTCTAATTACATGGATGGGGGGTCATCCACTGAGCTTGGGCAGCCTAGCAGTGGCTACAACTCCATGGAAGAATGACTACTCTTTCTCTCCTAGCAATGTCAACTGCCCATAACACCTCAGCTAGAGATAAAGTCCCAGGAGCTCCTCTCCCATCCATGTTAGAATTTCATCTTCATGATCTTGTGAAGATCTTCTACAAGTAACCAGAGCCGCTGTGATTTTATGGGAGCAATGGCCATGCAAGTCTGAGTGGTCTTGCCACCTAATCTGAGGAAACTGACTATATAAAACAAACAAACAAACAAACAAACAAAAAAACAACACTTCACTTCACCCCTCCTCGTCCTCTGGCTCACCCATTCTTTCTACTTCCTCTTTCAATGTGTTTCCTGAGCCTTGCAGGAAGAGAGTTGACAAAGATATCCCATTTAGGACTGAAAACTTAAAGTCACTTACTCTGAACAGTTTAACCAATTATGAATCTCTGCACTGACTCCTGTACAATTTAAAAAGAAACCTTTCTGATCAAGGTTGAGAACAACCCATGTCTGTGTATATATACAAAAGTAAATGTTTAGAAGGCAGTTTAACAACATGATCATTTAGCAATATAGCAAAACACTCTACTACAGTTCTGTGACCTCACCCAAATATGGATCTTACTGAGTGCATAGTACTAGGAATGAATTAAATCTTCCATAATACCATTTGCATCTCAGAACTAATCAGGTAGGTACCTCCTTTCTGAGTGGATATACTTGTTTTGATAATTGTCTATACAAAAAGAAGTAGATGGCAGTGAATTTCTGAGGGTTGGAAGAAACAGAAAGAAGTGGAAAATGTTCTCCTCTAAGACCCTAAAATATTCAAGAGTAAGTAGAATTTTTAACCCTAGAAATCTAAAAATGCCTGTTTCCTTGAGTGCTATAGTTAAGGTGTTGACTTTGTCAAGGGTTCAAGTGATTGAATATGGACAGGTGACAGTGGAACTGTTAGTGGATAATACATAGTGGCAAGTATTGGGTCATTGGTGATTTGTCCTTCAAAAGAATAGTGGGCCTCTGTCTTTCTTCTTCCTTCTTCCCTTTTCCTCCTTCTCCTGTTGCTGCTGTCACCTCTGCTCCTCTTCATCTTGGATGGATGCTTTTGTTTGACTCCATATTTCTACCATGATGTGCTTCTCCTCTATCAGAGACAAAGGAGGAGGAGTATTTTGTCTTACAGCCTCCCCTCAGATCTTGTCAAATTTTTCTGAAAATTTCACATCTTGGGTGAATAAAAGAATATAAAGATGACCCTCAGAATTCTTGTCAGATTTGCTCTTAATCCTGTTACTTAGAGTGGTAAAGGAAAATTAGGGATGTGTATAAAATTCTGAGTAGTCTTGCCACCTAATCTGAGGTAACTGATGACCACCACAATGAGTCTTAGTCAACTTTCCCTCACTATTAAAACATGCTTTCTGATAATCAATTTTCCTCAATGTTAGTTGTAAGCTTAAGGATCTGTTTTTATGTTTCTGTGAATATAATTTTTTGTTTGCTTACTGCTATTCATTGGTTAAATAACAGACTCTAATTTGCCCTGTCACCTTACCGGAGTGTTTTACTTGCTAATGTTTTGTTCATCTTAGCAGGGCTCAGCTGAGATATTATCCTCCAATTGGATAAGCTTACTTTGGTTTGTGAAGCTTGCTAGTGGTTATGGCTGCTACTAGCTAAAATAGTTCTTCATGTGTCACTGTCTCTAAAGACCAAAGGGCTTTTCATGGCTGCCCCGGCCCGCGGGGATTCGACAAGACCTTAGGGAAGGGGGCGAACGAATGAAAGGACAAGAGACACAAAGAATGAGAGCAAGTCTGGGTTCTGATCAAGCTCTGAAACTTTAATTTTGGGGGCAGGTTATAAAGACACAGCAAACTGGGAAGTTTGGGCGAGGGTCATTGTTTAGGGCTATCTTACTATGAGATCCTTACTGTCTAAGACCTTCCCACTGTCATAATCTTATCACCCTAGACCATCCCACTGTCATAATCTGCTCCAAGGAAATGCCAGATGTTCTTTAGGTTCCTGGGACCTGAGACCTGTGAATGTCCTTTCTTAACCTTGTACTGACTAGACTTTCTAAAACAGCAGGTAATTTCCTGGGTTTGGCTCCCGACATCTGCTCCCTTTTAACAATTTTAAAGGAGGCTGGCAGGCAAATGCGGACATTAAGAAATATCATTGGCAGATAATGGGCATTGACCAGAGGGGGAAAGCACTGACCTGATCCTCCCAGTATCGTTTGTAATGATGTTTTTTTGGGGAGGAGAGGGTTATTTATCTCATGGGCCATGTAGGATATTGAGAGTCCTAGTTGGCTCCTTTGAGACACAAGAAATCAACACCAACCTCTATGCAATCAGGTTTGCTTTTCAGGGGACTCAGAAGCGGACAATTTGGGTCCTCCCCCTGCGGTACCTTGTCACGCACCCCTTGCAGGTACCCACGTTGTGTCCATGCCATGCCGAACCAACGTGCATAGATCTGAGTTCTATGCAGCTCCTAAAGGAGATATGTCGTTGCAAGGCTCAGCCAAGCCTCTATCAGCCGAATCAAGTCTATGATAATGCACTTGTAGGGGTTTAGATGCCAAGGAGTCAATTTGTTGTTTTATAAAGCCAGTGAGTCTGTTAAAGACCCACGGGTGGAAAGCCAAAAGGTGAAGGGAACTGATCACAGGGCCCAGGATGGAAGGGAGAAGGGTAGTAAGCCAAGGAGAGGCAGAAAACTAGTTTTTCTTGTTCTCACTGTTTCTTCTGACATTCTAATCTCTTTCTGATCTTGACCACACTATCTCTAACTACCCCAGTTTAGTCAGTCAGTATAAAAACAGCATTCCTCCTTGGGGGGTGGCACAGAGCCCCCCTTGCTGAAGGAAAAGCAGATGAGAGATTTTTCTCTGATGCCAATCTCTAGCTGTTCGATGTCCTTGTCAATGGCCCGTCAAGGTTCTGAGTAGTACAAGTCCTGAGGCCTGCATCAGGATCAGAACTTCCAACAGCGGATACCATGAGTGGCTCACTTTTATCTGGAAAGGAAAAAGAAGGGAATTCTCAGGGAGATTTCTCTTCCCTGGATTTCAATTGTTATCCATTTTATCTACAGTTGGGTCTGGCTTTGTGGAGGTATCTGTTTGTTTCGCCGATCTTTCTGGCAGCCATCTAGCTGCGCCTTTTTTGGTATCAAACAGACATATCAATCCTCGGCCCCATATGAGAACTGAATCTAGGCCGTTCCATTTACAGGTAAGAAGGTCCTTCCACATAACTGTGACATAATTTTTATTAGTCTTAGGGTGCCAGAGGTGATCAGCAGCAGATTTGCCATGAGCATCCAGATTTAGAAAATTGAGAACAACAAAACATGATAGAGAATATTTCTAGGAGACCCCTTCTGGGGGTATAACTCCCAATCTTTGGTTTTTTTAAAAGCCATTTTTTTTTGAATTCCTTGCAAAACCAGGGCAGAAGCACCAGTAGCTGTTCCTTCCACACTCAGAGAGTTATGAAGATATTATTTTAAAGTTCCACGATACCTGTTCCACAATACCTTGTCCTTGAAGATTATAAGGAATCTCAGTAATATGGGTAATATTAAATTGTCAACAAAACATCTCAAATGTCCAACTGCAATAACCAGCTCCATATTTTCTCTTAATCTGATATGAAACACCAAGCATAGAAAGATAATGTAGGCAGTAACTATTTACATTTTTAGTTGCTTCTCCTTTTAAAACAGTTGGAACTAGAAAGCCTGAAAAGGTGTCAATTCACATGTACATGTTTTAATTTTCCAAAATCAGAAATGAGTAACATCCACTTGCTATAATTGATTATGTATAAGTCCTCAAGGATTAACAACATTATGAAAAAATTGAGGACACAGAGAACAAGTTTTTGCAATTTTACTTGCACACTCTCTAGAAATATCAAATTATTGTCTTAAGGTATTACTATTTTGATGATATAAAGAATAAGATTGTTTGGCCAATTGTTACTGTGAGGCTTATAATCTGCCTGGTATACAAATCTGCTGTGGCATTGTCCTGAGGTCCAGGCAATCCAACATGAGCTCTTAAATGTCTTATAAAGTTAAGGAAAAGTACATGTTTCTTAAATTAAGCTGTATTTGTAAAATTTGAGAATTAGCAATATCTTAAAAATGAACAATTTTAAGCAATTATAAACCATGAGCTATAATATACTGGCTATGAGTATACAAATTAAAAGCTTGATTTTTTTTCAGCATTTCAAACAGTGGCTACAGCACATAATTCAATTATTTCTGCTGAAGCAGGGGGAAACTTAAGAAAATGAACATGTGATCCAATTATACATATAGTCTTCTCATTAGGTGAGCTGTCTGTAAATATTTTCTGCCTTTGAATATTTTCTGGAGCAACAAACACTCCCAAAATTTTAAAGCTCGTTGTATGAGCATGAAGGCTTGCATTAAAACTCCTTCAGAGAGATCAACTAATAAAATACCATGCAATGAACAATATACACTGAAAGATTCAAACTCTTAACTGTGAGAGTTCTTAATCTGAGCCTATTTCTTGAGGCCTGGCCCAACAATTATCCTTCCTGTACTGAGGACAAATTCCAGGGGAGTGATTCTGCTTCCAGACAGCACTTCTGCTGTCTGTCTATGCCTCTATTTTTTGGACAGTCTTTCCGAAAATGACCCGTGTCTCCATACCTAGAACATTCCTTATCACCTCAGTGCTGTGAAAGCATGGCTTGGACTAAAGTTAGCATTCTCATAAGCCAAATGTGTAAAAAACAACTCCTGCCTGGGGTTTCTAAAATTTCTACCAGCCCTTTTAGCAGACTACCTACAAATTCCTAAAATGATTTATCAGAGCCGTGTGTGTTCTAGATAAAACTCCCACTGAGATCTCAGTTTAACTATATTTTTGAGTTTCTTTTGCAATATTAGAGTGTAACCATAATTTTGGGAGACAAAACCAATTTTTAACAATATAAACAATTTATTTTCTCTAAAATCAACACCAAGTACATTATTTCATGTTACTAAGTTTGGCTGTCAGTTCTTATGTATGAATGCATGATAGTGCAGCTTTTAATACCTCTTAAAGAGGCATTGTTTTAAATCCTATCTTTATACATCTGGTTTCTGAATGACTCCTACCCTGAGTTACCAGTTTTAAGCCAACTTTCTGTTACCAAAGTTGCAAAAAAAATTTTTAATCATACCCAATAACTTATAGCAAATAATCTATATCCAAGACATGCAGAACATTTTATACTTCTGAAACCAGTCTGAAGCAAAAATGAAGTGGCTGCACATATTTAGACTAAACAATTTTTTCTTGCTTTTTCTAGCTGTAATTTCAAGAGAAGCACCTTGTCACCTGTTGAACCCAATAATCATAGTCACAGATTTTTCTAGGAGAAACATCTATTAGCTCCTTACCATAGAAGCCATAAAAACCTGTGAGTCCCTTTAAGAGTAGCTTTTAAATCAGTGAGACCATGGCAGGGCCTCTCCATCTGTGCTAGACTCCTAACCACAGGTGCAGGGCTCCAAAGGCCAGTTGAAACTGCTTTTTATTTTTACTTTTTCTTCTCTCTCTCTCTCTCTCTCTCTCTCTCTCTCTCTCTCTCTCTAGTTAAAAACTAAATCAAGGTCTGAACAACCAGCAGATAAAGTTTTAACCATTTTTTTTTAAACATGAAACATGGAACAACATTCAAGCAACGAAACAAAAACATAGACATAAACTGACAGACATGGACAGACTGGTGCACCAAGGACAAAAAATAGACATAGAGAGCAGTACTGAGGGTCTCTCCCGGAGGAGCCAGAGAAAAAGCAGGACAGTCTCCTGATCTTTTCCTGCTCCCAGGAGGGCTCTAAAATCACCTTTTTTTTTTTTTTCTTTTGTTAACACGGCCGGAGAGTGGACAACTGCATTAGCCCTTTCTCTCCCTCATCTCCAAGGTTTAATGTTTTTATCTCCTCCTTAGGAGGCATAGCATTTTTTCATCAATAGTCTCCTCTTGGGGAAACATCGACAAACATCACCAATGAAATCTTTTCTATTTGGGAAAAGGGAAAAATTCTATTCTATCTCTATCTTCTATTCTAACTAACCTAACTCACTATTCTAACTAACTCTATTCTATTTGTCTTTTCTATTTGGGAAAAGGGAAAAATTCTATATTCTAACTCTCTAGTCTAACTCTTTCTAACTAATTTAACTAACTATCCTAAACTAACTCTATTCTATTTGTCTTTTCTAAGATCTTTTTTTTAACCCTTACTCCTCGTGCCTTGAGGGACTCCTTGAGACCCTTTAAGAACAAATCACGTTTGCTCAATGCTTGTCCCATAATTGCGTTGCTTTTTCTTACCTTCACCGGATCAATCTCACAGGCGGGTGACTCTGCGGCGATCACAATGCGGATCTTCTCTCTTCTCTCCGGAGAAGCGTCGATCCTATGCTTTCGGGACGTCCCTGTGGAAGCAACGTTCGATCGGACCCCAACCCACAGGCCACACGTCGGGCGCCAAGTGCCCCGGCCCGCGGGGATTCGACAAGACCTTAGGGAAGGGGGCGAACGAATGAAAGGACAAGAGACACAAAGAATGAGAGCAAGTCTGGGTTCTGATCAAGCTCTGAAACTTTAATTTTGGGGGCAGGTTATAAAGACACAGCAAACTGGGAAGTTTGGGCGAGGGTCATTGTTTAGGGCTATCTTACTATGAGATCCTTACTGTCTAAGACCTTCCCACTGTCATAATCTTATCACCCTAGACCATCCCACTGTCATAATCTGCTCCAAGGAAATGCCAGACGTTCTTTAGGTTCCTGGGACCTGAGACCTGTGAATGTCCTTTCTTAACCTTGTACTGACTAGACTTTCTAAAACAGCAGGTAATTTCCTGGGTTTGGCTCCCGACACATGGCTCTCCAACATGAACACAGTGGGATAATCCATGCTGTCTCCTAAAACCAAGGCTCAGAATTAGGATGTCTACCTCATTCTGTTTTGCAAAGTGACTATTAGAATCTAATTCAAAGTCAACAAAGAAAGTACATAAACATAGGCTGACATAAAGAATTCTTATTAACACAGGTATGGTGGTTAGTACTTAAGTGTGGTCTTAATATTACCGAGGTAAAGACAAGGGGATCAGGAGTTGGCTACCCAGGGAGTTTGAGGCTAAGCTGCACAAACTCTTGTCTCAAAAATAAAATTCTCATCAAGACACAATTTATCACAAAGTGTTTCACAGTAAGTTATTGTGTGTTTATGAAAATCCAGTAAAGAGAAGCTTGAAGGCTCCAAACCAAAAAAAGAAAAAAAAAAGAAATGCTAATTGCCCTGATTTGCCCGGTGCATGCTTTCTGGGGTGTTATTAATAAAATATCACACTGAATCTCACTCATTTGTACATGCTAATTAAAAACTAAAATAAAAACAATACATCCTCAGGCCTAATGAAACCTGAAATGATGCAGAGACAGAAGAGAGTATTAAGCTCCAGAGTCAAACTAATGGGGATTTAAGTCCTAAGGAAATGTTAGATTATGTTACCTTGGCCCAATAATATAAGTAGTACAGAAATCATTCTTTTATCATGAAAAATGGAAACAGTAGCTGCCATGTAGTAACATGAAGATGATAAGCAATAAGTTAAAACACTATTTCACACTAATGATTATTTAATTATCTAATCAACAAAAGCAACTATTGATATTATTTTCTGTTTTCCATCTATAATTCTGTAAACAGCATCTTGTTCTTTAAAAAATTCTTTAAATATACTCCCCTTTCCAAGTTGAACAAATGCTTGCTTCTATTTAAAATCATTAAGAGGTATAATTCTCTTTTAATCCTCTAGTAAATGAGAGCGTGCAAGTGGTGACAAGAATAAAAGCATATTTAGTGGAAAATTCAGTTTGATCCATCTGCTAATTAGTACCAATTAGACTTTGGAGGGACAGGTGAATGATATGTTTATATAAATACCTGAACGTGACAAAGTCATTCATACGGAAAGGGATTGTTCTGGGCAAGCCAGATACCAGTGAGTCCTACTTAGGAGGATTCATTGTGAATTGTAGCACACATGCACTTTGCATAACATGGAGAACAAGAACATAGCACAA
Organism: Arvicanthis niloticus; assembly: GCF_011762505.2. Lineage (NCBI taxonomy): Eukaryota > Metazoa > Chordata > Mammalia > Rodentia > Muridae > Arvicanthis > Arvicanthis niloticus. Next base: position 36,893,532 of record NC_047670.1, on the reverse strand, counting down.
CACAGGGCAGATAGAAAACTGAGATGAATGGTCGGGAAACAGCATTAATCAGAGTAGGGAGCTGGTGTTCTTTGTTATGGATGTACCACACAACCTGAAATTTCAACCACATAAAACAGACAGTTAGTTAATGGTCTACTCTGTGACAAGTGTCATACTGGACATAGTAACGAAGAACTATTGGAGAATGACAATCAATGAAGTCAGGGAGGAGATGTGGGAGCAGGTTGGTTGTGGGAGGACACTTTGCTTGTCATGGCCTCATATTGTTTAAGCACTGCACAGAGGAAGTCCTGTGCTTATCTCAGTTGCAGCTGCATTAAGGTTGGTAAGTGATCACAGGCTGATGGGCACTAAAGTAGCTGACACCCTATGAAGCTCTGAATTCATACTGTGTATGCTGCATGGATACAAGGGATAACTAAAGCAGGAGAGGGAACTAGAGAGGTTCTTACCAACATGCTATCAGCTGTCACGAGCTTACATTCCGATGTTCAAAATAACAGCTAAATAATCAGGAAGGAAATGGTAGAGGATTCAGTAGATGACATTGACATAAAACCATGATAAAAATCAAGGCAGAAGATATTTCTCCAGACAGACAATAGTAAGGATAAGAATTCAGTGTGAGAAAATGTAGGACGCGTTAAAGGGACTGAATGAAAACAAGTGTGAAAAGAGATGATATGAAAATTAAGGGTAATGGGAAGAAACCAGATCAAATAAGATTAGCAAGCTCTGGGGATGCATTTAGGATTTATCCCAAAAGAAATAAAAGACCATTGAACTGTATCAAACATGTTACTAGAGTCTTCTGTGCTAGGATTTAAGGAAAATTCATATGAATCTATGGAAAACCCATGACAGATAAGAAAAAATCATTTTTTTCAAGATTTAATAAATAGACCTTCAAAAGTAATGCAATGGATACACCTGGATATAATTTTCTTCTACATATTATTCACCAATAGTTTATCTGGGGTATCAAAGAACTGTGCTAAAATCTACAACATATGCTATGTGTGAGACTCTGTCAAACATTTTATCTGCTAGACAGCTTAACATCTACTAAATGATGTCAGCAGTGTAAGGACTTCTTAAGAAAGGAGGAGACATGAGTTGGTGGCATAAATAACTTGCATGAATTACTATAAGGCCAATAGCTCATGAAGAATATGTCTTAGTGATATATGATAACACCCTCTATGAAGGACCACAGGGCTATAATAAATGTCAGGATAGATGAGTGACTATGAAATTTCAAAGCCAGAGCTTCAGAAAGTCAAACTCAGCAGGTGGAAAATCACACTGCAGAGTGACAGAGAGCAGCCCATGTCTACAATGTGAACTCTCATGTCTACAGTGTGAGCTCTCATGTCTACAGTGTGAACTCTCATGTCTGCAGTGTGAACTCTCATGTCTACAGTGTAAACTTATCGTTCTTCCTTCATCACATGTCCTATCCAAGTACCATGTATTGACTGCTAGTTCACACGCAGGTCATCCTTCCTTCCTTTGGTTGAGGCTGCACCTTGACTGGAGTACTCCCTCCTTTTCATCAGTGCCTTCTCAATCACTATAATTTAGCCTGGGCAGCACCATTCCTAACACACTTTCCCTGTCCCATCTAGGTGAGTTGTTTTCCTGTGATTTCCTAATTTCATAAATGTACTTATTAGCTGTCCCTACACTTCCCTTATTCATGTCTGTAGAGTCATGTCTTCTTGCTAGAGTTTCAATTCTTTTAACCCATCTTTACTGCCCCCCCCCTTAAATACTTTTCTAAAGGTAACTGAAAAATGTGAGTTTCTACAGCATCCCTGAATAGTACTGCCAAAGTTTCTGATTCATCTATTTTGAGGTCTCAGAATTTGATTGGCTAACAAGTTCCCATATGATTCAGATGCTGCTGTAGTGGAGACAAATTTTAGAAAGCACAGTGGCATATTTTAGTTGAGTTTCACTAAAAATGTTTCTACTGTATAAGTTATTAGAAGTATAGCTTAGGCAGTCATCAGGATCTAGGTTTATACCACAGTTGTTTAAACCAGAGGACCTTGTCCATGTGTATTAAGTTCTTAGAGCTTTAGTTTCCTAATCAAGAAAGAAAGAAAGAGAAAGAAAGAGAGAAAGAGAGAGAAAGAAAGAAAGAAACAGAAAAGAGAAAGAAAAGAGAAAGAAAGGTAGGTAGATAGACACACAGACAGACAGACAGACAGACAGACAGACAGACAGATAGATAGATAGATAGATAGATCAAGAACAATAAACTAAACCCTTGCCATGAAATTTTGTATGCTTGTATGTTTGGAGCCAATGGCAAAAATACAAGAGGGAAAATGGAAGAGAAGGGAAAATGGTACAGTCCAACAATCTGCAGAAGAGTCTCAGCCTCACACATGGAAGGCAGCAGTGACTATAATTAAATATGTCATACATTTACTTAGTGAAGAATCGTATTTTCTTAACATAAGCAGATAAGAGTAGTGGTATATGACAGCCCCCAGGGTTCTGAGAAACTTTTATTTTGAGATTTTACATCAATCAAATGATTCATATAAAGCACCAACCACTTCAGTGATGGCTTCAGGGATGGAGTCTAGTGGGTTTTCTACTGGACCTTTCTCCTCATACCTTCCCCTTAGTAGCGATTATCTTCTACTGACCTACTCCTGACTTTTATTTCAGAGCACTTGCTTCCTCCTGTGGCATGACTTAAGTTCTGTTAGCAGTGATGAAAACAGATTCCTGTGGCTTATTTTTTCTATTAATCTTATTATATAGTTGTGTGCCCTGGGTGCACACTTAGTAATAACTTTCTAAAGGAGCAAAAACTTTTCTAAGCTAGGCAGGCTTGACATTTTCTGTGACCGGTTGGAAAGTAAGCAACTTAGTCAATTGTTGAATTGTAGGCTTGGTTGGAGGTGATAGACTGGACATGGCCCCCAGTTTTTTCCTGAGTGAACAGAAGTTTCAAGACTTGTACTTTTTAACAACTGAATTCTTTATGGTTCAAGGTCAGTAATTTGTATCCAATACTCATCTTGTTTTCTTTGGAATCTCCTAACACTCAAAGATAAATCTATCAAACAACTCAAATTTATGGCTTAGAAACAAGCTCAAAGGGGTTAAATATCTTGCCTGCATTGGACAGTTGATAAGAAGAGAATGACTTAGACACTAATTCTAGTGTCTGAAACCTATAATCTGAAGCCATTCATTCTGAGGATTGACATGCCTAGGGATCACGGGGTGCTCTCTTACAATAAGGGCTAGGATTGAAGGAGTCTGAGATAAGATTAAGATTGTGTATGTCTCATAAGAATCACACAAAGTTTATGATTTAGACTAAAGAGAATGTCTTTAGTCCATGTGCACACTTCACAGGCAAATGTAATTTTCTTAAGACCAGGCCATCCACCCCTGTCCTTGTTTCTTGGTCATGAAATCTTCCAAACTGACTTCCCTATTGCACTTTACCATTGATTTGATAAACATTATTAAGTATTTCTGACTTGTACATATTTTAGAAGCTCCATTCTAGGCTCTTATTGGGAGAAAAACACAAATCTTAAACATAAAATAAAGCATTGTCCGCTTTACTGCTATATGTTGTCTAGAAGGGACACCCATCGTAGTATGTACTCAGTAAGTCATAGCATGTACTCAGCCATCCTCAGTATAATGTAGCATGTACTCAGCTGTGGGGATTAGCTTGTCTCTGCATTTCACATCAGTTGTATATAATAGTGAGGTGAATCAAAAGACAGTCTTTAAATACCAGTTAAGGGCTATGAAGTTGGACTAAGATGGGTCACGGGTTATTGGGAAGATGCACAGGAGTGTGCAGTGAGATGGGTCATCCATAGGTCTTCAGTAAGTCCATACAGCATAGTAATGTGTGGTGTGGCCACTAGAATTCTGCTCAGTAGGAACTTGTACCTAAATCATGTAAAGGTTCCTTCAGACCAGAGCAACGATTCTCAACTCAACAAGTTTTTTTCTAAATGGAATAATGTGGAAATCCTTAGAGTCATATGGGGTGTCACAGCATGAGGAATCCTACCCAAATACAAGGAGAATAGCCAGACTCTCCCACATGACACTACAGGCCTCTCCTACACACACACACACACACACACAAACACACACACATACATACATATATACATATGTATGTATATATATGTACACATATATACATGTATATATACATATGTATGTATATGTGTGTATGTATATATCCTCACACCTAGCAAAGTATTCATAGAGCTGAGAAAACACTGTAACTCCTAGTTAATAAATGAAAGGGCATCTACCACAGTTGTAGACAGTTTGTCATCTACACCCATTTGAAAGTATTTCACAGACTACAGGGGGACCAGAGTAGACTCGGAAGGTAATGTGACTTTCTGGGGCATTGCCTTGCCTGCCTAAAGCTTCCCTAGCCAAAAACTGAGAAATAAGACCTACAGGTTCTATGGGGAGCTTAAACCCAAATGTATGGGAAGCAAATGTGAGAGACAGGTTTTTAAAGTCAGACCCCAAAGGGCCAAAGACACTTGCATGCATGGAAGGAGTACCCCAAGAAGAGAAGTTAGGGTCTATAACGACTAAAGCTAAATGTTACTGAGATGGGAGAAGGGCGGCAGATGAGAAGAGAGCTGAGAACCAGTTGGGAAACTTCTCAGTGCCTTGGAAAGACCATGGATCTCATGTTCAGACCAACAGGAAAGCTAAAGCTAATTTTAGGCTGTCCAAGCGTCGTTCTCTGCAAGCATACCTGGAGAGCTGCCCTCATTCTAGAAATCAATCCTACTTGGCATCACTGGTTCCTCCCTCCCTAGACCTTCAAATCAGTATGAGGCCCCACCCACACTCCATCTAAGACTGTTATCTGCCTGGATTCAAAGGTGTCATTTGTACTCAGTTCTTAAAGCTGTGTTCTCCTTTATTTTCTTAAATATCTCCTTGACCATTTGTGTGCTTCACTGGACATTGTTTCCTGCGCTTAGGGTGAACCTAACTTCTCCACGCCATCTCTGGGGAAATCGCTCCCTCTCTCTCCAAACTTCGACACCTCTCACCTGCCAAGCTACATGAAGTCTCCCTAAGAAACATTCTGGTTTTATGGAAACCAGGAGGTTCAAATGGAGTTGGAGCTCCCATTTTAAAACTGGATCCATGGATAACCAGAATGTCTGGTCATTTTCCTGTCCTTCGGTTTGCAGTGAGTCAAATCTATGCACTCTGTAGCCAGGACTCAAGTTCCCCTTTGTAGGAGACTGATCTGATGCTGCTTGTATTCAATTGCTAAATACTGGCCCCCAATACCTGGTTGCCCTTGATGAGGAGATAATCAGGGACCAGGGACGAGGAGATCCTCACATACACCAAGTGATGCTATGCAACCTTGCACAGAGAGTTAATTGGTCAATAAAAGGCTAAAGCCTGTGACTGGACAACAGATAGAGGCAAGCAGAATTTCAGTTACCTAGCTGGGGGTCACAGGTAGAGGGGGGAAGAAGAAAGGACGTGGAGGTAAAGGAGGCCACCGTGAGAGGTGATGGACCGTGAGCACATGATCAGGAAAAAACAGCAATTAATAAGGGACATTATTGCTGGGAAATACTTTAGAATAGTTCTAAATCTGCCCAGTCTAGGTTTATGTATTGTAAATAAAGCACCTAGATCTTGTGTCTCTTTTGCAGGCTAGCTAGAATGCTTAATTCCTTTTACACCCCTAGCTTCCAGTTCACCCACTTCTACAACATTCAGCTGAAACCATTTCAAGTTTTCAAATAGCTTTTGATCATCCTCTGCCCTGATTGTCAGCCTCTGCTTGGTCTCTGCTTCTGTTGAGGTGATACCAGACAAAGCCACCAAAGCAAGGCAAGGGATAGCCATGGACAGCTTTAAAGCTAGCCTGGGGACATCAGTTGTCAGCGTTCAGAAGCCTAGACAGCGGTGTGCAGAATAGGACATTTCCTTGAGTGCATTTCTGAAACAGTATTTTCCATCTCCCTTGCCCTCCCTTTTAACTTAGAAATAGTCTCTGTCTCAGCATCACTTCCAGCCTTGTATTGTTCCAGTGCCGGAAGCCATTTGTACTTCAACTGCTTCATTGCAGTAAACTTTGTTTACATAGTTCAGTTTTCACATGAGTCAGCCTCAGGCAAATTTGGCCTCTTCCCTGAATTCTCGGCCCTATCTTAGGATGGAGTCAGTCCCAACAACCATGAACAAGGAAATGTGCACATTGAACAACACAGAGAATGAAAAAACCTCACTCCAGTTTTGTAACAGCATGAAGATATTCTGCTAACATTTTTGCAATGTGCTGAAGCAACCCATTTGAAAACCTCTTATCTACCCCCGACCTCTTTGGCCAGGAATCTTCTCACTGGACCTATACCTTGGAAAACGAAGCTCATTCTGGACTTGTATGAAAAATGGAGCCTTATCATGAATATGCAAAAGTGGCAGTAGCTTTGGCCAGCACACTGTTAGCAGATGTTTTCCAAGAGAATTGATGGCAACCCAGGACCTTCACAATCTGGCCACAATCTGTTTTTCCAGATGCACCCTCCTCCACCCCCATACACGCTAGGCACAGCCTTATGAAATGACTCTCCAAAACCCACTGTGCCTTTTCATGCCTCCTCTCCTCATCCACATGCTACTTTCATAGCCTAGAGTATCTAGTATATCACTCTGTTCTTCCTTGCCTGCTAATCACCTACTGAGCCATTTACTGGCTTGCTTGGGTGGAGGAGGATTCTGCTTCCAATGCCCTCTCCACAGCCTTTCTGGAATCAATCAAGCAGTTATTCATACCTTGATCCCTCAGCGAGTTTAGCATTTCTATGTGCATCAGGCCACCACAGGGCCTTAGGCTACGGAGATTATACCATTCTGGGCACATCTGGGAGGTGTTAGAAGCAATAGTGTGGCAATAAAACATAGTGTTACCATGGGGAACCAAAAGTTCCATATGGAATGCAAGCATTGCTATGTTGGGACTGACAGCCACTCAGGATCTAAGCTTCCTCCGAAGGTGGAATTCAGTTTTTTTGTTTTGTTTTGTTTTGTTTTGTTTTCCTCTTAATCCTGTGGTCAATTTTATTTGTTGCCATGCTTCATGGCTTTCCACCTCTTTTGCCCATTTTCTCCCAATAGCTGCAGACATCTCCCATACCTTATCAGTAGGCACATGCAGAAAAGCTTGCCCAATCATGGAGCACTTTTCCCTGCCAGACAGACATTGCCCTAGACTAGAGGAGGATGGAAGCACTTATAAACATTCTTCCTTAGGATGATCATCACAAGTAGAGGGAGAACCTGGGTTCTGGGTGTGAAAAGGAAAACTCAAAGCATACACCAGTGCTGGTGGAAGTAAGCACTGTTGCCATGGTAACAGGGACACACAGCAGACAAGAAGGAGCAAGTTCATTTTTCCCAAACTTCTTCCTTTCTCTACACTAGCCCCCATGCTGGAGGAACCTAACAGAGAGCCAGTTGGCAAGGAGTCATTTAATTTGCAGAGTTCCTGCTCAGCTTCACAGTGTGACTAATGAAAGATTGGATTCGAACTGAGACGCAATAACTGAGACACAATGACTATGTTGTTTTCCCACTGGTTTCTTGGAGATTATATATATAAATATATAAATTTATATATATTTAAAATTATATAATATATATATATAATTAATTATATATATTATATAACATTATATATATGTGTATATATATATATATATATATATATATATATATATATATATATATATATATATATATACATATATATAATGTTATATAATATATATAAATAATTATATATATATTATATAATTTTAAATATATATAAATTTATGATAAATAAAAAGTATACACACATATGTTCTGTAGTCTCTGGATATATAAGTAAATATGTCAATAAGGTAACTTGGGAACTAGTAGGCTGGGAAGGACTTAGGAGGCAACATGTAGAATTATTTCACATTCTATTCCCAACTATTTTCTTCACTTTTCATTTTCCTCAGTAGTAGGTCAGTGAGCTGATATGTCTAGCAACACAGCTGCTAGCAATTTGGGCAATGTTTCGTGCTATCTATCTTAATCCCAATACGTGTAAAACAATCTCTCCATCTGTTTGCCTTTTCCCTGTTACATTCTGCTTCTGTACAAGACCATGACCATTGAACGTCTCAATTTGAGATGCTCTATCTCGTTTTCATTTGTGCTGGGTTTGATGTCTAAGTTCAGTAGGCATTCATTCATATTCATGAGCACATTTTCTATACCATGTCCATGATATCAAGTCAGGCAGAACAGAATATAATCTCAATTGCTACCCTCAAGACACTCATAGTTTGATAGCAGAAATACATGATAAAATGTCTGTAGTCTGTGTAGGTGCTAGATAATGGGAATACAGATAGATGGCATAGTACACTGGAAATGTACCACTGAGCTACCCAAGGAGAGCAAATGACGATGCTAACGTAACATGCTTTAGAGGCTGGGGGGACCTTCATTAAAGCTGCCAGTGGGAATGAAGACAGAAAGGCTTCTTGGATTTCAAATGTAACTACATAAGAGATTCACCCAGCTGCTCATAAAAACTTAAATACATAGTCATCTTCTAAAACCTGTGGCATAGCACTGTCTTGAGGTTGAATCAGAGGCATTAGCATTTTTCAAATGTCCCAGCTTATTCCAGTGTACAGTCTGTAGATTGCTCAGCTGGTAAAGTACCTGCCACTTGAGCATAAGGACCTGAATTTGGATCTCCAGCACATATACATGTAAAACGTCAGGCATGGTAGCATATGCTTGTAATCTCAACAGTTCGGAGGCAAAGATGAGTGGATTTCTGGGGCATGCTAGGCAGCTAGTCTTGAATTACCAATCACACTGAGTGAACAGAGAAGAGCAGCAAGTAATGAATCTTGGAGCCACACTGTTTTTCTCCTTAATCCTCAATCCAGGATCCCAGCCTGTGAATATGTTGTTATTAACATTCAGGGTTGGTCTTCCTTCCATGTAAACCTCTTTGGAAGTGCTCAGAGTTGTTTCTCCTAGGTAATTCCAAGCTCATTCAAGTTGATAATGGTGATTAATCATCATGACAGGAGAAGGAGTTTAGGATTAGCCTATAATGTTTGGACTTTATAAGCACAGAAACAGTACACATTGAGACAAAAATCCATACTAGCATTATACACTGTTTATCATTTTAAATGTATTATATAAATACCAGCTACTCGATAAATGATATAAGATGAAATATACCTCTGATGTCATGCCTGCTCAGAAGAGAACTTATTATGGGGTGCTTTAGATAGATATTTCTACCAGCAAATGCTCACTGTAGTTTTGATAAAAAAAAAAAAAAAAAAAAAAAAAAAAAAAAAAAAAAAAAACCTGTTTGTGGTTGCTATAAGCCAGGAATCACTATAGACACAGATAATTCAGAGAGAATTTAGATATATCTTTAGAAACAGCACAGTTTTTACCTACAGCTATTACTTATGTAGTATTTTGAAGTCCTGACTTGAAAATCACTAATAGATTTGCTAGACCATTTCTTATAAGAATCTATGTTCCTAATTACAGTTGCTCATCATCTGCTTACCTGCAAAAGGTAGATGACAAAATTATTCTACTTGATGGAAATGTGTTTTCTCCAGGGTCACGTGACTAATTCTCTCCACTGACTCAAGACTAGAATTGAACTGCACTGTATTTTCCATTCCTATGTTTTTAATGAGTTGAATTAATTCTACAGTTTGTCCAGAGCTCATTTCACTTTATGAAACAATTAATGGCAACACCCAAGATGGTGGCACTTGTCTGTGGTCCACTTCACTTCCTAAGCATCTGGAATGTCTCACCTGTGAAAGCCCAAAGGAAAATTAAATATTTAGTTTTTAGACCTCTAATATGTGTTACTTATTACCATAGCATGTCCCATCTTGGCTTGTGTACATTTCATTTCTGAAAGATTTATTTCTCTGGCCATTAATATCTGTAGGTACTTATCTGGTTATAGCATTTCTCTGTTGTGACTTTTTTTTTATTTTAAAAGCAAGTACTTATATTTTTACTACTTACTTACTTATGGGTGTGTGTGTGTGTGTGTGTGTGTGTGTGTGTGTGCACATGAAAGAAGCAGAATCTGTTTCCTTTAGAGCTGAAGTTTCAGGTGTTTGCAGAATGACTGCTTGTTGTATATGTGCTGGGATCTGAGTTTATGATTCCTTAGCAACCACTTTTAATGACTGAACCATCTTTCCATTCCCTTTTAAAATGTTTTTGAGGGAGGAACATCTCACCACATAAAACAGGGTGGCCTATAATTCACAGTAAAGCCAATGGTAGCATCAAACCATCAAACCGAGGATAATCATTTTCCTTCAGTCTCCTTTGCACTGGGATTACATGTGTGAGTCACTGTGCTGAGTATGACATTTCAGTTCCTGTAGCTTCTTTCATCTCCACATGAATGTTATGCGGATCTCTAACTATAATTCTAGTTCCCTCGGAGCAAGAACTGGGTCTTTATAAGTTACTTAGCTCCCCATGGGGGGCAGTTTCCTAATCTGTCCAATAAGGGTCTTAAAAACAACCTTACAGGTTTATAGGGGAGTATGAGGGACATGCCAAGAATATTTGCCAAGGAGCATAAAATACACTCCCAAACTTACAATTTTCTTTCCTTTCGCTCATACTTTAAATACTTGAATGAGAATTTATCATGTTGTCAGTGCAAAATTTGTAGTTGCACATTGAAGACCTACTGTGTGCTTAACCTTGGTTAAATGTTGTTTTAGTTCTTCTGTGAACATGCACATTTATCCCCATTTTACACATGAGAACCTTGAGGTTCAATGAGATTAAATACAATAATTTTTTCAAATGTTAAGAACCAGTGTGCAGAAGTGTGGAAGCTCTCCAGTTGCTACATTCTTTCCCATGAAATTCTTTGCTTCCTTTATCGTTTAGCTTTGATATCAACTTATAATTTAACCATTGATTATTACATAAAATCAATATATTTTCAGAGAACAAAGTGTTACATTTGAGGGAGCAGAATCTCCTGTGTGCACATTTATGTGCCCATTTACTTACCTATCTCTATAATAACACTCATCTCTAGTGAATTATTGAGTGTAAGACTCATTATTAATTTAGCATGCTAGTGGAAAAGAAGCCATCGTATTAAAAGTGAATATATATTTTAAGCTTTATTTGGATTCGGGGAACTAACAATAAAAGGAGAAAAGAAAATAAGCTGGAATTGATGAGGTACCTTGAATCAAATGAAGTTTGAACGACTCTGTATACATTAGCACACCAGATCTCAAAAAAAATCCTATCAAGAGTGCCATTGGCCCTGAGATCATTGGTACTTAAGGGTAACTAAGGAGTCCCACAAGTCCTACAGGAATGAGAGGTGGCTCCACCAGACCCATAAATGTGGGGCAGTGGGCAATGCCAGGAAACTTGTTAAAGTCAGGTGGGTTCAGAAACCTCAGTACCCTCATACCTGAGGATGATAAGTATTTCACCTACAACCAACCAGGAGACTGTCCTGGAACACCTGACCATAGCACCCCATGGAAAAGACTGTGACAATCAGCCACATAGGGGCAGTGCCCGAAGCCCCTCCACATGCAGATGAGGCATCCCTAACATCTCAGACCAAGCCAATAGAAAGCATCTGCTTTAAGAGCCCAACCCACCTCAAAATACATATAAGACCCTGTCTACAAGGTCACAGTAAAGCACGAGAGTAAAGCACAGTAAAGCACAAAGATCATCTGAGAGCATCTGTCGTGTAAGAGCTGTATCACTTTGGGGGAAGAGAGTTCTCTCCTGAAGCTTTCCTTGCTGGAAGCTGATTTTGTCCCTAGCCACTGTGCCACTCTGACTAGCCAAGCCCCCTCTGCTGGCTCTATGAGGCCCAGCAGCTTGCCCAGATCCAGAACCCACTCCCTCTCCCTGCTTGTGTCTGCCTGCCCACAGTGTAGTGTCTAGCCACTCCAGAGCAGCAGCTGCCCTGGAAGATTGACTCCCCCACCCCTTCAGAAAGCACAACTCTTTGGCCATTCCTGCCCAGCCAGAGCTCCACAGATCTCTGCAAATAGTATCTGGTACACAGACTGGCACATAAATGTTGTCTTCATATGTTGGGTAGAGTTGGTGCCTTTTTTTTTTTTTTTTTTTTTTAACAATGTTTTGAGATTTCAGAAGTATCTGTCAGGGTCATTAAACATCTTCTTGACTGACTTTGGATGAAATGTCTATGAGAGAGTTCTTTACTGTGTATGGTATAGTGCTAACTCTCTCCAGGTCCCCAGGTAAATACCCATTCATAGCAAGAGATGCGTGTGTCGGTACCTGTGGGGCTGTAGTGCCCACGTGTGTGGGCGTGGGTCCTGTTGGGCTGTGTTGTGATTCTCGCATGTCTGCCACAGCTCAGGGAGGCAGAAGTGTGGGAATTTGACTGAGTTCACTCCACACAGCTCCGGGCAGAGGATGGGCTGAGAAGCCATGGGGCTCCACCTAGGCATGGAGAGGTCTCAGCCTGAAGTCCTGCAGGGGCAGAGCTCCTGAGTGGGGGTCTCCAGGCCAAAGCGGCTGACTGAGAGACCAATGGTCTCTGTCCTTGGGCTCCCAGACACTGTTGGGAGCTGCGGAAGAACTAAGATGTGAGGGCATATGGGCTGGACCAGCCTGCAGCTGAGAGGGACAAGGGAGAGAAGCTTCAGCAGCACCCAGTGGGGTAGAGACTCTTGGTTATGGCACTCTCTTGTCTGGGTCTGCTAGCTTGCTTGAGTTGGCAGCCTTCGTGGTGGGAATGTAGAGAAGTCTTCTAGGTGGGAGATTAGGCAGTGGAAGCTCTGTAGTCAAAGGCCTTCTCCACGGTTCCCCACAGTGGGGACCCCAAAGATATGAGGAAGTCCATGGTTTTAAAATGCTTATTGTCATGGCAGAAAGTGGATAAAGCTGTACCCCTGTACCCCCAGGGTGGGCCTTTGGTTAAATACTGTTTGTAAGGAGGAAGGTTTGGGAAGGAATGCTTAATTGGCTACTTTCTCTGGCCTTTAGATACCTCATTAATATGGAGATCTCTTGAGGCTGAGGCCTGTAGTCACACCCTCTACTTGTGCTAGGTGACACAAACCCCTATTTGGGAGGAGCTGATAGAGGCATTGCCCTACATGACTGAAAGGTGCGGATCAATGGAGGTCTTCGGCCACCTGTCAGGAGCCTGGAGTCTGGGAGTGTAGCAAAATGTATGCCGTCCCTTGCAGGAATACCTGTTGGGTCTCCGGCCATCTCTAGCCACTGCTCCACCAGAAACCAAGCTATCCTTTCACAGTCCCACGTGTACCCACCCCATCTTCCTCAAAGCTGCATCACTTTTTCAAGCATGCTGCTCTCTCCATGGCTTGTGCTTAAAGCCTGGTCACATCAAATACAGATCAGCTTCTGAGGAATCAGGAATGTCACTTTCCCCAGCTTCACAAGATAAAAAAGAAATTTGGGGCTCCTAATAGGAGAAAATAAAAGCTACAGATTATTTGAAAGCAGGAAATTTAACTTTTTGAAATCCCTGGATGCCTAATATTAATGATGTCAAAGGGTTGGTGCTAATAAAATGCTTCTACACAAGGCAGAGACCTTTAAAAGTAGGGAATGAATCATCTGCCTCCTTACAATCAAAACTTCATGATGATATTGTCTGTAACATACTTTTCTACACAACCATGAGCAAACGGAGATTCCATACACAACAGATATTCAGTGATAAAAATTTTAGACAAAAATACCCGCTCTATTGTGCTTGCCCATTTCAGCTACCTAGAAACTAACAAAGCTTAACAGCCAGGGCCCAAGTATAATTTTCTGTGAGACACAAGTCTGTTTATAACATGGACTAAAACTGCACTCCAGGAGCCTGTCAAATAATGCAATATGGAATATATTGCTGTCTAATATTTATTGAAAGCTCTACTGAGGAACACAACAGAAAGTCTCATGGAGGATATGTCATTTCCTTATTCCACCAAATAGACAGAAATGTACCTTAAGATTAGGTTCATTCAACTAATGCCACTCCAGGCTGTATTCAGTGATCCCTTATTGGATTATTTTCACTGCTTTGCACTGTTACTGAATGATCCTTATAGGAAAACATTAACCTGCATGGGGGGGGGGTAGTATAAGAAAAAGTTTAGAGCCCTTATCATCAAGTCTACAGAGGGTGTTACTGAATGAATATGCCAATCATTACTCTTGGGGTTCAGGGCCACACAAGCCATACAAACATTGATCTCAGTTAAGCAATAATGGTTTGTTGAAAGCACACCTGAAGACTGATCGATCCCAAGAAGGACTTGGGAGCCTAAGTGTAATACCAGTTTGTCTTCAGAAAATACATTTTATGGGAAAAATCAGGTTCAAAGTTTAAAAAGCAAGGAGGGGAGGAGTACAACATTTGGCTTACTAGAGGGAGTATGTCATCTAACCTTTAAGCTGTTTGATCCTGAGTGAGGTAAGAGGGGTGGTGGATGGGTGCTGAACAGGGGAGTTACAGAACATTGAGAAAGAAGAGCATAACTCAACTATAACTTTTTGGCGAATTAGTAGCATTCTTCAGTGTCAGCTACTGATAATTACTTCTGGGAAGTGGAATCTGAGAACTGAACTTAATTTTACCTTATGACCAAAATGGAAACTGGATACCAAATGGATACAGATATGTTAAAAGGTGCAGGCCTCAATGATTGCATCACACAATGTGTTCTTCTGAAGGATCCTGAGCAGAAATTTCTGTCTGCTTCCAGCAATGAGAAAGAAATAAATCTGTTTGTTTCTCATAAACACCGTGAACCATGTAACAGACAGAGATTTTTAAATCTCCTATTGGCTGACAGCATTTGTAAAATAATATTTGAAGTATGCATTGATAATATGTACATTTTTTCTGATCCTTCTTTATTTCTTCTATTCAATTCTTGCATCTCAAATTTCACTAATTACAGATCGCTCTTGCTTATGCACTTTACCTTGAATCCCTCTTCCAGTGAACTTGAGCTTCCTAAGTTGGCATCATGTTGCAGTGAGTGTTATCCTAACAAAACACATCTCTTCATCAATATTGTCCCTGCAAATTTATTTTCTACAAATGAAAGTGCTTCTATATTCATTAAGTGAAAAAACATTAAACTGTCATCATCACACCTCATTTTCTTTTATTTACTTTATCTGATGATTACTCGTATTTGTTTCTAATCTTAAAATGGATGAGAGGAAAGATAATAGAAAAATATTATAATGATTCATTTTTGCCATCAACTTGATTGAGTTAAGAAATATACGTCTCATACATTATTGAAGCAGTTGTTTGGGTATGTTTATGTGGGCTTTTCCTGGCATGGTTGGGTGAGGCATATGACCTGTCTTGAGGTCCTGATTGTGAGTGGCACCATTTCATGGGCCAGGGCACAGAATTGGATAAAAGAAAAGAAAAAGGCAAAGCCACTCTAACACTTGAATCCCTTTTTCTTTTCTTCTAAGGAGCTACCAGCAACTATGCTTACCTACCCAGGAAAGACTGTATCTTCTCAAAACTTGAGCCAAAATAAATCTTTCCTCCATAGTCAACTGCATAAATAGAGACCGAGAATGCTTTATTTAACAAGGTTAGAGGGAAAATAGGGATCAATATGACCATAGTCCCTTTGTATGCACAGATGAAAATCTCAGAAAATAAATCACATGAAAAGAACTCAGAGTGAAAATCCACTGAATTTTGATAACGATTATCTTGGTATTTGAAACCAAGAGTATGGGGACTAATTATAAAGCTCATAAATATTAACCGAGTCATAGAAATCCATACTTCACTCACACTAAGTTAATGATCTCAAGCTGTATTTGGCTGGGTTACTCCACATCTGGAAAGAAGCACTTCATCCACATAACTTTCTTAGAGGAATAGAAATTTTCTGGAACATGAGACAATGACAATAACTATGCTAAAATTACTACAAACTAGGAGTTTATAAAAACACATCACACTGGAGCATGGCAAATCAGGAAAACAGATTTTTTTCAAACCTACCTATGTCTGAAAATTCGTTATCACCTTCTAGTAACTTGTGCTAATGTTTTTCTAAGTATCTGAATCTTTTCTCTGATGAGAATTTCTTTAACATGTTACTTATTCTCTTATAAGAAAAAACCATGGAAGACATGAAGATCCATATATGATCCTAAAAGATAAGGGAAAATGGCTATATAGAGAGAGACTAAAAATAGACCTTGAAATAATAATAAACATATCATATAAAACTCCATTTATGTGGAAATAAATTCAGAACACATAGAATACTTTTATTAAAGTTTTACCTCAGCAAGCATGTTATGATATTCAATGCATCATACACATTTTCAATTTTTATCAACTTGATCAAAAATTACAAAAATAAATTCACAAAACGTGAGAAACTAGAACCTGATTATCATCACAGTTTCCAAAGTTAATCCCTGCAGGCATGGTGGAAAAGAAAGATTAGTTTGTATCTGTATTGACTGTTTGTGTGTCTCCAGGCAAGAGAAACACCAATCAGCTTTGCTTTCTTCAAATGTAAGTTTAGCAGTTGCTTCCTACCTAGCTCACAGGATTGAAGCACAGCATAAAATTATATTTATAAACTATTTTAAAAACTATAACATTCTGTAAAGCTCTTACTTTCATCACCATTGTTATAATCAAATAGGGAATATCCAGGTGATAAAAAGTGACAGCAAGGGCTACAGAAAAATCTCAAGCATCCCTATTAGAGGAAAAGGCCAATTGTGGTAAACATGGGATGATAGATGGTTGCCAGGACTGGTATGGTTCCAATCCTTGGTACTTATTTTAAGAATTACTTTTGTGGGAGATAATGTATTTATTTGGATAAAATGAACTTTGGATATGAGATAACTGACAGGTAAAGTCAATTGATTAAAAACGGCTGTCCCATTTGCCTTGCAAGAAATACACATCCTGTAGACTATGTATCTCTTCCTTTAATGCTACTGCAGAATGGAGTTTATAATTTCAAACTTATCAATAATAATCGGATGCATGAATTTAAAGGGGAGAATGGTAGATGGGGAGAGTATAAAGACAGAACCTGAAGTAATGGTAAGATCAAAAAGTGATTTTTATCAGCTGAAACATTGAAAAATGCCCTCCTCCATCAATAATACTCATGCCTCAACCCCCGGAATGTTTAACCTGTCATGTTGTGCAGCGAAGGAAGCTCCAGGTTTCAAAGGGAATGAAGGTTGATAGTTAAGTGATCCAGGTGGGAAAAGGGATTATTTTGGATTACCTGGGTGGATCAAAAGGAATCACAAGGGTTCTTTTCATGAATAAAATGGAACAAAAAGAAATGTAAAATAAGGGCTTGATTTCCCTAACAGCTTCAAAGGGAGGGGAAGGAAGCCATGAGCACAGAAGTGTAGTGCATGGCTGGAACCTGGGGACTGGACTTAGCTCATGATCTGGATGCACACTGGACCCTTAGCTGTACAATAGGAAGGAATTGAGTCTAACAAATGAGAAAGAAAATAGATTCCCTCCTAGGACATATAGAGAAGACTGTAATCAGCCCCCAGAACCCTTTTATTTAAGTGTGCCAAGATCTTATAACAGATTTATCACCTACAGGGCTATAAGATTATACATTCCTGTAATTTTAACTCATTATATTATTAACGAGCTATGGCAGCAATACAAAACAAATAGCTGGGTTTTAGTAAAGAGTATTATATAACATGAGTCATTCAGATTAAATTACATTAAGAAATAAAATGATATTTATGGCTTGATTTTCCTGGCAAACAAATATTTCGAAGGAGAATTAATTGGTTGTGGTCCAGAAGGTGGCTGGAACCTGAATGATGTTCATTCTAGAGTAGCATAGTTAAGGATGAAGGATGCAAGGAAGAACATCAGAAGAAGCAATCTCTAAAAGATGAGTTGACATGGAGAAGTGAATGGAAAGCAGAAAAAAATAAACTATTGGAAAAACATAGGTTAAAAGCAGAGAGGTAAGTGGGTATTTGATAGTGTGAGTGAAGAAATAAAATATGTGAAAAATGGAACTAATGATAAATGAAAACAACAAGTCATCTGTTGATCAGGTTGGTCTCAAACTCACAGATACCCACCTGCCCCAATTGCTGGGATTAAAGGTATACACCACCACTGCCTAGCTGACCTTTTAAACTCTTTATAAGTCCCTTTTGTGTATCTGTAATCTTTTTAACAATTATCAGCTGGCTAAGTTCTATTATTACTGAACAAGAGATAAAGTAAATATTCTGCATCAGAAACCAAATAATTGCTACAACAAGAATGTAAACACAGACTCTGATATTCAACAATGCATATTCTTATCTACTGCATATTACCACCTTCAATATCAGTTCTGTTATCTGACTGGCATTAGTGTTGCATATTTGTTGCTCCAAAATATGAACCTAATAGAGGCTGAGCCATTTCAAGACTTAACCCCAAAAGACAGGAGTTTTAAAGTTTTTTTTAAATCTTGATAAGAGTATCCAACAGATTTGCCTTTTTGTTGGAAATAATCAAAACATTGGACGACATAGGAAAGGAATTGAGATGTGGGGCATTTGGGCCGTAGTGACTGTGATGCTACTACTCAGAACATGTGGCAGATTCTCGATGATTCATGGACAGGTGTGGTAAGAAATAGAAAGAGGAGACTGAAGAGATGGGCTCACCAGCAGACCATTGAATGCTTTATTGTGTATGGAAAGAGACTAGGACTCTAGAAAAAGTAACGTAAGTCATACAAGCCTGGGAAAGAACAGCAAAGCGACAGGAAACTGAAGAGTGAAAACAAGAGCTGAGACTAACACTCAACAATCTAATGTGAATGCAACAGGAATTACTGTAAAAGAAGAGTGAGGGGAGAGACAGAATGATATTCTGTAAATAAAAATATGAGGACTAAATATTTTCAAAAAAAAATAATGAAAGCCATCAAACCAAAGATTCAAGAGGCTGAGAAGACCCCCAACAGGATGAATAGTAAAATAATAAAGGCACATGTGAGGGTTAATAATAAAACTTCTGAAGCTGATCATTAAAAAGTCGGAAAAACAGACTTAACATGGAGGAAACTGTAAGTAAAACAGTAGCAGAGCTTTTCTTGGCGACCAAGAAATGCTTCTGGTGGAGTAGTAGCTTTAATGTTCTGAAAAACGATGCCAATCTGCACCCTGTGTAGGTGAAATGTCTTTGAAACATGAGTCAGAAATACTTTAGATTATCAAAAGCAAAGGGAATTTACTATCAACATATCTGTGTTACAAGAAATGTCTTTTAAAAATTCAGACAGGAAAATAAAATGAAAATTTGGAAGAAAGTTATGAATAGTAAATTACAAAAAAAAACTTAACTACAAAATGCCTTGATTTGTAGCTTTAATCACTTTTACATAGATCATCTAACACAAAAATAGTAATACTGCTTTATGTTCTGATCCCACACATAAAACTCAACATACCATAAAACAGTACAAAACAGTACAAAAGATTGAAAGAAGAACTAAAGAAGAAAATAAATAAAGGAACTAATATATTTCATTTGCAATAAGAATAATAATATTTGTAGTTAAAAATGTGTGTGTTCATATACTACTTGAGATGAAAATTCATGTAACTATTCATGTCAGGCCTATGTGACATACCATTTATGTTAAAAATAAACAACTCTTATAAATAAATAATCATTAAAATAGCTCAAGTGAATGTGAAAAATTAGCAAAATATTTAAATCATAATTCTAATAAAGATATGTAAGTGGACAATAGCCATATTGAAAATGACTAATGTCACCATTCAGACAATTCAAATTAATGTAGGGGATAATTCTGTAATCCTTAATTACCGAATGGATGGGTAAAATTTAAAATACAGACAAAGCCATATTAAAAGGATGAAAAGCAACTAGAGCCCTTATGGACTGTCCTGGGAGTGTAAAATGGCTTGATGATATTTTTCACAGTTAAATGTCTGTCTGTCCTATGAGCTTTTTTTTATCATCCATAAATGTTTATCCATGTGAAATAAATATATCTACACAAATACTAGTACAAAAATATCCATAACAGCTTTACTCAAACTATCCAACAAGAGAAGACAGACCCATTGTGCATCTGTGGAATAGTACAGTGAATTAATGATATGCTCAAAACACAGCAAAATGTCATGAGCAGTGTTAAGTGACAGAAGTCATACAGAAAAGAGCTCGTGTTATTAATTCTTACTGCCAACTTACACAAATTTCAAGAGAAGACAAAACTAGTGGAAATAAAAAGAGTTGTTGAGTCATCTGAGTGACAAGGGAAATTTCAAGTGTGATTAAAAGGTGAAGGAAATATTTGAGCAAATGTCTGTGGTAAGCATAGACACAAAATTCTCATCAAAATACCTGCAGACTGACAAGAAAGCATCAAGTAGATTATTCATCATGATTCTGTTGGCTGTGTTCCAAAGGTACAGACACAGTTCCTCATATGGAAATTAATAAATATAGTATATCGTGTAAGTGATCATCATAAAGACAAGAATCACGGGACCACCTACATCTTTTATGATAAAAGCCCTGGGTGGAGGGAACACACCTCAATCCAATAAAGACAATATATGACATTTAAAGATTAAGATAGACTGATACACATTCTCTTAAATTTGTTGCCTATAAATCTTTCCTCAGTAAAAATGGCCAGATCTTTGTATCCCTAAGCCAATATTAAGTTCCATAGACTACAATGCCTGATCCTTGACAAGGATGTGCATCAGACATTGAAGAGAGCATAGTGATAAAGTGGCAAAGACCCAGGGAAGACTATTCTTATCTGGAGATCTCATTATCTACTGGGAGACCAGCTCATGCTTCCTCAAGGAAATGCTAGGGGCACACAACTCTGAAGGAAACAAATTTTTGTAGATAATTATCATTATTTTTGTAGAAATATCAAAAACCAAGAAACTATCAAATGTTAGATACTTACTATGGGAACCAGAATCCAGAAGGGGATGAGGAAGTTGATTCAAAAAACTGAGAAACAGACTCCAGCGATAGGCATTGAGGTACATATCGACTGCATGTATAGTAGCAAGCATTTATAGCCTTTGGGCCAATGGAGAATCAACATGAGCTCTAGAGTAGTCAACCACCCCACTGGCACTATGAGGAGGTGCCAGGCTGCCAGCATCTAAGAAGACTTTCATAAAGATGGAGAAAGCAGCCACTGACCTATTCTGAGCCCATTCTGAAGTCCACTAGTTTGTTAAGATCCTCTGTTTTGTGTCATGGGGTATGCCAGCAAACATGGTCACTAGTATTATTAGAGCTGTGTGGAAACCCCTGACCATCCACCAGACCCCACCCAGGGGCCACATTCCCACATCTCCTCCTTTCTTATCTTTTAAAGAGAAATTGTGTCATCATAGGTATCATTGCTAGACTTTAGGGTCACATATTGTGCTATAACCCTGCCCGTTGTCACATCAATTATGATGAAAACTTGTCACAGTAGAAACTGGAATAAGCAGAACAAACATCATGATGCACCACAGAGAAAGCACAGGGGTCAACACATGTAATGTCCAGGCAAGGAGAGGGGGTTGGAACCAATGCATTGGCTCCCATTGGTGGTACTAGGTAAAAAATATTGTGTGCAGGGGTTTTAGGACATTTACATTGGATTCAACAATATCTGACTCATTAACATAAAAGCAACATTTCACCCCAAGCACAGCACAAGTCTCCCCATGTTCAGCAGTTAACAGATCTTACTATTCTGCAATACCATTCTGGCCAGAGAGTTCATATGGTGCTGGAGCAACACTAGGCTTTCTAGTCATTAATATCATGACCTGATCACATTTGTCCCTGAATTCTCCAGCCAGGTAATGTGTCTGAATGAGGACTGCTACAGAGGCCCCTGAGGACCACATGGAGAAAACAAGTCCAATCCTCATCAGCAAGAGAACAAAGATATCTCTCTTGTTGAGATTCTGGAGCAAATTGTCATCTCCTCAGGCTCTTTATAGGAAGACCTGTGGGACAATGAGAACTGGGATTCAGGGGGAGGGGGGAGAAGCATTCATGCAGCCTGTCATAAGACCCCCATGAAGTGGAAATTTCTGGTTTCTTTGGAGACGTGCTTGAGTCACTTGATATTTTTCTGGAAACTGTCTAATGAGAGGATGTTTCTCTGAAACAGACCCAGGAGAGGACATGTGATGTTTGAAGAGTATAAGTATAACCCAACAGATAGTAGATAACACTGTTGCATTGATTCTCCTTTCGATTTTTGCTGGGCTTAATTAACTGTCGTCATTGTTTGTCTTTGCTTGCGACTCTGGTCTTTGCTGACAATGCTTTGGCATTGGTTTGCCTTGCTTTCTTCCATTGATCTTCACTTGTCAAGGCTTTGTAGAAAGAAACACACCAAAGAACTTCTGGTGGTGTTTTGTCTGCTTGTTGCTGCTTCAGCAGGTAGATGCAGATCAGTGGAGCCTCCTGGTTGTTTCTGGATAGAGCAGCAGCCACTGATTCAAGTGGACTAGACTGCTGGCAACAAAGATTGGTTGGAATCACCCCCAAAGAACTACTTCTAAGCAGGTATATATCCCCCTTGTCCTATTAACTATCTTCCTTTCCTACTTTGCTTGGTATGAGATAAGGGAGATTGAAACATTTAAGAACACTTATTAAAGTAGTTTTGAAAAACACAACCCTACATCCCCACACCAGAGGAAGAAAGGACAAAGCACACATTTGGACACCGTAATGATAGTGAGCAAGACCTGTCTACATTTTTAGCTCCTTTTAAACAGACAGGGGGTACTCCAGCTGAATCAAGCAGGAAGAAGTTGTATAACTATGAGCAGATAGCATTTGCCGCTAGGTGAGTTACCGAGACATTAACTGGAACAGCTGCCAACAGCAGGCGAACATTAAAGGCACAAATGAAGCATTGGGAGGCACTGGGAGTAGTAAAAGGCAAAAAAAAAAAAAAAAAAAAAAAAAAAAAAAAAAAAAAAAAAAATTATCAGCCACATATTGGATGTACTGGTTCCAGGAGACCCTTGCCTGAATCTGTTTATCCATCTGTTTTTCCTGAGAAAGCACATTATGGTTTATTTGCTCTGGCTGGTTAGCCAGGACCTGGTCAAACTAGCACCAGAATGACAGAGGAATGCCAGGTTCATTCACCCTGCAAGGCTTCCAGGGGAAGGGCTGCTCTCTGAGAAAGATTCTGTTGGTCCATCACCTATGCTTCATCAGAGAAGATGGCCTTCCATTGGAAGAATGTCCTCTGGACAGAACAGCCTCCATAATGGTCTTTAAGTTTTGGGGAGTGTTTAAGTTCGTGGCCATAGACTCATAGATTTCTGTAACAAGGGGATTTCTGTAACATGAAGGTCATTGTCTAGGACTACCTTTCTGACCTTTTGTAAAGAATCCATGGCATGAGGAACCCACGTCCTGTTAGAGGAGCTTCCCTGACCTACCCAGGTGAGCAACACTGTGGGAAAACTTAAGAGGCTGGGGGTGCAGAGGAAGTAGATCTCTGTCATCCTTGGCAGCCTCAGGATTCAGCATTTTCTTATGCAAAGAAAGCATAGTTGAGCCCACCCGGGGACAGGGGCAGAATGGAAATCCAAGTTTGGCCAAGCCCGGCACTGTAAGAGACTGTGTGGGGTGGCCAATGGATACTGGTGCTGTTGGTGGTCTGGGCCTCTGGGGTCTTTTCCTGGCAGGCAATAGGCGTGGGTGGGGACGAGATGGAGCAAAATATTTCGCTTCTTCAATCAAAACCATAAACTAAAAGGCTCTCCAGAGCAAGGTAAATACTTGTTGGTTTCACCTTGTGAGAAGAGCATTTTGCCTTTTGGGAGGGTTCACGAGAGAACTCGTCCTCGGACTTAACACCTGCTCTAAGAGCCCGACTCAAGGGATGGCTTAGAACATGCTATTGAAATCTCGTTCATTTTCAGGCCTTGGGCTTTCTCAGGAGTGCCTCAGGTCACCTCAGCACCAAACCTCTGAGGCAGCCAAAAATAGCCACAGAGTCAGAAGGGGTCTGGGGGGTGGGAAAAGAGTGAAAGCTCGTTCTCAAACTCTTTTCTCTGAGCCTGGTGTATTATCTGCTCTAAAGTGTGTTCATCCCAGACTTGTCCCGCCAAGATCCAAGAGCAGAGGTTTATGACCTTATCATAAACGGTATTAAGCTGTTTAGTAGAAACTTTTATTTGCGTATTCTCCAGGACTCCCTCAGAATGTTGAACTGACTGCTCGGTCTGTGAAAGGGGGACCTCTCCCATTTTCATAGAAGTCCACGCACCCAACAGGTTGCAAGAGTCTTCTCTAGAGTCCCTGTTCGTGGTGCCACATGTAGAAACTGGATTCAAGAGGGGGTCAAGAAGGTGGAGTCACAAACCCGGGAAACAGACCCCAGAGATCAGTCTCAAGGTGCAGATCTACTTTATTGTGCAGCAACAGGTGTTTGTATACAGCCTTTGGACCAATGGAGAACTGACATGAGCTCTGGAGTAGTCAACTAGTCCACTATCACTATGAAGAAGTAACAGGCTGCCAGCACCCAAGAGGACTTCCATGAAGACAGGGGAAGCAGCTCTCCCCAATTCTGGGCCCATTCTGAGGTTCTACTAGTTTCCTAGGATCCTCTATTTTGTGTCATGGGGTATACCAGCAGACATGGGCAATTATACTTTTAGAGTGGTATGCTCCCTCATGGTCTACCAGGCTCCACCCAGGAGCTGCCTCTCCCAGAGCTTGCCTCATTGAGACAGAGATCTAGACTTCCTACCAAAAGCCTACCTATTCAAGATCACTTTTGATTTCATAATTTATCTATGTTTAGGACTTACTCTAGTAGAAAGTTAAAAAAAAAATACCCTATGTTTGATTTTACATTTATTTATGAAAGCCTAGCTTAAATATATTGAATTCTTCTCTATTATTATACAGTGTGCAAATGACAGGGTTGGGCATCCTAGGATAATTCAGTCTTTGATTTGAGGTTGAGGGTTGTTTATTTCATGTCGAAGTGGCTATTAGTACACTTATCTCTGAGAGGCAGGGAATTTAGTTTGAAAAGCGTAGTATGCTCCCTGCTCAGATTTCCTCTGGTCTTTCTTAGTAGTCCTGAGCACACAAATCCAGTTTTAGTGTGCCTTGCTTCTTCTGACTTGTGTCTACAGCACTGGTTCTCAAGCTGTGGGTCAATGACTTTTTTATAGGGGTCACCCAAGACTAATGGAAAACACAGATGTTTACATTACAATTCATAACTGTTGCAAAATTACAGTTATAAAGTAAAAAAAAAAATAGTTTTGTGGTTAAGGAACTATATTAAAGGGCTGCAGCATTAGGGAAGTTTCTACCACTGATCTACATGCTTCTTCACAAAGCTACCTAAAGACTACTACAATGCCTTGGATTATTTGCACAGAAAACTGCAACTTCTTCCGTTTCTTCCGAACATACTATTCAGTCCATACATGGTGACTGACTCCTGTGGGAACGCAAACCTTGACTCCCTTTCTGGGAACGTAGGGAACCTTTGACAAATAATTTATTCTGTAGAACACTGGTATCAGGCTGGAGATGGTCTCGTTGGCCTGTATGATACCACGTTATTTCTGTCTCCTTTTTCTGCTATACCTTACTACTACTCTTTATAGAAACTAACAGATTATAGAAAGTAGTAAATCACTGTTGGAGGAGGGTCTTGCACACTGTGTATTCAGATGCTGATTTCTGTGCCCTGAGTTCTAGTTACAGTCCACATTCTGGCATTGTCATGAATATTGAAGAATCTCCTGCACCAATGTTGTAGGGCAGTGGGCTGTGAGAAGCAGCTGGGTGTTTGGTTGAGCATGAGTTTCGAACCCCGGAACCTTTATCAGACGGCAGGAGTTCAGCTCTGCTCCCAGGCCCTGGTTCTTTTCACTTAGCTTCAGTCCTCCAACAACCCCTCCCACAGAGAGGTTTATGACCACCAGTCAGGAAGAACGGTTCCTCGAGCTCTCCCACATGCAGATGAGGTATCTCCAAGCTCTCAGGTCAAGCCAATAGACATTATCTGCTGTCAGACCCTAACCCACCCCAAAACTGTATATAAGGGCTCTATTGAGGGGAAGTAAAGCGCGAGCTCAAGAATCATCCTGGTGTCACAAGAGTTTTTGTCACAAGAGCTGTAACACTTGGGGAGAGCCCTGCTCTCCCAGAACCTACCTGGGACACCAAGCTGCCTTCTTGCCAGCTAGCCGGCTCCTTATCTCCTTATCGTCCTAGCCCGGGCTTGGACCGACTCTCGAAGAGACAGGGGCACCACCTGGGAGAGACCGATCAGCAACAGGGCAGCAGAGGCAGCGGCAGAGGCAGGCAATCTCCCTTCCTGCTAGCACTCTGTGTCCTTTGGCCTCGACTTTCCGCATCAGGCCGGGCTGGAGACCTACAGACAGTGGAGATGCAGGCCGGAGGCAGCACAGAGACAGTAGCGAGCCCTCCCTGCTCTCACCCTGTTCCCAGTTGGGGGATCGTCGTGGAACACCCTCCAGAACAAGGGACCCACAGTGATGTAAAGACTACTTCCTAATTATCTCTGATTGGTTAATAAAAAGCTGAACAACCAATGACTGGACAGAGGAGATAGGAAGGCTAGATGTCAGATCCCAACCAGGGATTCCTGGGAGAAGCTAGGAGAAGGAGATGACTATGAGGTAGATGAGAGTCCAGGAGAAGAAGAGCCACAAGGCAGGTGGAGGAAGAAGACGGTCACCATGAGGTTGGGCATGAGGAGGAGTTGCCAAGAGAGTTCTTCATGAGGACAGACAGCTACAGCAGAGAGAGCCAAGGAGAGACTAACTGCAAGTAACTCAGGCCATGTGGCTGGGAAATAGCTAGTCTAGCATAAAGGGTTAGGACTATCTGCTCAGTTGTTGTGCTTAAAGCTCGTTGAATACAGAAATAAGTCTCTGACTCAATTATCTGGGAGCTATCTGGGTTAGAAAAAAACAACCACTTTTAAAATCTCATCCTACAAACCTTTGATTCATCTGTCAGGCTCTGCATCTAGTGAACTCTGTCTAAAAGAGGCTCGCAGAGTTTGCCTGCTTCCTGGGAAGCTCACCACCACTCTCCTGGTTTATCAAAGGTTGGATGCTCTCCACAGGTTGACAATAATGTTCCTTGTTTGTAAAATTCCCTCACCACTCAAGGAGAAACCTCTGGTGGTCCTCTCACAAAAAGCATCTCAGTCGTGCTTGAGGAACGGCCCAAAGCATCAGTGGACAGGATCCAAAGAAACCTAGGAGGAAAATTCATCTGACAGCATCGACCTTGTGTCACTGTGACTCAGATCTAGAACCTCCCTACTTCTTAATATCTTTAAGGACAAAATATTTTATCTCCTGTTCAATTTAAAATATTTTATACCAAAATTTATCCCATGACAGCTTGAATCCCCTCTTGAACCTACATTTAACTGCAGCATAGAGACAAAGTTGGGATGCAGGTTTGCTGAATTTCTACTTTGTACTAAACATTTCTATGAAATGTGACTCAATCTGCCTAAATGGTTCTCTTTGTTTGATCACCTTAAAGGTGATCAAAATAATTGACAAAGCTATTGGGTAAGTTATGCCAGGGCACAGGACATATGCAGAAGACCTGAGGGATACACAGCTGATTCACACATTCACAAATCAGTGCTCCTCCTGCAGCCTGAAACAGTCAACCCATCCAAAGTCTAAGAGTCTTATAGAATGTTATTGAGAAAGTACCTGCAAAAAACATTTGTGACCCAACTAGGAGCAATGAGGGTATTACATCACTGAGACACTGTAGAGGGACAGTTCCAGGGTTGGTTCTAACACACTTCCACCCCCACCCAACCCAACCCCCACTCCCACTCCCACCCCACCCCACCCCTGCCAGTAATAATAAGGGACTCGGAGTCTTCTCCCCTCTCTGCCCTATCATTTGCCCTCATTGCAGCTGTCTCTTCTTTCGAATCCCAAGTTGTCATGACAACCTCCCAGGTCAAAAGACAATAAAAAATGAAACACTATAAAAAGAAAAAGAGAGGACTATTTTCTTGTGACCATTAATCACTCTCTAATTTCATAAAAGGACATTATTTTTATCAATTATTTGGTGAGTCCTTGACTTGTTAACATCCACCTTTACTGAGAAAATTATCTAAAAAATAAATTACAAAAAAAATGAAATGGAACTTCTTTGGTTTCTAGCGATAATGATTTATCTGATTAGACTGAGTATATGCCTTTCCCAATAAAACCTGGATTTTATAGAATGTAAAAGAGGCATATAATGGCAAAAAATGACAACAGTGGTTACATGGATAAAAAAAAAATGGATCTAAAACTAAACTTTCTCTCCTCCCCTGATTCAGGTCATGTTCAAGTTCCCTAGAGATACAAAATTCAACACCTTGCCCTAGACTGGAGCTGAGAGAATTTAATACAACAATAGTTTGGCGAAGTCCCAGGCCCAGAAGCATCTGACTCCAGTGCCACTCATTTCCTGACAGCACTGGGGACGTGGAGTAACAAGAGATGACTGGGAATTCACCTCATTTTATTCTGTTACAGCCAGAGCCCCAATAACAGAACCCCAAGTGCACAGAGTTCAGCCCCATAGAAGCTGGGGCAGTAAATGAGTTCAATATTTTTAGTAAGAGTAGCAGCAAGTGCAACTACTCATCGATTGGTTTCAAATGACAACCTGGTCCCTAGGAACCTATCTCTCTTTGATGCCACCTGCTTTACCACTGAACACGAACTTGACCTTGGCACTGATGGATGGAAGGATAGGAATCTTTCATTTCTAGGGTCCTATGTGCTAGAGGGGAAGAAACAATAGAAAAGGGGAGATTGTGGATTTGGAAGATCTAGTTCTAAAGACTGGACAAACGTGAAGAGTTGAGACACAACATTTGATAGCCTGAGATTTGATATGATGAACATGTTCAGGAGGAGTTACGTACAAGTGGGCAAACTTAACACACTGCCAAAAGCTGCACTTTCAATGAATTTGAATAGAATACTTATCTATAGGCAAATACCATATCATTAAAATGGTTTCTATTATATATATATATATATATATATATATATATAATTATATATAATACATATGTATATATATTAATGATATATACAATTTATATTATAAAAATATAGGTAGAGTATTATCTGTAAGACTTCTATCTTTATTAACTCATCTAATACTTGTAACCCTGTATCAATAACAATGTTATTATCACTATAATATATGTGAGGAAACTGATGTACCAGGAAATTAAGTACTTACCCAAAATTCACAGACTGGTGCCCAGTAAGCAGAGTTGGTGCTCACTAAGAGTGTGCATTTTTACCTGTTAGCATGCTTAGTCCCATAGGTAGGTTTCCCTCTTCTAGTTTGACTTGCAGATACATTCCCTGATATGCCCACAGATTCATATGTGAAAAACAAAAATGAAACAAAAACAAACAAACAAACAGTAAATCAGTGTATAGTCGAAAGTGTTTGGGAAAGATGCTTAGATAATTATGATGGTTAATTTGTAATTGTCAACTTGGTACAGCCCAGAATCATCTAGAAAGAGAGTCTAAATGAGGAATTCTCTAGTTCAGGTTGGCCTGTGAAAATGTCTATGAAGAGTGATCTAGGTAGAAGATTGATATAGAAAAACTCAGGCTATTGTGGGTAGCACCATTTCCTAGGCTGGATCCTGGATTGTATAACAGCAAGACATGATAACAAGCAAGCAAGCAAGCAAGCAAGCAAGCAAGCAAGCAAGCAAGCAAACAGCATGAGCGTATTCATTTCTCTCTGCTCTGGACGATGACTGTGATGTAACTAACTGGCTTCTTGAGTTCCTGTCTTGACTTTCCCTACATGATGGATGGCAACCTGGTGACCTAATTAGCTCTTCATTCCCTAAGTATCTTTCATTCAAGGATATTTTATCATAACAATAGAAATGAAACTAGAACAGAAAGACTAATCTCTTCCAGCCTAGTGATTCAGTAAACATTTGATTTCCAGAATATATTTGGAGATAAATATTACATGTAATCTAGTTTGGGAAGTGTGGTTTAAAGACAACCTAAGGTATACGACGGTATGATGGTGATTTTAAAGTTGAGAGCTTCCTCGTTGGTCTTGATAAAAAGAAGATAATAACAATGAATAAACAATAGAAAATTTAATAATGATGTTTGTCTTGGACATTTTATTTGTGCCATCTGTGCATTATTTTAAATGTTTTTATAGAATACTAGTTAAATCATTATATAAAATTTATGATATAGGACCCACCATTGTTTCCATTCTATAGAGAAAAAAAAGAAGTAAAGAAGCTTAATAACTTGACCAGGATCAGAAATAATAAGTGGTACTAATATTTTAATTTTGTTAGATTGACTTAGTTTAAATTAAAGGTCACTTTTTAAGACCCACATAATTACCTGGAGAGTTATAATTCAAACCTTAGGACAATGAGAGGATTAACTGGGAATGACTAAATCCACAGAGAAGGATTATATGTTCTGTATCCTTTAAATGAGCTAACTTTAAGAACACTCTTGAAAGCAAATAGCACTGTAGGGTGCTGTGCTGCCCTTTGCTTTTAATCACATCATCCATGGATTATTTAGTCACATGATGCTACAGGAAATAGTCTAAAGTTTTTTCTAGATGCTATTTTTGTTTTAGGATAATTGTCAACACTAGCATTTGATTGAGTATTCCCGAATTCATAGCATACTATCACCATCATGATTATGAAGGCTGACAATTTATATCATATTATTTATATTATATTATATTATATCATATTATATTTTGTTTGCTAGATTTTTCTGTTGCTTACACTCACCCTCTACTTACAATTCGACTACCCTTCCTTCATAATGTTTTCCAAATAATTGTTTGATCTCAAAGACATGTATGTGTTTGACTAGTATTTCCTTATGCCAAGCAAACAGCCCATGTCCCTCTTGTGATTCCTTGGACTGTATGCAGCATCTCTCTACTCTACAGCAGCCCATTTCTTATGATGGAGAACTTTCTTCTCTGGGCCACTATGGTCTTGGTGATAAGGCACCTGTCTCTTGTTTCTTACACATTGTTCATGAAGTTAGGACTAAAGATGCTTTTCCTATTTTGCTGGGTAACAGATTCTCTGCTGTTCACAGCTCTTCTTCCCTAACAAGAATATGTTTATAATTTTAACAGGATTATGATATTTTGAAAGTTGTATGCATCCTGTCATTTTTTTTGATAAACCTTACCCATAATTTTCTGAGTATCTTTTTTACAGCCTTAATGTTCTGTATACCCAGGACATATTTCTCTCCATTCTTCCAATTCTCCTTTCATAAAATCTGACTTGTTGAATGAACAATTTTGTAGAATGAATGGATGAACAAATTAAATGAACACAAGGCTCATTAAGAGTAAGTTTTTACTAAAGTAAAGTGTGAGCCATTAACCCAGGCGACCCTTTCAAACAGCTGGTAAAAGGCCTTGGCTTCCCTGTATTCTGTCTGTCCACTTTAGTGGGAATGTCAGAACTCATGCTCTACCCACCAAATGTTTGTCCTCACAGGCATGCCTGCAGAATCCCTTGTGGTACCAAGAAGCAATTTCAGGTTCACAAATTATTTCCATTTTAGCACAGAATTTAAATTATGTACAAGAGTACAATCGAGGTTAATCACATATTTTGGAATTAAAAAGACACCGCAATACTGGAGATCTGGTATCTGATATGTGAAAATAATACATTGTTCACACGAAGAACACCTAATTGGCTGACAATTTGCTACTTAACTATGCAGCGCATCCTGCTGTTAATCCACTCTTCTGCAGTCCCTGCCCTAATGAGGTTAGCACTAAATCAGTATGCTGTCTCCCCTAATCTCTTGAGAATTAAACAGTGGTTTTCATCATTAAGACTTTCTGTGAGATAATGAGGAAATTTCCCATGAATATTTGATTGGAATACAAATAAAAAATGGGACAAACCAATATTTGCTGAAAATAGGACTGTCAAATTTTAAGTTTTTTAGCAATTTGGGTTTCTCACCCACTCCTACAGGTTGTTGTTGTTGTTATTACAAATGTGGTCCTCTGTCCAACTCTGACACTGGATATCAAAATTTGGTCATTTACCTCGAAAAATCAAACAAACAAGAAAAATTATACCCTAATAAGGACACTGTATTGAGAGTAAAAATCAGAACACCCAGGACATTCACAGCTCTTTAAACTCGCCTGCAATAAAACACTATGTATATTTTTACTACTTCAGCTGTGGTAGCTCTACTACAGAGGAACTATAGTTAACACCATTGTATTAATTAGAGGAGTTAATTGGCATTAACAAAGAGACTATGGAATAACTTGACACAATGGCCATTTTTACCCATGTAATAGGGGGACAATGGTTCAAGCACTTAGAACTCACTGCTTCCAAATTCATTGTAATTGATGACATTGTCATCTGGGAGGGTGAGAGAAACCCATGCTGGAGCCCTATATGAAGCTCAGGCACCAGTTCTTCAGAAATTACACTGTCTAGTACTTGGTTATGACCCATGTGATGACAAGGGAAGT
Source organism: Arvicanthis niloticus (assembly GCF_011762505.2). NCBI lineage: Eukaryota > Metazoa > Chordata > Mammalia > Rodentia > Muridae > Arvicanthis > Arvicanthis niloticus. The sequence goes on along the minus strand of NC_047670.1, from coordinate 36,860,735 downwards.
TGAAAGCATAATTTCATTAAGAGCAAGGAGCCAGTTCAGGCCATACATTTGTACAAATAAGGGCAGCAGGACACAGGGCGGTTGTTTATTCTTCCACTATTTCTTAAGTAATAATTGAGAAAAGTGGTACTGTGTGCGCAGTTTCTATGCAATCATTTAAGCCCTGGTGAAGGTGAAGAACTGCACTCAATCTAAGGCCAGTCATTGCATCCATGCAGTTCTACATCACAGAAGTGCTGTAACACTCTTGGACAGAGTCACCAAAAAGAGACAGCATCTTCTAGTCTGAAGCTATTGTCTTAATGAACAAAAAGAAGTCCCTGTGACATGGAACCCTCTTCAGCCACACATGGCAGGAACTTTATTACATGTAGCCAAGAAGAAGCCGTTTTCCTTTAATCATCAAGTTTTTAATTATGGCCTGTGTGGCAGGCTGACCATACCAGGACTTTGAAATTTCCCAGATCTAGCTGGTTTTCGGTTAAAGATGCCTCACCAGACAGGGAACACAAGGAAGATTACAACTTCAATTCTCTTCTTACTTGATGGGCAACACAAGTTCTCACCTCTACCTCCTAGCAAGCAGTGGTGAGGGTCTTCCAGAAAAAAAGCAAGCCATGAAGACAAAGAACAGAGCATGTGAGTTTGAGGAGCATGATGTTATTTGGACCAAAGACCTAAGGTATTATGGGAATAAAGATATTACTGAATTCTGTGGAGCACTTGATAGAAAACAATTAAAAGAATGTTGGGAGCTCCAAGATACAAGTGAAGTAAAAACAGGAAATATAGAAGAAACTATCAGAAAGAGTGACCATAAAAAGCTTCCCCTGGGTCAGTTAAATGTGGGTGTTTAAAAATGACATTTTCACTAGGCTTCAGAAAATATTCAGAATCAATCAAAGCAGCTTATTGAATAGATAGACTACTGAAAATCTTACCACACAGATCTATGAACACAAGAGAAAAATGTCTATTCCATAATGGGCTTAACCTACTTCTGAATAAATGCTGAACCGTAAACTGCTCTGATTGAGGTGAGATTTCCACAAAATAGGTTTAAAAATAAAATCAGTCATCCCTGAAACTTCTGAAGATTATGTTCATACCCAAGGCTACAACCTCAAGGGACCACTCATCTAGGGATCCCTCATGTTCCTAGTCCATAAACAAATATAGGACAAAGTACATAAACCTTCTAACCTGTGACACCAGCCTTTAAGCCATGCGTCAATCCCAGGGGACAGAGCAAAATCCAACTGGTGAATGGAATGGAACTCATTCTTTGCCCAGCAAGTAACTTATGCTGACCAGAACAGAACTCCAAGTAGCAAGAATAGAATATAACATGAAAGGGGGAAATGTCTGTTTAGCACATTTGCTAGAAATATCAGTAGCAATACACGGCAGTAGAAATCCCCTCTCCAATGTTAAGTCATCTAACTCACAAAGGAAACAAAACAACAACCAAAGAAGTAGAAGTGGTATATTCTCATTCAGAGTTGCTGTAATGCATCATCTAACAGGAAGTGAATCATCTAACAGATAATGCGAAGAGTAGAGAACTGTGATCCACCCATAATTATGTATGCATGTGATGCATCCCATAATTCCAAAACTTGGGAGCTAAGGTAATAATTTCTTAGCTACATAGTGAGATTCTGTGTATTGTATAAATTTAACTGTCAATGTAACACACTCTAGAATCACATGAGAAGAGAGTTTCAACAAGGAGTTATATAGATCAGGTTGGCTTATGAACAGGCCCTTAGAATGTTGCATTGTAGAATATTATTTCCTAGATTGGGCCCTGAATTCTATAAGAACAACAAAAAAAAAAAGCTAGCTGATTAAGCTATCAGGAAGCATGAGTACATTTATTTCACCCTAACATTGAAGATCAGTGTGATGTGATCTGCTTTAGTTCCTGCCTTGACTTTCCTGCACCAAATAAACCATTTTTCCCTATGTAGCGTATTGTTGGGCATTTAGTCATAGCAAAAGATATGAAGCTAGAACCCCCAACCCCCATCTCAAAACAAAAAATAGAACTACTTTGCGACATAGCCATATCATCCCTGCGTTCATTCCTAAAGAAATCAAAGGTAGATATTTACTAAGGCACTATTCACAGGCAAGTCATAAAATCAGTCTAAATGCTTATTGATATATGGATAGTTCTAAAAGAACTGTTACTTAGCCATTGAAAATGAACCAACAGCTATTATTTTGCTAAATGGATGTAATATCAAAATGCCTTATCAACTCATATCTCTATACTTGTAGATTAGCACAGTTCTCATTTTAAGCCTTATCAGAGAAGAGTTGGTTTGGTTTGGTTTGGTTTGGTTTGGTTTGGTTTGGTTTGGTTTGGTTTGGTTTGGTTTGGTTTGGTTTGGTTTGGTTTGGTTTGGTTTTGAGTACAGTGTTTAACACAAAAACTCATATCTGGTCAAAATACAAAGACTAAGTGACTGTGCCGTACTCAGCCGCAGAGAGGACATCTATAGAACCACAGTCCTTCAAGGTTCAGGACCATCATAGAAAAGGAAGTGAAAGATTGTAGGAGTTAGAGGTTTTTGGGGGGCAGAACCAAAACCATGTCCTCTGGGCATGATGGGACTTCTATGTTCCTGAGCTCTCATCACCCATGGCTTCCTGCATAAAACATATACAAGGTCAACATTCCAGCATGGAGTGTGGAGGAGGTCTTGAATTCCCACACTTAACTGAGGTGCTATGAAGAGTTAATGGCTTCTAGAATGGAGACAGTAGGATTTCTTTTAGTGGTGTGGCTCCTGATAGGTCAAGTATACTTCAAGAAGTGTAGTTCACACCAAGAAGAATATTGCAGATGATGGGCTGTTAAAGAAAAAGAAAACATAAAGTTGGAAGTTGGGAGGAGGAAGATCTTCAAGGAGTTAAGCGTAGGGAATTTGGGGTAAATATGATCAAAATATATTGTACAAAATTCTGAAAGAATTACTAGAATATTTGTTTAAAATAAAATAATATTTGCACTAAAATGGAGACTATTGGGCTAAGCAAAATAAACTAGATTCAAAAAGATAACCATTAATGTTGTCTCTAATGTGTAGAATCTAGAAGGAAAGAAAGAAATGAGGGCAGAAGTAAAACTATGAGGAAATAGGATGGGAACAGTGGGGGAGGGGAGGGAGACAGCGATAAGGGATGGGTAACCAGCAGGTACATAGGATTGAGAAAGCGTGTGTTTGTGGAGGAAAATATATGGAGACCCACTGCTTTATATTACTTAATATGTAATAAAAGTTTTAATCCATGTTTTTCACTTTTTAAACTGCCTATATACATCTATGTTTTAAATACTCTTATACCACTGGGGTATGTATTTCCTTTTCTACAACATGCAAATTTTAATAATAGAACCACACTTTTTATGGCTGTCTTAGAACCTCCTGTGCACCCCAGGTTGGCCGCAACTTGTAATCGTTCTGCTTTAGCTTCCTAAGTATAAAGATTACAGGCAGACCCCACCTTGCCTAACAAAACATGTATTTTTAGGTCAAAAATACAGTCTTTCTTTTGCTCATTATAGGCAATGGCTACTTAATTGGTGAATGATACCAAAATGTAAAAGCCAGCCTATAACTAACCCTCTACAGTTAAAATGGGCTGTAAGGTTGTTTTTACATGACTCAGACACCATATACTCTGCACAGGATAGAGAGACAGTAGTTCAACATGAAGATATATTTCCAAGAGTAAATGTAATCTATTTGGGGCTCTGAACTCCAGCAAGTGTTACCAGTAGGAAATGGTCAGCTTTAAGTATGATAAGTAACAATTTTTATTCTACTCTATGAGGCCATTATAAGTCAGCCATTCTGGTAATAGCATCCCATCCATTTCAGAAAAAAAAAAAGTAGTATAGCATTGAGGAGTAGAAAGATCACTAATCTCCCTCAGGGCATCCTTTATTACTTTTTTTCAGAGGATAACTGGGACTCAACATAACAACTGCACTTGTCCAACATCAGAAGACATCAAGGTTTAGGTGTAGTTTAGGTGCAGCTCTTATTAGAGAGATGAGACCTCTTGCTGTGTCTGTATGTGAATAGGAGGAGGAAGGTGTCTGGTGGGAAACTTCAGCAAGAGTCTTGCCTCTTAAACATTAAAACATTAACATTTCAAAAAGAAGTACTTGAAAACCCAATAATACTCTATGAGGGTGTTCAATTGGTTAACAGTGATGCAAGGTTCAAATTCCAGCTTAATTATTCATTAACTCTACTTTGCATCTCAAATTCTGTATTTTTTAAAATGTCACATAATAAGAGACAATGATACCACTTTTCCTTTGGTTGTAAATACGTAAGCATGTGCCCATCTATCTGACTCTTCCCCATTAACACACATAAATAAGGAAAGTGCCTGGAATATTATAATCACTTAAATATCTCATAAAGCAATTTTTAAGAAAATCTTGTAATGACTAATGAATATTGCTGGTTCCGTAATTACTCATACTATTGCATTGGATGTCTCTTTTCATGACTACTTTAAGCTTCTAAAAGAAAGCCCAATATCCAATTCATTATGTTTTCTTTAAGGACTAATATTAAAAATTGATCATAAACTACTTAGAAATCCCCAGATAATACATCAGGAAGAGCCTGCAGGTGTTATTCAGCTTCATCTTCCAGTTTTCAGTGGGAAGAAACTAAATTATAAAAAGAAACTATTTTCCTGGGGTGACAGGGCTCTTAATGAAGATATACCAATAGGTCCCTCTCAGGGCTCTTGGTATACAATCTGCCTCCAGGCTTTCTCTCTTGCAGATGGTTCACTTGAATTTTTACTCACTTCAAGAGTTTTCATTATTTTGGATTTCTATCTAATTTTTTGAACATTTCATATCTTGGTCATCCAAGCCCACAACCCTACTCCCTCCAGATCCCCATACTCAGCATATCACCCGTCTCCCTTCCATCTTCATATAGTAAAAGAAAAAACACTAAATTCAATTAGCTTTGATTAGGTGCTCATGAGTGCAGACTCCTTCCTCTCCTCTTTCAACTTTTCCCATCTCTGTCTTCTTCCCACTCATTTTAAATTTAAAATTCATGACCTCTTTAGTTATTATTGTTACACACACACACACACACACACACACACACACACACACACACACACACTTCTGCCCCAGTATCCTGTAATTCTTCACCCTGTAATTCCAGAGATGGAGATTTTCCCCATGGTCCACTGTTATATCAACTTGTATCATCATTAGCAGGTCTTGTTGAAGTGATTTCTTTTTTTAACATTTCATGGTTGCAGCTTCCCTGTCATACATAGAAGTGTTATCTCATAGCAGACAACAGGATGCTCCTTTTCTTGTGATTTTTATGTTCCCTCTTCCATGGTGTCCCCTGAGCTTTAAGTAGAGAAGTTATATCACATATGTACCAGTTGGGGATGGAATTCCATGGTTATTTGTTCTCTGTATTTTGATCAGCTGTGGATTTCTATAATGGTCTTCTCTGTATGCTGCCAAAAGAGACTTCTTTAGTGAAGAATAAGAGTCACACTTTTCAGGGCATGCAAGAATAAGTACTTAGAATATGGTGAGAATTTATACGGATGTAAGAAAACAGCAGTGTTAACTTATCCTCTAATATCCATGACCTCACCAGGCTAGGTTTCCCTTATCCTAGTTAGATAAGCCACAAGCTCTACTTTTGCATGCTTAGGGTTATCTTGGTTGTTTGTTCACTGTGGTGGTCCACAGGTTATACAGCGTGGTATGACTACTGATTACTTCCTCCCTTTGCAGACTGCATAGCAAGGTTCAGATTCTATGAGAGCTAGTCTTCAGAGAGGAAACTTCCAGGTCAGTTTCAGTCCAACTCCTACAAGCCCTGTATCCAAAGTGTGCAGTGGCCTTAGCAATAGAGTCTTACCTTCAAGTTCTGGGAGGCAACCAAGGGAAACATCAATAGCCTATGTTGTCTGCGGTATCTCTTGTGCTCCTCAAACCAACAACATAAAGGAGAATTTCCTATGTTCAACCCTTGTATTTTGCTACTCTGGTACTGTTGAGAACATTGTCATCCTATATGATATAACATTTTTAAAACTCTGTGTGTGCACGTGTGTGTGTGTGTGTGTGTGTGTGTGTGTGTGTGTGCGTGAGTACCTATGTACTCACATATAGTGTATATGTATTTTTAAGTAAAGATAAATTCACATCTTTCCCATTGGTTTTTCCAAATATCCTTACAGCCTTAGTGTTATTTATGTCCCCTTTACCTTCCCCTCTTTATTATCCTTCCTCCCAAATTCCTAGTTGAAATCTTTCTAGTCATTTCCTTTCATGGCATCTGTTCATTTTGCAATGACAGCAATAAACTCAGGACTTTGCATATTCCAGCAAGTGTTTTACCCTGAAATACGTCCCCAGCATAAGAGTAGTCTTTTGAAATTTTATGTTTCCTTAAGTAGAAGAAAAAGAAGCATAAAATAGAAAATCAATATATTAATCTTAAATGTATGTAATAAGATTTCCTTCTTAAATGATTAAAAACTAAAAAATTTGACCAGGGACTAGGAAAATAAATCTGAAAAAAAAAAAACAAAAACCTTTAACATATGTTTATTTCAGATCCAGCTTGATTTCTCTGTATACAAAAAATCTCTGTATATCCAGGGTCTGTGCAACAGGAACCACTGGAACAGCCCTTGTTCAAACTCATCCGGCCAGAGACTTCCAGGACAAGCATGACTAGGCAATAGCCTCCACATCAGACAGCCTGGAGTCTATTCAATGCCAGATAACCTGCTTAGCAGGAGTTGTTCTGCAAAACCCCAGTGGGTGGGGGGTAGGGGGAGGGACTGTACTTACTGACTGATGAACAGGGAGGAACTTGTGTTTTGATGAAGGAGGAATATCACTTCTACATCAATGAATCTGGGCTGGTAGAATAAGATGTACAAATGCTCAAAGAGCTCCAGAGGAATCTCTGGGCACGCTATGCTCCCAGCACACTTACCCTTGGTACTCTAACCTCTTGGTAGCTTGGCTTCTTCCCCTCCTTGGCCCCATAATAGCCATTGGATCCTTGCTTCTTTGGCACCCTGCCTCATCCAATTACTAAAGCAGCAGATAAGTAGCATTGCAAAGATCATTACTAATCAGGTCTGTTGAGAATCAAACTGTTTCCAACATAGGAGACAGTTATTCTGATGACAAATCTCCAAAAAAAAAAAAAAAAAAAAAAAAAAAAAAAGCAGAAAAGGAGGAAGCCTGGTAAGGTTGAGCTGGGTTGGAAGCCCCAGAGACCCAAGTAGAAGCTTCACTTGCTCCCAACACCAGGCTCCTGTCATGTAGCCACAGTCCCCCATAGAGTTGTGGCTATTAGTCAAGTAGGGCCAGCACCCCCCAATCCCCTCCATATGTAGATGAGGCATCTCTAACATCTCAGATCAAGTCAATAGGAAGCACCTGCTGTTAGACCCCAACTCACCCCAAAACTGTATATAATTTCCTATCCAGAAGGAATAAAAGTATGTGAGAATTACCCCATTGCCTGAGAGCATCTGATGTATAAGAGTTGTAACACTTCCTGGGAAGAGACTGCTCTCCCAAAGCTTTCCGGGCTAGCCTATAGCTAGCTTCCTAGCCAGGCCTCTGCCAGCAGTGCAGCTAGCACAGGGCAGGGGCAGAAGACCTCTATGAATAGCATCCAGTACACAAACCAACAATCTAAGATAATTCCAAGTCTAAGATTCATGAAAATCTAACAAATTAGCACAACTTAAACCATCTGTCCCACAACTACATGAAAAACCAGAAATGCACTTTCTGATTTTCTTTTCCGAACTGTAGAACACATTCTAGAAGGAACTATATTGACAGAGTAGGTCTACCGTATTTTTCAGTTTCCAGTATGAAAAATAGAGAAAAACTAGATGTCATACATCTACTCAGGTTAAAGATTACATTATTCGCCCTGCCCCCACAGTGCTAGAAATTGAACCCATGGCCTCATACATATTAGGCAATCCCTTTACAACTGAGTTACATCTCTAGCGCCATGTTATATATTACTAAACAGGATCTCCCTTTAAAAAAAAAACCAAACACTTATTGATTCAGTCAGTACGATACTTTATTGGGCTTAATCCAACTTGTATTACAATTTTTGTCACTTGCCATAATTGATAAACTGTCAAGTTTCCTTGCAATGCTAACATGCTATGATTCATTTTATGTTGTTAAAGAGATTTTTCATCAATGACTTGGTGGGATAGAAATACATTATTGAATAAGAAGACTCAGTCCAAACTTAGGAACAGCAGTCTCTTCTTTCTTTTTATCCCACAATGATCAGCCAGCCTCTTCTAGTTTAGCAGCTCTAGAGAAACTATTGTCCTAAATTAGCCAATTTAGAGCATTCAGGTTGGCATATTTGAAAATATACACACATGCTTACTACCCTAATAAGAAATCTGTACAGCCAATTTGTCCTTCCCGCAGGATATGCAGGGACCATGGTGGCACAGAACTTGTGGAGTGGCCAACTAAATTCCAGTTTAACTTGAGGCCCATACCCTATACTGCCTGTATATCCAGGATCAGGAGACTGAATGACTCAGAGACTTAGGGTAGAACCAAAGACAACTGACAAAAATGCATAATTATTATACACATAAATACATGTAACTGTGATATGATTCCTAATTGGGCAAGCCATATTCACTGGAAATGGTGAGAGTCATGATGTCAGCACAGCTGCTTGACACAGTTCCAGCAAAGCTGAAATCAATGCCCTTCTGTCTCTAACTTTTGTGTTTTGGTGTCTGCGTGTTGCATTCTTGGGGACTTTCTGTATTATGATTCATTTTATGTATTTCATGAGAAAATTATGTCTGAGTCTGTTTTAGGAAACTTCTAAACATAGCTTTATCTGGCCACGATTTGGAAGTCTTTCGTATGCTCTGGAGATCATTAAGCACAGATAAGCACATAGCTAGATGACATCATCACCCCAGAAATCTTCTTGGGGGGTATCTGCCCCTGAGAAAACTAAAACATTATAATTGGTTCAGGGAATACAGAGGCAACTGACAAACTCTTACTGCCCAGGAGAACAAGTTACAGATTCAAGGTCTTTTTTTATTATAGGCTTAGAGCTCTCTGAAAATGTAGTTTAAAGATAGGGGAGAGGGTCTTATTGGATATACCCCAAGAGGAATAGAACTCAGTTATTAAGATAGATTGACTAAAACAAACTTTTGCTACTTTACAGCACACATGATGGAACACAGTAAAAGGAGGTAGGTATTACTATTTGCTGTTCATGAAAAGACTGGTGCAGATATTTTGTTGGTCTGGAGAGCCTTAAAACTGTAAACACTGCTAGCCTAAAAGCAGGCTGTCATAAAATAAATGTGTTTGTTTTGAAAGAGACATTCTTTAAATGTTTTACATTGGAGTTACTGGGCAGATAATAAAAATAAAGTCTATTTGCATTTTCTAATTGTAAATAAACTCATAACCCTGAACGTGTAACAAATAATTGAACACATAAGCTTTACTTCTTGAATAATCATTAGTCTGTTTTTGTTCTGTGAAACCTGTATAAATAAAGTAGCACTTGGTTGCTAGTCAGTCAGAGCACTCAGAAGTGTTCTGAGCTGTGAGATTCCCTTGACCACGGCCTGACTCACTCCTCCCTCTCTTCCTTATCTCCTCTTCTGGCCACCCTGTTAGCAACCCACTGCAGGGGAAGCCCCCTATTCCCCACATATAATGTTTTTCTGCTATGCTCATAGATCAGGGTCTTGTCCAATCATCACCAAAGAGGCTTCCTCTGGCAGCAGATAGGATTGGATGCAGAGACTCACAGTCAGACATTATGCAGAGAGAGAATCTAAATTGAAGGTCTCCAACAGGTTTCTCCCCTTAGAGCTCTGGAAGCCCTGGGGAAGTGGTGGAGGAAAGATTCTAGGAATCAAGGTAGTTAGGAGACACCAGGAGAACAAGGCCATCTGAATCAACTAAGCAGGGCTTATGTGGACTCATACAGTCTTAAACAGCAAGCACAGGGCCTGCATGGCTCTACACCATGTCCTCTGGTACAGAGGTCCTCTGGTTATTGCTGTTAACTTGGTAGTCTTGTGTGACTCCTCACAGTGTATATGGGTGTGTCTGACTCTTTTGCCTGCTCTTGGGACTTTTTCTCCTATTAGGTTGCCTTGTCCAGCCTGGTATGAAGCGTTTTGCCTTGTTTTATTAGATCTTGTTTTGTCCTATTTGGCATGTCTTCTTGGAGGCCTGTTCTTTTCTGAAGAGAATCAGAGATAGAGAAGATCTGGGGGAGAGGGGGTAGTTGGGAGGAGTGGAGGAAGGGAAACTGTATATTGTATGATAGAATAATAGGTTTTCAATAATAACAAAAGAGAAATGTGTACTGCTATCTAACAGGTGAACGATCAGTAGAATGATGCAAAACATATTGACAAAGGAATAATTGATTTAAAGTCTCTTCCGTGGGCTGAGAAATGAATAGGAGACTTTCTGGTTAGAGATCAGAGCCCAGTGTCTGTGGTTGAATTTTGTAAAAATAAAAGATGTTCCTTCTCAAAGAGTAAATGAAGAAATGGAAAATTATTATTTACGAAGCAATTCCCAACACTTTGTATAAATCCAAATAGTTATATAGCAAAAATTAGATAAAGTGCAGAGACTATACAGATGAACTTCACAGTCACTGACAAAGGTCTGTAAGGCAGCAGTTCCCTCAACTGGGGAAGAACAGATGGTCGGGAAAACATGTTGTAACAAAACTCTAAAATATTTCTATTTGGGAAGAGTCTCTTCGGGGAGCAGCAAGTTACACTGTTGGTTTAATGCACATGGCATTTTCCATTGCTAGCATTTATCACATCTTTACATAATGATTTGTGTGATTACCTACTTACCACCCATGTCCCATGATAAACAGCAGGCTCTATAAAAGCAAATATGTCAAAATAAAAATAAAATAAACTTTCTAATGTCTGAACCCCCAGAATAAACAGACTTGTAAGTACAAAAGTCATAAAATTAGCACTTTTTGTTTTGTTTTGTTTTCGAGACAGGGTTTTTCTGTGTAGCCCTGGCTGTCCTGGAACTCACTCTGTAGACCAGGCTGGCCTTGAACTCAGAAATCTGCCTGCCTCTGCCTCCCAAGTGCTGGGATTAAAGGCGTGCGCCACCACTGCCCAGTTTAGAATTAGCACTTACTAGTACAATTAGATACAATGAAACTATTGTCAAAATGACCTTCTTTCTCCATTTTTCAAGTCTACTTTCTAGGAACTTGATTCTTCAAACGTAAATTCATACTTTTGAAGTTAGCATCATTACTCTCTAGTAAGCTAAAAATGGAACACAGCTGAGCAGTATTGTGTTTGGTAGCCTACTGAGATGAGATGGCTCAGTGGTTACAATTCTGTATTGTTCTTCCCTGAGTTCAGTTCCCAGCACCCATGTCAGATGGCTCACAACTGCCTGTAATTCTAGAAAGATCCAATACCTCTGGGCTCCAGAGTTACAGGATTTCATGTGCATAGACTCCACATAGACACACAACACATACACATAATTGAAATAAGTTTCAAAATGCTATAGTAATATGCTTGCTCTTGTGCCTATGAATAACTACTGATTTTCGTGCAACTGCTATGTATCTGCTACCAAGATAATGGCTTTAAATGTAAAATGCATTTAAGCATTATCACATAACCGTGTTACCCAGTGAGCAGACTAAGACCCAGAAAGTTTAAATAACTTATTAGAAGCTGTCAGGGCTAATATATGAGCTAGGTTCCTTTTAATTTCAAGCTGGAGTCGTTCCCAGACTGGTTAGACACACCATTTCCCAGAATGGATTGGTCTCTAGATTCTTTTCTCTCTGATTTGACCACAAAAATGTTTGGTAAGTTCTATTTCATATCTAGCCCCAACAGTTTTCAAATATGATTTCTAGCAATATAATTGTCTCCAAATCCTATTACAACCAAACAATTTGGACAAACCAAGAAGTTGGATCCAATGGGAGTTTATATGACCTTGCCTACTGAGCAGCTCTCTCTAGAAGATAACATAGACAATGCACACAATGGTTATGGGTCTCATACCTCCGTTTCTAGAAAAGATGCTTTATTTTAACTCTAAATCTTTAAAGGCTGCTTTGTAAAGTCATAACAAACACTCCTGGGCTTGTTTTGTTTCCAGAGCAGAATGGTGGTCTGTGCTTTTAAAGCCATGAGCTCTCTGAGGTTTCTCATCCTTTGGTTATACAGCACAGTAAGAGCTGAACATTTTTTGTATTTAATTTTCCGATGGCAATGACAGTCTAGACAACTCAGATGAAATATGCCTTTGAATTACTAGGTGGTTCCACAGGAGGTAGAGACATATTATATTTTGATGCAGACATGCTCTTTAAAAGCAAGATGCAGCAATCTCATTTTTTGAGCACCTGGTGAGATGGCAGAATAGAATTGTAACTTTTAAGACATTATAATTAAAAGTAAAGGCTGCAGTCATAGGACTTATTTTTTTCTAGCATAAGCTTTGCTCTGCTTTCTAACTTCTGAGACTCATGGGGTTGAATTCCCAGAACACTGTCAATAATGTGCCTCACTAGCAAATCTGAAGCACTATCTCAGCTGTAACAGAGTATGTTAGCATAACATTTGCACAAGCTTCCAGGGGATCAGAGAAAGTAGAAAGATTTTGTATTAGCATTTTGAAGATTGTGATTAGGGTTTTGTTAAAATAAAAAAAAGTTGAGAATACTTATGTGTGAAGCATTTGAAGTCTGAATGAGATTCTTACTCAAATATTTCAAACCCAGCAAACAACTGCAAAACATATTCCTCTACAGCAGAGCCAGCACAGACACAAAAGACTGTATATTATTTAAATCTACCTGGCTTCGGGTTTGTAGTCTTATGTGGGACCAATGTATACATGGGGAAAGATAGACTATGTATTGCTCCCATGTGTGTTGTCTTATCTTGATTGTCAACATAATTATATTAAGAAAGGCCTGGAGGGCATAATGGTACATGCCTTTAATCCCAATGTGTGGGAGGTAGATGCAGAAGAATGTCTGAGTTTGAGGCCAGACTAACAATGTACAGAGTGAATTTCAGAACATTCAGGGCTACACAGAGAAACCCTGTCTCAAAAACAACTCCAACACCTGCAAATAATAACAGTAAAAAGAAAAAAGAAAGAAAGCAATTCCAGGAGGATTCAGTGAAAAGACACACCTTTGTGTGTCTGTGATGGCATTTCCAGAGAGAATTAGATCTGAGAGATATTCCCTAATTAATGAATTATTCTCTTCTTAGATTCATAATGTAGTCATGGGGGTGTAAAAGGTAGGAGGTACAGCTTATTGGAGGAAAGAAAACACTAGGTCCTGGTTCCTTTCTGAACCCCCTGTTCACTTCTTTCTGTCCATCATAAAGAGCCTCCATCTCTAAACCACTCATTTTGTTCTTATGGTCTGCCTTAAAACAGGTCTAGAAACATGAAGCCAAGTGAAAAGGGACTAAGCCCTCTGAAACATGAGCCAAATGTTTAGCCTCTCCTTTAAGAGGAACAAAAAAAAAAAATTCATTTACAAGAACAAAGAAGTATCTGTCTTACTTACTGTTCTATTGTGGTAATGAGATGCAATGACCAAGGCATCTCTTATAAAACAAAATATGTAACTAGGGGCTTGTTTACAGTTTTAGAGGGTAGTCAATGATCATTAAAGAGGTAAGCAGACAGGTATGGCACTGGAGCAGTAGCTGAAAAGCTGAAAGGTTTGTGTCTTGATTTATCTGTAGGCAAGCAGAAAAAGAGAGAGGGAGAGAGACAGAGACAGAGACAGAGACAGAGACAGAGACAGAGACAGACACATAGGGAGAGACAGAGAGAACCTTGGTCTGGTATGTGCTTTTGAAACCTCAAAGCCCACACCAAGTGACATACCTCACCAACAAGACCTCACCTCTGAATCCTTCCCAAACAATTTAATTAACTGTGAATTTAAAGTCAGAAACTCGGGGCAGACGTCAAAATGCCTGGCTCTTGTCTCTATAGTGCTCTGCTCAAAGTTCTCGAAGGACACAACTGTGTTCACATATTGAGTGACTACTCTCAGTATGTATACATAATCACTGTATATGCTGCCTGACATGAATAAGGAACAACATTAAGAACTTTCTTAATTTATATGCAATTTTCTCACCAAAGAAACTGAATCTCTGCTCTTGCAGACACCCTATTACAGAATCATGAGCTGTCCAACTCACAACCTTGAGAGGATAGAGCAGTGGGGAGGACTTTGGAAGAGTTGAAAAAGGGGAGTACATGATTGAAAAGTGTGTGTGTGTGTGTGTGTGTGTGTGTGTGTGTGTGCCCCTACACTGGGGCATTGAGCCTTTCCAGGACCAAGGGCCTCTCCTCCCATTGATGCCCAACAAGGCCATCTTCTGCTACACATGTGTCTGGAGCCATGGGTCCCTCCATGTGTACTCTTTGGTTGGTGATTTAGATCCTGGGAGCTCTGTGGGGAGTTTGGTTGGTTGATATTGTTGTTCTTTCTATGAGATTTCAAACACCTTCAGCTCCTTCAATCCTTTCTCTAACTCCTCCATTGGTGACCCTGTGCTCAGTCCAATGGTTGGCTGCGAGCATCCGCCTCTGTATTTGTCAGATTCTGGCAGAGCCTCTCAGGAGATAGCTATACCAGGCTCCTTTTAACAATCACTTCTTGGCATCTGCAATACTGTGTCTGGGTTTGGTGTCTATATCTGGGATGGATCCCCAGGTGGGGCAGTCTCTGGATGGCCTTTCCTTCAGTTTCTGCTTTATACTTTGTCTTTGTGTTTCCTCCCTTGCGCATTTCCTTCCCCCTTCTAAGAAGGACCGAAGCATCCACACTTCGATTTTCCTTCTTTTTGAGCTTCATGTGGTCTGTGAATTGTGTCTTGGGTATTCTGAGCTTTTTGAAGATCCAGTTTTAATGGTGAGGAATCTTCATGTGTTCTGTAACTCATTCACACCTAATTTTACTTTAATATTTTGAATTAAAATCTTTCCTTTTATTACCAAAAACTTAGTCATTAATTTTTGAAGAAATTGTAGCCAGCCTTCTTGTCTTTCTCTTCTTCAACTGTGTTGCTTTTGAAATAACTATTTCAGTATAAAAATGACTATGATGTTTTCATGACTGATAATTCTAAATATTTATTACTTTTATTCTATGTGTATGGCTATTTTGCCTGCATGGATAGCTGTGTAAGAAATCCATGTCTGATGCCATCAGGGTCCCTAAGAACTAATGATTTAATAGCCAAACTTTTTTTTAATTACCTATTTTAACTTGATGATTGAATTTAAATTCTCCAATTGTTCTGTTTAGATATTACCTGCACCCCTAACTTTCAACCCAGAAATAGAGACTCCCAAGGACATGGCACACATCACAGCTCATGAGCCTATATTCCAATAAAAACACTTGGGTTTTGTAATCTATACAAGTAGATATTAAGTGGAATACTGGTGGATAAGCTTTAATTTTTTAGATGGGCCCCATAAGCACAGATTTGGCATTTATTATTCCTGTTAGTAGAGGTAAAATGGGCTATAACAATTTAAATATAGATCCTTAGATAGTCCACCATGAGCAAATTGGAAATGACCCACCTCCAATAGTTTAAAATATAGAGGAATTGCTTCAAGGTTTAGGAGACAGAAGTTTGTGTCAATTAAGAAACATTCATCCATGATAGAAGAGTAAGCCTTTCATTAATATATTTTTTTTTATTCTTTAAACATTTTTATAGTCCAGACTTTATCCTCCTTCCAGTCCACTCTCCTATTGTTCCATATTCCACACCTCCTCCTCCCCCAGCCTCCAAGAGGATATACTCACACACCCCCACCCTACTAGACCTCCCCACTCACTGGGGCCCCAAGTTTTCAAGGGTTAGGGGCATCTTCTCTGACTGAGTCCAGACCCAGCAGTCTTCTGCTGTATATGTGTTGGGGGCCTCATATCAACTGGTGTATGCTTGGTTGGTGGCTCAGAGATCCCAGGGTTTCAGGTTAGTTGAGACCGCTGGTCTTCCTATGGGGTCACGTTCCTCCAGAACTTCTTCCAGCCTTTCCCTAATTCAACCATAGGGATCCCTGATTTCTGTCCATTAGTTGGCTGTAAGTATCTCTGTCTGTCTCTGTCGGCTGCTTGTTGGGCCTTTCAGAGGGCAGCTATGCTAGGCTCCTGTCTGTAAGCACACCATAGCATCAGTAATAGTGTCAGGCCTTGGGGCCTCCCCCCTGAGCTAGATCCCAATTTGAGCCTATCACTGAACCTCCTTTTCCTCAGGCTCCTCTCCATTTTTGTCCCTGAAGTTCTTTCAGACACAAACAATTCTGGGTCAGAGTTTTTGACTGTGGCAACCTCATCCCTCCATTTGATGTCCTGTCTTTCTACTGGAGATGGACTCTATAAGTTCCTGCTTCCCTCTGTAGGGCATTTCATCTAAGGTTCTTCCATCTGAGCATTTATCACCTCCCATGTCTCTAGCATCTTTAAAGCTCTATGATTCTGTTTAGTCCAGACCATATTTACAGTAAGAACTGTAGCCAAACAATTGGAACTTCCAAATGCAATGAAGAATTGGGGATGTGTATCAGCCCAAATATAGGCTGTAATAGCTTTCTAACTATCAAAGGCAGCGTGGGTGAAATTCTTGTAGTGGACAGCAGAATGAAAATAAAGTCTTAGTTGTCTGATTCACACAGTTCTATGGCACTCACTACTTAATCATATGTTCTGGATCAGGAATTGGAAAGAAGGCTGTTAAATTCTTACCTGAGCACATATGCAGAAAGCCCTTGGTTAGAAACAAAAGGCTCATTTAAATTACTGAACAAGATTGAGAACTCTTACAAATTCCAAGACTTGGGCTACTTTACAAGTCCATAACCTCTTGAAAGAAGAGAAGCTTTCATCTCCTAGTAAAACTATCTGGGTACATAGTAAAAATGCGCACTTTCTTTTAGCACTCTTCTTAGGAGTCCACAGCCTTTTACCAGGGTAAGTGTGCATTTTGGAAAAGGGAATAATGAGAACTTTGAGACTACTGGATACTGATTTTGATTCAAAATGTCATTGTGACTCTTCTGTCAGAATAGATGCTTATGGAAATGAAATGATCAGCGGAGCCATAACTCAGATCCAACTCACAAAGTATAGGCATCCTTAAACTCATCCTGTGATTATAGCACAAGTTTACAAATACATAATTTGAATAGACATATTGAGCAGCTGGCAGATTCTATACATTGGTGTTCTGACCTACCAAGAGAGGACTATTCTCGTGAAAAATGCCAAATGGACATCACCTAGGAAAATAGTAAATCAAAGAACAATGTCTTATCCATGGAGGAACAGAAGGGGTTAGTGCCATCATAAAGACCTGAATGATACAAGAATGGAGATTTCTGTCACATTCCCAAATAACTCTTCTATTTGGTCTGTTCAGAAAACAGAAATTTTACAGAATCGGATTATCATAAATTTAGACAAGCAATGCCTCTAATTTCAGTTGTGCCAAGTATTGACGCTCTACAAGACAATATTCGCTTGAGCGCTTTGGATGCATTATACCAACTTACCCTGGTGACAGTCCTTTGAGATAAATAATATTAAAATGCTCACATTTTTAAATGTGGGCACTGAAATTCAGCAAGTTTGATAAAGTCTCTCTCTCTCTCTCTCACTACACACACACACACACACACACACACACATGTATGTATGTATGTATGTATGTATGTATGTATGCTTTCCCAATGATCAGTCAAGAAACATAGGTAAAATCTTGGCTATGTTGGACATTTGTGATTTTAAACTTGCCTCTACACTGACTCACTAAATACAAACGGATATAGTATGATGTATTTTTATTTGAAAATCAATGGCGTTATTTCATGAATAGCATTATAATACAGAAATTAAATATTGTCGCAAAGCTGCATTGTTTTACTTTGTACTCCACAATGAATGATATATTGTCATTATACTTGGTATGAAATGCACACATCATAATTGGCAGCACACATAATTCTGCACAGTAGCTGCAATACCTGATAGCTACTGTTGCATGGACCAAGATCTATGTTTGCCAACTAAAATGAGGCATTGCCTTCATTTAGCCGACTGACCATTTTCTACATCCTTCATTATATATTCTATCCTGGGACAACTTCAGATATAATTGTTTATAACAAAAGAAAGAGTATTCCATGAACTTATCATCACTCATTTAATTACCCAGATTAAAAATATCAGACTTAAATGTATGGGTATCATTCACACCCATCTCAACAAAACACAGATTGGAAAGGACCAATTAAAATTACTTTTTTTCCTAGGCCCTAGTAAGCTTTTACTTGGGAGGATTTAAAATTTCTCAGGGAATAAAAAAGAGAAAATTAAAGCAGAAAAAAAAAATCCTTTCTGCTCGCTGGCAGAAATTCAAAGGGAAGAATCCCCTTCTTATGCTAAGCTTCTTCCCCAGATCCTTCTTGATTTTATAAAATGGACTTAAGGGTCCCTTCCAGTTTTCTCTTTTTTTCTACCCTAGGAAGCTAAGGAAAATTAAGTCAAGCCTAGAATAAACTTCAAGTAATATATAAGGAAGAATTAAAATAAACTGAAAATAATCGGCTGTGTGGCTTGCCACCCACTTCTTTATCTGGTCCCTGACTTTTTGTGTCTGATGCCTGCTCCCCCACACCATGCTCATATGCTGCCCCAGCCTACAATGCCTTTACTTTCCTTCCTCACCCATCCTTCTTGGTCCAAAACAAATTTCATAGTCCTTGCTCAGCTCTTTTATGTCCATCTTCCCCAAGACATAGCCTGTTACTTCTGAATCTATGCTCAGGCTCTCTCTGCGTGCTCTTTTGGTGCTTTCTACAGTTTTTTCTAATTAGGTACTTGCATTTATATTCTTTGGTGTTCCAACCTTCATTTTTCCTCTGTCAAAAGAACCTTCCTAATACACAGGCCTAGAACCCCCTATAAATCTATGGGTTTTGTCCTAGCTGTCCCTGAGAAGAAACAATAGATAAAGCAACAGTTATCAACCAAGGTTCTCAAAGAACATTCGATTGTTTCTGGATAACTGTGGCGATACTACTGTTGCTAAATACCCTGCATGGCATAACACAGCCTCCAATAAATAATAGCCTCATCCCCAAAGTCAATGGAGCCAAGGTTGAGCAAGCTTAGTCAGGAGTGAACATTTGCTCAGGGTTCCTTCAAGTAAACCTAGCTGCTATGTAACCAGTGCGTGTAACTGCTATAGTTAATTTCCTGGGCAAGTGATACCATACACGGTAAAGGGTATACAATAGCAGCCAAGGTTCATTTACTTAAGGCTCATTAGAGCAGTCAACTAACTGCTTTAGCGATCACTGGAAGATTTTGCTTTGAGATCCATAAGAACCAATTCAAACCTCAGACACTGAACTCACTGGCTAACAGCACCAACTGCCCTATTTCCTCATGATGACTCCAGTTATTGCTTTCCTGTGGTTTTGGTGAATTTAGCCTTCTGTTAGATTCTAACCTCTCAGATTATGGGTGGTCATAGTCCTTTTCCTTGATACAAGATCCCTGGGAAGGTTGCCGTACTCCTCTTTCAGAGCTACATTCCTAAGAAAATTAGAAGATGGTATTCTGCTAAAGGAGAAAAGCCTTATTATTTTGGCACAGAATTTTTTTTGCAAATATTTCTCTCCCTTTGTGAGTTGTTGACTCAGTCTTTTTTTATATATAGCTCTGATATTCTCTCTCTCCTCTCTCTCTTGTCTCCTCTCTCTCTCTCTCTCTCTCTCTCTCTCTCTCTCTCTCTCTCTGTGTGTGTGTGTGAGTGTGTGTGTGTATGTTTGTGTGTGTGTATGTTTGTGTGTGTGTGTGTGTGAGTGTGTGTATGTTTGTTTGTGTGTGTGTGTGAGTGTGTGTATGTTTGTGTGTGTGTGTGTGTGAGTGTGTGTATGTTTGTGTGTGTGTGTGTGTGTGTGTGTGAGTGTGTGTGTGTTTGGTGTACTTGTATGGTCACATATACACATATGGGCATGTGTTTGTGTATGCAGACTTGCATGTGGGGGCCAGAGGTCATTGATGTCAGATGTCTTATTCAATCTCTCTCCTCTTTTCTTCATAAGGTAGAGTTTTTCACTAAATATGAAACTTGAAGACTCTGTAGTCTATCCAGTCAGCCTGCCCCTAGAATTCTGCCTCTGTTTCCCTCCCAAGAGATGAGGTTAAGGTAGGCTTCTATGCCTACTGGCTCTTATATGAGTTCTGAAAGCTTAGCTCTGGTCCTCATGCATTCCAAGAAACACTTTATACACCCAACCATCTTCCTAGGTCAATGTTTATTGTCTTTCTCGATAAAATTATTTGACATTCAAAGTCTAATTTACCGTTTTTTCTTTGGTTGCTTTTCTTTGTGTTTGATAGAAAAAGACATTGCCTAACCCAAGATTATGAAATTTTACTTTTATGTTTCCTTTCGAGAGTTTTACTAACTCTTACATTTAAGTTCCAGATCTATTTTGAGATAATTTGAAGTATAAGTCTAACTTCGTCCTTTACATATGTATAGCTAGCTATCCCAACATCATTTGTTGAGCAGACAATTTGTTTCATGTTAGATTTTCTATTATATTCTTGCTTCAAACCTTTTTACCCCTAAGCTGGCTAAAACTGGTGTTTCAATTCTGAGATCTTAGATCTGTGTCTGTGATGCCAGTCATCTGGCTGAATGACATGTGACTTTTGCCATACATTTTAGTATGGAAAATCCAATCACTGTAAAAAAACAAAAATCCAATACTATCATTGTGTTTGTTCTGGATATTTTTGTTCTGCTACTGGAAACCCAAGCCAAGGGTCCAATTATAGTGGTAATAACCCATCAAGTCCATCTATGTGCCCACCAGTAAGATAAAATTATTAATGAAAGGCTAGAAAGGACTTTAATCAATCAGTATAGCCATAGGAGGAAGACAGAGTTCAGATATCTCAACCTATCTCTAGGGACACCAACAGAAACTCACATTTAAAGATACTAGCATTAGCTCCCAGATAAGGGAAAGCCAGAAATGAACTGCAGAAAACATATATAGCTTCTCGATAATTTTCTTTTTTTTTCCTTTTAATTCTTCTCTCATAAGTTTTATCCAAACCACAGTATTCCTCCTTCCACTTTGCCCAGCACCCCTCCCACCTTCCCTCTTCCCCAGATTCACTCCTATCAATGATATTTACCAAACATGGCAGAACAAGTTACAATAAGACGACTAGGCACAAATCCTCATGTCAAGGCTAGTATGGGGTGACTCAGTGGGAGGAAAGGGTCCCTAGAGTAGGCAAAAAAAACAGAGAAAGCATCCCACCCACTCTTTTAGGAGTCCCACAAAAACACTATGCCACACAACTTGTCTGGTTGATCACTGCCTCAGGAAAAGTCAGACAAAGATAAGGGAATCTTTGTTGTATGGGTAGTGGGAATTAAACTCTATCAAAAGATGGTCATCCAATACATGAAGTCCAAGGAGACTGTAGAAAGAATGACTCAGAATGAAGGCAACAATGCAAGGTGAAGGAAGACTCCAGGTTTGTCAATCTGAGTGAAGCGTATGTGCTTTAGCAAATACAGCCACTAAGTCCTTGTGTCTGACCTCCATTTTCCCTATTGGTGGTGACTCTGTACTACTCTTTATCAGTCATCTGTGCCTTGGGATAGTTAAATATAATATTCATGTAAATTAGATATCAATATCAAGAGTTTTGGGAGATTTAGGGTAGAGAGTATTCTTAGCATTGGTTGAAGTTTCACTGATCCAAGGACTTAATGAGCCAAAGCAGGGATACACTGTATTTTATATAGAAAGCATTGGTCACTGGAGACTAGAGATGAGAAAACATGGGCATGTCAAGACATTTCTGGAACCCAATAGATGAGCAGGTAGTAGGAATAGGGGCAATTAGGACAGATTTCCCTCACCAGGAATAATAAGTGGTTCTGTTAACCTCTTACTCTGGGGCTTACTGCTTTGGTATCTCTTCCATCTTCACATGGTTTTCCATAATCTACATCAACTAGATAGAAGAAACAACTATTTTAAGGTAGAAACACATTCTTAGAAATGTCACAAAGCAAGCATCATTCTGAAGAGCAAGATTAAGCTGTGCTAGGAACCCTTTAAGGCCTGTCACAGGAAAAGCAGGTTGTCAACATTTTACAGACACTGCATCATTCTTAGGTTGAGACCGTTAAGGAAATTGTCATTTCTATTCACATTTTTTTTCTTGAAGACATTCCAGACACTCGGGTTTTGTGGTTATTTTGGGGAGACTCTACTAAAATTTTTAGACGGCGGAATCTTACTTGAAAACTGTCAATGTGGCATGTTATTTATGACAGAATGACACCAATATAAATATCACCACACCCAATGCTTTCATATTCATAATGCTGAAAATTAGGTACCATGTGGCACAAGGTATTTCTCAACTCATTTCCTTTTCTCTCTCTTTTTCTCTCTCTCTCTCTCTCTCTCTCTCTCTCTCTCTCTCTCTCTCTCTCTGCATGTGTTTGCTTTATGATTAAAAATTTATGATAATAAATACCATGCTGAGAAAGAACATTTTCAATTCTAGGAAGTACTGCAAAAACAAAAGGTGAATCTCAGATGTGTCAAATCAGTCATTTTAATATCTACACAATGTACTTTCTCTATGGTTGTTCCCTCAAAGTTGCAATGGAAATCCCTAAAACAATAATTTTGTGAGATACTTTCTAGATGCCAAGTACTTCATTCATTATTGATGGGAAAACAGGATAAAAGACAATATGATTCCTATATAAATAACAATTTAAGGTAACAATAGGAGACATATATAAGGGCAATAGAAAACTTATCTTTTTAAAACATAGAAAACAACAACAATAAAAGCTATAAAAATTCTGAGAATAGAATAGTTTGAGCATTCTTAGATATTTTAAAAGGCTATTTAAAATAGGATAAACTTTCAGGTGAAAAACTTACTCTGCTTTTTCCTTTCTCTATCACCGTTACACCATTTTCTGACAAGTTAAGGTTGTAACAGTGCCATTATAGGAATTATTGGGATTTGGGTGTTTAATGTTTTTGTGTATGGATTGAGGTTTCCTTTGGCTTTATTTTGCTTTTTATATTTTTATTTTTGAGGTTACAATTACATGACTTTCCTTTTCTTTCCTCTCAACTTTCCCAGATATTCACCCTTGCTCTTTTTCAAATTCATGGCCTCCTTTTCTCATTAA
This sequence comes from Arvicanthis niloticus, assembly GCF_011762505.2. Lineage (NCBI taxonomy): Eukaryota > Metazoa > Chordata > Mammalia > Rodentia > Muridae > Arvicanthis > Arvicanthis niloticus. The sequence continues at coordinate 36,837,311 of NC_047670.1, read as the reverse complement.
TGATAACAACATGAAAATATAGATAGATAGATAGATAGATAGATAGATAGATAGATAGATAGATAGATAGAACATATACTTCAAATTATAACTTGATCAGTCTGTATAATAATGTTACTTGTACATGTGTTTTCACAACTACTTGATAATGGTCAACCAATTTAATTGATGTGCCCTTGCTTGGGTGAAAATTATTTCTTCTGCTTTCAGTTTTTCTTAGTTTCTTCTAATTCTTTGTATAGGAATGAGGCTTTATGAGTAAAAAGACCCATTGGTAAGCTAGTTATTACCACTTTAGATAAATCATTGGACCTCCATTTGTTGGTTTATAAAATGGCAACAATAATACCAACCTTTTTCTCCATTGCAGAAGCTAGCATAGATAAGATAACATCTGAAAGGCCCTTTGCACAGTGCTTAGCACAGGGCAAGAGCCTAGTTTGTCATAAACTAACTAGGTGCCTCTGATTTTGCTTTTATGTTTTGAATTGCTAAGTTTCCTATAACATATGATATGAAACCAAAGTTTTAATCGATTATTGCTTTAAAAGATTTCCCTCTCCTTTAAATAGGCCTAACTGTGCTGCATGATGCTGTTGATTCCTTCATTCTGGGTTTGGCTTTGTGACTTAATTTAACCAATGAAATGGGAGCAAAAGTAATGAGAGAGCTGTTCCATATGAAAAGACGCTGCTGTTGGCATTGTCTCCATCACCAAGGTGATAGCAGATCTAGAGATTTTGTGGAATATGTTCCAGGCCATGGTGGACATGGAAGGATGAGAAAGAAACCTACTGCTGCATAGTGGTTAACATTTCACTTAAGTCCAATTAATTTAAAATTTAGTCCCATTCAAGAGAACAGCTTGTAAGAGCATGGTTTTAATTCTGGGTCATAATAGGCAAAATCTATACCTTGAAAAGAGGCCCAGACTTATACTAGATATTTCTCAATAAGAAATAAACTTTTGTTGTTTAATTAAGACACTGAGATTGCCATAGTAAACCTCAAAATATATGACTGGCAACTTCACATTAGTATTTAGTATTTGTGATGGTTTGAATAAGAATGGTCCCAAAGACTCATATATTTGAGTGCTTACTCACCAGGAAGTGACACTGTTTGAAAAGACTAGATGGATGAGAAGGTATGGACTTGTTGGAATGAGTGTGGCCTTGTGGGAGGAAGAGTATCACTGGAGGGGGGAAGCTTTCAGATTTCAAAAGCCCCTGCCAAGCCTAAGTGCTCTCCCATTGTTTGTGGATTATGATGGAGAGATCCATTATTTCTCTAGCATCAAGCCTGCTTGAATGCAATTATATTCCCCCACCATAATGATAAGAGACAGATCTCTGAAACTGTAAGCAAGCCCCACCAATTAAATTCTTTATCTATTAAGAGTTGCCTTGATCATGTTCTATGATCTTCGTATAGAACCATGACAAAAACAGAATTGATGTGATTGATAAGATTTGTGCAATATTGGCAAGAAAGGACTTCATGCTCAAGCTTAATGCAGAAAGACAGATGTTGCTATTTACAGACTTGTTTCTTGGTCTCCTGTACATGAAGATACAAGAGTAAAGGCTCAAATAGAGAACACCAGTCAGCTGCATTCGTAAGAAAATTCCAGTTCCAACCCTGATTTCAAAATTTAGGTGATGACACTGCATTCTTGCCAACAATGCCATTTACTCGGGTAAAATTAATTCTCATGTGCAAAAATCTCAAATAAACCTATTAGAAACATCTGGTAAATAAGAATTAATCTCAGCCCAAACTCAAGATTGGGAGAAATGCTTCCACAAGGATTGGAGAGTTCAAGGTCAATGCTATATATTAGCTCTGAGGCCTTGTCACATCATTTTTCACATTTCTGGGCTTTAATTTCTAAGACATAAAACAAAAACATTGGATTAATGATATGCAAGATCTAAAATCATATTAACCTATCCCATGTACTTTCAAAGAAAAAATAAAATGACAACCTCTCTCCAGAAACTGTTACTACTTACTCTGGAAAAGTGAGAACTCAGTGAAAAAAGTTTTCCATGTTGACTAAAATTTAATCAAGACCTACAGTGAATTGGCAATGTTGTATAACAAGTAAATGTGTGCAAACACTTCCAAGCCATGACTATGCTAAAACCAAGTCATAGTCTCTCCTCTATATTGGCCTTAGAACATGGCGTAGGACACATATGGAAAGTGCCTCAAACTTGTTTATTGAATTGTTGGGTGAACTGATAAATCCATGGTTGGTTAAATAGAATATGCAAATAATGATGAGACTTCTCTGGCATGCTTTGTCTGCTGAATAAATTTGCTGTACAGAACTTCCCTTTGTGAAGAAAAGCATTGTGAACATAAATTTTAAATGCTTGAGTAACTTATTTTCAGAGTGCGAACTGAAATAGGAGTCAAAAGATCATAGCTGTGGAACTGTTAATTAGTGGAGTAACTTTGGTATAACTGCTTCACCCACTGAACCTCAACTTCCTCATCAATAAAATGTCTATTAAAATTCATCATATTTCATCTGCGTGATTATGAAAACAAAATAGTGTTAAGAATGAGGAAGCACTAACAAAATGAAACATACACCATGATTGTGGCAGGGGGTTGTTCATTTTTTTTGCTTTATTTTGTTTTGTTTTATAATTGTAAAGGTCTCAAAGGCAATGACCTAAAGAACCTTGCATGGTGATGGAAGTCCTTCTCTGATTTTCACTGGACCATGAACCTGCTCTTCATCAGGAGTCCTGTGCTTACAATTCTACCTCTAGGAAGGAAAAGGAAAAGTCTTTCATTACATCCCTGTTCTCAAAGTAGACATGGGTTTTGCTTTTCCTACCAGCATTTTTGGCTTCCTCTCTTGAAACACTTTGGTTGAGTTTATGTTCCCAGCCCATACTCTAGATGTCAGTGTGCCCCACATCCTCCTACAGACTTCTTCCAAATGACTATACACTCTTTGTCACGAGGTGATACCATCACACTTACTATTTCACTGTGCTATCACTTCCCACTTGAGTTCATCTTTTACCAAAGCATGAACTCTCTCCTTTATATCTGTTAGTTCAGTATTTCCAGTTGCATCCTTCATAAGCACCTTAAATTCAACCATTCCCAAACTCATCATTATCTCATATCTTTTTTTCAAGCCTTTCTAAAAGACGAACTCAAATAACTACTAGCAGAACTTTAAAATCCGCGTTAGTTCATTTTCTGTCAAATTGGCATAAGCTAGAGTTCATTGGGTAGAGTGACTCTCAGTTGAGAAAAGATCTCCCTAAGAATGGCCTATAGGAAAGTCTGTAGAGCATTTTCTTGACTAATGATTGATTTGAAAGGACACAACCCATTGTGAGTAGTGCCAACCTAGGAGAGTTGGTCCTGAGTTGTATAAGAAAGCAGGCTGAACCAGCCATGAGGAGTAAACCACTAATTAGCATTTCTCCATGGTCTCTGCTTCAGTTCTCAAACATAGAGCTCATTTTGTATTGGCCAAACTACTCCTGCCCATGGAGCCTACCCTGGAGTGTTGTTCATATGCCCACTGAAATTCCATTGGGGAAAACTGATTTTTCACTTTGCCAATAGGTATCAACTACAAGTAGCATTTTGGTTATGGATGCAACCTTGTATCTGCTTATCTTTCTCAGTACTTGAACCATGTCTGATTTAAACCTCTGCAGGTCCTATGTATGATGTTACAGCCTCTGTAAGTCCGTATGTGCATTAGTCCCTTTGTATCTGAAAGACACTGTTTTCTTGGAGTTATCTACCACTTCTGATTCTCATCATTTTTCTGCCTTCTTTTATTCATAGATCCCCGAGCCTTGCGGGAGAGGACATGAAGAGGTCACATGTAGGACCGAGTGTTCCAAAGTCACTCTCTGTACATTGTTCAGTTGCAGATCTCCTTGTTGATTCTTGTCTACTGCAAAACAACTTTCTCTGATGAAGGTTAACTAATTTTTCAGTCTATGGGTATAGCATTGAGTTATTAGGGGTACCTTTGTTGCTATGTTCCTTTAGCAAAAATAGTAGTAGTAGGTTTACCCTTATACGCATGACCTTTCTAGTCTTCTGCCACATTATCAGTGCCAGGTGTCTGTTCCATCTCATGGAATGGGCTTCAATTCTATCTTAAAGTGGTTTTTTACTTCCATAATATTTGTGAAACTATTTTCCCAGTATTCCTGCAGGCAAAATGGTGTTTTCAATTCCAGGGTTTATAGTTGAGTGATATTGATAACTATCATTCTCCTCCAGCATCATGCAAGGTACCTTCCAGAACCATGAGCAATAGTCATTATGGCTGAAGCTTCTAGTAGGGTACTAACTCTACTTCTTCGTATTCAATGAGATAAGTAAATGTTGTTCTTACCCATGGGGCTTTACCATTATGTTGTAAAGAGCAATAAATAGCTTTGGAAACAGCCTGTGATATTTGGGGGAAGATGTAACCCATTCCTGGCACTGGAGTTTGAAGTTGGTGGCATCTGATGTTTAGTTCTGGCTTGACCTATCTCATTATATGGTGACTCCATTGACATTGGTTTCATAGTTGCATATGTTTTAGGAAGCTACTACAGTAGTAGGTTCCATATGGCTTTTTAAAAAAGTCTTTCATCTTAGTTATCTCTCCCTTATTCTCTCCTTTACCTGCTCTTCTATCCCTTCCCCATTTAATACTCCTCTTTCCTAAATCTCTCCATAACACTACACACTATTTCTCCTGCCTTTGTTGATCTCCTCTGTCTCCTCACCAGGGACATTTCAGAGGTCACCACATTGAATTTTTCTTTACTATCATCTTTCCAATATCTTCTCTTGGTATTGCTGTTCCCTAATTTTCTCCACTGCTCTACTAGATTACTGTCATGTACATTTTTCAGCTTTCTTAAATATCTATAATGTAAAGATATCTGTTTTGTATAAAGAAGAATTAAGAAATAAGAATAACTGAGATCTGTACTACAGACTCAAAGGTACCTTCACAGGGATTAAGATTAGAGAATGAGACAAGAAGATGAGATGGGTGGTAATGACTTCTTAGTGAACCAGAAAAACAGAAATACAGTGTAAAATCTTGGAAATTCAGAACTTAAAGAAGCCCTTGTTACTTTGCTTTTTTTCCAATTTGAACATTATTGAAAATATATGCATATATTAGTTTTGAGATATATATTTATTGTAAATGGCTAAATGGAGCTGCTCAATATATCTCCCACACTTCTAATTTTTGTGGTGAACATATTTAAAATCTAGGAGTTTTCATGACCTACTTAATTTGGAGATAGGAAGAACAAGAGATGAGAGAGAAAAAGAGGGTGGGGCAAGAGGAGAGAGAGAGAGAGAGAGAGAGAGAGAGAGAGAGGCCAAGAAAGGTAAAGGTAAAAAAAAACCTTAGGCATGAAAAAGAGATGGATCTCATCCACTCTCATACAAAAAGTAAGGAAGTGTGTGTGTGTGTGTGTGTGCGCACGCGTGCGTGTGTGTGTGTGAGAGAGAGATTCCTAAATAATACCTAACAAATTTTAATCTACACAGTTGAATATCCATTAAAATCAATATTTTACACAATTATCAAATGCCCTAACAGTTCTGGCAGGAAAAATTGAATATGTAAATATAATAATATTTTACATATTTTCTAGCCACAGTTGAATTATTCTTCACAGAAACACTTAGAATTTAATTTTAAGATGATCCAAGCTAATTTTTTTAAATTCTAAGATCATTGCCACTCCATATTTTAACTAAATTCTATATAATGAATAATTCTAAAATGTCAAATGGTAAGATAAACCCAGACGTGGGCTAATTCATGGTTTCCTTTCTGTTTCATGGTTTCATGAATACCATGTTTCCTTTCTGTTTCACCGTGGTGGTAAGGAAACCCCACTGCCCACATCAGATGCCCTCATCAGCATTCTGAATAGGTGTTGAGTGTGTTTTCTCAATGCCATACAAAAGCCATTATGAGGAAGCAACAAGAATGTAATGTTAATGTTATTGCGCTAATGCTCACCTCACATATAACATTCGTATTTTCCTCCTAATTCCATTCCCATAGAGGTGTTACACTTCCTCTTCAATCAATTAATTTTCATTGATTTGTTTCACACATTTCAAGTACCTGTAATACTCTAGTGAGACCCACGCCCCTCAGCCAATAGGGTTTTGTTACTCTTCCTAATACTTTAAGAGGAGTGTCTTATTCAATTGTCTCAACTTGGCAGCTTCTGAATACCATTTTTTTTCTTCTTCACTACATCTGGGCAGGCTGATAGGAATCCCAATCCTCTCTCCTTCACACAGCTGTGGAACTCTCACCTTTACCCACATCTGTCATCAAAGCATCAGGCCAATCCATTGCACACATTCGCATCACACCATTTTTTAACCTTCTCGATGACCTTTCCTTGCTTTTTTTTTTTTCCCAGAAAGCTCATTGTGTAAATTTCTAAACATTTCTTCAGGGTACATGTGTAGCCATCATTTGTCCCTGAACAAATGATAGATTCGTTCTATAATATATAGGGTACCTATTTAGCTAAACTGATAGCAGTTTTTGCTATATACGAGTCATTCAAGGAGGAGAGACTAGGAAAGTTTTATACATGCCACCTGTCTGGAGTTCATCTTTTGAGTCTGTCTTCTTTAAGAGAGTGGCAGCTCACTTTAAGGATATTATGCTCAACACTACAGAAATATACTTAAGAAATATGATATGCTTTTCACTAGTGTTCTAAATACATATCCATGAGATGTTTGATGCCCACCTAAAGCTAAAGCTCCAAAGTTGTGGAACTGAATGACCCCTTTACTCGATCTTCTGAATCTGATTTTATTATTCTGTCAGATTTTATAGCTGTTATCCATATGTAAATTGCAATGCCATGAAGATATTCTGTTTTTTTTCCAAAAGCAGAAAAATCTTTTCTACCAAATATTATACCTAAATAATTACATCTTTAATTTCTACAATTTTCAGCTGGTTTTTTTTTTTTTTAATTTTCCTGGGAACTTACACACAATCCTTTTCCTTTAGTCTCAATATACTCATATCTGATGTCTATGGGGTTTAATACTTCTGTTTGTGATTTTTGCTTCTTTTTTTCTCCTGAGAATTGTATTTATGTGTTTTTTTTAAAAAAAATTGTTTCTTCATTTTTCAAGAGGAAAATTTGCTCAGATTGTTCCACAGGAATTATAAGAGACATGAATTGGGCAGTTTTTCTCAAAGCAGGTATTTCATTTGCTTCTACTGCATATTTACATTTAAAAACCTCTTTTCCCTGGAAAAATAGAATAATAATATCCTTAATGAAAGAATAGTCAGAGTCAGTGTTATGGTTTATGATCTGTTCCAACATAGGCCCATTGTCTTGGAAGGATATCACTCTAGGCTTGATTATTCACTGTCATCATTGAAGAGTTCTAACAGTTTGAAGAAAATCAATTTGTTCGTTGAGAGTTTGGAGTAATGTGTTTTGATCTTATTCATTTAGTCAGGACTCCTCCAAGATCTGCTATTGATTTCCTATCCACTAATCTTTGTGCCCTATATTTTTCTTTTTTCTTTTTTCTTGATTCTCATATCATATCACCTAGACTATGGTTTTTCCCCCTCCTTTGCTTCCAGTTCCCCCACTGACACCTCCCTTTTCCCACAGATCCATGCCACCTCTATTTCCTTTCAGAAAATGGTAGGGCTCCTAGAGATGTCAACCAAACATGCCATAACAAGTTACAATAAGACTATGCACATCCCCACATATTAAGGCTGTCTCAGTTTTTAAAATACCCATCAATTCAAATTTGTACCGTGATTGTTGAGTGTGTGACCTTACACTGGATGACAGAGCTATACTCTTAAAGAAAATGAACCCTTTCCAAGCATCTATCAATTGCTAATGGCTCCTTGGATAGAGATGGGGCTTTATCCTTACCTCCTTTCTTCGTTTTGAAATTGGCCTGGCTTTAGTTTTCATAAGTCTTGTACATGAAGTGATTCCTGAGGCTTTGAAAGAAGGTGTGTAATATAGATGTTCCATTTAAGGTTGAGCAGTCCATGTTATCTTACTTCCATCTTGACCATTTGTCACTGGCCTCTGTTAATCATCAGATATTAATTCTCTGATAACAGCTAAAAGTTAATTTAGTCTATATGTATAATAACAAGTCATGAAGAATCAGTTTACTATTATGTCTATTTATCCAAATGATTATTAGCTATTTCTCCCCTAGTGACTGTGGCCTTTCTACCCATAGATTCTTGGCTTGATATTGGTGCCAGTTACAGTTTCATCTTGTGGAGTAGACTTAAATCCAATTAGAAAGTAGTTGGTTACTCCCATATTGTACATGCCAGTACTGTGCCTACAGGCATTCCTTCCCAGAGCTGTCATTATTGTAGTGCTCCAGGTTCAGTTGAGTAAGATTAATGATTATGTTTTTTTCCTTGGGAGCATTCACATTACTTTCCAGAACTGTGACATCTAGCAGTAGAGAAGAAACTTATAGGTCAGTACCAACTGACCTTATGACTTAAGTATATGGGGTCTTTAAGAGTCTTACTGCCAACTGTTAGGGATAACTAATAGTATTGTAAAGAACCTTTAATGTTTGAGGCTTATGGGACTTCCCTGGACAACATCTCAATAAGATGTAACCCATTCTCAACACTGTGATTTTTATTTGTTTTCCTGCAGTACATAGTAGGGGCATTGTTACCCAGAAACACACACACACACACACACACACACACTTCAGTACTGTTTCTATATGAGTTTTTCAAATGGTCTTCAGCATTATTTAGCTCCCCATAAACACCAGGATGTTAAACTTTCTAATATGTATTTCACTTGGGATTTCCAGAGAGGCCAGGAAACTGGTTTTTAAGGTGTCATGAAGAGAGGCCATTGAGGGGTGAGGTTGAATGCTGTAGAAAGGCTTAAGGGGGAATAATGAAAGAGGGTGGGTTAAATTGTGGTAAGGTATGGGATGGAATGGTAGAAGAGAAAAACTCTTAATGGCTTTTAAATATGTGTTCCTCATTTGTATTTTGCACTGGGCTTTACCTGAAGAATAATATATGCAAGTTCCATATCAAAGCATATCTAGAGTCGTAAATACTGTGCAAATCCTTATGGTTTTTGTTAGATACATTTTCATAGAACAAGGACAGAAATGATGCTTTTCTCTCGTGGCTGCTATGTATAAGAAGGTGAATATTGATCTGCCCACACCTTCATGACGTATAAATAGGCAATTGAGTTTATTGAGACTCTCCACTTTTGGTCCTTGGCTCTGACAATATAAGTGATGTTTCCATATGTCCTGCAGTTAATTTTGAAGAAAATCTCCTAGGAGGATCTTTTGAGGTCCTGAAGTCAATGGGTGGAATTTTCAGGGAGAACTAGAGATTTCTAGGGATTTACTCCCTAGTCTAGCCCCCATACACTTAGCCAGTGGTTACTCATTAAATACAGGAACATAAAGTGCCAACCTCTATTCCTTAGATCAGGATAAATAACTTAGAATCTATGATAACTCATAATTCTCAGTGATAAAATGTTATTTTAAATATATGACAATTACACATATGAATATCTTATAATAGTATATCGTACAACTAATCTACAACAGATAAATGAGGTGAACAATTTCTGTGAGACTAAGTAAAACTATCTCACAGGATCTGGAGTTTTTAAGAGACATACATCTGTGTATGACTGTAAGGTAATTTTCAGAGAGCGTTACCTGGAAAGACTCAACTTTAGAGTAAACTATACCTGCCACTAGGTGACTTTCCTAGATATTAACAGGTCCAAAGCAAAAGCAACATTGCCTGACTGCCTTGACTTCTGTCAGAGTCCCTCCTCCTCCTCTTCTTCCTCCTTCTTCATCTCTTCCTTCTCCTCCCCACTCCACCTCCTCTTCTACTCTCACTGCTGCTGCTAGTGATAACATCAGCCTGATATTAGACTCCATTTTCTTTTCTTTTTTCTTTTAAATTTTTATTATTGAATATTATATTTATATTTTAGATTTTATCCCCTTACTCCATTCCCCCCACCACCCAGGAACCCCCTATCTCATCCTCCCTCCTCCTCCTTCTATGAGGATGTGCCACCACCTATTCCCCACTCCCACCTCCCCACCCTTGAATTCCCCCACCACCACTCGGTTTTCAGCTTTCATGAGACCAAGGATCTCCTTTCCCACCTATGCTGGACAAGGCCATCCTCCCCTACATATACAGCTGGAGTCATGAGTCCCTGCCTATGTGCTCCCAGGCTGGTGGTTTAGACCTGGATGAAATGGACAATTTTCTAGACAGATACCAGGTATCAAAATTAAATCAGGAGCAGATAAACCATCTAAACAGTCCCATAACCTCTAAAGAAATAGAAGCAGTCATTAAAAGTCTCCCCACCAAAAAAGTCTGGGACTAGATGGGTTTAGTGCAGAATTCTATCAGACCTTCAAGGAAGACCATTTTCTTTATTATGCCACTTCTAACTTAAAATTACGAACTTTCTAAGAATCATCACAAAGAACTATAGGCAGCTGAGGAGAGTGGTCTTCCCCGGGAAAGAATACATTAACTGGTTGTCCAGTGCCAAATGGTCATCCCTGCAAACACACATAAAAGTAACATTATACTGACTGAACAGGTTATACTTAAGAATATATATGTATATACATATACTTATATGCATGCAATAACAGTAAAAGAAAGGGATCATAGATTTGAAGAAGAGTGAGGAGGGGTATATGGGAGGATTTGGAGCAGGGGAAGGAATGGGATAAATATAATAATATTATAAAATTAAAAATGCAAATAATACAAAGCCACAAACCAAAATGTTCTAAAGCTACAGGATCAGATTTAGAGTGCTGAGGCATCCAGCCTCATGATCTGAGCAGCTGCTGGGTTTCCAGCCTCTCTAGCATGTGGACAACCATTGTTGAACTACTCAGAGGATATTGTATAAGCCAATCGAGTAACTGCCTATTAAAATATGCATATGGAAGTCAGTTGAAGTTGGAACTTATTATCTTTCCTGTTTGCTTTCTGTTCAAATGGGACAAGGGGCAGTTGTCAGTTAGGCTCTTCCCTTTCTGTGCACTCCTGGAACTAGCTAGCTAGTTTTTTGCTAGCTTCTCTTATCTTGCAGCCTATGGGCTGCAAAGGTTTTTTTGCTCACATCATAGTCTCTCCAGTCCGTATGCCCTAGGGTGGCTTCTCTCTCGAAAAAGCTTGTCCCCTGAGTGTATTGGAGAACTAGGGAAAGCAAATGGCACTGATATCTGTGTTGCTATATGATCTTAAGAGCCTTTAGTCTGCAGTGAAAGCACCCTGTGAGAAGAAGCAGGCTGCAGAGATAACATGTCCTGCTGGACTTGAGTTTCATGGCTCTCCATCCTGCCAGTATCAACCCATAAAACAAGGAGGCATCTCTGAAGGCTAAGCAACCCGCTGGGCTCATGAGCTATCAGTCTCCACAATTATCTTCAACACAGAGGGTAGAGACACTGAATGCTGTACCCTTCACAGCCTGAGCCTCCTGACACCTGAACTTCTCAGCATGCTGCATCTGACTTTGCCCTCTGCACAGCTGCAGTATTTGGTAATCTCTCACAAGGAAACTTTTTAGAGTCTTCTCCAAACCCATGACCTGTGATTTTCTTCTTCCTCTCAAGTTCCCAAAGTAGTTCTATCTCAAACATACAAACAAACAAACAAACAAACAAATCCTTCTTCTCAAGATGACTCCTGACTACAGCCCCCTGAAACATGGTTAGTGTCAAAATGAATTTATTTTCCCATGTTGATCTGTAACAAAAGAGATTCACTGTTACCAAATCTCCCAATTGTATTTAAGGCTTGCAAGAAATGTGTGTTTTTCCTATGGCTAGAATAATTCCAAGTCATCTTGACCAGGGACACCTGGCTTACCTTGTGGATAAGTCTTCATATTTTACATTTTATTTTAAAATACGTATGAATGGGCACTTTCTTTACCTTCATTGATTGGAAAGACCTCTCTCCTAAAATGAAGTTCTCTGTCAATGTTGAGTAGGCATTCATTATGTATGTAACCTACTTTTGGACTCTCCTTTGCTCTTCCTTGCCATAGTAATTTATCTTTATGTCAATATTTGACAATATTAGTTTGATTAGCATAACTGCGAGTCCTAAAATTTGGTGGTTTAAGGGCTGGGAGACTGCTCAATGGATAAACCATTTGCTGCACAAAAGACAATCTAATTTCATATTCCCAGAACCAATGTAAAACTCTAGATGCAGTAGTGAACATATCCATAAATCCAGGGATCCACTGCTAGAATATTGAAAGAAAACAACGAAAACAAGAAACTCCAGGGAAGTTCATGAATCAGCTAGTCTGGGGTGTGCAAGAAAGAGCAAGAGACTCTGTCCAAAAATAGAAGGTGAGGACCAAAACACAAGGTTATCTTCTGACTTCCACATGTGTGTTACAGCATATACATGTGTGCATGTATGTGTGCACGTACACACATACACACACACTCACACACAACCCAGTTGCTAATATTGTTCTGAAACCTCTGAAGCTCAGCCTCCAAATTGTTCTCAAAACTATAATCTCCCAGGTTCTTAATAAAATGACCCTTTAATCACTGCTTGTAAGATTTACCCACTTTTATAAAGTTCTAAAGTCTTCAACTTTCCTCCAAAAACCAACACAGTCACATTATTCAGAACAATAGACCATTTTCTGGTACCAGCTTCCAGTTACTTTCCTGCTGCTATGAAAAAAATACCATGACCAAGACAACGCATAGAAAGGAGAGTTAGTGTGGCTTATAGTTTCAAAAACATAAGAGTCTACCATGGCAGGGAGACATGTCACCAGGAGCAGGAACATCAGAGATTACATCAAGAAGCAGAGAAAGTGAACTGGAAGTGTCAATAACATTGAAACCTCAAATCTAACCTCTAGTGATATACATTCCTCAGCAAGGCCACACCTCCTATAGCTTTCCAAATAGGGCCACCAACTGCAGACTAAGTGTTTAAATATCCTATGGGTAATAATTTTTATTCAAACTACTACAGAGAGTGTCTGGAATATAATAGACATTATATTTATATTTACCTGCACATAAATACATATAAGTATTTTTGGATGGATGGAAAAATGTCACCAAGCAAAACAAGTGTTTGACAACTCTAGTGTTTTATAGTAAAGTTGATATTAGGTGAATGCCTTACTGATCCTTTCTTTTTCTCTGAATTGAAGAAACAGTATCTGAAGAGAACAAGATTTGCCCAGTTATTACAAAATTTAATGGATAAAAGAGGAAGAACCTTTTCCATATGAAATCAAGACCCAGAGAAGACAGTCTGTTGTCTACAAGAACAGAGGAAGGTAGAGGAAAATCATATAAAAGGGACAGAGAGGATTTTTATTATTAGTTTGAAGTCTAATGACATTTGAAATAGGTCAGAATAACATACACCAGAGATCTAGGATAAAAATGAATACTACTATTCTAAAAAAAAAAAAATTAAAGAAGTGATAAAATAACTCCTAATGACATTCTGCTATACTCATAGGTCAGAGCCTTATTCAGCCATCATCAGAGAAGCTTTGTCCTGCACCAGATGGGAAATAATACAGACACCCACAGCCAGACTTTTATAAGGAGTGAGGGAGAGAGAGAGACCTTGGCACACACAGATCTTAATGACTTATCTCCATCAAATCCTCCCCTCAGAACTGGAAGAGGAGGCAGAAAGTGTATAAAAACCAGAAGAGGAGGAGGACACCAGGAGACAAGCCCCTTTAATAAACTAAGCAAAGCTTCTATGAACTCACAGAAACTAAAACAGCAAGAACAGGGCCTGAATGGGTCTGCGCCAGTTCCACTGTGTATATGTTATAGCTTTGGGCTTAGTATTTTGAGGGACTCCTTAGTGTTGATGTATCGGTCTCTGATTCTTGTTCTTTTCTTAAGCTCTTTTCTTCCCTTTGGTTTGCCTTGTCAAACTTTGATGTGATGGTTTTAGTTTTACCTCATTATATTTTATTTTGTTATGTTTTGTTACCTCTTAGAAACCTGTTCTTTGCTAATAGGAAACAGATAGGAAGTGGATCTGGATGGAACCTGGAGTGGTTGGTAGTGGGGTTAGTACTGAGAGGAGTCAAGGGAAATGAACTCTAATCAGGATATGTTATATGGGGAAATAACTTATTTTCTTAATTTTTGCAAAGAAAATATTTATTTATTTTATGTATGTGAGTACACTATTGCTGTCTTCAGACCCACCAGAAGAGGACAACCAACGGGTCCAATTTCAGATGGTTGTGAGCCACCATGTGTTTCTTATGTGGAACTCAGGATCTCTGGAAGAGAAGTCAGTGCTCTTAACCACTAAACCATTTCTCCAGTTCCAAAATAATCTATTTTCAATAAAAGGGAAAAAAACAAGTAATTTTCTTAGTAGGACAGTAAATCAAGAGGTGAGCGGGGACACAGGTGTCTGTTCTAACCACTCATATAGCAAGGTAGAGGCATCGATGAAGAAAAGATGTAAGAGAAAAAGAGACGATCAACTTTTATCTGTGCAATGCCCTTTTATTTACATTCTTCCTCATTTGACAAAATAAATTTGCTTCTAAGGTAAATATTTCAAGTCATTTTGAAGGTATTTCCGATTTACAGTTGTATGTATTTTAGGAACAACTTCACAGTCCGGTGTTGTGCTTTAAACTTTATCGGACTTTCGCATTGGCTGAGGAGCTTGTTTTACTACCCAGAAGATTAGTCTTTAGCTGGCAATTGAAATAATGGACAGTGGTAACCTTCATGGAACTTAGAACAGAAATGATCATGAATAATGCAGTAACGCCCAACCCACAAAGCAAAGGCTCACCATTATAACACACGGTTAAAACACAGAAAATGCCTCTCTAACGTGGGCTATTTTCCACACTGAAGAACAGACAACATGAATGACCGAGTTAGAAGTATTCAAAAAGTACACAGTGAAACATAAATACAAGTAAGAACTTTATAATGTGCAAGAATTTAACACATCTGATAACTCCAGTTAACGCTGACTGCTTTTATGTGAGTCACTGTTCTGAGTTTTCAGTGTGATAGCTTAGGAAATCTTCACGAAGAGCCAAAGGACTCTTGTAAGATTTTCTCCTATTAGGTAGTACACACCCAAAGTAACAGCGCTGTCAGAAATACTAAAGCCCTGTCCTGCCAACTGTTTAAAGCCAATGATTTAATTCCCAAGAACAGAAACTACTAAAAATCTGCCTCAGGAGCAACTACAGAGGCATAAAGTACAATCTAAGAGTGTTACTTCTCAATAGTAGAGAAAATCTGGGTGTCCACTGAGTTGACATGGCAGGGTTCATGATATGTACAATACCCCAAGAAGCCCATTATGGGGACAGCCATCTGACCAGGCAGGAGGAAAGCTCTCTCAATATCATAGACTGAATTTCAAGCTATACAGGATGTCCTGGCAGCTAAAGAATTGCTGTGATTCCAGAACACAAATTGGTAGACATTAATGATTAATAAAGACTATTAATTTAATGGAAATGTTAGAGAATTTTTATATGTCAGGCCATAATTCAAAGGAGACTCATTTAATTAGTTGTATGTTGAAACTAGTGATATTATCTACTAAACAAAATAATCACAATATCCGTTAACTAAAAAAACAACACAATAACCAATAAAGGAGAACTTATGAGTTAATAAAGTTATTTGATAGTCTTTTTATGTTACTTACCAACTACCGTTCTATACTCTCTGAGTATGTATTTAGAAAATAATAGATCATATATTTTAATGTATATATGGATATTAGCAATTACATCAATATCTATGCATTCTGAATATTGTATCTGAGATTTGTTTTTATTTCCTGTTATGCATATCACAAAAATGAGATGCCGAATAAACCATTCACTGAAAGTCAATAATGAGTAAGTACCAAGGCTGATATTGAAATCTAGACCAACTCTGCAGTTCATGATCCTACCATATCTCCTAGCCTGTGACAATATCACCTGACAGCTGTTCTCCCACCATTCTTCATCCAATGAATCATGTAAATTATCCCATAGCGCTAAAATTACATTTTAGAAGAGGATTAGCACACATTTAAAATTCTGGCTCTGTTGTTTTTTTAAAAACTGACAAATAACCACATTTATGTTCTCTTGTTCCTAAAATTGTTTGGGGGAATTTTTCTGCCTTATATTTAAGTCAACCTAAAATCAAAGCAGTAATGCATACCTAATACATTTCAGTCTCCTGACGCATTCTCTAATGGATTGACAAGATTCTATTTATGTAAAATGAAAGGCTAAGAGAAATGTGCCTCTTTTCTTTCCTTTCTAGAGCTGACTCCACTACACCACACCACACTCATGGTGATGTGGTTAGAAACTGTGGTAGCTAAAACCCACAGGATCTTCTTAAGCCAGAGTAGGCCAGGTTGTGGATATTTCAGTTAAATTATTTTCTATTTCAGCTGCTAAGATTGGCATTCATCTTTTACCTCATACTTTATTTCTGTGCTTCCTCCATCTTTTATGTCATTTTCCATAAACAGCAATTTTAATTCCTGTTTTAGAAGGTTTACATATCTTGTTTTCCCAGTTAGGTGCATGGAAATTACTAATTTTTAAAGAGAACATCTTAACTTCTACTTCATCATCAGTGACAAAAGATATGTCATAGTTTGTTTCTAAAATAGAAGATACAGGAGTCAGTACATTTGATTCAATATGATCCATTATTTCATGCCTGACAATATATTAATTAATAATATTTGGAAATGTATCTAAACTTGTAAATCAGCATTAATAATGCTGTAGTTTTAAGTATTATCCTATTAAATATCAGGTGCTTACAAATAACAAAAACAACAATAAGATCCATAATTTGCCATACTCACTGGCTTATGAACTAAAACTTGGACATAGCCAGTGATTATCCACAGCCAACAAACTTATTTATACACTGAGTTTAATGTTTTTCTTTGTCTACATTTAAAAATTATTTGTGTAATAAAATGCACATTTAAATTTTATACTATATTGCTCTACATGTTTTAAGCTTCGTGAAAATTGTATCTCACTGAATGCTCCATTCTTTGTCATTACTATGTCGACACATACATCCTAATTTAAATTATTTAAATGTAACATTGAGTAAATTACAGCCAATCTGATCATACATGAACATTTACGTTCTAATACCTCTGTGAGGATTCTACAAATTTTCTCATAATTATACATCTGGGCTCAAAACCTCTCCATGGGGGCAAGTGCTAAGCCACACCCTTAACTGTACATATACTTCAATTTGATTAGATACTAGAAAGTTCTTCTTAAGTTGACTACAGCAATTGATGCTCATATAAGCAGGCAGACTTTCCAACACCATTCTTACACCTACTAATATGTGGTTTTAATATAATTTTTAATTTTGCCATTACAGTGTATAATGTGCCTCACTTGGATTCAATTTTTATTCCTAGGCTAGTGGTGAGTTGAGCATCTTTTCATTTGTTTATTGGCCATGAAGGCTTAGCTTTGCTGTACATTGCCTATTCATGTTTTTCCTTAGGCTGTCTTTTTCTTATGGCTAGAAACTCTTATGCTTTCTTCATTCTGAATACAATTTTATCAATTGTAGGTGCTACTAATTTCTTGTAAGAATACTTCCTGCCTTTTAAATGATGTTTTTCTGCAAACTGATTCTGACGAGCTGAGGCTGTGTTTACAATGTTTCTTCCTTCCCGAGATCATAATATTTTATCCATATTTTTCTGTTTTATTCTTTCTGATGAAGTCTTACTACATAGATGAAGTTGGCCTTGAACTCTTGATATACCTGTCTCAGTTTAGTAAATAGATGAGGTTACCAATGTTCTTGGCTTCAAATGTTTTCAACATTAACAGCTTTAAATACCTAGAATTTTACTTTGTCTATTAAGGGCAGTAGACTGTATTATTTAATATACAGATAACAAATCACTGAAGCATATGCACATAAACATAATGTATACAGTAACACAATAAGTTAATGAATACTATTCTGAAAAATAAATACTATAAATAAAATTTTAAAATAAAAATTAAATCCAAAATTGAGCATTATCTTTTTGACTTGATAATGTGAGACAGATTATAAGTATGCAAAGTCTCTCAATGTTTAGAAAGCATTGATGCAGTCTGTCATATTTGTCAGGCTACATAGGAAAACAGTTAACATTCTCATCCAGAAAAGGATGGATTTCACAAAACTTAACACTTTATCAAAAATAACCTCAAACTCAATGGCTGCAAACAACATTTTTTTGTGTGTGATCCTGGGGAACAGACACCAAAGTGAGAAGACTGTGTTGCAAAGTCAAGGTGTTGAAAAAACCCTTCCCCCTTCTGGAAACTCTAAGAGATGACCCAGTCTTTCTCTTCCAGGTTATGCAGGATGCCTGCATCATTTGACAGGTATCTGCTTTTGCCATTCACCAGTTAAATAGACTTAATCTTGCAGTCTAAGAGGGTCTTTCAATTCTAAGAGTCATATAGTTGCATTGAGTCTAACTGGATAATCTAAGATAATCAGAATAGTGTCTGTAATTAAAGTCTGACAATTACCAATTGCAATTCTCTTTGAAATTCTTTCATATAAAAAACCTTACATGTTCCAGAATTAACATATTCGCATGCACTTGTGTGTGTGTGTGTCTGTCTGTGTGTGTGTGTGTGTGTGTGTGTGTGTGTGTGTGTGTGTGTGCGTGTGTGTCTGTGTGTATATGTATGTGTGGTGGTGTTCATGTGAACACACATGTATATTTTGAGGCTAGTGGTCAGGGTCAGGTGTCTTCAATAAACTCCTCCATCTTGCTTTTTGGGACAGCGTCTCATTGAGCTTGGAGATTACCAACATTGTTTGACAGGCTGGAAAGAAAGCAAGAAGAACATACCTCCCTACAATTACACATGCTGCCAAGCTTGAGTTCAAGTGCTCCTCACACTTATATGACAAGCACTTTCACTAAATGAGCTATCTTTCCAGCCCAAAATGTAGACATCTTTTAGGAACCCCTTTGTTCTATCTATCATAGAGAAAGTCCTGAGTTTCTGCAAAGAGAGAGCCCTAAGTTTACAAATCAGCAATATGAGACTTTAAGTAAAGGTAAAATGATTTTCCTAAAAATCACACAGCCATCTCTAACTACAGTCCCACAATTACTAGCGATTCTTATGTCTTAGAACTGACTTTTCTCACATAGAAGATTCACAAACTCACACTATAAACTTGATCACTTCTTGGTTAAAAAGCATAATATTACATGTTCTGTGTCTAGAACATTTTTTAAAGTTTAATTCACAATATAGAAGTTAAAAACTCCTTCCTTTTAAAACTAAAAATATGGTACATTATTAATATTTTAATATAATTGGAAATGAATATGACAGCAAATCTGAGTTACAAGATTGAGAGTCGAATAAGTATTTCTTTCAATGAAACTTGAGACTCTGCACACTGATATAAAAGTGGAGATAGGAGGGATGGGGAGGGAAGTAGGAGGGGTAATTATGTGTAGGAAGAGCAGGGAATAGTAAACAGACAAGCTGGAGACCTGGAACAGGGGAGGGGAGAGGCTCCAGGGATTCTATCGAGGTGACTCTGGCAGAGATCCCTACAAGTGGGGGGTATGGAGCCGAAAGTGGCTACCTCCTGTGTCCAGTGAAGGGATCAGGACAGAAACCCATCCACAAAACCTCTACCTAAACTGTATCCTGCCTGCAAGATGTTCAGGGATAAAAACAGAGCAGAGATGGAAGGAATGGCCAACCCATGACTGGCCCAAACTGAAAACCAACCCATGGGCAAGAACCAATCCCTGACACTATGAGTGATACTCTGTTATGCTTGCAGACAGTATCCTAGCATGATTATTCTCTGAGAGGCTCCACCTAACAGCCAATGGAAAGTGATGCAGAGATTCACGCTAAACAGTAAATGGAGCTAAGAGAGTCATTTGGAAGAGTTGAGGGAAGGACTGAGGGACCCCAAAGAGGATAGGGACTCCACAGGAAGAACAACAGTCAACTAACCTGGACCCTTGGGGGCTTCCAGTGACTGAACCACCAACCAAAGAGAGAACATGGGCTGGACCTATAACCCCAGCACATACGTAGTAGGTGTGCACCTTTGTCTTCATGTGGGTCACCCAACAACTGGAGTAGGGGCTATTCCTGAATCTCTTACCTGCTTGTAGATCCCATTTCCCTAACTGAGCTGCCTTGTCTGGCCTAAGTATGGAAAAGATGTGCCTAGTCCTGCAGTGACTTGATGTGCTAGGGTAGGGTGATACCCAGGGAAAGTCTTCTCTTCTCAGAAGAGAAGGGGGGGGGGGATGCAGGTAGAACTTTTGTGATGAGGGACTGAGAGGAGTAGGGGACTGATATTGAGATGTAAACGGATTAAATTAATTAATAAATAAAAGCACATCTTGAACTTTCACATGTCTAAAGGTTCTTCCTGCCACTGTAATACTCAGCAGTTGATCTTTAAGCTCAAATGTAAGCTGACACACTGCAGTCACAGTACACACACACACATACACACATACACACACACACACACACACACACACACATCTTTCTCTTGGAAAGGTCGGCATTCTTCACTTTGAAAATGTCGTTTAGAGACACTTCTCTCTTTTCAGTGAGGCGACAGGGTGCATGAGTTCTCAAAAGCACAGAAATAAGAGAGTAAGTGAAACCAAGGTCAGCACATCCATCAGAGTGACACACAGGGACATTCTTTTGCTGAGACCTCTTCAGCAATTTACTGCCTTCTGTTTTGACACCAGAACGGAAGGTGCTGTCAGGCTCATTTAGAAGGTTCCTGCACATCTCTACATATTAAAAGCTCTTTTCACTCAAAGTCTTTCTCTTCCTATCAAAATTTAATGCTTTTGGCTATGCCCTGTCACACGCTGATTATGAGCTTGTACAAATAATTTTAATCTACAGAGAGAAACTATTAGCTTTTCTGTGAAACTTGTCAGCTTCTTGAAAGAAAGATAAGACTAGTATAAGAAGGGAACCCAAAGACTGACTCCAGGGCTGAGCTCGAGACTCTAAGATCTAGAAGGAATTCTTCCCTCCAGAGCAAACCAACTGCTCACTTCCACTCTGGTGTTGACTAAAGTCTTACACCTACAGAATTCAGAGATTTCTGGACTCAATGTGTCCATTAGCAGAAAAGGGGAGAGACACATTAATTCTCACATGAGTAAGAGGAAGATGACAGGGCTTTGTGAGGAGGACACGTTCTGTTATGGAAGGAGGCCATCCATTTCTGTAATCCCAGCATTGCATAGTGCTGGAAGACACTGAGGGAAATACTAAGAAGTCTGATTTTTGGTTCTCCAGTTGAAAAGATGGTGTAGTTTAATAAAATGAAGAAAGACTTGGTAGCTACACAATATTAGTCTGAAAAGAAATCTCACATAAAAAGAGTCAAAGATAATAGTGCCCCACTTGTAGGCTTATATTTCTGATAAACAAATACTTTTTAACCCAGAAAGAGTTTGCCATGCTACACCTTCGATAAATAATGCCAATGCTATTAATTCCCTCCTTCCTGTCCCTCCATCTTTTTTTCCCTCCATAATGGGGCATGATTAGAAGTATCAGAGAAATAAGAATTGTGGTCATGAGAGTCAGTACCTCTTGGATTGACGGGAATCTTACTAACCTTCCTAATTTATGTTCAGTCATTTTCCTACAAGTTACCCCATAGCTAGTTCCAAAACACAACTTCTCATTCCCCAATTTCATAACAAGTTTGATTATAAATACTTCTCACTCAAAATCAAAGCCTTTAAACATGGAATACATATCCACTCAGAGTATAATCCCTACCAACTATTTTATTCAGATATCTGAGACTATTTTTATTCCCTTCAACAAATACCTGTAGGGCACCTGTTCATACCTGGTATGGACAAGGTCATTTTATTACTGTGAAGTGACTGAGCTGGAAGATTTGAGGCAGGAAAAAAAAGAAGATAAACCTTCAATTTTATGAGTTTAAGTTTTCATCTAGCATGTTTTCTAAAATGCATATGCATACTTGCATGATTATTATTACAAACCATTTAGGTCTAGTCTATCTATATAACAGTAATGAGGACACAAAGGCCACGAGGAAACTAAATAAACACTCCCCTCTCCCAAAAAAGACTAAAGACAGCTCAGTCATCAAAGTGCTTGCCATATAAGCAAGCATGAGGACTTGAGATCAATCTCCAACACCCATGTAAGAAAGCCAGGTATGAAAGCACACACTTGAAATGCCAGCAGTGAGAAGACAGAGATAAGTAGATTTCAGTGAATCCCAGCCCAATAAGAAACCGTCTCTCCAAGTAGGCCTGGAGAAATGACTTAATGTGTAAGTGTATTTGTGACACAAACATGAGGACTTGGGTTCAAATTCCCAACACCTATGTAAAATTCTGGGCATGGTCAAATGTATTAGTACTATAGGTGCCAGAGACAGGAGGATCCCTGGGGCTTGTGGCTGCCATTCTAGCTTCGGGTTCAGTGAAAGACCTTGTCTCAAGGATATATAAGAAGGATAGTGATAAAACACCATTCCCTATGGAATCTCGGTGTGTGATATGTGCACCTATGTGCACATATAACACAAACACACAGAGCAAGGTGGATGGCTCATGCACATGAAACTCAAGGCTGACCTCTGACCTTCATGTGCTGCATGCACACATATTATATAAAACCTAAAGATTTGTGGTTTGAGGTTTTGTTTCCCTGTAGTCTCAAAATAAAGAAGGTTTTTTTTTTTTTTTAATCTGCATCTTCCCTAATGAGCTCTAACAAACACTTTTATGTTTTCAGAACTAGCTTCATTTTAGTAATAATTAATAAAACATTAGAGGATTAGTTTTCCTGCCCTCCATACCTCAATAAATGAATTTCCTGATTTGGCCAGAAAGCACCAAATGAAACAGTTGAGCAAAGCAGTTGCTGCATTGCCATAATTATTCTTTGGCCTAAGGATTTTATCCTTGGGTTGTTCGGAAGCATTATTTATACATGACATTTTGAGGTTGGTAACTCTCTTCACGATTGGTCTTTCGTTCCTATGTAAAGAAAAAGCAAATCTCTTTGCACCCATTTTCTTCCAACTCAGAAACTCTTAGACATTTAATCAATTTTGACCCATTTGGGAAATATTACTTGGAAAAAAACATAGTCTCTGTGACCTTGGACAGAATTGCTCCAGTTTTCCAACCACAAGCCAGGACAGTCTTAGGGGCTTGAGTCTCTTACCAAAATATTTTCATTCATTATGATGTCCAGGTTGGGTGGTAAACCAATTGTTAAAGAGTTTGTTCTGATTGGGACTGGTCGTGTGTTCCAGGGCACAGAAAGAATGTCATTCAATTACCAACCAAGGACAAGAATAATTACCAGAAGGATAAAATATGATCTCAAGTGTTTTAAGTTCACTTTCGTTTCTCCTAAAGAAGTTCCTCATGCTTAGAGATTTGCTCTCAGAACTCTAGCTATAGAGAAACATATATGACTATCTCCCCCAGGTCTCAACTGCCTTCACTTTCTTCCTCTGCTGATAGAATTTCTCAGACAGTGAGTGACCCCACGTTGTGTATTGGCAAAGACAAGGGCTCACTTTGGTGTTTGTGGCTGAGATACTTCCTACTGAAATGCAACTCACTTGGTGCAATCCAAGTGTGTTGCTTCTGCTGTTACGGTTGCTCTATTAGACTTCTCTATGGTGTTTTAGCCATGAATAAGTATTTAATAATCGTATGTCTTTCATGGATTTGATGCAGCTTCTAGTCAAAGGAACAGTACTCATGTGTGTCCTAATTATGAAACTGGATTTTTTTTCATTTGTATGTCATTTTGTCATTTTGCAATCGAAACAGGAAAAGCAACAGCCTGTTGCAAACTATCCTCTTAAATAACTGAAAAATATCCACAAATATCACCAGGGAACAGTGACAGTTACAGCATTGTTTGTGTTTGCTTTCAAGCAGGTAAAACTGTCTATTTTGGGGTCTATTCTAGGCATCTGCAGCTCCTGCCAGAGAAAGCAAAACATAATCAAGCAGTAAGTTTTCATTTCTGCCATGCAAGTTCACTATACGTCAGTCAACAACTTACAAATTTGTTTTGAAATTACATCCACTCACACTACAAAAGAGATAATGTTACAGGAGACAAGAGAAGCCATGATCGAATGTAAGTTGCATCCTCCTTGGCTCAGTAAAGCAGCCTTGGGTGGGGTAGGCATGAGCTAGCTCATGGTCATAGCTTGGGGTGTGAAGGCTGGAAATCAGACCACCTTGGGTAGAGTGTTTCAGGACGGTATGACTCAGTGGGTTGAGTAATGGAAGGACATTCTATTCTAGGGGGAGCTGGATTAGAACTTGAGCTCTTCTTGTCAGCTTCTTTCTTATCTCAGATTGTTGCATTTCTAGAACAGTCCACAGTTATTCTTGAAAACTGAACAAGAATGAAGAGGGAGGATAGCCTGCGGTAAGGTTGTAAGACAGACCTGTATTAACTGAACCGTAAAGGGAGTTTAAAGTAGAATAAGTACTCTCCACAGTAAGGACGGGAACCAAGACTATCAGAGCTTGATGAGACTCAGAAGAGCCACAGTTTTAAGCCCTATCAGGCCTTGCTGGTATTGACAAGGATCCAGGTAGTCACTAAGCCTTCAGGCTAACTGCTGTAGCTCAGTGAGGCTTGCAGCCGAGCATCTCAGTATCTGAACGTCTTCATTTGTCACTCTGAGAATTTCTTAGCTTATGTGACGTTTTGCACAGATCCATAAATTCCTGTTATCTTTGAAAAAAAAAAAAAAACTCCTAGACAGCAAGTGCATTCTGCTAAAAGCATTCCTTAGATAAGGTTTATCTTGCTTACAGAAACTACTTTGGGTGATTGACAGAATGTCCAGCTTTAGAATGTTAAATGGCAGTAGACTAGGTCACCTGCATTTTTTTCATGAGTGAATTTCCCACCTACTTACCACTGCACCACTAAGCTGCCACACCCCCCCCTAATAAATTAGTTGGAGTCTTCCTTGTTAAAGAAGTTTCTTCTTGCAGGCTATTTCCTTCCTAGAAAACTGTAAGCATGATTATTCTAGAAGGCCACTTTTACATTCCACTCTAATTTAAGAAAATAAACTATTGTTATCGTCAGTGATTGTAGAACACTATTCCTTCAAGCCCTCTACAAAGGGAGCTGCTGTTGGGTAGAGCCTTTGTCTAAGAGGCCTGGTTATAATCCCCAGCACAGCATAATAGGGGGTGATGGCGTAAGACTCTAGTCTTAGCCCTCAGGAGATAGAGGCATGGGATTTCAGGTCATCTTCTACTAACTGGAATTAACCTTTCTCAAGAAAAAGAAAAAAATTAGTAACAGAACATGAGCAGTTTAAAAATATCACTCTTCCCCTAAACAGAATATATTTCTGCATGTTGTTTGGGTGTTTCTTTTTTTAATTTTAAAATATGTTTTATAAAGTGCCTAGTTGGCTGCCCTGTCACCACACACCATGCCATAAAATGTGTGAAATACTGATTATTAGACTCTCGTGTTTACAAATGAAGGCCTAAGTATTAAGTAAATAGCATGTTTACTTGAAGAATCACCAGTGTAGAGTCTCTGCTTTGGCAGCCAATGCATATCCTTTGAGGAGAGCTTCCTGGCCCCCTGTGCTGAGGATCCCAAAGCTAGCTACAGATTTAAATACAACCAGAAAATTTCTCTGTCATCTTACTAATGAGCATGAATTTTGCCATTGGAAGAGTAGGCTGTAATTAAACCCTGGCAGCTTAACGGACTGAAGGACTCAAGACAGCAAGCGGAGGTGGGTTCTGTGGCCCTATGTTCCCCTTTGACTGGGATAGTCCAGCTTTTGCCTTTTGTCACAACGCAGTTTGTAAGAGAAATGTTAAATCACTTGCTCCCAAAATGTTCTGTGAGGACAGATGCTATTAAAACTAGATTGTCATAGCTAGATACTTACAGGGAGAGACAGCAGACAAGACACTGAGTTGAGGAACATCATTTCTATCCATTTTCAAGATAGAAATAGCATATTGAAGAAAATAATGTCCAAAGGAAAATCTTTTCAACCTGAAAACAACCACAAAAGAGTAAAAAAAAAAAACAATTAATACAGTGGTATTGGGAGATAGAAGCATTAAGGGGGAAGGGATGGCCTATTTATCTGGAGACTCTGACTTAAATAGCTTACTTTACAGATTGGGAAAAAGAAAACAGAAGGTTTAATTGAATTTCTCCAAGTCAGTTTGTTTGTTTCTGATGTAACTAATGATTCTCAGATAAGGTGTTGTCCACATGTGGCATGCTAGTAAAATCATTTTTATTATATAGCTTGGGACACCTGAGGTAGGTGGCATTTGTGTCTCCTACAAAAATTCACATTCAACCAGAACTTTACATTGTGACAGGGTCTGAGAAGGTCTTTTCAGATGCAATTAGGGGATCTCAAAATGAAATTTCTTTGGGTTTAGGGGGAGCCCCAAATGTAATGATTACTTGTTGTCTATGATAAAATAGAATATGGAAAGACAAGACAGACAGAGAGAGAGAGAGAGAAAGAGACAGACAGAGAGAGAGAGAGAGAGAGAGAGAGAGAGAGAGAGAGGACACTTAAAGACAGCTGCATCAAGGGATTGTGACAAGTTGCTGATAATGACTGGAACCTAGAAAAGAATCAAGTGGATGGTTTTTCCCCAAAGCACACAAAAGAAACTGAGCTTGCAAAAAGCCTCCTGATCTGGAAAAGATTAAATTTCTGTTCCTTAAAGCCACACAGTATGTGAAGACTTGTGACAAGTACCTTAGAAAATTAATACAAGAGCTCTGCTCATTTACATTAATTTCAAGAAATTACCTTAAAATTGCAAAATTCAGAGGACAAGGGTAACATTATGTGTATACAAATGTGTCTTCTTGGAGAAAGAACAAGGTTCGTTACTCTTTTATTCTTTTTGGTTTTGTTTTTAGTGAGAATCTTACTACATATTTAAATATGGGCATGAACAGTATGTACCCCAATTCTATCTACCCTGAACTGCCCCACCCCTACCCCATGATTGAAAGTAAGACAGTGTTTCCTTCTCTCTACTCCAAACTATACCCAGTGCTCTGCATACAGTGTGGCATTCAATAAATGTCTACTGAAATAACCAAACCACTTGAAATCATGCACCCAAAATACTTCTTCTCTACCAATTCATTAAGCCCAGCTCTGAGTTGCTTTTGTTCAGACAGGAGAGAGACCAGTGTGCCTGTACGTTTGTATGTGTTTATTCATTTGATTGTGTATAAAGTGATAACTGAGTGATGGGCCAATGTTCAATACTTCATGGTGGTTAGAATACAGTGGAGATGAGCACAGAGACATGGATGCTGCTTACGGTAAGTGTCATTATTGATACATTCAGGCTGCTAGAGAAGCACAGGAAGACAAAGCCAGCTCTCTGCATCAGAGGATGTAAGATCAGACTGCTGATGCTGAAGTCAGTCTCGGGTGATGAGTGCAATTATAAATAAATGGCATAAAGTGAAAAATTGGGGGCAGAGATGAGAGTTTACATAAAATCTGTACAGGTGAAAAAGAACAGGACTTATGCAAAAGTAGATTGGACGCCTGCTGAGTGTGCGGTAGCCCAGGAAATAGACAGAGTTGGAAGTCATGTCCTGGAGAGACACAAGGGGACTGAACTGAGTATTTAAAAGTGGAAAACCATGATAGTCACGACAGTGATGACACCTTTGAGCAGGGACTCAAAAGTCACATCCATCATATTCTGATGAAAGAAATTTGCTTGAAGACTGTCACGTCAGTCACTGAGAACGTCAACTTATCAAGCATTTTTTGTTATAAACAAATCCATGTGTTTTACAAAGGAAATCGTTAATGAATTACATTAAACTATTGTGTCAAGAACTTGGCAAGGATGCCATCTCCCATAGTACTGACAGTAGAAACTAAGGTGAGAATTATTACTGTCCAATTTTACAGGTAAGAAAACTAAAACACAGAACAATGACATCTTTCCCAAAGCTACACATCTGTCAAGCCAGGATTCAAAATCTGCTTCTTATAAGAGGCATGTGTCACTGGAGGTTTAGAAGATTCTAGCAGCCCCTAATGATTGAGGCTTGGGGCTCAGCCCAACACACTAATTAAAGAGATGATCATCGACACTGAGAGGTGGGGATGTTTAATCAACACAATGGACAAAGGAGCAAGAGGTCCCATGACTCTGATCAAGGAAGACAACTAACACCAGGCTCTGACTTGCACACACAACCGAACACACCCGAGGGTGACCCACACATGCAGACACAACATACACACATGCACAAATCCTGACAACTGTTTTTCACCGTTCTTAAGTTACCTTGTGGGGCCCCAGAGAGGAGTCAATGCTTCTTAAGTAAAAATGGCTTCCAAGTGCCTCAAGTGTTCTCTCACACCCACATGTGTTGCTGTGATGATGATGGAGTTTCAGAGCTCAGTGGGTGAGAGGGTTGTCATTGATTTGGCTGTCAGTCACTCCTGAACTATGCGACTGTAAAATGGGGGAGGGGTAATTAGCATCAGGAAAGCCCAACATGACATTAGTTACAATCCACTGTCACCTCTGGTTTGTTGTTGTTGTTGTTGTTGTTGTTTGTTTTGTTTTGTTTTGTTTTTGTTTTTTTTTTTTTTCTGCATGATCTAATTCTGCCTAGTTCTGCCCTGGTCACAGCCTTCCATTGTTACTAGCATTTCATTGGCAGGCACGCTCTCTTTCAGTACTTCTAACCAAACTGCAAGTGGCTATTTCAATTGCTTTATATGATGCTAATGAATTGCTGTGCTGCCATCCTCTGTAATGGATCCAGGCCTCTCACAAGCACCTCTCTGAAGGCCCTGCATCACACAAAAGAAGCATCTCAATGAGCAGGACTAATAGAGCACTTGTGGTATATTGGTTTGCTACAGTTGCTATAATAAAACGCCACAGTATGATGGCTTCAATAATAGAAATTCATTTTCTTGTGTTTTTAGAGACTAAAAGTCTAAGTAAAATTAAAGTGCTAAAGGTTTTAATTTCTTCCAAGCCTCACTCCTTGGCTTATGGATAGTTGTCTTCATTATGTGGTTTTTCCTTGTGTACACCCAACCTAAAATGTCTAGATCACCTTCTCTTGGAAGAACGTCATCTTGTTGCTGTTAAATAAATCCTCTGGGCCTCATCTTTGTTCAGTCATTTAAAAAAAAAAAAAAAAACTTCCTATAATCACACTTGGATAAACTGTAGTTTAGCCCTTCTATATGTGAATTTGGAGGAGATGGAAAGAATCCATCCTACAATACTTAGTCAGAATATGGGCATCACCTCTGCTCATTACCTAACATACCTTTGTGCTTTATCTAGGTGATACATCTTTAAATAGACTCTGGGGATGCAATGTTCTTATGTGAGATACTTACCCTCATTTGTTAAGGGAATAAAAGAAACATGGAAACTGAAAGACTGTTACAGATGTCTGGCCAGGTTCAAACTGCAGCTTCTGTTTTCGATATCCACTGCTTTTAAATAAGTCAGTGATATTTCTAAACCTCATCATATTGCAATAATAGTGATGACCTCATAGGTTTGGATCAAATCACATAATGCCTGTTAAAGCTTTAAGCTATTCTCTGGTTTAAAATAACTACCTTAGAGATACAAGATGTTATTATAGTAGTTGAAATTCACACAGACACACACACATATGTGTGTGTGCATATATTGTATAGATTACTGATCTATACTTACAGAGATGAGAATGAACATAAGATTGCACAATGATAGAGTATCCCAAATCTCAAAATGTTGGCATCTTTTTATTGTGGTCTGTCCTGAAAATTTACTCATGAAGCAGTCAGAGACAGTCACCTCCCTAATACTAGCAAAATTTGAGATTTGACTGAGTACTGTCTCCTATTCCACTAGACCCTCCTCCATCATTTGTAGTGGTGGAGAAAATGTTATTTTGTCAGTTGATGAGAGGAATAGATGTCTTCTGGGAAGAGCTCCTTTTTCTGAACAAAGACTAAATACAAAGTTCACTTGGTACTGAGACTTGATTCCTAATGTCATTCTATAATAAAGACTAAAACTCTTTAAGGAAATGGCTTTTACTTGGATGGAGATGGGAAACATGTTATGAGTGTGGATCATATTTCTAGGAAATAAAGAGGTATTCAGGCATATATGGTAGGTATCGTGCTCGAGAACTAGTTGAGAACTGCATCCTGATCCACAGACATAGAGAGTGTGACTGAGTCTGGCATGAGCTTTTGAAATCCCAAAGCCCATCCCCCAGTAACACATTTCCTCCAATATAGCCACGCCTAAGGAGGATCCTTCTAATACGATCAAATGGTTCTACTCCCTAGTGACTAAGCATTCAAATATATGAGCCTATTGGAGCCATTATTATTCAAACCATCCCACTCAGGATGGGACTAAAAGAAGGCTCACCCTAGAAAACTGGATGGAGCCACTCCAAAATGCTGATTCCACCTTCCAATTCTGTTTCCTTGTGGGACCACATGATCACCTGACAGTTTGTATCTATGTCCCACTTTTCCTAAACAAGTTCTAGGAATCTTATTCCCTTTCTCCTCCACTCAGTAACAAAGTCTTTCTTCTTCATTTCACACATTCCATTTTTATCATATATGCCCTGAATTCCTTCTATTGAACATTTAGGATCCGAAGTCTCAAAACCACTTCATTGTTTCCAAATCTTAATAACTTCACAAACAGCCTCATTAAGAAGATACCAAACAATGTCAAAACTATTGATAAAAATTATCATGCCTCAGAGAGCCCATTTTATCTCTTTTTCTTTTCCCCACCTTTTCCTTCCTCTATCCTTTGAAATATCTATATATTCTAGTCATAACCATTCTAGAGAGAGTACTTTATGGCAGGTACAGATAACATGAAGAGGCAGAAAATGGAAAACATTATTTGATTTTCAATGCATCTGGCAGGACCAGGTAGGGGGAAGACTGCAGCTATTTAGAGAAGGTTTTCTTGGGAGAAAAACTTATCCTGAAACAAAGCAAAGAGGAGAGACAAGTATAGACATGGCAGGTGTAACTCGGTGGGTGAGTTTCATGCACAGGAGTTTAATGCCACAGTATATTAGAAAATTCTCTGTGGCATTGGAAAATGGTGAATGCATTAGACACCATGTCACATGAAGACTCTTTGAATTGTCTGAGGGACAATTGGATGGAGACTGGAAAACAGAGGCACTGAGGTTGCTCCAAAACCTATGTAACTTTGAGGTGAGAAACAAACAAGATATAAACTGTATCAAAGACTGTGGATATGGAGCAGGGGGGTGGTCAGACTGAACTCCTCTCCCACAAAAAAAAAAAAAAAAAAAAAAAAAAAGCAGAACTTTTCAACTGCCTATTTGTGCCTGATATAGAGCTCTAGATTATCTCATTTTGAAAGATCCCCAAGAGAGGAGTTCCTTACTCAAGTCTCAGGATGTCACGGCCACCCAATAATTCACAAGACACCAATCTAGATGCAATCAGCAAGAGGAACATTTCGGGATCAACTGGCTGATGGTCAATGGAACAAGAGGAATTGACCAAGCGGCCCAGGGGAGGGAGACTTTTAAAGGGTAAAACCATAAACTAGGGGCATGAGGGGGTAACCAAGGGAACATCAAGAATGCAACCATTCATCTTGTGGTCAGCTAGTTCCTGGAACCACCCAGATTGACTTGCATCTTTCTTTATACCATTCACCTTGTGGAAGTGTCTCCATGCTTTGGGCCTTCCCCACCCCCAGGTGGGTTCTCTTCCCTAAGGTCTGAGGAATGTTAATCAGCCTCTCCCTTCCTCTCCTAAATGTTAATCCAGCAAGTGTCCTCTGACTCAGGAATAATGTACCCCTCCCTGAATGTAGAATGTATCTGGGGCAGTGAAGACCTAAAATCTCACATTTAGTTCTGCTTTCTTGGTGGAACTAGTGAACCGGCTAGCCTGCATGTTTTTTTTGCTCAGGTGTAGGGGTCATAAAAACTTTCTATACTTTTTATAAGTTTTCTATACCTTTCAATTTAAACTACATTACACTGGCCCATGAGATTGATATTAACACTATTACCCTTTATTTCAATCATAAACACTGATCTGAGTTGGATGTCAGTCTCTAGGATTGTTTTTACAATTTCTCTTCTCCTGTAGATTTTGAGATATTTCATCTAAAAGGACCATCATTTTTCTTTCTTCAGATATATGCATCATCTTCCCACCAAAGATAAGGCCATTCATTTAGGTCCTTGACTCCAAGCTCTCCAGTTATACCTTTGATCAATAAAACTTGTGTATATGATACTGCCCGTTCTAAGCACTTTGGTGAGGGTTGAAATTTCTACCTTTGTCTCTTACAATACTTGTTTATATTGACGCTTTCTCTCAGAACCCAGCAGCACAGAGATAAAACAAAGCCTCATGGAGAAGTCACATCTAGGTGAACTATCCACTTCATCTTCCAGCTAACCAGCACCAACTTGGAGCTATACCAGAGAGTCATCTGGGACCATCAAATAACCCCACCTCCACTTATCCAAAAGACCATAAGAGAGCTGCTCAGACAAGCTCAGTCATAGGGAACATAGTAACAGCTAACTGAGCCACTAAACTTCGGGGAAATTTACTCCGAGCAACAGTTAATCAAAGCAGTTATAAATTGAGAAGGCTAGGTTGATTCCATGACAGACTTCAAATTGGCAGTTTAGGAGACTATGCCTAAGAACTGGGCAAGTCCGGGCAAGCCCAGGCAAGTCCATTACTAGAAAAACAACAACAACAACAACAACAAAACAAAAACAAACAAACAAACAAACAAACAAACAAAAAAAAAAAAACAAGGCTTCAGGCAGTTAGCCAGAAACTACCTTGCCATCAGAAGCTACCCACTTCCGCCACCTGGCCTGAGACAAGGACAATGAGGTTAACAGCAGTTTCCAGACTTTCCCAAAAATAGTTTCCAGCCACCATGCCCCAGTAATGGTTCTAGAATATCTCTAGAGATGGACTCAATAAATTAAGATAGAGGTCGCCTACACCAGAATTCCCCTAATGTGCTTTAAATCAGGCATTTGAACTCAATTTGGGGTCTTCATCTTGGAATGAGAGACCGCAGCATGCTGGACTTCTGCAGAATAAAATATTCTTTGTGTTTACATATTATTTGAGTATGGGTATCATTCTTCAGTGAATCATGGACCCTTACAAAATGATACCACCTTTGTCTCTGACAAGTATTCTATGATGCCAGGATGTTACATAGTGTCTTACTTAGGGCTACTACTGTTAAGGTCAAGCAAAGCCCCATGACCAAAATCAAGTTGGAGAGGATTTATTTGGCTAAAGTTTCCGCATTACTGTTCATTGTCAAAGATAGTGCAAACAAAAACCCAAACAGGGCAGGAACCTGGATGCCAGGGCTGATGCAGAACCCACAGAAGAATGCTGCCTACTAGCTTGCTCTGCATGGCTTTCTCAGCCTACTTTCTCATAGAATTCAGGACCACCACCCCAAAGGTGGCCCCATTCATAATGGGCTAGGCCCGCCCACTTTAATCACTAGTTAAGACAGTGCCCTACAGGTTTGTCTGCAGCCCAATCTTATGGGGGCATTTCTGAGGTGTTCTCTCCAATGATACTAGCTATGTCAAGCTGATGTAAAACTAGTCAGCATGCATGCTTAACCTAGTTAAGCATCTGAATTTGCTGTCCGTTGCTGTGATGTAACACTGACCCAAAGCAACTTTTGAAAGAGTCTATTTGGCTTATGGGCTACAGTTCATTATCAGGGAAGCCAGGGTAGGAGTGTAAAGTGGGAATCTGAAAGCAGAAACTGAAGCAAAGGCCACAGCAGAATGCTGCTTCCTGGCTTGCTCCCCATGGCTTGCTCAGCTTTCTTTCCCATACAACCCAGGACACCTGTCTAGAGATGGCACCACCCACAGTAGCCTGGGTTCTCACACATCACTCATTAATGAAGAAAATTCCCCACAGATATTCCCATAGGCCACTCTGTTGCAGATAAGTTTTCAATTGCGATTTCCAGGTGATTCCAGTTTACATCTAGTTAGCAAAAACTAACCAACACAGTGTCATATAAATGTCTGACGAGTAAAAAGGGGTTGTCAAGTGAATAATTAAAACAATGTATGGGTTTGATGTGTAAGTAAAGTCAACAGCTCTTAATGGTTGAGTAGTTGCAGAGACTACATTACATTTTGTCCAATACAGTTCTTTAGTGAAAATAAGAATGCTTATGGATATAGCTATACAACTCTATTACTTATTCCCAACCTAATCTTTAGCCATTTTAAGAAGCACAGGAAGAGGAAATGACAAAATATGGTATGAGGTTTTAATAAACTTAAGGGAAAACACTTTTCAAGCCAACTGTTTTTGTTTTCTAATAGAAATTTTGTCCAGCTTTTTAATGGCTCAGGCCTCCCTCAAGCACTTTTCTCATAAATTTTCACATTAGCATCCATGGTGCTCCTTAACTGCAGGCAATGTGCTTTGAAACCATACTCTTTCCCTCGTGTATTAGAAGCTCTGGCTGCTCTAGTGATGTATGGTCCTGAAGCTAGACTTATTAGTACAGTACAACCAATGGATGCCCAACATGCCAGCTCTATTTACCAGCTAAAAGCCTGTTGCAGGAAGACATTTGTCTTCTGTGGGATGTGCTGACTATGGCTAGTTTATTTGGTTCTCTTCCAGATATGAAATAGTCTTCCTGAAACCAAAGCTACATTCCAGAGTGGAAAATTGTTATGCTCTGGGACAGGTCATGTACCAGTTTTATTTCAACTGAAGGAGTCATTGCTGGTGTTTTTTCCAAGTCTCTCTGGCAGGCCCCAAGCTCCAGCTGGTCAGGTACCAAATCACGTTTTTTTTGTTTGTTTGTTTGTTTGTTTTGGTTTTTTTGGTTTTTTTTTTTTTTTGGTAATTGTGGCATGCATTTGAGCAGGTAAAACACAGTTCACTGACCAGTCAACTTTGTCTAACTTGTTCTCCCTTCTTTCTGCATCATGTTCCCACTTGGTAAATTTGAAGAAATTTGATTCATTTATCTTAATAAATCTCAGGCCAAGCCCGTGTCAGCTCCTTCTTCCTTAGTTTTACCTCAGTTGGGTAGATTTTGGGGTTTCCAATCAAGTAGCTGGGATCCTTTAGGTCTTACTTGCTAGAAATCTTGGGTATGCAAGGAAAAGCTCTTCAAGTCTTGGCCTTTTGCTCCTTTTGTTCTGAGACCCACAGCTGCTAGTGACAAGAAGGTCAGCAGGTGGTACTAGAACTCTGCAGGCCTTGGGTATTGAGGCCTTTAGCTCTGTAACCATTGTAGCTCCATGTAGGCCTCAGAGTCATGAGTCCTCAGTCATGACTCAGTCCTGAGTCAAAAAACCTTTCAGGCCTGGGTGTCTGAGACCCATGGCCCTAATGGTTTGGCAGCTGCCTAGAACTTTCCACGGGGCCTGCAATTTCTCTTCTCTTTCAGCATTCTATTGTTCTTCCAATCCAGCTCTCCACCCTTCCTACTTCTTCCATTCTCCTTGACACTGCCCTCTGGCCACTCTCAGTCTGTTGCTGCCTCGTCTTCAGCTGTCAAGCAGTCACCTTGCCATGGTGGTAGCTCAGCCTGCCAACTGGTCAGCTGTTGCTGTTCCTGTCATTCTGCTGCTTCTGCTATCGCCATCCCTCTACTGCCTCCACTTCTTGATGTTTACCACTTCAGCTTGTGCTACAAAAGGTTAGTAAGAAAAAAGAAAAACACCCTAGAGAAGGCCTTAATTGGGTCCAGTGTTGTAACATGGAGTCAATACAGGAAGGAATCTCCCAGACAACACTAAGTGAGCCAAACAGCCTGCTCCTACAGCCAAAGTAGGGGTGCTTAGACTCTATAACCTAATCTCCCCTGCAAAGGAAAGTTCATATATTCATCAATCACAGCGCACCCCTCATGCAAATGGAGACTAAGGTTTGCACAAAGACAGTAATGTTTCCTTACCATGTCAAAGTAGTCCTTCTAAGCCACAGGGGGAAATGCTGCTCCCTTGGTTAGGTGAAAATCATTGCAAGATCATCGACAATTCATTGCAGCATTTAATAGCACAAAGCCTGGCACAAACTATCTGAAGCACCCCTCCTAAAGGTTGGTAAGGAAAAAAAACACTCCAGAGAAGGCCTTCATAAGGTCCAGTGTTATAACATGGAATCAATACAGGAGGGTATCTCCCACACCAAACACTAAAGCTGAATCTTTCAAAGCCAGAGAGCAGTCGGCTGTAGTTATTGTAGTTTCCTCAAAGCATCTATGGTGCGCTCAAAGTGCCAGTGCTGGCAGATGCTACTCTTATTCCTCTTTTGCTCAAGGTAGCCAGACTAGTAAGAGAGAATGTAACAGCTATCAATCCGGGGAATCCAAGGACTTTGGTTGATTACAAGAAAAAGAACATTGGAAGCGTTTATGCTAAAGAACTAGTAATTTTAACTTATTTAAGAATTTTCACACCTTCCCAGTATCTCAGGAAAATGTGGGCTCCGGTCATCTATCTCTTGTGCATCCTCTTCTACTTAAATCACACCATCCTCCATCCATTCTCCAGTCGACGTCAAAGTGCCAGTGAACTTTGTTTCATCCATGCTTAAAACGCTTCTCTGACCACTCTCACTGTAGGAAGGAAGGAGTATAAACTGTTCAGCACGCACCCAAGGCCCTTTTTGATCTTGTCTCCTGATATTTCCTGGCTCCATTTCTCACTAAGTGTCACTAGGTAAACTATGTCCTAATCATTCATGTCCTACGAACACACCCTACATCCTAAAATATTACACATATTTTTCTACTCACAGTCTTGCTGTATGAGTTTCCTCACCCAATATTTCTGCCATTTTGACTTGCCATAACTTACCCTTCTTTTATTACCCAGTAAAAATGCTTCCAGCCATCCTGGATCTTTTTCTATTTATTTTTTTCTTTTTCCTCCTTAATTAATTTATTTACTCACTTTATATCCAGAACACTGCTCCGCCTCCCCAAGTCCCTTCCTTACACAATCTCTCCTTTCATCCCCCCCTTACCTTCTCCCCTTACAAGGTGGAGCCTCTAGGTATCTCCCCAACCCTAATGCATTAAGTCTCTGCTGGGTTACCTGCATCCTCTCTTCCCCAAGCTGCACAAGGCAGCCCAGTTAAGAAACAGGATCTACAGGAAGGCTGTTTTGTTGTTGTTGTTGTTGTTGTTGTTGTTGTTGTTGTTGTTGTTGTTGTTGTTGTTGTTTCAGTTCCTCTATCCTGAGTCCCCCTTCCACCCTAATTGATCTGTTATATCTTGGCCTGAAAGCCACAAACACAGGAATGAAAACCCAGACTCTAAAACATTCCTGCTGTGCTTGACCATACATTGATCAAGTGCCCCTGATCTTGAGAGGTCTATTTCATCTTTTCTCAGTGTCCACAGCTGTAAAATGGGAATATGAGGATGTCAACTTAATATTTCATTGTCATATTTCTAAAATGTCATTATCTGGCAGTGATAATACATGAACCTGGATCACTGAGCAGAAGTTCTCAGAGTACTGTCCTGTCTCACCTGACAATGTGTTAGAGTCATAGATTCCAAAGCCCCACCTCCAACCTACCAAGTCAGAAATACAAACACAGGGCTAAACTGTGCAATGATATCTCTGGGCCCATGCCTTACAGTTGATCTCTAAGATGCTTGGAACTCTTCCCTGACATGTCGACGGCTTACAATCCTCTTCGGCTTACAATCCTCTTCAGTCACTGAGAACTGCATTATCCCATTTGAAAACAATGCTAAACGGTTAGATTGAATAGGAAGAAATTAAATCAGAATAGTGAGAGCAAAAAAGAAAAGGAAATATTTATTTCTAGGAATTAACAAAAGGATCAAGACAGGTAAGTGCTGTGGGAAAAGGAAGAAGCCATGATGGGGTTCTCCTTGCAGCATCAGTCCCCTTAAACACAGCACCATAGATGCTAAAATTCATCAACAAAAAATTCTTTTTTGAAAGATTAGGGTTTGCTGTAGCCCACACTCACCTTTAATTCCTGATTCTCCCTCTTACTTCATCCTCTCTAGTCCTGGGGTAACAGGAGGACACCACCACATGTGTCTAGAGAATTGTTTGATTCTGTATTTTCATAATAATAAGCAGTATTAAATTTTCTGTGAAAAATTAACAAGCCTTCCTACCTGTCCTTTGGGGCCGTTATTTCCTTGGGGCAAGACAAGTAGAAAACTTTATAGAAAAAAAAAAAAA
This sequence comes from Arvicanthis niloticus, assembly GCF_011762505.2. Classification (NCBI taxonomy): domain Eukaryota; kingdom Metazoa; phylum Chordata; class Mammalia; order Rodentia; family Muridae; genus Arvicanthis; species Arvicanthis niloticus. The sequence continues at coordinate 36,798,768 of NC_047670.1, read as the reverse complement.
AAAAAAAAAAAAAAAGAATCCATGCTTGTCTCCTGACATAAACGTGCACAGAAGTTTTATAATGAGGCACAATAAAGGCTTTTCTGTTTGAGCTTCAGCAAGAAACGCATGCTCTGTAAGGCTGAGGTGATGCCATGTTGCCCCCACGACGAGACCTCATGGTGTAGTCTAGGCATCTTCAAATGACAGAATAGCCATCTGCACATATGTAGTCCATCGTAAGAGCCTCCACAAAACTCCAACACTTTTTTTTTTAATGGTTTAAATTTTGTGCATTTACGCTTCATGCACTCTGCAGGGATATTAATTCTTTAGAGTTTTTACTTTTCAAATGTACTTACTCATTGGCAGTTTCATACACGTGTTTGCTAAGTTTCGGTTGTTTACACCACCCCTCCCCTCTCTTGTCCTCTCTTCCTGTTCTGATAAAAACCCTTCTTTTCAAGAAGTAGCTCTCCTGTTTACACATCTTATGAGGCTCAGGCAGCTTGAGTGTGGATCCGAACTTGGGAGGCAGCTATGCCATTGAAGGAAATGACAGCCCCATCTCCAGAAAATGTTAACTACCAATAGTTCTTTCTGGAAGTGTTGGGCCTCTTGAGCCCCTCCCGATAAATGTTAATATTTTAATTAGGAAAAAGAGCACAACACACACATAATATAATAAATGTCCACTCTTTTCTCCACCCACCTCCCCTCTTCTCAGTACGCAAACAGGCTTTGTGGTAATGGGACTTGCAGGCAGAAAGATGTGTCTGAGGGAAAGTTTTAGGATAATGAAGATGGATGCAAGTGAGTAAAGCAATTACCTCAAATGAAGTCAGATAGGCCACAGAATGCTTCTCTTACTCTTCTTTAAATAAAGATCTGGTACTAAAAATGCCAGGGAAAGCTCGCATGGATAATCCCACTATTCAAGCCAATGCTACGAGTCCTGAAGGTGGAAAATGAATGATTTAACTCTGTTTGGGTATGAAGATATTTGTAAGCAAGGGAGGAAAATATGTCCACACGAGCCCACCGAGAAATTAGGCAAGCATGTGAAGTCAACTAAATATCTTTTTCTAAGTGCTGTTTTATTTCCCCAGAACTCTGGGTTGACACAATAAATAAAAAGAGCATAAAGGAAAATTGTAATAATGGTTATTTTATTGAGGTTATCGGGTGAGACTTTGTGCTGGCTGCTTAAGTTAGGATGTTGAGTATCTCTCAGAGGGTTATACATTTTTTTTACTGAATGTTTTCTTTCTTTACATTTCAAATGTTATCCCCTTTCCCAGTTTACCCCTCCCGAAACCCCCATCCCATCCCTCCTCCTCTGCTTCTATGGGGGTGTTCCTTCACCCACCCACTCCTGCCTCTGCACTGGGCTATACATTAGACACCAGTCACCAGCAGAGGATGTTGGGAGGGAGTTCTAGGAGGTGAGGCTTATGAAGGGTCATCATATCACTGGGAGCCTGACCTTAAAGAAGATGGTGGGAGCCTGATCTTTCTGCTACACTTTGAGAAATGCCTGCAGCTTTTAAATATGTTTCTGCCATGGCATGACACCAACTGCCACCCTCACAGAGGCCACACTATTGAATTCATCCATCTGTATATTGGATATACAGCTAAACATTTTCTCTTAAAAAATAACCTGCTTTAAGTATTTCATTGCAGTAATGTAAATGTAACTAACATAGTGCTTCAAGATGTTCATTTGTTTTGTCTTTTTTAATAAGTTAAAATGACAGCATGATTCCTATTTTCTAGCCAAAGAAAGTGGTCCATGAGAGTCAAGGCAACTTGCGCAAAGTCTATATAAGGGAGTGGTGATGCTAGGGTTTGACTAAGTATTTTTAAGCAGTGTACTACACTATGTAACTGTCATAGTGTACAATGTCATAGCATATAATGATGGACTCTGGACCCCCATCACATAGAAAGCACTTGGCCAATATTTCATACAATAGGTGAGGAAACGAAAGCGAATGTTGAGTCGGCATTGTTTCTTTTTTCTCATTTAAATCTAACATATCTTTACCCATCCACATTTCAGCACCCATAACCAATGCCAGAAACTATTTCAGTTGATGTCAACATTGCCTATACCACAGAGTTATGTGGAAGATTAAAGTATACCGAAACCACAGAATTATTCAAAGGATTTTTTTATATATACATTTTGTTCTGGGAGGGGAACAGGACTCTATACTAATCTCCATCTGAATGCATATGGGTTTCTCTAATTTGGTATGGACACAAGAGCTCTTTCCATTTTCTGTCAGTTCAACTCAAAGAAAATTAAACAAATTCCACCCAGAACAGCTTTATGAGTCTCCGGCAATGTACCAAGTTACTCAGGCTAGACACCTGTATTGCAACTTATTTCTCTTTTTCTTTCATCTGCATTAAATTCATCAGACTGCATTGGGTATTAAGCAAAGGTTTGCTGGATAAAGAAATGTATTTATTTACCATGTGCATGTGGTGTGAGCTTTCATTTGGAAGGATAAATTTAGTTAAACATTACACATACACAGGTACACAGACATGCACACAACTCTGTAGACAGCTTCCCCTGTCATCTCCACAGTTCTTTGAGAGCTCAGAGCCTCTGTGAAAAAAAGCAGACATCCTAGCTTTTTTACTCAGCACCATTTCAAAGCCTTGGGCACCTTTGAGCTCTGATGTTTTTAAGTTGTTTTTTTTTTCTCCTGTCCTTCCTGCCTTTCTAGTCATTGGCATATACACAGATGATAGTGGGTGGCCCTGAGGAATACTCACTACTCTGAAGACCACCTGCCAGTGAAAGACTCTCTAAAGCAATAATTTCCACCACTTTTTAGGCAGGCAAGCAATAAATGCTTTCCAAGACTGATTAAACAGACAAGTCAAGCCAAGTCTTCTAATCACTCAGAAGTACTTTCTCTCTAGATTACACCTGTCACAAGGAAAGTGCCTCTGACTTCCCATACTTACTCTAACAACAGAGGTCTGAAGGGGTCCTGCAACTTTAAGCTGTGACAATACATTGGCAAGAGTCAGTAGCTGTTATCAGGAAGCTGTAGAAGAGTATTGCTTCTTTTTTTAGTAGAGTATACAAAATTTGAGTTTTGTATTTTATCTGAGAAACAAAAACATCCTACAGTAGTGCTGTCAAATACAAATAAATACAAGCCACATACATAATTCTCTGTTTTCTCACAGGCACAGTAAAAATTAATTGTTAGAAAAAAATGACATTTGTTTTAAGAGTATACTTTGTGTGTGTGTGTGTCATAATTTTATGGCTAATAGATACAAAGATTATTAGTGAAATATTTTCCATTTTCATACTTCACCCAAGACCCAGTGTGTATTTGATATGAATAGCATATTTCAGTTTGAGTGCTGAATTTTCAATAGCTCAGCTGAAATTTTAATCTCGCCGAAGCATTAGAGTTATATTGAATGGAAATGTTTTACCTTTTAATTAAAATTAAGTTAAAACTGTAGTTTCTTGGTTAAAAAACACACATTTCAAGAGCTTAATAACTTGAGGTAGCTTTACCCATTACTCCAGACAGTTTATTTTTACAAATTAGAACATGGACTTTACACTAAATTTTAATACTTTTATATGTGTGAGCTTTGGCTACTGTCCACTGTCACTTCCTATCTCTATACTATGCATAGTCACCCTCAATGGACATGAATGTTCAAGCTCCCTGCTTAGAGGATAGAGTCCTCAGTGTGTACATCCAGGAACGGCATAGCTATTTCCAGGGGCAATTTGATTTTCAGTGTTTTGAGAAAACCTTCAGGCTACTTTCTCAAATGACTGTACTGGGTTATACTCACACCACCAGTGTATATGTATCTCACTTTCCCTGTATTTGCATCCACCCTTGTGGTTCCTGGCGTGTGATATGACAGCCACCATGACTGGAATGAGGCAGAATCTTAAAGTGGCGTAAATCTGTATGTCTCTAATAGCTAAGGATATTGAACACTTTTTAAAATGTTTTCTAGCCACCTGTATTTCTACTTTTGAGAACTGTATGCTTACTTCTGTAGCCCGTTTTTAATGGGTTATTTGTTTTCTTGGTGTTTGGGTTTTATTCAGTTTTTTATATATTCCAGAAATTAATCCTTTGTCAGATGTATGAACAGCAAAGATTCTCCTTTCCCATTCAGTAGGCTGCCTCTTTGCTTGATTGACACTTTCCCTTGGTGTACAGAATGTTTTATGTTAGAAGGTACCATTACTGATTGTTGATATTGTTTCCTGTGTTACTGAAGTCTTCCTTAGATACTACAGTCTTACTCAGTGGAGGAAGATAATAATCTCTGCGAAGTAGAGGAAGAGAGGGGATTAGGAGGGAGAAAGGTAGGAGGGGGGCTAAAAGGGGGCAGTTCATATATGGGAGGAGATGGGGGAGAATTTGAAAGTAGGTGTGTAGCAGTGGGGGAGGGAGAACGGAGGGTAGGCACTAAAAAGTCCCAGATGCCAGGGACCCAAGAGGTTCCCAGGACCCAACAGGGACAACATTAGCTGAAATACCCAACAAAGGGGAGATAGAACCTGTAGAAACCATATTCAGTGGATAGACATAGTCCCCAGTTGAGGGATTAGGCCACCCACCCACCAAAAAAAATATTAATCCAGAATTCCTCCTGTCAAAAAGAAATGCAGGAAGAGCACAAACTGAAGAAAAGGCCATCCAGAGACTGCCCCACCTAGGGATCCATCCTACCTGCTGACACCAAACCCAAACACTATTGCTGATGCCAAGAAGTGCTTACTGACAGGATCCCAGTGTAACTGTCCGCTGAGAGGCTCTGCCAGAGCCAAACCAATACAGATGCAGATGTACACAGCCAAACATTGGACTGAGCGCTGGGACCCCAATGGAGAAGTTAGGGCAAGAACTGTAGGAGCTTATGGGATTTGCAACCTCATAGGAAGAACAACAATATCAACCAACTAGACCCCTCAAAGCTCCCAGGGACTAAACCATCAACCAAAGAGTACACAGGGGATACCCATGGCTCCAGCTGGATATGTAGCAGAAGATTGCCTTATCTGGCATCACTGGGAGGGGAGGCCCTGTGGAGGCTCGATGACCCAGCTTAGAGGAACACTAGGGCACTGAGACAGGAGTGGGTGGGTGGGGGAGCATCCTCATAGAAGCAGAGAGGAGGGTGGAGAAGATAGGAGGTTTGTGAAGGAGAAACTGGGAATGGGGATAAATAAATAAAATAACCAATAAAAAAATAAAAAATTAATCATGAATTTTAATATTAAAAATGAAAAAAAGGAAAGGGTTTATGGAGAGTAGCTGAGATCTGGCAACACCTAGCAGTGTCAGAGTCCCTAAAGAGAGACTAGAAGAAGTCGCTGGTAATGATTTCACCTCAGTTTCAATAAAACCCCAGTTTATTGGGCATATCACAGCCATGGATGTCCACTGTGATTTTGGCAGACATGGGGTGGAGCTGGCCTGAGCCTATAAGGCAAGCTTCGAATGTATGCTGCAGATGGCAAAGCCAGAGAAGTTGAACTGACCAAGCCCTTTAGAGTTCAGACTATCATGAGTGACTCCCAAATGTCAGACATTGAACTACACTGCTGGACTTTGGTTTTATTTAAATGTGCTTAGAATAACCAACTATACAAGATAGTTTTGATTTTACAGGAGCCTATAGTTAAGAGATTTAGATTATTAAAGATAATTTGGCCATTTAAATAATTAAAATTTTAAAACACTGAGTCTTTTAAAGTACTGTGTTTTCTATATTATAATATTAATGTGAAAATGGGGGAAAAAGAAAAAAGTAAGGTTATAGTTTAAGAGCAATGTGTTTATATGTCAACTTTACAAGAGATAGACTTACAATGGGTAAATTTCATTATCAAGCTGACATACCTTGGAGAAAAGAATCTCTTCTATAAAGAAATTTTAGGTGTTAGAAAAATGGTTCATCAGTTAAGAGCACTGACTGCTTTTCCATAAGTCATGAATTCAATTCCCAGTAACCACATCATGGCTCACAACAACCTATAATGTGATCTAATGCCCTTTTCTGTCAGGCATGCAGCTGTACATTCAGATAGAGTACTCATACACATAAAATAAATCAATCTTTAAAAAATCCTATGAAGAATTTCTTCTATCATATTGACCAGTGGAGCACTTTCTTGATTGATGATTGATGTAGGAGGCCCTAGTCCACTATGGACCACAGCATCCCTAAGCAGGTACATATTGGCTGTACAGGAAGGAATGCTGAACAAGCCAGAAGGAGCAAGCCAGTAAGCAGAGTTCTACTCTTGTTTCTATTTTAATAACATGACTTGAGTTTCTGCCTTTTCTTCCCTCAATGATAACTGGTAAGATCAAATAAACTCTTCATGTGTTGCTTTCGATAATGGTGTATATCACAACATCAGAAAGCAAACTAGGACCACCCAGAGAATCTAGAAAACTTTTATAGTAATTCATACCCTTTGCCTAAGATAAACATCTCAAAGTCTATGCTCATTATTCATCTGTGTTCTCTCTTCTGATAGACACTTTCTATTGCTACAAAATGATGTATAAATTTATCACACATGCATACAATCACAGTAGTGATTTGCCACACTATACAATTTTTAACATTGCTGGATATTAAATCAGATACAATTATCCATAAAATTTCTCTTTGTTCAAGTCTCTGTCATCTTTAAGTAGACTAATTTAATCATTATTCCAATGATGACTCCTGCCTAACTTTAATTTTTCTTCTTTTTCATATTGGTTCATCATCCATAGTAATGACATAGTCATCTTCTAAAAACACAAATGATAATATCATTTCCATGACCATTATTTTTCAGAGAGTCCCTGAATACTGGAAGATAATGTTCGATATCTTCACAAAGAATTTTTTTAATTTGTGGAATGTCCTATCACTGTGAAACATCACTATCCCCGTGACATTGACAATTCTTCCATCTAGTTGTGGAGCCTCTTCCTGCATTCTAGAGTCTTCGCTGGCCTTGTCACTTGCTTTATCAATAGAAGACAGATTAACCCAAACACATTATCTGAGATTAGGTTTGAGAGACCTTGTATTTTCTAATTTTATTTCCTGGAGCATTTCTCTAAGTTAGCTATGCAAGGATACTAATTCAACTCCTGGAATGCAGGAGGCTATGAGGAGAAGAGCCAAGGTATCATAGCTAAAATTCAACACCAAGGGCCAGACAGATGAGAGAGGTCATCTTCTATCTTCAAGACCAGTCAAACCACACTCAAAATAAACACATGAGTTACCTAGACAATATTAGCAGGAATCTTTCAAGTAATACCAAAAGCACTCTAAAATTTATTTTAAAAGTTTGGAAAATGAGATTTCAAAATGAATCTCCAATAAACACAAGAGTGCTAACTAAATATTTGCAGTATAGCACATTTTTTTTCCCTTTGGCTTTTAGCAGTTTCTTTTTAAGATACAACTCACATATCAAAACAACCATTCATTTGACGTGAATGCTGTAAGGTTTTTGTAATCTCACATATTTTAAAACTGTCATTTCTGAAAATTATTTCAAAAAGAATTACTCTTTAGCTAGTATATCCTACCCGCTTTATGTTTCTCATCTCTAGGCAACCTTTTGCCGACTTTCATATCTCTACATTGGTAATTTTTGAACATTAAAGTAATGCATCATGTAACACATAACATTTTGTGATTATCATCTTCCATATGGATTATGTTCAATGTTTATCCATGTTGCTGCATGTAAAGTTGTTCTATTCCATCTATGGCCAAACTACCTTCTGTCATATGGACATTCCATGTTTTGTTTACTCCTCAATTCTCCGACATTTAGGTGAATTCCCACTTTTAGTTTGTTGTGAATCTCATTTGTGTAACCTGTAAACACTTGTATGCAAGTTGCTGTACTGACAGACATTTTTATTTTTCTTAACCATCTATCTATGATCAGAATTTCTGAGTCAGACGATAAATATGCATTTGAGCATGAAAATTGTTTATAAAGTTTCTTCACAATTTTACATTTCTTTTAAGTCAGTGAAGATTCCAAATTTTTCCACATCCCTGCCAACATCTTTTATAACCTGCTATTTACATTCTATCTGTTGTTGTGGTCTGAGGCAGTGTCCAATTCTGGTTTTGATTTGCATTAACTTTATGGTTAATGATGCCAACATCTCCATATATTTATGGGAGAAATGTCTATTCCTAAGACTTGTTATTTTGTTAGATTATTTATCATCTGTATGATTAAGTTATAATCATCTTATATAAGGAGGTACAAACTTTTTATGAGACATATAATTTACAAAAGTTCTTATTGTCTTTGATTGATTTTTTGTGTTTCTTTTTGCTTCTCAGATCTCCCATTGCTATTTGAACCAAGGGCCTTACACATACTAAGCAATATTTCCATTGCTGAGGTACTCTTTCTGTCCTTTTTAAAAATTTTTCTTGTTGATGAAGATTTTGAACATTTATATAATGAATTTTAGCCACTTCACCCCATCTACCTCTCAACTCCCTCTATTTTCCACTAAAAGTTGTCTTCTTATCACAGCTCTAATTTCTGTTTTTGCATATGTTGACTCAAGAAACTTAATTGAAATTCTTGCATGAGCATGGGTGACTGAAAAGTTATCCACTGAAGCAAGGGAAACATCTCAGTGGCTACAGCACTACAGAAAACAACATACCCCACTCCAGTAACTATTATCTTCCAATAGTCCCTCAAGTGGGCTCACATGCACCCTCCTCTTTCTATGAGAAAATGTTGATAGGCCTGATCATGTACAGATGTTGTGTGGATAACTGCAGCTGCGGTGAGTTTCTGACTGGAACAGTTATGATGTGTCCAAAAGACATCTGCTTGCTACATAGCTCCCATGCTCGCACTCTTACATTCTTCCCATTTCCTCTGCCATGCTACTCACAGAGCCTTAGAGGAGATGATATAAATTCTCCATTCAATGCCAAGAGCTCCATCATAACTCATTCTTGGCACTTTGGCCAGTTATGGGTTTCTGCATTAACCACCACCCTGCTGTAGTAAGAAATTTTCAGATGACAGCTCTGGTGACAACTACGGGGATAACCAGTCAGTCTCTTTTACTAATTTTGAAAGTAAAATCTCTTCATTCTAATTAACTCACAAATAAAATATCACTCAGCTGGTTTAAGGAAGTCACTCAAACTTTTGCCCAGACTAAAATATCTTATCAAACACAATGTCCACACATTTAGAAGGGCCATCCTGAAGCCAGGAAGTTTTGCTTGGGGCTTCACACTTCCACTATCAATTGTGTGTTTATCTACTTACATCCATAGCACACAAAGAAAAGCCTACAATACATTTAAAACTAGAGAATGGATAGCTTTATATATTCTCATATGTCCATTTGCTTTCATTTCATCCTTGTCTACAAGCTTACCTTAGCCCTCTCCCACAAACAGAATACTGTCTTTTTGTCTTTTTTTTTCTCCCATTCCTTTTCCTGTCCTTTCTCTTTTTCTCCACCCCCTTTCTGTGACTATTTTCTTACTAGTCCCTTGAGAATTGCATAGTGTATTTTGATATTTACCCCTTCCAATTCCTCTCAGATCCACCTGTACCTGTAACCTCCAACCTAACCCATTTTAGAGTGCTAGAGGGTGCTATATATGCTACCAGAGGAAAAGGGTAACCATCAGTGTTATCCAGCTGTGAGCCCTGAGAGCTACAACAATGACTATATTGGCAACACAGGCCTAGTGTTACACTAGTGGCAGGCGTGAGCATCATAGGAGTAACCAACCACTTCATGATTGGATTTAAGACCTACTCCACAAAATCAAATTAATACCTGGTAGCATTGCTGGGTCAAGAACCTGTTGCTAGACAGGTCAAAGTCCTTAGGGGAGAATCCACTACTATTTTTCTGTTAAATGAGCATACTATTAAAACAAATCCTAATGACTCACTGTTATATAAAAAGATTGATGCATGTCTCAATCCTCATCAGAAAATTTTTATTTGTAGTAGATGGTAATTAGCACAGAGAATAAGACTGTGGAGTGGTCATTCTTAAAAGAAACATCTTTATCACACCTCTCCTCCAAAGGCTCAGAGATTATGTCAATCACTTTCTGATTGGATTTGAAGGCCACTCCAGAACTCATAGCTGATTCTGTAAATCTAATCAAGAACCTGTCACTGTAAACATCACAGGTCTTAGTAAAGAACCTACAATGAATATTTTACCAAAAGTCATGTTATCAGACTATCTGCTATATGTTCATGTTGATGGTATATAGAAAAGACACTGCTTTTGTATGTTGATTTGTTTTCTTGCCACTTTGCTAAAAGTATTTAGTAATTCTAGGTGTTTATAATAGGGTGTGAATCCCTAGCTGCCCTGGAACTCACTCTATACTCCAACCTGACATTTAATTTAGATGCCTCCCAAATGCTGGGACTAAAGTTGTGTGCCACCACTCCCTGTCTTTAGTAGTCTTTAAGGTCTCTTGTGTATAGAAACATGTTATTTCAAATTAAGTCTACTTTAACTTATTTTCCCATTTGTATTTCTTATTATTTTCCTTCTCTTGTCTTTTTTTTCTTTGCTATGAATTTGGGCACTGTATTAAATAGAACTGAATAGAATAATAGAAAAAAACAGGCCTGTCTCAATTCTGACTTTAAATTGTTTCAAATCATTCTACATTTGATAATATATTTGTTATGAATTTGTCATATTCAGTCCTTATTATGTGGTTCCTTCCAGCCCTGTTCTCCTTGGGACTTTTTTTTTATCATAAATGGATATGGTCTTTTGTTATAAATCTTTACTGCATCTTTTAAGATGCTAATGCACTATCTTTCTTAAAATCCACTTATGTGACTTGTTAGATTTATTGACTTCCATATGTTGAGCCATTCCTGAATCTCTGGAATAAAGTACTTGATATTCCCATACTTGGTTTTCAGGTATTTTGATAAGAATTTTTACAACTATGTTCAACAAGGATATTTGTCTATACTTTCCTTTTAGTTGTTCATTTTTATCTGGTTTTGGTATTACAGTAATAGAGACTTTTAAAAGGCATATTGGAAGTGTTTCTTCCATCTTAGATTTACTGCATAATTTGAGAAGCATTGGTTGTAGCAACATCCTTAAAACTCTGGTTGAATTCTGACAGAAATCCATTCTTTGCTATCAACGCTATATATATTACTAGCTATATTTCTGTTCACATTATTACCTCAGATTAACTTTAATGGTTCAGAATTCGTTTATTTCTTTTAAGCTTTCCAATGTAGTGGGATACAGCTTTTTAAAGTATGTCCTTATAGCTTTCTGATTTTATTTTATAATCTTTGGGATATCTCCTTTTCCATGTATGATTTTATCAACTTGGGCCTTCCCCCCTTTGATTAATTTGCTTAAGAATTTACCAAGATGGCTAATTTTTTTTTTGAGAAATCAACTCTGTGTTTTGTTGATATTTTTTTGTACTTTTTGTTTTCATTTTATAACTTCTGCTCTTTTATTTATTCATTCATTCATTCATTCATTTATTTATTTATTATTTCTTTTAGTTCACTAGCTTGGAATTTGTTTTTATTGTTCGTTCATTTTTAAATAATGTTAGGGAGATCAGCGACCACTTACTACCACACCTGACAACCAAAGTTGGATTTCTGAAAGTCACATGGTAGAAGGAGAAAACCGGCTCTTAAAAGTTGTCCTCTGACCTTCACACATGTATTATGATCCTCATACACACACTAAATAAAGTAAAATAGTTAAACTAAAAATATATGAAATGATGCGTGTATTTCTTAGTCATCAATGTTTTCCTTGAATACAAAGCTCAGGAAAAGTTCAACACCATCAGTCCACCTTCTATGCAAGATGAGTGAATTCAGTTGTTGCTGAACAACTGAAAGACACTCATAAATCTCCCTCATGATATGAAAACAGTTGTAGTAAATAGTCACCCTAGTGACAGTTGCTCTTACCAAATGAATAATCTGATGAGAGGTGACAGCAAAGGTCTTTATGTAAAATTCTGAAAAAGTATAGATATCTTCTAAAGAATGCTGAAGTGAAAAAATAAATAGTAAGGTGAAAAAACTTAATTGAAACAAATAGCCAGACATTGTATCCTAGTAACCACAAGCTCAGGGAATTTCAAGAGGTTGGTGGATGAACCCCACAGATGTTATAAAGCATTGCTGTAGAATTATGTTCCCTAGCCAGGTAACATATTTGTATCTCTATTAATTTCTTCCAGATGGCAAATATATGGCCCATTGCTCTAAAAGTTATTAAATTTGATATGAAATTACATAGTCCCTGGTCAATGTATTAGAATAATTAATTTTTCTTTCAGAAGAAAAGCACAACTATTTAAGTCATAGGGTAATTTGTTGAAGGTCACATTTCATATGGGCTCCACTGGAAACACTAGTCACTATAATTTTTGTTCTGATTTGATGAGATTACTACTGACCAAAGGCCTATAGAAAATTAAAAGAATGATTAGCAAGTAGATTTTTGAAAAAGACAGTTAAACATAGGAGGACTCTTGCTAGAACATTGTTGGTGAAAGCTGCTGACTTTCCAAAGTTATGAGTTGTTATAACAGTCTTGGGCCAGCATTTACATTTAAAATCAATTCTGTCTACTGGCTCTAGTGTACTCTAGTAGACAGTCCTGATTACAGTACTCTTCCTATTGGCTAGAATTCTCAGTTGCCCCAAACATTGACTCACTGGAATCTTACTACTGGATTTATTGTTAACAGTACTTAGTAAAGTCTCACCCCATAAAATCAAGAACAATTACTCTCAAGTCTCTTCTAATAGATGAAATATTCTTGTTGAAGATCATGAAAATGTAGTTTAGAGAAACAATGTAAATAGGTAGACTTAACCCACAGTAGAAAGAACATAAACATTTTGCATGTTTTGTCATGTCACTATGCAATAAGACAGGGTAGCAGAAGAGATATATGTCAAACATGAGAGGCTATCCACGTTCCAACAGATGGCACCACATTCATGCACATGGTGACAGCACTAAATGAATTTTGTAGGTTTTAAAAGAGGGTATGGAATTAATATTAAATAACCAATTGGTATGTTCTTCCCTGGGGAAGGTAATTTCTCCAAGTCTCAGAATTCTTTAGGTTCTGTACTTCTTTGTGTAGGGTTGAGGCCTCATTGGCTTTCCCCCAACCTCTTTGGCATGTCTATTAGTGTCATCCTTGTTCAACTGATGTTTAGGCAGCTATGTTGGTAATAGTCTGTTAGTGTAGCTTCTGACATTACTAGAAGACATAAGCTCACACCAAACCCCCTGGTCGTCTGGCCCTTATAATCTTTTTACCACCTTTTATAGAATATTTTCTGAGTTCTGGTGCAAGAGTGTTTTGTAGATGTACCCATTAGCTCAACTCCACAATTCACATTTTGACTGATTGGGTTTTCTGTAGTGGTTTCCATGTGTTGCAAATCCGGGAGGGAAATGTGGTCAGAGGTATGATAGCAGTTGGATGGCAGGGAGATGGGATGGATTTGATCAAGACACGCTATATACATGTACAAAATTCTCCAATAATTTCTTTTTAAAGGTAAGCTTTCAATGTCTGATTTAAAAGCATAACCAATGTATCCTTGAGTGAGGAGACTAAAAAACTGTAGGGCTATTCAGAGCACCTTTGGCATATTAAGCCCAAACGTCTTTGCAAATTTTCCTAACTTAGTGAAAGGATGCCATTAGTCTATCCAAAAGAATGTGGGAGATAAGTACAATATAGTTTTCAGTATAAGGAGTAATATTTTACATAAGTCTTTTATAGGTCTTTCTACTAAGTAAGTTCTCATCACTTAGTGCAAAATATAGAATGTCTAAATTTAAAAATGAATCAACCATCTAATTTCAATAACTCTAATAGCTGTAGTTTCTCACAAAGAAAATGATGTGCCAGGTCCTGTTGTACAACAAGACATTTTCAAATCCTATGGATGTTGGGTAAAAATCTACCTGATTGCTTTCAAAGTACCTTTGAGGATTTGGGTGCCAAGCTTGCCCCATTTTTAATATAGTTTTTAGAGAAATATGTTGCTAGCAGTTGTCATATATCCTGAAAATAACTAGCTATCACGTGACAATTGCTGCATTGGTGGCAATCCACTCCATGAGTATCTTTATAGAGAAATTTTATTAATATTCCTTTGAAATGATCTGGAATCACAAAAGGCCATCTTGAGAGTACCAGGGATTGTGTGAGTAAAGCATAAAACAGGATGGTGTTCTTTCATTTTCAGTGTCACTAAGATTTACCCTTTGAGAGTTAAGGTTGTATAATAACATTCCTAAAAGCAGCTTGATTGGCTTCATGTCCTGTTCCAACTTTATGTTTAGCATATCTCCTTTACTGTAGGAGAATCTCAACCCAAGACAACAGAAATGCCTTGAAAGTTTCTCACGTTATCACATCTTAAGCTACTCCCGAACTACATCTGTACTTAATATGCATTCATTCTGTAATTTTGAATACTTGACAAGCTCTGTGAGTGCAGTAATTTTGCCACCAAAACCAGTTTTACTGTAAGTAAAGAATCAAGTTCTACCAACCTATTTTAAATGGTAGATAATAGATCCCCCTTCGGGCTAATATCTAATATTTACAAAGAACTCAAGAAATTAGACGCCAAACAACAAAATAACCCCATTAAAAAATGGGGTACAGAGCTAAACAAAGAATTCTCAACTGAGGAAACTCGAATGGCCGAGAAGCACCTTAAGAAATGCTCAACATCCTTAGTCATCAGGGAAATGCAAATCAAAACAACACTGAGATACCACCTCACACCAGTCAGAATGGCTAAGATCAAAAACTCAGGTGATAGTAGATGCTGGCGAGGATGTGAAGAAAGAGGAACACTCCTGCATTGTTGGTGGGGTTGCAAGCTGGTACAACCACTTTGGAAGTCAGTCTGGCGGTTCCTCAGAAAATTGGACATAGCACTACCTGAGGACCCAGCTATACCACTTCTGGGTATATACCCAGAAAATGCCTCAACAAATAACAAAGACATATGCTCCACTATGTTCATAGCAGCCCTATTTATAATAGCCAGAAGCTGGAAAGAACCCAGATGCCCTTCAACAGAGGAATGGATACAAAAAATGTGGTACATTTACACAATGGAATATTACTCAGCTATTAAAAATAATGAATTCGAGAAATTCTTAGGTAAATGGATGGATCTAGAAAATATCATCCTGAGTGAGGTAACCCAATCACAAAAGAACACACATGGTATTTACTCACTGATAAGCGGAGATTAGCCCAAAAGTTTGAAACAACAAAGATTCAACTACCAGACGACACGAAGCTCATGAAGAAGAAAGAACAAGTGAGGATGCCTAGGTCTTTCTTAGAAGGAGTAACTAAATAACCAAGGGAGCAAATATGGAGACACAGTGTGGGTCAGAATCATAAGGGGGGGTTGTAGGGAGACCATTGTGTCTGGGTATTCATTCCATAGGCAGTCACCAAAAATAGACGCTGATAGGGATGTCAGGATGGGAAAGCTGACAGCAGCCTGATAAGGCTGTCTCCTTAGAGGTCTCTCAGAGTCGGACATACCCAGAGACAGATACCCACAGCTATCCATTAATCTGATCAAAGTTCCCAATGGAGGAGTTAGAGAGTAAATTGAGGGAACCGTGAACCATACGGGCTGGTGGCCCTGTGAGGAGAGCAAGAATACCAACCAGCCAGAGCTCCCCAGGGTCTAAACCACCAGCCCAGGTGTACATAGGGAGAGACACATGACTCCAGCTGTATATGTAGGGGAGGATGGCCCTGTTGGGCATAAGTGGGAGACAAGATCATTGGTACCCTGAAGGCTGAGCACTGAGGGGGGGGAATCTGAGGGTGGGGAGGGAGGCTGGGGGTAGGTGGGTAACACCTTCATAGAGGCAGGAGGAGGGGGGATGGGATAAGGGGTTCCTGGGTGGTGGGGGAAATATGGTAAGGGGATAAAATTTGAAATGTAAATATTATATCCAATAAAAGAGGGGAAAAATAGAAAAGCGGTTAGAACCAACATTCTTAATAAAATGTCAGCCCTCTTTTAAAAAAAAAACTATCTTGATACTAAAATTTGTTTTGAGAATTGTATATTGCAGAATGATCAGCCTTGGTGTATCTACTCAACAAGCAAGCTGGGCAGACCTGCTCAAACCTCTGAGGTCCGTGAATTCCATCTGGAGGCAGCGAAGACACAGCATCAGAGGATTGTCAACTTGCTCTCCCCCCACTCCTCTTCTAATATCTCAACGCCCATAATCAGCTTGAAGAAGCTAATGATGAGTCAGCGCCCCTATTCCCTGGGCATGGGGACTAAGGTGGTAAATGTTGGGCTGTCTCCCTAGGGAAAAGTAGTGGTTTTGTCGGAATAGAGAGGATTAGCTAGGGTTTATTGCATAGCCATAACCTATTAGTAGAAATCTGTATAATTAATATCAAGATGAAGATATAAATTCTTAAATGGCACCAATTTACTTTGTTTACAAATTTTAAGGTTTTCATTGGCATGAGCTTCTTAGTGATATAAGAGTGAGATGAATATTGTTACTCTCATAGGCATTGTACCAGTATAACACACTTAGGAATACAAAGCTTAGACCCAGTCCTTCTTTAACTTTTTTAACTGATTTGAGATGGTCAGCCTGTGAGTTAAGGGACTATAGCAAATTCATGACTTGGAGTTTATTATAAGGGTGTTCTCTATGTTTTATTTAGAAATAGCTGAGTGGAGTTAACAGGCAACAGTCCAGATTACCTTACATGGATAGCTGGTTTTCAAAACATCAGAAATCCTTAGAATTGACATGACAAACATTTCAGTATTAATGTTCATTTTCATTAGAGACCTGTCTGCTCCGGACAGCTTCCTATGTTAAATTCTAAGAAGAAATTGAGCATCCTTGGAGTTACTCCAGTTGTGGTGAGACAGCCACTAGGCAAGAATTGCCACTTTCCTTCTACAGACAAATTACTGTCCAGAAAAGGACACACTTGCAGAATAGTCGACTGATTATATCTGCCTAGACAGAGTAATCAGCCCTTAATAATTCTGCAGCACTAAGGTCTGTCAGATGATCCTGGGCCAGAAGGCAGAAGAACAGATGCTCCAACGTTTTGAAGTAGAGCGAGTGTCCAGGTGTTCAGAGGTCTCTATAAATTGGCTAAGTTTTAGAAGCTATGCTTTGTGCTTCCCACAATTATAGTCAACTCAGTCATTCTGGATTTCTGATGGGGTTGAAAACTTATAGCTATTTACTTTGAGAGAAAAGATCTGAGTGTATGGTCATCAGCTGACATTCATCCTAAAGCCAAGGAAAAAGCCAGGTTCAGAACTAAGTGTTTTAGTTAGGATAGATGACAGAGGTGCTGGTTAGTCAACAAAAGGATGGACTGGGTATTAGGACTATCTTGTACCTCACTGGTACAAATAGGCATAATTATGCTCTAATTGTATTTTGAGAGAAAAGTTTCCTTTTAACAGGAAGGGTGATGTGTAGGAGGAGCTAAGGTGGGAGGAGTACTGAGAGGAAGAAAAGGAGTAAGAAGAGGAGAAGAAGAAGGAGAGGAGAAGCTAGGTGATGAAAGAGAGATAGAGGGGGGAGACAGGGAAGCAGATGTTCATGTATCTCCACCAGTCAAAGATAGTTGATATATCTAGGTTGGGTAGTGGGTTACACCTCTGATTGAACAATACCAAACTTATAAAGCCTATGATTAACATTTCTTAAAAAAATGTATAAATGCAAAATGAAAAGGGGGCATGGGATAGGGGTTTTCTAAGTGGGGGGGGGGAATGGGGAAACAGGATGGTATCTGAAGTGTAAATGAAAGATCTAATAAAAAATAAATAAATAAATAAATAAATAAATAAATAGATCCCCCTTCATAACTTCTGGTGTCAGTTTTGAGATCAGATCTATCAACACAATGAATGTTAGGTAATGTTTCTCAGTAGTATTGCTAATCCATGTGAGTGAGGTACAGACTAACTGAAGCAAGACCATCGCACTGGTGCTCGTATTTCAGGAGAGCACAGGATTCAGTAAATTGCAGAGGTGAACAGGGCTGTAAAAGGAGAATATGTTGAAGTTAGTAGGTTGGGTAAAAAAATGTTATATATACTCAGCCAGTTAGTACATAATAGGGAACCATGTGATAGGGCAGAGAGCCTAGAATTTGTTCCATGAAAGTATCGAGGCCTGTAGCTTCACTTATTTTTTCTGTGTCCAGGCAAATGGGGCATTAAAATCTGGTTAAGAATGAGGCTACAGTAAGCACCAGGTTTGTGATGGCTCTCAGGAACTTAAATTCAAACCCCAAGTGTGTGTCTATATCACTTCCACACAAACTGATGAAAAAGTTCTTAATAACTAAGGAGTCCAAACAGTGAGTGATAATGAGAAGCCTTCTTGAAATATGGAAGGTCTGTTGAGTTTGTACCTTACTTTATCAATCTGAGATAGATGTTAAGATCACAAAAGAACTGGCCTTCTTTGCCTGCAACATTCAGATATACTCTGTGGCCATTTTTGAGTAGGGGCCCAAGGTAATATGGGTAAATGTGGCTTTGCTAATCATGAAAGATGCATGATGGGAAGTACAAACTAAATATTGTTGTCATTTCCAAGAAAACTGTGTAAACAAATAAAGGTCATTAAACTGTGAATGAATACTATTTATACAATGATTACAAAACAGAAGATTTACCCAGCATGTATCACATGAATTTTTCAGAGAGTCCAATATAGAAAGTATTGTGATAGATCTATAGAGAAAAAAAAAAGGCTTTCATATAAACCTTAACTCAGACAATTAGTATGGGAAAGTTACAGGCAAGACAACTAGATGCAGTTAGCCTATGGTCATTTGAAAGAAAAGCTAGATTGGGGAATTGTCCACATCAGATCAGTCTGTGAAAATATCATATTTGAGAAATTGTGTTGATTATTAATTGATGCAGACGGGCCCAGTCAATTGGAAGATGGTACCAAAGTATATAAGAAAGCCAGTTAAGCATAAAAAAGAAAACCAGGCAGAAAGAAGTATTTCTCTCTGGTTTCTATCTTTGAGTTCTATCCCTGAGGTCCTTCAGTGTCAGATTATGACCTGAAAGTGTAAGCAAAATATAGTCTTTTTGTTAACGTATTTATCAAAGTAACAGGAGGAAAGCTAGAATATAAGCATTGAATGTAGTTGAATAAGGGTATACTTTTTGCCTTAAATTGAAAGTGAGACAAAAATTGAAGAATCTGGCAATAATTAAGTTCAGACAGGTTTGGAAGCCAGCATGAGAAGGTTCTAGATAGGCCTTTAGACTAGTTATTACCAGAGTTTGTAATTAGATTATCCACTGTCTGTCACTTAGTTCATTTTCTGACACTGTAACAAATATCTGATGCTCCCTAATATAGAAAATAAAAAAAAAACAAACTTATTCCTGTGGAGATCCAAGAGCATAAACTTGTAATCTGCTAGACTTTTGTGATGATCTTCTGGCTATATCACAAATGATGGACACCATTGTATTGAAATCCTGTAGCCCAGAGAAAGAGAAAACACATAGTGAGACAGAAAGCAAGACTAAATGACCAATACAACAAAACTGGCTTTATAATAATCTTCTCAAAAGCTATTTTACTCATCAAGAGTAAATAATCCTTCTGAAGGTGGTACCTAAGGCCTATGCTACTTCCATTACAGCATACCTTCTTAAGATTCTGACAGCTCTTCCTACTACAGTGCCATCAGTATGTGGAACTGTTGTATAACCTCAAACCTATCTAGATCATAATACCTTGAGTATCTTATCAAATCACACACAGAGCTTTGAAGCTTCTACAACAATTGTGTTGGTCATTGAACTGACTGTGTTGGTTACTTTTCCAATAAGGAGTGTGCTACCTAAAAACTTCACTAGACTTTCTAAATGGTTCCAACAGCTGACTATTTATGTTGGAAGCAGTTAAAGAGTAAGCCAATGAGATGACATATCCTTATAGGCTAATAATGAGTCCTCAGTCTTGAGCTTTCAGTGATACCTCAAGCCCTTGGAGAAAAGACTAGATGGAAAGCAACTTAGAGCTGCAATAAAGGTCTGGAAAGTCAATATTTAGCTTTTAGAAAATTAACACGAAGAAAAGTGAAACCTTAGTTTATAAGCTCTCACTCTGTAGCCAGATTTAAAAGCAACAAGAAAAAGGAATAATCTAGTAAGACTCAATAACTTAGAAAAGATGAAAGATGGGGTATTTACTGAAACTTAGCCTACATATTCAAGAGTCATGTGCAGTTTATAAAAGGTTCAAAGTATTTCACACACACACACACACACACACACACACACACACACACACACACACGTGCACAGAAATAGAACCTGAGAACCCAGAAGACTCGGCCATTGTCTCTGCTGAAACACGGTATGTCTTCCTAAGGTCTTGTCCACTTTTTGATCAAAACCAATCTCAAAAAAGATTATTATTGATCACTTGATCAGTGATCCAGATGACCTCATTAAATTTTTCTTTCTATTCACACAAGCATGGCAAGTGGGTCTTCCTTTTTTTTCTGCTGGAAGACACCACAGAGAATCACAAAGTGTCATACCATCAAGTGTAGCCCAAAGTATATGATATGGTCCTTCTCTGTCAGGCTAGCCAGCAATTCTTCCTTGTTAAAGATACAACTCTCTGGCTTATAGCTCATCATAAAGGTGTCACAGAGCAACAGAGCAAAGCAAACTAGCAAAAAAAAAAAAAAAAAAAAAAACATCTACCCAACAAGATGAAACTGGTGACATTTTTTCAGAAATGGTAACCTGAACAGTTTTTAATCCAGCTGACAGGCACATTTAGGTGTTCTAATTCATTACAAAACAAAGTCTATCTAAAATAAAATATTTATGTAAGATATGTATAAATATAATGTTTAAAGAATATCTCAAAAGAAGGATGGTTAGCATTTCTAATTTATGAAATAGATATATGTAATTATCACAGAGAAAGTACTTTAGACAAAATACAAATCTTCCAATACATTACTTGTCATATATACACATATGTATCAAGATTCCCATGTAAATAGGTTCCTATATTAGGAGTGAATTTTAAGCATCAAGATTTCAAAGATCAGTGGCATGAGTCCTGAA
The DNA here is from genome assembly GCF_011762505.2 of Arvicanthis niloticus. NCBI lineage: Eukaryota > Metazoa > Chordata > Mammalia > Rodentia > Muridae > Arvicanthis > Arvicanthis niloticus. Next base: position 36,777,518 of record NC_047670.1, on the reverse strand, counting down.
GTGAAGACAATCAGCCTAAGATATACAAAGTCCAAGTTAAATAAATAACCTTACAACCCCATTAATGTCCCAGAAGTAACTAGAATGGCATAATACTACACTATTGTCTTAAAGGACACTAGCTGCAGAAGGAGTCTGATGCAGAAAGCTCTATCATGGGCAGTAGAAACGCTCACCCTCATCTTCATCCTTCCCCATGCAAAATACAAGGTTTAAAACATTCACATTGCCAATGTTGACTCATACAAATCTAACATACTGCCTGTGAACTTCTTTGAATTTGACACTATTTTCCATGTGTCTCATTGTAGCACTTCAAATAACCAGCACTATTTCTAACTCCTTTTCCAGTAAAAGGGAAAAGAACCTTCATGATTTTCCAGGGGCTTTTTAGAGATGTGACTAATTTTAGGGGCTAATGAAGGTAATCAAATGTTGTACTTGACACAAGTATCAGTTGGTTTGCCAAGGGTCACTAGATAGCAACCACTCATCTCTCTGTACTTTTCCCATTCTTTGTTTAGCCAGCTAAAGTGAAGCTGCTTCCTGTGCATGCAAACCACAAACCAACATTTCCTGCCAATACCTTCCTCTTATCTCAGAATTTGGCGGTATTTCTTGGGCTTTAGGAGCACCCTCACCTCCACCTCTCACTTCCTGACTTCTTTAAAAAACCAAGAGTCTGTGTATATATAAAACTTTGCTCTCTTATTCTTTCCATGAGACACTTGTGATTTAAGCTTTAAGAGTCTTTGTGGGATGATTCTCCCCTCTTCCTATTGCAATAGACTTCTTAATAAAATGTTTCCATGTTCATGTCCAGATTTGATGGTTTACTCTAGTGATAATGATGCCATGACTTGAACAAAATTCTGACTGCCCCTCAGCTGTTGTTTTTCTACAACTTGCTGTGACTTGGACAGTATGCTGACTTCCATCCCTCTCTCTTCACCCAAGGGATGATGCTACCTTATTGAACTCTTTGAAACCTGACTTGGAAAGCAAAATCGAAAATGGTGAGTCTCTACCCTCCCAATCCCAATAGCCTGGTATTCTAGATTTTTTTTTTTATTTCTCTAAGTCTACGTGTTTTTCCTCAATTTTATCCTTTTCTAGTGTTTCTCTAAATCCTTCTACATTTGTAAATATATGATTAAACTTTGTGAATCCTTCTGAGGAAACCATATCTCAGTTTCAGGTCCAAAGCCCCAAACTTTCAATCTTCTATTACCCTCCACACCCCAGACTTCAGGCACATGCTCTTGAGAGAACTTGGGATCTTCCTAAACTGTCTCATTTTGTGAGGCTGCTTGATTTCATACCTCTGATATCTCATCCAAGTAGCATACAGCCTTTCCACCATCCTCTTATTCGTTGCAGATGGAAACCATGTCATTCCTTCAGAAAGCTTTTCAGAGGCAGCATCAGAGACCATCTTTCCCTCAGAGACCATCTTTCTTCCCCATTGTCTCTTATCCTAAGACATTCTCATAATGTACCCTCAATCCAATCTTTCTATCCTTCTCTGTCTTTACTTACTTGCTTAAGTCCTTCAATCTTCTCAACTTCTATGCCTCTGCCCACTCTATTTCATTGTCTACAATTGCAACATCTCACTTTGTCATCTAATTCCTTATGCTTTCTTGTAAGTCTCTCTGCCAGTACTGATGGCTCTTTGTGAGCTTAGGGACACCGACAGCAACAGTATGAGGCTAAAAAGTCTAGGTAAAAGTAAACTAAATGTTTATTCACAAGAGCAGGCCTGAGAGACATCAGAAAGTAGTCACTGTCTCTCCTCTCTTCCTCCTGGCTTTAGTCCACAGGCTTCACAGAATTATACATCAGGTCAAAGGTCAACATAAAACTGTACTACACCAATAATAATGAAAAAAGCTTCAGCTTTTATATTAAACTTTAATTTACCCATCTGCCAAAAACCATAATCTTTGTAAAAATGAAAAAGGCAGGCAATGAGGTTCCATTCTTTCCTATAAAGCAATAAAGTTTATATTTCTGTGATAATGCTTCAACTATGGCTAAATTTAAAATAGGAAAATGTTAAGCTATTTATGTCTCTGTCAGTATGCGTATGTATACATGCATGCATGTGTGTGCCTGTAAAAACAGTGTTTGTGCAATATTTTCTAACATCCAGATGGTATTACCACATTCAATTATAAAATCCCTTAAAGGAGCTCAATTTTGGATTGACTTAGAGCTAAATAAAAGCCTATAAAAATTAAGAAATCGGAGTTTTTATATGACCAATGTAAAAGCAAGTGTTATTATAAAGATTTTAATAAAATGTTTTAAAACTCAAACTCACATGCTTCAGATGAATCTTTAGCTAATAAGAGTAATTTGATTTGATGGCTTTATAACTACAATGAGCTCTTCTGAATTGTCAGCAAGGCAAGCATAGATCATTTATTTCATTTGGGTGTTTCTTCCTTATGCAGACATACTTAATATATTTGAGATATATATATATATATATATATATATATATATATATATATACATTCTTGGTATATGCTAACTACATGTTTGATATTTATGACATATGATGGCTCATGACTATTACATCTGAAATCTTTTTCTGTGAAAATTATGCTTATCTATTTTATAAGTTAGATGCCATATGCACTCTTCTTTGAAAAATAGAATTAATCTTTCCATGCATGTATATTTAGCCTAAACCTTTTAAATTGACTTTAAGTGCCAGATAAATTTCTCCATCAATTACATTATTTTGAAGTTAACTTTCATTGGGTCTTTTACATTTCAACTTTTCAAGTAATGGCAACCACAGACATTTTAACTCTGCTTTCTCTAGTTGATTGTGTTATGCTCTCACACCTCCCAATCATTACCAGCAAATTAGGTACAGGGCAGGGAGCTTTATCAGCAACAAAATAAAACTATCTCAGATACTCACAGAAAATGACCACGCCAAAAGCCTCTGATGGTGCTTCTTAAATAATTTGGGGTCACAGCAATGTAAGAGTTGAGAATTGCATATCTCTATAGTTGAAAAGATACTGTAGGTCCATGACTGCTTATCCAAGATGAAGTAGAACAAGAATTAATCATGGAGGACAGATTGGCTGATGAGTGGCTGCAGGATTTCTCTGCAAGGATGTTTGTGCTTTCGTCCTCTATTTTCTGTGTGAAAGGGATATCTTTGGCTTTAGCTATTTGTCACTTAAAATATTTCCATAGTCTCTGCTCATCTCTTATAAACAGATGTGAAAATTCTTTTTCTCCTCAACTCACCCTCTCAAATTTCAGAAATTCTTCCTGAGTTTTCTCATTTTCATTACTAAGGAGGTGTTTGTTTTAGATTCAGTAGAAGTGTGTGATGTTCTTGTTAATGGGACACAATTGGAAACACAGGTAATTTAACCAAGTATTTGAGAATGACTCTTATTTTATAAAATTTGATTATACTACTTTAAGACCTATGGTTGACTATGTGGGGGAATCTCTCCTGGTTTCTGGCTTTCAGGGTCTTCAGCTGTACAGGTGAGGAAGGAAACAGCTTCTCATCAGGCTCAGGAGTCAGAGTCTTTTTGGGGTCCTGAGGAAAGTATAATCCCTGCCATAACAACATGTTATCCAAGCCACATACGGTGTTGACAGCTTAGCTTGTCTTCTTACCCACAGAAGCTTTGAGAAGTTTCAGATTCTCTGATGCATCTTCCAGAAGAGCAAATGTAAGAAAACATTCCTGAAACTTGCCATTCTTGAGACACTTGTATAGATAGCTAAGACAAGCCCAACAAAACCAAACAGATCCCTGACTGAGGGGTGAAGAAAAATTCTTGTTTCTGATCAGAAAGTGAGAGAAACTTTAGGAAGGCATACATGTTTCAGAAGACAATGGGCCAGTCTTCTGGATTATCAGAGTCTAGTCCTGTGCAATTGTGTTCCAACTTCTTTGTATCTCTCTTAAACTTCATGTGACTGTTAGATATGCAAGCTATGCTTAGTAGAGATTTAATTGGTTTCTTCTTCCACTATGGACATGTTAATTTGGGTCTCAAATTATAAACTAGACTCGGTTCTTATACCTTGCACAAATTGTCAACCCTCATCAAATTTTCTGTTCCTTGCACAAATTGCCAGCCTTTAACCAAGTTTTCTGATCTCTCAACTTCTTTAAATATCCAATTATTTCTCTAAATAGCTCTATATCTCTAAATTAACCTTCTGCTTTCTCTCTCTTCTCCTTCCTGTGAGACTTGAACCTCTTTGTACAGATTTGTTGTATCCTGTGTTTTCTGTTTGTTTTGGGCAGATAAATGCCAATGTCTTGTTTTGAATTTATAAAGAATTGTTGCTGTTGAAGGCTATGACTGGACCCTATTTTCTTCTAGACATGCCACTATCCTTACCACTAAATATATCCATTTGAAGTGCTTCCTAAGAGAGTTTGCCCAGGTACTATAGAACATCACCAAGAGCATCAGAAGACTTAAGGAGCTGTGCTAGTGGCTGGAAATCAGAAAGGTCCATCCAGCACACCTAGACTCCCCAGAAATGTACATCCTTGTTTTTAGCTTCTGCTTCTTCAGTTAATATACCGAGTTTCGTTAATATTTCCATTTTTTTTTCTTTGTTTGTGATGAGTGAAAGCACACATCACTGATTTTGTCAGCATGCCAAACAGTCCTTCTAGGGTAAAAACTCTGACACTGGAGAGACTATTCCATTCTCTCATAACCTAATTTAAATTCTCATCACTGTTCCATAAAACTACACACAAACTTTTATTACTCTGCCTCCCTCGCTTTCCTGCCGTTGACCCCAGGACCTCTTCTTGTCAAAGATCCCTTTATACTCTTCTTACTAGAGATCTCTGGATTAGGCTTCGTTGATTTCTTCTCACAGTAGTCTGCTGTAACTGTATTTGCCTCACTCAACTTTAGATGTATATTTCTTTCCTTGGCAAAGCCAATGGTCTCATTTAAGATTTGATTTGGGAAGTATAAAACACACAAAGTTTTCAGATGATCTGAACACAACTGAATAGGTAGGTGGAGCTCAGAAACAAAACGTGATTTTTTTTTTATTTAACCAAAGTAGTACTAAAAGAGTTTTAAAGATTAAGGGCTAATTCTATAACAGTATGTGCATATGATACGCAAATACCTAAATTTAATCCCTAAATGGGGACAGAGTATATTTAAAGAAGATATAGGTGATGACTCGCTTGAGGGACTCCTGATATTTTAAATGAGGATCTTATTTCTATAATAATCAAGAACATGGTCAAGTCAATACTGAACATAGAAAATTATTCTGTTAAGAACCCAAATGTTTAACTTCTTGCGTGATTACTCATGGGGTAAAGAAAGTCATTTACCGTATCTTATAAAGAAAAGATGACTAATCTAAGAAAAATGTCATCATTTCAATAGAGAAAAGCCAATATCATCATTGCAACAGCATAATATTTAATACAAAAGTTTCATTTAAAATTTTATAGACAAACTGATGTATACTTTCTCTTCTGGACTCTGCAAAAGTTATTCGTTTATTTTAGTAAAAAAAATCATCCCTTTTGAAAACAATACATATGTAGCAGAGGATGGCTTTATCTGACATCAGTGGGAGGGGAGGCCCTTGGTCCTGTGGAGGCTTGATGCCCCAGCATAGGGGGCTGCTAGGGCAGTTATGCAGGAGTGGGTGAGTGGGAGAGGAGCACCTTCATAGAGGCAAAGGAAAGGAGGGAGAAGAGGAGTGGGATGGGGGGGGGTTGTGAAGGGGTAGCCAGGAAGGGGGATATCATTTGAAATGTAAATAAAAACAATGATTAATTTTAAAAAATCAAATAAACCTTCATTCTTTTTCTCCAGTGTTTTTCTTTGCCACTCTGGTTCTTCTTGTCTCACCGGTATACATTGAATATAATCTCTTATTGTGTATATTGTGCAGAAAACCTTTGGCAGTAACGAAAAGAAAAGTTATAGGTGGGGCACATGGTAACCATCAAGGCAGGTCTGAATGGAGCTCCTGAAGAGGAAGGGATAGGAACACATGGCTTCAGATTTAAACAGAATGAGCAGAGTGAAGGACCAATAGATAGAAAAATCTGAGAGCAATTCAATCTATATCAAGGGGATGGATTCTTGTTACCTTGTCTTAAAAAGTTGTTTGCTTAGAAAGAACTGGAAGTGGGGAAGCATCTCTGGGATCAGCTAGAAACCTAGAAAAATAAAAACTCCCAGGAATCTATGAGGTTGACCCTAGCTAAGATTCCTAGCAATAGTGATATGAAACCTGAAAGACTGTCTCCTGTACCCAGGCTCAACTTAAAGACTTCTGGTGGAGAGATCTGGGTACCAGCCCAGCCATAGGACCGCCAGGATGTACGGGATGGAGGTGGAGTGGGAATTGAAGGAAGTGGCCAACCAAGTACAAATCAAGCTAGAGACCCATGCCGTGGGAGGGAGCCCACTCCTGACTCTATTAATGATACTCTGCTGCACATGCAGACAGGAGCCTAGGATAGTTGTCATCTGAGAGGCTCCACTCAGCAACTGATGGAAGCTGTTTTTGAGACCCACAGCCGAACATTAGGTGGAGCTTGGGGAATCCTGTGGGAGATAAAGAGGAAGGGTTAAGGAAGCCAGGGAGGTCAAGGATACCACAGGGAGATCTGTACAATCAACTAACCTGGACCCATAGGATCTCACAGGGACTGAACCACCAACCAGAGAGCATTCATGTGACAGACCTGGGACCCCTGAACATATGCAATGGTTGTGCAACTGGGTCTTCCTGTGAGATCCTGTTAGATCCTGTTAGATCCCTAACAGTAGGAGTAAGGGCTGTCTCTGACTCTGTTGACTGCCATTGGATTCCTTTCCTTTGACTGGTCTGCCTTGTCTAGCCTAGATAGGAGAGGATACACCTGTTCCTACTGCAAGTTGATACGCCAAGGCAGGTTGATGTCCATGGGAGGCCTCTCCTCTTCTGAGCAGAAGGAGAGGGGAGAGGGAGGGTCTGGGAGGAGAGAAGAGAGGGAAGCTGCGATTGGAATATAAACTAATTAATTAATTAATTAAGTTATTAGCTAAAAGACTACTGAAAACCTAAGTACAAGGGGTGAAGATTGAGGAGGCTGATAAACATCGAGTCACAAGAGTAGGCATTTATCATGATGAGAGATTGCTTTTAGTGACTGTTTCACCAGGACTCGTTGCTAACACAGAATGGGCATACCAAGGCTAAGGCCCAAAAGAGACTAACCAATATTTGAAATTTGTTCACGATGAGATACTTTTTATCTGTTTGATTGTTTGTTTTAATTTTTTATTAAATTAGTTCTCAGATCTTACACACACACACACACACACACACACACACACACACACACACCATCCCCCAGTCTCTTTGCAAGATTTATGACATTTTGTACCATCCCCTGGGTTTAATCAAAATAATCTATGCGATCACTAAATTAAGACTATGCATCAGAGCCTGATGGAGTGACCAGCAGTTACAAACTGAAACTAATAGCTCCTTCTTGACCCAAATCAAGGATAGGGATTGATTCAGTGGTGAGGGGTGGGGCCTTCTGAGTTCTTGCCTCCCTTTTGTCTAACTGTGTAAAACTTCATTCTCTTGCAGACCAAGCACAGTCACTCATATGATAGGTGGAGCAGCCTTCATTCTAACTTACTGCTAAAGATATGATTGTTTTCCTTGAAATAATGGTTCAGAGTTGTTGAGAGTTCCCGGCTGAAATGGCTGGATGGTGTCCACAAACTCACATTTTACAGCTCTTCTCCCTAGCTTCTGGTTCTTACAGTCTTTATCTCGGTAACATGATGTTGCCAAAACCTTTCAGAAGACAACAGATGTGCTTCAGTTATGGGTGAGCACTCAACTGCCATATCCTGGGAACCTTGAGTAACCAGAAAACCTTGCCTGCATCACTACTCTTGAAACACAAGTTTCTCTCCTTAAGGCTGAGAGTGCTTATTGTCTTGCTGTCTTGTCTAGACTGACCTTAAACTCCTAACTAGTATGCCTCAGCCTCCTCCTTGCTGGAACTAAAGGCATGCAACACTGTGCCTAGTTAGGGAGTAGGTAATTATCACTTCTCTTCTGCATATTACTACTTTGTAAGAGATTAGCAGAGTTTATAAGTATGTATCTCATTTATAGTCATAAATATGATTTATAGTAAAGATTATCATGATGGCAAAGATAAATCTGTTCATGAGTACACCCCAAGTATATAGGCCTTGGATATCATATGGAAATAAAAGGCAAAGACATATAAATAGAAAATTATGTTTAGCAATTAATGCTGCATTGTTTCAGCTAATTTAAATATGATATAGATATGTAGTAAATATTAATTCATTTGAGCAACATGTAGGAAATAGCCTTCAATCTAACATACTACTTAAGATATAATTGTTTTCTTCAAAATAATGGTTCTTTTGAATAAATATAAATTTATATATTTGTAACCAGAGAAACATCAGCAATTGAAATGATAACTTATTAAGATAGTCTGTATAAATTGAAAAAGAAAGTACCAAAGAGCATAAAAACTATGGTTTTTTTTTTTAATACTTAATACTGATAACTTAGGACACGCACCTGCTTATATTAAGTCACCAATATCAAATTAGGTGCATTTGATAAAATTTATCTATTGCTTGCATTTGAATTCTTAAAACATTTGAAATTTTATTTGCAAGAATATATTTTAGCATATGAAAATTAGAAATTCGGGTTTTTTCATTTCGATGACTGTTTGCAATATTCCTTCTAAGGCCAATGATATGACATACCATGTAAAGACACTTGCCACTAAGCATACTGACTGAATTTGATCACTGGGAGCCCCCATGGTGAAAGAAAAGAACTGACTCCAAGATGTCCTCTTGTCAACCTTGGTTAAACTTAGGGTTGTTTCCATGATCTCTTATCCAGAAATTAACTGACAATAAGGACTCACAAGATTTGCAATGAAACAATGTAAATTTATTCTGATTGAAGCAATGCTACAGGTTTGATAGTAATACACTCTTAAGATTGACAGTGGATCCATAAATAAAAGGAGTCAGGAAGTATAAAACAAAGCAGGTCTGGATACTCTGGAGAATATTTTGTGAGGTTCTGTATTTTGACTGATAAAGTAGGTCAATTTTTTTGCTGCACATGTTTCTTCCCATAATGCATCTGATTATAATTATTTGTAAGTCCAATTATGCAAAGGCAGCAACTGTAAGTATGGTATTCTTTCTAAAAGTTCACTTGAAGAAGACAGTTTGCCTTACTGTGCAAACATCTGAAAACAGTTTGGGCCCAATTTTCCCTTCTTCTGTTCTTCATACTAGGTACATTAGGAATACACTTGAATAGAAACTGTCTAAATTTGATTGTTGTTATGAGTGAAGAAACTTTTAATCTTGTTCAGAGAGGGTGTACCTGTAGCCTAATGCAGTCAGGGTACTAACAGAGTTGGAAGTTTCTTTGTGCAATGTTTGGAAATAAAGGTATATGCAGGTGAGGGAGCTAGGCCACCAAGTTTAAGAGATGGATGCATAATACCAAACCAAATAGGATCCCAGGCCACTAACTTATTCTGTTCTTGCCTGCCTCAACTTCTCTCTGAGAGACTTTCACCGAATTCATTAGGGAAGCTGAAGGCGGATGGTCAGTCTTCTTGTAATGGCTTCATGCTGAATAGGGGTGTAGAGCTGAGTAGTGCTGAAAGTCTCTCCTATTCTGTCCCTAATTCTGAGACCCCAATTGGAATGTATATACAAAACCTTTGGCTATGGTCAACCAAGTTTATAGATAGATAGATAGATAGATAGATAGATAGATAGATAGATAGATAGATAGATAGATAGACAGACAGATAGCTAGCAAGAGAATCAGAGACAGAAGGGTTTTATTTGAGTGTGAATTTGATCATATTCAGTCTCTATCATGGTCATGGCACGTAAATGGTCAGACAAGTGAAGAGGAGTAGCAGGAACATGGACCGAGGAAAGGAGAAAGTCCATGCAAGGGCACAGTGGAAGGCCTTTAAGTGTAATGCCTGCTAAATGATTAACCCTCCAGCTTCCTGCAAGGAACTGTGGGACCGACTCCCACCCAGGTACTTGAGGCAGTTTCATTGTGTAGACAAAAAGGGAATTTAATAGTTGAATTCCAGGCTACATGTGTGCATCAGGGCCTGGCACTTGCAGTTTGCTTAACTGTATTGTATCCCCTTTAAATGTCACTAATCCCTGTTGCTTCTATCTTTCTATTCAGAGAAGGGTTATAAGAAGCCAGCATCAGTGGAGACCTGGCCCTTACCAGAAGCTTATTCGCAAGGAGAACGCAGGTTCAGTCCTTCTAGAAATCAACTAGCAACTGGTAGACAGCCCAAGGGGAAGAACAGGAGACAAACGTAAGATGAGGGCCCATTCTGAATCAATCCCAAAAGGTAACATCTTTCTTCCCTCCAGGCACTTCTACTGTGCATGGACTTTCTCCTTTTCTTGGTCCATGCTCCTGCTATCTCTCTTCACTTGTCTAGCCATGTAAGCTCCAACATCTGCGGCTGAAGGTCTATCTCTGGACCAATTTGAATTATACTTCTATAAAAATCTACTAAATTGTTTCCCCCTCACTAAATGTAATCACGAAATTACTTCGGCTATTATTGGATCCTAAAGATACTTGATGCTACTGAAGGTCAGACAATTCAATCCAGTCAAAATAGGTTAGAATCTTCCTTCCAGTTGGTACTGATCTGGTGCAAAGAGAGTGGCCTCATGGAGCCCCAACAGGAGGTCAGAACCCTAGCCTACTAACTGGATACCATATTGAACCCAACCTTGAGCAATTGAAAACAAAAAACAAAAAACAAAAAACAAGCCAACCAACCAACCAACAAACAAACAAACAAACAAACTCACCATGACCATGAGATTACATAAGATCAAATTCAGGCTCAAGTAAACCCTTGTGGGAGTGATCCTCCAAAATGAGAAAGACTTAGACTTACTGCAGGACAAAGGGACATTGCTCATAACTCCAGGATGGATGCTTCTTTTTAAAAACCTGGAAAAGTACAACACAATGTCAAAAATATTTTCAGAGTAGTAGATACAACTGAGAGTCTACATATCAGTCTTGCAACTCTAAGTTGGTAAAGAAAATGCTGCTGGCATTTCCCAGGATCCTCCTCTCTCTTATTCTCTTGCTTATTTTAGGGCATGATAGATGGATAGATAGATAGATAGATAGATAGATAGATAGATAGATAGATAGATAGATAGATAGATAGATAGACAGATAGGTGTGTATATGTGTGTGTGTGTGTGTGTGTGTGTGTGTGTGTGTGTGTGTGTGTGTGTGTGTGTGTGTGTGTGTGTGTGTATTACCTTTTGGGATTGATTCAGAATGGGCCCTCATCTTACGTTTGTCTCCTGTTCTTCCCCTTGGGCTGTCTACCAGTTGCTAGTTGATTTCTAGAAGGACTGAACCTGCGTTCTCCTTGCAAATAAGCTTCTGGTAAGGGCCAGTTCTCCACTGATGCTGGCTTCTTATAACCCCTTCTCTGAATAGAAAGATAGAAGCAACAGGGATTAGTGACATTTAAAGGGGATGCAATACAGTTAAGCAAACTGCAAGTGCCAGGCCCTGATGCACACATGTAGCCTGGAATTCAACTATTAAATTCCCTTTTTGCCTACACAATGAAACTGCCTCACGTACCTGGGTGGGAGTCGGTCCCACAGTTCCTTGCAGGAAGCTAGAGGGTTAATCATTTAGCAGGCATTACACTTAAAGGCCTTCCACTGTGCCCTTGCATGGACTTTCTCCTTTCCTCGGTCCATGTTCCTGCTACTCCTCTTCACTTGTCTGACCATTTAAGCTCAGACATCTACTGCCGAAGGTCCACCTGTGAACCAATTCAAACTGTATTCTCATTAATAAAAACTACAGCAAACAGGAAGTAATTGCTCCCTGAAAAGCATATCACAAGAGGCCTGTTTTGTATACTCATCAAGGCAATGAGGAGTGTAGAAGTCTCTTGGGAAAGCTTGTCTAGTACACATTTCAATATTTTGTTGGCTCTTTGGGCTTTTTCTGGATACTGAAGCATCTTGGGAGGGTATGAATACTATTTAATGCCTTAGACACTCCTTAGGTTATTGTGAATTAAAAGTATCCAAGGGAAAATTTAGTAAAGTCTGTTACTTCCATAGCTCTCTCTGTTCTATTGGGGAAAAAAAATCTACCTATCCAAAATAATAATAATAATTATAATGATAATAATAATAATAGCATGTTTATTAGAGCTTACTTTCACTGGAGACTCTCATGTAAGACCGACTTCTCTCAGAAGACTCACCACCATCTTGTTCATGGTTCTTGCAATGAGTGCATCTCTGCTACTTGTATATAGTAGTGGTTCTCAACATTTCTAATCCTGTGACCTCTTCATATATTACCTCATGTTGTGGTGATCCCCAACCATAAAATTATTCTCATTGCTTCCTCATAACTGTAATTTTGCTATGGTTACGAATCAGAATGTGAGTATCTGTTACTCATGGTATCTGATGTTACTCCCATGAATGTGGGGTTCAAATCCCTCAAAGGGGTTGCAACCCACAGGTTGAGAGCCACTGGTTTAGAGAGATTATGGTTTCTGCTTTAATCTTCTCTTCCATTCACAATTGTGGACCCATTGTTCGTCCATGATTGTAGTTCATATCTATAAAAGATGAATTTGCTTACTCATAACATCTTGAGCTTACTGTGATTCATCAGTGAAGATGAAGAGGTTTTCTATTCTCTAGTCATCCATTTCCCGGGGCCATAAAAGTCTTAGATGTCGTTAACACTTCCTGTGTTTTTGAAAAACACAACAGGAGCTGAATGAAGGTCTGTTGAAGTATTTTCCCAGTCTCCAGGCTTTGCTTGAACTTTGAGTATTCCATCAAGGACAACCCCAATTATGGCTGGCATTACTTTGGTTGTGATTTGACTCTAAATTAATTGTGTTTCCTCCTTTAGGTTTTGATTTCTATAGACGATGAAGGTCACTCCCACTAGCAGGATTAGTGGATCTGGGTCCAGCATGTAATTTGTGTGTTAGAGCCAAGTTGGGTGATGAAATATTGCCCCATTAAGGCTTTTGCTTCTAAAGTTATATGGTCAATATTATCATCTTTACAGAAAGCTTTCTTGAGTATACTTAAAAAGAGCAGAATTTCCAGATTTCCCTTTAGTGATCATTCTGATTTTGTCATAAACAAGTAAAATGATTATGTCCTTTTTCATTCACCCAATAAGAATCTCCAGGACTTTTGTTCCCATCCATATTTTTTTCTCAGTATTTTAATCCACCACAGGTAGAGCAGTTGTTATCTTGATTCCTAGCAATCATCTCTGCCTCCTTTCTAGACACTGATAAGATTCATATTTGTGTAGAAAGTAACAGGAACAAATATCTCTCTTCCAGGACAGATCAGTTGACAGGGTCAGAGTCTGAAACACACTGACAAATTTATCTGGACCTTCAGAATAAACATTCAGTTTCTCCCTTCACTAAAAGGGCTACCTACACTGTAGAAATCCCTCTGGGGCCACTTATTTCCTGTACAGTAAAGCTTCTTTCTCTTCCTCTCTTCCTTCTCCTTCTCCTGTCCTTCTCCTTCTCTTTCTTCTCCTTCTCCTTTTCATCCATCTCCTTCTTTTTCTTCATCTCCTCCTTCTCCTTCTCTTCCTTTTTCTCCTTCTTCTTATTTTCCTCCTTTACCTTCTCCTTCTCCTCCTTCTTTTCCTCCTCCTCCTTCTTCTTCTGTTTCTTCTTTTTCTTCTCCTTCTCCTCCTTCTCCTTCTGCTACTTCTCCTTTTCTCTTTCTCCTTCTCTTCCTTTTATTCCTTCTCTTCTTTCTCCTTCTCCTCCTCCTTCTTCTCCTTTTCCTGCTCTTTCTTCTCCTTTTTCTCTTTCTCCTCCTCCTTCTCTTTCCTTTCCTTATCCTCCTCCTCCTTCTTCTTTCTTCACCTTCTCCTCCTTCTCCTTTTTCTTCTCTTTCTTCTCCTTCTTCTCCTTCTCTCTCTCCTCCTTCTTCTTCTCCTTCTCTTTCTTCTACTTCTTTTTGTTCTGCTCCCTCTTCTCCTTCCCCTCCTTCTTCTCTTTCTTTTCTTCCTCCTTCTTCTCCTCCTTTCTCCTCCTCTTTCTCCTTCTCTTTATCTTTCTTCTCCTTCTTCTCCTCTCCCTTCTCCTCCTTCTCCTTATCCTCTTTTTCCTTATTCTCCTTTATCTTCTCCTTCTCCTTTTTCTTCTCTTCCTTTTCTTCCTTCTCCTTCTTCTCCTCCTTTTTCTCCTTCTCCTGCTTTTCTTTCTCCTTCTTCTCCTCTTCCTTTTTCTCCTTCTCCTTCTCTTCTTTCTCCTCATTCTCCTTCATCTTCTCTTTCTTTTTCTTCTCTTCCTCCTCCTTTTCCTTCTTTTTCTCCTCCTTCTCCCTTTTCTCCTTCTCCTCCTTCTATTTCTCCTTCTTCGTCTCCTCTTCCTTCTCCTTCCCCTCTTTCTCCATATTCTCCTTAGTCTTCTTCTCTTTTATTCTTCTCTTCCTCCTCCTGCTGCTGCTTTTCCTTCTTCTCCTTCTCCTTTTCCTTCTCTTTCTCCTCCTCCTTCTCCTCCTTCTCTTCCTTCTTCTCCTTCTGCTTCTTCTCCTTCTCCTCTTTCTTCTCCTTTTCCTTCTCCTCCTTCTTCTCCTTCTGCTTCTTTTTTCTGCTCCTCCTTCTCCTTCTTCTCTTCCTTCTTCTTTTCCTTTTCCTTCTTCTCCTTCTTCTCCTTCTTCTTTTCCTTCTTCTCATTCTTCTCCTTCTCTTCCTCCTCCTACTTTTTCTTCTCCTCTTTCTTCTCCTTCTTTTTCTCCTTTTTCTCCTTCTTTTCCTTCTTCACCTTCTTCTTCTTTTCTTTCTCCTTCTTCTTCTCCTTCTTCTACCACTTTTCTTCTTTTCCTTTTCCTCCTCCTCCTCCTCCTTCTCTCTTCTCTCTTCTTCTTCTTCTTCTTCTTCTTCTTCTTCTTCTTCTTCTTCTTCTTCTTCTTCTTCTTCTTCTTCTTCTTCTTCATTATATAAGATTTTTCTGCAGATGTTACAGATAAGTAGAGGTTATGGTTCCAGAACCTCAAAGGAGCACCACAAAGTGCAGGGGGAGAACAAGGGCTTTTTTTTTCTTGTAGCATAATAGGGGAACTAGGAATTACTCCAAAGAGGGCAGGATGCTGATTACCCCTAAAAGACAAAAGGGTCTTGAAATAGAGGATCTTCCATTACATCGACATTTTCTTCATCTATCCTCACATGTCTTTTGCATGTGATGACATAGAACCGTAAATGTCTGGACATGAGGCATCACATACCATTTCTCCTGTCTTCTGTGTCAATCTATTCAAATCTAACTGGAATAGAATAAGGATGCTGCTATAGTTAAGGCTACCATTTGAGGGCCACATTTTTCAACCTCCTAGCTATTATTTTGGCCTATGAATTGTTATCTAAGACAAACTTCTGCCAGTGGGTAAGAATATACCTGAAGGAAGAGTATAGTAAAACAAAAAGAGAACTTGCAATGGAGAGAGGAGAGAGAGAGAGAGAGAGAGAGAGAGAGAGAGAGAGAGAGAGAGAGAGAGAGAGAGAGAAATAAAGATTAGTCTGATTCTGTTGATTCTGTGGGGGGGGAAGGAATCCACTTGAAAGACAGACAAGATGAATATGTGAGTTCCCAGAGTACTGCCCACTAAATCTGAACTAGTAAGTTCAACTTGCCATAGTTATCCAAATGAGACAGAGGACCATATGTAATGTTGGAAGTGTTTAACAGTAATACTGCAGAGGATTTATTGTCTTACCTCCTGGCTGACTCAGCAAATTTTTCACCTCTGGTTAGGGTCTCAGTTGGATTCTGAGTTGTCAAACCTTCCTAGCTTCTTGGCCTCTTATCTAAAGAATAGAAAAAACAGAACTCAGAGAGACTTGCAAATGAAGCAATATCTTTTTTTTCATAGTGAAGCAATACTACAAATGTTTCAGGAATACACTATTAAGATTGACAGTGAAGTCTTGAACTGATTGGCACCGGGGGAAATTTCTTAAACATAACTCCAAATGGCTCAGGCTCTAAGATCAAGAATTGATAAATGGACCTCATGAAACTGTAAGGCAAAAGACATGCCCAATAGGACAAATCAGCAACCTACAAATTGGGAAAAATCTTCACTAACCCCACATCCGATAGAGGGCTAATATCCAAAATATATAAAGAACTCAAGAAGCTAACTACCCAGAAACCAAACAACCCAATCAAAAAAATGGGGTATAGAACTAAACAGAGAATTCACAACACAGGAATCTTGAATGGCTGAGAAGTACTTAAAGAAGTATTCAAATTCCTTAGTGATCAGAGAAATGCAAATCAAAACAACCCTAAGATTCTACCTTACACCAATCAGAATGGCTAAGATTAAAATTTCAAGTGACAGTACATGTTGGCAAGGATGTGGAAACTCAAAGGAACACTCTACCATTGCTGGTAGGATTGTAAACTGGTACAACCACTCTGAAAATCAATTTGGAGGTTCCTTGGAAAATAGGAAATAGATCTACCTCAAGATCCAACTATACCATTCTTGGGGATATACCCAAAAGATACCCTACCATGCCACAGGGCCACATGTTCCACTATGTTTATAGTGGCCTTATTTGTGATAACCAGAATCCTAGATTTGTGATAACATCAACCTAGATGTCCCACAAGAGAGGAATGGATACAGAAAATGTGGCTCATTTACACAATGAAATACTTCTCAGCTATTAAGAAACACGGACATCACGAGTTTTGCAGACAAATGGATGGAACTAGAAAATGTCATTCTGAATGAGGTAACTCAGACCCAAAATGACTTGCATAATATGTACTCACTAATAAGTGGATATTAGCCAAAAAAAGTACAGAATACCCAGTATTAAAATCCACAGAACTCCAGAAGGTTAGCAAGCCGAAGGACCCAAGTGAGGATGCATCAATTCCACTTGGAGGGAGAAGAAAACAATTACAGGAGGAAGAAGGGAGGGAAGGACCTGGGTAGGAAAGGTGACAGGGAGAGAAAGAGGGGAACATAAACAGGTATTGGGTTGGAGGAACAGAATTGAAGCCCTGAGGGCCAGCAGAAAGAATGGCAACAGTCAACCTCACTGGGTAGGAGGTGGGGAGACCATCTAGAATGTACCAGACACGTGGGAGGTATCTCAGGTCTCAAAGGGGGGACCTTAGATGAAATGCCCTACAGTGGGGAGAGGAAACTGGCAAAGCCCACCTCCTGTAGAAAGATTGGACATCAAGTAGAGAAATGGGGTTGCCATCCCACAAACAAAAACTCTGACCCCCAATGGTTCCTGTCTGAAAGAACTACAGGGACAAAAATGGAGAAGAGTCTGAGGAAAAGCAGGTCCAGTGACAGGCCCAAATTGAGATTCAACTCAAGAGGAGGCTCCAAGGTCTGACACTATTACTGATGCTATGGTGTGCTCACAAAATGGGGCCTATCATGACTGCCCTCCAAAAGACCCAACAAGCAGCTGAAAGAGTCAGATGCAGATATTTACACCCAACCAATGGACAGAAGCTGCTGACCCCTGGGGTTGAATTACGGAAAAGCTGGAAGAAACTGAGGAGGAGGGAAATCCTATAAGAAGACCATATAAACTAACCTGGACCCCAGATCTCTCAGACGATGAGCCACCAACCAGGCAGCACACACCAGCTGATATGAAGCCCTTAACACAAATACAGCAGAGCACTGCCAGGTCTGGACTCAGTAAAAGAAGATACACCTAACCCTCAAGTGACTGGAGGCCCCAGGGAGTTAAGGTGGGGTGGTTTGGGTGGGGGTTGGGGACATCCTCGTGGAGACAAGGGAAGTATAGGATGGGGAACAGTCAGAGGGTGGACTGGGAGGGGGATAAAGTCTGGACTCTAAAAAGAGATTTAAAAATAAATAAAAGATTGACAGTGTGTCCAATAAGTAAGGATAGTCAAGGACCCTAGGTTACAGCCTGGGGCCTCTTTTAATAGAGGCTAAAGAAAAACAGAGCTGGTTACTAAGAAGACTATTTGGGTGGTTCACTATTTTGACTGTAGATTATACATATATCTATTTTTCTATTGCTCATATTCCATCCCAATAATGCATATGATTTAAATCATATATAAGAAACATTATACAAAGGCAAAAATGGTAAATATGATTTTTCTCCTAAAAGTTTACTTGAAAGACTAAGATTACCTTACTGTAAGTATACCCCAAAACAGTTCAGCCTGGATTGAACCTTCTATTCATACCAGATACATTGAAAATATACTTGAATAGAGACTGTCTACATCTGAATGTTGTTAGGGGAAGAGAACGCTATGCTATTGCTCAGAGAGAAATGTATCTGTAACCAATGCAGAGAGGAAATAAAAGGATTCTGTAGTTTCTCTGTGCATTGTTCAGAGAGGGATATGTGTACATAGTACATCAAGCGAAATGAACTACACTACCAAGTCAATTATGAGACAGGAGTCTGCATAACCTAATAAGGTCCCAAATACTCCCTAGACTTTCGTTCCTCTCTCTGACCTCCACAATCATATATGTCATAAGCATGTGCAAGTACGAATGAATGAATGAATGAAACTTATTTAGCTGTAACTCATTCAGAATAGAGCTTTTAAAAATACGATCACCTTTAATAATATTATCTGATAGTAGGAAAATACAACATTCTTACACACACAGACATATATGTGAAGGTAGAAACAGAGCTCCTAAGCTCAAGGCAGCTTTTTAACCTGGTAGAAGACGTGTGTGTGTGTGTGTGTGTGTGTGTGTGTGTGTGTGTGTGTGTGTCTGTGTGTGTGTGTCTGTGTCTGTGTGTCTGTGTCTGTGTGTCTGTGTGTGTGTGTGTCTAAGAATTTATTATATATATATATATACATATATATATGCATATATATAGTATATATATACTATATATAATATATATTATATTATATATAATATTATATATTATATATATTATATAATATATATTATATATTATATATATAATATTTATAATATATATTATATATATAATTTATATATATTATATATTATATATTTTATGTATTATATTATATAATATATAATATATAATATTATATATAATATTATATATTATATATATAATATATAATATAATATATATTATATATAGTATATATATAATATATATAATATATATTATATATAGTATATATATATATTATATATAGTATATATATACTATATATATATAATATAATATATATTATATATATATAGTATATATATACTATATATAATATATATACATATATATGCATATATATGCATATATATGTATATATATATTCAAGCATAAGCACAGTATATTCAAGCATCTCATTTTCCTAGTAGCAACAAATTCTTCAAGTTATTTAAAGAAAATTAGACAAATAGAAGAGTCACTTATTCACTATTTTGTCATTTTTCATCTAATAGAGACATAATATTTATAAACAGTCAGTTTGTTTGCAGATATCACTAAATGACCATAAGATAAACAAAATCCATCAGTGAAACTCAACTGAAAAAAATTTAAAAACATATCTATAAAATTCTTACCTGCTGCCAACAGAATAGAGCTTGGAACACAGGATCAAGATCAGTTCGTGCCAGGGATTTTGGGTAGAAACAGAGCTCCTAAGCTCTAGGCAGCTTTTTTACCTGGTAGAAGACATGAGTATCTGAGAGCAAGGTCCATATCCTGAGTTACAGCACCACCTGCTAAAGCCAAACCAGATACTGAAAAGAGAAACATTACTCACACTGTTGCAAGAGGGAAACCACCTCTGAGTTGCAGCTCACTAACTGATGGCCTGCGTGGGTCTACAGGGGCTTTTATAGAACTGTGATATGATCAAAGAGGTGTGGCTGCGGTTTTTGTGGCCACCTAATGCTTTCCAGCTAGTGAATAACAGGAAATGTTATTTTTTTTTATTCCTTTCCAAATAGTGTTAGTAAGTTCTGGTAAGCCGTGAGAAAATGAGCAAGATGTTGATGAGACAGGAAGCTGTGGTGTGGCATGTGGTTTCCTTACCTCCCACTCCCCTATGATCTGTGCCAGGCACTTGCCATGTAGGCCAGCCTGCTTAGAATTTGTTTCAAAACCTCCTCCTCTGCCTCTCAGTACTGTGAGGACACATGTGCACCATGCACAACTTCCCATACTCTTTACCTAGGCCCAATTTGCATATGGCCTTTGCCCTGTATAACTTCTCTGTCCTAAATGGCACCTTCCAACCTTCTTTTGTTCCTTCCTTTCCTTCCGTCCTTATTTCCTTCCTTCCATTACTTCCTTTCATTTGCAGTTCAGTTTCTTCAGAAACACCAGAAGGAGCTAAAATAAAAATATTGTTTTATTACATTACCAATCTTTTTAAAAATGTTTTGGGCCAGTGACATGGTTCCATCATTAAAGTGACCTGAAATAGAGTGGAATTTAAGTCTGATCACCAAGACCCACATGGTGAAAAAGAGAAGCAACTATTGCAAGTTGTCTTCTTACCTTTACACACACACATGCATGCGGAGACACATACACACACCCTGTGGCACTCAGATTGCACACTCATAGGCAACCAAACACAATAATTTTAAAATCTTTGCATTGTCTTCATTGCCTTTCAAAGAATGTATGCTATAGAGCATGAAAGTGAGACCCTTCATCGTCTGACTCACCTGTCTACTTTAGCCAGTCTCTGCATCCCAGCTCTGCAGACAGCCAGTAGATTTCTCACTCCATCTTCATCTCCACATCCAGCCATGACATATGCTTCTCTTCCTGATTCAAAGGCTCTCCTTCCATCTTATGAAGTCCTGGTGTGTGAATACTGTAACTTCAACAGCACTGCTCCCTCAGTCCACTCCCACTGATATTAACATGATACCTCACACTAGCCAACTTTATATGGAAAATAAATCTGTTTTGGGCTGGTGGACCTGAATTCCCAATCTGAAATCGCAGTTTATGATGGCTCTCTTGCTGGTGGAATCCAAGGGAATACAAGATATGCTGGTGAACCTACATTACCTGACTTGATTGAATGGAGAGATGCCTATGAAACTGTTAAATCACATGTCACAAGTGTCAGTGAAGGTATTTTTTATTTAAGGGAGACAAGAATATGGACACCTCCATTGTACTGTTTTTGCATTCCTGGCAGGTAAAAAGGAGGCAAAGAAAGGGAGAGAATATGTTAGTTCAGAGATGCTGCTCTGTGATTCCTGCTGTCCATCTCCTCTCTACCATGCTGGTCTGAAACTACATCCAGCCTGCTCCCATTCCCACTATCTTTATGAGGCCAGGTTGGCTTAAACTCTCATATTCTTTACCTTTCCCCTACAGTACATACTATACCACTGTTTTACACAGTTACCAGACCAGAAACTCCTGGAACTATATGCCATATGTTTCTTTTATATAGCAAAAGATAACAAATGGTTACAGTAGTGAATAGGCATCAAAGCTATAGGCAGTATCTGATACACTACAAACGTTCACTAAACGCTTGTGAAATTAATAAGTGGTGGGCTTAGCTAACATTTAAAACTTAATGACACGCAGAGTTGGCAAAAATACATCTCATCGTTCTGATGTGGAAACAAGACAAACTTACATGAAGAATTAGAAAGAATTAAAGATGCATGGGAGAGAGAATGAAATGATGATTAGTTTTTAAACAAATCGGTCGCATCTCATACAGCCTAGTACCTACTAGCCAGCCATGTTAGCAATGGCTGGCTAACCAGGCTGTGGGGCTGGCTGTATGTGCACTTATTCCAAGATCACTTTTTTTTTCTCCAAACCAAGGGGAGTTCCTCCTTAGAGCTTAGCCCTGAGACAACATTAGAGCAAGCTACATACTGAAATTAGTTTTACTACTTTCTAGCTAACCAATTGAAATGCTTTCCTATTTCCAAGACCTTGAGATAGAGTCCTCAAAGTCAAAACCATACATAATAGCAGCTTAGCTCCTGCATAGTACACTGTGTATAACTAAGGCTCTGTGCTTGCTGATGCAGAGACTCCTGGCATAGCATTTCACTGTTTATGGGACAACCATGAAGTACCCAAAATAAATCTTGATTTCCCTTTCTCCACACACGTTCTACTTGCAACATATTTATATTATTCAGACTATAGTCACAATATTAGAAAAGAAAATATGCATCTTTAGTAATAATATTCATAAATACAGTAAGGTATAATTTCCCCCAGGACCATGCTCCAAATCTGTAGAACAGTACCATACACAAATTGACTCTTGAAGACCCCCAGATCTCAGCAGAGGGCAGTAATGGTAGCGTGGAATGTCTTGTGTAAGATGCAGGGCTTCATTTGGATTTCTCAAGGGAAAAAAAAAAAACTGACCCAACGATTATTGCAGGTTATTTGGAAGACAATCTCAGGGAATATCAGTAGTTAAACTGAATATGGAAATAAGCAAGAAGACAAGCCAAAGAAAAGCCCTGCTCAATGTCAAGTGTTCTCAGGAGGTAGTGTAGAACATGCCTGTGAGTTGTTTCAGTTGAACAACTGGAAAGTTGAGGATGTTTAATGCATGGGGGGAGACACAACAGTATTGCTTGAAAGATATTCTGATAGTATCCCTCAACATTTGCTTCATTGATTGACTGTAAAATGTGTTGCCTAATAACTGGGTTTCTAAACTCTCTCCTGGGACTTTCATCCACTCTTTTTCTAAGTGAATCAGATTACTTACCTTAAGCAAATCCGGCATCTTTGTTCTCTGCTTTAACCTTTTTTTTTTTTTTTTCAATCCTACTTAAATACCCTTTTTTTATAAACCAAAGAGCAGGATCCTCAACAAATATGAACTTAGGAAGTGTATCTAAAAACCAGGAACAGAAAGGTGGAATCACAGGGTGAAGGGAGAAGCCAGTCAAGGTTATGATTTCTCAAGAAACCCCAAACTGCCATCTGGGCACAAATTGCTTCCTGAATATGGTCCTATCTTAACATGGAGGGTATGGGCTGCTCTACCCCATAGTCTATCAGACCTTGGAATGACAATATTCACCAGAGAAACCTAGTCTACCACTTTCAGATGTTCACAGTTCATGAGAGGAGACCACAGGAGGGACAGTGGAGTCAATTAATTCCTTCTCTGACATTCTTTAGATTCTCCTTTGGGCTTTGGCTGATGTTTCTGCCAATGCCAGATGCTGTTCAAACAGGTCCTGCTTGAGAAGTCTGAGTCCCTAGTAGTCGTGATTGATCAACCGTGAGAAGTCTGAGGATTATCCCTGTGGGCTATTTATGGACAGAACCTATTCCTGCCTGGCCCTACTGTGGCTTGCCAGCTCCTGCTCATCCTTTAGTGGCTCTTTTCTTTCATGTGAATTATTGGGTTGTACATCCACTGCATTTCAAACAAGATCTCCCCTCCTCCATGAAATATCCTCCGGCCCTTGTAGACCTTTGAACCCTTTTCTTCCTATAGCTCGAAGTACTTGCTTTATGGCTTTTATCTGGCTGAGTCCTGCTTTGATTCTTCATGTTGAGAACTTTTTTTTCCCATTGGCTTTGGGCAAAGTCATTTGGCCAGCTATAAGTCATTCGGTCAGCTATAAGTTTCATCTTTCCAGTGAGAGAACAGGTTCAGTCTCAACTCCCTGAACTCTCTCCAGTGCCTATCCAGATGGCTGTGTACTGCTGGCTTTGTGAACTCACATGGAATCAGTGATTTGAAGAGAATCACTGTACCTGAGGACTACACTGTGATTTTCTGATCAGAAATCAGCCTTCCCAGAATTCCCCATTTTATTTGCTTTTCAGTGACGCTCAATATCACTCAGACCACAGTCCTCTTTTGTTAAAAGAGAGAGAGACACACACAGAGAGAGAGAGAGAGAGCTTTAAGAGATTTAAGCACTTCACACTTTAAAATCAGCTAAAAGCCTTAAAAGCATATATTTTCAGAGAATTCATTACAAATTACTTGCAAATGAAGGCCACAAGCTTTTTTTCCCCAGGAAGAGAAATCTTGGTTTTTTTATGACATTACTCAGACCTTGAAACTGAGAACTCCACTGCATCTAGGAATACTTTGTGCTTGTGGGGAGGGCAGAGACATTTCTATTCCCATTTTTTAAAAAAAGCAATTCAGCTTACACTAGACAGTGTTCTGATGCCAGAAATGACCCTGACTGCTAAATACAGACTGCATTGTCTGGAGGACATTGTGTCTCTGAAGCTCTCCATCTGAAGTGCTTGGACAGGTTAGAGCCACTTGTCTGAGCTTAGAGAAAGAGGAAGAAATTCAATCTATTTTATTTGTAATTAATTACTTCTTTAGGGAAGACTTTGCCTTGTAATTATAGTATGTATCTCTAAGTATCTATTATTTCTGAATGTTTTGTCTCCTATGCTCTAGTTAGAAGCAAAGCTTAGATACAAAAACAATGGAACCAATCTCTATTATGTGACCTAAAGTATGCAATCTAGCCTCTATAAGCAATATGGAGATAAGACAGGATATTTGCATTGCTACTAATACAGGCGAAGATATGTTGAGTGCATGCTGTGAGCCAGGCATGCTGTACAGGTCCTTACATGCATCGGCTCACTTAATGCTGTAGCAATTTTCCTAGACAGGCAATATCATTATCCCTGTTAAACCAATTCAGAAGTTTAGGCTCAGATAAGCTGATCAATTCACAAAGATCAGATAGCTAGCAAACAGAGAAGCTGCATCGTGGTGCACAAGGAGTCCTGGTTCCTCCATAGACAGGGACAGCTAAATCAACATCTAAGACACCCCATACCCCATCTTCCTGCCCTGGATGTCAAGAGTAAACCAGAAACTCCTCAGGCATTAGTTTCCTGTACCTGTTAGCTGTGCTTAAGTGGATGTTTCTTCGTTCATTTTAGAGCATTTTTTTTTTTACTGTTATATACTTTGCTTATAAGAAACTCTAATACTCTCAAAGAAAAGCAATATAAAAAGAGATAATGATGTTGCCTGTCTAGAAAATTTGCTGTAGCATTAGATGAGCCGATGCATGTTAGGATCTGTACAGGGTGCTTGGCTCACAGCATGCATTCAACATATCTTAACCTGTATTAATAGCACATAAACTTATACCCCAGTTCCTGGGTCACGGCTCCACGTGCTTTAGTGTGCTACTTCATTTAACCTCTACCAAGACGATAGTGCACATACTCTTCTGTCCGTACTTATTTCATACCCAAGGTGGTTATTTTATCCCAAACAATTACATTTAACCATGTCAGGTGATTGCAATCTAAGTAGTCTGGCATGGGCTGTATGCTTTTAGTTACTGTTATACAAGATAGTAACTTAAGTTTCTCCTTAAATGCAGGTATTTCAGGATGGATTTTTAACATAGATTCTTATTCTTCCTTACTACTTTCCTTAACAGCTCCTGTTCTAAATTTTAAATTTTTTTTTAAAAAATTACACACTCCTATTTAGTAATATTTTTTAATTTTATAATCATTATTATAAATATTTGCAAATAAATAAAAACATCAAACTATTTTTATACAACTAGGGGTGTGATTTTATTGCATACTACTTTTAAAGCCTTAGATATTAAATCAAATATGTGCATTAATAATACTTTATCATTGATTTTTTCTCTCCCTGGAATAATGCTGAAAGACAAAAATCTTCCACTTTCTATGTGAAGGGTAGAAGAACTTGCTCTTCCTAAACACTTTGGTTTGCTATAACAGTTATTCTGGCCAAGACTTAGTGAAGGTCTATGCAAAAAGACTGCACGTCCTCCATCTTGACAAAAAATAATAATAATAAATGCATGATGATATCGGCCCTTGCTTCTTCACCACATTCTCAACAGAGACAAATTCAAATCCTCACCAACTTAAACCAGAAGCAAGAAGTACCTGTGTCACAGGCTTAACTAGCCAGATTAATGTTCCCTCTGAGTACCAAACATTGGTCTTCCCAGGGTTTCTTTTCCAAGTCCCTACTTCCTTTTCTACTATCTTACATTTCTCCAAAAGACATAGTCTTCATTGGCTAAAATGCTGTGGAATTCCCAGTTTAAACCAAAAGTTTTCAAGTCCCTTCTCTGAGTCTCCGTGTGTGTGTGTGTGTGTGTGTGTGTGTCTGTGTTTGAAAACTTCTATTTACTTCTAATCTATTAATCTTTCTTTTGCCACAGAGCCTCAGGTAAAACTCTATTAAAAAAAAGAAAGAAAGAAAGAAAGAAAGAAAGAAAGAAAGAAAGAAAGAAAGAAAGAGAAAAAGAAAGAAAAAAGAAAAACATTTTCTTCCTCTGCAACTATGAGAATACAATTCTACATAGACCCAGAAAGAAAAGTTAGTAATATCAATACTAATGATGCTATGGTTTGCCTCTAAGAATTAGAACAGAATTAGAGATTTGAGAAAATCAACACAAATATGTGATAACCAGAGTAATTATAATGAGCAGTGTGGGTCCCAGATTGGATAATTTTACTTTGGATGTGTCACAAAAACAGACTAAAGTCACAAGGGCTGAAAAAGACTGGTAAATAAGTCCCTCATCTTCAAAAAGTAGAATAAGTAATTCAAAAACAAACCTCAGTGGAATGTCATTTTTAAAATAACTTCTGTATTCTGTTTTAAAGAAGCCCTAACATGGTGAAAAGAAGCCAGTCAGTTAGGAATGCCACTGCAAAATCATTGAGGTATAAACTAAAGCATATCTAAAGGAATGTCTGACAATCAACACATTACCCCAAAGATTTATACCAACAAATAAAGAAGACACCTAAAAAGTAAACAGATTCACTTTTTAGTGTAACTTCTACTACTTACTTAAAAGTCTGCTGAAGGAGACCATTCAGCATCCAGGGCTAAGCCAAGCTTTCTCACATTAAACACACAGTACAGAGGATTTCTAGAGACCCTTGCTGGCTAACATGCAGTCCATAAGCATAAAAAGCTATTGTAGCTTCAGTTAAATTAATAGGGGGAAAACCTAAAAGAATAGTGTGTAAGTGTAAGATTTAAAATCATGGAAGTAATGTTATCCAAAGTGAAGAGATGATGATACAGAAAGGAATATAGATGTATAAAGAAAAATTGATAGATCATAGGTAACTATGAAAAGAGAGAAGATATGTATATCCATACATTGATACAGACAGACAGACAGAATACACAGTGTATTGATATAGAGAAGTGGAGAAAGATTTAAATAAGCATGTGCTTAATAGATTTTATACAATATTCTTTCAGAATTCTAGGTCTAGGAGAATATTATACAACTGTCCAGACTAAAGCACATCCAGGAATTTTAGGTTTTGATTTAAAAGTTTGGTCCCCAAATATAGAGTAACTCTACAGAAACTTCCATAGCAGAAATTTTTGTATAGTGAGTCTAATAAGTAAAATATTTATAGTTTATACATTTTTATAATTTCCTACTAATTCACTGTATATTTTATAAAGGAATAAGTCTCTGATGGAATAGACATTTTCTGCTAATGGGTTGAGATCTATTCAATAGAATTACATTTAGTCTTTAGAATGCTAAGAATTTTTGCCTCTTTATGGCTTTATAAATGTACAGGCTTAATTAGACTGTCATCTATCTTCCTTAGAATAGTTATGGGTACCTGTTATTTTAAGAGAGTAAAGGAGGCAGGAAAGCTGATTTTAGAAAGTAATTAAACCACCTTCCTGCCTAGTAGAACTTAGCTAGAGCTGTAAAATTCTGCAGTCACGGACAGCCAATACTTTGCCCATTTGCACCAATAGTTTAGAGATTTTTTTTTTATATCTGCACACTCTCTCTCTATACATTCTTTGGGTTGTATCTACTCATTCACAGAGATTTCAAGATCCCCTCTCTTTGCCTCTAGGCTGAAGTTGCCTTTGAGGTGAGAAAGCCCCTCTCAGTCTTTAGGGAATTAGGTAGAGTCTGTCAACCAAATGGCCCAGCCTCATCTGGGTACCTTTTTTTTTTCCCATGGCTGTGCGGGAAAAAGGTGGCTTCTGGTGAGATTTTTTTCAGAGTACAATGGCATAAAGGGCTAAAAACATTTCTGTAAAGAAGAAAAACAAGCCGAAAACTTCAAGCACCCCTCCCATGTTTACAGCTTATCTCTAAACCACAAAGAAGACACTCTCAGGGTTGTGTATTTCACAAGTTCTGGAAACAGAATTTTCAATATGTAACCATACCCTTCAGTTTTCTTCAGAGAAATGGCCAGTCCTCCAAAGCATCTGCCTTGACCCCCACAACAAGTCCTCGTTTCCACAGTCTCTTAAGTAGCTCAGATCTGCAGGACCTCTAGCCCACGCAGTCCCAGATGCCAGAGCCACCTCAACTTTCTACTCACTTGATAGTTACAAATCAAGGTGCTTCCCTGCCCCTCATCTCTGTATTTTTAGAGAGGTTTTCGTCTTTATCACAACAGAGTTCAGTCGACTCCTGAGTAGTTCTTTCTCCAAGATCTCCTTCGGGTCTACACAAGTTGGAGACTTTAAGATGTACTAATATAGTGTTACTGTTAGAGCATGTGTGTTGGTATGCAGTTTGATGCTACACACTGTACTTGTGCAGGAAGGACTCTTGAAACAGAAGTGAGTTTACCAATGCATCCATTATTCTAGGAATACTGAGTAAGATAGCTGGAAGACAGAATTAGGATGCCTTTTCCACTAATTAACCCACTAAGATATTCCAATAGAAAGCACCTAAGGATACATGTACTTGTTGTAGACGTGTGCTCACAGGTATCCACTAGCACAAACTGTGGCCAGGAAGCTACCTAGATCCCTGTTTCTCACAATAGATGTGGTTTGATGGCTAAAATAAAAATACTTTTAAAAAAATAGAAAGTCCTAAAAAAAAAAAAACCAAAACCCCTATCACTATTTTAAAGCATAAGAAAAATTAAATTAGATGAGCTACAGTTATTTTTTCCAAGTCCATTTAAAAGGGAAATAAAGAGTTTTAAAGTACCCATTATACAACACACACACACACACACACACACACATTGTGCATGAATAGAGATAAGTATAATAAATATATAGAATTAAGAGACAATGGGAAAGTGTCTATTGTCACATTTATTGTGAACATCTTGGTGGCTTCAATTAAAAGGGATTACTTCTAAATTGCAAAATAAAACGTAATGAAGTCTACTCCAAAAAGATCTAGAGATACTCTTTATGCAACAAAAAGAAATGCCCTTAAAATACAATAGAGTAATTCTGAATGATCAATTAACCCATAAGAATGTATAAATTCTCCCCATTACTATGCCTAAGAGAATAACTTTGCAATATTCCTACCCTTACCTGAAACATGTAGCAAATCGGCAAAAATTTAAAGACCTAAAAAGAGGGAAGATGAATAAACAAAACTACAAACACTAAAAAGATAATTACAAAATAAATAACTTTTTCAAAAATTATAGAAACCACAATAGTATTTAGCAAACACTAAGTAAACATTTTACATTTTAATTTGGCCAGTTTAACCCAACCCCGAGATGCGTGCCAATAAATAAAACTCAGAAATGAGAAACTCGGGGAGTTGCGCGCACCTGCACAGCATTTGCTATTTTATTTTGGCCACAATGACTGAAATCAGTGCCTTGTTCATCTGGGAGATGGGGACCTGTGTGAGGATCAATGCTGAGCTGTGTTCTTGTTTCAGTTACCCCCACAGTAAGTGCTTAGTTCATATTTTTTAAGGCATGGGGATGCAGAGCAAAAGAGAACTCTCAGTTACAAGACAGGATGAAAGACTTTCAAACAAGATCAAAGGTTGAAAATGACTCAAAAGCACTTGGCATGGGTCACAAACCTCCCCCCTCCACTCATGGAGGAGATGCCAAATCCAAGAAGAGAGCAGTTGGTTTCGCTCACCTGCGTCAAGCTACTATTGCACTACTATTCCCCTTGGACTTCTGGTTAATAGGGGTCATGGCTGGCAAGACCCATAATGCCTGTTTATCTGCAGCAGTCCACTCAGGCACCCTTTGGTGATCTGAATGCTAAACAGCATGGAGGGAGCTCCCAGCCCAGTGCCCATGGCCAATTGCTTTAAAAGCCAATGTGTGTATTGTCACCTGTAATAGGATCTTATTAATTCTAACGAAGAGCCAGAAGGACTAATACACTGTACAGGTGGAATTCTGGGGTCTCCCAGACCCACTCCTATTGAGGCGTCTCATACCTGGGACTAGAAATTATCTGCAGTGCCTCACACTTTCTAGGAACAGCAAATCTAGTCATGCAGGGTGACTTCCTCCACACCTCCTTTTGTGTTTTTTATTTGGGTTACCTCACTCACTATCACGTTCCTACTTCCGCCCATTTCCCTGTAAATTTCATAATTATGTTTTTCTTTGCAGCTGAATAAAAGTCCATTGTATCTGTGGACCACATTCTCCTCCGTTCGTCAGCTGGCAAGCACTAGGCTGCTTCTGTTTCCTAGCTGTCGTCAACAGAGCAGAGATGAAAACAGATGTTCCGCTGTCCCTGTAATAGGTGGAGAGTCATTCGGGAATATGTTCAGGAGTGGAATAGCTGGGTCACATGGTAGTTTTATTTTTATTACTTTAGGATCTCCAGACAGGTTTCTAATTCTATAATGGCTTCACTAGTTTTCACTCCCACTAACAGTAAAATCCACACCTGTGTTTGCTGTCATTTGTATTCCTAACGATAGTCATTCTGACTGGGGTGAAATGACATCTTGGAGTTTTGTTTTGTTTTTGTTTTTCCTTTGAAAATACTCCCCATTTTGTAGCTCTTTCTGGCCTGCAACTCAGTATATAGACCAATCTGGGCTCAAGCATATAAAAAGATCCACATGCCTCTACCACGAAAGTACTGAGATTAAAGGCATGTGCCACCATGTCCAGCTGAGATGAATTCTTAAAATAGTTTCACTCTGCATTAAGACATTGGACACTTTCAAATGTTTCCTAGACATTGATGTTTCTTCTTTTGAGAACTATTTGTTTAGTTCTGTGGTTAATTTGTTTCTAATTGAGTTGTTTGGTTTCTCCAGATTGTTTTTTTTTTTTTTTTTTTTTTTTTTGAGTTCTGTTTATATTCTCATGTTGATCCTAATTAGAAAAGAAATTCTCCCATTCAAATGACCGCTTGATTGAGAGTTTCCTTCATTGTGCAGAGCGTTTTAATGTCATGAAACCCTTTCTCTGGATCATTGGTCTTATTTCCTGAGCTACTGGAATCCTATTCAGAGAACCATTGGCAGTATCCGTTTGTTGAAGCTTTCTTTCTGCCTCCCTTTTCCTCTAGCGTTTTTAGTGCATTGGGTCTGATGGGGTTGTTGATCCACTTGGATTTGTTTTATATAAAGCAAGGATCTAGCTTCCTTCCTCCATGCTGATACTCAGGTCCCAACACCGTCTGTTAAAGATATCCTTTCTCTGATGTGTATTTTTGGCACTTTTGTCAAATTTCAGATTGTTGTAGTTGAGTAGACTTACATTAGGGTCCTCTCTTCTATCTTATTGATTGATTCCTGGTGCTGTATGGCTGTAACCCAGGTCTTGGAAAGATGTAGGTTCACATAAGGAATTTATTACTGTTGTTTAAGTAAACTGACAGAGCAGCAAACTGCCCCTAACTAGCTGTACTTATATACCTAGGCAAAAGCTGCCTTAATCAGAGAAGCCGCCCCTTTCAAAGAATGGTGGTGACTGCAGACACTCCTAGCTGAGCAAGATGCAGGAACTAAGCAACGTTTGCAGGTGCAACCCAAAACAACACGTTTATACCATCCCCTGTAAGACTGAGGGAACACTGTGGAAGATGGGTGGGAAGTATGTTAGAGCCCTGTGAACCCCTTTACGACTGAGAGAACATTCTGGATGATGGGTAGTTAGCTATACCCCTATTCGGGTATGGTGACTGGCTTCTCCTGAGGTGCCCACTGCTGCTATGAAATCACAGGTACAATGGCCAAATCATGTCCAGTCTGTTTCATGGCCCCCTACTCCAACTCTGGCCAACAATCTTTCCACAGTTGCTTATGTGATGTTACTGAGGCTTGAGGCAAGGATGTGGCATACATGTCCCATGTAAGCTGGGAGCTCTCCCATCCCTTATTCTCTCTGTTCACTAAGTGTAAATCTTCATATTAACTGCCGTTCGCAGCAAAACAGAATTTTGCTCATGTGGGCTGAGAGTTACATTAATCTACATAGACAGAGATAAGCATTTGAAAGGCAGTTTGCTAATATGTGCACTTACCAAAGTGGGAGTAGTGGAATTTCTTCAAAGTTTAGGACCATTTTTATTTCTTCCTTTGAGTTATATTTCTTCAGTTCAAGAGATCACTTATTGATTGGATGAATTTTAGCGTTTGATTGTTATGGTTGTTTGTATAATTTACCTACATATTAATATCCTATCAATGTATAGTTGGCAAAGGCTTTCTTCATTTTTGTCTTTTCACTCTGGTGTTTGGTTTTTTTGTTTTGTTTTGTTTTGTTTTGTTTTTGTTTTTGTTTTTGTTTTTTGATGAAAAGGCATTGAAATGTCATGTTCCCGTTTATGAGTTTCTAGGGTTATTTCTTACGATACTGGCATCCTTTATCAGAAAGACATTCATGTCACCTGTACCTTGGAGTGTTCTACCTATATTTTCCTAGAGTACTCTCATTGTTTCAGAGTTTACATTGTCTTTGATCAATTTTGAACTGGTTTTGTGCAAGGCAAGAGAAGTAGACCTACTTTCATTTTTCTGGGTGAATAGGCAGTTTTCTCAGCACCATTTTTTGAAGAACTTGTTTTCTTTCAATGTATGTTTTTAATACATTTGTTAAAAAACTAGGTTGCTTCAAGCTTTGTGGCCTTAATCCTGGGTCCTCTTTCCTATTCCATTGGTCCATGTGCCTGGCTTTGAACCAGTAGAAGGTATGTTGTCTGCTAAGGGTTGCTTTAGTAATTTGGAGTGTTTGGGGCTGGTTAATTCTGGTGCTGTGAAGAATGTCATTGGAATGTTAATGGGGATTTGCTGGGTCCACAGGTTTGATCAGTAATACAACCACTTTCACAATATGAATTCTGGAAATCTATGAGAATGGGATGTCACCGCATGGTCTAGTGTCCTCTATAATTTCTTTCTCCATGCACTAAACTTGTCATTGTAGAGGTTGCTGGTCCCCTTGAGTGTTTTTTCTTTTTTCTTCTTTGCGTTTTATTGTTTTTTTTACTTTGTTTTGATTTTTTTCTTCTTTTAGTTTTGTTGTTTTGGTTTTGCTTAAAGCTATGGCAAACATGTCTAGAGACCATTCCACCTGGGTATCAATCCCATGTACAGTCACCAAAGGTAGACACTGATGTGGATGGCAGGAAGTGCATGCTGACAGGAGCCTAATATAGCTGTTTCCTTGGAGGTCCCCCAGAGTCTGACATATTTAGAGGCAGATGCTCACAGCTAACTACTGATCTGATCAAGGGTTTCCCAATGGAGAAGTTAAAAAGAAGACTTAAGGAGCAGAAAGCGTTTGTGGCACCATGAGTAGAGTAACAATACCAACCAAACAGAACTCTCCAGGGTCTAAACCACCAGCCTGGGAGCACATAGGGAGGGACCCATGACTCCATCTGTACATGTAGGGGAGGATGGCCATGTGAGACATAGGTGGGAGAGGAGATCCTTGGTCCTATGAAGGCTGAACACTGAGTGGGGGGTGGAATTCGAGGGTGAGGAGGTGGGAGTAGGGGGTAGGTGGGGGAACATCCTCATAGAAGCATGAGAAGGGGGATGAGATAGGAGGTTCCTGGGTGGTGGAGGGAATGGGAGTAAGGAGATAAAATCTGAAATGCAAATATAATATCCAATTAAATAAATAAATAAATAAATAAATAAATAAATAAATAAATAAAAATGTAAAAAAACTATGGCAAACAGAATTGTTTCCTAATTTCTTTCTCAGGAAATTGATTGTTGGCATATTAAAAAAAAAAAAAAAAAAAAACCTACTTATTTTTGAGTATTTGTTTTTGAAAACTGATACTTTGTTGAAAGTATTATAGGATCCAAGAATTTTCTGGTAGTTTTTATGATCCTTCAATGTATAGGATATTGTGTAGAGCAACATTTTATAAGACAACATTGTTTGCAAATAGGGATATTTTGATCTCTTCCTTTCTGTTTATATCCTTTTATCAATTTACCTTGTCTCACTGGCCTAACTTAGACTTTGAGAATAATATTGAATAAGAACAGAGAGAGTTGAAACTGTTCCCCTGTTCCTGACTTTGGTGGAAATGCTTTCTGTCATTCCCTATTTAGAAAAGCAACATGCATACATTTGTTATATTGTCTTTCTTTTGACATGGTGAGTCCCTTCTGTTCCTGTGTGTTTTGGAGCATTCGGCTTAGAGGAAAGTTGAGATCTGGCGGAGGCCTTGTGACTACTTAGATGACCGTGTATTTCTTGTCCCATAATCTATTCGTGTGCCCTATTACATTTACATAGGTTGGCTAAGGCTGACATGTCGGAGAAGAAGTGGGATACACTTTTCATGGGGAGTCTTGTCAATATAGAAGTGGGAACCAGAAGATGACATACTTCTGGAAGGTAGAGATATTGGTTCCTGGTGGAAAGTCCAAGGACAGTAAGGAACCTGGTTGTCCAAAGGAACACTTTCATTAAAAGGGGCTATGCATTTCTAAATGTAAAGTAGTCCCACATACTCTTCAGAGACTGTGTTCCAAGAACTTCCTTGAATGCCTAAAATCAATATGTTTATTTTAGATACTTCACATAAGTTGGATTAATGCATACAAATGCACATGTATCCTTTGTTACTGACTTCTTTCAGGTAGGAGGAACATGTCCCATTTCATCCATGGTTCCAGATTTACTGTCTATATCCTTTTTCTTTTTCTCAGATTGTCATTTAGTGACCTCTGCTGCATGCCCACATGTTCCCTGACCTTGAATTTTTCTAATGCTGCTTGTTTTCATAAACATTTCCAGATTTTTCTAGATGTTTCTAGAAACTGTGTTCCTGACTCCTTAATTACAGAATGCACAGTCATATCTATTCCCCACTTATTGAAGTGAAGTGTTTTATAGGGTTTGATTACAGTAGGATTTAACAGTCTGAGCTTTTGTTTAATGTTTCTAATTAGGCTAAGCATGTGTCTCTCCTCACACTTCTATTCCTCACAGTATTTAGCACAATATCTTAGATGTAGTAATTGTACAGTAAATACTGTCTCATTGGTTGAGTACTCATAAACTTCTTGAAGGAGCATTTCATTTGGCTTACTGTCTCCAAGGCTTAGAAGTGCCTGATGCATAGGAAATGCTTAATTGCACTGCTTGTAGAAAAAAACAGGAAAGATTAGGGCAGGCGAGCTGAGCCCACACCACTCAATACAGAGGTCAGTTTTACTTTTTGTCCTATCCAACCTGCACAGCAATATTTAACCCAAGAGCTTGCTACTCCTTTGAACACTTCCCTAAAGGTCCCAGGTCCCCACTGTTATGTTTTGCCTATATTGTTGTCTTTGTCCTTTCTCCAGCTTTGTACCTTGGGATGCTGAAGGTGAACTTCTTCCACATTCTGACCAAGATGATACTGGTCCTCTTCTATTCTAAGGGCACTTGCTTACCTATGTAATCTCATTAATTCACAGATTAAAAAACCCCAGGTATTGGTGACTCTCTCATTCACATATTCAACCATGACCCAGTAACTCCAAAACCACATTGTCTTATAATCCTAGCTGGGAACTCCATATCCAGTATCTGCTACCCCAAGCCTTTTCTGAACCTATGCCTCTCATTATATTTTTGGGCAGTTTGTATGAGGCTTTCCCTTGTTCATTTGTCTCAAACTCATTGGCTAGTTATTTATCATAGCTGAGTATTGCTCCATACCGATCCATTTCAAAATTAAATGTCTTAAAGATAAAAGTTTAGTATTTTCTTTATCTGGTTCTAAGTGTTGACTGACATCAGATGACTTCTTTCTTTTTTCCATCCTTGCTTCCTTGATTGATTGCTTGCTTCCTTTCTTCTTAATTTTATGATACCTGAGAGCTAATCACAGGGACCCACAAAGGCAAACAAACACTCTACCCCTGAGCTACAACCCCAACCCCAGTTTCAAATATTTTACTCGAGGTTCTTCTGTGATTGCAGCCCAGCCTGAGCTGAGTCTGAAGCTACCTGAGGTTTTTCGGATTTGATGTTAAAGGTGGCCCATTCCTCAGTCTCCTAATTCATTCTGAAAGCTTGACTGGAGCTATGTGAAACAAAGCTCACCAGTGGCTGCTCCACCTGTCTTAGGATTCTCAGAGCAGGGTGACTATAACATCCTTATTCTGAGAGTCACTATTCCAAGAGACAAGTGACAGGGTGAGAGGGATATAAAAGTCACCAAGACCAACTTAGTGTTATACCGGAACTCACTGGCATAGCAATACTTATGTCACATTATATCAGATAAAGCAATCCTAAGGTCTTACAAGATGTTGATGCATGGTGAAATCAGGAAGCTTTAGCAAA
Organism: Arvicanthis niloticus; assembly: GCF_011762505.2. Classification (NCBI taxonomy): domain Eukaryota; kingdom Metazoa; phylum Chordata; class Mammalia; order Rodentia; family Muridae; genus Arvicanthis; species Arvicanthis niloticus. Next base: position 36,740,837 of record NC_047670.1, on the reverse strand, counting down.
ATAACATAGCAAAGAACCAGGTTAAATGGCAGGCTTCACTGGAGAAAGCTTTGGAAAGCAGAATCCATCATTTTACTTTCAAGATCCCAATATATCCCTGGATGCCTCGATGTATTACACCGGCCTTTTCCTCTTCCTGAGATGTTGCTCTGCTAAAAGCATTGGGTTTTACTTCCTTGCAGTGTTTAGGTCTTGGCTTTCTCTTATTCACTCACCTAACTCTACTGTTAGGCTAGCTTCTATGGTTCTCTTCACTGATCTCATTATTTGACAGTACACGAGATCACTTTCCCTTGTGACCATGGAAAACTCCCTGTGACATACTCATTGAATTTTTGCTTGACCAAAACTGTACTCAGGCTCTCTCAAAATTTAACTTCTCTTAACTTTTAATACAGACTAAGTCATTAATTGCTGAACCACCTTCCCTAAATAGTTTATTCCAAGAGCAGACCAGCCAGCAAAAGGAAAACATTGAAACAACCTGATTTTGCCAACTGCTCATCCTGCTTGCATACATTCTTCTCTTAAGAAAAAAAAAAAACCCTCTGTTTAATTTGGCTTCCTCCTCCCATGCAAGAAAAACCACATTCTGCTCAACTTTGAGGTTCTTCAACCTTTTGAGAACAAAACATTCTCCTACCTGCAATACCCTGTAAGTTCTCATCTCAGTCTTGTTTATTTAGACTTGACATCTGGAACTTTTCATTTTAGATACATCGTGTTTCATGTTACTCGTGACTTTCTAAGACTCTACTTAGCACACCTATTTACCTTCGTGTACTTATTCTCTTTTCCTTAGAATCTAAAAGATGACAAAGCACACTTTACTATTGCATCGGCTCCTCTTCCATTACCCACCCCACACATAGCATGTGCTCAGAGAACATGTCAATTAAAACGATATCCAGAGTCTTATCGGCATTGTGGTGGAAGCCGGATGCATCAAAATCTGGAATAAACAGGTATTTGGTACTGCCTCTGCCAAGATCTCATTCTCTACCCCACAGCCAAGAAAAGTCTCTGACATAGTCCTTAGGCTAGGTTCATATTGCGATTATCTAATCCAAAAAGTGGCACTCTGTTTGGTTTAATGTAGTCTGTTCTAAGTCCTTTTCCTCTCTTTCGGCCTTTGTTCAGAGACAGAAGCCAAGTTTTTTTTTCCCTGATAGTTTCCCTGATCCATTAGTAAGCCAATGGATTTTCAGTCACCTCTTCTTAGTACATCTCTATTGGTCTGTGTGGAACTTGGATACCATTGAATACAGCTGCTTCTGTACCCCATCCTGTAGCCTGTTTCCTTGTTCTCAGCCTTCCTGTTCTATCTTCTGATTTATTCCTCCTCCCTTCCTCACTGATCTGGATCTGTCCACCCATATTTCCTTGCCTCCTTGGTTATGTACCATTATTGTCTCTCTCACCTGCAATCTTCTTTATTTTATTTTACTAAAGTTAAGTTTTTGTTTGAATGTTGTTCTTGTTTCTTGGTTGGAATGTTTGTTTGGTTTGAGATAGGGGTTCTCTGAGTAGTCATAGCTGTTCTAGAACTTACTCTGCAGACCAGGCTGCCTTGAACCCAGAGATCCACCTACCTCTACCTTTCAAAAACTAAGATTAAAAGCATGAACCACCACTGCTTGGTACCAAATAAGGTTTTATGCTCACATCCAGAGATAGAAATAAAAGAATTTTCTGAATTTATTGTTTTTCTAAACATTGATTAAATATTTATAGTTTGAATTTTTGTCAAAAAGATCTAAGGTCACAAACTTTATATCCAGCATTTCTCCTTTCCTCTCACATAGACAAAACAAGAAAGAAGAAAAAGTTAAAGGCTCACACCCACAGTGAATCACATTCACATTATTTATCTTATTTCACATTGCTGATCAGTTCTGCAACATATAAGAACCCATTAAAATGAATGAGACTCCAATGCCTCTGTCAGTGTCCCAAGCATCACTAACTATGGGGCCATGCTCAAATGTATTCAAAACACATGTGTTTCTTGGGCTCACAAAATCAAGCTGGGAACCACTTGAAAGAAAATTATGGGATTTCTGGGCCAGGAGATAAAGAACGAAAGTTTTAAAGCTATAGAGAAAGAAAAATCTTCCCTTACGTTTGAAGAAAATGAATTTTATTTTTAACTCGTTTTGTAAATGTAGCCAAGCCTAATATTATATTTTATATCTCCTTATCATGTTTTCCAAATTTTAGACCTTCAAACAAGGTGGGTACTGAAAGAAAGAGCCTCAAATCCAAGCCAGCACACCATCAGTGAATGTCTGCGTGTAGTGTGTAAAATGTAAGTAATCTTTTTTCTAACTTATAGAACAATAATGTGGATTAAATGACCATAGCAGCAAAAACCTTCCCAGTAAATGTATAACCAATTGCATAGCTAGTTGTTAATTTCTAATATGAATATATTGTTATACAAACAATGTTCTGTTGGGTAATTGGTGCTTCAAAATTCTGTTTTCTTGAGTTTATATATAAATTATATAGATTTTTCTAAATGACTAGGAACCACAAATAGAACCATGAATTCATAAGAATAACAGAAACACTTTGGATGCAAAAGTTTCTCCCAATGGCAATAGCCTTAAAGTTCTCATCTTAGTCTGTTTATTTGGGGCAAAAGGGGAAATTACCTAGCTGACTCAGAAAATTCAATACAAAGTAGAAGAATGGTGATTTCTATATGCCAAGGGATATTTGATAATGATGTTAGAAGGTTCTTTTTCTTTCCATTTGTTATAACTGAGTTGAGGATTAGGGATGAAACTACTGATTTCTAGTTGACAGTAGTCATGGAGACCACTAAATAACCTACACAGTGCACAACAGACCTCACTTCAAAGAATTCTCTAGCACAATATGCTAATGTGAAGAAATTTTGGGTAGGGGGTAGAAAAATTATGCTATAGATATGGAACTAATAAAGAAATTGTGGAACACAGTGGAAAGTCTTAGCATTGATTCTGGGATATGTAAAGTGTGTCATAAAATGTCTAATCATGTGTGTGTTTATATATAATGTGTGTATGTGTGTGTATAAATAGGAGAAGGGTATCAGTTTGAGAGGGAGCTAGAGGGGAAATCTGGGGGATGTTGAAAGAGGAATGGAAGGTATAGAAATGATGAAAACGCAGTGTACTTATGTATGAAAGGCTTCAAGAAGAGTCTTACCTGTTTGATAGGTTATTTAACGAAGACTCACTCAATTAACTAATAGATTGAAAGACATACAGTTACATATTTTACACATGCAAAAAATTCAATGTTTTTATAAAATAAAACAAAAACTGTAAGGTGAAATTGTTTAGCTTTGGATGGAGAAGCTACTAGAAGAGATGTAAATGCCATGCACGTTATTAAGATCCACTTCTATTCCCAGTTACTGAGCACCAGTCAGTGGGAAGAGAAAATTGAGAGCAACACTCTTTTTTTTCTTTTTTCTTTTTTCTATTGGATATTTTATTCACATTTCAGATGTTATTGCCTTTCCCCATTTCCCTCCCAGCCAGAAACCCCCTATCCCATCCCCCTTCTCCTGTTTCTATGTGCCCCACCCACCCACCAACTCCCACCTTACCAGCCTCCAATTTCCTCACACTGGGGCATCCAGCCTTCAGGGACCAAGGACTTCCTCTCCCACTAATGCCCAACAAGCAACACTCTTACTACCTGGTCGACAGCAAGCATCTGTCAGTCCTTGGGAGGCTGGATTATACCTGCAGAAAATAAAAGACCACATTTTATGAGACTATGGGAATACACACATGCATACACATGTTATATATATATATATATATATATATATATATATATATTCTTATTTCACTACTTAGTTTGTGTTTTCCAAATAAGGACAGGTATGCAGCCAATTCATGTGCTTCCTTCTCTGCTTGGAACTAGGGAACTACCCTTTGGAGTTTGTGCCTGCTTGTATTCCCTCTTGAAGACAAAAATAAAATCAACAATCTGAGTTATTTTCTAATACAACGGTTTCTTTTGGTATGGCTTTTTAGTTTGGTAGGTCTTTGAAATTCCTGTCTCTGTAAGCATGGCTGGGATAGAGGTTTAAAGGGTGTTCAAGTATGTCCCAGTGAGTGAAATTCAGAATTGTTTTTGAAGCTATTTAGTTCCAACGAGCTGTGAACAACCAACTAGGTTGTGAATATATTCACTGAAGTTCTTCCTACTCTATAGTGGTCCAGATGGACCTATAGCCAAGGTTACTCTCTGAGTATGAGCCCACACAGTCCTTGGAAACTTGTTCCATGGACAGTCCTGTACATAAGGAGGCAGTAATTGAAGTGTAGGGTGGGTCCCCAAAAAGATAATATTGTCTACTGAGAAAAAGACTGAAAACCACAGCAGCTATTGCACAAACAAATGAGACAGGATATCACACTAGACAACACCCTATTGTTTTTTTTTTTTAAACCCTACACAACACTAACAGGGAGTAAAAACCACAAGTTTTAGTCTGCCAGTTAGCAAATGTTATATAACCTTACTTTGATAACAGTTTTTCTGTGAAAAGATCCCCCCAGCCTTCTCCATCCCTAGCTTCATCCTTCAATGTTCACATCACCATCCAGTAATTTTTTTTAAACAAAATTTGCCCCTTTTTGGTACCATTGAATTTTGCACATAATTCTGCCTGGGATTCCTACCCATACTTTCGTTGATTTTTTTTTTATGTCCAGTAGAGTAGAAAGCATGACTTTTTTCCCAAAGCCCTGCCAAGTGTGATTTTAAATTATCGCTGACCAGTAAATCTACATAGGTCAACAGAAGTTGGAATAGTTCGGAATTCACTGTTTCAGTCTTATTTACTTGTAATATGTAAAGAACTAGTCAGTTAATAAAAGAAGCTATTAAACACCCAAAAAGACACTATTATTTAAATGGTACTAATTAACTTACAGAAAAAATTACCATGCTTACCTCCCTGAAAATTATCTTAACATTAAATATGACATTGGTAACATCTGACCTAGTAGAACAGATTTTTATTTAGATAGAATAAAAATTGAGTGTTTATATTAAAAAGTATTGAAACAATTTTGAGGTATGCTCCAGAGAAAGGAAAAATTCACAAATTCAGCACTTTCATGGATGTGTACAACAGGTGGTAGAAATAAAAATGGCTAAATAAAAATTCTGTGACATAAAGACCATGCCCTGATGGGTGTACTTTTGGGTAACAGGAGCTTAAAAATTATCTTAAAGCACAGACAAAAGGGAGTGATTTACTTGAAACAGAATTATCCTGCGTATGAGCACAGACAAACCCAAAACAGAATGTATTCCAACAGGCATGTCAAACCTTCTATTAACTCACATGAACATCAGGTGAGGCAGCTGAACTGGTTACACTCAGAACATCCATTACCAGAGGACATATCATCTAAGTATGAAGAGTGGGTGGTAGCATCCAGTGATGTGTCCTGTGTGCAGTAGTGTGGAACTCTGTCCCTCTGGCTGGACAACCATTGCAATCATGAAATCAAAGCAACCGTGATTGTCCCCTGAGACCTCCCTAGATTGAACCTAGTAACATTCCCTTATAAGATGTGTGGGAGAGCTCACACAGCAGTACCGCATAAAATGTTTGCATGTGTCCCATCCCTCCCCAGGATATAAAGAAACTTAACAATTGCTATGGTGAGCACAACTCTTCTACAATCTGCCCATATGTTGCTCACAATCCTCTAAGTTGATTTTGACCATGCCACTCTAAGCAACCCCAATTATATCCACTGGTTTACACAGTAAACATTTATTTGATTTTTCTTAAGCTCCCAGTGAAGAGATTGATGTTCAGCTCAAGACACCCTAAGACCAAGTTTTCAGCACAAAGGAAATTTATTTGTCCCAGAAGGACAAAACATAGGGATTAAAAGACAAAAAAACAGAAATAAAGGATGGGGGAAAAGGACAAGGTAACAAGGGAAAGGGGGGAATATTTGTCCTAGAGGGACAAAGTACTGTGTCTGAAGAGAGGATATAGACATGACCCATAGGCAAACATCAGTTTAAAAGGAAAACAGGGAGCTTCGTGTTAGGATGAGGTGTTTAATTTTGATTGAACTAGGTTAATTAGGGCAGTCACTGGGGCTTTTGATTGCTCGACTTCAATACTCTGATAGCTGGACCTTGGTAGTCAACCTCAAGGGAAGAAAGTGGCCAAATAGGGAAATGGACCACAGTGGCAAGCTTTAAAAATGTAATCTAACATTTTTTTCAGCGAGCAAGAGGGAATTGGGAAAAGGCAAGTTCTGCCAGAGCCGTGTTTGTCATGCTTTGGCTAGCTAGAGTGCTTTCACCCTCTCTAAGTGAATAGACATTTATCCATATCTCCCCAGGAAAAGACCCCCAACTGGTGAGATGATAATGTTTTCCTTAAGTAACACAGTTACAAAGGCACTCATAGTTGGTATGAAGTTGAATTCATCTGTCTCTTCTGGCTCTTTGTATCACCTTTAAATGGCCTCAACTGAAATCTTGTATAAAAAGCTTTTACATGGAATCACAGATGTAATCTTGTTGCCCAGTGATGAGAGCTTGTAAATGGGGAAATGGATTAACAATGCTTTATCTTCCAAGTTCATAAATATAAAGAAATTATGATGAGACATGAAAAGAAATGTTAAAAACATAAATATGGATCTTCTATAAAAATAAACTAAATGAATTTTCTTAGACTAAAAATGTTTTCATTTTTAAACCCAATTTCCAAAACCATTCTCTTATTCTATTGATGTTCAAGACCACACTCCATCTCTCTACAACACCATGGAAAATAAATGAAGCAAGGTTTGGGGGGGAACTAGAGTAGGGTGTATCAGTGCAGAATTTTAATAATTAGAGAAACCTATTTTATTAAACCCCTGCCAGAGGGGAACTTTCAAGGTTGTTGCCTGCCAACCTTTCACCAACAGGTGAAACCCGAGGAGGAAACACAAGAATTCATAGATGAACTCCAAAAAGAATTACGAATCTACCATAAAACATCTAAAAATTCAACTGTCCTGTGGTAGCACCTGAAATAGTCTAGATATTTGGCAAGCAAATGAATGGACTATAAAAATCTTATGTAGCATCATTTTGCTATTGTTGTTTTCATTTTTAATTAAATAATTCATTTATTTACCCTACATCCTGACTATGACCACAGTTTCCCCTCCCTCCTCTACTCCCAGTCCTTTCCCTCTTTCCCACCCCCACATCCACTCCTCCTCTGTTTATCTTAAGAAAAGAAGAGGCCTCCCATGGATATCAATCTGCCTGGGCATATCAAGTTGTAGTAAAACTAGGTACATCTTCTCCTGTTAAAGCTAGATGAGGCAGCTCAGTCATTCTTCCACTGGATTCCCCAAGCTCTGCCTAATGCTTGGCTGTGGGTGTCTACATCTGTTTCCATCAGTTCCTGGGTAAAACCACTCTGATGGTGGTTATTCTAGGCTACTTCCTGCAAGTATAGCAAAATATTATTAACAGTGTCAGGAGTGGGTTCCTTCTCATGGCATGGGTCTCAACGTGGACCAGGCATTTATTGGCTACTCCCAGAAATTGGCTATTCCCTCAATTTCTGCTCCATTTTGCCCCTACATCTTGTAGGCAGGACAAATTGTAGGTCAAATGTTTTGTGGCTGGGTTGATGTTCCAGTCCCTCCTTTGGAAGTCTTCCTTGGTTATAGAAGATGACTGGTTCAGGCAAAAACCTATGGTTCCATAACTGACATTGCTAGGAGTCTTAGCTAGTGTCAACCTCATAGCTTTCTGGAAGTTTCCATTGTCCTAGTTTTCTACCTCATTAAAGAGATTGCCTCCCCACCCCCAAACTAGCTCTATTCATAATTAACTTTATTTTTTAAAAAAATATTCAAGCAAAAAACTAATTTTAATCAGCCTTCTTTTTAATTTTTTCATTAAGAATTTTATAGATGCATACAATATGTTTTGATCAAACCCAAACTCCATTTGCTCCTCTCAATTCCTTCCTTATTCATCCACCACTTTTCCTTCAGTGTGCTCCTTTTCAAAACCCATTGAGTGCACATAGGGCTCCCTAAATATCCATGGCTGTAAGACCATCTGCTAGATGATGAGTAGCCTCTCAGGACCCACTTTCCTGAAAGAAGACTGGCCTTTCTTGAACAGCTAGTAACTCCTCAGCTAGGGTTGAGACATTCTGAGTTCCTCTCTAATCCAAGCTGTGATCTTGGCTGTATTAATCTCATACAGATGTGCATGAAATCATAGCCACAGTGAGTCCATGTGTGTAATGGCCTTGCTATGCAAAGCAAATGCTTTTTTGCAGTACACATCCACTACTTCTGGCTTACTATCCTATCACCACTCTTCTATGACAACTCTCAGAATTGGGATGAGGGAGTATGATATAGATGTCACATTTAGAATTGGCTACTCTATATTCTCTTATTCTCCTGCACCTTAAAATGTTGTAATTGTGATCCACTGGGGAAAAAAACTGATGAAAGATAAGAGATGCAGCAATCTATGGGTATAAATATAGAATATAGAGTAAAGTTTAATACTATGTCTTTTTAACAGCGTAAGAGTAGTAGGCTCTCCAATAATTCCTAAAATGTATCTGGCTGGGGATTCAGAGCCCAGTGTCAGGCATGAGTTTCAGTTTGTGGAACAGGTTCTAAATCCAATGGAAAAGTTGTTCTTTACTCCCTTAATCTTCCTGCCACTATTGAGTAAGCATATCTTGCAAGCTTGGTCATTACTGTACCTCGCAGGGTTCACAGCTGAGTAAAACTAGACATTACTTTTCGCCATCAGTATAACTAAGACAGCTAGCCAGTAGGGAAGAAGCTTCTAGATCACTACAAGTTTGATTTATCTATCTTTCATCACTCAAACAAGTGGTATCTTCAGCAATGTCTTAGTATCAAGTTCTAGAGGATAGACAAGTTCAATGGCAATAGTCTGTAATTTTTAGAGAATTCTTGATACTGTATTGATCAACAACTTTAAAAAAAAAAGCTAAGTACAGATGCACTGCCTCCCTTATTTTAGACTAACTCTACTTAAACATTTGTATATGTGTATGCCGATATCTTAAGGAAGATTCTACAGTACTGTTTCCCTATGACAGTTTCAGAAGTCTTTAGGATCATTTGGGCATTTCAGATAAGAGCATCCCCATTGGGTCCTAGGAAACTCTGACATCCCTGGTATCTGGGACTTTCTAGAGGTTCCCCTCTGGCCCACACCCCACACTGCTGGATATTTCTGTTCATTCTTCTGGTCCTCTGGGTTTCTCTCCTGTCTCCCCGATACCTGATCTTGCCCACCCTTTCCCCTCCCCTTCCCATCTCCTACTCAGTTCCCTTGCTTTCTCTACCTCTTGTAATTATTTTGTTCCTCCTTCTAAGTGCGATTGAAGCATCCACACTTGGACCTTCCTTCTTGTTAAGCTGCACATGGTCTGTGAGTTATATCATGGGTATTCTGAACTATTGGTGTCACTAGCTTGACTGTTAGAATCCCCTGGAAGCTCATTTGGTGAGTCATTTCATTGGCATCCTTGTTTGTGTGATGCCAGTTTTCTGCCCAAAGAGTTCACAAAGAGATTGAAAGGGGAAGGAGTATTGTGTTCAAAAACTCATGCCAGAACTACAGCACACTTAGCACAGAGGAGTGAAGTGTTTCTCCAACTCACAAAAGCCACTTTGCTCAACTCTCTCACCTCCCAGCACTGTCTCCTTTGGCTGATTGAACCTCTGAGTCTTCTTGGGACAGAGCTGAAGCACACTTGAGGTAATAGGACAATTTCCCACGGTTCAAAACCTGGCCTTTGCATTGGGAACCGGGGGTGGGGAGGGGGGGAGGAAATGATAAGCCAAGTAAGATAAGGGGTGAACATGTTTAGATCAGAAGGGAGTCAGAAACCACAGTTATCAAAAAATAAATAAAGAAAAGAAAATAACAAGAGATCATGAAGGAAGTGGTTTCAGGTGTTGGCACTTGAAAAGGTACAGTGTTTTCTAGACCCTAAGTAAATTTAAGAAAATAATTATACTTTTGAAATTATGCAGAATGGGCAATATGTTCTAAACTATTCTAAACCCTTTGTTATACTTATATATAAACTATATTTGTGTATGTTTCCTATCAGCAAAATCGGGATATAACTTGCTGTTCTATTAAAAGATGGCAAAGTCTGGGTCAGAGAGACTAAGAAACTCACTAAATTATCAGAGCTAATTTTTACTGGAATCGGGGTTTGGATTAAGCAAAATACTTTTAAAACCATTGCTCTTACTAGAGCCCAGCTTACCACCAATATCAAAGACATATTTACTGTGGCAATGAGCTTTTGGTTAGATGATCAAGCCGGCCAACAAATGCTCTTTAAGGAGTCAGAAACCTGGAGAGTGTGGAACCTAAAGCCCCAACCTTGCTGAGAGCTGAGACTACAAGAGCCTGCAGTGTCATTCTTCATGTCCTCCATCCCCAAGTATGTGTGGTTCTGAAATGAGTTAATTCTCTGAAAGTGAGTTACACTCGCATTGATTTATCAGCTGTCATAAACTAGCTTCACACCATGGAGAGGGGGCTTCAGACAGGATGAGGTGAAACTTCCACAGTATGTGTCAGTGATGAGACACCATGTACAACCTTGCCTTGTCACTGTCTTTATAGAATTTATGGTCTGAAGAGAAAGACAAATATCAGTCGTTGAACTGAACGGTGAGAGTGTGTGGCTGCATGGTGATCTAGGTGCTCTAAAGGAGAGGACCACAGGTCTGTCTGTGTTGGTGATAGACAGAGCACCAGCTGCCTGGGGCAGCAAGAGTGTCTGTCTTGAGAAAGATATGCATGGTTGGGAGATATATTATAAAAAGTGGGTAGAGGATTAAGTAGGTGACACAAAAAAGATTTTTGAGCAGAATCAACAGCCCTTATTGAGACAAAGGAGCAAGGACTGTGGCCAGCTCCAAGCAGGGAACAAGTGTGCAGGGAGTTACCAGGAGCAAATTTAAGCCAGGCAGCTCTTGATAGGGCCACAGAGTCTGTACAGAGCAAACTGGGATTCCATGAAAGGAACTGTGCACGTGAGTGGCCTAAGCAAGGAACACCCAATGCTGCTGATGTGTGGTCAAGTAATGAATTTTGGATCCTTTTTGCCTCCTTCGGTGTCACTGCGTTCTCATTAGAGTTCCGCCTGCAGAACCAGCACTGCTTGGCACCCAAATAGGGCATTATGCCCACATTCAGAGATTAACAAAAAAGAAAATTTTTCTGAATTTATTGTTTTCCTAAACATTGATTAAATATTTATAGTTTGAATTTTTGTCAAAAAGATCTAAGGTCACAAACTTTGTATCCAGCATTTCTCCTTTCCTCTCACATAGACAAAACAAGAAAGAAGAAAGAGAAAAGTTAATGGTTCACACCCACAGTGAATCATATTCACATTATTTATCTTATTTCACATTGCTGATCAGTTCTGCAACATATAAGAACCCATTAAAATGAATGACATTCCAGTGCCTCTGTCAGTGTCCCAAGCATCACTAACTATGGGGCCATGCTCAAATGTATTCAAACCCCATGTGTTTCTTGGGCTCACAAAACCAAACCGGGAACCACTTGAAAGAAAATTATGGGATTTCTGGGCCAGGAGATAAAGAAAGAAAGTTTTAAAACTATAGAGAAAGAGAAATCTTCCCTTACGTTTGAAGAAAATGAATTTTATTTTTAACTCGTTTTGTAAATGTAGCCAAGCCTAATATTATATTTTATATCTCCTTATCGTGTTTTCCAAATTTTAGACCTTCAAACAAGGTGGGTACTGAAAGAAAGAGCCTCAAATCCAAGCCAGCACACCATCAGTGAATGTCTGCGTGTAGTGTGTAAAATGTAAGTAATCTTTTTTCTAACTTATAGAACAATAATGTGGATTAAATGACCATAGCAGCAAAAACCTTCCCAGTAAACATATAACCAATTGCATAACTAGTTGTTAATTTCTAATATGAATATATTGTTATACAAACAATTTTCTGTTGGGTAACTGGTGCTTTAAAATTCTGTTTTCTTAAGTTTTATATAAATTATATAGTTTTTGTTAATGACTAGGAACCACAACTAGAACTATGAATTCACAAGAATAACAGAAACACTTTGGATGCAAAAGTGTCTTCCAATGGCAATAGCTTTAAAGTTCTCATCTCAGTCTGTTTATTTGGGGCAAAAGGGTAAATTTTCTAGCTGATAGCAAAAATTGAATGCAAGGTAGAACAATGTTGATTTCTATATGCCAAGGGATATTTGATAATAATGTTGGAAGGTTCTTTTTTTTCAACTTGTTATAACTGAGTTGAGGATTAGGGATGAAACTACTGATTTCTAGTTGACAGTAGTCACGGAGACCACTAAATAACCTACACAGTGCAGAACAGACCTCACTTCAAAGAATTCTCTAGCACAATATGCTAATGTGAAGAAATTTTGAGTAGAGAGTAGAAAACTTGTGCTATAGATATGGAACTAACAGAGAGATTGTGGAACACAGTGGAAAGTCTTAGCATTGACTCTGGGATATGTAAAGTGTGTCATAAGAATGTCTAATCATGTGTGTGTTTATATATAATGTGTGTATGTGTGTGTATAAATAGGAGAAGGGTATCAGTTTGAGAGGGAGCTAGAGGGGAAATCTGGGGGATGTTGAAAGAGGAATGGAAGATATAGAAATGATGAAAACGCAGTGTACTTATGTATGAAAGGCTTCAAGAAGAGTCTTACCTGTTTGATAGGTTATTTAACAAAGACTCGCTTAATTAACTAATAGATTGAAAGGCATACAGTTACATATTCTACACAAAAATAGTTTGGCGGTAGAAGCTACTAGAAGAGATGTTAATGCCACCTACTCTTTTAAGATCCATTTCTATTCCCAATTACTGAGTGCCAGTCAGTGGGAAGAGGAAACTGAGAGCAACACTCTTATTACCCAGTCAACAGCAAGCATCTGTCAATCTTTGGGAGGCTGGATTATACCTGCGGAAAGTAAATACATTAAATGAAAATAAAAGAATACACACACACACACACACTATATATATATATATATATATATATATATATATATATATATGTATATTATACATTTTTTCCAAATAAAGACAGGTATGTGGCCCATTCATGTGCTTCCTTCTCTGCTTGAAACTAGGGGACTACCCTTTGGAGTTTGTGCCTGCTTATATTCCCTCTTGAAGACAAAAATAAAATCAACAATCTGAGTTATTTTCTGATACAATGGTTTCTTTCTGTATGGCTTTTTAGTCTGATAGGTCTTTGAATTCCCTGTCTCTGTAAGCATGGCTGGGATAGAGGGTTAAGGGGTGAGCAGATATATCATAAAACAATGAAATACAGAATTTTTTGAAGCTATTTAGTTCCAACTCTAAAGCTGTGAACTTTAGAGCTGTGAACAACCAACTCGGTTGTAAATATATTCATTAAAGTTCTTCCTACTCTGTAGCGATCCAGATGGACCTATAGCCAAGGTTACTCTCTGAGCATGAGCCTGTACTGTCATTGGAAGCTCACGTCCCATGGGCAGTCCTGTACATACAGAGACTATTTTTGAAGTGTAGGTTGGGCTCTCCAAAAAAAAAAAAAATGATATTATGTACTGAGAAATAGAGTAAAAACCACAGCAGCTATTGCCTAAAGAGAAGACACAGGGTATCACACTAGACAACACCCTATTGTTTTTTAAAAACCCTACACAACACTAACAGGGAGTAAAAACCACAAGTTTTAGTCTGCCAGTTAGCAAATGTTATATAACCTTACTTTGATAACAGTTTTTCTGTGAAAAGATCCCCCAGCCTTCTCCATCCCTAGCTTCATCCTTCAATGTTCACATCACCTTCCAGTAATTTTTTTAAACAAAATTTGCTCCTTTTTGGTACCATTGAATTTTGCACATAATTCTGCCTGGGATTCCTACCCATACTTTCATTGATTTTTTTTTTTATGTCCAGTAGAGTAGAAAGCATGACTTTTTCCCCCCAAAGCCCTGCCAAGTGTGATTTTAAATTTTCGCTGACCAATAAATCTACATAGGTCAACAAAAGTTGAAATAGTTCAGAATTCACTCTTCCAGTCTTATTTATTTGTAATATATAAAGAACCAGTCAGTTAAAAAAATAAATAGAAGCTATTAAACACCCAAAACAAATACTATTTAAGTGGCTCTAATTAACTAACAGAAAAAAATTACCATGCTTACCTCTCTGAGAATCATCTTAACACTAAATATGACATTGGTAACATCTGACCTAGTAGAACAGATTTTTTATTTAGATAGGATAAAAACTTGAGCATTTATATTAAAAAGTATTGAAACAATTTTGCGGTATGCTCCAGAGAAAGGAAAAGTTTACAAATTCAGCACATTCATGGACGTGTACAAGAGGTGGTAGAAATAAGAATGGCTGAACAAACCATTTATTCCATGACATAAAGACCATGCCCTGTATCTTGGGGAACAGGAGTTTAGATAATTATCTTAAAGCACAGACAAAAGGGAGTGATTTACTTGAAACAGACTTATCCTGCATATGAGCCCAGACAAACCCAAAACAGAATGTATTCCAACAGGCATGTCAAACCTTCTATTAATTCACATGAACATCAAGTAAGGCAGCTGAACTCAGTTATACTCAGTACATTTCACTTCCAGGGGACATATCATCAAAGTATGGAGTGCAGGAGGTAGCATTCAGTGATGTGTCATTTGTGCAGTAATCTGGAACTCTGTCCCTCTGTCTGGACAGCCATTGCAATCATGAAGTCAAAGCAACTGTGATGGTCCCCTGAGATTGAGCCTAGTAACATTCACTTATAGAGGTGTAGGAGGCCTCACAGAGCAGTGCAGCAAAAAAAAGTTTGCATGTGTTCCATCCCTCCCCCAGGATATAAAAGAACTCAACAATTGCCGTGGTAGGTGTGCAATTCTTCTATGATCCTCTCATATGTTGCCCACAATCCTGTATGTTGATTTGGACCATGCCACTGTAAGCAACCCCAATTATATTCACTGGTTTGCCAAGATAAACTTTAGGGAATACATTTATTTGGTCTGTCTTAAGCTCCCTGTGAAGAGATTGATGTTCAGCTCAAGATTTCATAAGACCAAGTTTTCAGTACAAAGAAAATGTATTTGTCCCAGAGGGACAAAGAAATCAGATAAAGAAACTAAAACAGGAGACAGAGGATGAGGAAGAAGGGGAAGGGAACAAGGGAGCGGGAATATTCTCTAGAGAGAACAAGGATTGTGTCTGAAAAGAGGATATAGACATGACCCATAGGCAAATGGCAGTTTAAAAGGTAAACGGGGAACTTCATGTTAGGATGAGGTGTTTAATTTTGATTGGACTCAGTTAATCAGGGAAGTCACTGAGGGCTTTTGATTGTTCAACTTCAATACTTTGATAGCTGGACCTTGGTAGTCAGCTTCAGTAGGAATAACTAGCCAATTAAGGGAATGGACCTCAGTGACTAGGTTTAAGAAAGTAATCTAACATTTTTTAGCGAGCAAGAGGGAATGGGGAAAAGATGAGGTCTGCCAGAGCCATGTTTGCCATGCTTTGGCTAGCTAGACTGCCTTCGCCCGGTCTAGGTGAATAGCCATGTGTCCATTCCTCCACAGGAAAAGACCCCCCAACTGATGATATGATAAAGTTGTACTTAACCAGTTACAAAGACCTCATAGTTGCTATAAAGTTAAATTCATCTCTATTCTGGCTCTTTGTATCACCTTTAAATGGCCTCAAGTGAAAGTCCTATTTAAAAGCTTTTACATAGAATCACAGATGCAATCTGGTTGCCCAGTGATGAGAGCTTGTAAATGGGAAAATGAATTAACAATACTTTCCCTTCCAAGTTCATAAACAAAGAAATTATGATCAGACATGAAAAGAAAAGTTAAAACCATAAATATGGATCTATAAAAATAAACTAAATTTTGTTTGACTAAAAGTGTTCATTTTAAACCCAATTTCCAAAACCATGTTCTTTTATTGATGTTTAGGACCACACTCCATCTCTCTACAACACCATAGAAAATGAATGAAGCAGGTTTTAGGGGGAGAATTAGAGTAGAGTGTATCAGTGAAAAATTTTAATAATTAGAGAAACCTATTTTCTTGAATCCCTGCCTGGGGAAAACTTTTAATGTTGTTGCCTGCCACAAGCAGGTGAAAGCCAAGAATGAAATTGTATATATGCTATAGATTAGACTTAGAGGCTATTAATACACTTCATGGAGTTGGCAGGGCAGGTTACTTAAGAGAAGCACAGAATTCATACAGAAATCCTCAGGAAGTGGGGGGAAAATCCCTGTGGATCCTTAGCCCACAGCTGGCAATGCACACAGTGAGCATCTCTCTGTTAACACCCAGGGTCCTTGGTACTGCAGAAAAGACACTTCTATATAATAAAATATATCTGTGTAAATATTTAAATTCACTAAAAAACTTTTAAAAATATATTTGGATAAAAAGGAAATCATGGGAATCATTGACATATTTCCAGTAATTATAGTGGACATACAACATGTCAAAGTTTTGTATTTGACATGACACAGCTAAGCTAGCAATACGGGATAACTTTACCTCTAGATAGTGAGGTTTAAAATTCAAAAATAAAGCTCACACCCTTATATAATTCTTCTTAAGAGTTAGGAGAAAGAGGGACACATAAACTCAAAGTAAATATAAGGAAGGACATGATAAACATTATAATATAAACCAGCAAAATCATGTGTAAACATTTTTAGAAAATCAAAATGCCAACACTTAACTTTTTTAAAAGGAATATCAAATAATTTCAGACTACATCTGACACAGTACATGCCATGATTTTGATTTATGCTACATATTAATTATCCTACTGTTTGATATATCTAAGACTTCATAGATGAACTTCAAAAAGCATTAATCTACTATAAAGTATCTGAATATTCAACTATCTGGTGTTAGCACCTGAAATAATCTAGATATTTGGCAAGCAAATGAATGGACTATAAAAATTTTGACTAGCTTTATTTTATTACTGTTGTTTTCCTTTTTAACTGAATAATACATTTATTTACTTTGTACCCTGACTATGACCTCAGTTTCCTCTTCCTCCTCTCCTCCCAGTCCTTTACCTCCCCCACCTAGCCTCCCTCCATCCACTCCTCTGTTTCTCTTCGGAAAAGGAGAGGCCTCCCATGGATATCAATCTGCCTTGGCATATCAAGTTGTAGTAAAACTAGGTACATCTTCTCCTGTTAAAGCTAGATGAAGCAGCTCAGTAGAGAGATAAGGTTGCAAAGGCAGATAACAGAGTCAGAGACAGCCCTTGCTCCCCACTCATACCCTGCTGATTGGAATCCCATACGAAGACCAAGCAACACAACTGTTACATATGTGCAGAGGGCCGAGGTCAGTCTCATGCATGCTCTCTAGTTGATGGCTCAGACTCTGTGAGCCCCTGTGGGTTCAGGTTAGTTGATTCTGTAGGTTTCTTGTTTCTCTCCTTAACCTCTCTGGCTGCTGCAATCATTCTTTCACTGGATTCCCCAAGCTCTGCCTAATGCTTGGCTGTGGGTCTCTACATCTGTTTCCATCAGTTCTTGGGTAAAACCTCTCTGATGGTGGTTATTCTAGGCTCCTTCCTGCAAGTATAGGGGACTATCATTAACAGTGTCAAGAGTGGACTACCTCTCATGGCATAGGTCTCAAGATGGACCAGGCATTGATTGGCTATTGCCTCAGTTTCTGTTCCATATTTACCCCTACATCTTGTAGGCAGGACAAATTGTAGGTAAAATGTTTTGTGGCTGTGTTGATGTCCCAGTCCCTCCTTTGGAAGTCTGCCTTGGTTATAGAAGATGACTGGTCCAGGCTCCATACCCCACATTGCTAGAAGTCTTAGCTAGTGTCAAACTAATAGCTTCCTGTGAGTTCCCATTGTCCTGGGTTTCTCACTCATTACAGGGATTGCCTCCCCACCACCCTAACTAGGTCTATTCATAATTAACTTTAATTTTAAAAATATGCAAGTAAAAAACTAATTTTAATAAGACTTATTTTTAATTTTTTCATTGTTTAAGAATTTTATATACGCATACAATGTGTTTTAATCAAATTCAAACTCCATTTCCTCCTCTCAATTCCTTCCTTATTCATCCACCACTTTTTGTTCAGTGGGTTTCTTTTCAAAACCCATTGAGTGCACATAGGACTCCCAAACTATCCGAGGCTGTAAGAACATCTGCTAGACTATGAGTAGCCCCTCAGGGCCTACTTTCCTGAAAGGAGAAGACTCTCCTTTTCCCAACAACTAATAACACCTCAGCTAGGGGTGGGATTTCATGATTTTCTCTCTCATCCATACTGGAATCTTAGCTGTATTAATCTCATACAGATGTGCATGAAATCATAGCCACTGTGAATCGATGTGTGTAATGGCCTTGTTATGTATAGCAAATACTTTTTTGCAGAAGACACCCACTACTTCTGGCTTACTATTCTATCATCCCTCTCCTATGACAGCTCTCAGATTTGGGGTGAAGGGTATGATATAGATGTCACATTTGGAATTGACTACTCTATAGTCTCTTATTCTCCTGCACCCTAACAAGTTGTAATTGTGTTCTACTGGAAAGAAAAAATACTTCTCTGATGAGACATAAAAGATGCACCAATCTATGAATATAAACATAAAACTGTAGACTGAAGTTTAATACTATGTCTTTTTAACAGCATAAGAGAGGTAGGTTCTCCAGTATTCCCTACAACATTTCTGGCTCAAAACTTGGATCCCAGTGTCAGGCATTCAGTTTGTGGAACAGGCTTGAAATCCAATGGGAAAGTTGTTCCTTACTCCCTTAATCTTCCTGCCACTATTGAGTAAACATATCTTGCAAGCTTGGTCATTACTGTACCTCACAGGGTTCACAGCTGAGTAAAACTAGTCATTAATTTTCCCTTCAGTAGAGTGTATTGAACTTTCTATCAATAAGAAAGCTAGCCAGTAGGGAAGAAGCTTCCAGGTCACATCTAGCTTGATTTACCCACCTCTTGTGATTCAAGCCTGTGGTATCTTCAGCAATCGGATCTTAGTATCAAGTCTTAGAGGACAGCGAAGGTCAATGGCAATAGTTTGTTAGTTTGAGAGAATTTTTGATACCACACTGATCAACATCCTTAAAAAAGGAGCCAAGTACTGATGCACTGCCTCCCATATTTTAGAGTAACTCCACTTAAATATTTGCATATGTGTATGCAGATATCTTAAGGAAGACTCGATCATACTGTTTCCCTATGGCATTTTCAAGTCTTTAATGTCATTTTGGCATTTCAGATAAGATGCTCTCCATTGGTTCCTGGTAGCCTCTCACATTCCTGGTGTCTGCAACATTCTAGAGTTACCCCTCTGCCTCCCACCCCACACTGCTGGATATTTCTGTTCATTCTTCTGGTCTTTTGGGCTTCTCTCCTGTCGCAACCAAATACCTGACCTTGCCCCCCCTTTTTCCCTCCCCTTCCCATCTCCTACTCAGTTCCCTTGCTTTCTCTACCTCTTGTAATTATTTTGTTCCTCCTTCTAAGTGGGATTGAAGCACCCACACTTGGACCTTCCTTCTTGTTAAGCTACACATGGTCTGTGAGTTATATCGTGGGTATTCTGAACTATTGGTGTCACTAGCTTGACTGTTAGAATCCCCTGGAAGCCCATTTGGTGAGTCATTTCATTGGCATCCTTGTTTGTGTGATGCCAGTTTTCTGCCCAAAGAGTTCACAAAGAGATTGAAAGGGGAAGGAGTATTGTGTTCAAAAACTCATGCCAGAACTACAGCACACTTAGCACAGAGGAGTGAAGTGTTTCTCCAACTCACAAAAGCCACTTTGCTCAACTCTTTCACCTCCCAGCACTGTCTCCTTTGGCTGATTGAACCTCTGAGTCTTCTTGGGACAGAGCTGAAGCACACTTGAGGTAATAGGACAATTTCCCACAGTTCAAAACCTGGCCTTTGCATTGGGAACGGGGGGGGGGGGGGGGAAATGATAAGCCAAGTAAGATAAGGGGTAAACATGTTTAGATCAGAAGGGAGTCAGAAACCACAGTTACCAAAAAATAAAGAAAGAAAAGAAAATACCAAGAGATCATGCAGGAAGTGGTTTCAGGTGTTGGCACTTGAAAAGGTACAATGTGTTCTAGACCCTAAATAAATTTTTAAAAAAATTAAACTTTGGAAGTATGCATAATGTGCAATATGTTCTAAACTGTTCTAAACCCTTTGTTTTACTTATATATAAACAATAATTCTATATGTTCCCTATGAGCAAAATCAGGATATAACTTGCTGTCCTTTTTAAAGATGCCGAAGTCCCAGTCAGAGAGACTTTAAGAAACTCACTAAATTATCAACACTAATTTGTACTGTACTAATTTGCTTTAGATTAGGCAATATTCTTTTAAAACCACTGCTCTGATTACTGCCCAACCCACCAGCAATATCAAATACATGTTTACTATGGACATGAGCTACCAGTTAGATGGTCAAGCTGACCCACAAAAGCTTTTTCAAGAATCAGAAATCTGGAGAGTACTGTGAAACCTGAAGCCCCAGCCTTGCTGAGAGTTGAGACTACAAGAGCCTGCAGTGTCATCCTTATACCCTCCATCCTAAAGAATGTGTGGTTCTGAAATGAGCTATTTCCCCGAAAGTGAGTTATATTAGCATTGATTTATTAGCTGTCATAAACTAGCTTCACACCTTGGAGTAGTGGCTTCAGAGAGGATGAGGTGAAGCTTCCACAGTAGGTATCTTTAATGAGATACTATGTAAAGCCTTGTCTTGTCACTGTTTTTATGGAATCTATGGTCTGAAGAGAATGACAGATAACAGTCATTGAACTGAATGGTGAGAGTGTGTAGCTGCATGGTGATCTAGGTGCTCTGAAGGAGAGCAACACAGATCTGTCTGTGTTGGTGATACACAGAGGGCCAGCTGCCTAGGGCAGCAATGGTGTCTGTTTAGAGAAACAAATGCATGGCATAGAGATATAAGTTAAAAGGAGGTGGGGGATTAAGTAGGTGACACAGGAGAAGAGAGTTTTGAGCAGAATCAACAACCCTTATTGAGGCAAAGAAGCAAGGACTGAAGTCTCCCACTGTGGCCAGCTCTAAGGTAGGGAACAGGTGTGCAGGGAGTTAACAGGAACAAATGTGAGCCAGGCAGCCCTTGATAGGGCCACAGACTACAAAGCAGACTGGGAGTGGCCTAAGCAGGGGACATCCAGTGCTCCTGATGTTCGGCCAAATAATGAACTTTGGATCCTTCTTGCCTCCTCCAATGTCACTGTGTTCTCAGCAGAGTTCTGCCTGCAGAGGTCCTCATCAAGCACCTGAGGCCTGAGTCGACATGAACATCACACATACACAACCCATCCCAGCAAAGCCTTCTTTTACCATGCCTGAATCCCTACATGTCTCCAGTCTGTAGCAAATAATCAACATAGGCCTCATAGCAAATTAACCTACCCCAGGGGCCTCTCTTCTGCCAAATGCACAAAAATGCATGGTAGTATTAGTTCATTTTAGGCAACATGTGTACTGGGTCCAACACCATATCCAGGTCTTGGTAAATAAATAATAGGTGACAACTTAATTTGTATTCAGTTCTCATTCATTTTGAACTCTGTTTTTCTCCAACTTCAGCAGAGTGAACATTCTAAGATCTCACTTTGTGAAAACAGACAGCTCATCATTACTTCAGCCAAGCAGTCCACTAATGCATCATGCATGTGAAAGCAGCCTGTGGGAGCGGCCAGTTTGAGAACTATGAGCTACTCTGAGGAAGATAAAGGATAAGCTGAAAGGAAGAAATGTTGACTTGCATAATTTTACTGTATGGTTTATTAAATAAGAGCATAATTGTGACTGGGCACAAAATGTTAATTCTATCCCCCCAAAAGACAATGAATTGTAAATATATCTTATGTGAATATTCATTTGAGAAAATTATTTCTATATTTATGTGCCTTTTTATTTATTCATTTTACAACTACAGGATCATTTCATAATATGTGTTCTGAATCAAGAGTAAATAAATAAAATTTAGTGTCTTTCTTCAAGGACATCGTAGTGTATAAAAAAGAGAAAACATTTACATGAAAAATGGAAGAATTGGATCAGAGGTGCCCACTGAGCATTTGAATTGAGTTAAAGTCTATGCTCCAAACCCACCAACTAAGAGGGAAAAGTACTGATGATAGCAGAATTGCCTGCTTAAAGAAGTGAGAATCTAAGAAGGGTATTTTCCCACCTATAGACTGAGGAATATCCTTTCAACCTCTAAGTAAATAAATTAGACTTAGCAATGCACTGAACATTTCATCTTCAAGAAAAAGTTTCAAATTATTAGCATTAAGCACCTTGACACCATCATGGCATCTTAACTCTTTAAGTCTTTTGTGTTAAAGATGGAGGTCATAAGGATGAAGCCATTATGTGTACATAATGACAATCTCACGAAAACCTGCTCGTAATGATATTTACCTACATAGTGAGATTCTGAATACTGTGGTGCTAGTAAACTTTAGCTAAGTTTTTCTAACTTACTTGGTTAAAATATGCATCAGCAAGGGGAAACGGGCTTCTCGGCGTGCAATAGCCAGTGGCTGCTGTGGATCTGGGCTGAATCTGAGCACAGGGAGCAGGACAAAGCAGAACACTGGAAGGTGGCAAACTCGTGAGAAAGGAGTGTGAACCTGATCAGTAGAGACACTTTAGAAATTATCTGTCTTCATTTTATAACATGCCCATCAGCGGGGAGTCTACCTCTTCCCGGAAATAAAGGCTAATCCTGGCTGTTTCTGAGTTTAACATGTCTGCACAGCCTTCTAGCTCAGGAGCACTTCCTTGTTACTCTTTTTTTAATACATGTAAATATCCTCATAATTATGGAATAGTCCTAACCCCCATTCTCACTCCATTTTGCCAATGAAAGGACAGCCCAGTTCACTAACTAGCAGGAGGCTATGTGGTAGGATTATTCTTATAAACAAGCTTTCTTTCTAACTCCACTCACACTCTGAGTCTGAAGAGAGAAGCTGGGGAGAGTTTTTAGTGCTTGGGAGAGACACAGAAACATTGAGAGCCCAGCCTGAAAAACCAATTAAGAAAAAGAAGATGGTTTGAGTGAGATTCTGTTTTTCCTCAGCAGTCAGTGAAGGGTACCCCTGCTATTGATAGACTGCTATGGTTCTGCTGTGCCTCCATGAGCTCATGTGGTCCAGACCTGGCAGCCTGGAAATGTACAAGTTAATGATGCCCAGACATACTGCATTCAAGATATTTGACATCTTCACACTAAAACTAATAATCTCTTGCTTTTCTTAAAGCATCTCCATTGTCATCTTCTTTTGGAACATACTACTCAAATCTGGGATGGTAGCACAGGCTGTTGTTTTGTTTTTTTTTGTTTTGTTTTGTTTTGTTTTTTTGAATAATTCTCTGGTTTTAGATTCTGAATATTCCCATCTTTAAAACATTCTTAACCATGCTGGAATTAAGATCCAACACAAGCTTGTCAATAATCAGTGTGTGCTGCTTGACTTTTAATCCCTAGCAAATACATAGCTCTGCAGTCAATTCTTGTAGAAGTAAAACAAAAATAAGATGTAATATTCAAGGGGTATATTTTGAGCTTCATTATACGGGATTGTTTATAAGCAATAAAATGTGGCTCTTAGAAACTGCTTGATACTAAAGTGTTTGGCAACAGCTTTCTGTTATTCTTCTGAAGTCATGAGTAGAGAAGCAGTTAATTATGACCGAAACACTTCTTGCAGGTACACATGTGCATATGCACAGATGCATGCACACACAGAAACAGACAGACAGACAAGACAGAGAGGGGGATGGAGGGAGAGAGGGCAACAGAGAGTGAAAGTGAGAGAAAGTGAGTGAGAGAGAGAGAAAGAGAGGCCTTTACCAAAGCAAGCTTTTTAGTACCAAACAATTCAAGTCATTGCGTGATTTTTTCATTTACTATCCAAGTAGGTCCAAGAAAATATGTGTTAGCTTTGATGATTTAAAATTGGCCTTACAGTTGGGATGTCAGTTAGGAAATTTAATTTAACTCCAGGCGTCTTTTTTTCCCCCAGTATTAAAATTGAGATGATAATAAAAGCTGCTGCAGGGGGAAAGTCCTGATGCAGGTACAAAAGGTCATGTTTTCTTTCACCATCACAGTAGAGAGTTCAGCTGAGATTTCTTCCTACAACCCACAAACGTGTGCCATCTAGCAGCTAAGCACTTCTCCAGTGATCACTCTCCATTGCTGGCCTGCCAAGCTCTACATTCTTGTCTTAGAGACAATCCAGAGGGGTTCAAGGTTTGGCTTGCTTTGTTCAATAAAGGACAGCTAGAGTAAACCATTCCAGCACCACAAATGCCAGCTGGTTCAACTTCACTTTGTTGGAGGCACTTTTCCCAGCCAGGCAAGTGCTTTCCCAGAGAGACCACTCAACCCCACTGTAAACTTTCCACAAAACGATCTCCAATTACGGGTCTTTCCCGAGCATTGTGGTAGTTACTACATTGGATAGGTCTTCAGAGATCAATGTCACACAGATATTAGACAAAGTGAAGCTGGGATTCTAATAAGCATACTATAGTTTCAAGTCTAGCCCCTCCCCTTTGCCTTTTGCCTAAATCACCCCATTGCTGCACAGGAGACGGGATGAAATAAGTTACACCACAATAGAACCTTGCGCTTTACGATTGTTAATATCAATATTTTCTGACCTTAACAGCAATGGGTGACAATGAGTTGAATATTTCATAAGAATCAACATAAAGTACTATGGTTTTCCTATGAGAAGGATGCCTGGGATTCAAGCATATATACTTAGCCTTCGAACCCTTAAAATTCAATGTATTATTTGCTACTTACTGAACTGATAGTGGATACAAGTTTGAGCGACAAGAACTTTGGAGAATGCTCATTCTCATGAGCAAAGGTCCCTGTCATTTACTGATTCATTCCTTTGTTTGTTGTCCATACAACCAAATGCCGGGGATTGTACGCTTTCCATGCATCCCATGTGCTAAGAATGTCCCATATAGTTTCCATTGTCACCTTCATTATCAACCACATGTAGCTTTACATTTGGTAGAAGATGATCCAGACAGGCCAAGGCAGAATGAAAACTGCAATCTAGTTGTCTCTAGACCCCATGCTTTCAGTATATATAACATTACATTGCCCTCCCCACTCCTGGAACACAGATAATATAAAGTTAAGCCTAGGAGAAGCTGTAGAATGTAATAACAAAGTCCAAAAGACAACATGCATTTAGACACATAATCGTCTGAGAGTTCTTAGAAAAGGCACAAGTTGGCATTTGGGTGACAAGACTCACTTCTAAATAGAAAGTTCAGAAATTTTGTTAAAGAGACAGAGTAGAAAGGGCCCAGAGATGAATCTGGCAGATTTGAGTCTGGGACTTTTCTTTTCTTATTAATAACTGCATGGCCCTAGACATCTTATTTAACCTCTCTGCACCTTCATTTTGTTATTTATGAAAGGCCTCACTGACTTGTAGATTAAAGGAAGCATGAAATACACTAAGGTCAATAGCTGACAGTGTAGCAGACACTTAACATACGAAATGTGATTCAAGACAACTCAAATGTCTAGACTAAGAAAATGGGAAAAATTTAAACAGCATTTTGTCTTCAAGAAAGCTAAACCCGGTCGGTCCGGGGAGACAAATCGATGGGTAACATGCTTACTGTAGAAGCATGAGGATCTGATTTTGGGTTCCCAGTACCTACATAAAAGCCAAGTGAATTGATGCGCATAAATACCACCTCTCATTTTGAAAGGAGCAGAGACAGGTAGATCCCAGGAACTCAGTAGCCTACTACAAGTGTAGCCAAGTGCGTCAATAGAGTGATTGTTCCAAGTCCAGTGAGAGATGCTGTCTCAAAAAATTGAGAGCAACAAGAGAAGATCCAGATACCAACCTCTGCAAGTACACATGCACACACACACACACACACACACACACGCATGGGGGGTGGGGGGAAGGGAAGGAGAGAATCACTAAGCTAAACCACAAGAGGTCTTTGTTCTTTTCTTCATGTTTTATTTATACACCGGTCATGAAAAGTATAGGTTTTCACATATACCCTGCAAGCCAACATGAACATACACAGAGTCATGAGCCATACATAGGCCACAATTCTCAGAGTGCTTGGGTATGATAATAAACTTTCATTAAAAGTGCAACAGTACTGTTCTTAATTAAAATTTCTAAATAACTCTAGTTGTTGACAATGTCACCACCCAAAGCCATATTGACTTTGTTAATTATTCAAGTTAAAGTGGATGAAAACAAACAAACAAACAAACTAAAAACAAACAAACAAGCAATATAACAATGCTCATGCTTCCAAAAAGTTTCAAAAAATTAAAGCAAGGGAATGGGCAAAACACATCATTTGAGCTGATATTGATCCTGGGTAATTGCAAGACAACAGTAAAATAATAAAATACAGAGTACTTTGACAATGTCTAGTTAGTAACTCTTTGAACATTTTTAAAGGAAAAATAACAATTATATAATGAAAATACTTAGCAGTCATCATCAAAGGTCCTTTAGTGATATAAGCTAATTAACTTCTCCTGAAATACCCTGTCAGGAGAGGGCAACTGGTCCCCATCTGATAGAGGAATAGAGACCAAAGCATGTAATGGAACAATATATTCCTGTTCAGCATCACCAACAGTTGGGCACTCTGCTTAAAGGCATCTAGGAGGATCCCCAGACCAGTGAAGACAGTTTTTCTTCATTAGTAACTTGCCTGGATGGTGTATGTAGTGAGCCCAGTGAATTCTTGGCTTCTTCTGACTCTCACATCATCCAAACTGTCCCAGAGAATTCCTCGCATTGAGTTACTGCCCCAGGCAGTCACACACTCCTGAATTCATCAGTTCTTGTTCTTATATCCAGTGAGAGTAGTTTGACTTCAAACATACAAAATCAAAAGACAGGCAGAGCAAGCTGTGTCTCCTGTAAAACCAACTTTATCGTGTTAAAATGTGCTCTGCAGCCCTTGGCTTCAGTCTAACTCTAAAATCAAAAATTACTTCAGGAGGATGGTTGATTTTTTTTAGTTAAGTAAAATTATAAAAGAAAAGTGAGTTACACCTTCTATGACCTAATTTAATCCACATTAAAGTCTAAGACAAAACTCTCATTTGCATAGAATGTATTCTTTAACTAAAAAGGGATCCAAAAATTGTACAAATTCCAGACCTGAGACCAGCTGGATCTGTCTATCTTTCAGGTTGACTCTGGGATCCAGAGTAAGAGCATGTATTTTATGAGACCTCTAAGGGTCTGATATGCCACTGAGACAGGCTCAGCTTCATCAGGCACAGGAGGCCTGCACGGTCTTTCTCATGCTAACTCTACTCAGTCTATAAAAGCCCTACTCAGGAAGTTATATGAATAATGAAGTGAACAAAGGAAGGTGAAGTGGAGCAGAAAAGAAGATAAAGACAGAGAAGTGGGAGAATAAAGTGAGCAGGGATGAGAGGAGAAGACTCAATGGCTTATATGCGTCACAAGCTAAGGCTTCATATGTGCTATATTCATGCATCCTTGTATAATATTATTAAAGCAGAATAATTATGGTCTGATTTTATAAATGAAACTGGAGAATCATGGAAGTGCAAGTGAGTTCTCCAAGTCCCCGTGTAAGCCCAAATAAGCAGCATAGAAAACCAAGACCTCACTCCATCTTTACTCAAACACGGTATTTCAGCTCTTCTATAGTGCTACCTAAGGATAGGTCTCTTTGTCACCTCTACCTTGCTCTTTAAGCCCTCAGCCAATCTTCAGTAAATGGATAAGCACCAAAGACATCTTATGATTATTTCTAAGCGAGCATGGTGTTTGGTGACAACCAGTTCCAAAGTTAAATCCAAATAGAGTTTTATTAGAGCAACGTGTGTAGATGAGTGAATGGGGACTCATTATTTGTTCCTGTGGTATCACAGGACAGGGAGGATGGTCATGTACAAGGGGGTGGTAAGCTTGAGGATCTGGTGACCTAGTTTCAAAGGTTCCCTGCCCCACTCCTCGTCAGTGAAGCATACACAATAGCACCTATGCTGGGAGGCTGAGATGAGGATTAGAAGAGAGGCTGCTTACATGCTTAGTGTTTTCGTGTCACGTGAGGAGCATTCGGGAATTCTTAGCTGGGTTTTAAACTTCTTCAACCCCATGAGTTACTGCTAATGGTCACTCCTTCACTCAAAGAACATTGAATTAACTAACTTCAGTGGCTCTGGAGTGACACAACCTCAGCTCTAACTCTTATCAACAGCCTAGTGTGATGGAATACACCTGTAATCCCAGTACACAAGAGGAAGAGGTAGGAAGAGGTAGGAAGATGCAGTTTGAGGCTATAGAGAGAATTGTAGTCTTGGCTACGTAACAACACTCTGCCTCAAAGAAGCAACCACACATATAAACAAATCCCACATTTTTCACTTTGTGTGCTTTCTATGTTAAACCATGAGGGTGTGGCTTAGTTTCTCTGTGTCTCCATTTCCATGAAAATAAAAATGCTGCTGGGGTACTGTTTGGTCTTTTTTAATAAGTTGGTCATAAAGGTTAGATGAGTTCATCAGGAATTTAGCCAGCCTCCTGGCTAATTAGAACTTGATAAATGTTAGCTATGTGTAGATTTCAGGAAGGCATACGTTGTTTAATGAAAGGACTCAGTCCATTTTTGAGACATACAACTAACAAAACTTGAAGTTCACGACTCCAAGCTCAGCAAATATTTATTGTGTGCCTACTCTGTGGAAGACAATATCCTATGGGCCAGGGACTTAAACATAAATAAACATAAAGTCCTCAGATAAAGTAATAATATACTCCAGCTTAGACAATGTGCCCAAGAATCGTAAAAACATACTTTTTTTCTAAACATTAAAGCTTTCTTGTACCAAACTCTTCAATAATGTATAAATCATAACTCTTTTTTCATTAACTGACAAGCATTCTCAGATGCTTCTGCAGGCAAGAGGTTTCACAAAGCTTCTGTGGCTGTTGCTCAGTAGCTACAAAGTCTTCTTCCTGTCAATTACGCTGAGGCAAGCATCTAGATGCCAGGGTAGGACTAGTATTTAGCACTTGGTACTCTACCTGTTTCATATATAAAGGGGTGTGTGTGTGTGTGTGTGTTCATTCGCAGGTGTACTTGTACATACACACATTAAGGCCAGAGGTCAACTGCAGCTGTCATTTCTCAGATGGTGTCCACCTTGCTCTTGAGACAGCATCTCTCACTTGGTCTAGAGCACTGTCTAGGCAGAAAGAGAGCCCCAGGAATTTCTCATCCTCTCCAGTGTTGAGGTTTTAGTCACATGTCCCTACAACCAGATCTTTTCGATGGCTGCTGAGGCTCAAACTCAGGTCTTGTGCTAAGTACTTTCTGACTAAGCCATCTCCCCAGCTCCCTACCTGATCTGTCTTAATCTCAACATTTCCTTTTGTACCCTGGTTCTGCCCACATTTGTGAATTCTAACCAATTCTGCAAGAATCTTGTACGTAGTCCTCACTATGGCACTATGGGCACACTCCTGCTCAGTTCTCAGCCTCTAGACGGGGGGGGGGGGGGGGGACCCCACTTCTATTATATCTGTCCCTTGAGCTTTCAAAGGCTTCCTACCTAACTAAGAAAGTGACTAAGGTGGGGATTTCAAATGGAGCTGCTGCAACTCTTCAAAGCATTGCCTTTTGTTAGCAAAGGGCCAGGGTTAGTCATGTCCAGATCACAGATCCTCTTCTAAGGAAGAATTATTCATTTCCAAACTCCCAGGAACACCAGCCAGCGGTGGAGTTGGCCCAGAATGGATGTTTTTGGTGCCTGTTCTATCTGCCCCATAGAGAAAAAGCTAAGTACATGATAAGCCATCCATCTTAAACCCTGCCCCCAAATCTTGAGCTGGAACCTGACATGTCTCTTTCACCTTATTTTCTACTACACACTCTATCACCACAACCCAGAACATGGCCACACTAGGCCAGATCTTACCTCAAGCATTGGCAAGTGTCACCTTTTCATTTCTGCTCAACATGGCTTCCTGTGTGCCAAAGACCTACTCAAAACTCTATTTCTACAAAGTTTTCTGATACTTCCTCTAGATGAGATGACTCAGCCCCGTTTTCATCTTCAGACTCGGAATACTTTGAGGCCTTTCACGAAATTATTCAAAAACTTTTATAAGCTCTTGTTTGCTGAGGGAACAGCATGTAATCATCTTCCAAATCATATGAGGCAAGTATAATCATTTAAGATATTCATTTTTAAAATAAGAAAGCCGATTAGCATTTAGCATCCTTCCAAAATCAAAGGGAACATGGATAGTAGAACCTTTTCTGTCTGTCTCCAGTGTCTTCCCTGTCACCAACTGGTTCTACTTCACACTGAAGTCTCCTGCAGAAGCTTGTTAAGGACAAGTTTCTCAAAAGCAAGTTCCCTGCATGGAGGTAGAGACAGTGTGACCTAGAAAATGTTGGTGGACAAAGGTCAGGGAGTTGTGGCCAGTGAACAGAGTTCCCTCTTGGCAAATGTGTGAGAGAACTGGAATGGAGAGAGTCATAAAGAACTCTCATGGGTAAGAGGGCATATTATACTGAAGAGATAACAGATCTATGCCAAAGCAATGTAATGAGAGAAGCATTCTCTTCTCATGAATAGGATAGCTATTATAACAGCTGTGTAGATAAGGAGAAGGCTTCCAAGGTGAGTCCCTTCCTGCCAGAGAATCTTCAGATCTTTCTTACACTTAAGAATTAAAGATCAGTCCTCAAAGGAGCAACAAGTGGGGTTGCTCAAACCATCTTCTAAAAGAGGGTATGTCATTGTTTCCTCTCTCCATTCTCCACTCAGCCAATGTATGCCCCATGCCCTGGCGTAAGTGCAACTGCACACTGGGAAGTCCTGGGGCTCTTCTTTTCCTCCTACCCTTCTCTCAACCAAGTACTTTACTTTAACTATATACAAAGGACTAATGTCTACCTTTATTGGTGCTAGGGTGATTAGAAAAAAAATAAACAATTCTCTTTATAGTAACTATGGCCTTATTAAATAAGGGTCCATAAGCCCTTTAAATATACTGCTGCATGCCTCTATTGAGAAAACGTGAATGAATCTCAATTATCAACTCTAGTTCATTCATAGTATCTACCTAGAAGAGCATGAAAAGGGTTCTGAAGTTGAATACAAGTCAATTCAAGAAAATATGCCATTGATTATTAATACCTACCAGAAGGGAAAGAAATGTGTTGCAGCAGCACCATGGGCAGAAGAGTAGCAGGGAGTGAGGGGTGACTTCCTTTGCAGACAAAACACTAGAGGCAGCAAGAAGCAGTCATGACAGGTGGACAGAGATGCCAGTGGAGAATGGCAGTGCCTAGTTTCCTGACATAACTTTCATGGAGGTTTAAAGTCATCATGATGAAAAATGCTTTTGGAAAATCCCCCAGTATCTGAGAATGACTCAGATATTAACAATGAGGGGTCAAGCTCAAGTTGAGGTTGATAAATAGAATGGAGGCAGGGTTGTATGAGATCTTTCTTCCTGTCTGGGCACACCTGAGTTGACATTACAAACAGAAAATTTAAACCATATGATCATGGAAGAAGACTAGAAGACTAGGTGAAAATCCTGCTCACACACCACCCATTGGTCACACAACCATGGATAATTTTCTACATCAATTAGCTGTTCTACCCTGAGTGAGGCAAGTTCAATGACAGTAGACAATACGATGAAAGTCTCAGAGACATAAAAATAACCAAGAATGGCTAAATAACCTCGGGAATGTTCAATGCTAATTCAACAGATTGTATTCCACATTCCCGGTGTAATCTTAACAAACAAAATCAGGAGTTTGTGAAGCAGCAGCTTCCAGTCCTTCGACATTTTAATGGTCACCCATGCCAAGGTGAGTTGAATATGTTCTTTTGCTATTTTCAGTCTTGGTCTGCCATTGTCATTGGAGCTAAACAGAACTGGTGTAACACTACTTCTTTGGCTCTATGCCTGCTTGTTTGCAGGCCTGCACACATTCCCATTTGTATTTATAAGTGTTTGTTTCTTAAGTTTCAGCCAAAAATTGTCAAGTTCCTCAATCCTCTTTCAAACTATATTCTAATTCCTCTCCAGATGAAGTCTTCTGCTGTGGGGCATTTGAAGGTATTAATGTTCTTTCTTCTGTGGCTTTAGTGCCAAGAATCAATCCTGACAGTACTATGCCTTCAAAGAAAGGATCCGTACTTCCATAGCCCAAGTTGAGATTCTCTACATCCGAGTTCACTGTGCAGTAAAAACACCATGGGTCAGGTGGGAATACTTGGAATACCTCCTTGTGCTTGCAGCACTACACAAGGTCCGTATTTTTGTACTACATTCTCTTAAGAGCCAACTCTCCAAGCCAACCATAGGTTAATTCTTAAAACACACTCATCACTAACTATCCACCAGTTCTCATCCATATGGCATTTAGCTTCATACTCAGTTAGATGACAGAATGGAGCTCTCTGAAAATTAGACTTGTCTAGCTTCTTTAATATACATTTGAACTCATTTCTCGTCCCCTAATTAATCCTCCCCGTGACTGACAGAAACTGGTAACAAGTTCATTTGCCCACAGAATGAAATGTTTATCAGTTGTCTCTTCAAAACAAAAGGCATCCACAGAGTTTTAGATTAGCATTTTGGTGGAAGCAGAGGACTGTAGTTTTAAAAGGCAAATGTACATAAATCCAGAAGCAGAAAAGACCTTGGGCTGAATGAAGAGGGTTTCT
This sequence comes from Arvicanthis niloticus, assembly GCF_011762505.2. Lineage (NCBI taxonomy): Eukaryota > Metazoa > Chordata > Mammalia > Rodentia > Muridae > Arvicanthis > Arvicanthis niloticus. Next base: position 36,707,869 of record NC_047670.1, on the reverse strand, counting down.
TGGAGATGCATCCACTGAAATGGTCATCCCCTCATTCCTCAAGAAAAAGACTGCCCAGGAGAAATGCACAGATATATCCTGAGACAAATTGCTTCACTTCTAAAATGAAGTGGATCATTCTCCTTCCCTGAGCCTAACCCCTAACATGGAGGAGATATTAACCATAGGACTCACTCTGCTTCTTGTTCACACACCATGGATATTTTTTCAGCTGAGAGCTGGTTGCTCACCAGCCTGCAAACTTACTAGGTGAGGAAAATGCTTTGTGCTACTATGAAAGGTTACTAAAAAGTAAAGAAGAACTGACACCACATCCCACACATATGTTAATATGTTGTACGTGTCACACACTAGACTCCAAACACTGGCCCATAGAAATTTCTACTGCCTCTTCTTCTTCGGTTCCTACTGTAGAACCTGTTGTGTAATAGGAACTTGATAAAGGTTTGCCCAATTGACTTCCATTGAATTGAATAACTAACTTGCAAGGTCTTCAGAGGCAACTAAAGCATCTAATTCTACGCCAGCACCATTGCCTTGCTCACAGCTGACATGAGAAATTATGTTGTAATATGAAAGTATCCCCCTGCATCAATCTCTTTTTTATTTCCTCTAACCAAATGGGGTTTAATTTTCCTGAGTAGGACAAATCATCCTGAAAAGTCTGACAAACGAAAGAGTGATGTTGCTAGTGCATTTAAAACACCATCAAGAAGTGGTTCCCTGCACTGTTGGCCCTTCACAGCCATCATCACCCTGGCAGACACTTGACCCTCTTTTTCCCCATATAAGTAAGCACCTTAGGCAAGATCAACCACCATGCGGCCACCCAGGCTGCCACCTGGTGGCCACTCTGCAGTGACAGAGCAGCTTCCTTCAAACAAGCTCTCAGAATATATGCAAAACCCAGGTATGTCATTTCTGATGTTTTAGAAGAATGAGTATTCTGTGAGGAAGAGAATATTCCGAGTGCTTCATGGTGAAGAAAAGAATGCTGTAGGCGTGAGTGGCAGGCTGAGGATTTATCTATCCTCAAAGGACAACAAATGACAAAGGTCAGGAAAAGGCAGTGAACTCACGAGCAAAGAACAGATTCTGTCAAATCCACTCCTAAATCTTCAATGCCTTGAGGAAAATAATCTAAGATACATCACACCATCCTCAGTATAATTCTCATTTAGAAAGATAGTAGTTAGAGGAGTTGGATGTCTTAGTCAAAGTAGTATGGCACCACTCGGGAAACTGAGGCAGGAAGATTTCTGTGTGTTCAATTCTAGCCTGGGAAGCATAATGAGTTCAAAGCCAACTTAGGCTACATAATAAAACTGTGTTTCAAGAAGGTGGAAGAGGAGGAAAAGAGGAAGGAGGAGAGGAAAGAAAAGGGAGGGGGAGGGAAACTGCATATCAAGCAAGATATGGTTCGTGGTATGCACCTATAGTCCCTGCATTGGAGAGACTAAGGTAGGAGAATTGTGAGTCCAGCTCTACACTAAGGCTCTCGAACAAACCAATAAATAAGTTCAATGCTTAACTTTTTTAACAGTTACCTTAGAAAATGGGGTTTCATTTTTCAAGACAGGATTTGTGTGTGTGCATCCAGGAAAGAAAACACACGTGGATGTGAGCGGGCACACACCATTTCTACACACTTCACGATAAAACGTAATTGGTTGGTAGAAACCTTACTTCTTCATGAAGAAAATAGGCTGCAATGCTATGAATGTTTTCCTCAGAGACAGAACGAATATCTTCATTCCCAAGTCTTGGCCGATCTGCTGTGATGAATACTTGCGACTCTTGGATAAAGGAATCTGGAAGCTAAATACGAAGTGTGAGTTGCACACTTCACACCCGCCTGCTTTTTCAGGGTTTTAAATGTGTGCAAAGTAGCAAGAACTGTAACTGTGGCCAGACAGAGCCTGGATCGGGTGCTAACTCCACCACCATGGGCTGTGAAATGTTATAGAATCTCCTCCAACTCCCAAAGCTTCTGTTTCCTCATCTCCACTTATGGATGATAATCTCACCTCCTGGGGATTTTATTCTGTGAATGGAGGAGATTTACTCAGACAAAGGCTGAAACAGATAAGTCCAGAATATTAACTGAATAAATGGGGTTTCTCTTATCCACATTATAATATTCACAAAATAGTAAGTTATCAACATGCTAATAGGTAGGGCAAAATTCATTTGATTCTATGCCATTTTGAATACCATGGATATTAAGAGCATGGTAGAAATAAATTCTTCACAATATCACAAAAATGTGCAAAGGATTCCCTGGGGAATGGAGAATGGAGAAGCTTCCTGAATGACCAGTTCACTTCTGACAGTGGATTAAAACTATGTTGCAACATGGTTTTAAAATGAAAACTTTTACCAACAGCAGCTTTTAATTATTTTTATATATTTTTAAATAAAATTTCATAATTTTCTCCTTTTATTCTCTCCTTCCAATTCTCCTGATGTGCTTATCCATGCTCCCTCTTAAAATCATGGCCTCTTATTTAATTGCTATTGTCTCACACACAGACACACACATCCCTAAATATGTAAATGCAAACTGCTCAGTCTATTTAGTGTTATGTGTATGTGCGCAATCTGAGGTCTGACCACTTGAGGAACCAATTAGGAGGTTCTTCCTTGGAGCACACCTGCATCCAGCTGTCAAGGACATAAGAAAAGAAGAAGTTAGTAAATAAAAATAGTCTCTGCCTTCTGATTCCTGTCTGGTTAATAATGAGCTAGCTGCTATCTAGAAAGTCACATCAAAAGCAACAGTGGACATACGTAGCTCTCGTACAGTAGTGATGCTCTCAGCTGCCACTGGTGGAGGACATGACTTCAGGAACCAAGATTTCAAAACGATCCAAGACATTAGACCCGAAGACGGATGTTCTCTAGAAAATATAAAAGCTTCCTAGAGGATTTTCTTTAAGCTGTCTGTCTGTTTCTGTCTCTGTACACTAAGCCCTTTTTATTATTATTTCATTGTCCTCCAGCAGCAGCTGGAAGGTGGGAGTGTGGCCATTGGCATATTGCCCATTCTCCAGCAGAGAGCCCCATACCTGCACACATATGACACCATTAATAGGACTAAGTGAGTTATTAATAAAAAAGAGAAAGAGGACATGAATCTGGGAAGGGGGCGTGTTACCAGAGATACTGAGGAAATTGGAGTGGGAGATGTGGGGTGGATAGAATCATATTTCAGTGGACATATGTGTGAAAATCTCCATGAATATTACCTTAATTTTTTAAATAAGTAGTTAAAGAAACTAATACTATGACTATGATCCCGGTTGACAGAACATCGTGAAAACAAGGAGACTAGAAACACAATGAGTAAAGCTTAATAGAAGAAACCATGGCCTGTTTTAACAGTCAAGCCTACCCCGAAGTTATGAAAGGCATTGGCACTAAAATCTCTAAGAGGAAACTCGAGGAGGAGACATCACCACAGGTTATCTAGAGATGGTAGTGTCACCAGCACAAGTGTTGCTCTGTCACCTGAAGATGTCATGGAGGAGCCTCAGAAAGTGTGCTTTGAAAGCCATGGGAGGACCACAGACTTTTTTTTTTTAACACAGAGGGGTTTCTCTGCCTCAACTCTAAATTTCTAATACTGTTTACCTAATTTAGGACTGTCCCCAAAGATAGAATTGAGTGAGCTGGAAAAGTCATTGACACCACAAGAAGACCTACAGAGTTAACCAACCTGGGCCCAGGGCTCTCACAGAGACTGAACCACCAACCAGAGAGCATGCAGAGGCTGGGCTTAGGCCCCCTATGCATTGTAGCAGATATGAAGCTTGGTCTTCATGTGGGTCCCCTAATAAGTGGAGTAGAGACGGTCTCTGACTCTGTTGCCTGCCATTAGATCCCCTTCCTCTAACTGGACACCCTGATTGGGCCTCAGTGGGAAAGGAAATGATATGTTTAATCCTGCTGTGACTGGATGTCCCCGTGCATGGTGGTACCCAAGTGGGGAGGCTTCTCCTTCTCTGAGAAGAAGTGGGTAATAGGGGGAGAGATTTGTAAAGGTGGGACTGGGAGGAAAGGGGGATGGGGGTCACAATCGAGATGTAAAGTGAATGAGTAAATAAATTAATAAAAAAAGAAAGACTGTCGCCAAAAGGATTGCATTAAACAGCATGCAACTCTATGTTCTCTGAAGAACAAGTGAGTGTGTTATTTGGCTAGGTTGCTTTATCATGCAGAGAGAAGAAACATGAAATGAGGTTAAGATGGTAGAAAGGAAAGAAGAAAAGAGCAGGAGTTAGAGAAGGGGGACTGTATTCTATCCACCTTGCCTGTCATCTTGTTCCACACAATAGATAGCCTCCCTGATGCGTGGCTATTTAAATTGAAGTGGAGTTAAGAATCTAGCTCCCCTATCAGATTAGCTAGATTTGAGATGTCCTGTAACTATATAAAGCTTAGTGTCCATCACATTGATCAATGAATACACCATCTCCATCACCCTTCTATTGGAGAGCCCTACCAAGTGGGTAGCTCTAAAAGAAGCATTCCGACTTACGCTTCAGGAGAGATGGGTTTCCAAAGGAACGGAACACGTTGTATTGTGCTGGGAAGGGAGAGGTGAAGGGGGAGGGGAAGGGAGGGAAGGAAAAAGGAGAGGGGGCACTCCAGTATTTTGCAAACTTTCCTAAGGAAACAAGTAGTCATAATTTTTGTTTGTTTGTTGTTTGTTGTTTGTTGTTTTATTTTTTGTATGACTAACCCACATGGAAAAGGAGCAATACATAAAAATATTAGACAACACAACCCTCTTTCCTTAGCAACTCCAAACAAGAACAGCGGACACTCAGTGGAAAGCTAACACTAAAATTTTGTTGACCCTTTTTTCTGAATTGCCTATTAGTAACTTAGTTTCCCTTAGGGAGACTAGAGTTGACACTTTGTTCTAAATTACCAATTGATAAAAGACATTGTACATACTAATGTACTTATGGCAGTGTCCATTAGCTATTCATATACTTCCTGTTTTCTTTATTGAGTCATTGGTTGGAATTCCATAATAAATATAGTAGACTATGATCTCCTCTGTCTCTGTCTATCTCTCTCTATCTCTGTCTGTCTCTGTCTCTCTATCTCTCTATGCTTCACTCTGTCTCTGTCTTTCTGTCTGTCTCTGTCTCTGTCTCTCTGTCTCTCTCTCTGTCTCTCTCTGTCTCTCTCTCTGTCTCTCTCTCTCTCTCTCTCTCTCTCTCTGTGTGTGTGTATGTGTGTGTGTGTGTGTGTGTGTGTCTGTCTGTCTGTCTGTCTGTCTTGTCTTCAGGCTCACTTTCTTCTACTTAATAGAGTTTGTAGTTGAATTTCCAAGGAAGTTTTTTAACACTTTGTTAGGTTTATATTTTCTAGGTTCTGGAATTTCTTCATCATAGGTAAATATCCACTATCTGACCACATGGATTTTATAAGATCCAAGATTATAGAAGTGTAGGGACTTCCTAACCTAAGCAACCCACATTTGAACAAGGTCTATATGGCAAACAGGACTAGATTCTTACAATATACTTTTCAGTCTCTATAATAAATAAAGACTATTATGAAAAGGCTATTTTCACCATATGCAGATTAAGAAATGCTACCATGACAAGGCCTCATGTTACACTGGTGGTATTTGAGGAGCACAGACTAATCATAGGACAGTCACAATTTTTCTGAATCTGTTTCTATAAAGAGAAGGTTTTAAATCGAAGGATTTCTGACTCCTTCAGCCCTACATAATCATTTAACAGCCTGGATTTCTATAAGGAATCTAATGTGAAGTCTCAGTGAGAAGTGCCTTGTGACCTGGTTAAAAAAAAAAATGGTTTCTCGGGCTTATTATTTAGTGCTAACTAAAGGCAGTCAAAGCACATCAGAGAGATCCAAAGTTGATGGTTAACTAACTCACTCACTTGCCAGTCTCTCCAGTATGCTCGACCCTAAACAGAATTTTTTTTATTAAAAAGAAATTACTTTTCAGAGGACCTACTGTCAAGTCTTTTGCCAGGTCCACAGCAGGATGAATTGGGTGTGGCTATAGCATCTTTTTGTGCGCATGTGCTACTTCCATTCCTCTTTTCTCTCCCCGCTTATGCTTCTAGATCTCAAGAATACATAGGAAGAAAATTTAAAACCTCTGCCAAAAACTATAACTATCACTGAGCTCGGTCATAAACTTTAATTGGAAAACTGATATTAAGTATGTATCTTTATTACATTTTGAAAGCATGAATAATATATGCAATCATTCAGAGGCTGAGCTGTGCACATGGCTTTATTATTCACACATAAACAAAAGTGCAGTGCACTGTGTTATCAATTAGTGTCCAGCTTCTTTGGAAGAGCAAAAAGGGAAAAACAGTTGGATCTCAGCTGGCAATTTACATTCTCAAACATCTTTATTCACAAGCTGTAAAAGCAAGCTGGTAACAGTCGCCAAAGTGGTTTCCAAGACAACTTATCTCTGGATTTAGTATTGCTGCTTCAGGAGGGAGGCCTATGAAGAATTTAATTAGCTAACGCCTCATCCTCCTTAGCCAAAAAAGGATGGATTTTCTTTCATGTTAAGTTTCTATGGAATGAGTCAATGGAATCAGGGTAGACACAGACACTGAGATGGACTTGTATGTACCCACAGTCCTGGGTAATTACAGCATACACTGCCTCTGTTGTTCATGAGTATGAATAAAGATGGAGCCAGAATGTGGCAGATAAATATCTCATGAATAAATAAGTAAACACTTTGACACACATATAGCCAATCGAATTACGTCTGGATGCATTTGTTTTCCTTCTTTCCTATTCTCAAAAGTAAATGGGCAGTTTACTAGAAAGTTAATTTAAAAACCAACAAAGAGCGTCAAAGAAAAGATACATCAGATGTAAAACTGATGGAAATTTTGTGGTTGTTAGAACTGTGCTTCACAATTGGTTCTGAGCCTCCAGGTAACCATGGCAATATTGGAAATGATACAAATTGCATGGCTTAAATTATTCCTAACAGAAGGGAATACTTTTTCTCTTCTATATTGTAAAGGAAAGCATTGTTGTGAATAGTCTTGGATTTTGTTTAGGGAGGACTTGAAACTCACATATAATTTTACTATCATAAAATTCTTAATATAAGCATCACACTTTAAACCTCATAGTCTTCACATACTATTTCTCCCAGACACCTACAAAAAAAAAAAAAAAAAACCACAGTACAAATCTTTGTTGAGAATATTAATCACAGGGCCAGAAAGATGGCTCAGTGGGTGAAGGTGATTGCCTGACAAAACCCATGTAAATATGGAAAGAGAAATCCACAAAGGTGGTCTCTGACCTCTGCGTGCACAATATAGCACATATGTATGCACATGAACACACTAATAATCATCAAGTAATTTAAAGCACAAAATAAAGGAGTATTAATTACTAGTTAATCTGATTATATCTCTGACTTCCATACATGTTACCCTCTTATGGGAGTTGTCAACCTCAAACTCAGGTTTACAATCTTTCACTCTACAAATGAGTTTCCTTGGGCATACTTTTTTCTTGAGACTTGATAACATTTCCAAAATTTTACCATTTTTGAAGAACTTATAATATATGCTACAATATATTTTATTCATATGAGATATATATATATAGATAGATGATAGATATGATAGATGGATAGATGATAGACAGACAGACAGATAGATGATAGACATGATAGATAGATAGATAGATAGATAGATAGATAGATAGATAGATAGACATGTTAGACAGATTATATAATATGTCTATGTTTTCATGCTATTTTAGAGTTGGGTAACCTTTGCCCTTCCGTAGCATCCTTACATAGATTCATCCTTGAAATGAATAAAGATATTTGTGAGCATAAAGGAATTGGGGTTCTCATGAGGAGTAGATAGTCCAGTATCTAAAAGCACTTCCTGTGCATCAAAAGAGCAGAGTTTTAATCTCCAGCATGAATGTAAACTGCCAGTTATAGTCGTATATGCCTATGTGCTCAGCACTAGGGAGTGAACACAAGTGGCCCTGGGAGCTTGCTAGTCCTGATCTAAAGAGCAAATAGCTATAAGCTTTTCATAGATGTCTTGAGTCACATTGGGAGTCCTCCCACCCTTTCCCTACCTTTATGAATGTTTTTTATCATTAGAAGCTGCATGTTCCTCATCTTTCTACATTTTTCCACAAGTATGCACTGAGTAGAACTTAGCCCAGGACCAGAAATGAGAACCTCTGCAGTTCTGAGGGCTCCTTCTGGGTACTGCTCACTCTAATCCAGTATTTACTCCTATAAATCCTGGCTGCTTTGCTTCCTTAGATTCTCAAGGCCATTGCCCTCAATGTTCAGAGAGCTTGAAGCTTACTTAACATATTGGTGGCAGCCAATAATACAACCTGCACAGAATGCCGGTTCCATTGTAAGACTCATCTCCTTTGCTTATCTCTCAGGGACCACTGTCTTTTTTTACCCAATGTCCACTGCTTTCAAAATCATTGCATTCTGTGTTTTGTATAGTTCTGTGGGGTAAGGGGGTATTTAATATAATCTTGGTTATTCCATATTGGTTGGAAGCAGCAATCTATCCCCCCTAATTTTGTCTGGGTTTTTTGTTGTTGTTCTTGGTATGGGGTGTGTGTGTGTGTGTGTGTGTGTGTGTGTGTGTGTGTGTGTGTCTGTGTATTACACATGAGTGTGTGTTAAACATGAGTTTGTGGCTATGTTCACAGATATCAGAAGTCTTCTTCAATGATTCTCTGTCTTCTGCCTTGAAACAGAGTTTCTCACTAAACTGGAATCTCTACATTACCTCTATGCTGGCTGGTCAAGCAGCCCACATGATCCTTGTCTCTGCCACAAGATGCTGGTGTTTCAGGCCTGAACAACTTTTTAGGTGGGTTCTTGGGATTCAAAATGAAGTCTTCATGTTTGCATAGCAAGCCCTCTTAATCTCAGAATCATACCCCCAATTCTTCTGCCACACAATTCTTATGTATCCACATTCTTAGGGATTATTTTTATATATAATAAATCAGGATCTAGTCTAAAGACCTAATACTTTCAAAACACTCCAATACAGTAATTAGTAATCCTGGTTTTTAAAATATGTATTTTACCTTATTTTGTGTAGATTGAAATATGAAATCTGTGGAAAATTTTACAGTGTAACAAGCACCCAGACTCCCCAAGGCTTCCCTTGGCTTTCTCTATTTCATCTTCCACACGAATAACAGTGCCAATATCTGCTATACCTGATTGTGGAACCCTAATTCAAGAACATATACTGTTTAATGATTTTCATTATGTAACTATTAGAAACACTAAATTTAAAAGACATAGGGGTGCTCAACAGAAACTGGATGCTTCTTGCCCTATTGTAATATCGTATGCTTGCTCAGATAAGGAAGGACACATTGCGATTTCTATTTCAGGTATCAGATATTCTCAAAAGGGGAAGATGAACAAGTTCTGATGCTGCTTGTCCTTTGAGTGCCACTGAGTACCTTCATATCTGCCCACCTCAGGAGATGTGTCTCAGTTGGGAACTCATCTCTTCCACAATGTCTCCTCGTAAACCCTCTTCCAATTTTAATCACTCCCACTTCTGAATGCCTACTGTGCTGGCCAAACAGCGCTGTTTCAGTTTTCTAAGGAAACCAAGAATTTGGATTTGCGAAACATCAGCGTCAGAATCTTTTCATGTGGATTTTCCCAGGTAGCCTCACTTCACAGACATTAGTGACTTGGTGCACCCATTCATTTTCTTCAGTTACTCTAGAAATGTTCAGAAATCTAGAATATATGATAACATTTTACATCAAATGAATATGTAATTATGAATAAACTTATGATTATACAATTTAAATATATATGTTGTGAACATGGTTTTTTCTTTCTCTGGTGTTCTGCCTGGGAATAGCTGAGAAACAGATATTGAGTTATATTAAGTTTAATTAATATTAAACAGCATTATGTTGGCAAGTCCTTACATTTTCTGCTGCCAGATTTCTGATCTCATAAAGATCTGAACTGGCTCTCAATGAGTGACTTTGGGTGGCAGATTTTGAAGCCATGAACTCTAGCGAATTTCTCAAGGTTGTCCACCTAACATTTAACAACACCAAACTTTATGGAAAATCAGGGTAAAGCACCCTTGATAGGAGCTAATCCCTCCACACAAATATTTATTTATAATGAAACTTGATCCCTTTGCCCTTCAAATTATCCTGTAACTGATTTACGAGTTATCAAACTTAATGCACAAACAAAATGATAGAACTTTAGTTTAATGTTAAACGCAATGTCATGTTTCATCTGAGGATTGAGACAGTCAAATGGAACCTTCAGATGGTCACATGGGTGACCAAAGTTGGGAATGGCTTAGACTCAAGAAGGATTCTGATCACATGGATTGAGCAGATGATGAACGTAACTTTCTAAAACTGAGAGATGTATGTATTTTATTTGAAAGGCATTAAGAATCATTTAATGATATAACTCTCAAATTAGTAAGAGGAGATACTGGCAATCCGACTCATCAGAGGTAATGAGAGGAAAAGATCCTGAGCATATATAAGTTTGACATGATGCTCAAAGACATTTTTACAACTTCCCACAAGTGCAAATCATTGATCTAGTAATGCCTGACAGCCCTGACTAGCATCTGATGAGCTTTCAAAAATCCTTATTCGCAGGTCACATCACAGACAAGATTAGAGCCTCGACTCGTCACCAACACTTTATAAAAGTACTTGGGGGCTACATGGCTAGGCGGTTAAGAGTACTCACTGTTCCTTCAGAAGCAGAGTTCAGTTCTCATACCCACACCAGGTGATTGAAACCACTCCATAAAGGCAGCTTCAGGGAATCTGAGACCCTCGTCTAGCTCCCCAGGGTGTACGGACACACTAGGTTTCATTGCAGTACACCATTTTCCATTTCAACTACTGGTGTGAATGTTTTCCACACTTATGGATCACTTGCAGTATCTCCATGTCATCTTTGCACAGGGGCCATGCTAATCTTCTCTGTGTGGTTCCAATTTTAGTAAATGTGCTGCCAAAACAAGCATTAATTAAATAAACAGTGATCCAATTTTCAGCAACTCTTATTAACAAGTCCCCTGAGAGTGACAGACAGAATCTCTCAGATCTTTTCTAAATATGTGTGTTTCAATAATTCCTCACAGTTTTAAGGGGAATCGGGTTGATGGTCAAGGAGAAGTTACTAACAGGCTCTTCAAAAGGAGCCGTCTTCCTCCATGAATATGAAGAGTCTCAGACTTTATCCCAGACCCAGTATTTTGCTTTGGTTTTTTAATTATGTGGGTGGGACTCAGGAGTTTGGAAAGCCTTCCATGGTTATAACAGTCATACTTCTATGCTACATTTTCATTTGACCCATAGTGCCAACAAATATATTTATACATTTCTTCTTACATTTCTTTAATTATGTTTTTTAGTTCAGTGATGGGTTAGTTGTATTTCACTATGAAAGTTTTCTTGTCTTAAGAATGAGTAAATTGAAGATTAAAAGCAGGTTTGGGGAATAGGTGACCCCAGGAATAATAACTATAGTAACTCTTAATATTGGTTTTCTATAAAATGAGAAGCTATAAAAGAATTAAGATAGTAAATATCTGCCTTCATCTTCACCATCCCTTCTCCAGAGCCCAAGTTTGATGCAGTACCAAGACATGCTGAGCAGGCTAGTGTGAAAGGCTCATAAATCTTTCTCTACACAGGCCTTCGAGAAGCTTAAAATTAGACCATTATTCCAAACCTATTTGCCATGGCTTTTCAGACAGTACATAATCCTCCATATCTATCTTTCTCAAATGCTGTGAATTATAAACACTATCAATCTGTAGGATTCTTTAGTACTACTAAGCATTCTGTGAGCTTAGTTTTCTCATCCACAAAATGTTACTGATGTTGCCACCTTCATGGAGTGATTATGACATTTAAATGAGCACAGTTTATCAGCTAGATCAGTGTAACTCGCCATGTTTTCTAAGTGTCAGTGAGGCTTCATTTCTTCATTCTTCTCCCCTCTTTACATGTATTCTCGTCCCTCATCTTAGCTTTGGTCAAGAAGAATAGCTGACCCTGCTTAGTGCTGCTTTGAGAGGCACCAGTGCCTTTAGTATTCGCTGGGGAATCTCGTTTCTTAGCCTAGGCTTCGGTTGTATTTCCCTCATGAGGCTGCACATTTGTTAGCTGTAGCTGTTGTGTGAACATGGAGGTTATTTTTTCATGTTGCCTAACTTATTCTCACAGCACCAAAAGTCCGAATAACCATCTCTCCCAGCCTCAAAGCAAACTCTGCATACATACAACCAACGTTTTACTGCTGACCTAATAAGATACTGATGAAGAGTCTCATCTCCCACTGCAGATGTAAGGAAGTTAAGATGTCCCAAAGACTACGCCTGTATAAAAATGTACTAGAGACTTTGCCATTGTTATCTTCTTTATTCTGCCCCAGAATGCACTGAAGGACACACAACTTTATTCTTTCTGACTTCAAGATGAAAAATTAAAATTCAAAGAAGGTGAAGTAACCAAAACCATAGGTTTAAAGCATGGTCTCTTATAGAGTCCATACACTGTAAGGATTTCCACCAGGACTTATGGCTCATGCCTATCATCCCATTTACTCCAGAGACCAAGAGGGAAGATTGCAAGCTCAAGGCCTGACTATGCTGTAAGTAAAGTTCAGGTCAGCCTGCACAGTATAGTGAAATCATGTCTCAAAATGAAATCAAAGCATAGGACTGTTATGGCTTTGTTGTCATGCACAAAACCCTGAATTCACATCCTAGTAATGAAAAAGAAAAAATATGACATTACAGCAAGCACACGTCCTCTGAAGATGCATCCTGGGTCTGTGCTCGTGTTTAAGCCCACAATGCATGGTCTATTTGTGTCAGAGCTATTCTTCTATATCACCACACATAAGAACCAACTTAAAAAGTGCACCTAAGATGTCTGGCTTTAGAATAGGATGCAAGGCAAAAAGAGTATGCTGGGAGCCTTCCCCTCCATTTGAAAATGGGTTGAAGTGGGACACAGCATTGGATGCAGGCCAAAAGACCAATGATCTCCAGTCTTGTAGAAAACTTAATTCTCTGTTACCATTCCGTGCTAAAATATTAACTCTTTCTTACTGTTCTCCATTTCATTCATTCATTAAGTGCTGAGAAAACTTAGCTCTTTATATCTCTTATTATTTACTTTATAATTTTCTGTGTTTGAATAAGCTCTGCAAAACTTAACTCTTATTTACTTTATAAACTTTATAATTCTCTGGCAATTAACATACGCTGTGTAATAAAGGGCTCAAAATGTACCTGTATAAATTTAGGAATTCTATAAAAAAATCATTAATATGGAATCATGGAATTGTCAATTTGTCGATATGACCTGCACTAGGATAAAAAAGTCAAATAATTGGATTTTAACACAGACTAATAGATGGTTGAACTATAAGATGGTCTACTGAAGACTCCATGAGATTTACTAAGTATATAACAGGCTCAATTCATCAGCATAATAATACATATTTATTATTAACAATGACTATCTTTCTGAGAAAAAACTAGAAGAAAAAGACGAGTAAAGGGAAACTTAATATCTCTGAGACTGTAACTTCTACTGCAAAATATCTTTCTTTGCTTTCTTTTTTATTTTCTCTCATGAATATTCTTGAGAATCTAGAACTCCTTGCTTAGCTTTGATCCAAAACTTTCCCTCATATTAAGAGGAGTTTGCAAAGGCCACTTGGTAACCTGGACTACTCTGCTCTCTTAAGGTTAACTGTTGTCACTGGCATATAGTAACACGGGTCAACACTCATCAACTGCAGTGATGTCCAAGACACAGCTATATCACTGATTTCAAAAGCAAGTATAGCAGGAGAGAGGTAGTTCAATGATTAAAGATACTTGCTGCCAAGTCTGGCAACCTGAAATTGATTCCCAGAACCAATGTAAAGATGGAAGGAGAAAAGTGACCCCACAAAGTTGTCCTCTGTACAGGAGTTGTGATGCTCACAGACACACACACACACACAAAACACACACAAGAAGAAGAAGAGTAGGGGGAGGAGGAAGAGGAGGAAGAAGAGGAGAGGATGAATAAAATGAAGAGGAGAAACTTTTTAAATGAATGGAAGGTATACTGTATACTGTTTCAGGATATAAGCTTTCTTCCTTAATCTAACTTGCTATGGTTACATGACATTGGTGGCTTTGAGTCTAATACCACAGTCCAAATTCTCATAACTGACACCCTTACACATGAACACACATTGAAAGAGATTTGTTAGAGACGCATTGGGAGAGGCTTGGACAGGTTGAGATTTCAGCATCAGGCACATCAGTTCTGGTATCCAGAACCAGATATAGATGGGTATAGAGAAAGAGCACAGTTATACTTTCTTTCACTTCAGAAAAGGTTCCTTCATTATACCATTTCCTACCAAAAAATAATCACCTTCTATAAGAAGCTTAGGCTCCATTATGCTATGACAGCTATTGTCACTTGCTCTGCCACAAATGCTGTGAAATGTGGCCATGCTTTTGCATGCCTCTCTTCACTTCACTTTGCATGCCCCTGAGTATTGATTGCATCTACCTTCCTTCCTTCTTTGCACCTCCTCCACCTCACTATGAATAATATCCAGCACCTGCAATCTTACATTGTCCTCTCTGATCTCTAAGTCAACAATCACTTTCCTTCTCCTGTTTGATGATTCATCATCCTTTTAGTAGAAAATGGTTTATGTTTGCTAGGCACTATTTTAAGTCTGGGAATAGAAACTCATCCCAGTCTACACAGAGCTTAAATTCTAATCCCTATTTTCCCCTCACTCTCTGCCTTGATTGTTAGAAACTCAAAAGGACACCCACTCTGTTTTGTTCCAACACTTCCTCTCAAGTAACCTCCAACATACAAGTGCATGACTTGGTATATTTTTAAGACCTAGGCTGCTTGGAGCTAATTATATTCAACACATCAAATGCCAAAAGTAAGGAAACAAGAGGCTTAACATGTCAAGAAAAAAGTTCCAATCTGGAACCTAAGAGTTAAAATACAGAAAAAAAAATGCTTTTAAGTTGCACATGGAGACTATTTCTAGAGCCAGTTATGGATGAGCCTCTACAGCTGGTTAAATAAAAAGGAGGAGAGGGGTCAAATAAACTAAGAGATGACAAAACCTTGGGTAAGACTTAGAAAATAATGCCATGGAACATTTCTTAGAGGATTTAATGTATTAGAAGGAATTAAAAGATGGCATCCATACCTTCACTGTCTTGCTCTCCATGCCAAACTCCAAAATACGCCAGCAAAGTTTTAGATGAGCAGGCTGATCATTTGAAAATAAATTAAGTGACCTTAAGAAAAAGGATAAAGCTTTGGTGGCAGAAGCCATATGTCCCCCAACACAGAGAAGCTTCAACTTTGGTGTGGTCAGAAGCCTACATGGGGTTAAAGTTGGAGATTTAGCATCGAAGGGGCAGCACTGAGAGAAATGGTGATCTGAACAGCATCATGAGAGTGGGAATACTGGGAAAATTCCCTGAGGCACAGGAAGTCAAGTTTTAGGTTGACATGAGTTCGTGAGCAAACACTTCCTTCACT
This sequence comes from Arvicanthis niloticus, assembly GCF_011762505.2. NCBI lineage: Eukaryota > Metazoa > Chordata > Mammalia > Rodentia > Muridae > Arvicanthis > Arvicanthis niloticus. The sequence goes on along the minus strand of NC_047670.1, from coordinate 36,692,212 downwards.
ATTCCCATCATGAAACATTCTCAGGACCAATGAAAGAAAGCAAAACGGAATGTGAGCTGAACTTAAGAGCTATGCAGGATGTAGTCAGAGTCTAAGATGTAATTTTTAAATTAAACTATGAGCTTACCACTGTGAGAGTCTTAGGATGGTATTCTTGAAGTCCCAATATCCCATATATTTTACCTTAAAAGGCTATCTGCCTCTGTCACTGTACATCTAAGAACAATGAAAGTGACAGAGTCATCCACAGCAGCTGAGTTTAACAGGCACTGTTATTATTCATCCAACCAAGTATTTGCACTGTGTTCTAGTTGGCGGCTATCAATAACAGGATAAGCTAAAATTCTCTTGTTTCCAAACAGAACTGTAAACTCATCTTTTATGTTGTAGCCATATTAAAACAAGGGCTGAGAAATACCTGACTTTACTCAATGAAAAATTATAGATCTAACAGGAGAAAAAAACATCCTTACTATTCAGTAAAGGGTCTCTCTGGGACAGCAGAACACCTCAAGATGTTTACACCTGTTTGGTATATGTGTACGTACATGCTTCTGTGTATGTGCATGTGTGTGTGCATGTGTGTGCATGTGTATGTGTGCAGAAGCCAGAGATCAATAAGAGTGTTTACCTCAGACACCACCTTCCTTATTTTTTGAGAGAGGGTCTTTAACTGAATGTGGATCTCACCAATTATTAGAGACTAACTTGCTATCAAGTGAAGTGACTAGTCTGTCTCCACTTCCCCAATTCTGAGATTATAAGCGTATGACACTGCAACCAGCTTTTTACCCAGGTTCTTGGACATTAGGCTCAAATCCACAAACTTGTATAACAAACACTTTGCTGACTGAGCTGTCTCACTAGCCTTATCTTAAGACTTTAAAAAATATACTACTTTTTATACTTATCTCTCTTTCAGGATCAATATAAAGATTAAAGGAAATAATACAATGACAAGGATCTGGCAGACTGTGTAATTTTCTACTCAGTTCAGATAGATATTTATTAATGGGAAATGCATAAATAGGCAAAAAATAGTCAGCTAGTCAATAGATGTTTCATTTCTTTACTCGTACTCTAGAATGACCTAAAATTTAAATACAGAAAATAAAAATCATATTATTCTTATATGGGAATTTCTAACTTATAAAATGAGACACTGTGCCATTCAATCTTCATAAAATTCCTTGAGAAGCAGCCCAGACATGGGTTACGATTTATATTTTATATTAAAAAAAATTACACTACATCTAAGAACATTGATTTTAATTAACAAACTCCACATATTAATGAATGAAATTAAAGCTCTGGAGAGCTTTAATTGCTCATCAGTTCAGAACACTCAATGCTCTTTCTGAGAACCGAAGTTCAGTTCCCAATACCTACATCAGGAGGGTCATAACCGCCTGAAACTCCACTTCCAGTGATCCCATAGCTTCCCCTGGTCTCCGTGGCACCCGCACATACATGGTATACACACAGACATGCAAGCACACATATATACACATAAACAGAAATGAATCCTTTTAATAAATAAAAGAATATTAAGGAAAGCAAAGAGGGAAAGAAGAAAGAGAGGGGAAGGAAAGATGAGTCAGGGACGAGGCAGAGGGGAAAGGAATGAACTCTAACTGCAAATTCTTTCTGTTTTAAAAAAAATCACCACCCAGACACCTCCACACATGAAAGCAGCTCTTCCTCATCCACAGACAGGGTATAAGGCATTCACAAAATCAAAGTAGACATTTCTTTACTGAATAAACCTGATTAATGGCTAAATCTGTCTATAGTGTGATTCCTGGAAAACTCAAAGGAGGCTTTTCACATAAGGCTGTCAGAAGAAGTTCTGCCTCTGCAGAAGCAATCTTTTCATCATCTTCTGTTGCACTGTCTCCGAGATGGTTTTGAGTGGAGTGAAGAACCCCAGTCACCTCTGAAGTGTCACTTTCAGTGTTCTGGTCTTCTGGTTGGAATTCAAAATGACCTGTTATATAGCCAGAGACAGATTTAGATGAAGGAGAACTCTAAGGATTTACCCCAAAAGGGAGACTCATTCTGAAATTCCACAAGGGCTTGGCAACCTAAACAGAATAACATCCTAAAGTTGAGTAGGAAAGCAAGAGTGAAGAGATGCATATGACTCTATTGTTTCTATGCTTTAGAACTGGAGTGAACGCTCCCAGTGCAGTAACACCAAGCAGCCTATGCAATCTCCTTGGGAGGTGGGTGACTGCATCTTTGTTATACAAAGAGATCTTCAGCTCATAGAACTGGGGTCACTTGTGTACAATCAGTGATGAAGTTTCCATTTAAATTCTGGTCTGTCTAAACCTAAAGTTCAAGCTTTATCTCCCAACCATGAGCCCTCAACTAGATCAGTGTAGGATAAACAAAGAAGAAAAGATTACCCATGTGCATGGGTCAGGCTAACACCAATATTCTGCTTCAGTTTATTCAGAATGGAGTCTGTGATTCTGTATTTTTGCTTCTTGGGTTAATATGAGACAGCTATGTATGGAAATTTTATATTTTGCTGTCCCCTCAGGAGAAAAGTAGATGCTATACCTATTTTATAATATTCCCAAAGTTCTTAGGATTATTCAAAAGTTGTGAAGTACGGGGTTTTTATATCAGTCATCATTGCTCAAACTGCCAAAGAGCATCAATATCCCTTTTTTCTCAAGCTACACGGGCCCCTCCCCTTTACATACACACTCTGTGGCTCCCAACCTGAGATTATAAATCCTATCCTTTAAAGACTTTGACTCTTCTGATGGGTAGAATTCTTACAAATAAGGAGGCGCAGAAAGCCCAATCTTTCACCCTAATCTCAATCACCTGCCCCTAATCCCTTCCTTTCCATCAGGCAAGGTGACTCAACCTTTCTGCATTGTCTACCTGAATTGTTTCCACATTTTTTCTTTAGCAAGGTTTAATGGATACACACAGTCTAAGGAACATCAAATAGTACTTACTTACTGTTTATGCAAGATCAGACTAAAACTACATGAACTAATTCTCCATCTACAAGGGTGGACTATGTCATCAAAGCATCAGGAAACAAAACAAGTTGGAATCTTTGCATTCTACAGCCTGAGATTCTACTAGCCCACCTTGTCACATTATTTATACACTTTGGTGCAAGATGAGATTAACACTTAAATCAATACTGCAGAATGAACAGAACAGAACGTGGTCCCTTCTCTACAAAAACTTCACCGTCTTATTATGAGGCAAGTAAATGGAAAGGGACCAGGGGCTGCTATACACTGGGATTCAATGTTGTTGTACTATAATTCAATGCTCCGTGCATTCTTTGAACCTAACCTCCATCTATATTGGTCAAAAGCATAAATTAAAAAAAAAAAAAAAAACAAATGGTTATTCACTGTAATCAACAAAGTAAAGATGTGGAAAGATATTTTGCAAACTAAAATGTTCTACTAACAGGCCAGACCCTATAAAATTTTTGATATTCATAATTGTATCACAAAATGGGGCACTAACCTTTGCTCTGGCTTCCTATTTCCTTTCTGTCCATATCTTCCTTGCTAGATAACCTCAGCCACTTAGGCTTATCTTTAATTTTTATCTCATTGAGTTCAACATATTCAAAGAAAACATCTTAACCTTTATCCTTAATAAACTAAGACATCGAACAGAGGCATTATTTACAGAAAATCTACCAACAGTACAAATTCAAGCACAATTTAGAGACAGAGGCACTTAAGGGTTTTGAAGAAGGAAAGATTTAGAGATAAGTTGGGAATTGCTGGCAAGAAGAGGTAACGTGGATTAAGGCAGAGCTTCAGGGAATTGTAGGGTTCAAGCAAGCTCATCCAAGTGACAGACAACAGGGTCAGGGTGAGCAGAATTCATGTGAGTAGTAATAAAATGCAAAACTGGAAAACACAGGTGACTAACACATTCCTCAAAAATGTATAAAATGACAAAGCATTACAGCCAGTCAGGGTAGGTAATGTTGACTTGGCTCTCAGAAATCAGCTTACTCCATCACACTAGCATCAGAAAGGAGAAAAGTAGGCCATGGGATTATTTTAATTTAAAATGAAAGGATTTGGACAAAATTTAATGTCGTTTCGTGATAAAGAAAAGGTCTTCTCTAAGTAGAATGGGAGGGAGCTTATGCAAGTTGATTTGCATCTAACAAGCCATAATAAACTGATTTACAGCTAACGTCATAATTGATGCTGACAAAATCAAGTCAATTCTCCCTACAATAAGGAGAGTATAAATTTTTCTCATCACTTAGTTTTTTTATATAAAGTCTCACTTTATAGTGCAGGCTGGCCTCTAAAACACAATTATGCTTTCACCGACCAAGTGCTAGGATTTCAGGAATATGCCACCATGCCTGGCCTTATCACTTCTATCAAATGTTGTTCTAGAGTCTATATAGTAAAAAGAGAAATGGGAAAATTATATTCTGTTTGGAAAGAAATTATTACAACTGTACTTATCCACAGATATCATGGTTGTTCATGTAGAAATCACTTGACCAAAATATCCTCCTTAAATTAATCAGTTATAAATAGTACAGCATGGTAGGTTAATATTTTTTCAAAAATGGAGTTGCTATTCTTCATACCTTCAACAAATAATTGTAAATTTTAAAATAAAATAATTTCTAAGATCATTTACCATAATGCACATATATTAAATAAATATAGGTTTAAGACTGCAAGACACAAGACACTGTACCTAAGCACTATACTATACTTGATAGAGATTTTTCCCATGGGGATATATATTAACTATACAATAATATGATATATACTAATATTTTGCATACTTAAGAAAATAGGTGCAGGTCATGGGAAAAGGAGACATTTCTAACTGTTGTAAGAAGATACATAAGGGAGAAAGTTTAAAATAATCCAAATGATGATGGCCTAGAATTGGAGATGTGAGTATAAATTCATGTGTCGATAAACACAAGAACAAACAACTACAGTTCATTTATACAGAAACATCTTAAAGTGTGCACATACCGGCTAGTAGACACTAACACTTTAGCTCTGACAGATGAGGATGAAAAAAATGGCACCTTATGCCAACACCTCAATAGCAATAAGATCAAAGCAATGCAGAAGTCAAAAGAATGGATTCCTAATGGCCACAGTTGGAAATAGCTTAAGAAATAAGGTTGTTTATCTATAACTCAAATATAAACTAAATATCCAGAAGTAGTTTCTATTAATGATAAAGGCATGTGTTACTTTTTTATTATTGTGATAAAGCACCATGACCAAGGCAGCTTGTACAAGGGAGGGTTTCTTTTGAACTTACAGTTCCATAGGCCTGAGTCTGTAACCATCCCATTAAGAAAGGCATGGTAGCAAGTACCAGTCATGGTGACCAGAATAGCTGAGAGATCATATGTCAAACTGCAAGCTGAAGACAAAGAAAGCAAACTTGAAATGGGCAAGTCTTTAACCTCTCAAAATGTTTCCCTAGTGATACACTTTCTCCAACAAGCCTATACCTCATAAGTTCCCAACCAGAGCCACCAGCTTGGAATCAAACATTCAAATGCTAGACACTATGAAGGAAATATCCCTCCAGCCACCACACTAAGTAAAGCAGGTCTGCAATACAGAGGAATTCTAAATATGATTTGAATACCTTACCTTCAAGGAAGGTGCCTGCTTCAGTGGCAGTGGCAGCACATAGGGACTTTCTTCCCAAAGATATTGTTATAGAAAGCAGAGGGAAAGAGTAACTTTCTAAAGAGAAACTTGGAAAATAAGGTCGGCTTTAGACAAGCGGAGTCGTGTTTAGAATAGGAAGTCTTAATATGATATGATGAGCCTGACATTGCCTTCATGCTCCCCTCACACCCCTAACCCCACTCCAATCCGCATCAGACAAATCCCAGCTGAGAGGCTTGCAGCAGGATACCTGGCCAGGATTTATCAAAGCTGTCAAGGTCATTAAAAATAAGGAGAGGCTGACAGATTGTCAAACCAAGAGGAGCCTGAGAAATGACAGCTAAGTGTAATATAGAATCCAGAATTGGATCTTGGAACAGGAAAAGGGCATCGGGTCAAAACCATGGAAATACGAAGAAATTGGGATGTTAGTAGGCGGAAATGCATCGGGATTGACTGACCACTTATTAAAACTGCACCTTGCTACTGTGAGATGTCAGGAACTGGGGAACTGGGAAAGGGGAGTGCAGAAAACTTGTATGCTATCACCAATTTTTTTCTCTAAATTGTTTTTTTTTTCTCTAAGCTGTTTCTAAATAAATACAATAAATCTCTTCCCCAGGAAGTAAGATGTTCCACATGGCAGACAAGCATTCTATCACTAAGCTGCCTTGCCAGCAAGAACAATGATTAAGGAAAGATAAAACCAAATGACTAGAGGCTATCAACTGCAGACAAAAAAATAGAGGTGCCTGGCCAAGACTCACAGAGCCAGTTATGGCTGAGTTAGAATCAGAATCGAAATCTGACTGTATTCTTTAAAGCAGTACCATGAGGCAATAACGATAAGCAAATAAAAATCACAACAGGCAAAATAAAAGTACCATCTTGAGAATATCTTCATCCAGATTCCAACATAGAGCCCAGCTTACCCACCCTTCTGATTTCCAGACGATGGTAACAAAGCCCAGATAATGACAATGAGCTAACTGTTGGTGGTGCCAGCAGGAAGTGTCTGAAACATGTCCCTTCTTCACTTTACACAGGTTTTCCTGTGCTGCTTTGAGATACATTAAACATTCCTCCCCCAACTCCTATAGGAAACAGTTATATCACAGCTATGAAATCTCTGTCCTTTGCAATCCTGAGACGTTCCAAGATTTATAAAGTGGGTTGAGTTCGCCAAGTGCTCCACTTGCAGCGGCTTCTGACTGACGTCTTAATGAGATCTCTTACATGCTAGGTCTATGTTATATCTGCTTCAAATAATGTTATGAAGCCAAAATTATCATATATGTTTTCAAGATTGAGACAATAGAGCCAAGCATGGAAGTACAGGCATTTAAACCCAGCATTTAGAAAGCAGACGGAGGAAGATGGCAAGTTTGAAGCCATAGGTACATAGGGCAAAGTTGTCTTAAGAAGAAAAAACTGATCAAAATACACTTCTAATACATAGATGAGTTGCCCTATATAATTTGAAACATGGTTAAAACTCATATGTCTATGCAGAAATATCATATCATCTCTCCAGCTCTATGACCTTAAACAAATGATTACATTTATTTTCAATTACTTCATTGTGTGTTTTTGGGCTCAGAACAACGTCTAGTACTTTATAAAGACTATTTAACACTTGTCACTAAACATTGGACAGCTGTTGCTAATGACACAATTTTGGAAATTTAAAAAAAAAAAAAAACGGGCTTCATCTCTGACTCTGAAACTTTTAATTATTATTTTCTCAGCATCCTTTGAAGTTCTGGCAGTCACCAATGCACTCATAAGCAGTTTATGTCTCCAGAGTCCAGTTTCCTGACCTGATGTCTGAGACAAGGCCCTTTTGAGGAGTGGGTGAAATTCCTTGACATAGTAGTCACAGGACTCTGTCTGAAATCAAAGAAGAAAAGACAATCAAATGGCATTTTCCTTGGAAAATTTGTGGAAAACAGAGATGGTACCAGCTAACATGTGTGCAAGTTGCTTATTAAATATGTATTCATTTGAAAAGTACTTAAGCAAATAACTGAGTAAAAGAGTCCCAAAGGCTTCTTTTAGTCTGGGTGACTTCTGGTGAAATTTCAGTTACGCTGTACTTGGAAATTCATGCCTGCTTGTTTTTAAGCAAGACTAAGAGATAGAAATAAATGTGTTCTCACTAAGCTTAGAAAGGGAGACACGGTTACTCAATCTATTGATTAATGATCAGAGGAAGGTTCTGCCAGCCAGGAGGGCAGATCTGTAGATTACCAAAATTACTCAAGTTAATCAGGAAGAGAAATGGACACAGAGGGACCTGGGACATTCTTGATAGCAAGCAGGGGTGAAGCTGAGCACGGCAACAAGCACAACAGGTTACTCAGATTGCCAAGGATAATATAAACAACAGGTGTGTTCTGGATTTGGAAGAGCTTGCAATTCTATTCATGTAGTCTACTGGAATCCTTAAGATAATTAAAATGTCTCAAAAACTAGTACGTGAGGTGTCAAAGCAGATACCTTAGTAGAGATGTCAGCTTTCTGGATGTCAGCCATGAAAACAATGATGAAAGTTTAAGACTAGATTAAATTTCCTATTCCTTGGCCAATAGCTGGAGTGACAGTGACTTCTTACTCATGAATTCTCAATCAAGTGTAGGTTTTGAGGAGAGTGGGGGTGGGTGGAGGTGAAAAGAGCTACCCCTAAGACTCAGCCTTGAAATGCTGAGAAAGCCTACTTTTATCTCTTCTTCCTTTCTAGAAATAACTTTCAAAAACACAAAACTAATTGACATTCTTCCCCTGATTAAAACTTTTCAGAAACATTGCATTTCAGTCTTTCTGTTCCCATGTTTGTGAACCAGCTCCACGGTGTCACAAGGATGAAGAAAGAGGCAGCTAGATCAAGAACAAAAGTATGACTCTGAGTGACAGCAAGGCAGGCAGATCCCGGCAATTAGGGACAGAAGATATAAAAGTCGTCAGGACAAAATGGGTTTTTGTCCAACACAGGCATACCTGGTTTATCTTACGCTGATATTGTTAACAGCAGGCACATTCCTAGCACTGGTGGCATCAAAGTCTAAGCATTGATAAAGCACTCTAAAGGTTTCGCATACTTACAGTAAACTAAAGGCCACACAGGGTCTCTCAGCATCCATGACTGTTCTAACTCACGATGTTGTTTATGTGGGCACTTTTATCTAATGAGTTCCCATTCAACTTTGTGCTTTTAAAGCACACTTTAAACATAAAAGCCACTAAGTTAGGATATATCACTAAATAGCCTACCAGAGACTCAGAAAAAAAATGAAAAAGAAATAATAGCCCCTCCCCGCACATACATACAAAGAATATGAGCCAGAAATTGTTGCTCATAACTATCATCCTGACACTGGCTAAAGCAGGAGTATGATGAATTCAAGGTCTGCCTGAGCTAGAAGGAAAGAACTTCTTTTAAAAGGATATAGAGAAGGAGATGGAGCTAGAGAGATGGCTGAGCAATTAAAAGCACTGGTTCAATCACCAGCACCCACATTATGGCTCACAATCAGTTATAACTCTGTTCCCAGGGGGACTGACACCATCTTCTGGCCTCCACTGGCACAAGACATGCACATGGTACAGAGATACATGCAGGCAAAAGATCCAAACACAAAAATACAAAATAAAATAGTTTTTAAATGGCAAATAAATAAAAAATAAATGTGAAGAGAGACATGTCAATAAAAAAGAAGCTATTTCAAAAAGATGATGGATGAAGTCAGTGAATGTGGTCAGAATGAAAATATGCATATGAAAATATTATACATATGAAAATATCACAGTGAAACCCACTACTTTTTTACAACTTTTACTAAAATTGTATACAAATATATATACATATACATAAATTTGTATATATAAATATATAAATTTGTATATATAATATACAAATATAATTATATATAAACAAATAAATTTGTACATATAAATATATAAATTTGTATATATAATATACAAATATAATTATATATAAACAAATTTGTACATATAAATATATAAATTTGTATATATAATATACAAATATAATTATATATATAAACAAATAAATTTGTACATACAATATATATAAACAAATAAATTTGTATATATAAATATATAAATTTATATATATATATAAAACAATGGCACTAAATTTTAGATTTAAAAAATGCCCCTTAAAACCTCATGTGTAAGATTCAGCCATCTGTCTGGTTCTACTTGTAAGTAGTAGCATCTTTGAGAAGTTATCTATTTGGAGGCCTCAGATCGCAGTCAAATTCCCTGGATGTATGTAATTGGAATCCATCCCCAGCCTCTCTGCCTTTCTTTGTTTCCAGTCCTCATCCACTACACACTCATGTCATGATGCATTGCCTCACCATAGACAGAAGTGTTGAACAACTGACCATGGATTGGAAATAAAACTGACTCAAAGTAAATGATGTGAAGAATATGAAAAAAGCAATGACATATTCAATAGGAAAAAATTAAATTCTGTAAGAAAATCTACTATCAATACTTTGAACAATAAACAATTCCATTTTTCTTGAAAAACAGTATTTTTCTTGCCAATATTTCTCTGATCTATCTTAGTCATTACTAACATGCCTAAGCTCTAGAGTCTATGACTTTTTTGGTATCCATAACATTTTCATAAAGAATTGCAAATTTTTCAAGTAAATAAATGAAACTAGAAAAGACTGAGTGAGACAATCAGACTCAGGAAAACTAATGGCACATGGTTTTTTTTATAACAGATTCCTACTCCAACTCTTTTATTTTCACAAAGATAAGGTATAGTCTTCACCCTTTGTCAAGAATAATTTCTTTGCAGCAGAAGGAGACCATTAGAGAAAACAATGACTAATCAAAATTCAGAGTTATGATGTCTGATCCCAAGGATATATCTACAGGAAAACAGATATAAAAAACAAAACAAAAACCACCCACTTTTAAGACTCAGGAAACATGGTAGCAGAGAGGATGGAATGATTGTTAAGAGCCAGATATTCTGGGAGTTTAATGTGACAATGTGTCTCCTAGGAATGTCAGAAGGTACACTCAAAAAGACTCACCACCATAGCTACCTAAACATGGTCTAAACAAGGACAACAGCAGTAGATGTGCCAGAGTGGATGGGTTAAAAACTATGAGGCCTCAACCCTCCCAACTACAGACAAACTAAGAAATGCTGAGAGTAGGAAAAACAGTTTTCTTCAGAGAAGAACACACCAATTGGTTATCCAATACCAAATGCTCAGCCCAGAAAAACATAGATACAAGCAAAATTATACAGACTAAGCAGGTTATATTTAGGAATGTATATATATATATATATATATATATATATATATATATGCATAAAACAACAATTAATTTTAAAATAGGTCATAAATTTCAAAGGGAGCAGCAAGAAGGGGTTTATGAGAGAGTTTAGAAGGAAGAAAGGAGGTGGTATAATTATAATCTTAAATAAATTAAATAATAAGAAAGGAATTTGAAGTCTGTTGAGTAGTGCAATTGGCCCATACTTAGGAAACACTTGGTCTTGGGATCTTTAATCAATTATTGGATTCCATGTGATTAACCAAACCAAAGGAAAAGTCATCTTTACCCGCTCAAGATTCCATTTCCCAAGCCTAAGCAATGTTACTCACTGCTCTACACTCAGTTCTTTGCACAGATCTCTGTTTAGTAACATGTTTTTCTGCCTCCACCAACAATTTCTGTGGGAGTTCTCAGAGATAGGAAATGTTTCTAATCTGTCCTCATACCAGCAAGTCACCAGCAGAGAGCCTGGCACCATGGTGAGGATTTGCTTAATCAATTAGTTACTAATGAGATAAACTGGAGTGCCTGTTTACACTGTCTTAAGTGTAATCTACTTGTCCCTGAGCTCCCACAGATCTGTGCTAATATATTTATAGCTTATGATAACTCAATCATACATCATAAGTTCCCCACTCCAGGTTTCTCTTCCCTTCAAATTTCTAAACACTTCAAGGACAGAAACTTCAAATTACTCATCTTTTGTTTCTCTGTCATGAATGAACTAACTTAGAGGACATTATTCAAAAACATAACCAAACCACAGAAGGATTCAATGTCATTTATATAAGGAATATAAAGAAATGAACACAGAAACAAAAACAAAATGTAAAGTAGTGCTTACCAGTAGATGTGGAAAGAGAAAATAGGAAAGTAATACTCAAAAGAAACAGACTTCCACATGCACAAGATGAAATTCATTTTGCCGAATAGTATCAGTGTTTAGCAATATTCTATTGTAGATTTTATGCTTTAAATTTTGTTAAAATATATCTTATGTTAAATTAAATGTTGTAATCATGAAAAATAAAGAGGACAAAGAAGTGAAAGTGATCAATACGTTTTTAGTAGGATGATGGTGATGGTTTCACAAGAACATACGATCTCCAGGCTCAGGTTATGTGCATTGAGTACACAGAGTTTGTTATTGCACCCAGCTGTGTCTCCACTGTAGCATGTCTAAAGGAAACAGCTCGGAAGTCCTTCCTTCAATCTTCTACAGGAAGAAACTGATCAAACTCAAACTCAATGAATTGTGTCATGGCCATCAGAGTGGTTTCAGTGACGTCATGTTAAAGCGAAAGATACACAAGTGCAGAATTCACAAACTAAAACACTAAAACAAACACATACAGACTTCATGATTAAAAACCAGAAAATATGGAACAGGAAGTTAAGATTAACCAGAGAAGCAACTGAAGAGCTTTCTGATATAAAAATAAATGTGACAATTTATTAAGTCAAATTCTGCCAAGAATTATGTGTTGTGTGTACATTATATAATATTATATATGTGTATTTATGTATATATTATACACAGACATACATACACACACACGTGTATAATGCTAAGAAAGAAAGCTCCAAAGTGGGTTATCTTTATTCCTATTCTGCAGATAAGAAAACTGAAGCTTAGGAAATAGAAAGAACTTGCTGGAATTCTATGCTCATCATATAAGGAAACTAGATTCCAATTCTAAAAGCTATAGGTATTTTTGCTTTATCAAGCCATTGTCTCCAGGGTCCACATTGGCTCCAAATAACATGTTTGTAAAAGGTATGGGTTTAAGTACATATAAAATTGACAACACCTCAAACCCCCAAAGTATAGCATAGCGAGATTTATCTCTAACTTCCCCCTACTGTCTGCCATTCACTCCTTTGTTGCCCTAGCTGGTGGCCATGAGACTGTTACTGGAGATGTGAATGAGGTTTCAAAGTCTCACTGACTGCTGGGGTCTCATGTTTCTGCATAGTTGGCATTCTGTGACAATCAACACCTGAAATCAAATCTGTGCTTAATCATTAAGTGTTTATTTTTCTTTTCAGCCATATTATTAAGCACTTAAGATGTAAAATCTGATGAATGATTAAATAGTGAATTACAATTATCACTTTATTAAATCCTCACAACTGTAAAGTGTTCTGCTCTTAAGTGAGGATTCTCACATACATCACACTTAATCCTCATGCAGCAGGAAGAGATGGTTTATCATGCTTGCTTTACTTAAGAAGCAGATAGACACCAGTCGCACAGTCAGTATTTGGCACAACTGAGATTTGAACATAGAACTTCTGATGAGAAAAAAAATACCTTTCTCTTGTTTCCGAGGAGGTGCCAGAAAACAACTTGAATGTGGGAAGTGGGGCGTGGGAAAGTGGGCTTAGAAAAGAGCTGAATCTTTGAAAAGACAAAGCAGACAATAGCTGAATTATGAAGATTCAATATTAGGTGCTTTCTTCCCTTTCTTTCCACTTTTTCCCCACTACTCTGGTGACTTTGCATAATGAACACCTAAACCCAGTGAAAAGTGAGGACTTTTCTGTAGGAGACACAAACACTAATCTGGCAGTAAGTACAAGTTATGTACCTCATAGGGAACTTGAAAGAACCATGAAAAGCGTCTTAGTTTAAGAGGACTTGAGAAGTGCATCTTTAAATCAGGACTTCCCAATAAACTAGAAGGGTAAAGTCTTTGTTTAAAACTTGTTCCTGTGATGGCCAAAGATCAAGTGTTTGTTGGCATTGGGAAGTTAGTATACACCTAAGATACAGCTCTGCATAAGGCTCACCCAAGCCTTGGTAGGGAAATGGCCAAATGCCAACAATGTTGACTGTGCTCTGAGCAGATCTCTGTACACCATCAGGTCAATGTGAGCTGCTTTTTCACCTGATGGCTATGGGAGGACTGGGTTGTGGGAACAAAGGGTAAAAACACTTCCTACTCAACTTCATCTCTCTTCTACTTCGCACATCTGCATCTGAAGGTAGATTGCTTTCTGTATTTTCCAGTGTGACCGTGCTGAGTGTCAAGGGCCAAGAGTCTTTGGTACTATGACACTGAATACACTACTTGATGTAAAATCAATATTTACTCTAATTGATTCTGGCTTATCTATTTATCATTCTGAATTATAATGCTAATCCAAGAACCAGAAAATATAAATGATTTGGGTGGCTTTGCAAGGCTCCTTGCCCACTTTGCCTCACAGGTTACATAGCAGACTGAAGCAGTAGTAACGGAATCCATTTGATTAGCAGAAGCAAGTGTCATGAATGGGGCATGAGGTGAACTCCACTCCCTGTCTTTTGTCAGCAATTCTTTTCCTTGTCAAGAAACCCTTGACTTTCCTCTTCCACCTGTCTCTACTTTTGGATCTTAACCAACTGCAATGTAATGACTTCTAAAACTCTTTTTCAAAGACTCAGAAAAGTTGTATGGCTCTTCCACCAGGAAGCATTATACAGAAGAAAGGGGAGATAAATGAGAAAAACATGTTCCTGTGCTTTTCTTCACCAATGATGCTTTTGTCTGTTTTCCTCTATCTAGGTCAGCGGTTTTTAAACTGTGGGTTATGACTCCTTTAGGACTACTTATCAGATTTCCTGAACATAAGATATTTATATTATGATTCATAACAGTTTCAAAATTACAGTTATAGGGGAGCAAGGAAATGATTTTAGGGTTGGGGTCAACAAAACATAAGAAACTGTATTAAGGAGAGGCAGCATTAGGAAGGTTAAGAACCATTAATCTAGGTAAAGCCAACCTCTGCCCTCTCAGAGCTTCCAAATTCTGACCATTCACTGAGACTTATCATTGTCTGTCCCATCTTTGAAGCTTCCTTTGGTTATTTCATTACCACAAATTTCTACCTGTGGAAATGGGAAGAGAAAAAAAATACATTTAGTCAGTGAAGCTTTGAACATGGCTACCTCTGATTAATGCCAAAGATCTTTTTCCTAGTGTTAATATCAGATAAACTTGAGTCAAAGATTGTGTGGTATAAAAAAAGGCAGTGTGGCATACTGGAGATAATAAGAGCATTAGAAGCGAAGACATGTGGGTGTGAGTCAGAGGTCTACCATTTAGAAGCAATGTTGGTTAAAGGTTGATTAAGAGGAACAATAGAGCTGCACTAACAGAAAGACTGATTTTCCTCATATAACCAAGAACCCTGGGCTGCTGCAGCTGTTCACAGATGTCATCATGTCCCTAGGCTTCTGTCTAGTTACTCTTCCTGAATACATCTGCCATTCATCCTCATCCCTGTAGCCGCAAGGTTACAAGGTGCCAGCTGAACTTCTACATAGTCCTTTAAGTCCCAAGAACAAGAGAATTGGAAAGAAAACGGTAATTAAGAAAAAATTGGGATGTTTCAGCTAATGTTGTCGGTTTTAGAAAGAAAGAAAGAAAGAAAGAAAGAAAGAAAGAAAGAAAGAAAGAAAGAAAGAAAGTTCTGTCCAGAAGGCACACCATGTGACTTCAAGTGGATTTGTGCTGTTGATCAGAGCGGTGTTTAATGACTCCATTAGCTGGAAGAGAGCTAAGGAAAGGAGGGTGGAGAAAGTTAATTAACCTCCTTTAAACCTCAATTTCCAAATCTTTACTACAAGGTAAACAATGTCTGCCTTACAGAGAAGAATCAGGGACTCTCTCACAGCAAGCAGCACATAGCAGATACTCATCCAGCTATTTAGAAATGAGTAAAAGAGTAAAAATATATTATAATCACCAACTCCTTCCATTATTTCATCTCTCCTCTCCCCCCCACTCTCTATCTCTCACACACACTACCTTTTTCAGCATTTTCTTTTATCTAAGCCCTATGAATAAAAACTTGACTGTTGTCCCCAAAGAAGTACCAGTCAAGAGGAAAACCATATAACGAGACATATAAGTTCATCGAGACACAATTTTCTGGAAAGACTAACATGCAAAGGGAAGTTGGACTACAAAAAAAAAAAAAACTGAAGAGTACCTGTTGCACTTAAAGGAGGCTTCGTGGAAAACATGATAAAACCCAAGAACACATGGAAGTTGTGATAAAGAGTAGAAAAGAACATGTAAAATCAGCAATGAGGGCCAGTAAGATAGCTCAGCAGGTCAAGGCTTCTGCCACCAAGCCTGACGACCCAAGTTCCATCCCCAAGATACACATGGTAGAAGGGTAGAGCCAACTGTGCCTGCCAGTTGTCCTCTGACATCCATGTGTGTGCCATGGGACACATACAATAAATATATAAATGTAATTTCAAAAATTAAGTAGGGTTTAGCATATGCAAAGAGTACAGTACAAAAAAATGCTGATAGGGTTTGTTACAAAAGACAACTGAAGAGAAGCAGCAAAGGCTAAAGAATATGTACTTGCTTCATGAAGTTACTAAGATAGACTTTGTGTGTGATAGGAAACTCGGGACATTACCACAAGTTTTTTACCTCTCCCAAAGTGTACACAAAGTGTACATTGTTATAGAAGCCTCCTTTATGGAGTGGATCAAATTACTTTCTTCTGAAGAAAGAATATAAAAAAATTACAGAAGTCCACTTCCATGATGAGGTTATAACTGTGACTTATACTTTTGCAAAATGTAAGGTGTTACCTTACAAACCGTCTTTCTCCCCATGGGTGTTCTCAAGTGGAACAGAGTTCACAAGGCAAGGAAGCAAGAGCACACCACACACTCGATAGTAAGAAATAAAGAGCCACCCTTTTGCTCAACAGTCTTTTAGTAATTAAACAAAAAATATCCACAACTGTGTCATCTCCGAAGCAGATTTGTTGCTGTTAAAGCTGAGAAGACCTCTTAATACCTTGAGTGTAGCCTGGAAAAAAAAAAACCACTAAAGTAAGCCATACTTGGATTTCTAGATCAGAAAGAATGATGGGGTGATGGATAGTTTATTCAAAGACTCAGGGGTTTGGAGAGGTGCATTAAATAGCAACTGATATATAGTATAGTCACCAAAGTGTTTCAAGGCTCTACTGGTACTCACTGTTGGCATATCATTTACCTAAGAAATCTGATTGATCAAATTGATCAGTCATCAAAGATAATACCTGCTGTGAATGGTCATATATACCCAGCATTCCCATGAAATGATTACACTTCAGAAATGGCCTCTCTACTCTTCTCTACCTTAAAGTGTCTCAACTTCTAAATTGTCCACAGGGACAGCCATGACTTCTGAGCTGCTTTCTCTAATCTTGATGTGTCTCAAATGTTCTCTGGTTTGCAGCTGTCATTCAATTCCTAGTTCTTTTACCTGATGCTTATGCCCCAATATGTACAACGTGGATTACCCAAACATTCTGAAGATATTGGAAATGGTTTTGAACATAATTATGCATTTCCTTTGCACCCCTCCCCTGAGAATATAACAATATTGATTTTTCTAGAATTGTTCACATAGACAAACAAGGAGAGGACTCTAGCCTGCAGCCGTCCAAGTTTAAAATATTTAAAATATTGACACTTCTGCCTGGACACACGCATTAGCTCTGGGCATGGTCAGCTGGGGCCCCCCACCACCTGCATCGCTGCCACTGCCCCATGATACCCGCCACCTGCCCTGACGCAGCTACCTGCGCCACCTCATGACTGGCTATATTACCAGGCCACAATCTTCAATGAGTAGACATATTCCTCAGTTCTGTGGTGTTCTCGATCACGCATTTATGGAGTTTCTGAAGGGCAGTGGAGATTACTGCCACGCACAGCATGACCTCTATGCAGACAACTGAACTGTAGAAATTTACTACTCCACCAAGAAGCCCCCATAGGAGTGGATAACCTGGACACAGGCGTGTTGAATTGAAATCTGCAGAGTGTTTACAAGAGCTCAGAACTGGATGGTGTAAACCTAAGTGCACTTTCTTTGTATCGCCTCAGTCTTATTGAAGAATCACCACTTCTTGTTAGGAGGTTCATTTCATTGCCTGTTTCTCCCAATTCATACTCAAAGCACTGAGAATTTTAAGTGGAGTATATTGAATATTGAAGAAGACTTCAGGTAGGTTTTGTTTTGTTTTGTTTTGAATTATTTCTGTATTCAATTTTGTAATTCTTCCATATTTCTATTGGGTGTCTTTTTAAACTAAATTAACATAGCTCGAAGAACAGCCCTGATCCTGTGGAAGTCATATACAAGAACATGAGATTTCTTATTACACACAATCCAACCAATGCAACCTTAAACAAAGTTATAGAGGAACTTAAGAAGTATAGAGTTGCCACAATAGTAAGAGGAAGAAGCAATTTACAACACTACTCTTGTAGAGAAAGACGGTGTTGAGAGCCAACTCCTAGCAGAAAGCGGCCATCATCTTTGCAGCCATCTTGGGCCATATACCCTGACAAGAGACTTGTTTTTCAACAGCCTGCAACAACTGAGCACACTCTGATAAGCATCTTGTTTTTCTCAGACATATCTTGTTTTGTTTTTTAGTGTCCCCAGCTGCAAGGCACATGTGGTAAATTGTCTTCAGCTGCATTCCCCTGCTTGTGATTATATACCCACAATTGCCTTTCAATAAATGGAACTTGATCAGACACCCTATCTTGTCTCCATTCTTTGTGTCTCTTTCCCCTCCATCCCCACTCTCTCTCTCTTGCAGACCCTGTTGACTGATCCGAGGGCCGGGTCAAGAAGGCACTCATGTTCTTGACCGGCCTTTTGATGATGGTACACCACCATCCCACCAGATTGTTGAAGACTGGTTAAGTCTTGTGAAGATTAAGTTTCATGAAGAACCTGGTTGCTGTATTGCTGTCCATTGTCTCTGGCCGGTGCTGGTTGCTCTAGCATTAATTGAAGGTGGAATGAAATATGAAAATGCAGTACAATTCATAAGACAAAAGCAGTGTGGTGCTTTTAACAGCAAGCAACTTTTGTATCTGGAGAAGTACCGTCCAAATATGCAGCTCAGCTTCAAGGATTCCCAATGGTCATAGAAACGACTGTTGTATTCAATAAAACTGGGGTTCCTGTTGCTGTTGCCTTGGAAGTGGAAATTCAGATGGGACCTGATTTGTCACACATAATGACCCAATGTCTCAGCTTCCCAAATAAGTCTGCTGAAGCTCCACAGGGATATGAAAACCAGTTTTACCAAGCCACAAGCTTGACAGAATCGAAACCTCTATATTTGGGTTATGATCAGCATGCTTGGACACTTAGCCAATGAATTTTGCTGGTCAGCATTTAAAATGTGCTTATTATTTGTACCAGTTGATCTTTACTAAAATAAGGTATTGAGTTATGTCATTAAATGTACTCCTGTGCCAGACTATTATTAGTCTATAAAAAATTTAGAAGGATTAGGTGCCAAAATACCGAGCACAATATTTGTATATTTTTAGCATCATACAGAACAAAAATTGCAGGAACTGAGACCTCTCTAGACTTTCTATGGTTTATTCCTTCAGTCATTTCAAACACTGCAGGGCTTCTCTCGTTATCTGCCTGCTCACTCTGTTTACATCTCCCACATTTACACCAGAAGACATCAGGTTTGCTTAGCCATTTTTTTAAACTAAGTCTTGCCCTGATTATTTAATGTCTCTGTTTTATTTTGTGCTGTCTTGGGAAACCTCTGTTTGAAAATCAACTTTGTTACAGAAGCACGTATCTTCAATAATGTCTCCAGATAAAAAGCCTTATAGTTAATTTAATGTTTGCACTCAGAGGCGCTACCTAACAGGGACGGCCTGAAAAGGAAACAAGAGGAGGCTAAAATTAAATTAATAAAATTAATTAAATTTTTTAGTAATATGTTGCCTTTGTGCTGTGCAGGACATGTAGAGTATGCTCTTTAAGTTAGTACATATTTTTCAGATGTAGAGATACATTGTTGTAGCTAAGCAATTCTTAATCAAAGTTTCTGAAATGCTTGTGTTTTTCATGCTTATCAGAAGTTTTCCAACTTGTTTGAATTATGGTTTTCCCCTTCTCTTCCCAATCTCTTGCAAAAAGGAAAAAAGTGGGATCTGCTAGTAAACTGAGCAGAAATATTTTATACGCCTTTTGAGCTATGTAACTTAATAATTGGACACTTGATCATTTGTTTTATTATGTAATTGATAAAATCCTGAAGTGTATTAATGTTAGTCCATCCATATATTTATACTGTCTTGGAATGTGTGGTTATAGCTATGTGGGAGAAATAGTTTGTAAGTGTTCACTGGCTTGTAAAAACTTAGTGCGAGAGCTTCAACATCTAAATAAATGATGAAAATATATATATATATATGTGTGTGTGTGTGTGTGTGTGTGTGTGTGTGTGTGTGTGTACAAACACACACACACACACACACTTCAGTTCAAAGCACCATGAGATTTTTGAAAGGTCCCTTTCTTATATTTTTGAAGCAACAAATATTCCAGCAGGAAATTGATAAATGGCTCCAATTGACCTATTGAAGAAGGCTAATTAAGATAATAAATTATCCCAGTTGACTTCACCACAAGACTTAAAATTATAGGCTGTTTGTGAGAAGCACAAGGCACAAGTGATGTAGTTGTCACTGGTGTAGTCACTCTGAGACAGACAAGAGCACACCTGATCTACTGATGTTTATTAGGGTCAACTTAGAAACAAGCGTTGTGGAAAAAAAATAAAAAAGCAAACAAGCAAACTAATGGGCAATGGTAGGTGCCAAGATACAGCACAGAGCCTGAAATTGACTCAGAAAACATGAGAAATTCCAGTGTTAACAAGGGTCTGAAAGCACTCCCATGTTGGAGCAGGATGGCCAGTCCTATGATTCTATCTTGTTCATTCTTTGCAGGTGGATACAGTAAAAGAGATATGGTTTCTCCAGCCAATGTATTCTTAAAGGGCCAGGCTAGGAGGTGAAAGACGCTTACTGACAATTCTTCCTGTAGCAGAGGTAGGAAAGCTATCCTAGACAGGAGAACAAGGCATGAGGGTTCGTCAAACACGTGAAAAAAAAAATACTTACAGTTGGCAATGTTGACTGGACAGGGAAAGGGAAAGAATGGTCTGGAAGATGGAGGGAGGAGAGAACGTTGCTTCTCAGTGGGGCCTTATTTTTCTCTTGTGTTATAAGATGGAAAACCCAACTTAAAGAGAAGATTATGGTGGTAGGAAAGGACAGAACAGCCAAAAGAGTGGTTCCTCTCCCATATTTGCTTTTATATTTCATTTCTAAGAGTCAATTAAAATATATTTAGTCTCTATGGCTTTACTGTGATATATACAGAAGAAATTTTGTCTTCTTCATTTAGAGCTATATAAATCATACAATTAGCTGTTGGTAATTGAAACCAACATTTAAAATTGAAAGCTCTAGATTGGTGAGACGATTTAGCCTGGTAAACTGCTTGGTATACATATGTAAGGATCTAAATTAATATCTCTAGCACCTGGAGATGGCTGTGCACATCTGTAGTCCCAATACTGGTGAGCAGAGGTCCATTGACTAATCAGCTAACCAAATCAGTGAGGTCTAGACTCTCTGAGAGACCTTTTCAAAAATATGTATGTTACAGAGGCAGTTAAAAAGAAACCTGATGTCTATACTTGGTCTCTACAGGTGCGCGCGCGCACACACACACACACACACACACACACACACACACAAGCATGTAGATATACTACACATACATACAGCTGACAAAGGAATAAGTCATTAAAAGTCCTAAGACACTTAAATATTACTTTCTGTTTATCTTAAATATATCATTCATACATATATATATATATATATATATATATATATATATATATAATGTAACAATAGCATTTCCTACATGCTGTCCAAATGCAGCTCTTTCCTGGTGTGGAGCAGGAGAAAAGGCACAGATGTTTCTTATGTAATTATATTAGATAATTAACAGACCTAAATCTGGTAGGCCCCAGGAGCTTGTCAACTCATTACATAAATAAGAAAATCCAAACTGATACATTCACGGCCTGGGAGTTTGCATATAGGATTCAAGTGTGAGACATCTCAAGTTGTAGACTCATTTTTGAGTGCTTTTTTGTTCCCCTTTGAAGTGTCTGCTACAGAAGATGATTAACACATAGCTTATTGGATTGAAAACTAAATGAATCAATATTGCTTTCTTTAAACCCAGAGAATTCTCAAGGAACAGTTTTTACAAGATGTATTTATCTTTAATAAGTCTTCAATGAACAGATTTTTACAATTGATCCACCAAGGGTCAGGGGAGAGTGGAGAAACTGGCTTTGTGGTTAAATTTCTTGGGCCTTTATTACTTGTTGGTATTTTGTGTTGTTTGTTTCCTCTGTGGCTAAAATGAAAAGCAGCATTAAAGCAAGATCTATCCATGCCTTTCACTCCCAGAGCACCAGAGGAATGCAAACGAAGGCATATTAACAGAAGAACATCATTTCTAATTCTTGTAATTCTCCATAGATGCATCTAATCCAATCTGGTCTGTGATAAGAGCATACTGATTGCTAAAGAGAATCTTTCATATAAGCATGTGCAATGTTCACCCTTTAGAGAGTTTTGTAATTATGTAAGTCTCTGATTCTATATCAAGGGTTTTGAGTATTTGCTGTACAGCAACAAAATACCAAGTGGACTATTTTGCTGCACATATTAGAACTTTCGTGCTCACTCTCTAAGAATGATAAATTGCAAGAGAAAAATTGTAGTGTATTTTGGGACCTTAGAGCTATGGCACTCAAACCAAACTAAAATATAAAGCTTCTGTATTCAAATGGAGAGGACTATTGGACCTTCTCCAAGGTTGCTGCGAACAGAAAGAGTCAGGTAGTCATCCTATTTTGTGATTGTCACATTAGGATTTGCATGTGTTCTTGGTCAACATAAAGTAATCCCTTTGAAAACTTACCAATTGAGAAATTGGGTAGAATGTTTATTCCACCCAAGTTGCCATTATGAAAGACAGTTCAGATGCTCACCTTCCATAATTTGTTTTAAGTTTGGGTCACACGCACTTGAATAGATTTAGGGACATGGTTTCCTATGCTCTTAAAGATGAGCTTCTCTTTGTTCCTGTGGTTAGTCAACTCTATGAAATTGTGAAAATCACTCAAAACTGTGTTTGAGCCAAGCTTGGTAAGCAAGGGGGATCACCTGCAGTGTACCATTTATTATGTGGACAGAAGAAGTGCTGGTTCTCTCAGAATCTAGCCAAAAGGGAACAGGATGAGAGGATTATAGAAACACCTTATAAGAGAAGACTAAGCAAAGTAGATGCATGTCCTCACCAATACATGTTTTCTATTTTGGAAAGGGAAGAGTAAATATAAGTTCAAACAAGTCTGCGGTAGTCATCTGGTTTAATTTTTTATAAATTTAGCAACCTGTCTAATGGACAATGATGAACTGAGTCTGATCAGAGTCTAAGGACTCTGGTTAGAGCCATAGTAGAAGAGACATGCCACATTACAAAGGGTTGTGAGCAAAGACAAGGCAGAAAGGCATCTCTGAAGGAGAGAGAGGGGATAGCTACAACCTTCTACCTGGTCTTTCCTTAGGCATCATTTTCCATGATTATTTGAATCTGTATCCTTTCACTGTGATATACTACAATCATGAGTGAAATGTTTTTCCTGGGTCCTTTTAGTACTTTCTGGCATTCATCAAACAAGAGTATGGTCTTGAGGGGTCTCAACATGGGTGGGGTGCCTTTCCTTCACTCCAATATGCTTTCTACATCTAAATCACTCTAGAACCCATGGTACAATGTATAACAGATGAAACATTTACTGGATGCTAGTGAACTTAACTGTCTTATGATGGAGGGCTCTTCTGTAATCCAGGCTCTTGTTTCTGACAAGGCCTTTTTTTCATCTTCTGGTTCTCCTAGCCTGCACCTGGCCAGGACTGGCCCACACCCTCATTATCAATTTGCTATAAGAAAGTGATTCATTTGGCTGCCTATTAGCAAGGTAGCAGGGGAAGAAGTAAAATGCGATTGTTGCAGCCAATCAACTAAATATATTTAGGACAAATAAACCAAGACTTTCACCTTGATACAGAAGACAAACAATATGGGAAATAAGGGATCAATGGGGATTAAGTGTATATGAAAAGGAATCATCTGCCTATAATAGACACAGGGAAAATAAATAGGAAATCTGTTGTCAAGATTACATGAAGATTATATTGGAAATTGCAGGATGAAAGACGAGATAAGAAGGAAGTAGCATGGCAGTAAGCTAGGTCCCAGGAGATAAGATTCTAAGCCGGTGATGGGGAAGGCCCTATTGTAAAGATTAGTAGAGCTAAGACAGAGACAGTGCAGGGAAGCATGACAAACATAGGCTGTCTTAGGGCTTGGCCGTGCCATTGTGTTTGTGGGCATGAAGGCAATAGAAGTGATAATGAGAGAAGGAAGAAAGGAGCTTTCTGGTAAGGTCACACTCTGGTGGGGTCTGGTCTTAGCAAAGCAGACACACAGGCTAAGAGACGACATTCCTTCATCTGAATATAGTCTGAGTCTCACAGAGCTCCTGTGAATAAGTCCACATCTGCCCACCTGAAAGTGGCCCCAAAAGTCAAGGATCTAAATGACCAGTGTTTCCCTTTCTCAATGAGGACTCTCATCCTAACCAAGTAAGCATCTCTGTCCTGACTCTGCTCAATTGTCTCCTTAACAGGAGCTAAGTTACTCATTAACATCACCAGTGTCTAGTACCCAGCATCATGCAGAAAACCAGAGGTTCAGGGGAGTTAATCCGTAGGAACAATACTTAGCCATAGAGGGGTTCAAGGACAAACTCCTCAACCTTCTTGAGCTTTCAATGAGGCAAGTCTTGTGTGGATGTCCTAGAGTGTGTCAATGAATTTCCAGGGAGTGGTACTGAATCTCAGATACCCATAATGACAATCCAAACAAAAATAAGTGGTTCTCTCTCTCTCTCTCTCTCTCTCTCTCTCTCTCTCTCTCTCTCTCTCTCTCTCTCTTCTCCTCTCTCCATCCCTCTCTCCTTTTCTCCTTCCTGTCTATATCTTACCTTGCATCCCTACGCCTCTGAGTGCCTTCTGGATGACTTTGTCATGGGGACTTTTAGAAAGCATGATAATCCTACACTGAGAGGCTACTATTAGGAGAAATACAAGTTAAAACACACCATATCAGGAATAAGAAGAAAGAAAGACTTTTTGAGTTCTTTCTCTAGCAAAAGTATCATTTTATTTAATCTATACAATATTTTATTGAAGTAGGGACTGTTGATATCCTTATTTTATTCATGAGGAAGGTGATGCTCTGAGAAATATAACAACTTGACATAAGCAGTGACAGATCTAGGGGTCAAATATAGGGCCATCCAATCTCAAACCTCTTCTGCATCTACTAAAACCCATCTCTATCTACAGGTGTCGTGGCAGGACTGGTCTAATCACTGTGTGCTGGGTGGATAAGCAGAGAAGACATCAGAAAATAGAAATTGATTCCAAAGCCTCTTAAATAAGCCACCAGGAAAGAATTTTGGAAACAGAGTTGATCATGCCATGAAAATGACCAGGAAAGAGGTTATGAATTTGGGGGTATGAAGTCAGATGGCATGTGTGGAAAGGAAAAGAAACAATCTGGAAAAGTAACCAGTTTTCAAAATGTTTTCCTCTTTTAAGAGGTGTCCAAGCCAGGCGGTGGTGGTGCACGCATTTAATCCCAACACTTGGGAGGCAGAGGCAGACAGATTTCTGAGTTCGAGGCCAGCCTGGTGTACAGAGTGAGTTCCAGGACAGCCAGGGCTACACAGAGAAACCCTGTCTCAAAAAAACAAACAAACAAACAAAAAAACAAAAAAAAAAAAAAAAAAGAGGTGTCCAAATGGGGCTGGAAAGATGGCTCAGTGGTTAAGAGCACTGACTGCTCTTTCAGAGGTCCTGAGTTCAATGCCCAACAACCACATAGTAGCTCACAACCATCTGTAAGGTGGCTCACAACCATCTGTAATGATCTGATGCCCTCTTCTGATGTGTCTGAAGAAAGCTACAGTGTACTCATGTAAATAAAATAAACAAATAAATCTTTAAAAAAAAAAAAAAAGATGTCTGAACACTGTCCTCAGATGGGGATCATCACTGTACTGCCATTCTGAGGAAACAGGTCCCACTAAGTACAGGATTAAGAGGAGTGAGGAAAGCTGCACTGCACCCTACCACCATTGACTGCCTGCTCTTTGACTGGATCTCCAAGTGCACTGTTGGCATCTTTAAGGAAATCCTCAGCAAAGCAGAAAGAAAAGGAAACACTAGGGGCTTAAATTAGGAAAGTCTGATGTGTCAGTGATTCTCATTTAATTTAAAGACTCCCTCTTGCCTATCATCATTAATTGAACCAATGTCAAAGGTGTTACAATCTCTGCTGCAAAATGACAATGAAGAGAATGGTACCAGCTTACCCCCCCCAAAAAAACCTTATAAATCCTGAATTCTTAGGATGCTGAGAAAGGGCCAGGAGTCCATACCCCAGGACTGTGCCACACTGAAACAGACTCTGGTTTCATTAGTACTCAAATGAGATCTCAAAATTCTTGCAACCACTCAGTGTTACCCTGGCTCTGTGAAGAGTAAGCTGTGGAGCTTCAGCAGGCCCGCATCTCTTTCTTCATCACTGAAATGAATATGGGTTAAATCATATGATCTTAAAGGTCTCCAGTAAATACCAGCTGCTATGGAGGAAAGCAGTCTCTCAGAGAGCAATTAATTAAACAATAACTATAGGATTAAAGGCAAGGACTGTGCTATTCATTACCCAACCACCCCAGAGAAACCCATTTCCAACCATAGCAGACCATATTTCACTCGAAAATAAGATGCAATGCTCTCTGTGTAAGGCAACCTAGCTATAAGACACTATACAGTAGTCACATCACAGCCTTTTTCCCAAGAAATCCTCAGTCCTGGCCTTTCAGACTGTTTTGTATAGTGTACAGAATGTGAGATAGTAAGGAAGTGAAAGTGAAGAAGGAGCACTTGTGACCATATTCTGCTAAATAGTTCAACTCTCAATGAGGATCTATGAAGGGTCTCATTCATTAAGAAATTCATCTGGCATTCAGTTTACAACATTCCACAAAATTCAAAACCCCCATGTCAGTGCTCCAAAAGCCTCCACAGCAATGCTTGTTGGGATGTTGTTAGCAATCAACACTTCACACTTCAGACCAGTTCCATCAAAACCTGGCCAGCTGAAGGTGGCCATTCTTGGTGGAAGAGGGAAATCACTTTATCAATATGTGTGTTTCAATTACCTGAGCATAGTTGCAAATCAGTTATTAGAATCTAAGAATCAAGGGACTATATACATGGCTCAGTAGATAAGGGCATTAGTACTAATTCAGGGGACCAGAATTTGATTCCTACCACCTGTGACTCAAGCTTCAGGGGCTCTAACAACTTATACTGACTTATATAGACACCCACACATTTATATACATACAGACACATGCATACACCACAGAAAAAAAGAGATCAACAGCCAGACAGGCAGGCAGGCAGGCAGGCAGGCTGGCAGGCTGGCCAGCCAGCTAACAAGAAACAGGCAGGTATATCAATGGAATAGAATTAAACACCCAGAAACAAATACACACACCTATGGTCACTTGTTATTTGACAAAGGAACTAAAACCACCCAGTGGAAAAAAGACAGCATTTTCAAGAAATGGTGCTAGTTCAACTGATAGCATGTAGAAGAATGAAAATTGATCCATTCTTGTTCAAAACTCAAGTCCAAGTGGATCCAGGACCACCACATGAAACCAGATACACTGAAACTAATAGAAGAGAAAGTGGGAAAAGCCTCAAACACGTGAGCACAGGAGAAATTTTCCTGAACAGAACACCAATGGCTTATGCTCTAAGATCAAGAATAGACAATGGGAACTCATAAAATGGCAAAGCTTCTGTAAGGCAAAGGACACTGTCACCAGGACAAAACAGCAACCAACAGATTGGGAAAAGATCTTTACAACCCTACATCCAACAGAGGACTAATATCCAATATAAACCAAAAAAAAAAAAAAAAACCCAAGAAGCTAGATTCCAGAGAATCGAATAACCCTATTTTAAAAATGGGGTACAGAGCTAAACAAAGAATTCTCAACTGAAGAATACTGAATGGCCAAGAAGCACCTAAAGAAATGTTCAACATCCTTAGTCATCAGGGAAATGCAAATCAAAACCACACTGAGATTCTACCTTACACCAGTCAGGTAATGGCTAAGATAAAAAAAAAAAAAAAAAAATAGATGAAAGCAGATGCTGGCAAGGATATGGAGAAAGAGAAACACTCCTCCATTATTGGTGGGATTGCAAGCTGATACAACCACTCTGGAAACCAGTCTTGCGGTTCCTCAATAAATTTGACATAGTACAACCTGAGGACTCAGCTATACCACTCCTGGGCATATACCCAGAAGATGTTCCAACATATAAAAAAGATACATGCTCCACTATGTTCATAGCAGCCTTATTTACAATAGCCAGAAGCTGGAAAGAACCCAGATGTCCTTCAACAAAGGAGTGGATACAGAATGTGTGCTACATTTACACAATGGAATACTTCTCAGTGTTAAAAACAACGACTTCATGAAATTCTTAGGCAAATGGATGGAACTAAAAAATATCATCCTGAGTGAGGTAACCCAGTGACAAAAGAACACACATGATATGCACTCACTGATAAGTGGATATTAGCCCAAAATCTTGGAATACCCAAGATACAGTTCACAGATCACATGAAGCTCAAGAAGAAGGAAGACCAAAGTGTGGATGCTTCAGTCCTTCTTAGAAGGGGGAACAAAATAATCATGGGAGAAAATACAAAGTGTGGAACAGAGACTGAAGAAAAGGCCATCCAGAGACTTACCCACCTGGGAATCCATCACATATACAGTCACCAAACCCAGACACTATTGTAGATGCCAAGAAATGCTTGCTGAAAGGAGCCTGATACAGCTATCTTCTGAGAGGCTCTGCCAGAGCCTAACAAATAAAGAGGTGGATGCTCACAGACAACCATTGGACTGAGCATGGGGTCCCCAATAGGGCCCTCAATGGAGGAGTTAGAGAAAGGACTGAAGTAGCTGAAGGGGTTTGCAACCCCATAGGAAGAAAAACAATATCAACCAACCAGACCCCTCAGAGCTCATAGACTAAACCACCAACCAAAGAGTACACATGGAGTGATGCATGGCTCCAGCTGCGTATGTAGCAGATGATAACCTTGTCTGACATCTATGGGATGATAGGCCCTTGGTCCTGTGAAGGCTCGGTGCCCCAGTGTAGGGGGATGCCAGGGTGGACAGGCAGGAGTGGGTAGATGGATGAGCACCCTCATAGAAGCAGGGAGAGGGGCATGGGATGGGGGTTTGCAGGAAAGGGGATAACATTTGAAATGTAAATAAAGAAAATACCCAATAAAAGAAAAGAAAAAAAAGAAAAAGACATGAACAAAAAATAAAACTTTAACGTGCCAGTGTGGATAAAGCAAATCTCAGAAGGTTCTATCCCTAGATAAAGGTTACAGTCAACTAATGACTGAGAAAAGAAGAATCAGTCTTATCTAGAGGCAAACCCACTGATAGGTTATCAGATCCAAAGTGTTCGGCTCTAAACACACATACATATGAGCTATACTAAATGTATGTATGCAACAATAATTACAGAAGATGTCATGAATTTTATGATGTCAAGAAGGAGTGAGGGAACATGAAAGAAGTTTGTGGGAAGTGGAAGAGGTGACTATAGTATTCACGTAATTATCCAATTTTTTTTTTAATTTTAAAATATTCTAAAAAGAGATCTGGTACAATGAGTAGGATTCAGCTAGAACTGTCCATTATATTCTAAGTCATATGGTTGACTATGCTTGGATAATGTATCTATTGTAGAACAAGATCCCAGCTAGTGTTGAAGCTGTTGAGGAGGGTACCTGACAACATTTATGTAGGCAAGATGTCAATAATCTTGTTGTGTATAGCAGGGGAGAAGAAAGGATCCTATCCCAGCAGTGTGGCTGGGGTGAAAGCCAAGACTCTGAGGTTTGCGAATACAGCAAATGTGGAATGACAAGCAAAGGAGGGCTCTCAAGTTGGGATCACAGGAGGAAGATAATTGCTGCTGACCCTGCTGGTGCCTTGCCAGCCTCCATGAATGCGTACAGTTAAAATGGAAGACACTGTTGTTCAGTAAATTTTATGGGAAATTGCAAATGGAGCAAGATAGCTTGTTTATGTCTTGATTCCTCATTTTGAATGCAGAATTATGTATTATCATAATCGTCTTTTATCTACTATAAATTTTATTAGATATTTAACTTCAGCTATCACAGAATTATAAACACTGATTACCATCTATACAGTGTGTATTATATTGTCTTTTATAAATCTTGAAATAAGGCCATAAAGGTGAAAAGTGCATCCATTAACTTTTTGTTCCTATAGGTCACAATTTTAGAAACTGGAATCCACAGTCACTTGGTGTGGTCGCTCTGGGTCTATGGGGAGGCAAAAGATTATCATGGCCAGGTAAAATGGTGGAGCAACCTGTTCTTATGGAAGTCAGGAAACAACAGAAAAGAGATCAAACTTCCAAACACCCCTCCCAAGGCAGGCTCCCAGTGATCTAAACCTACTACTGGGCCTCACTCATTCAAGGCTCAACTACCCTCCAAAAGTGCTAGAGAACCATACATTCAACACAAGAACCTTTAAGAGACATTATACAGATGAAAAGTATAACAAAAACATTCCCATTGTCTGTGTTACATGTAGTCCTCCACACACTAACACACATACACAGGCATATAGAGATAGAGATAGAGATAGAGATAGAGATAGAGATAGAGATAGAGATAGAGATAGAGATAGAGATAGAGATAGAGATAGATAGATATTGATATAGAGACATACACACTCAAACACATATATACACACACACACTTATACACACACATATATATATACACAATCATATACACACTCATACACATATATATACACAAACACACACACACACTTATACAAACACATATATACACACAAACATACACTCACACACTCATATACACATATTTACACTCACACACACACACACACACACACACACACACACACACAAATATATGTGTTGTATGAGTGCTTTATTTGCCATCATAGAAAAAATAAGCACCAGAGCTGGAGAGATGGCTCAGGAGTTAAGAGCACTTGTTCAGTTCTCAGCACCACATGGCAACTCACAACCATCCATATCTTTTCATTGGACATCCAATGCCCTCTTTTAAACTTCTGATCTCTGGGGGCACCAGACATGCACATGGTACACATACACACACATGCATGGAAGCAAAACACCCTCACATAAAAAATAAAAGAAATAAATCTTAAAAAGGATATTTATGAAAATAACAGTACATGACCCACACTCCATTTACTATAAGACACTTTACCTAACTTTGTTGTTTTACTACCTTCTGTAACTAGCATTTTGAAAATAATAGAAATGAATGAAAACCCATTAATCATCTACATTTGTGATATTCCTTTAAAAATAAAGCCAGATGTTTGAGGGTTACTAGTGAGTTTAATGTGTAAATAGACCACTGCCAGAAGGGGAAGGAGCTCACAAAAATGCCAGCAGAACTTCTTGGTCACAGTCCTGTGTTCGTCCTTTCATTGGCCAAAACCAATGTGATTAGAATGAAGTGGACAATAGGAAATATAGAAAGGGTTTAACGTAGTATGTAGTGGACAGGAAACAGTTCATTCTGAGTCTGTACTTACTTCAAAGAACAAATTGTCAATCAGAGTCCAATTCCAGAACTGTGGAAGGCAGCTGAAATGCCATCTCTACAAATCTACAGAAACTGACATGTCCTTTTGAGAACAATCATCATAGCACAAATCCCATGAGATCTAAGAGCCCAGAAATGTAAATCTGAATGTCACAGGGACATTCACACTCTGTAAAAGTCATCTCTAAAAACACCAGTCCCAAATGACAGGGAGATACTTGAAAAGGTGAAGGTCAGACTTCAGCTCTCCATAATCAGTGTTTTCAAGGCAGGAGAGGTTGAGAGCTGGGCAGGACACAGAAGCTTCTGGAAGGGGATAGGAGTTCTCTCCAGATCTACTTGGACTTAAAACAGCAGTTCTCAACCTGTGCGTTTCAACACACAGGGTTGCGCATTGGATATTTATATTATGATTCATAACAGTAGCAAAATTACAATTATGAAGTAACAATGAAATAATTCTATGATTGGAGGATCATCACAACATGAGAAGCTGTATTAAAGAGTCACAGCATTAAACCCACAAAGCTCAGGGTGAAGAATGCTGTGTGAATATACTAAGAATTTAGCTGAAAACATAAAAGCTTTAAACAGGGAAGTGCTCTACTGGCCTGGCAAACTCGGATGACTAGTATTTCTGAACTATTGATACCAAGAAGTAAGAACATAAGCTGTAGCTTTAATCCACAAGTGGGACCCTGACAATGAAGAGAGAGGGTTTTCCCTTCAGAATCTGAGGATGGTAGCTGTACTTTCAAATCCATAGGATATCAGGACTGGTTAACTTCTCTAATCACAAGTCTCCATGAAGTGATACGAAATAGAGCATATGAAAGTACTCTGTTAAATAGCATTGTTCTCAGATGAATTCTTTTATTAGTACTTCCCTTTTCCCTTAAAAATGAACAGTTGGGCGGGGCAGTCAGCTCAGCCACTAAAGTGATTTCAAGGCAAGTATGAGGACTCATGTTTAATTTCCAGAACCATGTCAAAAAAAAAAAAAACCAGTTGGGCATGGTGGCATGCACTTATAGTCCCAGCACTGAGGATGGAAAAGCATGTGGATCTGTATGGGCTCACTGACCAGCCAGCCTACCCTCTTACTAAGATTGTAAGTAAGAGATTGTAACTCAAAATGGGGTGTGGGGAATGAAACTCAAAGTTAACTTTACTTAGGTGTATGGACCTCAATGTTGACTTTACTTAGGAGTATGGGTCTCACCGTCAAAAGGGGACAAATTCATACAGTTTAAGTAATGCATCCTCCTAGACAGGAGACTGAAAGTCCACAGGAGTGGCTAAATATCACTGTGCTGTACTATCACACTTCAGTACCATCAGTTTGTGTGGTGTGTGTGTGTGTGTGTGTGTGTGTGTGTGTGTGTGTGTGTGTATTTCATATCTTCTTCCAAACAAGTAAACTATTCACAAGTAGAAAAGCATCAATTCACATCACCCCTATTTCCCTCTTTCTCTAGACTTTGGGAAGACTAAAAAATAGTCACACTATTTTGAGCTATATATTATTCCTTTTTTTTGGAAAGACTGAAAGCGATCACACTATTCTGATCTATGTATTATTCCTCTTATAAAAATTCAGCAATTTCCCCCTGCCTTCTAAGTCCTCTGAGACACCCCCATGTACCCTGCTATCACCAGAAGGCCTCCATTCTCCTACCACCTCTCAGTCCACCTTTATCAGACCTGCTGATCTGGAACCATACAGCCCAAAGATACCCATCAGAGGCCTGCCACACCAGGACCATTGAGGTTAAGCCCCGTCCCAATACCTACTACAACAGGGACATCCAGTGACTAAAGCTAAAGGCCCTCAAAAGAACACAATCAACAAAAGCCAAGGCAATGAAGCACCTTCAGCATACTCCCCAACTGCAGCAAGGCCTGGCTGCCCTAACACATCCAGAGCATAAGAACATGACCTTAAATCCAATTTTATAAAGATGATAGAGGCCTTTAAAGAGGAAATGAGTAAATCCTTTAAAGAAATACAAGAAAGTATAAGCAAACAGGTAGAGGTCGTTAAACAAATAAATCCCTTGAGGAAATGCAGGAAAATATAATTAAACAGGTAAAGGAAATAAATTAAACTGTTCAAGACATGAGAGTGGAAATAGAAGAAATGAAGAAAACACAAACTGAGGAAATCCTGGAGATGAAAAACCACAGAATACAAGAGAAAGTAGAGAGAATCTCAGGCATAAAGATAAAACAGAAGAAATTGATACATCAGTCAAAAAAAAATATTAAACCTAAAACATTCCTGACACAAAACATCCAGGAAATCTGTGGTACCATGAAAAGATCTAACCCAAGACTAATAGGAATAGAAGAATGTGAAAAGCAGGCTGAAAAAAAAAATCATATGATCATCTCATTTGAGGTTGAAAAGCCTTTGACAAAATCCAACACCTTTTCATGTTAAAAGTCTTAGAGAGATCAGGAGTACAAGGCACAGGCCTAAACATAATGAAAGTAATATACAGTAGGCCAATAGCCAACATCAAATTAAGTGGAGAAAAACTTAAAGCACTTCCATTAAAATCAGTCATATACCCAAAA
Organism: Arvicanthis niloticus; assembly: GCF_011762505.2. NCBI lineage: Eukaryota > Metazoa > Chordata > Mammalia > Rodentia > Muridae > Arvicanthis > Arvicanthis niloticus. The sequence goes on along the minus strand of NC_047670.1, from coordinate 36,657,855 downwards.
GATGCCCTACTATGCCACAGGGACACTTGCTCAGTTATGTTCATAACAGCTTTATTTGTAATAGCCAGAAACTGGAAACAACCTAGATGTCCCTCAACTGAAGAATGGATAAAGAAAATGTGGTACATCTACACAATGGAATGCTATTCAGCTATAATAAAACAAAGATGTCATGAAATTTGCAGGCAAAAGATGAATCTTGAGAGTATCATCCTGAGTAAGGTAACCCAGACCCAAAAGAACATGACTGGATTCACTTATAAGTGGATATTAGCCATAAAATACAAGACTCCCATGCTACACTCCACAGACCCAAAGAAGCTAAACATGAGGAAAAGTCTAAGCAAAGATTCTTGAATCACACTTAGAAGTGGGAATAAAATAGTTGTAGAAGGCAGATGAAGAAAGGGAACTGGTTGGGAGAAAGAATGAGACAGGGAATGGGGTTGGAGGGGTTCAGGATCACATGTGGGGAGAGACAAAAGAGATGGGCAGATGGCCATGATAATGAATGGAATCTGTAGCTGCTAGGGGCGAGGGGCAGAGGGCATCTTGAGTATGTATCAGAGATTTGGATTAGAAGAGACTCCCAAGAATCAATGGGGGTGACCTTAGCTAATACCCACAGCAGTACGTAAATGAAACCGGAAGAGGATATGTCCTATAGCCAGGCAGGAACCCAAGTGGAAAAATAGGGACACCAGCACACCTACAAAACTGTCAACTCAAAACTTACCCTGCTTACAAAAAATACTGGGATGGGAGAGGGATATGGAGCAGGGACTGAGGAAATGACCAAGCAAATAACTGGCCTAACCAGGGACCTATCACATGGGCAAGCACCAATCCCTGACACTATTAATGATACTCTGTTATGCTTGCAGACAGGAGCCTAGTATGGCTGTCTTCTGAGAGGCTCTACTCAGCTGCTGACTCAGACAGATGCAGAGACCCACAGCTAAAGATTGAATGGAGCTTGGGGACTCATAGCAGAGTTGGAGGAAGGATTGGGGGCCCAGAAGGAGATAGAAACTCCATAGGAAGAACAACAGAAACAACTAACCTGAACCCTTGAGGGCTCTCAGAGACTAAACCACCAACAAAAGAGAATGCATGGGCTGGACCTAGGCCCCACACACATATGTAGCAGATGTGCAACTCGGGATTCATGTGGTCTCGAGCAAAGGGAACAGGGGCTATGCCTAAAACTGTTGCTTGTGTGGGGAATTCATTCCTCTAACTGGAGGTCTCGTCTGTCTTTAATGTTAAAGACTTGATATGCCAGGGAAGGCAGATATCTAGGTGGGATATCTCTCAAAGGAGAAGGAGATGGGGGATGAAGGGTGGGACTCTGGGCAGGAGGTGATCGGGGATAGCAATAAGGATATAGAGAATTTTTTTAAAGGGAAAAAAAGATTCAGTAACCATGAAGTTAGAGGAAAAGTATGTAAGCATCCCAGCCTTAGAGAGCAAATGTCTTAGTCAAGGAATATGTATTACACACTTGACATTGGGTAGGGAATTAATGCCAAAAGCATTATCATTGAGACATTTAGGAGAGTTTTATATAATCATGAGCAGAAATCCCCAAATATTACAGCCTGGGTTATCTGCAGAATAGTGTATGTTGAACCTGTCCAAAGGTATTTAAATGCTCATATATATTTTCTTATGTGCAAAACAATAACAGATAAGTTGGCACACCATTAATTATCTTGGTGCTGCCTTGTCCACTTACTTTCTGGTATATCAGATAACATCCATTAAACTTCATGTGCTTAAAACCCATTGAGGTTCTCTTCATCCACTGTGGTGGAATTTGAGAAACATAGCCAGAGTATAGAGGTGTTTCATCAGCATTTGCAAAGTTGAACAAAATTAGCTCTCTCTCTCCTCCCCACCCTCTCCCCTTCTCCCCTTTATTCCCCCCCCCCCCCAGTTTTTGAGGCAGGATTTCTGTGTAGCCTTGGCTGTCCTGGAACCCACTTTGTAGACAAGGCTGGCTGCAAACTCAGAGATCCACCTGCCTCTGGTTTCCCAGTATTGTGATTAAAAGTGTGCACCACCACTGCCCAGCTCAGGATTAGGTCTTTCATCAGCTAAGCAAATGGCAAATTTATACATGTACTTCTCAACTTTTCCAGTCAAATCAACTTTGTTTGGTTGGTTTTTTCGGGACCATTTTTCCAATATTTTATACCATGGTACATTTTTCCACAAACAGCTTTCTGTACCCACTCCTACCTTCAATGCTCACTCCTTCATAGAGCAGCCTCACTGGTTTTATGATTAATAATCAAGTCTTTGGTATAGCTAGTCTGCTATTCAAGCATCTGCTGCATCCAAACTAAAGGTCTCCATGCTTTCTGTATTACACGCTGTCACTCACTTTTGTTGAATTCTTGCTTCTCGCTGTCAACATAAAACAGCAGTAACTTGCCTTTGTGTTTCACAAACTATGTATAGTAGAAACGTGCATATACCATTCTTTGATAAAACAGCACAGGCCACCGTACCATTAATCCTTTTCCTAGCGTGCTCAAAGTAATTCAACTTTCACTGTTTAGTAATTTTAACATCAAAACACTGAATTTTGTTTCCCTTTATGGAATGCATACTATCTCAAGGAATATGTCCTACATTGACTTTCTATGCTCACTTTTGTCCTTCATACTCTCTCACAATTGTTCTTGCATTCTGTCTTTCGCTGTCTCTGTGTGTCTGTCTGTCTTTATCTCTCATGTTATCTTTGTCTCTGTCTCACTGACTCTCTTGTCTTTCCCAGCCTCCCCCACCCCACCCTACCCCCACAATTCTTTATTTTAATAATCTAACTCCAGGTTTTCTATATTTCTCTGGCTTCCCTCTTTTGTGTGAGTCTGATTTACTTTTCAGATTTAATAACTAGTTCAGTCTCTTGATACAAATGGGAATCCTAAGCTTAAGTGTCTTTATACAGTAGCCTTTCTTTCCCTAGACTGTTATTTGTTTCTTTTGGAATAATGCTTTGTTTTGCTTCGTTTTGTTCTGTTTTGTTTGTTTTCTCTTTCCTCTTCTAAGGTTCTATCAAATATACAGAGTACTTTGTATCTCTCAGTTCACAGTTAAGGTTGGAAAAATATTACAACTAGCTGGCACCTTCATGTGCCTAGGTGAGGCTTACAGATGAACAGTCATTTCCCTTCAGGATACTGGCACTGATTACACTACTGGATCTAAAGTGTCAGAACATCAAGATGCCAATGATTACTGCGTCTCTAGAGGTTCATGTTTGTTCGCTTGCTTTTTGGCTTGTTTCTTTTTTCCTGAGTGGTGAATGCATAACTGTGACCTTCCCTCTTCAGGAAGGGGAGTGTAGTTAGGGCAACTGAAGCACTTACACACATCCACAAGACTGTCCCCTCTCTCCTCCATTCTTTATCAGATCAGCATCCTTCTTGGACATAACCCTAGAAACTGTACTAAAAGGCCACAGCATTAGTAAGTTTGAGAGTCTCTAGAGTCTGACATAGTGTTTATTGGTACTCCACATTTGCCATAAGGGAAGTCATCCTGCTTGAGAAGACAGGGTCATTGACACAGAGATGACAGAAACAGGACCAAATCAAGTATGCAAGAATACAGATGAAGCTTTAATCTGGTTTTTCCTAATTTGTGTGGGCAGTCACCATCTTGCTTGAAGGACTTTAGATGGGTTTAGCCAACACAAACATAGAGATGGCAAGATGGCTATGTCTGTAGAACTCTCAATTAAGAACACAAGTTCCAGCCTAGCCTTACATAAAAGTTGGATGTCATGGCACACCTAAAATCCCAATAACGTGAGGAAAGAAACAAGTGGGTCTCTGGCTCTGGCTGTCAACCAGCCTATCCTAATCAGTGAGCTGCAGGCAAAAGAGACTGTCTCGAAAAACATGGTGGATGACATTCATAAAGAATAGGATTGGGGTTGACTTCTGGCCTTCATGTGTGTACATGTGTGTACCACAGGACAACAGACACACACATACACACATACACACACACACACACACACACACACACAAGCACAACGATACTACGGGAGAGAACATATGCCTGCCTTAAATGGTAACAAGTTATAAGGTCTATGAGCTTGTCTGCCACCTATCCTCCTGCCATTTCTGGTTGTCTCAGACCTACCTAATTGAATATACACAATATGTATCACATCTTAGTAAGGCAACCACGTCTCTTAACATTACTTTGTTTTAAAAGCTTCATTTTACTGTTCTAAAACATACTTAAACCTCAATCTCTATTTCCATACAATTTTAGACAGTATCTGTTTGTACCCGTGATGCTATTCACGAGACTCAGATGTGATCGTCAGGCCTCAATGCAAAATAATAATGCATGCCTCTGGAATGAGAACTCCGCATTTAAAGATGACAGGTCTTTTTATCAATCACAGGACTCTTTTAACTGTACTGTCCTATGAGACCTGCACATATCTCATAACCCTCAAGCTAGCCCTTTAGGTATTGTCCACTCTATGTTCAAGAAAATTTAGCCATCTGATGCAAACTACGGAGTTTGCTAATAGTCTTGAGCTGTTTCGGGTTCACAGTTGTCGTAGGTTTTGGAGCCAATTCCCATCTGCCCTTGATCAATGACTATGTGATAGAAGTATTAGGTTCTGCTCAGTTGTGTGGAGTGGGACTCCTCTGATGAGCAGCCTTTGTTCTTGACACTTATGTCAGCCATACATCAATCAGCCTGAGCCTCCACCTGCCTGGTCTTGCTGTCATCTCCCTTCCCTTTCTCAGAAGTTTTATCTACATAAAATCTGTTGGATTTTATGACAACCTGAAGGCTTGACTACCCACTCCTGGTTCCAAATCCTTTCATCTCCCAGAGACATTACTTCCTTCCGGCTGTGCCATAAGCTGTTTGTGTCCCTAATTCCATTTTAGCATCTACATCCCCAAGGACTCAATGGATTTCACAGTATCTCTTGATCCCATATTATATAAGATGACAAAAATTATCTCCTTACATCGCCTTCTACCTCACTTCCTCCTGAGTCTCTCTCATCACTTTGAATTCCATCTAAATAATTATTTCCATATTGGCAGTACTTATCTGTGTTCGTCTCCAAAAAAAGTATATTTAAAATCATTCCCTTCATTCTATAAATATATCTGATGCACATAGTATAAAAACTGAATAATAATAAGCAGCATTTGCAAACCTACGATTACATAATGGTATGTATTTTTAGCATAACGCTATAGTTTATCTTTAAACAACCAATCTGCTCTTAGGTTGCCATCAACTACCTGAGTTAAAGAACAAAACTCAAGCGGTTGCAATCCAATGGATCCTCAGGACTTGAACAACACACAGGAAATGCATATCACTTTGGTGAACCACGTCTTACTGCACACTAGATCATGTCATGGGAGGTGGGGGGCTTGCATTGCTTGCACAGGGCTATGTTTTGATTAAAGTTTCTACTTTTTTTTTCTTATTGACAAAATGATCTCTCCTTGTCACTAAGATAATGCCATTTGAACTAACCTGAGCAACTTTCTAAACCTTTCATCATGCTAAAATCCCAGGATTTCTTCTCATTCGCCTGTCAAATTCAGACATTCCTTGCATCTTTTGTCTTGTTTCTTTCTTTGATTGTTGTTGTATGCACATGCATGCCTTTGTTCATTGGAGAATACGTTTTAATGGTTTATTCAAAGACATTTTGTATTTTCAAGATCATGAATATCTGAATTATCTTCTCATTGCTCTCACATTTCAATAATTTAGCTGGACAAAGAACAACTAAGTAAACTTCTTTAGGAAGCATGATTTAGCCATTCCACATCAATTTTGCCATCTTAAAAGTATGTATCTCAATATTATGTATTTCAAGAAAATGGAGAATCCAGTGATGATGGCACATAAAAGCAACCACAGAACTTGAGAGGCTAAGTAAGGTAGGAGGATCTCAAGATGGAGGCTAGATAGGCTATGTAGTGAGACAATGTCTCTGAAAAGTGAAGGGGAGAGATTGGTTATTAGAAAGATTGAGTGATGTACATAAATCCTTTAGAGCACTGCCTACCCCTGACATTAAATATGTAATGTTTTAGTATTAATAATATGTACTACCATTTCCTCTCACGACTTCAAGGGTTCTATGTTCTGTCTTCTAGAACCTAAATATCACTGTGGGTTTTGATCCTTTGTAGGAAGAATTTTTATTATCCCTGAAAGCTCTAAGGCTACCATTATCCTTGGGTCTATGAAAGTTTGCAAGGACTTATCTGGGTACAAATTTCTTTGTATTCTTCAAATATGGCATTTGTGTATCTCTTTACTTTTAGGATTCATTAATCTGCTTTTCAGATAATTTCTCTTCTCTTCTTTTTTCTTGATTTATTTTGAAATCCTGATAATTGGGTATCAGGCATTTGCCAGGTCCTGTGAATCTCTAGCTTTTCTGTTAAATAGTTCTCCTCACTCTTTCATTTTACTCTTGGTCCTGAGAGATTTTCTCAATACTCCAGCCCTCCTATTGAATATTTTAGTTTGGAAATTAGATTTTAACTTTCTAAGAATGTTTTTTTTTTTTTTTTGTCTCTGAATGTTCCGATTTCCCAGAAGCACAGTCTTATTTTATGAAAGCAATATCTTCTAGACCCTCTCTACAAATCGCATTTGAAATCTTTTCCATTGTAATTGCTCCCTCCTGAACGAGTCAAGCAGGGCTTGCATAAAAGCACAGCATAGGCCAGGTACCTTAAACAGCAACAATCTGCTTTCTCTCACTCCTTCGTCATGAATATTTTGATTCCCTCTCTTCATTCTGGTTCTCCATTATTGCCTGTATATTTTATATTCTTCCTCATCCTTTTAAATCCCTCTAACGAAATGGGGGATGAGATTACAGATGGGCATCGTCTATACACCATCCTGATGTCTCCACACCATCCTGACGTCTACACACCAGCCTGATGTCTACACACCAGCCTGATGTCTACACACCAGCCTGATGTCTACACACCAGCCTGATGTCTACACACCAGCCTAACGTCTACACACCAGCCTGACTAGGAAGCCTGGCCTTGTAATCAGTTCTTCACATAATGTATTATTTCTGCGATTTGAAAATTTTCAGTTCCAATGTTTCCAACAAAGTCCACAGCTGTTTCTTTACTCGAAACTTGGAGTTTCATAGCCCGTAGGCACATCAGGTGGTCACATCATCGTAAGCAATAGAAACTAACTCAGAGACAAGAAGTCAGAGTTATACAAGTTAGTCAATGGATCCCAATTCTTCTAGGAGTCAATTATTAAGATAAAGGAATGTCTCCATACTGGTTTGAGGTTAATTTAGGTAAGGTGTTATGTTTTCTTTGGCTTTGTCCTGTATCTGTCTAAAATTGCCACATAATTACTTCCAACCCAACATCGCACTTCAATTGCATCAGACTGGCCAGAAAGCAGGGATCAGAAAGGCGTGGAGGAGATGGGATTCAACCATAATTAATTCTTTGCTGGCAGCTGAGACAATATAGCACTTGTTTTCAAATAGTCTGCCAAGGATATATGACCTGAGTCCTTGATTCTTCCTGACAATCATATCTGTAAATTAAGTAATTAATTCATTTTTCCTGGATATGTATTCAACTTAGACATCTCTTCATTATCCTGTGATCTTTATCCCATCACTGTTAATTTAATTAACATCACTTCTGTGTTATCTCATAAAGTATATTTTCTCTCTTAGTACTTTGTTTATAAGTCCCTTTGTGTGTGTATATACATGTATATACATATATATATACATGTATATATGTATATATATGTATATATACATATATATATGAGATCTTTGTAAAGGGTATTATTTTTCTCTGCAATAAAATGACAGGAGATGAGACTCAGGCTTTAATAATAAAACAACATATGTACTTGAGAATGTATTGTTCTTTGCCTTAAGATTTTGGCTTGCTTTGTTTCCTTCATGTCTCTATTATTCTGTTAGTTCTATACTACCCTTGGTCAGATAGAATGCATGGGATTATTTTGATTTTCTGAATTTGTTAAGATTTGTTTTGTGTCCTAGAATACAATTTATTTTAGAGACACTTCCGTGAACTCCTGAGTAGACTGTCTATTCCTTGATGTTTTGCTGATTCTCTGTAGGCCCACTTGATATAAAATGCCTATGTTTATTTTTTGTCCAGAAAACCTATCTAATGGAAAAATCAAGGTATTGAAATAAACCAGGACTTGGAAGATTCTATCTGGATATAATCTGAAATCCTCCTTCTTGTGGTCTTGCTTTTGTAGTACTGGATAGTACTATGTAAGCTGTCAAGGAAAGGAAGCAACCAATAGTCCTGTGCAGTTGTGATGCCTAACAATCCATAACAATAACCAGCATGGACAAATATCGCTAAAAGTGTAATAATAGCGTTCATATCTTAGTGTTAACCAACAGCTCTCTATAAACCCACTCAGTAAAAGGAAAACCATGCTTGGTACTAAAAACCTGGGCAACTACCTTAGGTAGTGAGGTTGTGGCTCTTCAAAAAGAACTTACTACTGGCACTTTACTAGATCAACATAATTCCTATGTTCTAAAACTTATCCTTACAACCATAGAAAAGTATTGCTCTCGCCCCCCCCCCCCACGTATCAATAAATAAATAAAGTATTTTCTTTAAAGCAGACCATCACAGAAAACCACAAGGGGTCATGGTATTGAAACCAATGAATTATAGGGAGCCCTACCTTAATAGATGTATCCTCAATACAACTATGCCTAAGGCTCAGGGACCATCTCTGAAGAAGAGTGAAAAGACTGTAAGAGCCAGAAGATGAGGAAGTCTGCTGTATGACTGTGTCTCAGAGAACCACAGAGAAGTTTCACACAATATACTCAACAACCCAACTACCTAAACAAGACCTAAATAACAGCAACAGCAAGAAGCATGCTAAAATGAAAGGGGCAAACCTCTCAGAGAAGCCACATCTAAACAATTATTCTAATTCATTATCCAATACAACATGGTCAGCCCTAAAGCCATGTATACACAAACAACAATAATAGATGGATTCATCAGGATATGGGGGGGGGGGCACACGTGTGTGTGTGTGTGTGTGTGTGTGTGTGTGTGTATTAACAATAATAATCAAAGTAAAAGAGGCCATTAATTTGAGAGGGAGTGACAAGGGTAACATGGGAGAGGTTGGGAGTAAGGGACATAAGAGAGATTACAAGGATAAAAGGGAAAAGTAATATGGTTTTATTTTAACTTTTAAAATTTTAAATAAAAATATAATAAAATTTAATAAATAAATAATCAAAAACAATACTTCTTTAATGAATATGATAAGAAATTGAAATGGATAGTAATATTTTGGTTTAGAAATATCCAACTGTAATATATATTATTTATAATATGTATTATAAATGACTCAAAACTCAATTTCAAGTGAAATGCCTCAAAAATGTCTGAGTTTTTATATGATTTATGTCCAGTGATTGTGACTCAACGTGGTAGATGGAACCCACTGGCTTGACAGCCAACAATAACATTGTGATAAAAAAAAAAATCAGACAAAATAATAACCAAGAGAAAAAGGAACTGGCTTATCAAAGGACAAGGAAAGGGAACCTTCATTACAAGATGAGAATTCTGACACTGAAAGGAAGATGTGGGCATGCCAAAGGCACAGACTTTCAGATCCTACAGTTCTGTAATGGGAACACCTGGTGAGGTGTGCCCCGAACCCTAGGAGTAGTGTCCCTACTAAGGAAGATCTAGACAGGACAACTACCAATGTTACAATCAAGTAGGGCTATGAATTTGGCCTCAAAGGAGGACCTCTCCATAAATACCCACTTGTGGAACAATCAACCACATGATTATCCCTCTATAGAAGTCCTAGGTTTCAAGTGAGCACAACAGAAGGAAGAACAGTCACAAGACTGAGACTAACATAAGTGTCAGGAGTCTTTCAGATGACACCCTTCTACCAGTGTACTTACATGCAGAAGACCTGAGTAAAATCAGGCTAGTCAAAACTGCAGTGTGGATGGAGCAAGGCTCAGAAAACCTCACCCAAAGATGGAGGAGATATCAGCAGGTGATGGCTTTCTTTTTCTTTTTTTTCTTTTCTTTTTTTCTTTCTTTTTTTTATTTATTGAATATTTTATTTACATTTCAGATACTATCCACTTACTCCATTCCTCCTCCACCAAGGAACCCCCTGTCCCATCCTCTTCCTCCTACTTCTATAAGGATGTGCTCCCACCTATCCCCCCACTCCCACCTCCCCACCCTCGAATTCCCCCACACTCAGCATCCAGCCTTCATGGGACCAAGGATCTCCTTTCCCACCTATGCCCAACAAGGCCATCCTCCCCTACATATACAGTTGGAGCCATGGGTCCCTCCCTATGTGCTCCCAGGCTGGTAGTTTAGACTCTGGGAGCTTTGGTTGGTTGGTATTGCTCTCCTCATGGGGCCATAAACCCTTTCAGCTCCTTCAGTCTTCTCTCTAACTCCATTGAGAATCCCTTGGTCAATTCAATGGTTAGCTGTGAGCATCTGCCTCTGAATATGTCAGGCTCTGGCAGACCTCTAAGGAGACAGCTATATCAGGCTCCTGTCAGCATGCACATCAGCTTTTACCTTTGGTGACTACACATGGGATGGATACCCAGGTGGAATGGTCTCCAGACAGCCCCTCCTTCAGTTTCTGTCCCACACTTTGTCTCTATATTTGCTCCCTTGAGTATTTTGTTACTTTTTCTAAGAAGGACTGAAGCTCCCACACTTGGTCTTACTCAGCTATTAAAAACAATAAATCTGAGAAATTCTTAGGTAAATGGATGGAACTAGAAAATATCATCCTGAGTGAGGTAAGCCAATCACAAAAGAACAACATGGTATTCACTTACTGATAATTGGATATTAGCCCAGAAACTTGAAATATCCAAGATTTAACTCACAGACCACATGAAGCTCATGAAGAAGAAAGACCAGGTGATGGCTCTTAAAGGAAGAACTGTACATTTTTTTCCAGAGATGTGACCCCGGTAGATTGTATGTGCTCCAGTAGATAGCACTGCACTTGTGTGCATATGAACACTGTTACTAGAACTTAGTGAGTTCAAAAACAGGATTGGAAATTAGGAGAAAAACATGATGTGGGAGAAGAGAGGAAATGGAAGGAGTGGTGAGGGATCACTATAAGCAAAATGCATTGTGGATAAGTATGAAATTCACAAAAAATATAATTTAAATTTATTTTTTAAAAAGAGGAAGAAAAGCTCATCTCTGATGTAGTATCCCAAAATACAGATGCAGAAGGAATGAAGGAAATAGAAACTGTGTTACATATTGCCATATTAATTATTTTAGGCTACAATTATCCATGAACAAAATAAGTGAATGTAAATGTTATGAGTAACAGGGTAGTAATGCAGTCTCAAAATATCTCTCAGCAAGATACTCATTAACTATTAAAAATAGTTATCACACAGGGGAGAAACATGGCAGTTACCACTTTAACAAATTGATCAAAATTAATATTTGGGGAGGAATAAAAATCATTGTCTACTTACTCAGTGCAAAAAATGCATAACTTAAATTTGATTAAAAGAAAATCACAGACAAATCTGACAGAGGGACAATCTAGAAAAGATAAGAATGGAACTCAACAAGTGTGTCAGGTTTGTGGGAGAAAACTATTGAGAAATTAAATAGATTGGAAAGACTAAGAAGATGTGAAACTAAGTGTATTATATGACTGTAAATTGAACTGGAAAAAATAATTAGTGTCATTGATGAGATTTGTGTGAGTTCAAGTAGTACATATATACTATCCTATCTGGTATTCTTTGGTGTTAGTGAATGTACCGTGGCTCTGTAAGATGGTATTAGTGGAAATTTGAATTGCACATGAGGAATTCTCAGCTCTGTATTTACAGCATTCTACTATTCTAAAGCCCTTTCAAGATGAAGCTAAAAATAAATAATCAGTGAAAAATACACAGGTAGGTATGAGCTTGATATATACATAGTTGCAAATTATTCCCCCATTAGTTACTTATTAAGCTACTTATCAATTAGATTTATTAATGTTTATTATTTATACAAAGGAAATATAGTTTCTCTCCAGTATAAAAAATTGTAATACACCACCACATCCCAGCAGTCAAAATTGACATCACTCACAAAAGGGAAAACAATACCATCAGGAGCATTCAAACAAATGACCATGTGGGACAAGATCCAGTTCTTTGCCAGTCTAGATAAATACATAAGCATCACCTGAAGCTAACGATGAAAAAGCAACACTTGTACCAAACTGAAGGCCTACAAAATAACTGGAAGGAGCTCTTTGAAATCATTAATTCACTCCCCAGGACTTAGTAATCCAAACCACCATTATCTCAGTTCCTCAGTAAGGCGAGAACCTCTGTAGTTGTTCTGTACCATGCCAACCCACTTGAGGTGAACAGCACTTCTCTGCATGTTCTTCTCTGTCCCGGTCTGAGTTAGCATTGACTACAGAGAGAGTAAAAAAGCCTTGGAGAATGGAAGGAAATTAGCAGCTGTTGGGTTCTAAGGTTCATATGGAGTTAAGTGAAGCCCCTGTTCTTGGAACTAGTTCCCAGGCTCACTTGGTGAGTGTGGACATACAAACATGATAGATAAAGATAACATTCTGTGAGGTTGGTAGTGAATTAATCAATTTGTCACATTGTTTCTTAGTCTTCATATAAACGGTCTTCTTTGCTTAAGCAATCTTATATGGAGTTCTGTGGATTTTAGTCTAAGCAGCTTTAAACGAAATAACTGTTTCACCAAAGACAAAAGGCAGCAAACGAGCGGTGGTGCAGCGGCTTAGGCAATGCGCCCCCCCCCCCCCGCGTCCTTTTCTCTCTCCTGGTTCAAATCCCGCGGCCCCGTGTGACTCTGCCTGAGTCTCATGGGAAAAAAAAATAGTTTGCCGAGCGGTAGTGATCACGCCTTTAATCCCAGCTCTTGGGAGGCAGAAGCAGGTGGATTTCTGAGTTCAAGGCCAGCCTGGTCTACAGAGTGAGTTCCAGGACAGTCAGGGCTACCCTGTCTCGAAAAACCAAAAAAAAAAAAAAAAAAAAAAGAAAAGAAAAGGAAAAAAAAACACAAAAGGCATGTGTGTTTTCGTTTATAAAAATAAAAGCAACATTGTATTGTTGCAAATCTTGTTGACTTACATTGGAATGAAATTAATTGCTTAAAGCCAGCAAGTTTGCCATGAACGCTAGATGACCTGAGTTTAATCCTGTGAAACCATGATTGGGGAAAACCACCCCCAAAAGTTGTCTTCTAAACTCCAGAGATCCACCATGACATGTAGACGCCTGTATTCACACATCCATCACACACACACACACACACACACACACACACACACACCACAAATAATAATGATGATGATAATGATGATGTTTAGCTTTTTATTAAACAATAAATGTAAATGTTTACATTTTATTAATTGATTGGAGTAAGAAAGGCTTTCTAAAGCTCACCCTCCTGCGGCCAGGTCTTTTACACCATGACTTTTACATATACTACTGGTGTCTGTCTAGTACTGACACATGCCCAGTGACAGAGCCACTCTCCAGTCACATGAACCTGTAGAGTTGCAGTTACACAACATAGAGTCACAGTTCACTCCAGCACTGACACTCTGGAGTGGAACTTTCTCAGATCCCAGAGAAGAAGTATAAGTACTGTCTTACTAGATGTTAACACTCTCAGCTGTATAAAGAATAGAACCAAGTCCAGAATGATAAAATCAGATATGTAAGAGAATGTATGAAGCCCTGTTGAGTGTCTAGTCCTAATCACAAGCAGGAAACAAACTGAAGTCAATGAATTCCATGAATGTATCACAACATAATGAACTATGATCAAAGACTAGAACAGTACTCAGAAGATTATGGCAGTGAAGTATGGCTTCTCTGAAATCTTTAAGCACTGCCTCCTGCCTCTCCCTGCCTCCTGCCTCCTGCCTCCTGCCTCCTGCCTCCTGCCTCCTGCCTCCTGCCTCCTGCCTCCTGCCTCCTGCCTCCTGCCTCCTGCCTCCTGCCTCCTGCCTCCTGCCTCCTGCCTCCTGCCTCCTGCCTCCTGCCTCCTGCCTCCTGCCTCCTGCCTCCTGCCTCCTGCCTCCTGCCTCCTGCCTCCTGCCTCCTGCCTCCTGCCTCCTGCCTCCTGCCTCCTGCCTCCTGCCTCCTGCCTCCTGCCTCCTGCCTCCTGCCTCCTGCCTCCTGCCTCCTGCCTCCTGCCTCCTGCCTCCTGCCTCCTCCTGCCCCTGCCCCTGCCCCTGCCCCTGCCCCTGCCCCTGCCCCTGCCCCTGCCTCTATCTCTACCCCTGCCTCTGCTTTCTGCTTCTGCCTTCTACCTCTATAAGCTGAAATGTATAACATAGAACAGACATCAAAGATCTCTCTGTAGTCTGCATCATTTTGAACCATACATAATGAGAGGTCATATAAGCCCTAGAAGAAGCTCAACCATAGATACATTCATGTGACTGCACAACATACCAAAAGTGTAAAAAATAAGAAAAAAAATATTAAGACATCCAACTATGTAGCACATTTAAATGCCTGCCCATCATTCTTAAATACAAGATATTTGGTGACCATGCATCTGCATACATCTCCAGCCATCCTACCCTATACATCTGCAGTCACGTTTCTCTCACTTCATCTTATGCACACACATGTTAATTCTGGCCACATGAACATCATTGTTTTTTATCCTCTCCACACTGTCTAGCCATTCCTCCTTTGCACATGCAGTTCCCTTTGCTAGAAATTCTTCCTGCTTTTTCCATCTGGTTACCTCCTGATCACTTCCTAGACCTCAGCTGCACCATCCGCTCTTCACAGATATGTTCACTGACAAGGTTAAATAGCATTGCCATAAACTACCTTATCTTAACATGTCCATTCTGGTTTTCAACTCACATAAGTACCTACTTGGTTGCTATTGGATTTGTCATTTTGAGAAAGGCTAAAGACGCCCTGTTTGTGATATGTGAATGCCCATCTCTAGAAACCATTTCAGTAATAGGATGTAATTAATGGGTATTAGGACTCAACTTTCTGACACTGTAACAAAAAAAAAAATGTGAGAGAATATACAAAAAGACAAAGCTTATTCTGGTCCATAGTTTTGAAAGTTCTAAATCTATTGATTCAGGTGTGTGGTGGCATATCATGATAGTAGTATGTGGTTAAGCAAAACTGTTCACCACTAGATGGGAAGAGAACGGGACCAGTTTCCCATACTCTCTCACTTAAGTGCATGCACAATGATCCAAGACATGCCACTAGATTCTACCTCTCAAAGTTTAACCACTTCCCAATAGCACTATAGTAGGGAACAAGCCTTTGACAAATGAGCCTTTGGGGGACATTTTAGATCCAAACTATAAGTAACCTCTATCACTCTAAATTTCATGCTGCAGAATCACAGGTAATATAAAAAGACCAATGGGTATTCTGCATGGAGCCCATGCCTCCATCTTACAAATTTACCCAAGGTCATCTCATTTCTATTACCCTCAAGAAAGTACGGGCCCCAACCCTGAGGAAAACTCCACTTTGAGTCAACAACTTGATGGCTCTTAACAAAGAACTCGGGCATGCTCTTATTTCGCTATTTGTTGGTCAGTGTGTGGTTTTGATGTGGCGATCAAAGCAAACTCCAGGAGAGCAGCCGATGTGCTTCTGAAGTGATTTTTAAATCTATTTCCATCAGCCTCATGCAGTTCCATGCCTATTCACACATTCTTTTGAGATGCAATTTCACTCCAAAAGCCATCGGTTAGTTCAAAAGACACAAGAATCAAATTAAACATCAAAAAATATCATCAGAATTGTTTGATTAATTTAAACCAACCTCAGTCCAATTGATAATCCCAAATGCTGAATGAAATGTCTGCCGTTTGTCCCCGAGATACATGGAAATGTTCTTAGCTGTTGTTTGTTTCTCCCTTGCAAACTGTCTTCAGACATGTTCACTATCGTGCCTTTGCAACTTCTACAGAAATTTTTCAAACCCTCTTAAGCATGTGATATGACCATTTCAATCTTGTACTCACTTAGTAGTCATGAGCTCTTATATCAAATAGTAAAGCAGGCATCCCTGACCACTGAGATTAAACAAGATGGTCCCTCAAGTCTGACGAGGTGCAGTTCATACCAGCTAAGCATTTTTCTCTTGGTTGATTATCTTTCCCATATCCCTCCTTCTTCAAGTTTATAAGCTGCTATCATACCAGTCTACACTCCATGATGAAAAGCTCTAACTGGCTCAGTGCATATGGAAAATTTCAATAACTGAGCCTCTCCATACCAAAGAGAACCTATAAACACATTTCTGTGTTCTTTGCAAATGAAGCTCAAAGCAATGTCAGTGGCATAATCATATCCGGATGGCAGTGTATTTCTAAGAAAATGATGACAGAAGATGCCATACTGATTGCACAATCAGCAAAGCTGTGGAAGATCATGCAGAATTCCAAGGTTGGGGAGGTAAAGGGCTGGTGTCTTTGCTGATGAACAGTATCAACTCTGAAAGCAACAGTGTCTGTATTCACTAATGGCAGCAACAGACTCAGCAGAATTCTTTTTTCTGACTACATAGGTTCTAATCCAGATTTTCTGATGGTACCAGAGATTTTATAAACTACATAAGATCATTTTTAAAAATACATTTTTATATAGAGTTTCATGCAAATAAGCAATGTATTTTGATCTTACACTCCCTCCACACAACCCTCCCTCCAACTCCATTCTGGTGTGCCTCATCACAGCATCTGCTCCCAATTTCATGTCTATAGGCTACAAAAGATAAAGGGAAAAACAAGTGGGTTCAGGTTAAGCTACGGAAAATTATAAGGGAGGATAGAAGGAAGAAATGAGAGAGATAGTTAACCCTAAGAACCTTAAGAATGTTTGAAATGCCATAAGGAAACCTAATATTTTATAAGCTCTGTTTCTGTCTTTGTCTGTGTCTCTGAGTCTCTGCCTGTCTGTCTGTCTGTGTATGTGTGTGCATGCCTCTTTGTGTGTGTGTGTGTGTGTGTGTGTGTGTGTGATGTTTTCCCTATACAGAGAGGTAATTCAAGAAGCATGATACCTTTCAAGAATTTTTTTTTATTTTCTTAAATTACCTAGAGCAAGTTCTGGTATATATGCTGCATTCTGACTAATGGATACAAATATTATTATGCCGTCTGATTATGGGCATCGTGATGTGACTTGTGAGCCAGTCACTGACCTAGCTTCTGGGTAAGCATCATATTGTATGCAGCTGCATATAAACTACATATAATACTAGTTTATAATGGAGTCTATGCTCTCAAAAGGAGTTCAACAGAAGCACTTATTCCTTTTCAGTTTAATGTTGCATGACTACAAGTATTCTGGCATACAAGTCACATACAAGATATGTCCTGCTGTAAGAATCTTCACAGAGAACATCATTTAAAGAGAAATGTGAGAACACACCAGGACTGAGGTGTGGGATAAGTATAGGTGCCACATTTGTTCCAGTTTCCAAACAAGAAATGTGATGACAAGAGTATTATTCCTGTCCATGAAGAGGCCCTGACTTCTACAAGGAAGCAATGGTAGGTTTGAATTCCCAATCCTGCCACTTTGGACTCCTTCATAAAAACAGATATATTGTTAGCATATTTTAACACCTAAACCTAACAGTCATCAATGTGAAGTTCCTTATTCCAGGACCAGCATCCGCTTGCTAAGTTATTCAGAACCATCATAGTAAATGTATCACCTATATGACTATTATGGGAAAATATTCAATATAGACTATGCAATCTTTTATCTCCTGAATTTTTAAAATA
This sequence comes from Arvicanthis niloticus, assembly GCF_011762505.2. NCBI lineage: Eukaryota > Metazoa > Chordata > Mammalia > Rodentia > Muridae > Arvicanthis > Arvicanthis niloticus. The sequence goes on along the minus strand of NC_047670.1, from coordinate 36,639,945 downwards.
CATAACACCAGTCCATTTGGGGCTTTCATTTCTTAGAGAAATACTTCACTTTATGATTATTCTGACAATTGTATTGTTGTATTTATCTGACTGTTGTGTCTATCTACCAAATAATACTATTTCTATATTCAAAACTATATTCAAATCTTCTCATAGTATAACCCCTTTACTACTTAATTTCTGTTCTGTTCTACAAAATAACTTATTAGTGATTTTATCCATATACCTGACTTCTTTGAACTGAAATTTCCTTGTGTATGAAACGTGAATAACAATACCAAATCCATCTGATGGGTAATAACTTCCCTGTGGCATTAGCATCAACCAATTTCTCTCAAATGAGTAAACTTTCTCCAGAAGATAAGAGTATACACTAGTTTGCTTTTTTTTGTTGTTGTTGCCATAATAAATGCCATTAGCAAAAAAAAAAAAAAAAAAAAAAAAAAAAAAAAAAAAAAAAACCTGCAGAGGAAATGGTTTATTTCAACTTATAGGCTATAATCCACCATTGAGAGAAGCCAGGGCAGGAGCTCAAAACAGAACACTAGAGGCAAGAAATCAACCAAAGACCATAGCAGAATGCTGTTGACTGGCTCGCATCTACTGGTTTGCTTAGCCATCTTTCTTATACAGTTCAGGCTTACCTGCCCATGAGTGGCCCTACCCACAGTAGACTGGTCCCTCCTCCATCAGGTGGAGGAAAATTATCAAGAAAATTATCCCATAGACATGAACATGGACTGATCTGATGGAGCCAATTCCTCAATTAAGGTTCTGCCTTCCCAAGAATCTCTAAATTTGTCTTGACAAACCCTAACCAAAATAAAGAGCATCACCTAGATCATCTTAGGCTTTGTCTAACATAATATCATCATAATATTTACTGGAGTCAGACTCCATTTGAAAAAGCTGTGGTTCTTGGAAATGCCAGGATAACATAATGCTGAAAAACACCAGACTAATGATAACAATATTTTGTTTGTTTCTCAAAATTATATGCCTCAGCTCCAAACAAGTGTGTGCATTTAATCAAGATTGTACAATTCTCCAATATTTCCCAAATATCTATAAAATAAATGAGGATCTGGAGATATTTGTGGCATATCTTAGACTCTCGAATATGGAGAATTACAGAAAGGGAAATTTGATGAAGTGTAGAAGAAGGAGGAGTTAAAAGGACACACCCTGATTAAGAAGCTGTGGAACTATTCATAGATATTTATCTCAGAAAAAGGATACATATTAAAACTGTTGATGTTCTTCCCTGACATGAGCAAGCCTAATTCAATAGACACAGAAATTCAGTTACTTTAACTATAACTAGATGTTAACTGAGAAGATTCTAGATGTTTCTATTTCACAGGCTCAACCTATGAATTTCATTTAACTTCTGCAATGGATAGAATTTATTCACATTGTGTTCCTAGCTCATATTCTTTTTCTAGTCTGATTAAGCGTTGAAACAGTCTGAAAATTGATTAAATATGTTCAAAGCATTATCAGATATCCAAAACATTACCTAACAAGTGTGATGATTTCAAACACAGGCTTTGGTGTAGTGTTTTTTTTCCAGTTGATGGCTGTAGTCTTGGGTAACTTGCTGTGTGAGTCTGAGTTTCCTGTTCTTAAAGATGAGAAGAATGCTTGCAAACACATCTGGTGGTTATGAGAAATAATTTAGTACAGTGTATTACTCTTTTTCATTTTAATTTATAAAGTAATAAAAAGTAAAAACTAAGAAGTTATATAAAGAAAACAGTAGAGTATCCCTGTGTGTTCAGGGTGGGGGACACAAATAAGCTCATTCTTAACATCTAAATGACTTCATTTTTGCTACTACTCTTGTTTGCATTTTACCTCAGTAATCTGACTCAAGTATTTTTGTATATTGGTGGACGAATACCTGCACATTGGTACATTTATTAGTTTTCAAAACTGAACTATATGTTATTAAAAGGTGAGATCTATTTCAAACACTTCTTTCATTTTTGCCTCAGTGTTCAATTCATGGCAATGCTCACAAAAGAATGCAAAAAAAATAAAAAATAAATAAAAATTAAAAAAGCAAAAACCAAACCAAATAAACAGAAAAGCATTACTCAAGGAAGAAACAAACTTAAGTAAGGAAAACACTACAACCCAAGCGGCAACTATTGATTGAAGTCTGATGTCCACAATGTTTTTCTGCATTCTAGATTTCACTTTCAAAAGTTTATAACTTAGTACATACAAAAAACATATTGATCTTGGAGATTGTCTTAGAATTATTCAAACTAATTTCCAATAGAAAACAATAACCTGTCTTCCAGATCACATTCACTCAAACTCAGTAGCACAGACCTGTAATCCTAGTACCAGCTGAGAGATGGAGGTAGAACAATCTGGAATGCAAGATCATATTCACAATATAAAGCAAGCTTGAGGGCAATCTTATGTCAAAAAATTGTTTTTCATTAAATTTTTGAAAATGTTTTTCCTCTGTACATGAGAATCCTACTCTACATAATCCCTCTGAAATATTCTAGCAAACACACAAACATACACACACACACACACGTGAATTTATCATCACATTAATTGTAAGAGGGGGGAAAAGCCATAAAGCCTATTCATACAAATGTGTGAATGTGATAAAATTAGGCTACAACTGTGTGTGTGTGTGTGTGTGTGTGATGCACTCAAGACTTTAGGAGAAAACAAGCGTCATCATAGAAAATCCTGCTAATAGGCCAGCAAGTGTGACCTCCATGAAGGTTTTCCTGCACCTTGAGACTTTACCTTACGTGAGCAGAGCAACGGTCTTCCTGGAATTTTACTTCCGCTTCCGGGACTGGCAACATGGGCTCTCCTGAGGAGCAGTCTATTCCAGGAGATGATTTTTATGAGGAGAGTGGAGACTTCAACAAGAACTTGAGCCTTGTCTCAAGGCTTGCCGAGAGTAACGAAGATGAAAGCAGCCTCACAAGTCCCAAAGGCAGCAAGCTCTCACTGGTGTCCCAGCTGGAGGTGTCAGAGAACCCATCTGTGGTACTTTGGACCGGAGGGTGCTGGCCAGATTCTCCGGTGCCGGAGGAAGAGAGGCTAGGTTCCCCAGTGGATGAAAAGGTTGGTTTGGACTTCCTCTCCCAGCCCAGTGTAGAGACTGCGGCCACTGGGCAGCAGGTGACCAACCCAGAGACACCAGGAGTCAGAGAACACCCATCCCCAGAGAGCTTTTGCGCTGAGACAGAGACAGGCTCCAGCAGGAAAGCTCCGCAGGCTTCGGGCTCTGAGGAGGCAAAGGCAACCTCTGCTGCCACTTTCTTCCCCAAGGGACTGGAGCAAAGCAGAGCTTGGGGGACCCCAAGAAAAAGTACCACTAGTAGAATGGTGATCGGCGAGAATGTCCACCACCCCACTTCCGAACCTGAATTATTAGATGAATTAAATGAAGTGCAGATGATGAGAGTGACCATTTGCCTTAAAGATGGAAACCAGGCTAAGAACAGTGGCCCAGCAGAGACTGGAGACCTAGCTAGACACTCAAGTGTCCAGACCAGGGACAGTTTCATCCGGATGCCCTCCTCCCTGCTGACCTCTACTACCCGGGGACTTACCTCTGGCATGGAAAGACAGGCCTCGAAAGAGCTGGAACCCTTTTCCTCTAAGAAAAAGCAAGGCATCTCATGGGGTAAGGGAGGAAGCAAGCCTGGCTACCCAGAGGCTGCTGCTGGGGTAAGTGCCCTGCCCAAGGCAAGTCCTAGAAAGAAGTTGGCCCAGAAGAAAAAACCCCTGTGGGATGCTTCAGCAGTTACCCTGGGGAGAGCCTTCCATCAGTGGGGCCAGAGACTGAAGTCAGCTCCTGCAGAACCAGCCACCTTCCCCCCAATCTCTGGTGTTGGCCTGCCTGGGAGGTCCAATAAATGCTCACTGCTGCCTTTAAGACCCAAACAGTGCAAGAACTTCTACACTGGGAAGAGATCTGGGGCAAAGAGGACAAAGGAGTTACAGTTGGTAACAAAAGAAGACACTGACTCAACCAGAGACTCTGGCTCACAGGTTCAGTTTCCAACACACAGGGCAGAGCCAGCTTGCCAGAGTGTGCATCAAGAATTCAGCAGCGGGGATATAAACACCCGAGGCCTCCAGGATCCAGGAAACTCTCAGTCCTCAGTCCTGAGCCAGAGAGGCATCATATCCAAGAAATCTGCACCCTCTGGTGACCAGGAAGAACCTGTGGGTCCCTCAGCCCTAGATTCAGAGATACTGCAACTACCTGGAACACAAGGTTGTCCCCGTTGTCCAGAGTTACAGAAGGAAATAGAGGACCTTAGGAAACAACTGTCAGCCCTGCAGGCTGTCAATGAGAAGTTCCAGACCCATTCAAGTTAAACCCAACATGTCTACAAAACAAGCAGTTGGCCGTTGTTCTGATTCCTCCTCCAGATTCTCCTCTCCTCTTTGCCGCTGCTTTCTTTGCCCCTGCCCCTTTCCGAGTTAACCGTAGTTTCGAATTCAAATACTTCTCAGGAAGGAAAATAGAAGTTTGTTATATAAAGTAAATAAAGATAACTCTAAAGAATATTGGCTTGCTTCTACCTTCTTAAAACTGGTCTATGTGCCCACAAGACCTGGGATGGAACACGAGGAAATACTATGTGTTAAAGAGGTCAAGGGTATATTTTTCAAGCTTCTCTAAGTTTTTTTTAGGCTATTCATTTTTCTTTTGGCTTCAAGTACTGTTTGGTTGCCTGTTGTTTGTTTCTTTCCTTGAGGATGATCCCACATCAAGGAAATCATAGTGGTTCTCCAGATAAACATAAACTACAATCTCTGATTTTAAATGGCTTAGAGGGACTTGCTTTTTACAGGACGAGCACTACTGATGGGAAAATATGAATATCGGCACCTGTGTGTCATTTTAATATTTTAAGCAAAGAATTTAGTCAGCTGACACCTTTCTTTTTTCTTATGTGTGTTTCTCTGGTAAAAGGTCTGTATTCTCCCACAAGCCTTTGTTCAAATATCAAGGAGCAACCTGTCCATGTAGTAGCATTAACGCATTCTAAGGCTCACCAGATAAATTCTTGGTGCCTGGCTAGCACTACAGTGGCATAGTCAGAACTTCAGAAAGAAGTCAGTTGGGTCTGTTGAATATCTATCCCAACAAAACCTAAATGGAAAAAGCTCTCTATGTGATCAACTCTCCAGACATGACAAGCAGAAAACAGATGCAAAGCCACAGCCCCAAACCAAAAGCAGACCATACAGTTGTTTGCAAACAGAAGCAAAACAGAGAAAAGTCTTGGTGGGAGTCACTTTTCCCACAGTCTTTTTGCTTGTGTCTCAGATGAAGTGTCTCTATCCCTTTCACACCTTTCCCCCAGTTCATCTCAGCTACTTGGGCTGAATTGATCAAGCAAACAGTACTCTTTAGAATCTAGAAAGAGAAAGGGTGTTTTATTTGCTCGTGGAGAGGAGAGATTCACACCAATATCAGAGAACGAAATAATTCACAGTGTAAACATAACTGTAAGCTATGTGGCATCGCAGACAGAGTCCTGTGCTACACTTTTAACTCATCTGTTTCAGTGCTTTCTAATGAAGCGTCCTTGGAAGACTCAGTTTTATTCCCTTGGACTTTCATTCTTCGTCCATAAGGTGGGGATAATAACAACAGTGAATCTTTGCATGTGAGGAAGAATTACCTAAAGTTTAAAGTCAAATTTCAGGAAAATAGACAAAACCATCTATGGTTTTAAATCTAAAGACAGTAGAGCAAGCACAACGTTGACGATAGTTTTTACACCCTGAAGGTAGAAATAGCTCCCCTCCTACCTTTAACTGTTGGGGAATGGTCCAAGAATTAGTGAAGACAGCATCCCTGGACCTTCTGTGACATTACAGGGAAGAAGCAAACAGGTAGCTGGGAGAGGAGAAGCAGCCCCACTGGTTGAGAGAATCTGGCCAGAAACCCTGTGTATGTACAGAACAAAGAGTCATGAAAACTTACAGTGAACTCTATCTCTACTCTTGTAAGAAAATGCTTTCTCTCTCTCTCTCTCTCTCTCTCTCTCTCTCTCTCTCTCTCTCTCTCTCTTTCTCTCTCTCTCTCTTTCATACAACATTGCTCTCTGAAAAACTTTAAAAATTATCAAGGAAGCCAGGCATAGTAGCATGAGCCTTTGATTCCAGCACTTGGGAGGCAGAAGCAGGAAGAACTCTATGAATTCAAGGCCAACATAGCCTACATAGTGAGTTCCAAGACAGCCAGAGCTATATAGTGAAACCCTGTCTCAAAAAAAAAAAAAAAAAAAAAAATTACCAAGAAAAGTTGCCAAAACACCACATGCACTTCTTAAAGAAGAACAGAAAACAGTCACCTAAATGGAGTCACCTAAATGGAGGAAACACAAGGAGAACATACTTGTGAAACATGTAATGATAGATGAGAATTGTAATCGAACATCAGCATAAACATTGTCAAACCATAGTGCATGCTCAGAGCAAAGAAGACATTTGTTAGTAGGCCCTGTGTTCATAGAACAGAGATAAGAATTGTCAACTCTTAGCCCTCAGAAAAGAATTTGAAAGAAAATGATCGTAAATGAAAGGTCATAGTAAAATTCTTACAGTAGACCAAACACACACACACACGCACACACACACACACACACACACAGAGAGAGAGAGAGAGAGAGAGAGAGAGAGAGACCCACACACCCATAAGGAGTCCAGAGATGTTGCTCAGTGGTAGATCACTTGTTTAGGATGCATAATGCCCTAGGTTCTATTGTTAGCAGGGGGAAAAAAATCACTGCTGAGAGACATATCAAGAAGAATATAATAGATTTGGAAAGTATTTAAAGCTACTACCCTTGAGGAAAATATCAAGAGTAAACAGAATATTATATTCAAGCCAAAATAAAATTCTACTATATGAAGGAAAATATTGACATAACAATTAAAAAAACCTTCCCAGGTCAATGAGAAACCTCCCATTTCATCCCCCTAGACTTCCAATATCCAGAGGCAATGACTAAAATAAAATCAGCAATTTTGACCAGATAATACAATTTTTAAAGTTTGAGAAATATTTTCTAAAATGTATTTTACATACTAAACATCTTTCTAAATGTAACAAATCCCAGAGACTATAAATGGAAAAATATACAAATTTGATTAGTTTTTTCAATACATCATGAAAAGGAAGTTAACGGGAAGCATAATTAGCCATAATGGCATGAACAGAGGTTCAGTCTTGTTATAATGAGATATGCAAATAAAAACTATCAAGAGATACTGCTTCTTTTTTAATAATTTTTTTTTGTTTATTCACTTTACATTCCAATCACTGGCCTGCTCCTGATTACTTCTTTCCACAATTCTTCCCTCACTCTCCCATCTCACTCTCCTCTGTGAGAGTGGAGGCTCCCCCTAGGTATCCCTCTACCCTGGTACATAAAGTCTCTGCTGGGCTTTGTACATCCTCTCTCACTGAGGCCAGACAAGAAAACTCAGCTACAAGAACATATCCCACAGACAAGCAACAGCTTTTGAGATAGCCCCTGTTCCAGTTGTTTGGGACCTACATAAAGACTAAGTTGCACATCTGCTACATCTGTGGGGAGCCTAGCTCCAGCCTGTGTATGCTCTTTGGTTGGTGGTTCAGTCTCTGAGAGTCTCAAGGGTACAGGTTAGTTGCCTCTGTTGGTCATTCTGTGGAGTTTCTATTCCCTTCAGGGCCCTCAATCCTTCCACAACCCTTCCATAGGATCTCCTGAGCTCCATTCAGTGTTTAGCTGTGGGTCTCTGTATCTGTCTGAGTCAGCTACTGGATAGAGCCTTTCAGAAGACAGCCATGCTAGACTCCTGTCTGCAAGCATAACAGCATATCATTAATAGTGTTAGTGACTGGTGCTTGCCCATGCAATGTGTCTCAAGTTGGGTGTGTTATTGGTTGGCCATTCCCTCAGTCTCAATTTCATCCTCCATCCCTACATTTCTTGTAGACAGGATAAATTTGGTGTTGAAAGTTTTGAGAATGGGTTGGTGTCCCTATCACTCCACTGGGGTTCCTGCCTGGCTACAGGAGGGAGGTAGCCTCTTCAAGTTCCAGATACTGCTTCTTAAATAGCAGTGTGGCAAACATTAAAACTTTAGCAGCACGTGGGGGTCACCAAGTATGTTTGTATTGGGAACACTATTGAGATATCCTTTAGAAAGAACATCTTGGCAATGTCCATTAAATATATAAATGTACACACCAACAATTCCAACTTTAATAAGACAGCTTTAGCTATTCTTGTCCCCTAAAAAATATGAATATACACTGAGGAGCTACTTACGGTAGCAAAAATAAGCAGCCCACTAAATCTCCATCAGTTAAGTAAATGTTAGTCCAGTTAATAGTGATGAAGCAGACTACCACCCAAAGTAATGAGAAATCTCCTGGTTTATGACTATGGAGTAAATCTCTAAGGTAAACTACTTAGTTATAAAAGCAAAGTATAATGTATATAAAGAAATTCTCTGAGTTTGTGCATGTTTAAACGTGCATCTGAAAATTGTGATTACCTCTGGAGGAACACAACAGAAGCAATCAAGCATGTATCTCTAGTAGGGTAAAACCGAGATCTTGTCAGAGGTGTCTGACAAGAAAAATAGAAATGGCCTCTTTTATTCTACAGAATTGTTGTTTTGTAATCTTAATTACTGTCTCCAAAAATTAGAATTAGTCTAGGGAGATGGAATGGGAAGTTTTTTTGTAGTCCTTAGAAGGTTTTAGGAGGATTTTTTAATATTATAAACTCACTTCTGTATTTCTTGATATAATAAGTATTATTTTTATCTTTGTTGAAAACTTCAGAGATTACACATAAAAATAATTTCAAATTCTCTGTTCTATTTAAAATACTGTATCCCACTATTTGGTTGTTTGTGCCAAAACTGAGAGTAGAAAATATGTCGCTGTAGCTATAATAGTAACAAAATGTTCCCTGTGTTATAAGAATGCAAAGAGGGATCAGTCAATTCTGAAGGCACATGGGTGGTTACCACAAAACCCAGAAACAGAGAGATGCAGATTAAACTGGCCCTTGAGGGATGTTTGTTCGCTCAACAGACATCTGGTACGGGAAGTAAGAGACACATGCTAAAACATTAGTATAAAAAACCATGGTGCTACACAGAGCCCATCAGGTTTGCGGAGGGCTTTGCCTCAGTGAGGGTGCCAAGTAGGAAGGTCACCAGAGAATGAACTAGACACAAGGTGGAAAAGGGAACTGAGGTGGAGACAGTGTTACAGAAAGCCTAGCTGCCGTGCTAAGGCAAACAAGGTCCCCTTTCGAATCAGTGGATCTAAGTCTTACTAGCTATCAGAATTGGGAGTCTCATAACAATACAAGTTCTCAGATACCCTCTCATACCAATCAAAGCTGACTCTGGTTAGTAGATTTGTAGAACTGGAATTTAAACCGAATATTCCACTGCCACAGACAAAGAACTGTCAGGACTTCAGCTACAGTATCTCAGTAAAGCATTGTGTGTGTACAAGAAGAAAGGAATGGCTCATATAATCCTATTGGGAGGTTATCAAGACGTATATGTAGTTCACCGTGTGTACATGGCAGGCCAAACACTTATTTTTTTTAACAGCTCTGAACTCATTCTTGCCTGAAATTTGCTTAAAGTGAGGCAGGAATAGGAAAATAAATGCACCTTTTTCCTGATCCTCCCCCAAGCCACTTGCTAACCACTGCTGTGACTGACTGAGCAGAAAGTACTCAGCAATGTAAGAACAACCAAGCACATGTTCCTTGACTATTTGCATCTATTGTATCGCTAGACCCTCAACCTAGAACTGACCTTAATACATATATGTAATTAAAATGGTATAAAAGCATAAATAAGGAGGGGGATGGGATAGGGGGTTCTAGGGAGAGGAAATGGAGAAAGGGGATGACATCTGTATTGTAAATAAATAAAATAACCAATAAAAAAAAAAAAAAGAACAACCAAGCACATTCACTAAGATTTTTTATTCAAAGCAAAAAAACTTTCTTCTTCTATTTAAAAATAATAACAATACTAATAATAATTCATGATTAATTGTCTTAGTGTTTTTCCTGTTGCTGTGATAAAATGCTTTGACAAAGGCAAGATCAGAAGGTTATTTAAACTCAAAATTCAACTCAGAGAAGTCAAGGTACAAGGAGAGTGAGGAAGTTGGTCAGATCATATCCTATACATAAAACGTCAGCAGCTCATGAATACTTGCTAGTGCTCACCTCAGTTTTTTCCAATCTACATTTCTTCACCTACAGTGACCATCTTCTCCCATGTCAATAAATGTAATTAAGATGGTTCCCTACAAACATGCCTGGAGGTCCATTTTCTGGGTGATTCTGACTTTTCATAACTTGACAACACTTACAATCACACCGATCATTTCCATACTATCAGATTTTAGGTAATGTTTTAAACAGATAATTCGACAGCTTCTATCAACTCCGGGCCTGGTATCAATGCTCAACTGACACTTACTAAACATAATGTACAACCAGAGTCCTTTCAGTAAATGTTTTTTTCTGTCATGGAATCAAGAAGTTCCTGCTGCACCTGGAATTATGAAGATACAAAAGACAAGGATCCTATTGTCAAAAAGTTATCCAATCCTCTGGGGGAGGGGGAGTCACAACCTAATAGCTCTCTTGAACTAAACCCAGAATATTCTTCCTAAAAATATATGTGTTTAAATATATGTGTTTATAGATGATAAAATTAAGGCATAGAATCACATGCTGATACCCAGAATTACACAGGAAATACTCATCAGGAAACTTAAGATGAAGTCATTCCAAAATCTATTCTGTACAACATAGGAGACAGTAACATCAAGTTCTATTCCTATAACTAATCTTCCTGTGTGGGATTAGGAAGGCAACGTGGTTTGGATTTCACCTCATTTCTGAAGAGGGCTCAGAAGATTGTAGGAACTTGTTATTAGATGATCCAAAAAGAGAAGGTATACAACCTGAGTTCCTTTGCATACTCAATATCTGTGATAGTTACTGAGTATCTGGAATAATAGTAAGTCATACAAATAATGACACAGATTTTTCTCAGTTATCTCACCCAAGAGCATCACAGTGAAGAGAGTTTATTCTTGTTTGTTCTCACTTATGCTAACTGTAAATCTAAGAATTCCTGTAATCATTTTCTCTTGAGTAAAGTTTGGGTCTTAGAGTATACAGAAAGATCACAGATATATAGTATGCATGCTACCTATGACTTGGTTTCTATGCTTCACAGACATTATTAATAAATCCCTGTACTTTTTCACTACACTTAAGAAAATTTTAGTCTTTTATCATACAACCCCAGACAGCTTTTACTGTTTAAGATGGCATCTGCCTCCAAAGTATAAAGATTTTATTTTATTTTGTACACAAACATAGCTGGAATCAAAACCAAAATGAAGTTTCTTGAAGCATAGAGTTGTGAATGATAATCAAGATGAGTGTTCTAATGAATAACAACTGTTGTTAGTGGTTGTACAAAATAAAATCCTGGCATCCATTCAATATAGTTCAATAATTATATACTGAGGCCCATACCCAGGTGAGATAACTAGATAGATAGATAGATAGATAGATAGATAGATAGATAGATAGATAGGCATAATTGAGGTCTTCATCTTTTAAGGATTCTAAAACATATTCCTGTAAATAGGAACCTATAAATAAATAATCTTTAAACAGTTTTTTAATGACTATAACTTTGAAATGCATGTTCTCAAGTAGAGACCATAACTTTTACCATTGTGTACATGTCACTCACAATATGACATGGCAGAAATGACTCTAATGTTTGTTAAATGATCTAGGAGCAGAGACTAGTGTACTTAATTTTTAAATAATGAGCAAAACCTTTAAGGAAGAAGTTAAAGTTCTTGTGAATCTTAAGAAATCATTATTTGAGAGACTAAAGAGATGGTTTGGTCAAGTAAAGTGCTTCCCTTGCAAGAATGAAGATCTGACTTTGTTACCTAGAACCTGCATTCAAAATACAAACATGCAGGACAAGAGAGATAGCTCAATGATTGAAAAACTGACTGGTCTTCCAGAGGACTCAGGTTCAAATCCCAGCACCCACTTGTCAGCTCAAAACTGTCTCTAACTCCAAGATCTAATGCCCTCACACAGAAATACATTCGGCAAAACATCAATGAACATAAAATATTTTTTTCAAAAAAGCCAACATGGTAATACATACTTCAAAACCAGAGCTGGGAACATAGAAATAGATAAATCCTTGGGTCTCACTGAGCAGCACTAAGCAAGAGAGAGACCCTTTCTCAAAAAGTAACATGGATGACACCTGAGGAACCATAGCTGAGCTTGACTGATGTCTCATCCATATGTTTTCATAGATAAGCAGGTGCATCTTCACAAGTGAACTTGCACACACATGAAAACAAACACACACATACACACATTTAATATTTTTCCAAATAAAAAGACATACATAGAAGAGAAACTTACTTTTGAAATGTTGTTGCTAAACTATGATTTAAAAACCAAAATAGGATTGGGGATATAGCTCAATGGTAGAGGACTCTGACTGCAGAGTGCAAGGCTCTGGATTCAATCTCTAATGCTCCAAAAAGTTACTTATCTACTGCTCATTCACAGGCAGCAGCTTGCTACCTTCCAGGTGATTTAAAGAGAATTTCATAAGTATAATAAAGGAAAATATTAATCTTTTCATCAAAGCTGTTGCAATCCATCTTTATTTGCTGTAGAAACCATAGGAACCCCAAATTCAACAGCACTTACAAATTCCACCTGAGGTGCATTCTTTCCCAGTGATCTTTCATGTGGTTTATTTTGTGGAAAACTAATCAATTAGGATGACATGTCATCGATTGGTCTGGTTTTACTCATGTGTAACAAAAGTACAGAAGCAGAGACTGAAGTGTAGTCGTGTGCCATTTGTTCTCACTCCCTCAATGGCAACCATCTGTTTCTGCAGAATGAACAACTCACTAACATTTCAAAGGATTTGCTGAGAGCATAGCCAAATGCCTTCCATCAAACATCTGTATTAGAGACTTGACTAACACTGTCTCTTTTCCAAAGGTACTTGGAAGGATTTGTCCTTGGTATTGTTCAAAGAATATGCTCCGTCTTCCTTTCCTACCTTTGAGCCTTAACAGGATGAACTTTTACAATGAGTCACTCCCTACATTTTACTTGTTTTCATATACATATGATATGTCACACATTACTTGTTTTATGTCTTTAAATCATATGTCTCAATTTCAGATTTCTATTTCCTACATGGCAGAGAAACAGAAGAGAGAAGGGGGATGGAGGGAGAGAAGGAGAGAGGGAAGAAGGAGAGAGAGAAGGAAAGGGAGAGAGAGGGGGGAGAATAAATGTGAAAGACTAAAAAGGAAGACTAGATAAAAGAGAGGACAAGACAAGGATGCCCACTCTCTCCCTATTTCTTCAATATAGTACATGAAGTTCTAACCAGAGTAATAAAACAGCTAATAAAAGATCAAGGGAATACAAATTGGAAAGGAAAAAGTCAAAGTATCACTATTGGCAAATGATATGATAATATACATAAGCAACACCCAGAATTATTCCAGAGAACTCCTACAGCTGACAAATGACTGGATACAGAAGTAACTCAAAGAAATCAGTTCTCTTTCATATAAATGATAAATGAGCTGAGAATGAAGTTAGGAAAACAATAAAATATACAAGAGTCATGAATAACAGAAAATACCTTGGTGTAACTCTAACCAAGCAAGTGAAAGATCTATATGGCAAGAACTTCAAGTCTCTGAAGAAAGAAATTGAAGAAGGTATCAGAGGATGGAAAGATCTCCCATGTTCATGGATGTGTAGGATTAACCTAGTGAAAATGCCCATTCTGCCAAAAGCAATATACAGATTCAATGCAATCCCCATCAAAATTCCAACACAATTTTTTATAAACCTTGAAAGAGCAATTCTCAACTTCATATGAAAAAAAAATTTAAAAACCAGGATAGCCAAAACAATACTGAACAATAAAAAACTTTGGGAGGAATCAGCATCCCTGACCTCAAGCTGTACTACAGAGCAATAGTGATTAAAACAGCATGGTATTGATACAAAAACAGACACATTGATCAATAGAATTGAATCAAAGACCCAGAAATAAACCCATACACCTATGGACACTTGCATTTTTGATGAGGAAGCCAAAAACATACAATGGAAAAAAGAAAGCATATTCAACAAATGGTGCTAGTCTAACTGGATATCTATTTGTAGAAGAATGAAAATAGATCTATATTTATCACCCTACACCAACTCAAGTCCAAGTAGATCAAGTACCTCAACATAAAATCAAATACACTAAATCTCATAGAAAAGAAATTTGGAAATACCTTTGAACCCATTGGTACAGGCGACAATTTCTTGAGTAGAACTCCAATGGCTCTGGCTCTGAGATCTACAATTGATAAATGGAACCTCATGAAACTGAAAAGCTTCTGTAAGGGAAAGGACCCTGTCAGTATGACAAAGTGGCAGCCTACAGATTGGGAAAGGATCTTCATCAACTCTACATCTGACAGAGGGTTAATATCTATAATTTATAAAGAACTCAAGAAGTTAAATACTACAACCCAAATAACCCAATTAAAAAATGGGGCACAGAGATAAACTGAGAATTCTCAACAGAGAAACCTCAAATGGCCGAGAAGCACTTAAAGAAGTATTCAAAGCCCTTAGTCATCAGAGAAATGAAAATCAAAACAACTCTGAAATTCGTCTTACAGTGATCAGAAACTCATGTAATAGCACATGCTGGTGGGCATGGAGCAAGGGGAGCACTCCTCTATTGTTGGTGAGAGTGCAAACATGTACAACCACTCTGCAAATCAATTTGGCAGTTTCTCATAAAACTGAGAAGAGTTCTACCTCAGGACCCAGCTATACCACTCCAGGCATATATCCAAAAGATGCTCCACCATGCCACAAAGACCCTTGCTCAACTATGTTAATAGCAGATTTATTTATAACAGCCAGAAACTGGAAACAACATAGATGTCCCAAAGCTAAAGAATGAATAAAGAAAATGTGGTACATCTACACAATGAAATACTATTCAGCTATGTAAAACAAAGACAGCTTTCTGATCCTCCCTGTTCCAGAGACAGCTACACCTTCTTGTGCAGTGCCAGCCTCATCTCTTAGACAAGATGGTGAAGGTTGGTGTGAACATATTTGGCAGTATTGAGCACTTGGTTACCAGGGCTGCCTTCTGCTCTGCATCTGGCAAAATAAAGATTGTTTCCATCAATGACCCCCTTCATTGACCTCAATTACATATGTGGTCTATATGTTCCAGTATGACTCTACCCATGGCAAATTCAACGGTACAGTCAAGACTGAGAAAGGGAAGCTCATCACCATCTTCCAGGTGAGAGATCCCGCTAACATCAAATGGGGTGATGCTGGTGCTGAGTATGTTGTGGAGTCTACTGGCGTCTTCACCACCATGGAGAAGGCCGGGGCCCACTTGAAGGGTAAGCCAAAAGGGTCATCATCTCTGCCCCTTCTGCTGATGCCCCCATGTTAACAAAGACAAATTGTTTATGAAAATGCCATAATACAACCTATGACTCTATGTGCTAATTAAAAGCCAAATAACTATAATTAGAAACTTCTGCACTCCCACTGGGAGGACTAACATGAACAAGAATGACAATGCTAGGTGTAGAGCATCCAAACTTCTCACACACTAGTGGGGGAGGGTATAAATTAGAGCAATCACTTTTACGAACTTTTTGGGAACATTTGCCAAATAAGGCATAGACACATGGTACTGTATATTCTTCTTCCTCCAAAAAAAGTTATTATATCACAGTTTTACATACTATTATAACAGCTCTGGACATCACATCATTAGACATGATATGGGTAAAAAGTACTGTAAAATTCACTAAATAAAGGCATAGAGAGGAGGATATGGCCCAAATGACTATTCACAGCAAAATGGATAAGTGGATCTGAGTGCATGATAAAATGGATGACTATACCATCATCAAGATGCATAATAATTACTACAGTGGACAACTGGAAATGGGTTAGAGGAGAAGGGAAGGGAGGAGGTAGAAAGAAAGGGGAAGGGAATGCAAGAAATACTATGGAGAAAGTTATGTGTGTGTGTGTGTGTGTGTGTGTGTGTGTGTGTGTGTGTGTGTGTACTTGCACATGCGTGCATGCACACATGCTTGTTGCTGATCTATCTCTTGAATCAGGGGTCCATTCCCTGTAGGAAAAGGAAGAAAAAGAATCATCTAGATGCTATACCAGACCTCTGCATGCTGTACACCCAGAGTGTATTCTGTAGATCCCAAGAAGTGGGCTTCAAGCTGGGTTTCACAGAGGCCTAGGAATTATCAGATAAATTAATAATTAGCAAAATCAACTAGCACTCAAGGAGTGGAGGAGGGAGTGTGGATCAGCCTCAAAATCTGCCCCACAACCCCTCTTGTATCTGTTTTCTGTGTGTGAAATTTCTGTGACATCTCAATGAAGGAGTTATTATCTACAAAATGTCTGGCTACTCTGTGTTTTAAAAAACAAACTGTATAAACCACTGACCCGTGAAGCACAGATTCACGGAGTGACTGCACAGCCGTTTTTCATACTTTGTGTCAACACAACACAATCTTGGTAAGAAAAACAGAAACTCTATTACTTATTGATTTTTTTTTTTTTTTTTTTTTTGGATTCTTTAACATTGTCATCTCCTCTAGCCCTCCTGCTCTGTAAGGGAAATGTCTGATTATAAGTTTTGGTGATTTTGATTGTGAGTCTAGCCTTAAATGGCTGAGCTATCTCTCCAGTCCTAATTATAATTTCTACCATAGGAAACCCCAGGAGTGAGGAAACTGTCCCTGTACCAACTGTAGTCCCCCCTCTCACATTCTGCAATGTCCTCTCTGAACATACTTTATTTACATAGGGACAATGAGGCCATTCCAGCATAAGTTCCATTCCCATGCAGTTTGGATAGCTGGATATGAGATGCAAAATATCTTATGCTCCTCTTTCCTCTAATATATATGTTAGATATATTATTAATATATATTATTAATATATATAATATATTATTAATATATAATATATCAATATATATTTCCTAATATATATTAGCTTCTATTTAAGATATTATTTGTTTAAGGCATAACTCCACTTATAAAGTAAGTGAAATAATTTTATAGGCCCCTTTAGCATGCTAATGCACAAGGTCCCATGTCCTTCTCAGATGTGTTATGTATTCAAATGACTTATTTTTCTTTTAGCCCTTCTCCAACTCTCCCAAAATAACTTTTAACATGTGGGATTTTATAACTCCCTTACTTTTTATAAGGTGGAGAAGGCAAATTATTGCATATATCTGCATATCAAAATTAAGTACACACACACACAAGCGCACGCACATGTAATTTGACTATACTAACTGTACACAGACTGTATTAGTCAGCTTCTGCTCACTCTCTTCCTAGTTCTAAGACCTTTGCTTCCTCCACTGCAAATTGAAGTTTTGCCTAACCCATACCAGGTTAGTGGGATGATAGCCCTGCTATGATTGACCTTCATTTTCTGCTGTTGTTCTTCTGGCTCACAGAACTTGAGCTTTGACTGCCAAGTAAAGCCACTGATATTATGTGGGCAGATTGTTACATCTGTATGAATACTTTTTACCTACTATGGCCACCCTATAAACACGAAATTTATCCCAACCCTCTTAAAAGTTATTTGTTAATACTATCAGGCAGGCAACAGAGTTTTCAGATTAAGACAGAAATGGACTGCCAAATTTTATACAAGTTTGCACTCCCACCAGCAATGGAGGAGCATTCCCCTTGCCCCACATCCTCCCAAGTATGTGCTGTCATTTGAGTTTGTGATCTTGGCCATTCTGATGAGTGTAAGGCGGCAGCTCAGAGTTGTTTTGATTTGCATTTCCCTGATGACTAGCGACATTAAACATTTCCCTTAAGTGTTTCTTAGCCATTAGTTGTTCCTGTGTTGAGAATTCTGTTTAGCTCTGTACTCTTTTTAAATGTCATATATCAGCTCTGCCTGAAGGGGTCAAGAAAGACTTCTCCAGAGAAGGGCCCCTTTAAATGAGATCACAATAATGAAGAGAACTTAGGATCCTCCTGTCTGCACCCTACTTCCAATACTGGGTTAACAGGTGCATACAACTATCTATGCCTGGCTTTTTACATGGGCGTTGGGGGTTCTGAATTCATGTTTGCGTGACTATGAAAATGTCAGAGAGTCTCATGTGTGCACATAATACTCTCTTACCCATTGAGTCACTTCACTACCCCCACGGCAGTTCTTATAAGAACAATAAAAATAATAGTGCCTTCCTTGTGACTATGCTGTGAAGACTCAATGAATCCATCCAGGCTGAGTGCCATGACCGAGGCCAGCACATGAAGATATCTCTTCACAGTTGGAAGGATAATAGGTTGAAGAGAGCCCAAGAAGCAATTATGTAAGCAGTAAGAAATCTTTACAATAGGACAGCCCAAGAAGAATTAAGAATGGCTATGAGTCTCTGGAGTATAGATAAATGTAAATTGAGATATGTCATGGACCAACTGTATAGAATGTACCATCTACATTTATATGATAGGAATTTATAGATGTTATTTATAATATACTTAGCACTGTCTATAGTTGTTGTTATTGTTTGTTCTCAGTACATACATCTTCCTCACATGCAAAGAAAACTTACCTCAAGATGACTGCAAAAATATTTTCCATCCACATAGTCTGCAATTTATCCTTGATAGTTCTTCATCAAGCAGGAAAATACACTTCATTTCCTCTTGGATTTGAGAAAATGTCATAACACCTTTGACCAATAGAATACAACACTAATATATTTGTACCAATCCCAGTCACAACCCTCAAGGTCCTAGGAGTGTCTACTCTCTTCTGGTTTAGAACTAAGGTGTTGTGTTAGAAGCATAACTAGACTGTGCAAGTCTCAGACTTTAGAGGATGAGCGCCAACTAAGGAAAAGAAAAAAGCCAAGGGACATCGAGGTAACACATGTGTACATAAAGACATCTTGGACATCTGCTCAGCAAAATGTCTGGAATGTTTGCCACACTAGCTTCTATCTAACTGTAGCCGTGTAAGAGATTCCAATAAGAAAAACTCAGCTCGACCCAGGCAACAAACAGAACTCTGGCACATGATAGCAAATTGCTTAGATGACTAGAAACAATATTTAGATCGTTTAGGCTGACAGAGTGCTTACGTAGCATACATGGAGACTTGGTTTGATCCCCAGAACTATGTAAACCAGATAATATGGTGAATTATTTTAACTCGCCACTTGGAAGGTAGAAACAGGAGGAGAAATAAAAGTTCACCTGGTGACATACTGAGTTTCAGATCAGCCTTCTCAAAGCAGGAGAAGAGGACGGAGGGAAGAGATATTTACATGATCCCAGTTAAGTCACTTTTTAAAAGTCTAAGACCCAGTTTTCCCAGCTCTCACATAGAAGACCCAAAATAAATATTAGTTCCTCTCCTATCTTTTACCCAAAGCTGTGGCAGAGATTTTGCTGTTGTTAGAAGGGAAATTAGCACCTTTTGCTCTGACAGGCATATAAGAAAAGACAGACACCTTATCCTTACACTGGTATGCTTCCTACCTCTTCCTAGCAGGCATCAACCTAAGTAGCTCTCCACATTAGCTTCTCTGTAAAGATGAAAGACCTTCTCAGCAGCTGGAGCACCAGCTTGCCTTTCATCCTAATGGAACTCAGAAGGAAAGACCCAACTGTGCCCAAAGCTACCCTGGGACTTGGGAACCTTCCTCACCCCTAACCCTTGTGTGTCTCTCTGCAGTTAAAAGGGGTAACTTCCTCCAGACCAAGGCAAGCCCTGCAAAGAAACTGACAGGCTGAGCTGGAAATCTCACGACTATGCATTCCTGTGGTCATTATTAGTTTTTCATATTCAATGAATATTAAACAGGCAGAAATGGAGAGTGCCTTGCCTTGCTTCATTTGCATTGGGGAAATATATTCAAAATGTGCATTTCTTAAATAATATTTGTGAAAGTCTCATGTCATAGTCACTAGGGGTGGGGGCTTGTTAAAAATGCAGATTCTAGATGCTGATTAAATCTGACAGCCTTAGAGTGAAGGCTGGGAAACTGTATTTTTAATAAGTACCAATAGTGATTATTAATAGCACTGAAATTCAAGAGCCATAACCCAACACTCTCTGATTTCTTTCTGTGTGTGACTTTGGAGCTATGAAATGGCTTAGACTAGAAACAAAGAGATCCAAGCAAAATCCAGAATTGCTGTTCATTGCACCCTTCATCATGGGCTCAATCATGGCTAGGAACCTCATGTGCACTTAAGGGTACAAACACTACAAAAAGCACTGATTTTTTTAAATTGTTTCTGTTTAACCTGCCTAAATCTAAGATGAGTGCAACTTCCTGTCAATTCCAAAGCTTGAGTAGAAGTGCTAAGTTAATGGTATAGGAGAGGCATTAATGATTTAAAAAGCAATTGCCTATCTTACAAGCAAACAGACAAGAGTCATGACTACTTGTATTCTCTCACTCCCACTCCCTCTCCCTTCCCCTCACCCTCACCCTCACCCTCTTCCTCTCACTTTCCCTTTCCCTCCCTCTTTCTTTCCAAAAGGAAAGCTTGAATTTGGAAGACCATCTTAAGGAACTCAATGAACTTTGCAGAGCATTTGCATATGGATTGCATTGGGACACCAAACCATACACTCCCCCCAACTTTCATGGGGAGTGTGGAAAATGGAACTGTTCTACATGGGAGTGCTGTGATTAAAAGAGCCGAAGTATAAACATACTGCAGTGTGTGTGCTATTTATTGTATTGATAGCTGTATTGATTGAGTGAGATAGCTAAACACAGCATGCTATAGTACAGAAATGGAACTTCAGAACCCTAAGAACTAAGTTGCCATGGTGTATAAATTGTTTGATTAAAACTATTACTCAAGTTCAATAAGATGGTTTATTGATCCAAAACCATATATATGCACATGGAGAAACACATCCACAGCCCTTTAATCTCTTGATATTAACAAGATATTAACAAAACTCCACTGTCAGCTACAATAAAGGAAAGCATATACCATACCTGACCCAATTATAGTATCATATTCCTCGGAAGGAAGAGGATGAGTATATTACCCAAGATGGAGTTGTCAGAATATATGTCACAACTGGTAAAAGTGTCCCAGGGAAAGGTCCTGACATTCTTTTACCATCATTTATACAGAGAAAGATGAGCCAGGTGTGCTTGGTGATAAAGGGGATAAAGAGCAGGGGACGTAGAGCCCATCATGCCTGAACCAGACTTTTTAACTATGTAAACTCATTGTTTTTTTCCTCTATGCTTTGCTTCAGCCCATATGAATTGTTTCATCAACACATACAACATCCTAAAATGATGACCAGGATCCTATTTGGGCTTTATTTTGTCGGCCATTTGCTACTGTGTTAATATATTGGATTGAGTTAGAATGGCCACACAATTTGTCATCCAAACCAGGAACTAGATTGTGAAAGGAACACTAGAGACATAGCTCAGTGGTAGAGTACTTGTCTAGCATACATGAGTCCCAGTATCACCTAATACATATAGCACATAAGGTCATTATTTTTAATTTGTTCACAGTGTTTATTCCTATATTGCTGAAACTTATGATATTGTTCAGCACAAGGTACATATTCAATGGTCATTCAATTCCACTTTGATATTTAAAACATTTTCAAAGCATTCACATGAGCACTTTCCCCCACTGGTTACTTTGTCTGCCAGTCATTGCTCTGGGCCCCTGCCTTCCTAGACTTTCCATTTTTAGGGAGAATAATAAGACAAGACAAATAAATAAGTGCTTTCTGGCAAGAGCACATGCTAGAGAAGAAATAAAGCACAAAGGCTAGGAAATCAGAGACATTTCACCTGGTAGGATCAGGGTTATCTCACTGAAAATGAGTGTGACCACATTAGCCCAAAAAAGCCTTAAAAGGGTCCCTACAGTGATGCAATCACCACTATGTCAGCACCCTTTCTAAACTGTAGCCACATAGCAGTCTGCAGTCCACGAGTATCTTCATCCCATCAGTACACCACCCCCATACATTTCACCACTGTCTGCAATTCTACATTGTCTTCTAGTTCCTAGATTAACTAATGAGGACCCAGCATAGTCATCAATACAGAGTCTAGCAATAGTCCAACGTGGCAGATGTCAGACTGGTCCAGAAGTCAGCATAGATAAGTGTAGGAAAAGCTGGTGTAACTACAATAGGAGCTTGAAGTTCCAAAGCTTCACAGATGAGGAGGTGATGAGAGATGAACTTAGGTCACAGGAGTAGGACAAGAGCTCAAGATTCTGAGATCGAGCTGTGGGACTGAATCCCGGCCATGACTCCTAGCCCTACTGCACAGTAGCTTTGTGGGCAGACAATCTTTGTGAGATTCATCATCTCACACATAAAATTTGAATACTAATATTCCTATCTCAATATGTATTCAGCAGTTAGAACAGTATCAGAATAATTATGTGTTCGATAAATATTAGCTAGTATTAGGGAATAGAGCAGTCAGAAATTTAAATATGTTCAAGAAAAGAAAGAAAACTAAGACCATTGCCTTTCCCCCCAGGAATCTCACTGGATGGTCACCATATGAGACCTCTCCACCATGCCCCTACTAAGTGCCTGGTCTCTGAAGCCTCTGCTGAGGCTTGCTGTTCTATTAGCCAAAAAAATTTTAAAAAATAGTGATATTTTTGTTTCTAATTTCTAATCAGAAAAAAAAAGGTTTAACATGACAATTTTTTTAATTCTCAGTTCTCTTCCCAGATAAATCTTTCCTAAATGTTGGACATCTGCTACCTAAAGTACTGACAGATGAAAAAAGTAAGTGAACAAGCAGGAAATATTAGCAGAAGACTCAGAAACAGCCTGCCATGTTTAAAGCAATACCTTGTTCTTTTCGTGGACACGTGTTCAAGAGATCACCATATTGTCGGGAAATAAAATTGTCCCTGTTACATAAGCCAGAGTTAAATATATCAGTATGCCATGGAGCTCCTCAAAAGGGCACCATGCCTTTGATGCCCTGTCTCCTGAAGAGATTAACAGTCCTTCCACAAAAGAGTCCAAAGCCCTTCATAGACAATCCGTAGTTCAGCCCTCCACCTTCCCAGGAGCTAGGAAGTGGAACATGGGAACACAGGGGAAGAGAGTGATAAAAGTGGGGAAACAGAGAGGGAGACTAATAAACTTCTGTCTTCTGGAGTATCTTCTTATTGATAAATAGCCCAAACACACTTAAGAAATTCACAACGGAACTAAGACCAAGAATGCTACGGAACTAAGACCAAGAATGCTAACTCCTAACTCCAAGAATGGAGTAGGATCATTGAAACAGGACTCGGCAGAGTACATACAGAACACTGAACCTTCCCAGAGCATGGAGAGTGATCCGTGTGATTTAAGAACTCCGACAGCAATAGATTCTGAAGATTCTTGTCCCGGAGGTATCGTAAGATTCTCAAAGCATCAGAATGAAGATGTCTGCTCTACGATGCTCTGGGAAGCCACTCTTCCCCTTTACCCTCTACATATTCATTCAGGCCACATGTCCATGGGTCACACTGGCAAATATCTCTCTCTCTCTCTCTCTCTCTCTCTCTCTCTCTCTCTCTCTCTCTCTCTCTCTCGATGTTTCACCTACAAATTCTTTGACTGCAATCTCTCCCTACTCCAAATACATTTGGTTAACTATTTTTAACCTGCTTCTTACAAGGTAAGATATCAATAAGAAATAGGTTGGCATGCCTTAGATTTTTCACTGTTACCATAAGAAAAAGTGCAGTGGCTTAAAACAAACAAAACCATTGTCTTATAGGATTGCTGATTAGGACCACAAAATGAGACTCACTAAGCTAAAACAAGATGTCAAGCCACCGGAATTTCTTTCTGGATGCTCTGAGAGAAATTCCATTTCCTTGCCTTTTCTAGTATGACTAAGCCACCTTCATTCCTTGGCTTGTTGCCAATTCTTCCATCTTCGAACTGACCATGGAGCATATTTCTAGCATTGTTTATACCACCTCTCTCTCTCTCTCTCTCTCTCTCTCTCTCTCTCTCTCTCTCTCTCTGAATCAAGGTCAGAAGATAATCTCAATTTATAAAATGCCATGTGATTAGATTCTACTCATTCAGGAAAACCACCTACTCTCAGTTTCTTTATTTAATCTCACCCTTAACATATCTCTACCATGTAAGATAAATTATCCACTAGTTGTTAATTTCTCTAAGGGGCCATTATTCAGCCCCTTTCTTCAGCCTACAAAGATTAATGGCCACCTGCATGCCAAGTACATATGTCCCATCTCAAGGTACCCAAGTTTCAGTCCAACAACTCAAAGGTTAAAATCTCATTAAATCAGCTCAAATTTTACTCTCTAAATTATCTCAATTATGTAGCAACATGGATCTGGGTGTTATCCATCTTGAGACACAATTTCTTCTCTAAAGCCTGGAAAACTCAAGAAACGAGTTCTCAATATGTAATGATGAGAAGTGTGTTACTTACTTTTCTGTTGCTGTGATGAAACACCATGATCAAGGAAACTTACAAAAGGAAGAGTGTAATTGAGCTTATGGCTGCAGATGGTTAGTCTATAGTGGAGGTAAAGGCATAGTAACAGGAACAACTAGAGAGTTCACACCTCAAACTACAATGGGGAGGCAGAGAAAACGCACGGGGAATGGGACACCAAAACCTCAAAGCCCATCCCAGGTGACACACCTACTCCAGTGAGGCCACCCCTCCTAATACTTCCCAAACAGTTACCAATAGGGAACCAAGTCTTCAAACATATGAGCCTAGGAAGGCCATTCTCACTCAAACCACCACAGAAAGACAAAATTGAAAATCTAGATGTTACTGAATAAGAACTAGGGAAACACAAGGGAAAAGAAGGCCAGCAGTTTTGAAGCCAGGCTGGAAAACCAAACAGTTTCAAGATCACAGCTCTATTCTTCATACTCAACACACTGATCTCATAAACAGAGTGCTTACTTGACACTGTGTGGTTTATCAGCTTGCTTACTGTTAATAGAATTTACAAGGTCATTGCCTTCCTTCATATCTGTTCCATTTCAGAACAAGCTGTCAGTGTTTCTGTTGATATAAAATTCTCAAGACCTTTGGCTCCTGTGCATGTTGTGGGTGTTTATATGCAAGAATTATCAATATTCTAAGCCCAGAAAACTTACCTAAGTTTCAGTACCTTCTTCTACACTACACACAGATTCAGCCAGTAAGGGCTGAGGTTCAAAGGCCCCTATAGAAATGTCTATCAGTATCCAATTTGACTTCTGCAGGAGTATTCTTTGGAGATAGTTACCATGGCTTTGTTAAAAAAAAAAAAAAATGTCTTACTCCATCCTACAGTCATTATATGCTATTGTCTGTTGAGTGACATCTATGCTTCACGAGCTCTTTGGTCTTTTTTTTTTTTTTTAATAGTCATACTAGCTTTCTAACCTAGAATAAAATCATTATTCTTTTAAAATACTGGTTCCTGAAATAGATAAATATAAACGTCTTAAAACTGTTTACCTAGTATGAGCTTCTTAAAGGCCACTGAACAACTTCCCCGTCTCTGTACCTCTAGTAGACATACTTAATTTTTTTTCCTCACTTATTGTTGGGGTCCACACTAGCCCCACGTTGGGGCAGCCAAAAAATGTCGCAGCCCAGGCAAAATGTTGAGGCCTAGGCTGACCCACGTTTGGGCGGCCACTGTATCCCGGCCCAAGCTGCCTCTCCCAAGCTGCCGCTCCGGTCTGCGGGTCGGGGTTCAGCAAGAGCGAGGGTGAGGGCAGACTCGAAGAATGGAGACCAGACAGGGTGTGATTCAATCCTGTTTATTCTTCAGTATCTCTTCCTCTAAGTGTCTCCTTCTCTGTCTCCTCTGTCTGCTGTGTCTGATTCTGTCTGGAGCCAAGTGTCTTCAACCTAATGTCTGATGTGTCTGATTCTCTGATCTCAGTCTGATTCTGATCTGTTCTGTCTCTGCCTTTTATATGTCTCACTTCTAAGCCACGCCTCTAAGTTACACCTTTAATCATGCCCTTAGGTCTTGTCTCTAACTCTGATCTCTATACTTCTAAGTCATACTCTTAAGTCACACACCTTTAATCTCACACACCTTTAATCTCACACACCTTTAATCTCAAGGTATCTAAACCAAGATTATCGGAGTGTGCTCAGCTGTTGTAGGCTATTGTAATCCAAGTCTCATGTCAGGGTATATGGCTCAAGATGGCTGCAAAGCTGATAGCCGCTTTTTGCTAAAAGTCGGCCCCCAACAACTTATCTTAACTATATGTGTTCATGATTATGTCAGATTGCCTCAAACATGTCATACCTAGATGACAGCATTTCACATGGCTCCTCCCATCCTCCAGATCATATGACCTTTCTGCCTTCCTCTCTGTGATCTATCGGTCTTGCAGATAACCCTGGCCAACTCTTAACATCAACATCTGACAGATAAAGATGTAGTTTGCAACCCCTTCTCTACAGATCCAATCTCTGCAATCCCAACGATCTTCTGGATGATTTTAGTACCAAAACTAATTTGATGATAAAGCATGAATTGGGCTGATACTTGATATCAGTTTTATTTCAGTATCCTTGCTGATCGTATCTACCTCTACTATCAGCTGATACTCTTGTATTGTGAGGTTTTGGAGAGTCTTCGAAAATGTCAAGTAATAGTAATAAAGTCATCCTTGCCCTATGAATTACAGAGAATTACATAGTCTATACCTCTACCATCCTGAACATGCCTGAGTTCCTCTGATCTTGAAGCTAATCAAGGTTGGACCTGGTTAGTGCTAGAGAAAGAAAGAAATATGAATGTTATCAGTCACAAAGAGAGCTGTTGCAGAACTAATAGTGTGTCTATGAAGTGCCTTTCCATAGTATTAAAGGCAGAACCTCTACTACATGCAATCTGATGAGGCTAAAAGACAATTTTTGATGTCTTATAGTAACAATGACAACCCAAACCTAAGAAGAAAAGAGTGAAACTTTGCACTAGGGAGAATTATAATATGTTGGTTTGAGGTTTAATAGATTGGAAACCATTAAAAATAAGCTTATGGTACTGCTTTATTTACTGTCAGAAATAAAGTGTAAAAGAGAACATAAAATCAGTGAGGCTGCTTAAAGAAACAGTGAGCACTGCTGGAGAGTGTAAATATTCAGAAAGTTAGCTGTAGAAACTAAGTGTCATAGTATAAAATATTTGAAAAGCTGTACTGAAAAGCTGTCATTGATCATGAAGTGACTGGAATTGCATATATAAATTTCCTAAGATTTATAATGATGAAAACCTTAATCTGGGGGGAATTTGAAAATGCTGATGAAACATCTCTGTACTCCTGTCATACTCCCCATAGTCTAAACAGTAGCAGGCTTTAAGCACACAACAACTGAAGGCTAGCTTAGATGTTCTTGTATATGCCAGGTCTGCCAGAGAGAGAAAGGGAACACTAACATCTTTTCCCATTCAAAGAAACACAAGAAGGTGTACTTGGCCAAGTGTAGTGACTCAAGTTTGCAACTCCGGCTCTCAAAGAGCAGGGGCAGGCATATTTCTGTGAGTTCGGGGTTAGTGGGGTCTATATGGCAGGTTCCAGACCAGCTAAGGCTGCATAGTAAAACTCTAACTCACAAAGAAATGAAGAGTAAAAGAAAAAGGTAAAGAAAGGCCTTTGGCGTCTGCAGGGCCCACTATGCATGTGCAGCTTAAGATTATTGATGAAGATCCAGACTGGAAAAAGCTGTACAGTTTGATTATTGCTGAGCCTGGACTCTATTTAATGTCTTCTGACTTTTTGGAGAAAAATAATGTTTGAGCATTTGTGAAACGGCATTGGGTGTTTATTTTCTATGCTATTTTGTGAGCAAGCATTAATTCTTCTCTCTGTTTGTCTGCTGGTTCTCTGTTGTCTTTAGCCATATATTTTCTGCAGTTAACGGAGGCCCGGGAACTTAGAACATGCTAAAGGAGGCAGGACAGTTATTCCTCCTATATCTAATGCTTCCAACTGCATTGCTATGATGACATTCACAAAGCCTTTATACTATGGGGATATTTTTTAAGGCCCTGCAGATAAAGAGAGTGAAGGTTTCATCTGTAATGGATGTAATGTAAAACCATGCCACATCATATGGACAATGACAAAACTTCATTACAGAAACAGGTAAATAAGAAGTTGACACAGCTTCTCTGTGTCAGAAAATTTGAGAAATGGTCTTAAGCAGACATTCAGTAATGATGTTGGTGGTGCTGATATTTTGAACAAAGACCCACACAGATGGCAGCTTGACAAAGATCCCAGGAATGAGACTTTAACTCAGTGTGGAATGAATAATGTCCCACTCCCATCCTTCTACTCCTCCTCACTGACTTCAGGGTCCCTGCACAAACTTGGTAAGGTGAGATTATCTTGGGGGTAATTTTCAGAATTTACTCAGGTTGCAAATTGTCTCTGTTAACTCAACATCTTAACCCTACAAAGAGTAACAGAAACAGTGGCAGCAGGGGAAAGAGGTAGAAACTGAACAGAAAATAGAAATCTGGATGTTCCTAACCATCAAGGGATGCATGCAGTCTAGAGGACCAAGGCATATGTTCTTGAGCCATATTTATTGAGTTTGAGTCCTTCCTGGGTTATCAGAGAGTTCTGTGACCCAAGCCAAGTTATTTCACCTCTCTAACCATTAGTTCTTCATTGTAGAACAAGAGTGATAATGGGAACTATTTCACTGGCTCATTGTGAAGATTGATGAGTTAATGTTTAAAACACTGAGCATAGTGCCTGACAAATAATAATCCATGGAGAGGTGACAAATGTCAATGTGAATCTTGAGGAGGTGATAATGAGCCAAGGGCTTCACACATGGGAGACTCCAAGCATATTAAGACAATAGATGAATAAGAAAACCTCCTATATTTCCATCTAGATACCTATGGATATTTATATTTAATTTTTACCAATGGTCCCAGCTAACATTCTACTCTGCTTTTGACTCTATGTTCATCTCAACTTGCCTGTCAATGACAGTGAACACTAACATAAAAGTATTTTTTAAGGTAATACTCTAGAACTAATGTGTGTAGAACTGGTTATTATCAAACACTGTTAGGTGTGTAAATTGGTAGCTTTGATAGTTTTCATTGTCATCTTGACACAACTAGACTCACCTGGAAAAGTGTCTCAGTGAAAGATTGTCCACATTGGGTTGTCCTGTGTAATTGTCTTACAATCATGAACCAGAGTTAAGTCCTCTTCCCACCACCCTCTTATACCTCTGTGACTAATGTCTATCATCAAACTGCCTTGCAGGGTCTTGGTTTCCTGTCTGGACACAGACCGAAGCAGGGTGATGCTATGGTACAGGTTGGTTTCTGGGATTCCAACAGAGATTCATAGAATCATAGAACTGATGGCAAAGAATTAAGAATCCAGAGTCTGGGTTTGACTAGCTAAGTCTAACTAGCTCCTGAGTGATTTCATTCCCCAATACAGCTCTCAGTTTCTATATCTAGAAAATGGTCACACTTACATGATCTAGTCATGTGGTGCTATGAGTTTTATTTCTTCTCTTGGGTCTGTGACACTTAGAGGGATCATTAAGACATACACTGACTTCATTGGCCTCCAGGCCATTGACCCATTCTACACCTGTCTTATGAACACAGAATGGTGACATTATAGGCTCCAAGCCTCCTCCACAAAGACAGTCTTGCTCAGCTTACTTTACTGAAAGCAGAAGTATCATGCCCTGTGCACTCACTCAATACCTACTGGACTCAGTTGCTTCCCAGTCTAGTTCCACTCTAAGAGACACACCCCACTGCTAGAATTTTTGCTGATCTTTTCACTGAGAGCTATGAAATGACCACCACATGCATTATAATTCAATATCTTCTTAACAGTAGGAGCCAGTACTTCTGCCCTGAAGAGTTTTCATTCTGAATTCAACTAATTTGTTATGATAATTAGCAGAAATGTAACTTTCTATCACTCACTGGGGAGTAGCCTAACTACAATATTAAAGACAGCGGCTCCTATTCCGTGCCCCACACATGGATGTCCAGCAGACATCTTTATTGATATGCAGGTTCTGTCAGCTCTACCAAAGCTACTGGTTTTAATAAGGCATACTTCAGCTCCACAGTGTCTTCCTAAGAGCCCTCCAGGCTAGGCCCAACAGCTACAAACAAGCTCGCAGCGAAAACCTGCCCTTGAAAGAACTCCTGACCATAGCTGCATTCTGCTTTCTAAATTATGCCCTTCGTGTAAGTATAAGTATAAAGTTCTCCCTTCCTTCATAAACTGACATTTCAAATTTAATTATGAAGTAGATTAAAGAAAACAAGACTAAGATGTTTACGTTTGTTTATAAAAATAAAGCCAATATATGAGTATTTTTATTTTGCTGTCCCCACCTCCAAGAGACGGTGATCAGATGTACTCTCCAGACTAACTTCATCACCTTTGCCTGTGCAAAGATGAGAAGCACTGACTAGAATAGAGGTTCTCAACCTGTGGGGTTTGACCCCTGAGAGCCACTTATCAGATATCCTGCATATCAGATATTCACAATTGATAAAAGTAGCAAAAATTACAGTTATAAAGTAACAACAAAATAATTTTATGATTGTGGGGTCACCATGACATAAAGAACTGTATTAAAGGGTCACAGCATTAGAAAGGTTGAGACCCACTGGACTGGAAGCAAGGGATCTTACTAGATCCTCCAGGAAAAGGACACATGCTGTAAGTTTTGAGTTTTCTCAGTTATGGTGGCACTGCCATGAAGCAGTAGGAAAAAAAAACTTAGTCTCTGATAACTAGCTGACTGTGGTCTGGGTTCCCAACCATTCCAGTCCTGAGGACCAGTGTCACATTTTAAGGAAAGCTGTCCCATCTTTATGATGCCGGTGTTCACATTTCCAACATGAGAAAATAGCGAACGCTGCCCCTCCAGATGCCCTGCGGGAGGGGGGTCAGATGAGATCTGGGAGTGGATGCAGAGTAGCATACCCAGGGTTGAACGTGCAGGTGCTTCATCAAACATTCAAGAGTGCATGTGCACCTCACCATAGCATTAGCCACTTACACAGGGGAACTGAGTTTTTAGTAAGTTAAGTACTAGACTGGAGATATTGCTCAACTGGCAATCTGCTTTGCCATGCATGAGAGCCTGAGTTTAGTCCTCCAGAACCCACATTTAAAGCAGAGCATGGTAGTGAGTGGTTACAATGCCATCTCTACGGAAGTGATAACAAGTGGGTCCCTGGGGCTTTTAGACCAGCTAGCCTAGGCTACTCCAAGTCAGTAGGAGACCCTGTCACAAAAGACCAAGGCAGAAGGCACTTGAAGCATGACATCTAAATTTGTCTTCTGACCTAAACACACACGCAAGCACACACACCACAAGCCATGTATGAACTCCTTGTCAAAGTTGCACTTTTTAAATGACCAAGAGGTTGAACTCTATGACCCATGCTTTCTCTTTGATTTTTCAGCATCACTAGCTCCTTATGCTAGCAACCATCTCTGGACTGGCCACTCCATTAAGGGCAGGGACACCCAGACTAGTCACCATCCCACTACCTGTTCTTCCAATTGGCTCAGAGCTGACATTGCACAAAAGTATCATCTGAATAAACGAGTCAGTTAACAAATGAACGAAATTGAATTTGAACTAATTCAGGACATCGTTTTTTAAATCATTTTACTACCCTTGCTGGTGAAATTGCCCTTAATTTATTTCTTCCCATTGGCCTCATGCTTTGATCGATTTTGTCTACCAAGCAGAGAATGGTGACGAATT
This sequence comes from Arvicanthis niloticus, assembly GCF_011762505.2. Taxonomy (NCBI): domain Eukaryota; kingdom Metazoa; phylum Chordata; class Mammalia; order Rodentia; family Muridae; genus Arvicanthis; species Arvicanthis niloticus. The sequence continues at coordinate 36,607,920 of NC_047670.1, read as the reverse complement.
GTTTTTCCTGTGTTCAATTGATCACAGATAAATAAATTGCTAACCAGCATTTCTACTCAACATGAAATACATAAGCATTAATTCCAGCCTAAAACAAATACATTAACCTACTGGCCAAGGTGTTCCACTTGGAGGCACATGGACCACAGCCCCTACAATCAAAAGACATAATTAGTTCTGAACCCTTAGAGATCTGGGTACACAGTTTAGGAAATACTTCCTTAATCATGTCATATAGATAGAGAAGATGGCTACAATGTCATCATCTACTAAAATGCCATATTTGGTCAGAGATAGGTTTCAAAATCCATTAAATTTGTCATTTAAGAATATATATATGCATACATATACATATATATGTATGTATATGTATGTATGTATGTATATTTGACAATAACATGTTTATAAATCTTTAGTGTGATCAGGAATATGCTATATACAGTCTGTAAAAACACATTTGTAAAAATAACAATTGAATATATTATAACAATACAATTATTGTTATAAAAATAACAATTGAATATATACACGATTGCATATAATTGAAAGTTCAATATATACGTGATTAAACAAGTGAGTTAAATGGGCATAGAATGTGACAATTTAGTTCAAAGAATATTAAATAAATAACATTAGACTTCTGGCTAGCTTTAAGAAGTTACCTGTTGCTAAGAGTTTTGAATTTCTAAGTTTTTTCTTCCTAATTGCATGCCTTTGTTTGTTCTTTTCCAGGTTGTCATTATTTTGCATTTGACTTGCTTTTCAATTTTACCACTCATGTTTGTATTCCTATGCAATATATCATTTCATTTCACTTGTGTCTTGAGCTTTATATAAATGGCATCTCGTGGCATGTAGTTCTGTGTGACTCACATTTTTACTGACATTATATCTGAAAATGAATGAGCATTGTAATAGTTCATGTCCACGACTGTATAGAAAACCTATTTTTCAACTTAAAATATCTCTTTCCTGAGATCAGGTAGTTTTACCTAATTTTACCAGCTAATGTAGATGCATGAAGAAAGGCAGATGACCAAACCAACTACTCTGAATCAGACTGCTATCAAATAAAAATGAAGTTTGTTTCTGGATCGCATCACAGTTCAGTGCAAATGGACACTTCTGTGGGACTGCTCTCTTCCAACAAAAGTACCAGGGACCCAAGTTCCTTCCACCCAGGACACCAAGACACTCAACACTGACCCCTGGTGGCCACGGAAGGAGAAGAGCTCTTTAAGGCTCCCAGGGTCCTTGGCGATTTCTGCTGTGTGGCAGGAAAGGAAATAACTCACTAAACATTGATTTGTAGCATTTAAAAGAAGACACTGGGTTTGAACAGATTTTAAGGATTTTTTGTTTTAGCATCAGGTGATTGTTTTCAGCACTGTCCTCATACTGGGTAATGACACAGTGTCATCCATAGCTGGTTTTGATGAACAACTGGCTACTTAAGATTCTATAATCCAGGACATGTACCAGCTTCAAGAAGGCAACTCTGTTCCATGCATGCTCAGTTTGAGGTGACCACTAGTCACAGTTCACCAAGTAGCTCCAAGTGATGTCAAGTACTAAGCTGTGTCTACACTGGGACACAACTAAAGAAGCCCAGATGGCCATACTCCTTAAAGGGTCATCACAATCGACCGTGCAAAGGACAGTAATTCCATATTACAAACATTCCTCATTAGCTTCACTCTTATCTGTGTTCCAACAAACTGGCAAATAGTATCTTCTAAAGTTTGGATGCATTAAGTGTCTCAAACTCCCCAAATAGGCTAGCCTGAACCAAATTCAGGCTAGTCAGTTCCCTAGTCTCTCTCTCTCTCTCTCTCTCTCTCTCTCTCTCTCTCTCTCTCTCTCTCTCTCTCACCCACACCCACACATACACACACACCTATTGGTCCAACAACCTTATTTTCTGACTCTTAGTTTGGGCCACAAAGCCTAAAACCCTAAGGAAAGAACATAGTCCATCATGAATTAGGTCAAATATGAATTGAGACTCTCATAGTCCTAATTTAAGGAGGAGAAAGTGGAAAGTGGAGGAGAAAGTGGGTCAGAACGCAGCAAGAAGACACCTTTCTATCTTCCTTGGCTTTACTTGCTTGAATATGGACTTGGAGACTACACGTTGCTAGTAGTTCCCCACAGGTATGAGGGCAATGGCAGCCGCACCATTTGCCAAATGGAGGCACTTGTAGACTCTGAGAAAGGGGGCCTTGAACTTCTTTTCTCTCTTTGGTTAATTCGCTTGGACCCACAATAAAAGGAGAACATGACACTCTGAGTTCATTTTCCAGTTATTATCATCACATGCCCCTCTGCCTGATTAATCCAGTCGGGCTGTTTGTCTGCCAAGGGGAAACAGCAGCCTGGACACCAGGGAATGCTGATGCTTGAAGCATCAAAGGCATTGCACCTTTCTAACTAGGGTCTATTTTTTTTAAAGACTGTGTGTGTGTGTGTGTGTGTGTGTGTGTCTATGTCTATGTCTATGTGTGTGTATGTCTGTGTGTGTCTGTGTATCGTATGGACATGTGCCTGCAGAGGCCAGAAGAATGTACTGAATCCCCTGGAGCTGGAGATTACAGAGCCACTCCTCCTGAGTCCTGGGAACTGAACTCATCTGGACAAGCAGGAGGCATCCTTAGCCACTCAGCCTTCCCTCTAACCCTTCTAATCAAGGTCTTTATGTCCTGCTGTAAAGTCCCCTGTTATACCAACTTCTCTCTTTCTCCCCATGCAGCTTTTCCCTCTCACAACAGTCCAGATAAAAGAGCTCTGGTTAACACTCCATTCCTGCTCTACCTCCAGTCTCCCCATCATCTACTCTAGTCTTCCTCTCCACCTCCACCTCCACCTCACCGCCTAATTCCAAGGTACCATCATCTCTTCTTGTATCTCCAGTCTCTTGAATATCTCAGGGCTCCTGGGTCTAAGGTATATCTAAACATGACAACTTCCAAACACACTCTGACCACCTAGACATACCTGAGGTCCAGGCTCACCTTTTCCTGGATTTGTTGTCAACTTTCTGAAAACACTGCCACCTAAAGCCTGATATGCACACATTTGGATTCTTAGTCTTCTCTCTGATCGAGCTGTCCTGTGGTTACCCCATCTCAGTATCCCAATCACAGCAATGCCATTCTTCTGGGGCTCATAAAAAAAAAAAAAAAAAAAAAACCAGAATCATCTTGAACATAATAAATTGTCTGGAGCTGGGCTTACAGAGCCACTGTGTCTCTTTGTGTGTGTCTCTTTATCTCTCTGTCTGTTTCTAGCTCTTCCTCCCCCTCCCCCCTTTCTTTCCCCCTTTCCCCTTTTCTTCCTTCTCTCTCCCATATAAAAATCACTAGTGCATCTTATACCTCTAACTTGAAAATGAATTCTAGGGCTGGACTGATGGCTCAGTGGTTAAAACCACTTGTTACTTTTATAGAGGACCCAGGTTTGGTTCCCAACACCCAAAAGGTGGCTCATAGCATCCTAACTCCAGTTTCAGGCCCTCTTTTGACCTCCTCGGGCACCAAATACACACATAGTTCAGGTAAAATATTCACAGATAAAATAAAATGAATAAACTGAATTTTTAAAAACTTGAGTCAATTCCACCTCAAGCAATTCTTATCCTCTCCATAGTAACCACAGTAGCCCATTGTTTCCTTAGCTGGCTATGGTGACCCCCTCTGCCTCCTGTTTCCCATGTTGTCAGTTATTCTGCACTCTATTCTCAACACAGTGGGCAGCGTTACTTTAAAACTCAGGTTGAATGATGTCGCCCCTCTGCTCCGAGTGTTTGCTTTTCCAGATTATTTGTCTGATGATCATTGCCTGAACAACTAAATTACAAAGCAAAAGTAGAAAAGGAACAGTGGGCTCCGGTATTCGTTAGGAATGTCCCAGCGTGTTTGTGCTGGTCTGGAACGTCTTTAGATCAAAACCATTTTTATTTTTTGCTTACAGATTGTTCGCATGCTCTGATGGCAAACAACTGTTTTTCTCCTTTTCTTTCTTTGGCTAATTCCCTTGGACACACTGCTTAATTAGTTGGTCATCATGGTGATTCATATTAGTTTTATAAGGAGCACTCTACTTTCTGAATACTTAAAGATTACATTTGCAATAAATCTTAACAGATATGCCAAGCTACTTGCTTTAAAAAATGTTTTTGATTCATTTCAACTCATTTTGGCCTCATGGTACTAGTAAAAATAGATAATACTTTCTGTATGGCCTTAGCATGCATCACAGTCTACATTGATTATCAAAATAACTAATAAAGTAGTTTGATTATATATAGATAGATAGATAATATAACATACACTCACACACATATACATGTATTAGACTATCAAGTGTATGGCAAAAGAGGTAAAGAAAGTCTCCCAAAGACACAGAGCAATGGCACTAGAGTACATTCAGATGTGCCTGACTATGTGACCTGGATGTTCAATCCCACGAATCACATTGCCATAAGAGAAGAAATACAGGATACTAAAATCAAAAGCGTGTGCACGAGCATCAGCCTACCCACATTTGAATCCTGTGGACACTGCTATGTGACTCTGTACTGCTTGTGTGCTCCTCTGAGTCTCAGTTCCCCCGCCCCCCCCCAAACATGTAGCAATTAGCATTTACCAAAGGAGATGAGCACAGAGTGAGGAAAAGTGGGTCAAACGTCAAAACATCTGGTTTTATTATTCCCGACTTGATAAGGAAGGTAATGCCATGGCTACTGTCTTCTGTCACTCTCTTCTCAAACCACCAAGTAAGACAACAGATTTGGGTCAGTTGGAAATTCCTAAATTATGGACTCAGGTTTTGCACCTTAGATCTGTTAAAAAAAAAAAAAAATAGTTCTGAACTCTTCATTTTTTTCTTACAACTCTTTGGAAGTAGCCATAATCCATTCCATCCTTCGAATTGTATTCTAGTTGTGTAATCTCATCTCTGCACTATTAGGGGCCTGTAAATTCTTCTTGTTTAAAATAACAAAAGAAATTCTAATTTAGCTCTCGTTCAACCAAAACAAAACAAAACCCTCAATTTTAACATGTTGGCTCTCCCTGGGGAGACTGGAAAAGTCAAGCATGGTTTTTCATTTTAATGTCTGATCTTCTAAATAAGCTGACAAAAAAAAATAATAAGGAACATATTTCAATTGAATTTATCAAATGTTGATTATTTTGTGGTACCAGCTATTCTGGGTAATTACGGCTCTATAATTCTGTAAACACATTCTGATGTAAACAACAGTGAGAACGGCATTTTTGAATGCTCCGAACGTGCCCACAACATTGCAAGGAGTAGTCATTTATTACTCGGACTAATAATTAGAAGTAATTAACTACTAGGAGCAATTAGGAATAGTAATTTATTTCTTAACATAATGTAATGAGCTGGGTTTTTTTTTTTTTTTCTGTGTATGTTTGAATATTTAGCAGCCAGTAATTAGTTTTAGGAGAAAGAAAGAAAAAAAGAAACGTGTTGTTTTGTTACAATCTTAGATGCCTGGCTTGTGAATCCATCTGGCCCATTAACCCGGAGGCTTGACAAATCAATGGAACGAATGCTACAGAAATGAGTTCCATGCCATCCTTGTAAAGCAGTGGTCTCAGTTTCATAGTTATTTAGTTGCTAAATGATTATTTACTTAGTATCTACTAGGTTTTATCTCATATGTGCTGAAAAAAAAACTGGATAAATATGCTGGGGAATGAATGCCCAGTGAGTTAGGAGAACAGAACATAGAAGGACGCTGTTTGATCCTTCATACCACCCCACCACCCCACCCCACCCGTTCTCTGGGGTGGCCTGTAAATGAAAGGGTTAACTAGATGAAGAGGTAAAAGGAATCTATGCCACTGACACAGAGGAAAAATCCAGGGGTGAGAAGGCAATGAACCTTTTTCAGTGAGCAGAGACCTGGAGACCTGGAGGCCCTACCACTGAAAACTAGAAGGATACTTGGTACCCACATACCCCCCCACAGCAGACACACTGAAGAGTTCAGCCCTCCCCTAACTGGCCATGCAAGATCACCAAGGGCTGAATTTAAAGTTGCCTTTTCAAATGATCCTCTGATCATCTCCCTGAAGATAAAATAAGGAACTGAGACAGAAGATGGAAAGAAGCCAACTAGCATGCCAATCAGGGTTTCAGCTGAATGATAAAGTAGCCATCCTTGCAGCATGGATGAAGAAATCCGGTCTAAATCACAGCAATTTAGAATTTGTCAGAGCTGAAAATGGACTAAATACAATTATCAAAATAAAGAGACAGAAGTGACTTGTGCAAGTGAATATATATGAATCATAAAATGACCCAAGAAATGAAAGACTAGGATCAAGTTGTTTGGATAATGTTGTGTTTGAGGATTTGTTGAGTTAGACCCAAACGACACGAAGCAGAGTTGCTGACCAGTCAAAAGCCTGTGACCTTCAAAAGCTCACAGTGGTATCCACTAAAGGGTGTCCTCTGCACAAAGAAGATCTGTCTGAAAGAAAACTGAGCATAAGAAGAAACTCCTGTCTGTTCTAGAACAGAGCCTGAAGAAGCCAAACAGTTCAGCCCTCTGCTTCCCTCCCCAGGTCCCCCACTTAATCCCCAATGGAGACCCCGGAGTGCTATCAGTCCTTCCCCTTCAGCCCTTCACCTCTCTGGCTGTACTGGAAATCTTCTCTGTCTCTGCTCTTGCCGCTTCTTCCCTCGCTTATTCCCTCCTTAGAACACAATAGGACTTTTCTCTCTAGGAACTTCTATGGACACAAAGCTTCCGACGCCTAAGGTGCAGCCGTTCTCAGTCTTGCTGTAGTCTTTACCTACATCCGTCTATGATGCTGATCTGGGAGCTTGGTGAGTGCCCTGACAATGGTGACTGGAAAGCTGTATTGGACATAAGTTCCCAAACCGCCATTGCTTACCTATACCCCTGATGGGACAAGCTGCCTTGCCTCAAGTTCTTAGACATTGTGGAACACAGAATCAAAAAGAGAAGTTATAATGCCTCTTGTATTGTTCTTAAATGTGACCAGTTATTCAGACTCAATCATGGACTGGTCTAGAAATCAATCCAATATTGGAAATAATAGCCTTCATTTAGAAGTCTGGCTCTGGACATTTTCAGAGACATATATAGAAATTAGCTGCAGTTCTTTATGATGTTGTGTTAAAAAGAGACAAAGTTGGGGCAGGATTTCAAACAGGTGTTAGCACATGTGTTAAGGCTCTTTTAATTGTCAAGTTAAAAAATACTTTTGTTTCTTCTACAGTATTTAATGTAAGTTGCATTGTTTGTACACCTTCTAATTGTGTTTGTGTTTTGAAATCCGGCATGTCAGTTATGGAGGTCTATCAACCAGCTTTTGTTTTAGTGCCCTGAGTATCACAGAATCAGTCTAACATCACAAACCAAGATGCCCCCCCCCCCTTTGCATCCCTACGAGGGCATATTCTCTTCATCAGAACTAGGCTTTCATTGCTCTGACCATGGATCACGCATAATCCACATGGCAGGCTTATAGTGTGGATGCTTTGTTGGGATGTCTAGCATCTTTCTCTCTCCATCTTTCCTAAAACCATCCACTCATAGGCTAGGCTTGTATAGATGGGAATTCAGAGTGGGGCTTGGGAATTATGACCCACGCATTCAGGGAGACCAGCTTCAATCGTTCCGGTTTGCTTCAGCTGTGCTACCCTTCAGAGGAAAGAAAAAATAGTCATTGCTAAACATCTGGTCAAAAGTCTGCATCCGTTAAGTCAACAGGCATTTCTTTAATGTTTGCAGTCTACAAAATCAACATCTTTTTTTAAATTTTCACATCAGTCTTATGAGGTAAACTCTTTACCCTCAGGAAAATATCATTACCCTCGGGAAAATATTATTACCCTCAGGAAAACGCAGAGGAACCCAATAGCTTATCGAGATTAGCTATGAATACTGCATAGTACAGTAGTTAGAAGCCAAACCTTATAAGTGCGTTCTGGACATTTCCTAATACACCAGACCCCAAGCCCATTTAAATTAGAAGACACATAATTGCTAAAGACATTGCCCACTTCTAAGTCACTGCAGCCTGAGAAAACTAGGTGAGACTCCTGAGAGCAAATGAGCCTATGACAGTTTTGATCACATGGAGTTATGAAAGTTTTGTTATTTGGTGGCAGAGTTCTAACCCCAAGAAGAACATGTAGAGAGGTCACTTGAGAAAGCCATTTAAATACAGGGCCTTGGTTTCCTCATCTAAAATAATAAAGCAGGGTTGGAGAGATGACTCAGCAGCTAAGAACAACATCTATTCTTTCAATGGACCCAGGTTCTATTTCCAGCACCCTCATGGTGTCTCATGACCATCTGTAACTCCAGTTCCAAGGAATCTGAAGCTTTCTTCTGGCTTCTGTCAACACCTGACACACAGATGCTGCACAGACATATATGCAGGCAAAACCCCCATACACATAAAATAAAAGTAAAGGAATTTGAAAATAAATAAGAATAACATGATTAAACAACTTTCAGGCTTCTAACATTGTTGTATACCTTCAGTAAAATTTAGAGAGTGAAACTGCAGAAGAAAATACCCCATCGTGAAAAAGCTATGTGCCTCTTGTCCGACTTATGTTCTTGTGAGTTCCCATCCACTGCTCAATGGGACTACAGAAAAGAGCTAGCACTGAAGTCAAACTTATATCTGTGAGGTCATAAAAAGTGAGGAGCCAGTGCCCTGGGAGATGGTTCCCTTTCTGATGTTGGAATATATAGACGGCTGCACAGTGTTAAGTGCTACCAAGAAAATGAGCTCCTGCTATCATTCCTGGGAATCCCCATTGCATTTTATCATCTTGTCACCAGAGCTGGACCCCGTCCTCCCACAGCCTCCTCCCCTATAGGAAGAGATTATGTTCTGCAATGCAAAAGTCGCCCTTATTTATATTCTGAGTGACAAATACATGGTGCTCACAAGATGATTTTTTTTTAATTCTCTTGTCCTGAAATCTTATATTATTATAGTCTCTGCTAGGCTTTTAGACCTATGAAGTACATTCTACTATTGCGACTTTACCCCTTGTTAAATGAGAAATATGACTGCTTTGTCTCAGGTTGGCTGCCCCTTAATTCTGTTTCACTGACCCAGTGTTTTGATTATTTCTCAAAGCATTTGTATGTGCAGTCCTTGTCTGTGGATGGTCAGGAGGTTTTATCCACAAATCAGTCCTGCTTTCAGGAGTGATGAAATTATTCTCCCAACAAACTTTCTTCAATCTTTTCCACTGTTCTTTTCTTGACAGAAACAATAAGTTGAACTAGTTCATCTAGGAATGGGTTGAATTAGTTTCCTAAGGATATAGGTTGAATCAGTATGCCCACATGGTTGTGAAGATCTTGAGAAAAAAATACCATGCCTGTACACTTTTCAATAGCAAACACCAGGAAATGCCTCCAGTTGGACATCTTGCATCATTTGCTCAAAACTTTATTTAGTTAGTGGTTCTCAACCTTCTTAATGCTGAGTGAGACCCTTTAATATAGCATCTCATGTTGGGGATATGCCCCATCATAAAAATTTTTGTAGCTATTTCATAACTGTAATTTTGCTACCTTTATGATTCTTATGATTCTATGTAAGCAATTTTGGAGACCCCTGTTTGCCAAAGGTTGCAACCCACAGGTTGAGAACCACTGATTTCCTACATCACCCTTACAGTATCCATCTTATTCTTCTCCTAAAAAGACTCACCTTGAACTTAAAATATACTGTTAATTTTACTTTTGTTGGAAATTCCATGTAAGGAATGGCAGGGTGAATATTCAACAGCATGTACCATTACTTAGAGGCCACTTGGCTCAGGCTTCATGTGAATATGCGTCTTGTAACTGCTTTAGCTGCTGATTTGGCTTTGGGAATCTCAGGGTCAACCACAAAGTTGGAGAGGGGGCTTTAAAGACCATATAACCTAGCATCCAGTTCCCCCTACTTTAGGCACAGAAAACCCAACAGATAGACAATTCCTATGAACATTCTGCTTTTGTGTTCACCAGTAGGTACTTAAATGAATGGAGAAATCTCCAGGTCTACCCACCAAGGAGGAGTCACTCTGATTTTTCTAGGACTTCTATGTTTCCATTGAAACCTGTGTTATTACTCAGTTGTTTTCATTGACTTCAGAGACCACTCAATACATTAACCGATTGGAGGCTGATAAACCTCTCCATCACAATGGCACCTATGAAGGAATGAGCAAAATTGCTGGTCTGACCCTCACTGACATCAGAGTCACTTTTGCTTATCGTCACCAATATTTCTACTGTTCAGACCACTGGTGGCTATCTCTGCTATAGGCATTCTTTGCTAAAAGGGAAGCAAAGATTGTGGGGTGGTCTACATTTTCATGGTGACGAAGTGAAAGTCTGGGGATGTGTAGAGCCAATGACACCATAAAAGCACCCTCACCTTTATGGGATTGGGAAGGAAATTTTCCTAATGTTTTCTCACTGGAAGAAAGATGAATAACCCATGTCTGTTAAAGTCAAGGGTCTTTTGCATCACAAAAAGAAATCATAGCAGTTATGCAAGGCGAGGTTTGATTAGGAAGATCTAACAAACCACCAATCCAAGAAAGAAAGAAAGAAAGAAAGAAAGAAAGAAAGAAAGAAAGAAAGAAAGGAAGGAAGAAAACACCAACCTCACAGGCATTTCTACTATCCCTTCTAGCTCCTGTATCATTTGGTCTCTAAGTCCTCTTTTGCTATGGCACTTTTGGCTATCTCTTTTAATCAAGACCCCATTCAGTTACTCAAGGCTCAACTCAATATTGTAAGGGCCCGTGATTCATGAAGAATGATACCCCAGATTCAAATAGTATGCAACAGCAAAGAGTATTTAGTCTGTAGAGAACCTGCATGCAGGGGTCTACCATGCATTGTGATAGAAGACAGATGTGTGGACTTTGCAGGGTCAATTTAAAGCCTGTTATGGTAGGAGTGGGTGGCTTTTCCCTTTCTTTCCCTTGATTGGTTGGCTCTATCTCCAGGGTTATGAGAGCCTTTGTGATTGGTTAAAGCTTTGGGGACTTTAGGGGACTTTTGCCGATTAACTATACTTGGCTCAGTCTAGGTGCTGGGGCAGCTAAAGGGGTGGTATTTCCTGGAATTGACTTGTTGTGAACTTTTCCAGTTCTGGGAAACAGAAACTTAGGCTTAGTCTCCTAAACTGTCTGTTTGCAGCCTGTCATGGTGTCAGTTGGCTCTGTCTAATTTAATCCTCTCAATATGATTTCCAGAGAGGCAAACTTAACCTACCTACATCTCTTAGTTCACCTACTCACTCACATGGAGTCACACATGCTTTGGTAGTTCAGTCAGCAATGGCTAGAAAGAGGTAACAGCCTCAGGGATGGAGCATGAAGAGGGAGTTCATGTAGCAAACCAGTTATTACCTTCACTTAGGCATTCAGCTGCGAAAGTGGATTTCATGAAGCTAATTTACTGTTTCTTCCTCTCTTCTCAACTCTACTTCACCTTTTTCTAAAATACAAGAAACTGAAAGAATTTGAGACAGTCCCCAAAAGAATAAAAAAAGTTCACCTTAACGAACAAAAAATTTCTATTTGAGAATACACAGGAAATAACTGTTTGCCCCAACACACACACACACACACACACACACACACACACACACACACACACCCTAAGATTAGTAAGCACCAATTTTTAAATAACCAAGTGCCTGAAGGAATGAAACGTATGTTCAAGCCGGGAGGGGTGGCACATAACTGTAATCTCAGCAATTAGGAAAGGGAGGCAAGAGGATCAGGAGATCAAGGTCATCCTCAGCTACAGAGAAAGTTGCAGGCCAGCCTGGACCACATGAGATCCTTTCTCAAAGCCCATGTGTATGGACATGAGCTCCTAGAGATAACCATATTACTAAATTTTAAAAGAAGTATTCTTCCTTTCCATAATTAACTTTCTGTATTAGAACATTACTTGCTTATGTGATTGTGTTTATTTGTGACAAGTTCTTATTAGGCCCAGGGAAACACTGAACTTTCTGTTGAGCCACCGCAGTCCTTAAGTTCCTGATTTTCTTTTCTTCACCTCCCGACTGCTAGGACTCCAGGCATCCTCCACCACTTAAGATGATACAACAAGATGCCATAAAACAGACCACATATAAAACAACGGAAATGTGTTTCTCATAATTCTACAAACTGGCAGTCCAAGATCAAGGCATCAGTGGATTTGATGTCCAGAAAAGGCTTGTTCTCTGGTGTGCAAAGAACACCTCCTGGGTGAGTCTTCGACACATTAGAAAATGGGACCATGCAGTTTAGGAACGCTTAGAAAAAGGCAGTGATCCCACCATTCATGTTCCCACCTTCCTTATGACCTTATCATCTCCTCAAGGTTCTGCCTCAACACAATCACCACTGGAGTTGGGATTTCAATATATGAATTTGTGTAAGAACGTATTCAGATATGGCAGCTTCAACTTTGGTAATGTGGAGGGCATAGAAGCCAAAAGCAAGGACTCAGGAGACAGATGTCCCAGAAGTTGGATGAGAGAGAACTTGGATGATTTATTTAATTTCTGTTTTTGTTTCTTCATCTAGAGAACGGGAGGGTAAAAACAATGATGCTAACCTTATAAGACTGTGGTGAAGCTAAAATGATTAGATGTGTGGCACGGACTTAGAAGACTTTCTGACATAAAAAGTGCTACATTAGACCTTGTTACGATAATCAAGTTAGATAATTAAGTAATTTCTATAAATTCAATGTAACAATACTGACATCTATATATCACAGAGATACATACACATTATATGTGTGATATATACATATGCATCTATCATGCACAGATACAGATATATCTGTGTATATCAAATAATCAGATGAAGGGATTAATTATATAAGTAATTAGCCTACCAAGTTAAAATTTTAGTTAAACCTTACAGAAAAGTATCCATAAATTAATAAGGAACAAAGAATATGGGATTATGGGGATTTTTTTTTTTCATGTACAACTCAGAAATTTCAATTCCAGGAAAGTTTGCCAAGTGATTTAAGAATTGAGGTCAAATTTCAACTCTCTAAACCTATCCATCATATGAACTACAGGTTAGAAACAAAGCAAGGACACAGAGACTCTATAAATTTGGGGGGTTAAATTTGGAGAAGGCATTATTAGACCCTCATCTTTGGGGGTCACAAATCCTTGTCTAGGACATTCTGGTTGGACTTGACTTAAGAAAAATATTGCCTTCCTTTCCCGCTAGCATCTCAGTTAGACACACCCAGCAGGTGGGCAAGTCCTGAAAGCAGAGAGCAGCACTGGCCAATGGAGGTCAAGGAGGGACAGCTGCTCTTCTCATCCCCGCTACACTCTCAACTCCATACACCTTTCTCATCCCTGTTTTGTCTGCAAATTCTAACTCTGGCCATTAGCTGTCAAGAGGTATTTTGATTTCAGAGGTGATTCCTATAACAAAGCCTTTCCCCCTTTTCTCAGGAATGCAGTGACACTGACCTATGTATCACCAGGCTTGGCTTTTTTTTTCCCCCTGTGGCCATGGACCCAGAAGAAATAATCTTCCTCAGATTATGGTCACCATGTAGAACTGTTTTACAGGGTGATGGGGAGGAGTTGGAGTAAAATCAAGCCCATCTTCCAGGTGATACTGAAGGTCATTCCAGAACTGCTGTATCTTCCTTCTGAATTGATCTATCATGAGCGTTCACTTTGACTGTTTCCATCTCTAGAGTTCTGTTAGCATCTGAAAGGGAAAAAAAACATAGTGTACATAAAAACTACATGTTCTAAAAATGTCAGTTTCATTAGAGTAGAAACTGAACAGAAAATGAGTTGGCCTGAGGGCTAAAGAAAATTTGGGGAAAATTGTCCTGAGGCCTGGCTCAGCAACAGACACCATGTAATGAAGACAACAAGACTTCTAGAAGCATACACACCATCTCTGCCAATTACCCACCTGTATGGCCCTATATGCACATCTCACAGGGCTGAATTTTTAAAAAATCCAATACATCATGTGTGTAATATCTTGCTAAGCAGATATTTCAAAGTTTTCCTCTTTCTTCTTATCTCTTTCATCAAGATAAAATATAAGGAAAATAGAAAGATTAATCATCAATGGTGTTACCCAAGCTAGACATGGTAAATTTCTGTTTACTAGTCACTCAGAGGATCTTCCTTGAAGTTTTACCTAATGTGGATTACAAGTACAATATTGGGTGCTGTGTGGCATGTAAAACTGAGAAGCATACGGCATCTATCCCTGGGAAGCTTAAAGGCTTATAGATTATCAAAGACACATATGCAGAAACACTAAGGCATACATTTGTCTTAATTCAGGGTCTAGAAGAGGGTACCACCTGTTGGTATGAGATAAGAAATGAGGCACAGTTACCTGTTCAAATAGTAGCTTGAGAAAGGTAAACAGATTTCTCTCATGATAGATTATGGCTCCTGAAAAAGCAAGGGCATAAAATCTGTGTCTTGAAACTATATGACATTGCTTCACTGTGTTGTGTTGTGTTGTGTAAAGAGTCACGAAGTTAACTTACATAAAAGAGGAGGAGATGGCCAAAGACAAGAGTGCAAAAATGAATGAACCAGCAGAAGCTGTTAATGTAGCCGACTACTGTAAAATGCCTGTGAGAAAACACCTTTTAAATCATGACCATTCTTGGAAAACAGGATGTTCAGAAAAATACAGAAAATGATCTTGTCATATAATACTTCAAGAAGAGACATTGTGACTGCCCTCTAAGAGAAGTTCGTGTACACCTCTTACCCTCTACAGAAGCACTGAAAAAAAGTCAACAGTCTATTTGTATTCTGTGCCCTCTCAGAAGGCTAAGCTACCCTTCTAAGACACATTCTTAAAAGAGAATCCAGTCTCATCCAAGAGAAGAGAACACTTGATCACTCACTCTATCTCTCAGACACAAATAATCAAAATCTCTCAATGATGGCTTTATGCACTCATAAAGGATAGATGGATAAGTTCAGCACCGAAGTCAAAGCTAAGGGTGAAATAGTAAATGGAAAACACAACTTTCCTCACCTTGGGAGGCTAACCAGTCAACCACCAACACTGCTTTTTTCCTCTTCTTTTTCTTTTTCTTTTTCTTTTTCTTTTTCTTTTTCTTTTTATTTTTCTTTCTATCTTTCTTTTCTTTTCTTTTTCTTTCTTTATTTCTTTTTTTTTTTTTTTTTGAGACAGGGTTTCTCTGTGTAGCCTTGGCTGTCCTGGAACTCACTCTGTAGACCAGGCTGGCCTCCAACTCAGAAATCTGCCTGCTTCTGCCTCCCAAGTGCTAGGATTAAAGGCGTGCGCCACCACTGCCCGGCTCTGCCACCACTTCTGTAGAAGGAATCTAAACTGGTTATCAATAATTCAGTCATCATTTAATAACAGTTAGACATAACAAAGCCAATGAAAGGTAACAGAAAGGAGTAGAAATTAGATTTTCTTGATTTTGTTTTCCAAATAAACTCAAATAGGCATTTTATTAGCACTCAAGTTCATTTGTTTGTTTAGGGGAGAGGGGTATGTCTTGTCTTCAACTTGTGATATTTTACTGATTTTTTTTTTTTACTTTTCCACCTAAATAGTTAAGACTAATAACTGGTATGAAGAACAATAAAAAAGCAAGAAGAGTCTGAAATTCAAAGAAGAGTGATCTCATTTTTCTTTAAAGCTGAATAAAATTCCATTGTATATCTATATCAC
Source organism: Arvicanthis niloticus (assembly GCF_011762505.2). Taxonomy (NCBI): domain Eukaryota; kingdom Metazoa; phylum Chordata; class Mammalia; order Rodentia; family Muridae; genus Arvicanthis; species Arvicanthis niloticus. The sequence continues at coordinate 36,592,158 of NC_047670.1, read as the reverse complement.
ATGTTCTCATACTTCATTTATCTGCTTATGGATATGTAGGCCTATTCCATGTCTTTGGCATTGTGAGAAGAGCAGCAATAAGCATGCATAAGGTTGGCTATTTACCCAGGAGTGGTATGTCAGGATCATATGGTAGTTTTATTTTTATTTTCTTGAGGAACTTCCATATTTTCCTATTCCACATATATGAAACATTTTAATTTCACGTTCCCTAACTTGAAGTTTGGCTTCAAAATTACTAAATGCTAATAAAAAGTAATAGAACAAAAAAGCAATAAAATCTAAAAGGAAGGAAGAAGGAAAAAAGAAAAAGAAAGAAAGAGAGAGAGAGAAAGAAGGAAGGAAGGAAGGAAGGAAGGAAGGAAGGAAGGAAGGAAGGAAGGAAAGGAGAGAGAGAGAGAGAGAGAGAGAGAGAGAGAGAGAGAGAGAGAGAGAGAGAGAGAGAAGCCAAGGTTAGGCTCCATGAATTCACATCCCAGAGTTCTTGACTTCCTACTGACTGGGAAACTAGTCTTTCAACTTTACTCACCTAAAAACTCAAACAGTAGCACCTCCTCCCCAGGGCAGCTACAAATATTCGCATCAGTCAAGTCCCTTGTGGTACTTTTGATTCCTAGACATCACAATAGCTAATATTGAGAGGTTGTTCGTTGTAAATTTTTAAATTTTATTATTTGCATTAGCTTGCATAAACTTCAAACATAACATTAGACCAGAACCAACAAGTCCACTTGCTTCTGTAACGCATTGAGAAGCTTTGATAATGGCTATGACTCCAGTTTATGTTCAGCAATGACTTCTAAGTAAATAAATGCATGAAGCAGTGAGTAGCGAGGGGTTTCTGATACCTCAAGAACCAGACACAGTTCTTGAACTGCAGTAAAGGTTTCATAGATTCTAAATGAATGACAAGGTGTGGATCTATTAATAACATTAATAAAAGATCACACATTCCTTCAATGTCTTCCAACGGGCTTCACTTAGCATATTTTCTTTCCTTCTTAAATCTTTAAAGAGAATATCTCTGATGCAGAAGAGAGAGAATGATAATGTGAACTAAGTACCCCTCAGCAAGCAAACTTTTCAGAGATGGATGTTTTTATCACAACTCTCAATGTTGCATGCGTTCGGTGCCATATGTTGTTATTCAGCAAGTATTTCTGAAGCACGTCAGTGCTCCGGGTTCTTCCTTGAGTGCCAAGGGTACAAAAACTAAGCAAGGTATTGGATCCTTGGGGAAAGAACAGCTCAACTCCATTGAGTTCTATAACTTTAAAAAGGATAAAAGAAGACAGGGGAGCTAACAAATTCATGACACAGATCATACACAAGAACCATGGAAACAATAAAGACTAATTGCGACAGGATCCAGAGAAAAGGCAAATGTAGAAACTGAACTGAGCAAATAGCATGCAGACAGAATGCCTGTTCCAATTCTGCCATGCCTGTGCTTGGTATTCCCACATAAATGTCATCACAAAATACATCAGCAAAAAGAAATTCTGTAATAGACTCTAATGAAAGTCTCAGAAGGATTGAAGTCCTCCCTTATGACTTGATACTTGTCCCAAGGAAGCCTGTCATGTATCAGCCCTGATAGAACACCACAGCCACTGGTTAAACAGTCCATCTCCTCAATTTGTCTTTCAGAAATGTACCTGATTCATCTGGTGCGAGGTGAAAGACGTGGTCGGGTTGCTGAGCAAAGAAATCATTCAAAAAGGATCCAGCCACCACAAGCAAGATATTGCCATATTTAATATTTGATTCAAGGGAGTGTGGGACTGGTTATCAATAATTCAGTCATCATTTAATATCAGAGATGTGGAAGGCACCTGATGGTTGTATTAGTTTACACATTTGAGTGACTAAGATATAGCATGTTACTGCTGCTGTCACATTTCTTAAGTTGCACAATGACAGTGTGGCTTATGAGGACTGAGATGATATACCTACTCTGCCATCCAGATTCATAAAGCAATTGGGAACAGCCAGACCATCCCCACTGGAATGAGCTGTAAAGAAAAATATAGACTAAGTGCCTTTTTTTGGTTTGAAGTTCCCAAAAGAATCAGTCCTGAGACAGAGATCCAAAAGCAAGTTGCTTGGGAGATGGGGATGGGTAAGGGGGTAAATGAAGCACTGGGGAGACATCTGGTAATTAAGGATGCAGTTGTCATGCCAGCTCCCACCTTGGGCATCTAGAATTAATCCAGCAGAATGACACTGAGAGTCGGTGCAAACCTGGACTCTGAGTTATCACACCCAAGGGATGAGGAAGCTCTGTTTATACAGTTCCAGAGTCACGGGCTGAAAGCTGCCCCAGAAGAGTCTTAATTGCCTAGCATTTTTAATGCACTATGAGCACAGGGAATACCTGTCTTGAGCAGAAAATCCTCAAGCACTGAAATGGAGAGTTCTGTGCCATTGGAAACATGGATGACTAGATGCTGGCAGTACCTATCACTGTGTAGTCCCTCACTATCCTGTCAAAGCTGCCCAAGTACAATGAGGAGAAGGGGATTAGCATGTATTAACTATTCAGTGTGTGTCAAATGCCTCACAAGTATCATTGCATCTACTCTAATATAAAAGCATGACCCACTTTGCAAACAAATGAGCTGGATGTGGAAGGAATAAAGGACTTTATTTACCACATGTGGGGCTAGTGTCACTCAGTAAAGGAGAATCTATTCAAATCTTTTTAACCTCAAAGCTGATACCTTTCCAATGACTAACCTTAGAGTTGTGTGCAGGCACACAAAGCAATAAGTGACTTAGACACTGTCTGTACACACAAATTCTAACAGGTAGTTTCCAAAGATTGAGTCTGTCTAGTCTTTTTCCTTTTACATCCATTCATTTAAGCTTGGTTAGCTTATGAATCTTGAATTAGCTACAAAGAAGACCAGGACTTCAGCAGGCAGAGCTAAAGACCAAGTCTAGAAGAGGAAAATCATTCTGTTGGTGTTTTCAACAGGTTTCTTCAGTTAGTCTCAAACATACATAATAGAACTGCATTTTCAAACAAATTCTGATGAGGATGTCCATGGGATGTTGAGGAAAACAGAAACCTTAGTCTGTGGCTATAGAGAATCTAAGAGAAAAGCAGAGTCCTCCCTACCACAGCCATTAAGAGCCAGACAATGGACCCCATCCTTCTCCTAGGGTCAATAAGACATTTAAAGATTTTTAAGCAGGAAAGGTGTCATACAAAAAAATGATATACCAGGGAGAATTTAGCCACCATAAACTAAATGGATTAGAAGGGAACTAAGAACGTGGTGTCAAAAAATATGAAGCTTTTAAGAAATTCTTTCCTGTTCTGAGAGTTTACATTTTTTTTTTTAATGATTCTTTAGAGTTTTCCATTTTCTGCTTTGGTGTCCTAAACTGGGTAAAAGACAAACCCAGTTTTGCTCAAATCTTGTTCTCCTTTTCAAGCACTTGCTGTTGGCAAAGGGCGTTCAGGAAATTCCCTCTGTTGGCTTTGCTCAAAGTGAAGTTCTAGCCAGTCTCATTTCTTACTCTTCTTTAGTTCAGAGACTTAGGAACTTCTTCTCCCCGTTGCTATGGGAAATAAATGTTTTTATCACTAGAGTGAAAAACTTTTAACTAGGAACTTGAACAGTTCTGGTACCAGGAGATCTGAGATGGCAAATGTGGACATATCATATCTTGCCATGTGGGTCTGTAGAGTTCCTAGGATGTTCAATGTGCACATAAAGGCCTGGCTTCTGCTTCTGGGTTCTCTTGATAACCTATCAGTCCTTCCCTTTATCAAACTGAAGGCCTTAATTCCAGTCCTAAGAATGATTAGGAAGATGCCTCAGCAAATGTAAAAAAACACAATGGCATTATCACTCTGTCCTTGTCAACAAATTATAATAAAATTCTTATTTTAATGCTGGTGCCCACTTGGATCCCAGTCAGTGAGCCAGTGGCTGGTAGCCAGCACTGTCCTCTCTACTACTAGTGAGAACTCAGCCAGCTTTCCGTTTGCTGGACGGTAGATGAAAGCAGCAGTCATAGCCTTTAGAAAGTGACTTGAAATGAAGATCAAAGGTCATTCTGGGTGGCATCTTCCCATTTAGACCTTTCTCATATAATTATAAAAAAAAAAAAAAATACACTAAAACTTGAGCTGGAGAAGTCACATGCATCAGGTCACTTAGAACACTCTTTCCAGGCATTTTCAGGACATACCTAACATCATGCTTCCTGCTCTCAACAAATTGGAAGGCAACTCAAGAAGCAAGTGGATAGATATATTGCCTTTTCTCTGATCCTAATGTGTCTCTTACCTCATTATCAAGACCCTGGGTTCTAAGTTCTCTTTCCTGTGTGCACTACAGAAACCTGTAACTGTAGAGAAAAGGGGAGAAAAAATACACCAGAATCCTGCCTGTAGTTTAATGAAAACCTATCTTCCCGGACAATATTAATTCTTCTTTTAGAGTTAATGTAGTTTTAGTTAATCTTCCATGATGGTATCAATCCCACTTTTAGAGTTTTTAGTTAAAATTAATTATGTTTTTTAAATGTCTCTGTGCTTGTGCATCTTATACACATGCACACGTATGTGCATGGTGGTGTCAGATGTTAAAGTTGGTATGTCTTTTTTTTAATTGTTTGTTCATAGTGTTTCCTTTGAGGCAGGGTCTCTCACTAAGCCTGTAGCTCACTATTTTTGACTGGTCAGGAGCCCTTGGGATCCTGGCTCTGCCACCACAACATTGGAATTACAGGCATGTGCCATCACAAATGACTGTTATGGGTTCTTGGAATTGAAACACAGGTTCTTAGGCTGGCAAGGAAAGCACTTTACCCACTGAGGCATCTCCTCAGCCCCCTTAATTATTTTTCACTTGAGTCATATCTCATTGAAGTTATTTTCCACTCTTGGCACTTGTGTCAAATGAAAAAGTGTGTATCCCTGTGGTCTAGAAGAGTACAATGCCAATGCCAACCCTTTAACACAAAGCAGTATGGTAGGAAATACAGCAGGATCAGTCGCTGTGCAGTTTCCTCCAGAGAACACAAGTGGCTTCTGGGAGACTTCTGAAAGATGCAGCAACTTCTCAAGCAGAGATCGTAGACGCGCAGCAAGCTTGGTTTTCCCTGTCATTTCAGTCATTTAGGCTTCCATGGTAAGTGCTGAAATAAGCAACCTCAGAAGATTTAGAACACAGAGAGTATTTTGATCTACTTATTTTAAGAACAGACCCCTTTCCAGTCCATCACAACACCCCACAGATGTAAAGCAAGGATGGGTTCATTACTAGTCTTCACTCAACAGTGCTACAAATGTATGTGGCTAATTATACAACCACCTGCAGTTGTACAGATGGAAACACTCAGCTCCAGCTGGAGCATACACCAAGCTTGGAAGATGCTTGGCAGCAGCAGCCCCAGGCTTTGGCAGCCAAGAACTGGAATGGCGTGTCCTGTTTTGCCTTTTGAGATCCAAATTCCAACTCGGGAAGCAGGGGTTACCCCATCTTTTACAGTGTTTCTCCAGAGAGCTCTTGCCCCAATGACTGTTGCCTTTCTGTTCTGCATCTCCACTCAGCTTACCAGTCATTAGTTCCTGGGATCTGGCCAGAGAAAGCATATTTATCTTACTGATTTATTATTATGGAATCCTGAACAATACAAAATAATTATTAGTGTGATCCAGAACAACAGCTTGATGCCCAATGCACATAAATGCATGGTGCCAGTTTTTGCAAAGAGAAAGCCCTTTCTTGCACGGTCATCCAGCAAAGGGGTCAGCAGAGGAATGAATAAGAAAAGAGAGCCAGATGTTTGTTAACTGGAAGGTGAGAGAGAGAAGGCTTTGGGCTCCTTTGGCAGAGACATAGACAGCCATGTCTCTTCACAGCTTGTATGTTTCTTTGGCAGGGAGTTAGTGGGGAATTTTGCACTTGTGTCATTGATGAGTCGTTGGCCAGTATATCTGGTTGCTTCTGCAAATTTCTAATTGGCATACTTCTAGATACAGCTTCAATTTACCCTTGAGAGCAGTGGTTCTCAACCTTCCTAACGTTGATGCAGTCCCTCCATAAAATTATTTTTATTACTACTTGGTAATTGTAATTTGCTTCTGTTGTGAATTAAAAGATAAACACCTGATATGCACAATATCTAATACATGGCCCTGTGAAAGGGTCATTTGACACACCTGGAGGGTCATGACCCACAGGTTGAGAACCAATGCTTTAGAGTGCTCTAGGGGCTTCTTCTAACAAGTTCAGCATTTTTATCTAAGAAATTCCAGAAAGCATACCATATACTGTTTGTGTCAATAATAATAGTGATACCTAATAGCCTTATATCTTTTGAGGGAGAGAAAAATGGACTCATAGAGTCCAAATATTGAGTCTGTGTCAGTATTTTGCTTTCATATTCAAGCCTCTGCACAAAAACTTCTCCTAGACTCCTGAAGAAATTCTTATTTCATTTATGCCCAGGGATGTCTTCTACATTGTCTCACAAAGTTTCATCTGCTAAGTTTAATGATACAGAGAAAGCAAGTTTCATTTCTGTAAAACTTAGAGAATTCTGTATGCCATTCTAGACCAGCTTGTTCTTGGTCCTCAGGGAGGTCTTCTGTGAAACATTGAGAACACACACTTACTAGTCAAAGCAGAATAATTTCCTGTAGACCTGGCTACAACTAAACGATGCATATGTTAATTTTATATAAACCTGTGGTCTGCTTGCTTCTCCTGAGGTATTGGAATAGGGTTTATGGTCTAAGGGTTTATGGTTTAAACTGCTCATTCCAAAATGTAACTCGCACACCAGTGACTGAAAACTGTTAGGCACTTTTGAACACAGGATGAAGTCAGCACCTATTACCCAGTGATGTGAAGATGGAATCTCATCTGTCCCAAACTCCTTTTACAAGCCAAATACTGGAGAAATTTATGATTTATTCAGAGCTCATTTAAGAGCTCGTTCATATGTATGTATATATGATATATAGTCTACTCTGGAGCTAGTAATGTGGTAGACATTGAGGAATACACTCCTTCACATATGCTGTAATCTAGAGAGGGGAAGAAGTTTCAATACAAATGAACAACTACACTTGATAAGCACTCCTAACTATAAAGAAGTCAGCATCCCTTTCATCTGTTGGTGCTGACTGTGACATACCTGGCTGGTGTATACACCAATACAGTGTGAGCTCAGCCCTCTCCATCCCTCAACTAGATTATTAAGACTTTCCTGCCCCAGCCTCCAGCCTTTGTCCTAACAGAACTCTTCATGGCCAGTCCTGGTTCTTCTTCTCAGACCCATTATGATCAAACTATTATTTATAAAACATTCAAATCATAGAATACATTAAAAAACAAACTTTGGTCACTTCCATGCAAAAGGTCAACAAAATTATCATAAACACCTCACTGTTAAGATACTAGAATCTAAACAAAGGCAAGAAACAAACTAGAAAGAGTACATTTTTAACAAAAAAGAAAAAGAAGGGAGGAGGAGGGAGGGTGGAAGGACGGAAGGAAGGAAGGAAGCAGGGAGGGAGGGAGGGAGGGAAGGAAGAAAGGAAGGAAGAAAGGAAGCAGGGAGGGAGGGAAAGGGATAGAGATGCCGGGTTTTTTTTTTCTTTCTAGGAACAACAGGCACTGATGTTATTATCTACTGGAAAGTTGGATCAGAAGAGCTTTTTGTACAGGAGTCCCTAGTCAGATGCTTAATTCTTGTTGGATGACCCAATGGATCAGATCCAGGCACTTGGCCGAGAGACAAAAGAAAAATTAATGTTTTTAATTTTAAGGAAAGTAGAAAGTTTAATCAGTGTGACTGTACCAAAGACAGGAGAAACAAGTGTCCTTTGTCCAGTGAAGGGAACACTGACCAATGAGCTTCAAGATGATACAGGGAAGGAATAGAAACCAGGGTGGAGAAGCATTTATACTTGCTTAGCCTCATCCAGAATGCTGTCTTTTGGATCACTCAGGATTGGTCAGATAAGCCTTGACCCAGTAAGAAAATATCTTCTGTGCGGAAGATAGATTTGACTTTCGTCAGAAGCTATCCCTGATAGCACAGACTTACAGTCACAGTTATTTGAGAGTCTAAAGAATGAACATTACAAGACTAAGGTCAACTTAGGCCACAGAGTGAGTTCAAGGCCAAACTGGTAATTGTCTCAAAAATAAAAGGGAAGCCTGGGGGTATAGTTCAGTATTAGGGCACTGATGTAATATGTAGGCAATCCTGAATACTACAAAAGAGGAGGAGGAGCAGTGAGAAGAGGAAGAAAGAGGGGGTTGCTGATCTACCAGACTTGTTTCTGAAATCTAAGGCGGCTGCAGAAAGGCATGGCAAAGAGCAAACCACACACACACACACACACACACACACACACACACACAATGGAGACAGAAAGGCCCAGTTTATCCCTTGTTTGTGAAGAACCATTTGTAGACTCAAGTGAGGAGTCATTGTTTTCATCAAAAAATATGCTTTCTTGTTACTATTTTGAAAGTGAAAATAAAAATCAGCAGACATGTTTCCAGAGAGGAAAAAATTGGATTTGGGGGTAGAAAGTGTGTAACAGGAGGTGGGCAGCCAGAAGCTCTGTCTGAAGTCAGAGACTTGACTGAATCCTGAATGTTTAGGGAGGGGAAAGATATGAGAGCCACAGAACAAAGCCTAAGCTCCCAACACATCCATGGCTGATGAGAAATCTATAGATAGCCCAATGAACAGAATATAGACTCAAGAACTACCTGCACATTGACTGCACACCATGTCTAAAAGACACCCATGAACAGGAACAGGGATCTCCATGAACTCCAGCTGTTTGAGCAAAATCTCCTCCGAAGTCTCTGGTTTACCAAAATCAATACAGAAATAGGAATAGCCTCGGGATGCCAAGTATGTATCAAAATAATAACTATGGATCAGGGAGGGAGACAGTAGCACACAGAAAACTAAACATTCTTAGATTCAGATGACTTAGAAAAACATATATCCTGATTTCAGAGCTGCTGGGGAAAAAAGCCTGCTAGCCTGACTAGTATGTGACACGGAGTGGGGAACCATCCATCAGCTGATGAACGGACACTCAGCAATAAAGAAATAGATGGAATCAGAAAATAGGAGAGAGAGAGAGAGAGAGAGAGAGAGAGAGAGAGAGAGAGAGAGAAACCTGGGCAGAGCAAGACAAGCCTTGCATGTTTGCATGTTCTCTCCTTCATATGTGAGTTGTTATTTTTTATTTTCATTCTAGATCTGTATGCCATGTATCTTGGTCATGTCTGCTTCCCACTCCCTCCCTCCAGCCTTTTCCACAGTCCAGCCACATGTTCCCATGACACCGCCCCCCTCTAGTTTCCTATTTTGTTTTTTACTAAGAGTACGAGCAGTGCTTCCCATATTTGTATGTGTGGGCTCGTGTACTGTGTCAGGGACAACCTACCAATGGCTGTTACCCCAAAAGAGAAATGACTTTCTCTCCTTCAGCAGCCACCAACTGCCATTAGCTCCTCAGTTGGGGGCGGAGCTTGGGAGTCCCTTTCTCCTTCCTGCTCAAATTTTAACTCTCTTGTTCTTATGGAGATCTTGTACAAGAAGTGGGGCTTCTCTGAATGCATGTAGGTAATGGCCACTTCATGTCACTCCTCCATCCTCTGGCCCTTATGTTCTTTCTCCCCCAATTCTATGATACCCCCAGGGCCTTGATCTTTTAGATTTATTTAACTTGGAATGTCTGTAGAAACCTGGACGTGACCACAGCTGAGAGTGAAGGGGAGGAGCCTTAACGGGGATAGAGGTGGTAGAACACAGAGTATGAAAATAGGAGAGAACACTGAAGATGTCAAGGTCTAAGCAGGGATGAGAATAGGGAGTGGGAGAGAAGACGGAGTGCAAGATGCAGGTTTACCAAAACTAAGGATGGATCATGAAGTTAGTCACATGGAGACCTACTATTTTCTAAGCTAAAACAAATTAAAAGATATTTAACAAAGATACCATACATGAATGGATAATACTGATCCAAAAGCCACACGTTATTGGACAAAACTCCCAGTGTCAGGTGTGGGATACCTCTCTAGGAAGTGTTGGCTAAGAAGGTCCCAGAAGCTCCCTAAACCCATCTGAGTTTGCCATTGTCCTGAGTTGGCCATGAGAATGGCCCTAGTCAAAGACAATGGATCCAAAGCAAAAGTAAGACAGAAAGGTGGGATAAGGACTTGATGGATTATGGATTAGTGGATTGCATTATACACATTTACCCAGATGTTCCCAATGGCTTCAAGATCCAAGATACACTAATTAAGCCAATGGTAGGAATCCCTGCTGGAAACATACTGGTGCCAGAACAGGAATGAACTGGGTGCTGTTGCACTCTACCTAACAGAGCTGGGAGCTGAAATACACCGGTAACTTTGGTAACCACTAGAAAGAGCTGTTCATTTATTCATTTGTTTCTTTGTAGTGCTGGAGAGCAAACTGATGTCTGGGAACATCTATGTTGTAACAGCTAAACTCACTGAACACTTGCTCTATCTTCCTGGCTTAGCTGTTCGCTATTAGTCACAGACTTAGGAGACTCCTCAATTATTCCTGAGAGTGACAGTTACTTGTGTAGGGTCACACAGCTGTAGAAATTTCATGCTTGGAGCCAAGGCTATGTATCTATAGAAATGAAGCCCCTACTGGAGTGCAACATTTATCTGTATCCCTCAAAAATGGCCAAATAGCACATAATCCAAAAACTCTCCTCCCAGGAAAATCACCTGGTATTATAGTTTATAGATAAGCCAATTTTTTTTTCTGGGATTCCTTTTAAAAAGCCACTTAGACAGTATTACAATCTCACCCCCCCCCAAAAAAAAAAGGTACATTAGTCACTATGAAAACAATTCATTGATAAGAGTAGATAACTTTATTAACAAGGACTGGACCTTCTAACTGGTCCAGAATTTGTACTTCCACATAGGAAGGCACCTCCACGACCTGTATAGCATTGTAGTATTGTGGCTCAGCCCAGCCTACTGCAGGTCAGCTATTCACAGGGAGCCCATTTGGCTAATCTCCTGGGGAGCATTAAGTACTGGTTTCCCTGGACCTCATTTCCCAAACCTGTCACTTGCACAGCAGCAGAACACTACATGCTGAGCACAAAATGGTCCCCATCCTCCCGACCTCATCATCCTAGAGGGCTTTCAAGTGAAGGTGAGGTGGCCAAACAGCTACCAGGACTAATTAGCTCCCCTACCAACTGGAGTACTCCCTCCTCAATTCCCCAGGCCCTGTGCACAAAAGCTGCAAATTGCTTCTCAACCTTTGAAGCCTTCCCGGGAAGCCCTAAGGAACAGCTTCCTAGCTGCGGCTTTAGTGCCTGGCACCCTCTGATCAAAAGCCTTGTGCAAAGGGCAAGAGAGCTGGCTCCTGAGGGGCAGCAGCTTCGGAGAATGGCTAATGCCTGGACTAATCAGGGCCAGCTGTTGGGAAGACAAATCACTGGCTTGCAGAAGCCCAGCTCTGATGGCCGCTGCGTGGACGGGCTGATTCACAGAAGCCAGTAGCATGGTCAAGGCCCTGGTGGTTTTCCTCATCCTCTCCCTCCTCTTCTCCTCCTCCTCTCAGTCTTTTCCTTCGTGTTACATTTGCAGGTGTTGGTTCAGTTTCCAGTTCAAGGGCAGCAGAGTTGGGAGAGAGACACTTTCTCAGGATTACTCCTTCCTCATCCAACATGTGCCAATTAGAGAAAATCCATGGAAAGCAGTTAGTCCATCAATTCTTTTAACACGTTGAATGCCCAGTTAATGGTGACTGTTTCCCAGTACTATGGTGAACTTCTTATCCATTTTGTTTCATCTTAAGCCTCTCTTAAGAGAAATTGTCTGTCTATGCTTACATGTATTATTTACTCCCCACCTGCTCTTTGATAACCTTTGTAGATTGCTCTACCAGTTATATCAGCTTTTTCTGTATTAATATTTGCTGTTCTCCTTCTCCCATTTCTAGTCTTCTCTGTACATGAGTAACATAATACAATACAGTGGGTGCCATGGGAAAACACATTCCTCATAATAATTAAGGATGTACACTAAAATATTCTCAATATCTAATTTCTATAGACCAAAGTAATAAATCCTGTTCAGTGGCTGGAAATATGGCTCAGCAGTTAAAATCATCTGATACACAATTCTCAATTGTACAAGTGGGAGTTTAAATTGTTGCAGCAACATAAGAAGCCTGTAACTCCAGTTCTAAAGGATCTGAAGTTGCCTTCTGGCTTCATACAGTCATACAAACACATGCATATACATGCACATACATGTGTATGCATGCACATACACACACACACTACTCAACACAAACAGTTTTTGAAAATGATATATCTATCTATTATCTCTTTCTCATAGCAAAATAGAGTGAGGTACACCACTCTGTGATAGGATTCCTGTCTGCTGTACTTCAAGGCCTAGATTCAATCCATAGTAGAGCCAAAGCAAACAAGTAATAGCAAAACACAATCAGAAAGGTTAAGATAATATAGAAACAGTGGTAACGCTTTAAAGTTGCAGTCTTTACAGAAGGCAATTTAGAAATAATAACATGGGCTGAAGAAATGGGTTAGTGGTTAAAAGCACTGGCTGTTCTTCAAGAGGACCCTGGTTCAACTCCCACCACCCACATTGCAACTCCTAACTGCCTATTTATTATTCCAGTTCCAGGGTATCTGAGAGCCTCTTCTGGCCTCCATGGGCACCAAGCACGCAAGTAGTTTACAGACACATATGCAGAAGAATACCTCTAAAACGTGAAATAAAAATAAACCTTTAAGGTTTTTTTTAATGTTTCAAATGTCATTTCCAATAATTTTATTGGATATTTTCCTTATTGACATTTCAAATGTTATTCCCTCCCAGTCCACCCCTCCCCCAGAAACCCTCTATCCTCTCCCACTCCCCCTGCATCTATGAGGGTAGTCCCCTAAATTGCAAAGCTTCTGTAAGGCAATGGGCCTTTTTTTAATTGGATATTATATTTACATTTCAGATTTTATTTCCTTACCCCATTCCCACCACCACCCAGGAACTCCCCACATGTCATCCCCCTTCTCCTGCTTCTATGAGGATGAGCCCCCACCTACCCCCCACTCCGACCTCCCCACCCTCGAATCCCTCCCACACTCGGTATTCAGCCTTCATGGGACCAAGTATCTCCTCTCCCACCCATACCTGACAAGGGCATCCTCCCCCACATATACAGATGGAGTCATGGGTCCCTCCCTATGTGCTCCCAAGCTGGTGGTTTAGACACTGGGGAGCTCTGGTTGGTTGGTATTGTTGCTCTCCTCATGGGGTCACAAACCCTTTCTGCTCCTTCAGTCTTCTCTCTTAACTCCTCCATTGGAAACCCTTTGATCAGATCAGTGGTTAGCTGTGAGCATCTGCATCTGAATATGTCAGGCTCTGGCAGACCTTTAAGGAGACAGATATGTCAGGCTCTTGTCAGCATGCACTTCCTGACATCCACATCAGCATCTACCTTTGGTGACTGTATATGGGATGGATACCCAGGTGGAATGGTCTCCAGATGAACCCTCCTTCAGTTTCTGTCCCACACTTTGTCTTCATAATTGCTCCCTTGATTATTTTGTTACTTCTTCTAAGTAGGACCAAGGCATCCTCACTTGGTCTTCCTTCTTCATGAGCTTCATGTGGTCTGTGAATTGAATCTTGGCTATTTCAAGCTTTTGGGCTAATCTCCACTTATCAGTGAGTAAATACCATGTGTGTTCTTTTGTGATTGGGCTACCTCACTCAGGATGATATTTTCTAGTTCCATCCATTTACCTAAGAATTTCTTGAATTCATTGTTTTTAATAGCTGAGTAATACTCCAATGTGTAAATGTACCATATAGACTTCATATAGTCTGTTAATTGTATATTGGGTATTCCAAACTTTTGGGCTAATATCCAGTTATCAGTGAGTGCATACCATGTACAGTATTTTGTGACTAAGTAACTCATTCAGGATGATATTTTCGAGATCCATCCATTTGCTTAAGAATTTTGTGAAGTCATTGTTTTTAAGAGCTGAGTAATATTCCATTGTGTAAATGTACCACATTTTTCTGTATCCATTCCTCTGTTGAAGGACATCTGGGTTCTTTCCAGCTTCTGGCTACTATAAATAAGGCTGCTATGAAAATAGTGGAGCATATGTCCTTGTTATATGTTGGAGCATCTTCTGGGTATATGCCCAGGAGTGGTATAGCTGGGTCCTCAGGTAATGCTATGTCCAATTTTCTGAGGAACCACCAGACTGATTTCCAGAGTGGTTGTACCAGCTTGCAATCTCACCAAAAAATGGAAGAGTGTTCCTCTTTCTCCACATCCTCGACAGCATCTACTATCACCTGAGTTTTTGATCTTAGCCATTCTGAGTGGTATGAGGTGGTATCTCAGGGTTGTTTTGATTTGCATTTCCCTGATGACTAAGAATGTTGAGCATTTCTTAAGGTGCTTCTCTGCCATTTAAGTTTCCTTAGTTGAGAATTCTTTGTTTCGCTCTGTACCCCATTTTTAATAGGGTTATTTGGTTGTCTGGAGTCTAATTTCATGAATTCTTTGTATATATTGGATATTAGCCCTCTATCAGATGTAGGATTAGTAATGATCTTTTCCCAATCTGTTGGTTGCCATTTTGTCCTATTGGCAGTGACCTTTGCCTTACAGAAGCTTGCAATTTTATGAGGTCCTATTTGTCAATTCTTAATCTTAGAACATAAGCCATTGGTGTTCTGTTCAGGAACTTTTCCCCTATGCCTAGGTATTTGAGGGTCTTCCCTGCCTTCTCTTCTATTAGTTTCAGTGTAGCTGGTTTTATGTGAAGGTCCTTTATCCACTTGGACTTGAGCTTTGTACAAGGGGATAAGAATGGATTGATTTGCATTCTTCTACATGCTGACCTCCAGTTGAACCAGCGCCATTTGTTGAAAATGCTGTCCTTTTTTCACTGGATGGTTTTAGCTCCTTTGTCAAAAATCAAGTGACCATAGGTGTGGGGGCTCATTTCTGGATCTTCAATTCTATTCCATTGATCTTCCTGTGTGTCTCTGTACCAACACCATGAAGTTTTTACCACTATTGCTCTGTAGTAGAGTTTGAGGTCAGGGATGGTGATTCCCCAGAGGTTCTTTTATTGTTGAGAATAGTTCTTGCTATCCTGGGTTTTTTGTTATTCCAAATGAATTTGCAAATTGCTCTTTCTATCTCTATGAAGAATTGATTTGGAATTTTGATGGGGATTGCATTGAATCTGTAGATTGCTTTCAGCAAGATGGCCATTTTTACTAAATTAATCCTGCCAATCTGTGAGCATGGGAGATCTTTTCATCTTCTGAGATCTTCAATTTCTTCCTTCAGAGTCTTGAAGTTCTTGTCATATAGATATTTTACTTGCTTGGTTACATTCACACTAAGGTATTTTATATTATTTGTGACTATTGTGAAGGGTGTCATTTTCCTATTTTCTTTTTTACCCTGTTTATCCTTGTATTAGAGAAAGACTATTGATT
This sequence comes from Arvicanthis niloticus, assembly GCF_011762505.2. Classification (NCBI taxonomy): domain Eukaryota; kingdom Metazoa; phylum Chordata; class Mammalia; order Rodentia; family Muridae; genus Arvicanthis; species Arvicanthis niloticus. The sequence continues at coordinate 36,576,589 of NC_047670.1, read as the reverse complement.
TGTTTGAGTTGATTTTGTATCCAGCCACTTTGCTGAAGTTGTTTATCAGGTTTAGGAGTTTTCTGGTGGAAGTTTTAGGGTCACTTAAGTATATTATCATATCATCTGTCAAAAGTGAAATTTTGACTTCTTCCTTTCCTATTTGTATCCCTTTGACTTCCTTTTGTTGTCTAATTGCTCTGGCTAGGACTTCCAGTACTATAATGAATAGGTAGGGTGAGAGTGGGCAGCCTTGTCTAGTCCCTGATTTTAGTGGGATTGCTTTAAGTTTCTCTCCATTTAGTTCGATGTTGGCTACTGGCTTGCTGTATATTGCTTTTACTTTGTTTAGGTATGGACCTTGAATTCCTGATCTTTCCAAGACTTTTAACATAAAGGGATGTTGAATTTTGTCAAATGCTTTCTCAGCATCTAGGGAGAGGATGCTGTGGTTTTGTTCTTTGAGTTTGTTTATATAGTGGATTACATTGATGGATTTCTGAATATTGAACCATGTCGCTACCCATTCCGACCCGCAGAAAGGAGCGACACTACATGAGATTCTTTCCAACGCAGCTTTACTCAGGAACCTTTCTTACAATCTCTCTGGAAGCCCCCGATCCCAGTTCCACTTTCCCTTTTATCCCCATGCCTGGTCACTCAGAGCCTGCCACATGGGCACACACCATTGGCACACATCAAATGGCCTGATACTACGTGGCAGCAAGTCTGCGCAGTGTAAACTGGCAGCGGAGTGTGAGGAAGGCAGGCGCCATTCATAAGCTTTGGCGGGTGCCATTCATAAGCTCCCCACAGAACCATCCCTGCATTCCTGAGATAAAGCCTACTTGATCATGATGGATGATTGTTTTGATGTATTCTTGGATTCGGTTTTTGAGAATTTTATTGAGTATTTTTGCATCAATATTCATAAGAGAGATTGGTCTGTAGTTCTCTTTCTTTGTTGGGTCTTTGTGACGTTTAGGTATGAGTGTAATTATAGCTTCATAGACGAATTGGGTAGTGTTCCTTCTGTTTCTATTCTGTGGAATAGTTTGAAGAGAATTGATATTAGGTCTTCCTTGAAGGTCTGATAGAATTCTGCACTAAACCATCTGGTCCAGGAATTTTTTTGGTTGGGAGATTTTTAATGACTGAATCTATTTCATTAGGGGTTATGGGACTGTTTAGATGGTTTATCTGCTCCTGATTTAATTTTGGTACCTGTTATCTCTGTCTAGAAAATTCTCCATTTCATCCAGATTTTCTAATTTTGTTGAATATAGGCCTTTGTAGTAGGATCTGATGATTTTTTAATTTCCCCAGTTTCTGTTGTTATGTCTCCCTTTTCACTTCTGATTTTGTGCCCTTTGGTTAGTCTAGCTAAGGGTTTATCTATCTTGTTGATTTTCTCAAAGAACCAGCTCCTGATTTTGTTGATATTTTGTATAGTTCTTTCTGTTTCTACTTGGTTGATTTAAGCCCTGAGTTTGATTATTTCCTGCCATCTACTCCTCTTGGGTGTATCTGCTTCTTTTTGTTCTAAAGCTTTCGGGTGTGCTGTCAAGTTGTTAGTGTATGCTCTCTCCAGTTTCTTTTTGTAGGCACATAGAGCTATGAGTTTTCCTCTTAGTACTGTTTTCATGGAGTCCCACAAGTTTTGGTATGATGTGTTCTCATTTTCATTAAATTCTAAAAAGTCTTTAATTTCTTTCTTTATTTCTTCCTTGACCAAATCATCATTGAATAGAGCGTTGTTCAGTTTCAACATGTATGTGGGCTTTCCGTTGATTTTGTCATTGTTAAAGACCAGCTTTACTCCATGGTAATCTGATAGGGTACAAGGGATTATTTCAATCTTTTTGTATCTATTGAAGCCTGTTTTGTGACCAATTATATGGTCTATTTGGGAGAAGGTACCATGAGGTGATGAGAAAAGGGAATATTCTTTTGTTTTAGGATGAAATGTTCTATAGATATCAGTTAAATCTATTTGTTTATAACTTCTGTTAGTTTCTTTGTGTCTCTGTTTAGTTTCTGCTTCTGTGATCTGTCCATTGCTGAGAGTGGGGTGTTGAAATCCCCCACTATTAGTGTATGAGGTGCAATGTATGCTTTGAGCTTTAGTAAAGTTTCTTTTATGTATGTAGATGCCCTTGCATTTGGGGCATAGATGTTCAGAATTGAGAGGTCATCTTGGTACATTTTTCCTTTGATAAATATGAAGTGTCCTTCCTTATCTTTTTGATTACTTTTGGTTGAAAGTTGATTTTATTTGATATTAGAATTGCTACTCCAGCTTGTTTTTTGGGACCATTTGCTTGGAAGATTGTTTTCCAGCCTTTTACTCTGAGGTAGTGTCTGTCTTTTTCACAGAGATGAGTTTCCTCTATGAAGCAAAATGCTGGGTCCTGTTTATGTATCCAGCCTGATAGTCATAGTCTACATCTTTTTATTGGAGAATTGAGTCCATTGATATTAAGAGATATTAAGGGAAAATGATTGCTGCTTCCTGTTGTTAGAGATGGAATTATGTTTGTGTAACTATCTTCTTTTGGGATTGTTGAAAGATTACTTCCTTGCTTTTTCTAGGTTGTAGTTTCTCTCCTTGTGTTGGAGTTTTCCATCAATTATCCTTTGAAGTACTGGATTTGTGGGAAGGTATTGTGTATATTTTGTCTTGTCATGGAATATCTTGGTTTCTCCATCAATAATGATTGAGAGTTTTGCTGGATATAGTAGTCTGGGCTGGCATTTGTGTTCTCTTAGGGTCTGTATGATATCAGTCCAGGATCTTCTGGCTTTTATAGTCTCTGGTGAGATGTCTGGTGTAATTCTTACAGGTCTGCCTTTATATGTTACTTGACCTTTTTCCCTTACTGCTTTTAGTGTTTTTTTTCTTTGTTTTGTACATTTGATGTTTTGATTATTAGGTGACGGGAGGTATTTCTTCTCTGATCTAGTCTATTTGGAGCTCTGTAGGCTTCTTGTATATTCATGGACATCTCTTTCTTTAGGTTAGGGAAGTTTTCCTCTATAATTTTGTTGAAAATATTTACTGGACCTTTAAGTTGGGAATCTTCACCCTCATCTATACCTATTATCCTTAGGTTTGGCCTTCTCATTGTGTCCTGGATTTCCTGGATGTTTTGGGTTAGGAGCTTTTTGCATTTTGCATTTTCTTTGACAGTTCTGTCAATGTTTTCCATGGTATCTTCTGCACATGAGATTCTCTCTTCTATCTCTTGTATTCTGTTGGTGATGCTTGCATCTATGACTCCTGATCTTTTTCCTGGGTTTTCTATCTCTAGGGTAGTCTCCCTTTGAGATTTCTTTATTGTTTCTACTTCCATTCTTAGATCCTGAATGGTTTTGTTTAATTTCTTCACCTGTTTGGTTGTGTTTTCTTGCAATTCTTTAAGGGATTTTTGTTTCCTATTTAAGAGTTTCTACCTATTTACCTGTGTTCTCCTGTACTTCTTTAAGGGAGTTATTTATGTTCTTCTTAAAGTCCTCTATCATACTCATGAGAAGTGATTTTAATTCTGAATCCTGCTTTTCTGGTGTAATAGGGTGTTCAGGGCTTGCTATGGTGGGAGAACTGGGTTTTGATGATGGCAAATAGCTTTGGTTTCTGTTGCTTACATTCTTGGGCTTGCCTTTTGCCATCTGGTTAGTGAGTGCTACCTGCACTCACTATCTCTGACTGGAGCCTGTCTTTCCAGTTATCTTGCTTGTGTCAGAACTCCTCAGGGTCCAGATGCCTCTGTGATCCTGTGATCCTGAGCTCCAGCTGCTCTGAGTGCAGTGGCTCCTCTAGGCTGTCTCAGGATATGGTGTCTTCAAGGGAGCAGACCAGCTAGGTGTCTTCCCCAGCCATAAGGACCTGGAGAGGGGCAGAAGGGGAGTGGTATTCCACAGGGGCGAGTTTGGGTGCCTGGTGGGTCTTGCCTACCCCCTGCTCCCAGTTGTAGCTCTGGGGCATAAGGTAGTGGGCAAGTATTCTTACCCTCTGCTCTGAGTGCAGTGGCTCCTCTAGGATGTCTCAGGATATGGTGTCTTCACGGGCACAGACCAGCTAGGTGTCTCACCAATGGACATTTAAGATTTTTTTTAAGTAAATGTTTATTTCACAAAAAAAAAAATATGTTTTTCAGTCAAAGAATATCAGTTTGAAGAACCTGTACCATGGAATTCATTCTTGGGTGATACAATGTATCGTCATTGATATATCTCTGTAAAAGAAGTTCACTCTTGCCTGAAGTCTTCTCACTTGAAACTAGAAACAGTCAGGACTGGAGAACAGACTAGCCTGCTTAGGTGCTGCACATTGAGGGCTGAGACATGGTCCATACATATGGCAATTATGTGGAAAGAAATGAAGCATTTGCTGTTCAGTCCCGTTACCGTAACTGCCTCCAAGGAGCTCTGAACAGCTCTGAAATGAAGCACACAATGATGTGATGGAAAAGGAGACTTCCGAATCAAACAGCCATAAAACAACCAGCAATAAAATATGCCCTTTTAAAAAGGTATAAAATGGAGACAGGCAGTAATGTTTTGAAATAGTGCTACAAATGGTTCGGCATTCTCTGTTCCTGCTTCATTCCACTGATATAAAAGTACTGCCATTGCATTAGGAGGCAGACTAAGGAACTAGGGGCTGAGGCAAAAGATAGTGTCCCTGTGATCAAAATCTCAGAATCTAGGCAGTCATTGAAGAGAAAAATCATTCTATAATATGACATGGGAACACAAGAGAAGAAAGTACAGATTGATCATTTAATACCTGAATGGCTGGGCTGTAAAAGGCTTTCTAGAGGAGCTATTATTACTTGTGCTGAGAGAAGAGCTTATCCAAGAGGGAAGGGAATGAAAAAGGAATTTTCAGATGGAGAAAATAGTACTAGGGGCCAGGTAACATATGTAAAAGAGCAGAGAGCCTCTTGGAAAATGCAAGCAGTATAGCTAGAACATAGAGTCCTGTAGCATACATGAGTTAGGACCAGAGGATTAAGCAGCAGCCAGTCAAATACTGTCTTTCCTTTCTTTCTTGTTTCCTTTTTTCCTTCCTGCCTTTCTTGTTTCCTTCCTTCTTTCCAGGTTGTGGTGATTGAATAAGAATGACCCCCATGGGCTCATATACTTAAATGCTTAATCACCTAAGAGTGGTACTAATCAGTTACCTTGTGTTTTACTTGCTTCTCTGTTGCTATGATAAGGATGTCCAAAACCAACTTGAGAGGAAAGAGTTTATTTTAACTTATACTTAATAGTCCATCATTGAGGAAGGCCAAGGCAGGTACTCAAGTCAAAGACCCGGAGACAGGAATCTAAGTGGAGATGGTAACAAAACACTGTTGATAGCTTACACTCCTGTGGTTTTTTCAGTTACCTTTCCTATACAACCCAAGATCACCTGCCTATGAGTGTCACTGCCCACAGAGGGAAGTTCTGGGGTTCTCTCTTCCAAGGTGACCCCAGTTTGTATCAATTAACAAAATTTAACCAGAATACCTTGTGAACTGTAAACTGTACACAGAAGGCTCTAGAATGCTCTGAATGACTTAAGAAGCAATGTGTATTTGCCATTATTACAGATGAGATGATGAAGTGCTTATACTGAAGGGATAGTTTAATACTGTTTTATAGAGTAAATATATAATCAAAATTTATTTCAAACCCATTCCTTCTCTTTTGTCTACTCACATTGCTAAGTCGTGTATCTTTTCCTCAATAGTATCATATGATTTATATTCAATCATGCTATCATGCAACGCTCACTTCCTGAATATGCAGCCAGTGTCTATATTTACACTTCCATCCAGTTTTCTGTTGAGTCTTCTTCAGTGAAACTTCTGGCCCTGAATTCTACTAGATTCATTTTCTTGGAAACCTAGGTCAAATAAAGCATTTACATATTGTTTATGTAAAGTGGAGACTGTAAAGTTTCAGATGAAAGAAGATAAAATATCCAGGGTCACTGTACCACATGAGCACATGAACTGCGCACAAGGTCAAATAAACCTCAGAGATCTACTGGGGCCACCTGTCAGGAAATCAGTTAAAGGGACTCAAAACTCTCAGTTCCATCACTCTGGAAATTGTAAGCCTCTCCAAAGTATTTCTACAAAGACTCTGGAGATGTCATCTCAAGATCATGGGTTCTTCAACCTCCCAATATCCCAGGATCCTTGTGCCTAAGTCAAACTGAGTCCCGTAAACAGGCAATTTAATTTTTATCTTAGTCATTATTCTATTACTCTGGAAAGACACCATTACTGGGGCAACTTGTATGAAAGAAAGCATTTAACTCCTAGTACCACTATCAGGTGAATAAGCATTCATATATATGAGCCTGGGGGGGGTGGTGGTCATTCTTATTCAAACCATCATAGTTTCTTTTCCTGAAAGGACAGAAGGAAGGAAGGAAGGAAGGAAGGAAGGAAGGAAGGAAGGAAGGAAGGAAGGGAAGTCTCCTTTCTCCATTACACAGCACTTTTTCCTCCAAAACAACATGTGCTGGGGATTTCAGTGTTGCCTTTATCATTTATCATCTATGAGTTAGGAAAGTTGCTTAATTTCTCTGAGTCTCTTAATTCCTTTTCCATAAAATAAGAATAATTACCAGAGTAATGTTTAACACTATTAATGAGCTTTTCTCTTTCATATTTCTGCATGCACAATCTGTATAATCAATCTAAATTGCCCATCTGCCTCGCCTAAGTTGAAGGTAAGAAAATTGAGATATGTCTTCAAGGGGGAAAAAAAGAATTATTATTTCTGGGCAGATATGTAAAACAGAAATTTGTAACCAGACAAACCAGGTTTTGTCAAGAAAGATTTTCTAAGTTCCTTTGTCTCCTTCCCTTAATATCATTCAGAGATTGTCATGACATAATTGAGATTATATTTTTGATAAAAAGAGGTCCCATTTCTGTAAAAAGAAATGAATTTAAGAAATCTATCCTTTCAATCCAAGTGAAAACTGTCAGGTAGACATAGGTAAGAAGGGAGCTGTAGTGGACTTTGTATCTCTGTGACTAAGCACCTGACATCAACAGCTTAAGGCAAGAAGGATTTATCCAGGTTCACAGTTTGGGAAAGTTTGATCCATGGTCATTTGGTGCTGTGTGCCTGGATGACTGCGCATCATGTCGGCAGAAATATGTGGTAGAAGAGATTTGGTAACTTCTTGGCAAACAGAAAGTAGAAACGAAAGAAACTGGAGGACTGGTATAACCTTTGAGTATTTCCCACTTGGCCATCTTCTCTGAGATAGGTCCCACCTCTTTAAAAAACTGCCTCTCATCTCTTTAAACGTGTAATCAGCAAGGAACCAAGCATTCAACATATGCATTGATTGGGGGGATTTTGTATTCAAGCCTTAACAACACTTTATCATGGAGTCCACTATCATCAGTCTCCAAGACAGAGATCCACTGTGGAGGAGTATGCTAAGTCGAGCTAAAGGACCAGCTGAGACTCTGAGGACCATGGACCCTCAGGCTGTTTTCTTTGCTCTGTGCTGCCTTTGCATCTCCTACTGAATACTGGGTCTATAATTAGAGAGTATCATATTTGAATGGGCTTGCCTTTCTCTATCTTAAAAGATCTGGTCACTGAAATTGACATGTGCATTGTTGCTGCTGAGGCTGCTACTGGTGGTGATGGTGGTGGTGCTGCTGGTGGTGGTGCTGCTGGTGGTGCTGCTGCTGCTGTGTCTCAATTCTTAAAGCTTGATATAAAGGGCCATTTCTAAACCTAATCAGCTGGGTCACTTAAGTTTTAGAGCAATTCTCATGTGAAGAATTTTGGTCAAAGATGTAGGAAATTCCCAGAAAAAAAAAAAAGAGTGTGTGATACTGTTGCCTTCTTGATAGAATGTAGAATCATACTGGGAAATGAAAGCCTACATATTTCTGAATGGAGCTATCCCACTTATAGTAATTCCAATGGGATAACCATCCATTGTGGATGGCACAATTCCACAGTGGGGATACTGGACTTATAAAGAGCTTGAGCAGCAGGATGCATTTATCCCTCTTTATCTCTTGACTGCAGATGCAAGGTAGCAAGCTTCTTCAAGTTTTTGCTACTGTAGCTTCCCTACCCGGAGGAACTGTGACCTGAACTGAAAAAAAATAAAATAAAATAAACCCTTTATTATTTACATTGCTCTTGTCAGAGCAGGAAATAAAACTAAGACATAGGGATTAAATAAAAGTTCAGCGGTAAGCCACACAGGAAAACAAAGAACCACATATCTGTCTCCTCTGGCATCTTTTTACCTTACCATGTGGCCTAAGTAATATGCATGTGTATCTTTGTTAGCTTTTCTATCCTAAGCATAAACTCGTAATCTTTCTTAGCTCAGTCAGTAAATGTTTACCTTGTAAACAGAAAGATCTTAATTCTGTCCTCAACATTATGATCAATTGCCAATCAAGAAAATAGATTACAGGCCAATCTGGTGGGGCTCATTTTCTCAATTGAGGTCACATCCTCCAAAATAACTCTATTTCTTGTCAAGTTAAAAGAAAACTAGCCAGCACACTCATGCTTCCTGTAAGTAATGCCTTGCCAGCAACATTCTTTATGTAACTCTAATAAATTCATTGGTTTCAGCAAGTTGAACTTCAGTAAAATCACTTATTTTTTTTTCAATGGTACCATTCTTGTGTGGGTAGACATTTGTTCACTCCACTCAAGAAAAAGCCTTATACTACAGCAGCTCCTGAGAAATGACACACCCAGTGTTTTCCTTTGGCTTCTGAAGACTATACACACATACCCACACATAACCATGCACCTATACGAACATGAATGTACTATTTTTCTTCTTAGCACTTTTAAAAGGACTCAGCTTATATTTGCTAAATGATATATTAAATCTCTGTTGATCTTATTTGCTGCATTATATCCATGTTAATTTTACACCCCTTGCCACATGATGTCACCCATCTATGTAAAGTCAACAGTGAGGAATCTTAAGAATATATTACTTGGAACTTTTGCAATATCTTCTAGATTGATGACATGCTTTAACAAAACATATCTCCATATTCATTTTCTTTAAGAATATAGAAGTGTCAGGTATTAAACATTTTAGGAGAGCTACAAAAAAGCTGTTAAAAGAGGCCAAGATACCAGAGATGACAGCGAGCCTCTTTGAAGAATGCCTAGTAGAAGAGGCAGGCACAAAGTACATGGCTTGAAATTGAAAATAGACCTCCCAGACAGTTATTAAATTCACAAGCTGGCAAGCCAAGGATAGGTAAGATTCTGCACAGAGCCTTACCAACCTAAGACAGAAGTACATTGCTTTTGATAAAGCATATTCCACAATGGGTAAAGAAGGCATTCTTGGTAGAATGACCTAAGACAGGCTCAGCTTGTTTATGAAATAAAAAGGAGGGATGTGGAGAGCTTTTGGGGTTGCTTGGCAAGAATCTGACATGGGCCAAAGACAAGAAAATGGGCTGCTTTGCAGAAATATGACATTGGCCAAGGACAAGGAAGTGAGCTTCAGGCAAGAATCTATATCTTAGGCTAGAACAAGAAGGTAGGCTTCAGACATGAAAATGATTTGGGGCTAGGATAGGGAAGTTGGCTCAGATATTTTGGCCATCCTGATAAGCCCTTAGAAACAGTGATCACGAGAGTGTTCATGGAATTTTGTTTATTGCCTTGCTTGTTGTTTGACTATTTGTGTTTACTGTCTTGCTTGTTCCTTGACTATTTGCATCTATTGCATTGCTAGTTCGTCAACTTAGAACTGACCTTAATACACGCATGTAATTAAAATGATATAAAAGCAAAAAGGAGGAGGGATATGGATAGGGGGTTCCTAGGGAGGGAAAATGGAGAAAGGGGATGACATTTGAAATGTAAATAAATAAAATATTCAATTTAAAAAAAAGAAGAGGCAGGCATATGCATGGAGTATCTAGAGCCAGTCTGCAATGTATGGAAGCTATGAAGTATGGGAGCCCTAGAAGGAAGAGCTAGCTTAGGAGAATAACTTTTTCCTCTTTTCTCAGCAAGGAGACAGCCAGAGTCACAAGTTAAAATCACTAACTTTGTGTTGTGTGACTTTCTGAGGAGGTGTGAACAAAACTCTCCCAACCCCAGATAGGAGACTGAAAACAGATCATGGTCCTCCCAAGCATAGCTAAGTGAGCCACTCTGTGCTGGGATTACTTAAGATGATGTGAGTGAGATGTTACTCACAGGAGCATGGGTCACTTGGAGACAGCTACATCATCAAAAACCCATCTTAGGCTAGGGGAGGTCTTGTAGCTACAGTATCCACAGACTGCCGCCCCACCCCCACCCCCTGCATGACTTGTACATATCTGAACTGATAGAACAGTGTCATCTCCACTGTAGTTGGCACTGCTTATAAAGACCCAAAAGCCCCTTGGGGCAGGGTGTTGTGAACCTTTTAGGTTTCAAGAGCTTCCTGAATCTTAACATTCTAGAAGAAATTATCTCAATTCAAAAGCTACACAACACCTACTTAGAAATAGGAATAACTGGAGGGTCATCCAGCTTAAATCCTGATTAGAGTAAAAATGTTCCTGTCAGCATCGCTGTGCCTAACCTCCCACACTAGGACTTCACCCAGGCTACAGCGGATGTTAGAGGTTTGGGGTTCAAGTTCAGCTCTTGTTATTATGTGAGTGGAGAATGACATATCGGTCTCTGTGAACCTCAGTTATTTTTCCAGACAAAGCTGTTGCAGATGGTGACTTTGGTGACTTATTTGAGGGAGCCTATTCTACTGGAGGGCGAGGGGAGAGATGACAGTAACAGAAGACCCACAGTTATGTTTACAGAACCCTCCTCCCTCTGCTTCCTGTAAGCATTGGTCTTGATTTTGAACCATCCAGGGGAAAGACAATCCAGCTCTCTCCATTCTCCTTCTTAACAGTACAGCAGACTGGACTATCATAGCACATAAATCCCCCTTTTCTATAGCTGTCCTCTCCCTGCTGAGGCCAATTCTCCTGGCTTATTTCATCCCCACTAAATATATTTTTTCAAATTCATCCATTTCATCCCTCAGAGATTCAGACTAGCGGCCCTCACAGCATCTGCTTATTGCAATAAACAGGCTTTAAATTGAATCTTAGGTGCTACGATTCCCTTTCAATAGAACCACATCAAATGAAAACGTCAGAAGCTGGGGGCGGCATAAACTGTTTCACAAGTGAGACTGGAGGAATTCATAGTGACTCCCTAGGTCACACAATAGCTGTTTCTGTTGCAAGAAAAACAGTGTAGAGTATTTCTCCACCTCTCCGAAATCAAATTCATTGTGTTCTGATAAGATGCCAAAAGGAGTCCCATTGACAGATGTAAAATATTCAAACCATAGGCTTGGTGGCTGAATGCCAAGCTTTCTGCTCTCTTACATACCATCTTTAGCAGAAAGAAGGCAACTGAAATGAGATTTCTTTCATAAGAAAATGACAAATTCCTTACTGATTTTTCTACAATACAAACTCATCTGACCAGTAAAGAATTAACAGCACAATTATTTCCATATATTTGTAAATCACACACTAAAATTGTGTGTCTGCCTGCCTGCCTGCCTGTCTGTCTGTACTGGCTAGTCTTAAGTTAACTTGCCACACAAACTAGAGTTATCTGAAAAGAGGCAATCACGATTGAGAAAATGCCTTCATAAGATCTGGCTGTATGGCATTTTCTTAATTAGTGATCCTTGGGGAAAGGCCTCGCCCATTTTAAGTGATGACATCCCAGAGCGGGTGATCCTGGGTTCTATAAGCAAGCACACTGAGGAAGCCAGGATAAGCAAATCAGTAAGCAGCACCCCTCCATGGTCTCTGCATCAGCTCCTGCCTTCAGTTTCTTGCCCTTTTTGGGTTCCTCTCCTGACTTTCTTCATTGATGACAGTGACAAGAATAGCTGAACAAACCATTTCTTCCCTCAAATTACCTTTTGGTTAAGGTATTTTATCACGGTTCTAGAAACCATAACTAAGACACTGTGTGTGTGTGTGTGTGTGTGTGTGTGTGTGTGTGTGTGTGTGTGTGTGTGTGTGTTCAAGTGAAATTTGCTGGGTTGCAGTCCCAGTGTGTTTCCCAGAGATATATAAAGAAGAAGAAGAAGAAGAAGAAGAAGAAGAAGAAGAAGAAGAAGAGGAGGAGGAGGAGGAGGAGGAGGAGGAGGAGGAGGAGGAGGAGGAGGAGGAAGAAGAAGAAGAAGAAGAAGAAGAAGAAGAAGAAGAAGAAGAAGAAGAAGAAGAAGAAGAAGAAGAAGAAGAATTGGTTATCACACCTCAACATTATCTTTAAAACTTAAAAAGGAATGCCACAATTTGGAGTTGACCACAGACATAATTTTTCCTGTTGCCATTCATCTGTTGTGTATCCCAGCAGATAAAGGGGTAAATGAACACAATCAAGAGTCATGGAAGAGGCACAATTGACAACCAAGTTGTATTTTAATGTAGAGATACTTCTTCAGACATCATACATTCATTTGACATCTCTCTGGAGAAAGAATAGGAGAAAACACTTTTTAGAGTCCTTGGGGCAGCCATTCAAAAACTAAGCAGGCCTCCATACAGGTAGTGAGGACCTTTGTGGCTGAGTGCAGCACTGCTGTTATGCACTTTTCAGAGTCATCCCCCTGCAGTTAGACATTTATTTGAAAAGGTCTTTTTAAATGCAAAAAGACATCTATAATATAAAACACTGTCAGAAAGATGGGCTGGCTTGGAAGTGAGTAGAAAGGAAGTGTCAGATGTTGATGTGAGTCTGGTACCTAATGGGAAAAAGCAGACAAGGGAACCTCTGAAAGTAACAGCTTTTAAAGGAGCAAGTAGAAGGCTGAGATGGAAACAAAGGGAAACTGGGAGATTACAGCAGAGCTACATACCACATGGGCTTTGCTTTCTGATAACTGAGTAGGCCAGCCTGCTGCAACTGTGATGGTTTAATGAGAATGACACCCCGCAGACAGGTTCATAGTTTGTATGCTTGGTCCTCAGTTAATGGAGCTATTTGGGAAGGATTAGGAGGTGTGGCGTTGTGGGAGGAGGTGTATCACTGGGAATAGGCTTTGAGATTTCAAAAACCACATGCCAAGCTTAGTCTCTCTCTTTCCATCTCTGCAACTGGCAGATGAGATGTAAGCTCTCAGCCACTGCTTCAGCACCATTCCTGACTACCTGCTTGCTGCCATGCTCCCTGACATTATGGATATACCCTCTGAAACTGTAAGCAAGTCCCCAATTAAATTCTTTCTTTTATAAGCATCTTGAGTCATGCTGGGTTTTTTTTTTTTTTTTAACAACAATAGAACAGTAACTAGGACAGCATCCAAGTACCACCTGTGCAAAACAGGATATTAGAATACCCGAGTACCTGTGAAGCACCTAGTACAGGACATGGAACATAGGAGGGTCACCGATGTAATTAGCTGTGTATTCTGTGATAACAATTAATGTCCTTAGGCTCGGGCAAAGGCAACCACATGATTTAGAATGCCATCCTTCTAATTTAATGAAGTCATTTCTGGGGCTTAGAATGCAAACACCTATCAAGGTACACCTATCCTTGACTATAATAAATTTTCTTTTAGATTATGTTTCTCTCTTTTGGGTTTCTTTTGAATCCTTTATTTTCAGTCTTTACTACACAGTTGTCCTGATGTCTCAAAGGACATCTAAGACAGGTATCTTTTAGATTATCTATGAACCTTGTAAATAGATCTCAGATTAAGAAGTGAGCATGAAAATTGCTCCCATAAACCAATACGGTATTTCTTTTGCAGGAAAAAATACAATCGCTAACAACAATCTATAAACATTTATTCTTAGACCCAAAGGTAAGTGTAGTCTTTACCCCTTATCAAGGAAACCTCTCTTTGCTACAGAAAGAGACTCTAACCAATCAATATGCAGAGTTGTGAAGCCCAGTACCAGTGGATACATCTACAAAAACACTCCCGTACCTAAGGCTCAGAGAGCACTGTGGAAGAAGGATGGAATGATTGTAAGAGCTAAAGGATCCAAGAGTTTTACGGGAGCTTGTGTCTACTAGTAATAGCAGCAACTATACCCATAAAGTCTCACTGCTGTGACTGCTCAAACACGAATGAACAAGGATGACAGCAATGAGCTTGCCAAACTGGATGTGGAAAAGGCCATGAGGCCTCTACACAGAGATCTATAAACAACTGAGAAAAGCCGGGAGTGGAATGGGTGGACTTCCAGGGAAGAGCACACCAATTGGTCACCCAGAATCAATCAGTCATCCCTGAAAACATACATGCAAGGTACATTGCATGGACTGATCATATTATATTTAGAAAGAAAGGGAAGGGAGAAGTGTTCTACTTAAATTAAAATCTCAAAAAAAAAAAAAAAGAAACTGCTTTTTTAAAAAAGAGACATTTATGAAAGTTATATAAGTACATATATACTCTTAATATGTATTAATTTAATTATATTAAAATAATACATATTCCCAATTTAAACGAATTCAGATCATCTTATTTTTCCTACTCCTATGACTATTTTTCTAGCCAAGCTATCACTCTCTCCTATTTATACTATTGTAATCATGTCATGCTTATTTTGCCATTTTGAATCCTAGCTTACTCTTGCTCAGCTGACAAAAACATCAGGGTGGAGAAAGCATACAATATTTAGTCATTAGATGGAACCAACATGCTGACTGGCGTTGGCTCAGATTATTCATGTAGACAAATGTTCTGAAACACAGCATCTTGGGGCTTCACATAAATTAGCAAGAGCACTGGTAAGGAGACTCCACCCATGGTGTTGGCTACCAATCATTTTTCTGTTCCAAACACTAAGAGAACTCAAAAGTTGAGATGAAATACACCCAGGAAATTCTAGACAACCCAGTATAACACAAAGACAAATGATGCCAGTCCTTTTATTGTTTAGACTATAAAACTATTATATATTACTGAGGAATAGGGGAAGTACCTTCCTAAATGCCTATAGCACATTTTAGGAAGCACTTTGGAATGGAACCTCAGCCAACATCAGAATATTTTGACATCAGGACACTATTTTAAAGACCTTCTAGTCAGAAACACAAAATTGAAGTGATTTCCTAATTTGCTTACTGGGAAAATTTTTGTTTTAAATCATAATCCCAAATACTAGTAAAAAAATTTTTGTTTGATGTTATGACTAAATTCACTACAGGAGACAGCCATGAGAAAGGACATCTTTTAACTCAAGAACAAGAGATACAGCCCATCAGAGTAGAGGAGTGACAAAGGTAGGACCTATTGCTGGGGCCAGCAGAAAGACTATGTGCTCACCTCTGTGAATCTGGAGGCAAAAGAACAATAGAAGCATTCAGTTGGGTTTCTCATCTTAACCTTTTCTCTCAGCCCATGTCTTTACCAAGTGAAATGGTAGAAGGACCCCCACCAGTTAATCTTTTCTGGAAACATCTACATAGAGGTACACCCAAAGATGTACCTCTCTAATGCCCTGAGGATTTCATAATACAGTCAAGTTGGTGATCAAAGTTAATTATCACAACTAGAATAAAGTAAAAGAGGCACTTTCCCATGTTTGCTGGTCACAGTAAAAATGATACAACCCTCTGGGACAGTTTAGTGATAACTGTGAAGATAAATAAAAATCACCTCTTTTATTTTCCTGTCTTGTAAAATCTTCTGGAAAAACTGAATTAAACAAGAATTATACTTAAACCATCCCCAGTGGTGAACATAATGGGTTTTGTCATATTTATATTAAAGCTAAGATTTATTGATTCTTTACTGAATGCCAAGCCATGTGTGAAGGCTTTTATATGGGCTAATTTATTTACTACCCACGGAACTCAAACAACACTGAGTGTATGGCTTAAGAGTCTTTCAATTTTAGGAGACAGAAAGGCCATCCAACAGAGTTTAACCCATAAAAAAAAATAGTTCTAATAACACAGGAAGTCCAGAGGTAGGTTCCTTTGTGATTGGTTAATTTGCTGGTGCCACTAAGAAATGGCCTAAATGCTTTTTCATCACCTCTACTGTGCTCAGGCACCCTGACTCCTTGAGGCCACAGCATGATCACAATCACTCCAAACCTCATATCCAGATGCACTGGCAAACAAAAATGTGTGTGTGTCTCCTTGACCAGGAATGCATTCCATAAGCATTCCCAAACTATTGCTGTGATTGGCTTAGGTAGGGACCGGAGACTGATTATAAAGCATAAAAGGTCATGTGGATGTTGTGTGGCAAACGAAAACCTCTACTATGAATGTGATGCTTGTTTTGCAGAAAATGCAGCTAGGGTACTCAGGAGAGTTGAGTAGCTTGCCCAAGGTCACATATCTGGTCATTAGAAAGGTTAGGATTAGAAGCCAGTTCTGACACTAACTAGAGCCCATTCACTACAGTTCCCGTTTACTGCCTCTCCCCATGTGTGCATTTAGTTAATTCCCATGGTGCTTGATGCCTGACAAGAAGCAACTCAAGGAAAGAAAGGTTTATTTGGCTTTCAGTTAATGGGAAAATAACCAGCTCATCTTGGTGGACCACAGTAATAGGAAGACTACTTAGGTCACATTGTCTCTGTAGTCAAGATACACAAACCAATAAGTGCTAGCAGAAGGCTTGTCTTTTTTCATTCAGTCCAGGATGTCAGCATTTGGTATGGTGCTACCCACAATCGAGATGAGTCTTTCTACCTCAAGAAAATCTCTCCCAGACATACCCAAAGACTTGTCTTGTGTGTGATTCCAGATCCTGTCAAGTTGACAATCAGTATCAACCATCACTTACATATAAGGTTCTACATGGACCAAGATTATCCAGAGAAGTCAAATCCTTGGTGGAGAACAGTTTCTCGTAATGCAGATGGTGAGAAGTCAGTCCTGTGATCCACAGCCTATACACTGGAGAGCTACCTGGGGATACAATTCCAGTTAGAGCCAGGAGACCTGAGAGCAGCAAGCCAATAGCCTAGGTGCTAGTTCTCATACAGAGGAGTTATGTCAAAAACAGTGAAGCAGAGAGAGTGGTTCTCTCCTTCCTATGTCCTATATTCTACTTAGAACTCCAAGGGTATGGAAGAGTAGGTCCACTTATCAGTGTTGGGATGGAGAATGATCTGCTTTACCCTGTCTACTAACTTCAGTTCTAATCACATTCAGTAATGCCCTCACAGACACATCCAGAAGAAATTTTAAGCAGTTTTCTGGGCGTCCATTGTCTAGGCAAATTGGCCCATAAATTGAAGCATCACAGCTTCTCAGAAAAACCATTTTCTCTCCCATATTGTCCTTTTTGGTATGAACTTTTTTCATGTCAGAAAAAAAACTAAAAGCAGGCCATCAGTCGCCATATCAGAAATGGATGAGGAAGGAATTCAAGCCATTTCCTCATCACACTTCCTTCAGTGAGGGTGACTAATCTGAGCGGAGTCGCCCATTCCATTAATGTACTTGTTCACTTAATCATGTTCTAGTGGAATCTTGACCTTCACAAGATGTGAATTCTAAGTTCAGCTCAAAATATTGACTATAAACATTTTATTATGTAATAACTGGGTCTGGGATGTAGATCAGTCATAGAACGATTGCCTAACATGCATGAGGCTTTAGGTTCCATTGCTGGATAATACTGAACAATGATGATGATGATGATGAAGATGATGATGATGAAGATTATGAAAATGATGATGATGAGGAGGAGGAGGAGGAAGAAGAGGAGGAAAGGGATGAGAGTCACTGCAGTAGCCCCTGCCACAGCCATGCCGACTATATGCTGGTGCTGGTCCTGCACAGCAAGAGCACATGGAACCCAGAGAACAGCTTGGAGGCGAAGTACAGCAGGCAAGCATTGGGAGATGCCAGCTATAAATTTGACATCTGCTTCACCTCCATGTAGAAGAGAGTACTCTGGATCCTCTGGGAACTCCAGGTGTGGCTGCCAGTAGCCAGGAGCTGGTGCCTCACAGATGTGGCTGCCAGTAGCCAGGAGCTGGTGCCTCAGTGAGTGACACGATGGTGTCTGACTGGTCTTGATAAAGGAGGTACTGCTGGTGAGCGGGGTGAGGAGCAGGTAAGAGCTGGAGACAATCTTCCAATAGAGCCCAGTCATCCCTTCTATGAAAATATCAGTAAGGAACGCAGACCATACTGAGGACAAGCTACCCTCCTGTGAGAACCTGAAGGACACTATTGCCAGAGCATTGCCCTTCTGGACTGAAGAAATTGTCCCCCAGATCAAGGGAGAAAGAGTACTGATTATGGCCCATGCCAACACCTTCGGGGCAACATCAAGCATCTAGAGGGTCTCTCTGAAGAGGCTGTTATGGAGCTGAACCTGCCATCTGGATTTCCCATTGTCTATAAATTGGACAAGAGGCAGTAACTATAGTTTTCCATCGCCCTTGTTTGTTAAGGGTCTGCTTAGGAAGAGCTCAGAGAGGAACCATGCTCCTCATGACTGATGAGGAGAAGCTGCAGCATAGTATTGTTCCTGGAGCCTGTCCTGCACTCTTCTGCAGTTAGAGAACAGGAGGCTGTTGTCATTCAGAAAGTAACTTGCATGGTGATTTAATAGATACTTCCTCTCTGACTCTAAAGAAATAGCTGACCTCAGAAGGTTGGGGTCAATCCTGTCAGTCCTGTAGGTTACATTTACTTTTACCGAAAATAAAACATTAAACTTAGCAGCACACAAAATGCTCTCTGTGGTTTCAAATGGTAGCTGAAATAAGTCCCATATGGTCAACAGAACATAAGCCATGGGGTAAAGTCCTTGTCCTCAAGGGGGCAGGAATGTCTTGCTGTGTGTTAGGATACCTTTACTCTGTTTTGTAGATGTGAAGTGTCCTCTGATCATGTGCAAGATTTTGTCTCTCATTGTGTGAACCATCTTCCAGATGCTTGACCCTACCATGTGGGTTCAGAACTTGTTTGGGGCATAGCTGTTAAATCTCTTTCCAGATCATATAATAAGGGAGTGATGTGTAGTAGTAGCAGCAGCAGCAGCAGCAGTAGTAGTAGTAATGGGATGAGAGAGACTGGAGCTCTCAATAGTCCTAGAATAAAAGATAATACTGATTTGATGAAGGCAAATACTAATAACATAGTATGCTCTCTAACCCTCCCTTCTCTTGACAGCTAAGGTGAATTTTGGCATTTGTCATTCTTTCTCCTTATCTCCTTATCTCCCACTCTGTGAATCCCTGGAAGAATGAGGGTCATAAGCAAGGACAGTCTATAATCTCCACTGTTGGCACCTGCAATACCTAGTTTAGAGCAAGTCACAATTCTTTCATCTCCTACCCAATATTTTTTGAACACCTACTGAGTATAGGTAAACCATTGAATCACAGGCCCTGCAGACTGAAGTACAAGAGCCCTCCTCCAGTCTCATGAAGCACCTAAAAGTCAAATCCAGGGTTCCTAAGTATTAAACTGGCATTGTATCTTCAAGTAAAGAGATTCAGACTTTGGTGACTTATAGAAAGTCTGTTATGAAGCAGTTAGAATGGCAAGATATCAAACCTTTTGTTTTCATGACTAGGCTTCTTCTGAGGGACCCCTTCCTCTTGTCTTATAAAAACATCCTTGCAAGAACAGTCATTCATGATGCTGACACTATAAGTCTCTTCAGATGCCCAGAAATAGTTGCTACCACATCACTAAGTGGCTCACTTGGATTCTGCATATCGCTGACATCTAGATTCATAGCTTATGTCCATTCTCAACCAAAGAAAATAAACATGGAGAAAGAAACTCGTCATCAAAATAGCTACCTTAAACAGCACATCACTCTTCCTCCAACATGCAGCCAGTTTCACCCTCTACAAAGAAACCTTTAATTGTCTACTGACTCTGATGGCATGACAATTACTAGAGAAAGCTTTTCTCAGGCTCTGGAACACTGTGATGCAGTATGAAGGGAGAAGCCAAGATCACAGAGAGCTCTGATGTTCAAAGAGGTTGAACACAGAAACCATTGCATATGACAATGGAATGAGGACAGAGCAGTTCTACTGTGAGTCCTTGTTTCGACTCTGACATTTTTTATGATGCTGGCATGTTTAACATCTCTGTCCTTCTATTCCTACTTTACCCAAGGTGGTCAGAGCACTTGAATTATGAATCTTTGTATCAGTAACTATAAAATGGGAATATTTTTATGATTGCAGTACTCTTTGGAGAGTTTGTAAGTGTTTTTTTTTTTATTTTATTATTATTTTGAGTGAGTGAGTAGGGGGCACTCATGCCACAGTACGTGTATGAAGGTCAGAGAACAACTTCATGATGTTGGCACTCTCCTTCCATGAGTAAACATGGGCTACAGGGATTAACAGGTCTCAGTGCACCGTTGGGCAACAAGCACCTTTACCTGCTGAGCTATCTTGCCTGATGATCCTGAAAGATTTTATACCTACAAAGTACATGAGGTATAGCTATACATAGGATCATGCAAATTAGTGAGAGATATTTCACACTCCCTTTTTTTAATTTTTTATTAGATATTTTATTTATTTACACTTCAGATGTCATCCTCTTTCCCCATTTCCCCTCCCTAAAAATCCCTATCCCTTCCCCCCTCCTCCTTTATGCTTTTATACCATTTTAATTACATGCATGCATTGAGGTCAGTTCTAGGTTGAGGGTCTAGCGATACAATAAATGCAAATAGTCCACAAACAAGCAAGGCAATAAATACAAATAGGCAAAGAACAAACAAGGCATTAAACCTAATTCCTCGAACTGTTTCTAAGGGCTTATCAGGATGACCAAAGTATCTGAGCCTACTTCCGTGTTCTAGCCCAAGGTCATTTTCATGTCCGAAGGCTACTTCCTTCACACTCTCTTATATAGTCTTGTTAACTATTATAAATCCTGGGATAATGGAAAGACACAGAGAGAAGCTCAAAACCAAGTGTCTTATGAGACCTGGCTCAGGGCATCAAAAATCATAAGTCATTCAAACCCAGATGTGGAGCCAGAGAGATGGTGCAGCTGGTAGAAGCTGCCAACCTGAGTTTGATCCCACAGGGTGGCAAGAGAGAGCCAGCTCCTGATAGTTGTCCTCTGACCTCTATAGTCTTATCATGGAATTCACACACCTTTATTTTCACACACATACACACATTAAAAAATAAATAAACAACCCATGTAGTTTAGTAATTAGAGATGCTGGAAATTAGGAGGGCTGGTCTCTAGTTCTCACCTAGAAAATTAGTAAGGTTTTTTTTGTTCTGTTTTGGAACTTCTTTAAATGTGCATGTGACTTTTTTCTTTTAAGACATAGGATCCTAACACAAAGTGCTATCATTCAACTCAAAATCAGATAATGAGGAGGCCGAAGCCATGTCTCAGTATCAGTAACTATAAAATGGGAATATTTTTGATTGAATATTTTTTGAATATTTTTTTGTATCAGTAACTATATGAAATTAGACTCCAGACAACCAAATAACCCTATATGGGGTACAGAGCTAAACAAAGAATTCTCAACTGAGGAAACTCGAATGGCCGAGAAGCACCTTAAGAAATGCTCAACACTCTTAGTCATCAGGGAAATGCAAATCAAAACAACCCTGAGATACCACCTCATACCACTCAGAATGGCTAAGATCAAAAACTCAGGTGATAGTAGATGCTGGCAAGGATGTGGAGAAAGAGGAACACTCCTCCATTTTTTGGTGAGATTGCAAGCTGGTACAACCACTCTGGAAATCAGTCTGGTGGTTCCTCAGAAAATTGGACACAGCATTACCTGAGGACCCAGCTATACCACTCCTGAGCATATACCCAGAAGATGCCCCAACATATAACAAGGACATATGCTCCACTATTTTCATAGCAGTCTTATTTATAATAGCCAGAAGCTGGAAAGAACCCAGATGTCCTTCAACAGAGGAATGGATACAAAAAAATGTGGTACATTTACACAATGTAGTATTACTCAGCTTAAAAACAATGAATTCGAGAAATTCTTAGGTAAATGGGTGGAACTAGAAAATATCATCCTGAGTGAGATAACCCAATCACAAAAGAACACACATTTACTCACTGATAAGTGGATATTAGCCCAAAAGCTTGAAATAGCCAAGATTCAACTCACAGACCACATGAAGCTCATGAAGAAGGAAGACCAAGTGAGGATGCCTAGGTCCTACTTAGAAGAACAAAATACTCAAGGGAGCAATTATGGAGACAAAGTGTGGGACAGAAACTGAAGGAGGGTCCGTCTGGAGACCATTCCACCTGGGTATCCATCCCATGTGCAGTCACCAAAGGTAGATGCTGATGTGGATGTCAGGAAGTACATGCTGACAAGAGCCTGATATAGCTGTCTCCTTAAAGGTCTGCCAGAGTCTGACATATTCAGATGCAGGTGCTCACAGCTAACCATTGATCTGATCAAAGGGTTTCCAATGGAGGAGTTAGAGAGAAGACTGAAGGAGCTGAAAGGGTTTGTGGCCCCATAAGGAGAGCAACAATACCAACCAAGCAGAGCTCCCCAGGGTCTAAGCCACTAGCCTGGGAGCACATAGGGAGGGACCCATGACTCCATCTGTATATGTAGGTGAGAATGGTCTTGCCAGGCATAGGTGGGAGAGGAGATCCTTGGTCCCATGAAGGCTGGACACCAAGTGTGTGTGGGGGTATTCGAGGGTGGGGAGGTGGGAGCAGAGTAGTAGGTGGGGGAAAATCCTCATAGAAGCAGGAGGAGGGGGATGGGGTAGGGGGTTCCTGGGGGGCAGGGAATGGGGTAAGGGAATAAAATCTGAAATGTAAATATAATATCCAATAAAAATTTTTTTAGAAAAAAAAGAATAGCTGATCTCCAAGCTTACTTCGAGTTCTGCCATCCTGTAACTCAGAGTCTGTATTTACACTAAGATCCTAATCTACTCACTTTGTCTCTTCCCTCCTATGCCCTGTCTTAATCTGCTTGCACTGACAAAAATAAATAAATAATGTTGGGCTAAGTAATTTTTGGCCAATTAATAATGGTTGGTTGAAATGAGTCTAGTAACAAGAACACCCAAGGTCAGGGCAATCAAATGAGACTCTTTCTTCATAGATATGGCCTTTTGATTGTCCTCACCTAGAGAAAGAAACAATACAAATAGATTTGGGGGGAACCTCTTTCATGAGGGTGCTAATCTATTCCATGAAAACCCCACCCTCAAGACCTCATCACTTTCCAAAGATCCCAGCTTCTTAATACCATGACTCAGGGAGTTATGTTCCGTGATGCGAATTTGGTGAAAATACAAACATTGAGCCCATAATATACCTCCAACTTGCAACTGAAAGTAAACACAGCAATGGTAATTTGTCAAATGCCCACAGCACATTTCCCTACAAACAATAAAAGCATTCTAAGCTAGACCCATCTACTTAGAGTTTACATTTACATCACAAAATAGGAGTAAAACAGAATCTCAAATCCCATTTTATTAGTTCTGTCTGAGCCATTTTGCCATGACTAATTCAGCTCAAGTCCACAAGTCAAGCCTAGGAAGATATTTCCATGACAGAATTCTATTCGGCTTCCCACTACTCACAGACCAATGAGGCTTTGAAATTGAATAGCAGTGGGAGATTAAAGATGTCTACAATGTTCCCTGGTTTTAAAGAGAAATTCTGACATACTGTGCAACATGGATGAACTCTGAAAGAATTAAGCTAAGTGAATTAAGCCATCAACAAACAGGCCAATACATAGGTCTTCTTCCATGAGATACAAAACAGTCAAATTAATAAAGACAGAAAGTGTAGGCAGCTACCTGGGGCTGAAATGAGAAGGAATGGAAGTCCCTATATAAAGGGTAGAAAGTTACAGCCTGGAGAAAATGTGGAAACTTCTGGAAATGTGGAAGGCTGGCACTGGAGTGACAATATCACACATGTATGGTTACCTTTACAAATGGCCAAAAGGACACAAGCTATGTATTGTAAATTTTATCACAATGAAAACAGAGGTGTGAATTATTTGCTGATCCATCCATTGAAAATTTAATTCTCCTTTCTTCCCTTTGAGATACTGTTCTAGCTTTGATGAGTTTTCTGACAAACAGAAAACGTGATAAATGCTCTGGGATTCTCAAGGCCTGGTAATGAGACTTGAAGCGTTTCCCAGAGTTTCCTGGGGGTTTTCTTGGGGCTCTCCAACTAGGGCTGGGCAGATGGCTCAGTGTTTAAGCACTGGTTGGTCTTCCAAATGACCAACCAGTGTTTGAATCCCAGTACCCACATGGCAGCTCACAGCTATCTGTAATTCCAACATCAGAAAGAAGATCCAATGCCCTCTCTGGCCAATGTGGGCATTGCACACATATTGTACACTTACATACATGCAGGCAGAACACCCATACACAAATATATAATAAAAAACTATATTTTAAAAAAGAAGTCTACCCTGAAGTAACTTCTGATGAAGAACCAGAGGCTAACCATATTCTCTGACCAGGCTAAAAGAGAAAAGCTTAAACAGACCCACCTGTGCCAGCCTTCTAACCCAGACACCAAGCATGCAAGTACAGGGAAATGTTCCAGTCCCAGCAGCATTGATATAAAGAAGAACCAAGAGCCAGTCTTACATGGATACCACCAATTGACCTATTCAGATGCCACTCACAGTGCTGCTCCAGCTGTGCCCTCCCATCTCGTGGGGAACTTACTTTGCTGTGTAGCATCAGAATCCATAACCCAAAAAGAAAACGTGGACATATGACATGATATAATTTTTGTCCCATTGTTTTGAAACAATTTGTTCCCAGCAATGAAGAACCAAGCCCTGCCTGTTGATCTCACAGAAGAGATTAACCCTTATAATTTGGACCTGACTTTGACAACACCAGACCCATGCAGCTAGTTCAGATTAATTCAGAATGAACTTCAGTGACCCTACCTGTACAAATGGAGATCCCAATCACCGTCCTACAAGATACCAAGAAAATTAAATAAGATCAGGTGCTTCGAAGCACTCAGGCTAATACCGAGCCTGATTGAGTTAGTGACTAGTAAGTTTGATTGGATTTTATCCTGTTTGTCTTAAGAACAGAGCAAAGATAACCTTTCTCTCACATTAGCCTTCCTTCGATAATGAGTAATTGAAATGGACACAAAGAGATTTTTGTCTGGAAAGCCCTTTGATTCCCACCTGCCTCATGTAAAGAGCTCTCGTAAATCCTTCCCAAGCATACCGAGGTTGGAGTTCCACTTGTAACCCTTACTAATGACATAATCTTTAATGAGTAATGTACAATCATATGATGCGTGTGTCCCGTCAGAATTCACATGTTGATATCTCAACCCTTCCAGGTTGGGGTTGAGAGTCAGTTGAGTCTTGAAGACAGGCAAAGCCTTCATAGTGGTCAATGCTCTTAAAAACAAACCCCAGAGATCTGTCATATGATAACACAGCAAAAAGGCATTGGTTATTACCCAGGAAATGGTCCTTCATTCAACACCAACTCTGCCTGCGCCTGATATTGGAAAGCGCAGCCTCCAGAACCTTGAGAAATACATTTCTGTTTACAAACTACCCAATCTATGACATTCCGTTACAGGAGCACAAACTGTCACTGTGAGCTTGTATTTCTTTCTGTGTAAGAAAACAACGGCAAAAATGACAACATACCTATCTCCAGAGGTGGTTGTGTGGACTGGATCAGATGAGTTTTTCTAAGGCTCCTAACATGATTTGAGGCACCAAAGATACAAAGTGTCCTTGTTTTCTGTGACTACAGCTTGCCAAACTACTTAGCTGATATCTAGACATACCAGCTGTGGGGATACCATAGGCAGGTACTAATTGGTACCTTCACAACAGAAATAAAACAAACTTTAACTTGGAATCAGTTCCAAAAGCACAGTAAATAGGAAAGGCAGATCTATGTCTCTGCCTTGGCAATAACCAGTGTTCCTTGCAGCCTAGGAGAGTTTTCAGAAAGCCAGTGAGGAAAACCCCATGAATTTTCCTAAATCGAGACAAAAGAAACCTCTACTGTGAGCATCTAGTCTGAAGCAGAAGTTCATGCATCTCTCCAAGGAGCCTATCTGTAGCCTCAATTGTCTCCTCTCCACTTGTATTCCAACCAGTACATGATTGCTCACAAAGATAGAGGAATGACAATCTAGGTCCTGATGTTGCCAAGCTTGAGTAAAGGTATGACAAGGAGTCAACACCACAGCTACCAGTAAGAACCAGGCTGGTCCCTGAGATGCATGTCCTATTCCCTCTCAAGCTGGTAGATCATGTCACCTATAACCACTCCCTTCTGTCCCCAAGACCCTACTTAGGTCTCCCTGGAGAAGTTGTTCCATGAAATCTAGAGTCAAAAAGCTACTACTGTAGGGGCAAGCCTTCTCACTAGAAATCTTTAACAGTAAGAGTCATTAAATCAAGGGGTTTTCTTACTGCCTGGGAAGACAAATGGACAGTATCTGCTAGTGATTTCAATGGATTTCTCTGAGCTCTAAAAGTTGAGGAAAGACAGGGTCCACGAAGAGCAAAACCATCTATCTGCTTAAAATGAGCCTCAGATCTGTCCTCAGGAAGATGCAGTTCAAAGATGATGTAGTCAGACAGCGGAAGTAACACACACACCATACTACAAACATGCACATACACAATACACACACAACATACACCACACACACATTATACAAATCATGCACACACATATTACATACACACACGTACAGACACACACATCACACAAATCACATGCACACACAAAACACACAGCACACATTTCACATATACTACACGTACAAACATATCACATGTAAGTATACACATATCAAATACACCACACATAATACCACACACACATTTACACACAACAGACATCGCATCACACACAAAACTACATATCACACATACCCCACACACAAACACATCACATAATGTATATACACACACATCGCATACACCACCCACACACTACTCACACACTCATACAGACACAGACACAAAATCCAAACATACAAACACACTACACATACACAAGTATGCATACATAACACATTACTCACACACATCCACATATACATTACACACAAAAATTGCCACCCAACTCAAATACCTAATCGTGTTTTCTGGATATGACAATTTACTTAAGGCTTATTAATGCTTTATCATTCACTGATTAAATTTGTTCATTGACAATTTCATAAAATATAAAATGTGTTGCTTATTCTCACCCCCACCCTCTCTTTTCTCTGTCCCAGCACTGACATCTCCCTTTTCTCCCTGCAAGTTCATTTCCCATATTCATGCCTTTTTGTTTTGTTCTATGGCTCACTGAGTTTAACCAGGGCAGCCTTTGTGACCATGGGTTTAGAATTTTCCAGACTGGATTGCTCACTGTCGGGCACACAGCAGAAGTCAATGGCCATCTCTTCACCAGAATCCACCAGTGGCAAACAATTCAGCAAAAAGTAGAGTCCCATCAGCACCTCTGCACTCCATGCTCGCCTGTTCCCAGGCATGATCTTGTTCAGGCCCAGGATAGGCAACTGCAGCTGCTATAAGTTCATGTTTGCAGTAGCTATGTCCTGCCCAAAGATCATATCTCACAGCCCCTCTCTCTACTTTCTGGTTCTCATTTTCTTTCCACTCCCTCCTCTGTGATATTCCCCGAGCCTTGGACAGGATGGCATAAGTGTCCTATTTAGAGCAGGGCACTCAATTGACAATTTTTAAGCATCCAGAGCAGCCCTGAAGTGCTGCACTCTCTACCATTCACAGCAAAGAGAAGCTTCTCTGATTGAGGAGGTGAACAGCATTTGTCTATGGCTGGAAACACAACTGTTTAGAATGCGGTTTAGTGCCGTGACAATTTAGCTAAACAACAGCAGTGCATTCTTCTCCAGGGCCTGGGTCCTTCACTGGGTGTACAGTACCGACCATGGATCATCTCCTGCGGTGTGGGCCTCAAATTCAATTCAGAAGTACTTGGTTACCCCATAATGTTGAGTCCTATTAATCCTAAAATCTCCTTGGTTTCACAGAACCCACAGCACTCGTGAGAAGGTCGTGCTGAGTGAAACAAATAAAAAAGCTCAATATTTGGGGCCACAAAGTACTTTCATTCGCAATGAATAGTGTCATGGAGACACACTAGCTCAAAATGTGCATCCTTTCTGGCGCTATCATATACCACTCAGTGACAGTGCTCACATACCCTTATATGTGATATAGCTTCTTTATCCATTTAACAGAATGTATTTCCTTCACATCTGTGCATTATTCTGTTTATTCTGGTGCTACACCAGCTCCTTTGAGCAGCTGCTCCTCATCCTGTTTATTTATTATGTTGTCCTGAGTGTTCAGAGTCCTGTCTGCTCCGCTCCGGGGAGACACTTGTGGAGGTCGGGAGCCAATCCTGAGTCAGAACGCACATTAACTGTTTTTCTAAAAGTTAAAATCATTAACTAGTCATAAAGCCATAATGTTACTAGCTTGGTGACTACAGCATTGAAGGTGAGAATTCCTTTTCAAAGTGGCCACCTGGGGAAGAGGTTAGAATTAGTAAACCCAGGATAAAGATTGAAATGATTACATCTTAGCAATGGAGAAAAGGTGCCTCATGGAACTGAATCCTGCCCCTGAGGAGAAGATACAGGTGAGAGAGTGCTATCGCTAGCCTGTGAGCTAAGAACTCAGAAGCCAAGAAAGACAACTACTCAGATGATGTCTTCAAGGAGAGCAATGACAAAGCTGTCTCTCTTAAGAGTTTTTACACTAAGTTCAGGTGCTGCCAGCAAAGAGATGCCATGTCCCCAGCAATGCTTACAAGGAACTCTAAGTCACTGGGAAGCTCCAGGCAGGAAGGAACCAAGGGGAAGGAGTAATGGAGTGTGAGGCATTCCAGTCCCAAAATTGTGGGGCTAACAGTAGCTGGGCTTAGATATGATTTAATAAACTTACCAATAAAGATTTCCAAAAGACATAAATAAAAGAGAAGAAAAAAAATGGAGAAGAGAAAGAAAGACAAAGAAAAGAAGAGTACTGCACACTAGATAACGCCATGAGATAATTCCACATTCTTCAGGGTAAGAATGTTACTGAAGGTTCTTGGCACATGGCATGCTGGTCTCTTTGTATGCACACTCTCCTGTCCTCAGAAAACTCCGAAGTACAGCATTTATTATTCCCACTTACAGATAAGAAAACTAAGCCTGTGAGGAATAGAAAATCGCCAATGGTCACAGAGCCGGTAATTACTAGACAAGTGAACTCAGCTATGATCAGTGTGGAAGCCAATCTTTTCCCATCAATAGACAATAGCATGACGATTTGAAAAGTGGTCTTTCTAGAAGGCAGGGTCAGAAATGAAAGAAAATCCTGTTCCTGTAAACTTAATAAAGATCCATAGGTTCTGGGGTGGTTTAAATGAGACCGGCTTCCATAGGCTCAAAGATTTGTATTCTTAGTCACCAGGGAGTGGCTCTATTTGAAAGGATTAGGAGGTGTGGCCTTGTTGGAGGAAGTGTGTCCATGGGGGTGGGCTTTGAGGTTTCAAATAGCCCATTTCAAAGCCCAGAGCATCTGCTCTTCCTGCTGCCTTCAGATCTGGACATAGAACTCTCAGCTACTTCTCCAGCAACATGACTGCCTGCACGTCACCATGGTCCACACCATAACGATAATGCACTAAGTCTCTGAAACTGTAAGCCAGCCCCATCTAAATGCTTTCCTTTATAAGAGTTGCTGTGGTCATGGTGTCTCTTCACAGCAATAGAACCCTGACTATGAAAGATTATTTTTCCATAGCAGTGCTGTCACCCCTGTGATTGCCCAGCTGATGACATCAACATCACCAGCAGTCACCCATACTTTCTTTGCTGCTAAGGAAACTTGTTTCAGGAATGAGAGGACACATTGTTTGTGGCTCCTCCACAAGCCTAAGAACTCATTCTTGACACATCTGAGCCAATCACATTAATATTACCAATGTTACCAATCACATTAATATTACCAATATTACCTTACCAATGACTCGCTTAGGCATGGACACATGCTACAGACCCAGTCAATATTACAAAATAATAAGTCTTCCAGTCTGTTTTCTATTGCTGTGAGAAACACCATGACCAAAAGCAACTTGAGGAGGAAGTTATTTCAGCTGACAACTTACAGTCCATCATGAAATGAAGTCAGAGCAGGAACCTGGAGACAAGAAATGAAACAAAAGCCACAGGGGAGTAATGTTTACTTGCTTGCTCTCAGGTCCAGCTGCATTTTTCATGTACTCCTGGACTGCCTGTCCAGAGAAGGCACCACCTACAATGATATGTGCCCGCTTACATCCATCATGAACCAGGAAAATGTCCCACAGCCTTGCCTGCAGACTAATGTGAGGAAGGCATTTTCTCAACTAAGATTTCTTCTTCCCAACTGGCTTTAGCTTGTGTGAAGGAGAGAGAGAGAGAGAGAGAGAGAGAGAGAGAGAGAGAGAGAGAGAGAGAGAGAGAAAGAAAGAAAGAAAGAAAGAAAGAAAGAAAGAAAGAAAGAAAGAAAGAAAGAAAGGGTTCTGAATCCATTCTCTTACTAATTTTCTCCTCTAAACACAGTATAGGTGAAATTGTAATGCCTACTGCTGCTGTTATCTTGTAATTGTTAAAAACTACTATCAAAATCCTAATGTCAACTTATCCAAAGTAGTCTGAAGTAATACAACTTTTATTATTAGGGTGCAGTACACAAAATATAGCAGTGTTCTAATGGGAAACATTTGAACTGATCGAAAGTATTCCTGCTGGTATCTCCAAGGAGGCTAAGAGCAACAGGAAATCAGAGGCCAAGTTTTAGTTCATAGTTTTGCATACCTGCTATTTCAATGTGTTTAACTAGCATAGTTACATCCCTGGAATTAGAGGCAGGTATCACCATACTCAACTAGAAATGCTTCCACCGTGTTACTTTCTGTTAAATCCTGATTGAGAAATAGGAATGCCTCAGAATACTGAAAAGCCAGTCAAGAACTGTAAAGAAATGTGTAATCGGAAGATCCATGCAAACTGAGGAAATCAAGCGTCTCCCATAGGCAAGCTATGTCCAAGATGAATGTTCCTTTATAACACTGTTTTCAAACCAGAGAGAATTTCCCAAACCCTAGGGACAGAAAGAAATATCATCTTGGATTTTAAGAAAGTCCCTTCCCCCCAAAAAAGTGAAACAAAAATGGTAAGTTCTAAACACTATTGCCTCAAAAAGATGGAACTTGGGCTCTCCAAAGAGGACTCAAAGCTAGGACAGCCTGAATCTGCTCCAGCATCTTCTGACTAACACTGTGCTCTTCGGGGTACACCAGGACACGAGTGGAGACTTAACAGAGCAGTTGTGGAATCTTGTAACAGTAGCGTATGTGTTGCTATCTTCCACCTCTGGGGAGTCTATCTCCATTTATACTGAAGCAAAGGGAAAAGATTTCATGGGGTGCCTTAGGGACCATAACACCAGTATCACCTAGAATTTGGAAAGTGTAAGGGATAGAAGGCTCTCAGACACAGTAAAGAAACTGAATTCTGTCTTGCTGGTAGCAAGATAAAAATATGCTATGCAGTGCTCTGTCAACAATTGAAGAAAGGTAAGCATCTTCCAGGCATGCGGGTTTGGTTCTACAAAACTGAATGGCCTTTTGTCTTTAATTACATTCAATCGAAAGTCTAGCCTGGAGGGGATGCATGGGTGGGAGAGGGGAGGATCACCTTGAATTTCAGGTCTAAGAGGGTCATCATAGTGACTGATCAGAAGAGATCAGCTGCTGTCTAGGGGACACTGCAGGAGATCTCGAGCACAAGTCTCAGGAAAAACTCAGAAAAGCTTCCTATAAGAAAAAATAGCCTACTATTGTACAGAGGCTATGGAAGAATACTACTGTGAAGTGACCTTTCTCCAAATACCCTCTCCCTGGAGGCTAATTCTAGAAGGATCAGAAGCAGGACCTGATCCATAGGAGGCAAGGTGAAGCCTGCTAACATCCCTTACCCACCTGCAGCAGCAACCCAGCCTGAAGCGGGGATGAGAAAACTTCAAAGAGAATAGGAACATACTGTGTGGATGATTATACTAGATACTACCAAAATCATACCACTGCAATAGATTAAGCCCAGAGTTTGTGATTTTTATAGGCCAGAGCTTTTTGTAATCTCAAAACAAAGTGTTCTTTATTTTCTAACAGTGATTAAAAACCCTGACTTTATTCCAGGAAGGAGGGATAATCCAGAAAGTTAGGATGAAATGAACTCTGGATACCTGTCAAAGGCAAGTCACACGTATGATAGCCATACGTAATAGGCACCCATGGGGTCATCCCCAAGAAAACCTGGTCCTTGTCACCTTCATTGTTACTGTGTGCTCCATGCCACCCACCATTCTATCCTTCTATGTCTCCCTTTGTGACTCTGTACCTCTTTTAAGTCTGGTCACCGTATCACAGAATGCTTAGGTTCTGAGCATTCAGCTTTGAAGATCTGACTCTACCATTTCCAATCTGAGTCACATTAAGCTTCTCCCTTTGAGCTCTTCATCGATCAAATGGAAGTGAAAGAGGGCGTGCTAGGGCCACTCAGGCTATATCAGCTCCCTTTGTTGTTTCCTTCACTCCCGGGTCTCTCTCATGGATGCTGCATGTCCATATGTAGCATCTACAGGATAGATCTCTTCAGTATGATCGCAGAGTCCCTTCCACAAACATACCATAAATCACAATCTTCTATCAAACCTATGACCTAGAAACTCAGACTCAAAATATGATGGAAGATGACTGAGCTCTTGAAGGAAGATGCTGAAGACCATCCTACAAAGAAAAGGGAGATCAGAGGACACTGAGCTCCCTGGTACATGCCAACACCTCCACTTTCACCATCCTCTTGACTTTTCATTGGTGATAAGCAATTAGATTCAGAATCTCAACATGAACAACCTCATAAAGCTACTAAATAGTGAGGCTGGATCAAAGCCTAAGTCTCTATAGACCTCTACAGTCTTCTACAGACTTCCAAATTCTCTTTCCCAGTTTATCCCACTGAAGATGAAAGAAGCCAGGCATGAGATGGGAAAGGTGAAGGCAGGTTTGAAGGCTTATCGAGCCCATCAGATGGGTATTGTGTAAGACTCTGACGAGCCTTAGTTTACCAGGGACCCCCTGAGTGAGCAACATGGAGCTGGTGATCGATACAAAAGCAAGAGGAATTTTATTGTTCCAGCACACTGGGGTCATCCTGCATCAAAAAGGAGAGGCGACCCCACACAGCTCATTCAGTGAGCTTTTATACAGTTTCTAGAGAAACGACCACTAGGCACAATATGATTGGCAGAACAGTGTGACTTTTAAACTAATTGGTCTTTAGGGAATGAAATGGCAAGGACTTCCCTTGTCTGTGGGCAGCCAATGGTCAGTCCTGTGGAATGTATCCCTACCCGCAGGTTGGTTCCCGCACCCCACCCCACCCCTGTGAACTGAGGAATGTTAATTAGCATCTCCCTTCCTGAGGGCCAGGTGTCCCATAACCTTTCCAAAGTTCCTGAGCTGACCTCTTCAACTGCAGCACACAATTATGTAGTTTGAAGCAGTACAATGAGTTGTGGGGGGTAGGGGGTGAGGGGATGGGTGTCTGTGTGTGTGTATTTTTGTGTATGTGTCTGTATATCTGTGTCTGTGTGTATATGTGTTGTGTCTATATCTGTGTGTCTGAGTGTATATGTATATGTATGTGTGTCTCTGTGTATGTTTGTGTATGTCCATGTGTGTCTCTGTGTATATTTGTGTATGTCCATGTGTGTCTATGTGTATGTATCTGTATGTCTATGTCTGTGTCTGTGTGTGTATCTGTTGTGTCTGTGTGTGTATGTATATGCATGTCTCTGTGTGTTTGTATATGTCCATGTGTGTCTGTGTATATGTATTTTATGTCTGTGTCTGTGTGTGTATCTGTTGTGTCTGTGTATATATGTATATGTGTGTCTCTGTGTGTGTTTGTGTATGTCCATGTGTGTCTGCATGTATGTGTCTGTATGTCTTTGTCTGTGTGTGTATTCTGTGTGTGTATCTGTTATGTCTGTGTGTATATGTATATGTGTGTCTTTGTGAGTGTTTGTGTGTATGTCCATGTGTGTTTGTGTGTATGTGTCTGTATGTCTGTGTCTGTGTGTGTATCTGTTGTCTCTGTATCTGTGTGTCTGTGTGTATATGCATATGTGTGTCTCTGTGTATATGTATGTCCATGTTAGTCTACGTGTTTGTGTCTGTATGTCTGTGTCTGTTGTATCTATATCTGTATATCTGTGTGTATATGTGTATGTGTGTCTCTGTGTGTGTTTGTGTATAGCCATATAGCCATGTGTGTCTGTAGTTCCAAGTTCAACTGCTCTCTGTCCCTGTCTATTTCCATGAACCAAGGAGAACTAGAGACAATGTTTCCATTCTTCTAACAAAGGCTTTAACAGAGGAAAGAAAATATTAAAAAAATGGAGGAAAGAGGGAAAAGGAAAGGGGAGACAAGGGATGACAAGAAGAAACTCTCCCTGTCCCCAGTGTGTTCCCGTGGCTGCAGGCAATGAGCCCCTCTCTATGCAGAGAAATGTCTGAATGACTCAACTTCTCCTCACAACCAAAGCAATGGTAATAAGGTCATTTATTCCCCCCAAGAAGCACCACGCTAATCAGTCCCTGAGCTCACTGTTCCCACACTAAAGCTTCCCCCACAAACATATGAAAAGCTAAGTCCAACAATCAGTACGCTGATTGAAATGCCAAGTTGAAGTTCAGTAGATGGTTGCTGCTGGGGTCAGAGTCATTACCAGCCATTAAATGTTATATGAAAAGATCCACAAAGAACTGCAGTTCCAGTAGCTTGCTTTAACCCTCCCCACACTAACTGTGGGAAGAGAACAAAAAAGACACAGGGTGGGTGAGAGGGGTGGAACAAGGCTGGGACTAGGGCTGGTGCTGGGCTTAGCCTAAGGAATGCAAGCTACAAGAAGAAGAAACCTGGCTCTCAGGAACCTGATGCCAACTACTTTCCACCCACTCTCTTTACTGAAGAGCACTTTATCAGTAGTGTGCAAGACATAGAACCAGACCTGGGTACCAAACATGGCTTCATATCTTTTCTCATACCTACAAAGCAAATATCAGAATGTTTGGGTCTTGGGATTGCCAGAATTAGTCATGTAAATACTAAGATACCGGTGTTCCCATGCAGAAGTTACTGAAGAGATAGACAGGACCATCAACCAGAAGCAGCAAAGCAGAACCCCAACCAACAATCCTCAATGTAAAGTTTTTGTAACTGGGAGCGCTCTTAGTGGGGGTATGAAGATGAATGTGTCTCATTGAAGGTGAATGAGGAGACATTTCACCACCTACTCTGGGTCTGGGGCCTGGGCTGTATTCTGTGTAAATTAGCCCTTTCAGTACTCATAAAGACTGGCACAGACTGAAGCTATAACACAGAAAGTGGCAACATACAGGAATCTCAGCGTGCTCATCTTCAAGGACCGTGGCATTTCTCTCTAGCACTTGGCCTCCTAGAGTGGAAACACAAACAATTTCAAAAGCAGCTGCAGAAGGAACAGGCTATATCATAAACAAGAAGATATTTGAAGCCAGAGCACTCTCTGCAGACAGGTGAGAGACTTGTGCTTGAAAGCAAGGGATGGAACATTGGGTTCGTCTTGCTCATCTTAGTTTCCTTTCTGCCAGAATCCCAAGATCCAGAACTCCTAATTCAAGTTGATAGCTAAGCCACATGGCCTCTGGGGGTTCCAGTGGCTCCCAGTGATGCTTGGTTTCCATGGCATCATCAGTTCAAGCTCTGCCCCATGGTTAGTTGCTCTTTGCATCTCTGGGTCTTCTCTTGTGTCTCCTATAAGAATGTTTATCATAGTACTCAGTGCCTACCTGCATAGCCAAGGTGATTTCATCTCAAGATTTTTACCTTGATTACAACTGTAAAAAATGTTGTCCATATATATTCCCAGGGCCTAAGCATTAGGGCATAGAAAACTTTGAGGAAGAAGGGCCACCATTCAGCCCACTACAATGCTCCAAGCTTCCTCCGTGTCTGAAACATCTTCCCACCAATTCTTTCCTCTCCACCAGCTGTATCAAGAACTCTCATTTGCCTACTCAAACCCAAGAGCAAGATTTTGTTTCTTAGAACCCACCTCCAACAGTGTTTCTTTATACAGTAAATATTAACTGTCTTGAAGAATTGGCTAGACATGGAGCTTTAAATTCCTTATCACCCATGGCATCATAATCCCTTAGAACCTGGCTTCCATCCTTACTAGTAAATTAAACAGTCTTCTCTAATTTTTTTTCAAGACCTCATTGCTCTTCACATCCCATCCCCCTGTCCCAGCCACATTGATCTTTTGCTTATTCTGAGCTAAAACCTTACTTGTTTTAAGGTAGTTCTTCCTTCTTCCTAGAACACCTTCATTGTTCTCCAGGTAAATGGCACTAATTGATAAATATGTATATAGAAAAAAAAAACTTATTTGGGGAATTGGTTCATGTCATTAAAGAGGATGGCTAGGTCAAAATCTTCAGAGTAGTTGTGCAAAGATTCAGAAAGATCCAGTACTACAATTTGCATCCAAAGGATGTCAGGCTGAAGAACGAAGAGCTGGTGTTGACATTCAAGTGAGCAGGGCACAGTTCTCTCTAGCACAGGAGGTGTTGGTCTCTTCTATTGGGGCTCTAACAGTTGGATGTGAGCCTCAGCAGTTTGAAGGGCAGCATGCTTGACTCAGATTTCACCAATTTAAATCATACCTTCATTTTAAAATACGCTCTTAGGAACTTCAAGTATAATATTTAGTCACATAGCTGAGCACTGTAGCAGTGACAAGTCAAAAGATAAAAATTAAACTTCAGACTTAACTTACCAGGCGATGGTGACACACGCCTGTAACACAAGACTTGGGAGGCAGAAACAGATTTGCTACAAGTTTCTGGACAGCCTGGTCTACCCGGTGGTTTCTAAGTTAGTCAAAGCTACAAAGTAAAACCCTGTCTCAGAAGCTAATTAACTAATTAATTAATTAGATCTATACAATATCTCTACTACTTGTAATGGAAAGCTTACAACTCAGATTTCTGATCTCAAATCAAACACTAACTATTTAAAAAGCTCTCTTATGTCATCCAACCTAAAATAGTCTCTCCGGTTTGGTTTGATTTGTTCTTTCAGTAGCAAGGTTCTCTGTCTGAGACTACCATATTGTATGCATACGTACTATTTTACTTAGTCTCTGTCATTTCTGCAATCATTGTCAGTAACTACATGATATTAGGGAAGTTTATCTTGGTGGCCATTATAGCCCCACTGTATAAATTATTGCATCACACACAATAGGTGCTGTGTTAGCTGGTATTGGTTTGGAAGCCACGCTAATGATGGAGTTAGAGCCACAAATGATACACTATGGATACCATCTGGAAAAGACGAGAGGACAAGGCAACAAGAACCATGGACTCAAAGTGCAACTCAGAGTTGTGAAAAAGAGGTAAAGGAAGAATTACGGACTGGAGACAGTTCTAACCAAATTCCAACCCAGTCCAATGGAGGGAAGTTTTACATCCATAAGAATAGACCTCTGTCTCCAGTTATTGGCTGGTCACTGCTTAGAGACTTGTGTCCTCAGCGACAGTACATGGTTAACCCAGAAAACAGAAGCTGGTCATTTTCACAGTCAACATGGGTACTGGGGAACTACTAGGTTATCAGAGAGATGTTTCCTGTCCAGAGCCTGCCGTGTCTGGCGTCAGAATAAATCAGGGATGATCACCATGTTCCTCTTTCATTATGGCTGCCACCTTCTGTTTACATGTGTTTGCATTGCTTCTCCTGGCTTCCCTCCTCTCTTTCTAGCTCTTCGTCCTCCTTCTTTCTCCTTTCTTCTCTCTTCTTCTTGTCAACTCTGAAATAAATTTCTTTCCTGTGGTGATTTAGGTGAGATATATGCCCCTCCCACCCCACCCCACCCCCAAAAAAACCTGCCTGCTAATATAGTCGAAAGAGACAGGGTTCATCTCAGGCTGCTAGTCAAGCTTTAAGTGTCATACACTTAAAGCTGGCTTTGGGGACAGGACAAATGCAAGAGTAAGGGGGTCCAGGCTTCTCCCTTCACATTTTCAGAGGGCCACTGCAGCCACTCAATATGTGGCAATGCTAGATTCGCTTAGAGAAGGTCTTAACAGGGCAAACAACCTGAGAGAGCATTGCTTCCTGGAGGCAGGAAGATGAAGCCAGGGTTACAGAAGAGATCCCCAAGATGCTAGATATGCCAAAGCCATGAGTCATCTGCCAAGGAAGAACTAGAAACAGGGATTGGAACTAGCCCAAGAGAGAGATGTATGTGTGTTGCATGCAGCAAAGCTAGAGGGTTGAGCCATTGAAGGCCTTTGAAACTAAAGTCACAGACACGGGACACAGAACCACAAGATTTGATGTTTGACCTGCTAGGTTTCAGTGTTCCTTTGACACAACATTTCCCCACTATGAGCCCCATTCCTTCCTTTGGAACAGGAATGTAAATTCTACACCCCTGTTTGATAGAAGTGGGTATTTTGCTTTTTGGTGTCACAGGAGTTGGACTAAATGTATTTTTGCATTATAATATGGCCATAATACTATGGGGACCAGAGATGGAATGTGATGGTTTGAATGAGAAACGACGCCCCATAGGCTCAGGTATTTGAACCACTGGTGGTCGTGTTATGGGACATTAATGACAAGAAGGCTGGCAGGAGGCAAGAATGTCCACAGAGCAAGGCCTTGAGATTTTATAGCCTTGCTTCACTTCCAATTCACTGTTTATTTTCTATGTGTGACTGAGAGACTGAGAAGCATCTCTCAACTTCCTGCTCTGCCCTCTGCCACCACGCCCCCTACTATTATGGACATCTAGCCTTCCAGCACTCTAGGCCAATATAAACCCTTCCTTAAGTTTCTCTGGGTTATAGTGCTTTATTACCACAGCAGAAAGTGACTAATCCATTCCCCAAAGGGATCTATCTGCCAGGCCTCCTCCTTCTGCTGCTCTGTCCCGCATGCCTTGAGGCACACAGGCTGACTTCCTGAGTAATCTCGGAAATTATTGTAATGGAGCACTCCCTGTGTGCCTGGCTCTGCACTGAACCTCCCATTTGTATCTTGCCAGTTATCCTCATTTGGCCCCTCAAGGAGATATTACTATTTCATTTTAAAGATACAGAAATTAAGCCTCAGAGGGGGCCCACTTAGCCAATGCTCACACATCTTATAAAGGGCCAAAATTAAAACTCAGGTCTATACAACCCTAAAGTCTGTCTTCTAGTTAGGAAAAAAAATTACAATAGTCAGCATATATTCTCTCAACTTGCAGGCCAACCAAAACACAGCTAGTTGAAGATGGGTTTGGCTGGTGTGACTTAGAAGCCATGTGTCACCTCTCCTTACAGCCCAGAGGTGCCTGGTGTAGCTGAGCATGTAACAGGTGTGTGGTGGCCACCTGGGTCACACTTGCACAGCGGTGAAGGGGTTAACAGCTCTGGTGGAGAGTGTCTGGCTCTGGGCCACCTCTTTTAAATACTAAGCCCCTGGTTTCCTTGCTAATGACATTCTCACTGCAGTTTTACTCACAGGAGTAATGAATTAATTAGTGAATATGGGTGAGAAGTGCTTTGAAGTTGTAAAAAGCCCACAGTACAGATGCTAAGGAAAGGAACCAAACAGACTAAATCAGATAGCCTGGGAGGGCTGAATGGCTCTTGGTGATGGAGCCCTCCAGCTCTTTGAGGACAAGTGCAGATAGAACAAAGAAAACTCCTTAAAAGGTCACCCAAGGTGCCTGCTTTCAGAGGCTTCCTGGCTGGTTCTGGAGGGCTAGCAAACAGTTACATGGCCTTCTGCTTCCCACAGATTGGCAGTGTCCCTGCAATGGCTGTGCAGAGGAAATATCTAAGGCCACTGCTGCCACCAGGCTGCCCTGAGTTACTCCATTTTACGTGAGATAGTTTTCCAGACTGGACTTTGCCCTGAGAGACAACGTTTGATTCCATCTGAGGATGGAAGATCCTTCTATACCTTGGTGGACACACCAGCAAGACACAGACTGGTAAATAATTTATTCCTAAAAGGGGTTAAAAAAAAAAAAAAAAAAAAGAGGATGCTGCCTACAAACTTATCAAACTAAACTGAGACCGTAGGAGCACACAGATGCACTAAAATCATCTCAGGAAAACTAAACTAAAGGACTTATCAGACATAAGACTAAAAAGGGGGTGGAGGACTCCCACAATTCCCATAAAGAAGAATGCATCTAATACTGAAATGGCAATGGCCCAGTTGGCCTGTCATCTGGCCACCTGATACATGCATCAGAGGACAGATAGTCAGACAACCCTCCATTGCCCCAGGGGGCTCAGCCTGGCTTTTCTCTGTTAATGCAACCTACCTGTGCCTTCCACCCACTCCTTCACCCAGACCTGCACCTTACTCATTCTGTCTGCCTCCTCATTCACTCAGACTCAGTGCTACCATTAGCTTCTAAGATCTTGTGTTCCTCTTGTGTGGTTCAGCTGTGGCTCACATGTCCCCAAAGAGACTTTTATCAGTCTCCTCTTTCACCGCTCAGGCCTCTTGGAAATTCCTTGAGCTCTGTGCTTAAGC
The DNA here is from genome assembly GCF_011762505.2 of Arvicanthis niloticus. NCBI lineage: Eukaryota > Metazoa > Chordata > Mammalia > Rodentia > Muridae > Arvicanthis > Arvicanthis niloticus. Next base: position 36,535,918 of record NC_047670.1, on the reverse strand, counting down.
CTCTTGACTATATATGTTACTATATATGTCATTCTGTAATCTATATTTATACATGTAGATTTACAATTGCTGGGCCAACTATATGGAAGGAGAGGGAGAAAGAGAGACAAATAACACTATTTGAAAAAGCCTTAAGGGATCATATCATGTTATATTTACCTACAATAACATATAATGCTGCCGGGTGGTGGTGGCACAGGCCTTTAATCCCAGCACTTGGGAGGCAGAGGCAGGCGGATTTCTGAGTTCAAGGCCAGCCTGCTCTACAGAGTGAGTTCCAGGACAGCCAGGGCTATACAGAGAAAGTCTGTCTCGAAAAACAAAAAAAAAAAAAAAAAAAAAAAAAAAGAAAGAAAAAAGAAAAGAAAAAACCATATAATGCCTAGAAATATATATATTAAATGGCATGCCACTTGGACTGGCAATCTGGCAATGTAAATATGCATTCATTTTGACACTGTGGAAAGACAGAAACACATCTGTCTATGTTTCTCACATAGTGTGCTCAAGACACCATCTAAGGAGCCCAGCAGGGAGGAGATTCAGGTCGTCAGTGTCTGCCATGAATATTCTGTTGGTCTCTCTTCTGCTACAAGATTGTTGTTGTATTGCCCCAATATCCATCCAAGGGCTTGCAATAACCAAGGCCACATCTGGGGAAGAGTTCTTACTACATCAATTATGGCAGAAGACAGCACAAAGTAAAAGAACAAGAACTGAGAGGAAGAGAGAGGAAAACAGAGATGACAGACAGACAGACAGACAGACAGACAGCATGCCTTGCTATAAGGAAGCTAGTCTTGTAATAACTGTTAATGCAAACATGAAGGCAGAATTCTTATGGTTTCTTTAAGTCAACTCTCTCAACACTGTTGCACTGGGAATTATGTTTCCAACATTTGAAATGACATAGAGGTAGTGGGAATATTAAATCATCGTAATGGAGCTGGAAGCTTCATTCTGACCCTCTATTTCTAGAGTTTATGTCCTGGCTGCTATGACTCCTTTGTTGTTTTGAAGACATTTGACCACTATGTGATCTACAACAGAATGCTAAACCTAAGAACCCAGTGACTTGTCATGATAGACAGAAGAGAACAGGTTGCTTTGACATGGCCAAGACCCCAGAGGATAAGGACAGCCTATGAATGTAGAGGGGCGGCTGGATGATACATCAGGAACCAGTGTGAAGAGAGGCCTGGGGAGCAGGTTCCTGCTTGGGAAGCACTTCTCACTGCAATCATGCTTTTCACAAGCCTGATGCCTTATGAGATGTCCCATCCTTGTCAATGTTAGGTTTCTGAGCAAAATGACAGTGATTGTTGCTATGGGAGACAGTGTAGTTTGTGGCACAAGAAAGATACTCTTGCTGCTGCAAAAGTGGACCCAGACTGTCCCCAGTGGATGCCTTCTGGTGAAACAACTCAACTTCCTCAAAGCTGATGTGAGGGCTATTGGCCAGTCGTGGGCAATTTCTGTATTGGCCATGGTCATGACCTACCTCCTGAAATACTCTACATACCCTCCTCATTGTGGGCTATACTGAGGCTCATGGAACTTGGACAGCACATACTAATTGTGGAAGTTGAAAAGAATTGTTGAAACCTGTGCCTCAGAAGGATGCTGGGAAGGGATTGAGGGCAAAGAAGACTCAGAAACTCACAAGGATCCCTCAACCAAAATTTCACTGTGATATCACCAGAGGCCAACTATAGGATCTCCCCCCAAAACATAAAAAACTAAATAAATAAAAATGTGAAGCAGTCAATTGTAATAGCAAAAGGTCTCAATAGCACCACCTTCTGACAATAAGGAAAACTACAAGCAGCCAAAATTGAAATCAACATTAGTAAGATGTGAGGACTTCAAAGATCATTGACTAGGTAGGTCAAGGCCTAGCGGGGAAATGAGGCTTACAAAAGACAAAACAGAGTGTTGGAAACAGGGCTGAGAAGAAACACAGGTTTGAGATTCCCAGCTTGCCTCTGAAGGTGTTCTATGTAAGGCTAAGAAGGCAATTGTATCTTGATCTTTAGAAAGGAGAGGAGGAGGAGGAAGAGGAGGAGGGGAAGGAAGAGGAGGAGGGGGAGGAGGAGGGGAGGAAGAGGAGGAAGAGGAGGGGAGGAAGAGGAGGAGGGGAGGAAGAGGAGGAATAGGAGGGGGAGGAAGAGGAGGAGGGGGAAGAAGAGGAGGAGGGGAAGAGGAGGAGGAGGGGAAGAGGAGGAGGGGAGGAGGAGGGGGAGGAGGAAGGCAGGACGGAAATAATAAAGAAGATTAACACTGGATAAGCAGCATGTGATTTATATTAGCAATGTCCCAACTTTGCAGAAGAGAGTCCCTGGTTGGATTAAAGACTCATCATGCCCTGGTGTGTTGGTGGCACAGTCAGTGTCCTCTGGCCACAGTGCTGCACTGACATCATAGAATCATGAGCAAGAGCCTGGAGGTTCCCTTGAAGCCACCTCCCAATTGTGTCATCAAACCCTGTTCCATAGCAAGGATGGGAAGGAGCCTGGGTCTCTCCAAACAACAGATACGAGGGGCACTGCAAGCCGCTCACCACTGCCAGTGACAGGGGCCTCTCCGCTGCCACTTTCAAAGGCAAGCACGAAGTTATTCATGTCTCCTGCTGTTTTCAACCATTCCTAAGTAACAATAGTTGGCCGCTGGGACTGTTGAAGGTCATTTTTCCTCCTTTATGTCCAGGACAGAATTCCACAGTGGCCACCTGCATAAAACGGGGCCTGGAGATTTGTTAAGGAAAAAAAATGCAGGTCCCCTCCCCCACACAGAAATCCCTAGAAACCAGAGAACCACATTCCCAAGAGTACTGTACTGCTTTTTTTGGTTGTGTTGTTTGTTTTGTCTTGTCTTGTCTTGTTTTGTTGCAACACGTTCTCTCTGTTATGGAGCCCTAGCTGTCCTGGAACTCGCTACATAGACCAGGCTGGCCTCGAACTCACATAGATCCACCCACCTCTGTCTGCCAAGTACTAGGACTTCAAAAGCATGTTCTGCCATGCCCAGCCTTCCAAGAGGACTGCTTTTTAAACAGTGACTGGTGTGGAAGCAAAGGTTGCTCCTCCTTGGTCAGCAGTCTTAGACGACTCAATGACTTGATACCACAGAGCAGGTGCTCTGATGCCTACTGTCGCCTAGAACAGCCTCCATACTGAACTCACCCATCACGCTTAACTCACCCCTCACAGTTTTCTGCCTCACAGAAACATGATCATTCCTGCATTCTCCCATTCATTCTACCTGTAACTTGTATGGCCTTTCCAAACACTGAACAAGGCCATCCTGTTAACCCCAGCTGATTGTCAGCCAGGTTCTCTCTGGCAGGCTAGATTTAATGGTGTTACAATCTTCCTGTATCTGTTAGGAAGGCAGTCACTCAGTGTGTCATAAAGCCTGTTGTACCTTCTGATCTCAGCAAGCCGGGCTTTATCCTGCTCACATACCACATAGTCAGAGCTAAGTGGCTGCTGGCATTCATTAAATAGCTGGACAATGCCAAGTTCAGAATTGAGCCTATTGTCCTGACTTTTGCTGCTCGGTGATACAAGCATTTATGAATCCATAAGAAAGAAGGAAGGGGCATTGCCTGATGTCTGTCCCTCTCTGTACTCCATCAGGAAAAACATACTGCTTCCCAGAGCACACCACAAATCCAGAACCAGTGACAAAGCCACCTCTGCTATCAGTGCTAGGAGATGCCAAGTCCTTTCTCTGTATTTCTCTAAGACCCATAGGATTTCATCGCCTTCTGATCATTCATGGCTCCCAAACCCCAATCATCAGCCCTGTTCTCCCTGCAGGCTGTGTTTGATGGTGTCCCAACCTTCTTGTGTCAGAAACGCACTCACTTGGTTTAGCAGGAAGGCTGGCGACAACTGTAGACTAAACCAGGGTTTTGTCATTTTTAATTTATGAATGTATTAGGAAATTCATACCTGAGCTAGTGTCTTGAAATGTATCCCCTACTTTTTCTCTCGAAGTTTCAGAGTGTGGGGTCTAATATGGAGGTCTTCGATCCATTCGTAATTGGTATTTTGCAGACTGAGAAAGAAGAATCAATTTTCACTCTTCTTCTCCATGTAGACACGGTTTTCCCAACATAATTTGCTGAAGATGTTGTGTTTTCCACAAGCAGTACTTTTGTCATTTTTGTAAAGTATCAGGTGACTATAGGTGAATGGACTGTTATCTAGTTCCTCAATTCTAATCCACTGGTTATGATGTCTGGTTTTGTGTCTGTACCATGCAGGTTTTGTTATAATGACTCTGTAGTAGAACTTGAAACCATGAAGGTATATCTCCAGCCATGTTTTTATTGTCTAGGGTCATTTCAGCTCTCTGGGGGCTTGTGTTTCCATATGATATTTAAGATTGATTTTCAATTTGCATAAAGAATGACTTTGGGGTTGCATTGAATCCGTAGATTGCTTTGGGTAGATGGCCGTTTTCAGATTATTAATCCTACCAATCCACGAGCATGGAAGATCGTTCTAATTTTTAACATCTTCAATGTTTTAACGTGTTTATTGTGTAGTTCTATTCCAAGGTATTTTTGCAGCTCTTGGAAATAAGATCATTCCTCAGATTTGTTTTTGTCTGAGCATCTTTGTCATTGGCATATGGGAATGCTACTGATTTGGATGTATTAATTTTGCTGCCTCCGGCTTTACTGAAAACTGTGCCCTTCCCCTAGGCCTCAGCAGGTCTGCAAAGTCATTTACCACAATAGACCAAGCAACAGTAGGACCTGGGAGATGCATTGCATTACCAGTCTTGGCGCCTTGGCGCCTTGGCGCCTTGGCGCCTTGGCGCCGCCTTGGAGCCTGCTACCTGAGCTAAGAATGGACTGCCTGCTGAGCTAGCCTTGACACCTTCCGGACTGCTATCTCCTTGCGCCGCCCCTGGGCTGAACCGAGAAGAGACTCTGGGGGGGGTGGGGCTTCCCCTTTATATGTGAAAGCAAATTATTAAACTTCGAGCCTTGATCAGAGAACTTTGTCTTGGCTTCATCTCTTCCCGCCCATTTCCCTATTCTCAGCCTCTCTTGCAGGTGAACCCAGTTCAATGTTGCTGCTGGCGGCAACAGAAAACATTATCAGCTTGAGGGATTTCCTGGTGAGGTCCTAAAGTCCCATGTGTAGAATCACATCGTCTGCAAGCAAAACTTTGACCCCTTCCTTCTTGTTCAAATCACTTTTATTTCTTTCTCCTCTTGCCTTGCTCTGGATATGACTTCGAGAACTACATTAAATAGAAGTGGTAGGTGTTCCTCATCTTAGTAGGGAAGCTTCAAGTTTTTTGCATATACCATAATGGTGGCTATAGATTTGCTGTATACAGCCTTTATTGTGTTGAGAAATATTCACTCCTGATCTCTCCAGGAATTTTGTCATGAAGAGATTTTGTCCTTTTTTTCATCTACTGAGATTATTGTGTTATTTCTTTGAGTCCATTTATCTGATAAATTGCATTTATTGATATACTAAATGTTGAATGGTTGCTTAAAGCTTACACTCCCTCTTACCACTAGGTTCATTGTATCATGAAGGTTTTATATCTTTGTTTTCATTTTCATCCAGTTCTAGTTTATTTCCTCCTTGTTCAGTGATCCGCTCATAAATCAGTAGGGTATCATTTAGCATTCATGAGTTTACATATTTTCTGTAGTTTTCTTCATATTGATTTCTAGATTTATCTCATTATAGTCATCTGTCCCAGTTCCTATATTTGTTGGGACATGTTTTGTGCCGTAACATATAATCTATTTTAGAAAATGCTCCTGAACTGCTAATGTGTGTTCCTTGGTGTTTAGGTGAAATGTTCTGTAGATGTCTTACTCCATCTGATATGTAGTATAACTTAACTGCACTGTTTCTTTCCAAATTGATATTTCCAGTAGTAAAAGTGAGGTCTTCAGATTACCCCCATTACTGTTGTGGGCCTAATCTGTGGCATTGTAGTATTTGTTTTATGAAATTGAGTGAGCTGGGGCTGGAGAGATGGCTCAGTGATTAAGAGCACTGTCTGCTCTTCCAAAGGTCCTGAGTTCAATTCCCAGCAACCACATGGTGGCTCACAGCTATCTGTAATGGGACCTAATGCCTTCTTCTGGTGTGTCTGAAGACAGCTACAGTGTACTCGTATACATAAAAAATAAATAAATCTTTTAAAAAATGAAATTGAGTGAGCCTTTGTATGAGATACATATTTTTAGAACTAAAAATTTCTCTCTTGATGGATGGTTCCCTTGATCAGTCCCTTTTTCTCTCATCTGACTACATTTGGGTTTAAGTCTATTTTTGTCAGATACTAGAATAGCAACTTCTGCTTGCTTCCTGCTCTTTCTTGTTTGGAATATCTTTTTCCATCCTTTCCATCTGACAGTATGGAATGCTGATGGAGAGGTATGTTTCTCGAAGGCAGCAAATATATGGATCCAATTCTTTTTCAAGACAGAGTTTCTTTGTTTAGTCCTGGAACTCACTCTGTAGTCCAGGCTGGCCTCAAACCCAGAAATCTTCCTGCCTCTGCTTCCCATTAAAGGTGTACACCAGCACCACACAACACTTCTTACTATGGCTTCTGGTTTTGTGCTTTTATGGAATTTGTGAGTGTGTAAACAAGTGAGCCTCTACATCTGTATCTTGTGCCTTTTCTTGGGTTCTTTTCCTTCTGTTCTTGTCTTTTGTTTTATTTTTATTTGTTTTGTTTTGTTCTCTCTTATTATACCATATTCTATTATTATCCCTTAAATGCCTATTTGTTTTCTCTTTTTTTTGGTGATGGGAGGCTGGAGTTGAGACATGGTTTTTCTGTGGAACCCTGGCTATCCTGGAACTAGCTCTGTACACAGGGTGGCCTCAAATTCACAAAGATCCACCTGCCTCTACTGGGTGGATCTGGATGGGAGAGGAGGTGGATGGAACTGGAATGAGTAGAGAAAGAGAAAGCCTTCATCAGAGTGTATTGTATGAAAATCTATTTTCAACAAAAAAAGGAAAGAAAAGAAAACCAGAAGCTATCAAATTCCAAAACTCCTCAGCTAGTGGTGGGGGTTGCATACCTACTTTTCCCTTTAGGCTGGAATTTTGTCTGACTTGAGCTTGTACAGGTCTCGTGCATCACTACGAGTTGATGTGTGTATCTATATGCCTTGTGCAGTCCAGATCAGTTTTCCTTGATGTTATCTACTGCCTGTGGCATTTACAGTCTTTCCATCCCCTCTCCCATGAAGATCCTGGGTCTTGGGGTGAAGAGTATGATATATATACTGTTGTACCCTATGATCCAAACCCAGGGCACACGCTCCCACAGAAACACTCATGGACAGGGTGTTTGATGCAAAAGCAAGAGGTTTATTGATACCAGTACACTTGGGTTCCCCTGCACGCAGGCTAGAGGAACCCCAAGCTATAGCTAAGAGCAGTTTTATACCATTTTTACAGGGTTTATGAGGCCAGTTTTACAATTACCTTTCAGACAATGTTAACCTCAAAGACTGACCTCAAATGGCGGCTCCCACGCCTGGTATTTTTGCAACATTATCTTATGACAATGAGTGCTATACCATAGCTCCTGTTTACCCTGGTGTATTGCTCTAAGGGCCCAGCTTTCTGATAACCTTTTAACTCTCTTATCTTGGGCCCTTCTCCTGGAATGTATGTACGTGTCTTTGGAATGTGCTCCTCCCAGAACGTGTCTTTGGAGAAGTTAATTTTTTTTAGGTTTAAGCTGAGACCTGAGATTCCTTCAATATATATACATGTGTGTGTGTGTGTGTGTGTGTGTGTGTGTGTGTGTGTGTGTGTCCCATTTAGGGCCAGAACTCCATAGACCTTTATTCTTTACAAAATTTCCAGTTGAGGATACTTTGTACTTGCTATCCACTATAAAGAGGAGCTTTTCTGATGAAGATTGAGAGATGCTCTGACCTATGGTTACAGTAACAAATCACTGGAGGTCATTTTACTACCATGTTCATTTAACAGAATAATAGTATTAGGGTCTCTCCCGGGACTAATAATCAAGCTAGCCACAGGTTCTTGGCTCTGTTAACAGTGCCAGGCATGGGCTCCATCTCACAAACCAGACCTTAACTTCCATAGCATCCATTCTATTATTGTACCAGTGGCCATATCTTGTCAGGCTAGTCATTGCTGTAGTCTGCAGGATTCACAATTGGGTGAAAATAATTATTATTTTTCCCCTCTGGTAGCAGATATAACACCTTCCACCACTATAAAAGCTAGCCAGAAGGAAAGAAGCTTCCAAGTGAATACCAGCCTGATTTTCTCCACTTTCTGTGACTCAAGTCTGGTATATATTCAATAGGGCATTAGCATCAAGTTCTGAAGTGTATCGAAGAGTATTGGCAATAGAATATACTACTTACAAGTCCAAGTGACCTCCATGGGCCAACAACTCAAAAAGTGGCAACCTATTCCTAGTACTTGGCTTTTCATATGTTAGCTTGAGGTATCTAGTTGGGTTGCTATAATACCCCCCTTGAAATGTAACTACATTAAGCATATACATGTGCATATACATCATATAAATATGCATATACATCATATAAATACACATATATATCATATACATATACATGTGCATGTGCATACGAGTATACATATACACACATATAATATATATGTATATATATACATATATATGTATATACATATATATATGGAAGCTTCTATAATAGCAGGTTTCTATATGGCCTTTTCTAAAGCCCTTTAGTGTTGGTTATTCTTCCCCAGATTCCCTTCTCTCATCTGCTTCTTGTGAAGTTATTTGCCTTGGTCCTGTGAACTGGGGGTGTCTTAAACAAACTCCTCCCAGCTAGTGTTGCTGCCATTCCACAGCCAGCGACAGTGGGTGGCTTCACACTGCTTGCAGCACTACTTGAAGGCTGGGCTTACTTCTCACTGTTTCCTGACTACCCGCTGAGGTGCTGATGGTTGTCCTGATGGCTGTCACTGAGGACCTTTCTATACAATCCCTCTTGGCACACATTCTGTAGATTTCCTGAAAGATGTCATTAATACCCATTTTCAGCTGACTATTGGGGTCTGCCAGATTCTGCAGCTGCAGTCGACATTGCATTGCTTGCAGTCATAGCAACAAGTCTGAGACAGTAAAGAAAGTTCTTTGGGGCATGTATCAAGTGGATCTTGGAGAGTGGAGAAACAGCTGATACAGTGATTATATATTCTGCCCCTTTTGTTTGCTAACTATAATAAACGACTTGCTCTGCCTGCCTTCTAAGCCATCATCTTAACCAAAGGACACAGGACTTTATCTTGATTATACAATAAGTAATCTATAGATCAGTAGTACTCATTAGTTTCATGGTTCTGCAATGTCCATGCCAATGCCAAGACTATTCTCTTGCCTTTATGAGGAAATCCAGTACCAATACTCTCTTCTCTGGCCAGTTCTGAATTGACTGAGAAATAAGACATTATAGTTAACTTATGAGATAACTGACCATTTATATTTCTCTGATGAAAACTGGACTGAAGAGAACATTTATAATAAATTAGAGTTGGTAGGATTCTTAATCCTGAAGCTCAGAATGTTTCAGAATTACCTCTCCTTTTTTGTGGCACTAAGGCAACCCCAGGTCCAGTTCACCTTGACAGGGTAGAGTGGTACACATACCGGGATGTTGCTCATGTAGCCTCCTCCATCAGGAACAGAGTAACAGGTATGGGAAGAACATTGCCTCTGTTCTATGTGCATGGCGTTACCACCCACCATACCATTCTCAATAGTCTAGGTCTGTTTCCATCTCACTGCATGTTCCATGGATCTTGCTTCATGCCACTCTGCACTACATCCTAAAGTACTCATAATCTATCATGTCACAACCCTGCTCCTAACCATCCACAGGGGAAGAAAATATACCTTTCAGCTTAATGTGGGAGACAGGTCCTATCTCACCCATCTCACCTCTAGCCACTCTACCCTTCAGCTTCTGTACCCTAGCCATATCAGACTTCCTGCCCTCCCAAGATAAACCATGCCCTTCCTTGTCTTTTCCTCCCATATGTGCCCAGAGTGGGGACATCTGCAGACCAGAATAGCAATGAATGCAGTGCAACACAAAACCATAAACTTAACCAAAGTATTATATGGTTTTTTTTTTCTTGTAACTCAAAATTGTGAAGTTCTTGAGTGTGAACATTATAGGTGACAAACACCATGTCACAACGTGAAAAGTCTGGACACTGAATGACATTGCTCCCTTCGCCTGATCTAAGCATCATCTTCTTTGAATTGTTTTTCTTATAGAATCTCACTCACACTCTAACACTTAGATATATTTCTTATAGGCAAGAGCCATGTTTTACACTTTGGGAATTTGACTATGGAAATCCAATAATTATCTAGAGTATTACAAGGCAGCAACTTACAGAATGAAGTCATTATTTCATGGAATATGTGAATGAATAAATAAATCAATGAATTTGTCTACCCAACTAGATTTTAAATTTCTCACAAGCAGAAGCCATGCCTTATACTTTTCTGTACTTCCCAAAAGCAAAGGTGTTGCTGATGATTCTAATAGTGGTGGCAGTAATTGTGGTAATAGTGGTGATGACAAGGACAATAATTTCTCTAACCACCGTTATACCCACCATGAACTCATCAGGTCCTTTTCCCCTTCCCTTCCTCTGAAACGCATCCTGCATCTCAGAAACTCTCCAATCTCACTGAACCGTTGAAAGAAGCAAATGACAATGTGTCAGGGCAACATTTTCCAAATATAAAACATTCTCTGAATGCCTTTACTCCCCACCCCACCCCCACCCCCAGGGCAGTCCCTGGCTTTGAAAGAAAGTAGCTGTCGAACCACTTTAGCAAAGACTCATGTTCTGGAATACACCTGGGGCCATACCTTGTCATCCATTAAAAGGTTTCAGAACAAGAAAACATCCTGCAGAGGCAGAAATACAGCAGCTTCAAAGCCTCTGGTCCTAAAAGGTCTGATAGACACTTTCTCCCTGGACACAGTGTCTGACTGACTCCTCTCCTCTCTTTTTACTTGGAGTAGGACACAGAGACAAGGTTCTTACAAGGCCATGAAGACTTTGTCTTTTCTGCCAGAGTGAGGAACACTTGGGGGGCCTGAACCTGCCAGAGAAGCCTCCACAGGACTCCCCAGCAGGTATCAGGGTCCTGCCCCGTGGCTCCAGATCATACACCAGTAAGCCATGCTGTGTGATCTTAGGGCAATTGTTGCCCTCTGTTACCTCAGTCTCCCTTTAGTCTTCAAAAAGAAGTATGTGTTCCGCATCTCTCGAAATCACGTAATAGAACACACTTTTCCCTTTCTTACTCAGTGATCATCCCTGCTGTGTCTGGAACATTCTAGAAACAAACAAGCTTTTTGGACTTTTATAAGAGTCTTTCCTACTACCCCTCAGACAGCAACGCAGCTCTCCTGTATAGCCTTTCACCCTGTTTCTAACTACAGCCCCAGGCACACTCCCAAGGTTCTCTCTCTGATTTACTTTTCTTCACAGCACCTGCCACCTTTTAATGTATTTTTCTCATTTACTTTGCCATCAGAAGGTGAGAAGCTGGATGGTGGTGGGGATATCTGCCTATCTTGTTCACGGTGTTGATGAATGTGTCTGGCACACTGTAAGGACTGAAGCCTCTCTGTTAAATGACTACAACACATGCTTGCCGGCCCTACTGTGCTTTGGCCTCTAAGCCTAACAATGAAATTTATAGAGCCCTCAAGGTGTTCGCTGTCCTGAACAATGTGCCTGGCACATGGTAAGGACTCGACGCTATCTGTTAAATGAATACAACACATGTTTTCTGAGCACCTACTGTGTTTTGGGCTCTAAGCCTAGCAATGACATCTGAAGAGGCCTGGATAAATTATCTGGCACATGAAACAAATTGAGAGCAACTGGATCCATTGATCAATAAAACAGGAGCAGACATGTATGGATGACGAAGTGGATGGTCCAAGAGAGGAACTAATTCCCTGTCTGGAGGGAGAACGAGAACTTCCCAGGGGTCTAAGCTTGCTCTGAGTTTAGTAAGATAAACAGCCCAGAGGCAGGGGAGCTGTGGGCAGCTTCTTCCAAGACACAAGGAAGGGTTACTCTAGAAAACACTAAAGGCAAGACCCTGTCCTTTCCTAGCAGAGATGTTTAACCCTGAGATTATTTAATAAGTACGTATCAAATGAATAAATGAGTTATTCAAATAAGAAGAAACAATATAAGGCATTATTTTTGTCTCTGTTGCTCTCTTCCTGCATTGCCCTACTCCATGGCTAAAACCTCCTTCCTAACAAAGGCAAGTTTGGAGGGGAAAATATCCCCCTCTGTCCCTAAGGTTCTGTAACTGATTCTATGATAAACTGACCACAGGCAGATTAACATGCAAAAATATGCAAACATCATGGGGGAAATGTAGATACCCAAAAGAATGGTGAGACTGAGTAGCTCAAAATAGAAAGTAGAGGTGACATAATACATGAAGGGAGGAAGTAGGAGTTCTTTGGCTCTTTGGGAGTATAGATGGGTGTGACGGATATGACCACTTTCTGTGATAGTGATCTCTGTTTCCATCTCCTGGGACACAAGCTTGTCGAGGAAGCTCCCAGGAATGGGGCTGAGGACAACAGTTTCCTGTGGACCATCTGACTTCAGGCAGGAGAAGGAGTTAATCAGAGAAAGCCCCTCCAGGCCTGTACCATATTTCATGGGTCTTTGTATCAAAGCAATCAATGTTCCAAAGTCACATACTTCAGAGTGGCCATACCCTCAGCTTCTTCATCCCCAGAGAAAGCTGGCAGTTATAACAATCAGCAGCCACAGTTGAAGTCCACCTTTCCAGGAAAAACTTATGTCTTTAGCTACTGGAACAGATCATTGTATTAAATAATTTAATTTTCAACTTGAAATAAGATGCTAAGAAAAAGCTATGTGTGACAAGGACATTTTGATCACAACTCCAATGGGACAGAGCAGGGGACAGAAAGACTTGGTTTCTTTACCAAATCTGACCTGTAACTGTTGGACTAGACCACAAAGAGTAAGTTTTGTAATTTTAAATCACCAGCAGGGGAAAAAAAGTCAAAATGCTATTACTTACTACTTGGTGACACATGGAAATTACACAATATTCAAATATCCATTTTGTCACTAAAGTTGTTCTGGAATATACATAATATGCTCACTATGCTATGATATTATTATTATTATCATAGTAATGTATGGATGCTTTCCCTCACAAGGCCCAAAGGCATTCTTGAGTAATTACAACAGACTGCACAACCCATAAGGCCAAAATATTTCTCATGTGCCCTACATGGGGAGAGTTTGGAAGAACTGCCATGATTCCAAACTTCACAAGCACATATCAGAATCACCTGGGTAGGTTTTACTATAGATCTTCTCAACTCCCTAAGACCTTTGAAAGCTACCTAAAGTCAATATCACTTATGTCCACCCCAGTAAAGTCTTTAGCACACAAGAAGAGCCAACAAGGGTTCACTGAGCATTTCTTAACATGAGGAGTAACAGTAAAACCAGGCACTGAGTTCCTTCTTCTTTTTAACCCTTGTATCCTTGAGAAGTGCCTGAGAGCCTTTTTTTTTTTTTTTCCATCTCTTCAGGTGAGTAAAGCATAACAAGGGGAGGCAGTCTGGCATCCTGGGAGGAGTCCTCTCACTGGTTGCTTAAGGATTACCTAGCTTACTTAAGGATGTCACAAGTGCCAGAGCTTCAGGCTTTAAACTGGAAGGTGAGATATTGCAGAATCATACAGAGACCCAATGAGATCATGACTGGACATGGCCATGTGCTTTACTCCTTGGATATTGTCAGCTAATTTGAAAATTCCTAGCTGTTGGGTCTATTTTGATAGATAAGGATGGGTCTTAACCTGCTAAAAGTTAAAGGTTAAGGTGAGTTAAGTTACTCACCTACAAGTTCTCTGCCAAATTACAGAAAAACAAGACTCAAATCAAATGATGCCTGTGATAATTAATTTTATGTGTTGACTTAGGTAGGCCATGAACCCAGACAGAAAGTAACATGACCTGATATCCCCCCACCTCTCCCCTTTCCTCGTCTCCTCCTGTCTCTCCCTCTCCCTCTCCCTCTCCCTCTCCCTCTCCCTCTCCCTCTCCCTCTCCCTCTCCCTCTCCCTCTCCCTCTCCCTCTCCCTCTCCCTCCCCCTCCCCCTCCCCCTCTCCCTCCCCCTCCCTCTCCTTCCTGCACTGTTACCTTGAAAAGCATCATACATGAACAGTGATTCATTAGAAAAGCATCTACTAGTGCAAGACAAAAACAATCCATGAAACTTGGTCCATGCTCTCAATGAATGCACAGTCACCTCTATTCATCACACAGCCACTTTGCATGCCAAAATAATATTCCATCAGACAGAATTAGGTTACCCTTCTAATTGGCATCAGGCAGCCAGAATCCTAATGCTGGAAGGAATCTTTAGACATCAAGCCCTGGGCACAAACCCTGAAGACACGGGCTCTAGGGTTTGTCAGATTCTTGGACCTTATACTTACAAGTTGAAGGCTTTCTCTAAAATGTTTAACTCAATTCACAATGTGTGAGAAACACCAATTTTGCTAAGTAAGCATAGCTTTCTAACATCCATTACACTTATTAATAGCCCACATATATCACCAAACGGAAACTCATTTCTTAACTCATTGCACTAATTAGCAAGGTCACTAATGAAGGAAAAAGAAACAAAGGACAAACAACAGTTTCCAGAATGTGAACGTTATGTTCCAATGAGGTTGCCTGCTGTCCAGTCCTGGGAAGTAAATTCCTGATTGATGGTAACTGATTGCACCCAGGGTGTGGTCTAAACTAACTGGTGCCTACGTGAAAACATACTTTGATGCTGAGTGATTGAAAGTAAATTACCAATATTATTAACTGTGTAGTACAAGAAATGTCATGTTCCTAAATCCAATGTTAATCTTTTTTAAGCTATTTCTCACTGGATGGTAAAGAACACAATCCCAGCACCCAGTGGGAACCCCTTATAAGGCTTCTCCTTTGGAGTCACAGGAGGATCCCTAGAGTCTTATGTCCCTAGCACCCAAAAAATTTCCACTGACATTGGTGTGGTTCTTCTGATGGATTCCTGTTAAGAGCCTGACTCAAGCCTAATTTCTGGGACCCCTGTCAAAGCTGAAAGCCTAGGACCTAAGTCCTGTCTAGATTTGCCACAAGTTATGTTCCAGGACCTGACTCCCCACCCATCATAAAACTCCCAAATTCTTCCAGCCCCTTTGATCCTCCCAGTTTTTAGAAATCTCCATGACCAGCCTCTATCTTTAAAGTGGAAAGAGCTCAGAGGACCACTGGGGTATGGTGACCGTGAACCAGGGAAAGGCTGGGTTCAACTGATATTAGCAAAGGAAAGAAAAAAAGATGGAAGGCCTGAGCTTGAGCAAATAAGGGGCTACGTGGGATTCTCCAAATATGCCAAATTAAAAATGGATTCTCAGAGGCCATGCGTCTAACCAGTGATGGGGAAGTGGGCATTCAAGATCCATAGAAAGCTCACTGCATGTCAAAGAGAGGAGGAATCAGAAATGTATTTTTAGAGGCTGAGCCTTGGCTAGAGTCTCCTTCATATATAGGAACAACCTCTCTACCTTGCTCTGACTGAGATGACACAGAAAATAACCAGTGCTATCACCATCATGTTCAATTCTGTGGGAGTCATAAGCCACCCCACCTCCTGGAGAGACAAACTACCCTTTCTCTTCCAAGGACTATCACAGACCAGTTTCTCTCCTGTCAGAGATGCTCAAGGAAGCTAAGAGAGTCCTCCCATCTCTCTCCGTGTTCCACATACACAGGGTTGAATCTTGAGTCTGTATAGAAACCTCATGCCGGTGACTTCAGATGAGCTGTTCTGGGGTTGCCAGTCTCTGCTGCCCTTACCCATCATTCCTTCCTTCCCTATTCTCTCATCAACTCTGTGCTGCTCATGGTCTGGAGCCTTATCCCTAGAGTTTCTCTAACTCTAGGCTTGTTTTGCAAAACAAATTCTAAGCCGGCTCCCCACTGGCCATGTGATACCATTCTCTGCATACAGAGAGGCAACATTCATCCCAAATGACTCTGATGGTGGGAAAACAGAAGCCAATGAAGTTAGGAGAGCTTTTCCCTCTCCTATCAGCCCAAGGCTCAGTGGAGGCACAAGCTAATGTCTCCCTCTTTGCCTCTCACATGAAGTGCAGCTGCACCTCTCACTTATGAGTTTCAAACCATGGACTCGCCCAAGTTCCTTCATTTGAACTTCCACAGGTTTAATTTGACCAGCCAACTTAGTCCACCATACCCAGATGTTTTAATTAAACATCAATCTGCAGGTATTTTGCAGATGAGATGAACATCAAATTCAATAGACACTATTTTCCTCCAGTATATGAATGGGTCTTGTCCAATCAGTGGATGGCCTTAAGAGAAAGCTGCTGTCACCAAGGGAACAAGGCATCCTGCCTTGTGACTATCTTGGGACTCAAGCTGCAACATTATCTATTCCTAGCAGATTTTCCAGCATCTACAATCATATGTGGTGTGAAGACGTTCATGTCTCTACTATGCATGAAAAGTACGCCTGGGAAAGGCAATAACAGAAGACACAAGGAGATGCCAACTCCTCAGGTTAAAGTAAAGACTTTTTAAAGGTGGGTGGTCTAAATATTTATCACTAACAGATTTGTTCTCAGAAAATTACATGCTAACTATATCTCCTCCAGAAGGAAATTCATATTGGAAAGAAGGTTCTAGAAAGAATGAGGAAATTGATCTTTAAAACACTGGGCAAATCTAGACCAGCATGGTAAGTAGATTAAGAATTAATTAACTAGAACAAAAAAGTAATTTCAGGCAGGAATCTAAATATTAGGCTAGAACAAAGAAGTAATTTCAGGCAGGAATCTGAATCTTAGGCTAGAAAAAGGAAGTAGGTTTCAGACATGAAAATGACTTTGAGCTAGGACAGGGAAGTAGGCTCAGGTATTTTGGTCATCCTGATAAGCCCTTAGAAACAGTGATCACAGAGTGTTCATGGAATTTTGTTTATTGTTTTGCTTGTTCACTGACTATTCACATCTATTGTATTGCTAGTTCCTCAACCTAGAACTGACCTTAATACTTGCATGTAATTAAAATGGTATAAAAGCAAAAAGGAGGAAGGGAGATAGAATAGGGGGTTTCTAGGGAGGGGAAATGGGGAAAGGGGATGTCATCTGAAATGTAAATAAATAAAATATCCTATTACAAAAGAATTAATTAATGAAACTCTGTTGATTATCTTGTGCTAAAAACAAGTTTCGCTGTAGATAAAAGCAATCAATATGCAAGCAAAGGAAGGAGGCCTGGGGTGAGGGCGGCAAAGATCCTGCTACTTTCAGGAGTTTTATGTATAATATTAGTCCTTATGTGGTCAAGATAATAGGGCAGAACTAAAAGTAAGTATCAGTATTTCAGAAATAGAAAAATCTCTCCCAAGTGATTAGAAGAGAAAAAAAAAAGGAAACTAAAATGTCTCCTTTGTTTGAGAAAATGTCATCAAAGCTTGGAAGATGCTCTGTAGGTAGAGTTCTCACCTTGGAAGCATGAGGTCCTGATTCATGTATCTCAAGAGTTCACCAAGACTGACAGTCCACACAAGACCAACAGGGTTCAAAACAGGCAAAATCCAAGCACTGAAGATGAAAGTGGACACAAAGTTCCACCACTAACCAAGAAGCTACTTATAACTCATACCTCCTAAGAGAGAGAAAAGTCTCTTTTCTCCATCGGAATGACATGGGGTATACCAACCACACTCCAGAGCAGGCCCCATACACAGGAGTAGGTGGTCAAGAGAAAGAACACTCTGTGTGTGTGTGTGTGTGTGTGTGTGTGTGTGTGTGTGTGTGTGTACTCCTTGGTGTTTTGTTTTGTTTTGTTATGCTTTTTTGTGGGGTTTTTGGTGTGCTTTTATATCGTTTTATTTGTTTGCTTTTCTCTTTTCAGCTTTTTTTTTGTTTATTTGTTTTGATTTTTTAAATTTTTTTCCTTAGAGAATGAGAGGAGAAAAAAAAAAAGAAGTTGGATAAGTAGAGGTGTGGGGAGGATCTAAGAGGAGTAAAGGAGGGGAAACAATGTACTCAAAGTATATTTTTAAAAATTAAGACAATATATAAAAAAAACAGTTAAAAAGCAAAACAGGCAGTACTGTATTATGAATGTCCTCCCATAGGGTCATGTGTTTGAGTGCTTCGTCCCCATCTAATGACATCATAATGGGGATGTGTAGCTTTTAGAACATCAGGCACAACTGGAGAAAGGGCACAGAGCCTTAGGGACAGGTATAGGGCCTTAGAGGCAGGCCTTGTGGGTTGTAGGCCACTCCTCTTCTGTCCTAGCTCTTTGCTTTCTGATTAATGCCATGTGAGAAGTCTTTACTTTTATCATGGCTGCAGGGGGCCCTATCTGTGTCCCTTCTGTGCCACAATGGAAGACATCCCCTGATCCATGAGACAAAATAAATCTCTCCTCTCTCAAGCTGCTTCTGTAAGGTATTTGGTCACAGCAACATAAGAATTGATATGGGCAATGGTTTGGCTCACAGGTCACCATAATCTGCTGGCCACGGCTCTAGATCAGAATGTGAGCTAACATCAGAAAAAGAGAGGGGCCAACAGGAAGGCTCAGTGAATAAAAGTGCTTGCTGCCAAGCCCGACAAGCTGAGTTTCATCCCTGGGACCAACACAATGATGGAGAGAACAACGGACTCTGATCATGTGTGCCTTAGCCTGTGAATGCACTCAAGCAAGAGACAGAAATGTAATAAAGAAGGAAGGAAGGAAGGAAGGAAGGAAGGAAGGAAGGAAGGAAGGAAAAATTCCTTCTAAAGAGAGGGCCAACCAATGAATGACCAAGCACTTTCAAGCAATAAAATTCATAAATAAATAAATAAATAAATAAATAAAACAAACAAGCAAGCAAATGAAATCATATTCTGTGATCTTTACCATGTTTATAAAGATAAAAGGATAAATCAAAATGGAAATTAGAAAATATTTCGAACTAGATAATTATAAAGACACAAATTCACCTAACATGATATTTAGACAGAAATTACAGCCTTTAATATTACATTAGAAAAAGAAGAAAGATTGAAAGTTAATGAGCTAAACTTGCAATCACTTCGGGGAAAGAACAAAATAAATCCAAAGAAGACAGAGAGAAATCTATAATAAAGATGAGAGGAAACGCTACTAAATCGGAAGCCAGACACCAAACAGGATAAGGAAAGCCAAAAGCTGATTATTTGAAAAGAACAATAAAACAAACACAGCAGGAACCCAGCAAGACCCACACTGCGAGCAGGCAGGCTAGCAGGAACTAAGACTTTTCACATTACAAATGCTGGGAATGACACCGCAGAGATTAGAGAGGAAGCTAATGTTTTGTTAATAGTGATGGAAAGGGCTGGGGTTTACTCTGAGGGTTCTCCTCTCCCTGGTCTCTGCACTGACTGACAGGTTGTCTCACCCCAGTGGTCATGGGGGAAATGAAACCTTTAGGGGAACAACCCCTGGTGTGACTCACATCCCTGGATCCACTTCCCCAATCTGCCTTGTGCCCATTTTGTTGCAGACCCTACAGCCATGGTTAGCTGCCTCTTCCTGGCCTTGTATTTTGGAACAACTGTTTTCTGCTTCTTCTTGTTCCCAGGCTTCTCCCTACAGGTCTTTTCTGTCCCACCAGCAACCTCATTAACATACACAGGAACCTGTGCAGCCGCCTTTTAACCCAGCTCCCAGACTCCTGTCATTTCCCCTCAGATCTCCAAGGCAACCACAGACAATTTAACTTCCTTTTTAAAAATTAAAGAGGCAAAAAAAAAAAAAATCATTCTAAATTCCCAAAACATCTACAGCTCCCTCCCTCCCTCCTGTCTGTCAGTAGAAGACCCACACTAATGCCATCCAGATTTTAGCTTCCCACATAACCCCTGACCCCATCCCCACTCCTGTCTACTTCCTCTCCAGGACATGGCCTTCATGTGATCACACTCACTGCAACCCTCCTTCTCCTCTCTCACTAAGGACTTCTCCTTACTCAACTTCTCTCTCAGAATCTCCTGAACTTCCTATTCCATGAAGGATCTGGGGCTTTACTTGGGAACACTTTATGAGTGACTTCTTCGAGTAATAAGTTATTCTTTCATCAAATAATTGATAAGTATTTGCACCTGAAGATCTTTATTAGAACAGAGTCACAAGCTGATCTAGACAGATATAAAATATAATAAACAATTAATATATATGTATTATTATAACTCATTGGTTTATAATATATTGTATATGTAAGTATATATGTTATTAATATAGATAGTAACTGTCTTAGTCGGGGTTTCTATTCCTGTACAAAACATCATGACCAAGAAGCAAGTTGGGGAGGAAAGGGTTTATTCAGCTTATACTTCCACATTGCTGTTTATCACCTAAGGAAGTCAGGACAGGAATTCATACAGAGTAGAAACTTGGAGGCAGGAGCTGATGCAGAGGCCATGGAGGGATGTCACTTATTGGCTTGCTTCCCCTGACTTGCTCAGCTTGCTTTCTTATAGAACCCAATACTATCAGCCCAGGGATGGCACCACCCACAAAGGACCCTTCCACCTTGGTCACTAATTGAGAGAATGCCTTACAGCTGGATCTCATAGAGGTATTTTCTCAAGGGAGTCTCCTTTCTCTGTGATAACTCGAACTTGTGTCAAGTTGACACACAAAATCAGCCAGTACAGTAACCAAGAACCAGTAACAGTTCTAATGAATGGAGTAGGTGGATATATTGTGGCCTATGGAATAAATCACTATAGCTGTGAGACTAGACAAGCTGTCACAACTGTGTGTGTGTGTGTGTGTGTGTGTGTGTGTGTGTGTGTGTGTGTAAGAGAGATACCGAGACAGAGGCAGAGAGACAGAGAGACTCCACCCATACAAAGCTGGAAGCTAACCTTCATGGCTGGAGGTCAGTGCTGTAGTTTCCACAAGTAAAATGAGAGGAAAATTTGGTGGCCAGACAAGGGTATTATCAAATCCGGGAAACTGGTAATTCTACTTTCTAGTCTGAATCCTGGTGACAAGGCTTATTCCCTCTGGAAATATTCATGAGTATGTACACACTTATAGGTCACACACTTTGCTGGAAAAAAAAAAAAGAGTACAGGAAGCACCTACTAAGTGTTGGGCCAGCGTAAGACCTGTGGGAAACCTAGAAAAAGCAGGGCCTTTAGCAGTTGAGAGTTCAGCCCCAAAAGGAGAAGAGCAACTACACAGTCATTACAACACTGTGAGACAGAGTTGGGTAAGGCAAATAAGAACCTCACTTCTGCTCTCTGGCCCATGAGTTCCTGTCTGTGAAAGTCTATTTTCTCCTTCATTGAGGAGACTGAAGTCCCAGTTGCTCTCTCCAATATAGCATAGGTGGACATGAGTCACTAACTGCCTGAGACATGGAAATGCTTGATTCTGAATCCACATTTCAGTGACGGTATTCTAGGAAAGTTCTCAAGACAGTGGCTTCTCACTTCCTGTATTTCCATCCACACATAAGCGTGCACACACACACATACACACACACACAAAATGTATGGCCCCTTGGACTGAGATATCAGTAAATGATAATAATAACAACAACAGTAATAATCACTCAGTGGTATTCTTAGTCATGTTTTCTCATCTCTAAGTCTTCAAGCTCCCATACCAATCCCTCTGAAAAGTCTTTCACTGTCCCCAGTCACAAAAAGAAAGCACACACTGATGTTGTCTGCTGGTCAGTGACCTAGGAGCAACACAAAAGAGCCATCCAAAGCATCCCTCGGATGTCCCCAGCCCTCTCATCCAAGGCATCTCTCAGCTGTCCCTGACCCTCCTGTACCTGGTAAGAAGCACATGGTCTCATCTCTAGACACCCCACCCCACCTCTGGGTATTTTCCAAGAAGCATGAAGACAGTTGCCTGACATCTGCTCATGTATAGAAATGAGAAGAGAACATGGTAGGTTTTGCTGGGTTTGGAGTCTATGACTTCTGCTGATCCCAGCAATCTGGTGACATCTAACTGCTCTAAGATACTGTGCCCTCGGTCAGGAGGCTGTGGAGCTTCAGCATGATCTTGAACAGGTCCCCTCGCCTGTGTTTGATCACATGGAAGAACTATGTTCTGCTACCATTTGCCACTTCTCGCCTATGACATTATCATGAGCAAGTCGATCATCAACAGAAAGGAAACTCTTTGCTATGGGTTGAAAGGTCCCATACCTGCAGGGAGCCAAGACTGCTACCTTTCCTTCCCTCTCTAAAACTGTAAGACTCCATCTCTTCTCCAGTCTCCCTTTCCAGAACCTGAACCCCAGCATCATCCAGCCATATACACAAATAACTCTTAGAAGTCTTGTGATTTCTCCTTGTCTTGCCAAATGAATCAACTTCCCCTGCCCCCTAAAACCACAAAATTTCTTGCTCACACTCCTGGAAACTTCCATGCCCTCTCTTCCTTTGGCTCTATTCCAATGTCACCTTCTCAGAGGCTGCACTGGCCCCCACCCCTGATCTAAAATTGATCCCTATCCTGTCATTTTCTTTTCCTTCCCTTGATTCCAGCTATCAGAAATTACAAGTACCTATTAATCTGTGTATTTATTTGCACATATACCTCCTTTTATACTAGAATGTGGACTCTAGAAGAATTTCTCTCACTCACCCCTGTATCCTTGGGGCCCATAAGCTACCACCAACATAGAAGGTATTATGTAATTTTTCAGTATTATGTGATTCATGTCTGATTGATGATTGATTGATTAATTGATGACTATCTAGAGAAAGAACATTGCCACTTTTATTTATTAACTAGAAGGACTCTTTCCTTCATCCTGAATGGTCTGGGAGGTTTAAAAAGCAATGGAAAACTGTGCTGCTTTTTATAGATAAAAGTTACAGGCACTGTGTGGAATCAGACCAGAATTAGACAGACCTTCTTTTCTTGCTCCACATAGGCTGTGTGGCCTTTGGAAAGTGACGTTCTGCTGATGGGAAAAATATAATGCACGTTTGAGTTGCTGATAGAATCAGATGAAGTAAGGATTGTGAAAGTGTTTATAAATAGATAAAGTGCTGTAAAAGGTATGAGGTCTATGTTAAGACAGGACAGGGTCCACAAGGAGTAAGGAATATGTGCAAAGCCTGTCTCAGATGTGTTTCCAACAGATGGGCATTTATGGTGATGGACTGGATTGAACCCACAAAATTCCCTTATGTCTAGAATACATGTACATTTCTCACTTCTGTGGTATGATATCTGGCAAACAACTTGAGGAAGAAATTGTTTATTTTGGCTCAAGTTTCAAGGATCCAGTCCATCATGGCGGGAAGTCACAGCAAGAACTTGAAGCAGCTAGCTGGCACATTGCATTAACTATCATGAAGAAGAAAAGCTTGTTAGGTATCTTTTTGTTTTGGGGGTGTTGTTTGGGTGTTTTGTTGTTGTTTGGTTTGGTTTGGTTGGTTGGTTTATGTGTGGGGGAGTTGTTTTGTTTTGGTTTTGCTTTTTTGGGTTGTGTTGTTTTGGAGAATTTCATACAGAGCCTCCCCCACTTCCCTATCACCCAACTACCCAGTTTTATCTCCTATCTTCTCCTTTCTCTTCTCTCCTCGCCCTTTCCCCTCCCCCCTTTGTCTCCTCACTTTCTCTCTCCCCCACTGTCTCTGCTAGCTGACTATTCCTGGGTATATACTCCACCCTAAAGTATGCTCAGTATCCCAGTTACCATTAAAGGAAATTGACTTCCCCTTTCTCAGCAAAAATCAACTATTCCTCAGCTAGAAGTAGAATTTCATGCCCACCTCTCCCTCTACCATGCTGGGATTTTGTTTGTCTTGAGCTTGTGTAGGTCTTAGGCATGTTATCAAAATTGCTGTAAGTTCATATGTGCATTTGCCCTTTGGTGTCTGGAAAACACTGTTTTCTTGAAGCTATCTACCACCTCTTGTTGCTACAATATTTCTGTTCCCTCTTCCACATAGATCCCTGAGTCTTGAGGGAACCGTTGTAATATAGGCATCCATTTAGGACTGAGCGCTATGATCACATTCTCTTTTTATACAGTGCAAGATCTTAGCCAAAGGAATGGTACCACCCACAATGGGAGGACTTTCCCACTAATAGACCATAGGCATGACTAAAGGTCCATCTCTCAGGTTAGTCTAGATATTATCAAGTTGACAGTTGGAATTATTAGTATGTGGATGGGAATTTATTTAGAAAGAGGGACTATCCAGATACTTTTTTCACCATGATGCACAGAAAGGGGATGAGGATGGGCCCAATGAAGTAAACTCTACATTTATAAGAAGAAAAAAAAAATCAAACAAGAAACAGGTGAGAATACCACATGGAGACAGAGACAGAGACAGATTGAATGATGGCTTGACAAGGCAGGGACTTCTGGAAACCATAAGAAGCTAAATGGCTACTATCTCCTTCAAAGATATCATAACTATGACAAGATCTTGCTCTTAGACTTCTGGCCTATGGAACTATAAAAATTTTCTTCTTTAACCACTGTTTATAGTACTACATCATGGCAGCCCAAAGACACTGAGGTGGCCACAGTTGCAATTCAGCATTTTGAATATCTACGGGTGGTACATGCATCTCACCCTTGCCCTACTAAGTAAGACTTTGTAACCAGGGAAACATCTCTACTTCTCAGCTTTGAAAATCTACTAAGAAAAGCTCCCAGAAAATGGTAAAGAACAAAGACTAATTGTTCCTCCGCCTGCTCTCTGTATGACGCTTGTCAATCTTCATGACCTAGTTCCCTGCTTGCATAGAATGCCTGCTGAGGTCACAGTGGCAGCTACTGCCATTACCATCTCTCTTTGTTAGAGGACTAATCATCCCCTCTCCCTTCCTGTAACTAGAAAAGTCCTAGAAGGTCCCAATTGACCGAGGAGAGACTAGTCAAGAGCAATTTTATTTGCAGCACCAAGCATGTGATTCTGTATAGTCAACCAATAAGGATAAAGTAACCAGAGAAGGCTAACAGACTGTGAGGTCATTTAGTAATCAGAAATCAGAATGAGAGTCAGCCCTCAGTAGGAGCAGAACACTTCCTCTGATGTGTGAGCCACATCTGTACCTCCTCTGATGTCCTGGGTGGAAGTACCTCATCCCACAACAGCTGTCTATGAACACCAATTCTTTTTCCAAACACTCCTGTCTCCTCACCATTCATCCCTCTCTCGTGGAGGTAGATTTAGAGTCCAGGTCCTTCCATAAAAAGTCATTCATCTGCATTCCTCACTGGGGAGGATACAGATCATCAATAGTGTTGAGTGAAAGTCATTGGTCCTTTTTTAGCTTCCTTCTCCTCCATATCTTGCAGGCAGTAGTGACTTGGGAAAGCATGTCTGTCCTACACAACGAAGTTTCCATGGGACTAGATTGTGGACAGGAAATAAGCAAGGTCACATGGACTCTGCACTACATCAGTCTTCATCAATCAAAAGCTGGCATTTGCTCCCCACTTGTTCTTCATCTGTGTGATTCCTTGATTTTTCAGAATCAAAGTATTCAACAAAGGTTCCATGTCCTTGGTGGTTCTCCTGTGTTCCTGAGAGAGAGAGAGAGAGAGAGTTGATTCTCGTGACTTGTGGTAGAGAATGTGCTGTAAAATCATTGTAAACACTGACTAAGCAAACACTGAACCATTGCTACTAAGGGAAATGTGTGTATTTCATATGGATATATGTACGCATCCATAAACTGACAGTTACAGAGCTACATCTTTGAAGAGAGAGACATATGTTAAAGGCATCATCCCCCAAATTAGGAGACGAGCTGGTAAAAGGCAAGACCTAGTGGGAGACTCTAAAGTCATTGGGGAATGATCTTAAAAGAGTCTGTACGTTTCTAGGCTCTCAGTCTCTCTCTGCCTCTTGGCTCAGGCGGTGAAGTCTGCTATGGCACACGCTCACCACCATTGCCATCTGGACTGCTCACCAGAGGTCAAAAGCAGTGAGGCGTCACAATCTGGAGCTCCTATAACCTTGAGTTAATGAAAACTTTCTTCTTTATAACTTAATGACCTCTTACATTTTATTATAGTAACATAAACGTGACTAAAACAAGTAACACGCTTGTTACAACTTAACTGCCTCTTTATAACTTACCTCTTACATTTTATTAGTGATATAAACACGACTAAAACAAGCAGCCCATGTGCATGTGCATGCATGCCTCACATGGATTGAAACCTAAAATCAAAAGAAAAAATGTTCTAGTTGATTCTAGTTTATTTATCCTGAAAAAAGGAACCAAGGTGCAGAAACGTTAAGCAAATTTCCTGAAAATACCCCACCTATGAGTGTCTAGTTTGGAACTCAAACCCCATTCTTTGAGCTCAGTGTGCAAGCTTCTAGCACTGTGCTGAACAAGCCCTTTTCTCATCCTCTGGCCATCTCTGAAACTACAGTGAGACAGAGCATTGCTTGCTCAAACTCAGTGGAGATGGGCACTCTAGGAAATCTGTCCTGTGCACATATGTAAGCGAGCATGGGAGCAGGACTGCATATAAATTACAGCTAGAAGATCGTTTCACAAATATAGACCCAAATGTTGAGAATCAATGACATATCACAGCAGCACGCCTAAGTATTCACCAGCTCTGAAACAAGATTAGATATAGTCCCACCTACTGTTGTATGATTTACAGTGACATCTTGGGACAAGGAGCATATTTCTCTGTCCATGTCGTCAGGTCTGACACTGTGGTTTGCTTTCTTCAGTGAAATGCAAATGCCAGAGATGAATGCCACCTCCTAAAGAATTTCTATGACCATTTTGTGGGTATATACACAATTTTGTTCTTTCTCTCCTGTCACAAGAACAGCATGTCCCAAATATGATTTTCCTTCCATATGGACCCTGTGGTAGTTAATCTTCATCGTCAACTAGAATGCATTTAGAATTACCATGGAAACACATCTCTGGATGTACCTTGAGGACTGTTTCCAGAAAAGTTTAACTGAGCATGAAAAGACCCACCATAAGTGTGAACAGCACCATCCCATGCCCTAGGGTCCTGGACTGAATCCAAAGGAGAAAATGAATTAAACAACAGTATCTCTCTCAACTTCCTGACTGTGGATGTAATATGACCAGTTATCTTGTGCTTCTGTAATCATTCCTTCAAAACCAAGATGGAATGTGAGCTAAATAAACCCTTCATTCTTCTCTTGTTACTTTTGTGAGCCATTGGTCACAAAAATATAGATGATTGAGAGATAATAAGTAGATAAATGGTAGATAGATAGATATATAGATAGATGATAAATAGATAAATGACAGATAGATAGATAGATAGATAGATAGATAGATAGATAGAGATAGATGATAAATAGGTAAATGATAGATAGAAGATAGATGGATAGATAGGTGATAAATAGATAAATGATTGATAGATAGATGGATAGATAGATAGATGATAAATAGATAAATGATTGATAGATAGATGGTAAATAGATAAATGATAGATAGATGATAGATAGATAGATAGATAGATAGATAGAGATAGATAATAGCTAGTTGATCGATAAATGATAGATAGATGGATAGATAGAGAGAGATGATAAATAGATAAATGATAGATAGAAGATAGATGGATAGATGATAAATAGATAAATGATTGATAGATAGATGGATAGATAGATAGATAGATAGATAGATAGATAGATAGATAGATAATAGATAGACAGATAATAAATAGACAAATGATAGAAGATAGATAGTCTATTTAAGGACATGGAAGAAAGAAGCTCTTGTTCTTTGCTGGTTTGCCCTTTGCTTGCTGTACATTCATTCTTTTACTGGCTATGGAGCCTACTTTTTTGGTCTTCCAGCATATACTGAAGACAAGCCTGGTAAACTGAACAACTACTAGATTCTTGGACTTTCCATTCACAGCCAGCCACTCACTGTTGGATCACCTGGACTGCAGCCTGTAAGTCATTCCAATAAATTTGTGTGTGTGTGTGTGTGTGTGTGTGTGTGTGTGTGTGTGTGTGTGTGTGTGAGAGAGAGAGAGAGAGAGAGAGAGAGAGAGAGATTCATTCATTCTATAATGTAACCCTACAGAACCCTAACAAATACAGTGATGTGTTTAGGTGTCAGGTTGAAATGGGGTGTGTTGTAATGGTTAATTTCTGTTGTCATTATGACTGGATTTAGAATCATAGAAACACACCTCCAGGTGAATCTATGAGGGTGTTTTCACAACAGTTAACTGAGACATGAAGGCTCGCTCTGAATGTGGGCAGCCATCACATGGCTAGAGTCCCAGAATTAGTAAAAAGAAGAAAGTGATCTGAGAAGCAGCAGCAGCGTTTGTCTCTGTTTCCTGCCTGCAGACACAGTGTGACAGTCGCCTCATGCTTCCAGCTGCCTACCTTCCCCAGCATGACGGACTGTACCCTAAACTGCCAGTCAAAACAAACCCCCTTCCTTAAGTTGCCTCTGTGGGGCATTTGACCACAGCAATGAGAGAAGTGAGTAATATGACCCTGGGACACAGGAGATGATCCCAGCTGACACATAATGAGGTGAGAAGGACATCTTCAGGTTTATCAGCCATAGGAACGTTGAGGTTTGAACTACAACATAACTGGACAAAAGCCAACTAGCACAGACCCCCACAGATAGTTCTGAACTAACCAGTGCACTGTACTGAGCAATAAATCACCTTTTGTTAAAACAGCAGTCATTTGGACGTTTAGGTTTTTTTTGTTTGTTTGTTTGTTTTTGTTTTTGTTTTTTGTTTTTTTTTCTGCAAAGCAATAAAGATGGACACCAGCCCTTGTGGTCAAGAAGGTAAACAAGGGGTTAAAAGCAAAGCTTAAGATGTGGTTTGATAACAGCTCCCTCTAGGCCAGAGGTCCTTAACATGTGTATCTTGCATATCAGAGACTTACATTACATGTCATAACAGTAGCAATATCACAGTTTTGAAGTAGCAACAACGTAACTGAATGGCTGGGGCGTCACCACAACATACAGCGTTAGGGAGATTGAACACTGCTGCCCTAGACTTCCATGAAGCAACACCAATTAAGACAGGATTGGACAGGCAGGAGCATCACTTTACAGGTAAAGGATACGAGGAATGAGCAGCAGAGAGCATTCCACCAGTGACAGAGGCTGGCCGTCACTGAAGGCGATGGGAAAGGCTGGAAAGGGAGATTGAGAAGAAGATCTTCCGGTGCTGAGAGTTTCCGCCAGGATGGTGGCAGGTTCCAGAGGTGCCCTTGGAGGACTCAGTTAAACAGCACATTCCCAAACTCAGCAAACAACCGGAACAGCTGGGGCGCACCGCTTGGAGCTCAGCGGGGGTACAAGGGGTCAGTTAATGAGCTGTGCACCTGTAATAGATTCTTTCAAGACAGAGATATAAGCAGTGTGGTTCTGTGGTCTGCGTGAGCCAGAGGAGGAAGCTTGTGGAGGAAGTTTCCCAGAAGTGGGAAGTGGAGTGTGTTAGAGATAAAAACCAAACAACATGCCCCCGTGGCCCTTTGCTTGGCACCTTTAACATAGGCAATGTCCTCCACCATCATAGCATACGTTTTATCTTTACAGAGATCTTGAAGACGACATCATGCCAGTACCCAGACAAACGATCCATACACACCACTATATTCACTCCCAGATCCATGTCTCACACAGAGGGCAGGTGACTCTCAGAGGAGATGGAGTGGTACCCAGGGTCACACCATAAAACGGAGACCAGACCCCAGAACCTCCAACGTCTATACAGGATTAATGAGGAAACAGGTCTAGATTTCAGGACTCCACGTGCTACAAGCTTCCTTCATCCACTCTACGCACATTTATTGAGTAGCTAATATGTCGTTGCTGCCTCGGGTCCCAGGATCGGAGATGAGTGTAGGTACACTCTTGGGGAACTTACCTCTTAGACTGCACAGCTCAGAAACACAGCTCCAGGATTCCCAAGTTTGGTTGTAAATCCACATGGGGTTGAACAAGGCCTCTCCCTGCCGTGTGGGAGCTGCATGGTTTTTTCCTATACCAGCGAGGTCAATTACTCTCTCACAGTTTTGCCATAGAGCTTTTTTCAGACTCACGAGTCACTGCTTTTATTAATTACTGTATTAGCTGTTTTACATACCCTAATTATCTCCCCACGGCACAGACAATGGCCTTTTTTAAGAATTTTTTTTCTTACTCCTTCTGGTAAAAATAGAAAATATGAATATGTATGGATTTTTTTAAAACCTTTTTCAAAATTTAAACACAACATGAGCGCCACCTTATGGCTAAAATGAGAAATATCACTATTGAGTCCCATGGTTTTAACTTGAATGACAAGTATGATAATTAAAATGTTAATGATAATTTAAAAATCAGATTTTTAAAACATAATTAAGTCACCAAATTCTTTTGTTAAGTGTCTTAAATTCCTCTAATAGTATAGTTAATTATTCCAAAATATCTATCATGAGAGTTATAATTAACATCTGGCCAAAACATGGTGTCTGTGTGTGTCTGTGTGTCTGTGTATCTGTGTGTCTGTATTTCATTAAATTCTCACAGCCATACTTGCTGAGTTCTGATGTTCCCTGGATTTTAAAAATTTTGGAATGGAAGGACCTATCTGGGAAGTGACTTGCATAGCATTTTCCTCAAAGATAAATCTTCCAACTTGGAGGGAGGCTCTTTAATACACGGGATATTCTAATAGGTGAAAACATTCTTCTTTTTTTTTCATTTTTTATTGGATATTTTATTTACACTTCAGATGCCATCCCCTTTCCCCATTCCCCCCCCCTTAGAAAACCCCTATCCCATGCCCCCTTTTCCTTTTTGCACTTATACATTTTTTTTTTAATGTTAATCAAAGGCTTTATAAGTTTGGTGTTGCTCAATCAGAGGTGTAACCCACTACCCAACCTAGATATATCAACTATCTTTGACTGGTGGAGATACGTGAATATCTGCCTCCCTGTCTCCCCCCTCTTTCTCTCTCTCATCACCTAGCTGCTCCTCTCCTTCTTCTCCTCCTCTCCTTACTCCTTCTCTTCCTCTCAGTACTCCTCCCACCTTAGCTCCTCCTACATATCACCCTTCCTGTTAAAATGAAATTTTTCTCTCAAAATACAATTAGAGCATAATTATGCCAATTTGTACCAGTGAGGTACAAGATAGTCCTAATACCCAGTCCATCATTTTGTTGACTAACCAGAACCTTTGTCATCTATCCTAACTAAAACACTTAGTTCTGAACCTGGCTTTTCCCTTGGCTTTAGGATGAATGTCAGCTGAAAACCATCCACTCAAATCTTTTCTCTCAAGGTAAATAGCCAGGATTGGCTATGAGGCTATAAGTTTTCAACCCCATCAGAAATCCAGAATGACTGAGTTAACTATAATTGTGGGAAGCACAAAACATAGCTTCTAAAACTTAGCCAATTTATAAAGACCTCTGAACACCTGGACACTCCTTCTACTACAAAAAGTTGGAGCATCTGATCTTCAGCCTTCTGGCCCAGGATCATCTGACAGACCTTAGTGCTGCAGAATTATTAAGGGCTGATTACTCTGTCTAGGCAGATATAATCAGTCAACTATTCTGCAATTGTGTCCTTTTCTGGACAGTAATTTGTCTGTAGATGGAAAGAGGCAATTCTTGTCTAGTGGCTGTCTCACCACAACTGGAGTAACTCCAAAGATGCTCAATTTCTTCTTAGAATTCAATACAGGAAGCTGTCAGGAGCAGACAGGTCTCTAATCAAAATGAACATTAATACAGAAATGTTTGTAACGTCAATTCTGTGGACTTCTGATGTTTTGAAAACCAACTATCCATGTAAGGTAATCTGGACTGTTGTCTGTTACCTCCACTCAGCTATTTCTAAATAAAACATAGAAAACACCCTAACAATAAACTCCAAGCCATGAATTTGCTATAGTCCCTTAACTCACAGGCTAGCCATCTCAAATCTGTTTAAAAAAAAAAAAAAGTTAAAGAAGGACTGGGTCTAAGCCTTGTATTCCTAAATGTGGAAAATATTCTTCTTTGCAGAAGTGTTTCTTGAGCTCACAAAGTATGCACCTGGAATGCTTCAGGAAGTCCCTGAAACTAGCAAGAGCCAATAGAGCACCCCGTCCCCCTCAAATATACGTGACACTAAGGGCCACTGAGAGACTCATAGTCAAACTGAGCTGCCTAGAAGAGGCTCAACACAACCTGGAAAAAGTAGAGACAACCTAAGTTATCTAGAAGACTTGCTGCCTGAAACAGATAGCTCAGTTAAACCACCTAGAAGAAGCAAGAAACCAGACAAGCTGCCTGGAAGAGGCTCATACCCACTGAGCCTGTAAAAAATACTCTCCAACCTGTCATGCTGCCTGCAGGTTCTGCACTACACTGCTTTCAGCTTTGTGAGTTTTCTCCTGCTGGGATAGGTCTTCGAGTAGTTTCTGCTTCTTTAAGTAACCCCAATAAGACTCAGTGCTTCCCTAAATTGGTCTTTGATGATATCCTTACTTTTTGGTCTGTTTGTCCTCAGTTCCCTATCTGAGGTTAAATAGACATTTATTCATGTCTCCTCAGGTGTCCTAGTTAGGTATTTTGCCTGCCTGCCTGCCTGCCTGCCTGCCTGCCTGCCTGCCTGCCTGCCTGCCTGCCTGCTTGCTTGCTTGGCTAGTGGACTGGCTGGTTGGTTGGTTGGCTAGCTGGTTGGCTGGTTGGTTGGTTGGTTGGTTGGTTAGTTGGTTGGTTGGTTGGCTGGTTGGCTGGTTAGTTGGTTAGTTGGTTAGTTGGTTGGTTGGCTAGCTGGTTGGTTGGTTAGATGGATGGATGGATGGATGGATGGATGGATGGATGGATGGTTGGTTAGTTGGTTGGTCGGTCGGTTGGTTGGTTGGTTGGTTAGTTGGTTAGTTGGTTAGTTGGTTTTATTGTTGCTCCTCCTGCTACTGCTGTTGCTTTTTTGCTTGCTTGCTCACTTTTTGACGACTTAACACAAATTAATGTCATTTAAGAAGAGGAAACCTCAATTGAGGAGCCTGTAGGGAATTTTCTTGACTCCTGTTTGATGTGAAAGGATCCAGGCCACTATGGGTGGTGCCATCCCAAGCACCATTCCTGGCTTTTATTGAGAGAAAGAAAAACAGTCTGAGAAAACCATGAAAATCAAGCCAGTAAGCACCACTCCTCCAAGGCCCCTGCCTCAGCTCCTGCCTCCAGGTTCCTGCCCTGGCTTCCTTCACTGATCAACCATGACCCAAGAGTTGTAAGCTGAAATAGATGCTTTCCTCCTCAAGTTGCTCTGAGCCATGGTGTTTAATCACAGCTGTGCACAGAAACCTTAAGAGCCCAGGAATAATGTCACACAACAGAGTGTCCTGGGGAGTAGATGACACAGCCAAGAGTGGGACTCCTGTTAGTCTTCACTCATGCATGAGTTCAGCAAAGGAGGCAGCGTACGTGATCCTTCCTCCATTCTAATTACATTTTGTTGGCATCTTTCACACTTCCTGGTGTGTCACCTGAGTAAACCCTATCTATTTGAGCTGTCACCTTGATTTTCCCATCATTTATCACCAAACCTAACTCTACTAGACCCAGTTTGCTGCCATTGCTAATATTATGCCAGAACAGCCTTCCCTGAAAGGATGCTATGCAAGAGAACAGGATGGATGGCTGTGAGAATCAACGCCAGTCTCAACCCTCAGGAGAGCTATTATAGAACAGAGCCTTTTATCCAGCGGATTCCCAGTACCAGCAGCACAGTGGACATGAGATCCACGTGCACAGGCAAATTTACTATATAAACTAACCATCTCATTAATAACTCATACAATGCTTACTTCAAAGCACCTACCACATCGCAACTGTTCAGTCTATGTGGGAGGTAAGACATGGTAGTTGCCCTCAAGTTTCTCAGATAGAAGACAGAGATGGCCAACCCACAGAGCTTGTGCTACAACAGAAACTTTTGGTGCTCCGTGGAGGCAAAATAAAGCTTGCTGATAAGGAGCTCTGGGAGAAGCAGGAATGATTTCTTAGAGTAGATGTTTGAGCGTGGTCTTAAGCTAATGGGCCATCCACAAAAGAAAGGACGGGAACACATCACAGACAGGCAACAAAGGGCAGAGGCAAGCAGAAGCCACCCTGCCATAGAACACAGAGCAACACGTGGTTTCGGGGGATGCCCAACTGACCCCTGTGGCCTTCCTGGGGTTTCACTTGCCCAGTGACTCAAAGGCTGATGTGGAAAAGCTGTGGGCTCTGAGGTGGTTTCTAACCAGGACAGCTTCTGCATTTTAGGTCACTGGTAATGGGTGATGAGACAGACCAGAACTGGAGATAGAAAGTGGGAAAATATCAAAGTTCTCTCCCAGCAGAGAGAGAACGATATGGTTCTAGCAAATGAGAAGTGTCACTGATTCCACATGTGGAGATGACCCAAGAGTAAGCATACTGCTTTCTTGCCTGCCCCTCAATGAGGATGGGCTAAGAACATGGGACCTTCAACCTATGGCTACAAAAACCCCAAGGGGCCAACTGAATTCCCCCATGGAGTCTTTTCCCCTTTTCTCTACATCAGGACTGGTCTTGGTATATGGAGTATCTCAACAAGGCTTTCAGTGCCTCGCCCACCCCACCCCACTCTAGCCCCACCCCCATCCTCAACCCAGAGCCATTCCCAACTACCCTACAGGTCTGCTTTCTCCAAATCAAGGACACAGCCCATATATTCTTTGATTTGTTCCCCCAAAGCCAGGAGCCTGACCAGAACATTTCAAAATAATCTAGGTTATGTAAAGGATGGTGAGGGTCCTGGGCACCAACTTTAGTCATCTGAATTTAGCCTAGAAAATGATCACAGTGGTACATGACAATTAAACACATTGTGTAAAAAATAAATGGAGATTCGGGGAAGGCAAGGGTGACATATCAAAGATCTAAGAATAAGTACTTAAAAAGATTCAGTCGCCCAATTTGTGCTTTCTCTGCCACACCAGGGATCACCAGTGTGAACAACATAGGGCCAGAATGGCTGAGAGCACCTTAAAACACCTTCCCTCACAGTCGTGGTCATGATCGGTACAGCACCATGTGAAGAAAGCATCTTACGGCATCGCACTAACACAAGCTCTGACACATAAGAGCAATAGCACCTTCAACGAGTCACATAGGCCCACTGGGCCTCAGCTTCCTCGTCTGAAAACTTGGCCTCCATGTTTTAGTGTACACCCATATGATAAGCTGATTCACAGAGAAAGAGCTAGGTTGAGGGGTGTCAACAAAGGCACCTAGAATGTTATTGTCCCCATCGGTGTATGATTTGATCCCCAAAAATTACACATAAAAAAGGAGGGCATCTGTCATCGTCACTG
This sequence comes from Arvicanthis niloticus, assembly GCF_011762505.2. Lineage (NCBI taxonomy): Eukaryota > Metazoa > Chordata > Mammalia > Rodentia > Muridae > Arvicanthis > Arvicanthis niloticus. Next base: position 36,500,396 of record NC_047670.1, on the reverse strand, counting down.
AAAGAAAAGTTAAAGAATTCTGAAGAATTTAGATCAGTAGTTCTCAACCTGTGTGTGGCAACCCCAGTTGGGGGTGGGGGGGAGAGTTGAACAACCCTTTCACGGAGGTCACATATCAGATATCCTGCACATCAGATGCTTACAAGTCATAACAGTAGAAAATTACAGTTACAAAGTAGCAACACAAGTAATTTTGTGGTTGGGGTCAGCACAAGGTGAGGATCTGTATTGAAGGTCACAGCATTAGGAAGATGGAGAACCACTGCTCTAGATGGACAAAAGGTAGTTGAATGAGTCTCCTCGGTTTCTATGCTGGGTTTTACATCACTGTTATTCCTCAGGAACCATCACCAAGAGCTGCTGTTAGAGCAGGGTCTGTCATCTGCTGAGAGTCTGACATCAAGGATCCTTGGGTGAGAGAGGAGACGAATAACCGAGGAGACGAATAACCGAGGAGACGAATAACCTGATCTTGCTCACTCAAGCTGCTAACACTATTCTCCAGGAAGGGAACTGTGATTGCTTACAATGGCCACCAGGGGGAGGCAAATAAGGCTGCATGAAGAAACCAGAGTTCTTAACTGCGATGATTGGCACTATCCACCTGTTTTCTCTTGTCTTTTCTCCTTTCTTATAAATGTCTGTCTCTAGCCCTTTACCAGTTGTCAGATTCTCAGATGCCTTCGTCACAGTCTAACCAGCGCAAGCCTCAGAGGATGGGAGAGCCAAAGACACAAACACTGAACCGCTGACCTGAGATTGGCTTTGGCTAGCACCATCTAACTAACCTCCCCCTGGTTTCTACCCTATTTGACAGCATTCAGTTCTATGACTTCCAGTTGGATTTCCAACCATACAATCTCCCTCTGCTGCTTGCACAATGGCAGAAGCTTCTAGATGCTCTCCAATCCTGTTTCCTCTTTTCCCCCAAGCATGCAAGACCACATCTCTGGATCTCCCTTGCAGACAGTTCAGTAGGATGCCGGCCGATGGGTGCTCATCACAGCCTCTGACCTATTGCCACACTCTCTCTTCCCCTTCCACAATGACTTCAACAGCACCTCGGTTAAGATGACGTTCACAAAATGGAAGGGGCCAGGTCCTCAAGTAGCTGTTTGTTGAGAAGACACAGTCCCAATAACAACATAGTTAGCATTATAGCGTAAGTAACTGTTCAGTCACCAAGAATGGAGGGATGTTGGCAACGGAGTGTAGAGTTTACCACTTAGACTCACCAGCCATAACCCCTGGCTTACCCAATTCTCACCATGTGACAAGCACTCCTACTGACATAGCTATTGCTAGGACAGTAGCTGTTCAATGGTATTTTAGTGATAGAGTTACAGGGTAAAGACCCAAAGACCACTCACCCAGCATGTCCAAAGTCTGAATCGGGAGTCTGTATTGAGCAGGTTGAAGACTGCCTGAGAAGAAACACTTCCCACAGAGCAGCCCTGAATGCATATTGCAGGGAGCTTTTAAAATTAAAAAACACAGAAAAAACTACATCCTGGTTGGCCATTGCAGGAGGGGAAGCAAGTTTACAAGCAGTTTAACAAGAGCCAGGAGCATGCCATTAGCTAGGGCATTTCAACCCAGAGTTTCAAAAACGGGGTTGGGTGCTTTCCCATGGGACTTTTCATGGCAGGGGCTAAAAACAAGAATGGTTTCAGCTGAGATAAGATGAAGAAACATTTGCCTGGTTACAATAGAATGTCATTAGAAAGGCATCAATAATTAGTTCTTGATCCCTGTGAGACACCTGCCTTGTTCTTGGTATAACCATCCATTGGGATCCATGAGGATCATTTCTGTGAATACCCAAGTCTTTTAGGTTTTTATTAATCATTCCATTCATTTACATCTCAAATGATACCCCAATTCCTGGTTACCCCTCCACCAACCCCACATCCACCCTCTCCTCCCTCCAGCTGCCTCTATGAGGGTGCTCCCCCACCCACCCACCCTCTCCTGCCCCAGCACTGAAGCATCCTCCTATGCTGGAACATCAAACCTTCACAGGACCGAGGGCCTCCCCTCCCACCGATGTCAGACAAAGCCATCCTCTGCTACATATGTATCTGGAGCCATGGATCCCTCCCTGTACAATCCTTGGCCTGTAGTCCAGTCCCTGGGAGCAATGGGTAGTCCGGCCAGCCAGTGTGGTTCTTCCTATGGGGTTGCAATCCCCCTTTGCTCCTCCAGTCCTTCCACTAACTCCCCCACCGGGGTCCCCAAGCTCGGTTTGATGGTTGGCTCCAAGCATCCACTTCTGCATTGGTCAGTTGCTGGCCGGACCTAACAAAGAACTACACACTAGGTTCCTTCCTGTCAGCAAGCATCTCTTCACAACAGCAACAGTGTCTAGGTTTGGTGTCTGCAAACAGAATAGATCCCCAGGTGAGGTGGTCCCTGAATGGCCCTTCCTTCAGTCTCTGCTCCATTTTTTGTCCCTGTCTTTCCTTTGGACAGAAACATTTGTGGGTTAAAAACTTTGAGATGGGTGAGTAGCCCCATCCCTCGACTGGGAGCCATGCCTATCTACTGGTGGTCTCTATAGGTTCTATCTCCCCTTCGATACATGCATCTTGGCTAAATACTAAGTCTTTATATAATGATAATACTTTTGCATATGACCTGTGCACATTCCCCTGTGTCCCTTAAACAACCTCCGGATTGTTCATCACACCTAACACAGTGTCTCAATGACACTTTCACTGTTTAGAAAATATTGACATTCGTTACAGATGCAATTTTTCCTGGGTTTTTTTTTTTTTTTTTTTTGATTGTCTGTACTGTCTGAGCCATGAATTTACAGGGCCTCCTGTAGTGATAGACTCCGTGGCTACAGTGAGACCACTCAAGAGGATCAAGTGTCTGATTTGTGTGACAGTCGGCACACACCAGATGTTGAGTACAAAGAATGGTGACATTGTTAAAATGCACAGATGGTTGTGAAGAAGATGGCCCCATGACTGACAGGAACCCGAATCCAAATCCCAGCTTCTCTGCCCAAGGTGAGACTGAGGTATGCCATGTGTTTTTTTTATCTGACCTCACCTCCTCTGATAATTGCTAGAATTAATAAGTTTTATTGACTTCATGAAATCCTGAAATCCTCACTAAAACCTTGTATCTATAAGGATAATCTAGACCATTGTAAACACCAGCTTTGAAGGACACAGCTAAAGCAATGTGCATGCCCAGGTCTGACTCCCACACGAGCAGCGACCTAGTCATTCGTCTGTGAGATAGAACTACGCACAGCTGCCTCCGCATGTCCATAGACACACACACACAGAGGGGTCCTAAACCGAACCTCTGTCCCTTCTCATGACTCTCCCTGACAGTGTGCCAAGAATGGCAGCCCAGCTGAGCACCCAGGCAAGCAGCAGCTGCTGGTGTTGTTCTCCTCTGCTTTGATAAGGACTGAAGGTGTGGGAGAGAGGTGTGTCCCAGCTTCTCCATCTGCAGAAATGCCCTAAGGAGTTAGCTACCAATGCAGCCTCCTGCACTCCAACCACAGAGATGCATTCAACATCAGTCTGCTCTTTGAGGGAACTTCTAGAAAAAGCAGACACAGTGGTCTCCAGATCAGCCTCTGGAGAATTTCAAACTCCAGAGTCAGTGTCTACCAGGTTTCCCGGCACCCCAACACTTTTTTAAGTTAGCTTTCATACCTACTGCTTTTGTAATAGTTAATCATTTATTTCTTAACATCTTATAAGGTTCAATATTCCTTCTTACATATACAGTTGGCCCTACAGATCTGTGGTTTCCACATCTGTGTGTGGATTTAAACAACCGTTATAGAAAATATGCAAAAAACAATTATATCCATACCAAATATGCGCTGACTTTCTCTTGTCACTACACCTTAAACAATGCAACGTAACCACTGTTTATAAAGTGGTTGGGTTTCTAAGTATTATAAGAAATCTAGAAATTAAACTCTAGATGAGAATATATATAGTTTACATGCAAACCATATATATATATATATATATATATATATATATATATAGAGAGAGAGAGAGAGAGAGAGAGAGAGAGAGTTTACATAAAACTGCGATTTATGTGAGGGGGATTGAGCACCTGCAGATTGTGGTTTGCAAGGAAGAAATGAAAACACCCCTCCATGGGTCCTAGGTGATGACTGTAGCTCCTATGGGCACCATAAATGGGAATACGGTGAAAGAGGGTAGGGTCAGATGATGAACAGAAACCTGCGCTCTGGAGCCAAAAGTGTGTGAGAGGAACTCCCTCTCTAATATTTAGCATCTGCGTGAGTCTTGATAGACTGTGGGCCTCTTTCAAATCTTCACATCACAACGTGCTTGGCCCAGGAGGTCATATAAGTATCTACTCATCAGGCTGATGGGACAAGTAATCTGTGCCCAGCACACAGTAGGCACTTCATAAATGGTAATCACACCCCCTTAGTAATGAACAAACTTGCTACAGATTAAAAAAAAAAAAAAAAAAACACAAAGGCTGGGTGTCACTCAGCTAGTAGAGCGCTTGTCTTACATGCATGCGGCCATGTGTTTGACCCCCTAGCACCACACACACAAGGAAAACGAAAATAACCACCAAACTGTGTGCATGACAGCCGACTTGCTCTGCACTCAGACACACAGCGTTGTAACAGGTGCCAAGGAATCCTATTAAACGTTCCAAGTCCATTCGAAGGACAGGCTACCTTGGGGGTCATTTTGGTGTGGCTTTAGACTTGCTTTCTCGTTTCTCATTTGCCTGGGGGATGAAATGGTCCTGGGAAGATCGATGTCCCAATCCACTGTTTTGGTTCCTCTAGAGGCAGCCAGGAGACGCATGTCTGCCCAGAGTTCTTCTGTGGGAAACAAAGCTACTTCTCAAGGCCAGTTGCTCAATCCCAGGCTCATTAGCACTTTCTACTTCTTGAGGTTTGTTTATCTACAGATCTCAACGTGCCTCAAAACATTCATTAATACTCCCGACAGCCTGTCAGCCCAGAATCACAGTCCCCATTCTACAGATGGGAAAACTGATAGAAAGGGCAATTAAGTGAGGCAGCCATTAAGTGTTGCTGTTGAGCAAACAGGGAGCTATGGCAGAAGGAAAACGGTGACTCATGAAGACCCAGGCTAGCGAGGCCACCCCACAGACCAGGTGCCCTGGAACGGACCCACACACGGTTCAGTGCTGGGGATGACCTAGGAGCTTAGGGGCAAATCTTTGCACTCCGACAGGCATGGGTGTTTTATACATTTTCATTGGTTGGAAAACAGAGTAAGCTCCCAAACTGACCAAAGTCTTTCCCATTCAGTTGCCACCAGAGCAGGGAAGATGACCCACAAAGGTATTTCCAATTAAACCAGATTTGATTAAGAGATTTACAGCCCAGAAAAGCAAAGATATATTTAGCTGGTGGTGAGAAAGGTGGTTAAGAAACTGGATGCATCCCCCCCCTCCCCAGGCAGCAAGATGAAGGGGGAAAGGGCAGGAGCTCAGGAGCCATGTGAGCCTCAAACCTTACACTGGGAAGATACACTGAGAGCCTTTAAGGAGTTTGACACTTCTGGTTCAGCAAGCAAACATTTACAGCGGGTCCAAAGCAAAGAGTTAGAAAGTCCATGCGAGCTCTATAGTCACCACATCATTTCAAAGGTCCCATCTCTCAACTGTTGCTCGGGGGATCAAATTCCAAGACATGAACATAAAAAATAAATGAAGGGCTGAAAAAAAAAATATGATGGCTCAGCTGTTGCATCCTACTCTTGCAGAAGACCTGAGTTCAGTTCCCAACACCCACGTCAGGTGGTTCACAACCACCTGCAACTTCAGTTCCTGGGAGATCCAACATGTCTGACCTGAGTGCCCTGCCCCCGACCACACACACACACATGCCTACTCACACATAAACACACCAATAAAATTATTTTAGAATAATAATCAAAAACCAAATGCAACATCAGAATATAAAGTAGTTAACATGATCATAAATATCAAAAGAAACAGAATTCTGTACTCAAAAATATAGTATAAAAGTACGTGGGTGGTTTGGCTTGTTAAGCATGACTTTGTGTGTGTGTGTGTGTGTGAGTGTGTGTGTGTGTGTGTGTGTGTGTGTGTTGCCATGTTGAATTTTTAAATGCTAATTTTTTTAAATCTTTGGTGTGTAAATATTATTGCAGCTTTAGATAAGCGTGTATTTTACCTAAGTGTGAGTTATGGGAAGAGATCCACAGGCTTCAAAGAGCAGATTATACTGAACCTGGAAACCTCATGAGAGCAGTGACTGCAATGCCAAGAGATTCTGTGTGTTGTCCAGGTGACTTACATACTCCAGGGACCTGGATGAAAACATGTTATCTCAGACTCTCCTTACAGAGTGGGAACAGCAGGGCACAGCCTGACAGCCTCTCGGTGACTTCAGAATGTTCATGTCCACTGGGATGACAACAATAGCACCTTAGATCTCAGCCTCAAAAAGTATACTAGAAAGACTGAAGACATGGCTTGGAGGCTTAAGAGCACTGGCTGCTCTTGCAGAAGACCTAGGTTCAGCTCCCAACACTTATATGAAAGCTTACGATTGGTAACTCAAGTTCCAGGGGATCCAGTGCTCTAACCTCTGTCCTCCAAACACTAAGCATGCACATTCAAGTGCACGGACATGCATGCAGGTAAGCACTCATAACCATAAAATAGCTAAATCTTTTTCATGGCTTTAGAGCCAGTCCTTGGTGGGTCCACCCATCTGCATGTACCCTGTCTCCACAGATCACCCATGAAGAACAAATACTCATCCTTGTGACCTTCCAGGCATACCTGGCTTCTGGATGATATTCAGAATCACCCCCAAGAAAGACAAACTTGGGAACAAAACCATTAGCAGCCAACAGACACACACACTGAGCATGGCAAGCCAGAACTTCCCATTCCCAGGCACTGCTGGTATAATGTGAGAAAGACAATGTTCACAAGCAGCAGGCTATGTTGCTTACTTTGAAGAATGTTACCTATATCCAACTGTAACATAATCTCTTGCAGCACCAGCTGCTCCATCTTCCTGTGGAGCCCTTCCTTGGGAGTCCCAAATACTTTTTTCACAATGCGTGCTTTCTTCTCTTATAGGGCCCAGTGCACTCCTGCCTCTGCAGCACACATGTTAATGCACACTGCTGAGTGAAAAAGAATAGCGCTTACAAGTTTAAAAGGGGCTGATAGGGGCTGGAGAGGTGGCTCAGCGGTTAAGAGCACTGACTGCTCTTCCAGAGGTCCTGAGTTCAATTCCCAGCAACCACATGGTGGCTCACAATCATCTGTAACGGGATCTGAGGACAGCGACAGGGTACTCACATATATAAAATAAATAAATCTTAAAAAATAAAATAAATAAATAAAATAAAAGGGGTTGATAAAAATTAAGTAAGTATCGCCTTATTAAACCCAGAGAGTTAGAGCTATCTTCTCAATGCCCTGGATCTGAGGTCTTGGCTTTTCATCCATTGGTGAATTGATAAAGGAAAAAGCTGTCAGCCATGTGCAGGGACTGTCCCAGTTGCTGTATATATGTGACTATAGGTAATGTTCTCAGTGGTCTTCCCAGTGTCACATCCCCACTACACAAGTAAGCAAACTAAAGCTGCTTGTGGTAATTTGTCCAAAGTTATGAAGCTGGGTGTTGTGTGACTTTTCTTCGTAAGACATGAGAAAACACCTATTCACCCCAGATAAGTCATCAACAGCAAACCGGAGAGATAATCCACCCAAGTCTAATGCAGTGAACAAGTGGGTTTATTAGGAGTTACTTACAAGAGTCTTGGTAAACAGTTACAGGACCACAAATGACCCAAAGGCATCAACAAAACCCCTCCCGATTGTGGACAATGACTCACAAAAACTGAATCATGGGAGCTCCTTATATGAATTTCAGGCAGTTTGGTCAGTCAAAGATTCTTTTCCTCCTGGCCATTATTACTGTTTATAAAGCTTTGGGAGAGGGGCCTGGTGAATCTTGTAAATTTCAGGAACTTCCTTACAACTATGAGTTTTGACTACTTCCTGAACCTCATCAGTGAGTCTTAACTAGCCTCGCTCAGGGATAGAGGGAGTAGTTACAGAACACTGAGGGAAACTGTAGGCCTGGAACATCACACTAATGGCCCAGAGACTAAAACGCATGACCATAAACCTGCTCTGTGGTCCTCATTACAGCTACTGCTCTCGCAACTGACATGCCATCAAGAGTGTTCTTGTTGCCAACCTACGCAAAGAACTTTGAACAGTCCAGGCAACTGAGGATACATCGTCTCATTGAGATGAAAACACTGGGGCAAAAAAAAAAAAAAGGCTTCAGTCGCAGATTTTATCTGAGTGTTGCTCCTTGTTCCCCTTGAAAAGTCAGTGCTTCACATTTTTCCAACTGCTTCCAGTCCTCTTGCTAAAGAAAGGAATCTCTGTGACCACCAATGGCTGGTTCCTAGCCCAGAAATGCCTTGGTTCTCAGCTTATCCAGATGACTACGGTGGGATTTACCTGGAGCTGACAGAGGAGAATATACAGGAATTATTCGGTATGCTCCTCCAAAGGTACTTGGCAGATGTTAAAAAAATAAGAAAGATGGGCACCGTGCCATCGAATCACTTCCTGGAGCACATGTGGAACATCTAATCACAGTTTTCACAGAGATTTTCCTTCAGTCTATTCATAATGGAAACATGTATATCAAACAGAGCAAGCCAGCCTACTGAGCAAGGCAAGGGCTCCCAACTTGGTACTTACTGGCCCTGGAGCAGATGTTCAGGAAATGGGCCTTGAGATGACATCACTAGCCACTATCTTTCACCCCATCTAGGATCCACAAGATGAAAGCACATGTATAGGGATCCCAGGCTCCACTCATTTGAGACTTTCCCCAGGAACCTCAGAGATTCGAATATATATATATATATATATATATATATATATATATATTCTATTAGAATATATATATATAATATATATATATATATTCTATTAGAGTCCATCATTTGACCAAGACGGGGCACCAATGACTTTTCCAAATGCCATATACAAATGTGCTTACACTGAGATTCAGTAGCCCTGGATTTCTCTGAACAAGACAGTTATTTGTTGTTTTATCCACACACTTGGGTTTGTTTTTTTTTAATTTGTTTTCTTGCTGATTGTTTGGAAGAGTGTTTGATTGTGTGTTATGAGCTGGTTTATTTATGTTCTAGAGCTAACTGCTCACTCCACCTCTGAGCTCACTGTTTAAACATGTTTACATTCGGTCAGCCTCCGGCTCTACTTCCGGAGTCCAGGGAAACAGAGACACACACAGCTATGACAGGGTCGCCATCATTTGGCTACTGAGTTCTCTCTGAAGCACTGTCTCATTGTATAGCCCAACTTCCCCTCTATCTCTTGCTTCTCCTCCCTCCTCCTCTTCCCGAATGTTGGTGTTACTGACCTGTATCACCACACCCAACTGGCTCGTGATTCTCAACTGCACTCCTGAGGGCCTGATTTCTTCTACCATATCAAACACAGAAAGATGACAGAAAGGGGAAATGTGAGCTTTTGAATTCTAGTAGAGGAAACATGAGTCTCCACTGTCTTATTTCTGGTATTAGTTTATTGTTGTTGCTATTTTTATTCTATTGCAAGGTGGTTTTGTAAGCTGTCTATATATTTGGAAAGCTATCAGAAGCTTCCACCAGCATCTGAATCTCCAATAAGTTTGAACTTACCATGTTTGTGGCATCTGTGAATCACTCAGTGTCATTTGTATGCACAATGGTGATCAACAAATGTCCCAAGAGTCACTTTGGACTTGTGGTCTTTTGTTACCCAGGAAACAACACCCTACAGGCCAACTTAATAGGTCAAACCCTCAACTTCTAAGCTCAAACCTAGAATGAAGTTCATCCCGGAGAGCATAAATCAATGCTGAAAATAATCCTATCTTCATGAAGATTTGTGTTTTATTGCCAACACTGAAGAATCTGGGTTTAGTTTTTCTAAAGGATCTTTAAGTTTTTCTAACTAAATCCAAGAACCCTACCTTTGCCACTTCTCCCTCATCCTAAATCCTCCCCAGACTGTAAATCAGTGATTCTCAACCTTCCTACTGCTGTGATACGTGATACAGGTCCTCATGTTGTGGTGATGCCCAATCATAAAATTATTTCATTGCTACTTGAAAACCATAATTTTGCTACTGTTATAAATTTGTAAATATTTGATATACAGGACATCTGACATGTGATCCTGTAAAAAGGTTGTTCAGCCCCCAAAAGGGTCACAACCTGCAGGCTGAGAACCACTGCCCTAAAAAAATCTTTATGGGACATTCTTAGAGAAGTTTTGAGACACGTTGGCCAAGTAAGGAGCCCTAGTCCCAGCAGATCTGGTTTGCATCTTAGCTCTGACAAGATAAGCATCAACATTAAACTGGCCTGTTTTCTGCTAGTAGTGAGAGAACAAATTCCTACCTTTCTTATTAGTCAAAAATGAATCTCCTGCACGTAAAATGTTATCTCAATGATAACATGCTGCAATCAGTCGCCTACTAATAAAAGACAGTGATTGTTGAATGTCAGCTCTGTGCTGGTCACAATCCTAAGAGCTTTACATAACATGAATGCCTTGGCTTTGCTTTTCACATCTTATTAGATATGTTAATAGATGCCCAGCGAGGTTAAATTCACCCAAGGTCAAGAGACTACTGGTATACCTAGAACGTGAACCTGGATGGTCTGGTTCTAGCCTAGGCTATTGTCCAATACCCTCAGAGTAACACACCTTAACAGAGGTGTGTTAAGATGTGGGCAACAAAAACTAAAACCTAGAGCCTTCTCTTGAGAACATGTACATCAGTAGGAAATCCAAGCACACAGTCAACAGCATCATATAATGAAGGGAATGGAAAGGAGAAGTATGGAGTATTGGTGGGGCTTGCAAGAAGCACTTAACCAAACAGTTTTTGGAGACACCCAAACTAGAGGAACAAAAAATGGTAGTTCATGCAGAAAGTGAAGACATTGAGTCTCAGGGAACTGCAGGGCCTTGGCACAACCGAAGCTTGAGGAGAGTAGGTGGAATGATACAGAAGAAGAGGTAGCAGCTTGCACAGGGATTGATGGAAGAAATAGAAGAAGTAAGAATACAAAAGAGAACTGCTCAGAAGTGGTGGCTCACACCTGTAACTCTGGTTCTGGGAGAAGGCATTAGGCATTATGTAGCCTGGGCTACATAACAGAACCTCTCTCTCTCTCTCTCTGTCTCTCTCTGTCTCTCTGTCTCTCTCATACACACACACACACACACACACACATACACACACACGGGGGGGGGAGAGAGAGGAAGAGAGACGGAGACAACAGAACACAGATACTAGAAAAGACCATGTGAGGACAGAGCAGAAAGCGTACGTACCCTCAGTCAAAACTGCCAGCACCCTGGCCTTGAACCTCCCAGAGCTAATACAAAATAAATGTCTGTGACTTAAGTCGCCCTGGCTATCATGTTTTGTCTTAGAAATTGTGCAGACTATGATGCCCCCCCCCCAGAGATACAAAGATACCGAGAGCTAGTCCACAAGTCTCAGCTCACATTGACTCAGTTGCACAGCGTGGGTCCCGTGGAATAGCCTGCAGGTAAGGCCTCATCGTGGCTCTTCTCTCTCAGATTCGTCCTCCACAAGGTTCCCTTCACAGTAGCTCAATGATTATAGTTGACATTTTCACTCACTCGCACACACACACACACACACACACACAGAGAGAGAGAGAGAGAGAGAGAGAGAGAGAGAGAGAGTCTAGAAAGTTAAGGAGTGAGTGGGTAAACTTCATAACTTACCCTGAACTTTGGTTTCTTCCTGTATAGAGTGAGTCTAGCTAAATCTACCTCACATCATTCTTGAGATGATTAAATGAGCCAGTTCATGTACCTCACACTTAACAAATGACCACATCTCTTCCACCCATCCTTTAGTCAGCTGAAAGAAAGAAAGAAAAAAGAAAGAAAGAAAGAAAGAGGGAGAGAGGAAGGGAGGGAAGAAAGGAGAGACTGGATATTGGCAATGGAAATAAAAGTAAAGAACAGTTTTTTAAAAAATACCACATCAAATAATGTTACTTCCTCCTGCAGATACTGTGCATGGATCCTCAGAGCCTGAAATCACAGACTTTAAAGGCTAAGTCACCCTCCAACCTTATTTCCTGCCTTTGTGGATTGATCTTTCTACTCTATTCTTGAGTAACACTTGCGGACTTAGACCAGTTTTCACAATGCCCTTGAACCTCATCGTTCCTCTCGGTGGTTCTGTGGTTCAGCTAAACACATATTCATATGGAACACTTATCTCCCATCCTGTCATTCTAAGTTTGAGTTCTGGCCCTCAGGGTTCATCTGTGGTCTGAATCTGTCAGTCAAGACAGTTTCTCATTACTCCAGGGCACCCGCAGGTATATCTCTGTCATCTACCAAGCCATTGTTAAAGTGTAGAATGACACAGGGAAAGGATTATTTTCTCAGCATCTACTGCTAAGCCTCGGCAGATATGCTAATCAACTCTTTAGAGCACAGGCTTAGAATCCATGTAACACTTTCATCATCCATCACCCATGACCCCAACTTGCCCATGTTGAGCAATCTCAAATTGTCCATGGAAAGCCATGCGGAAATCCAGGCACTCTGTTCTTGAGGCTGTCATGAGACACCTAGCCTAACCACCATACTCAAACATAAATTATGCATAGGCTTAAGTATCAGGATTATTTTCAGAATGGGCTAGCTTCTGCTGCAGTGACAAGCCAGTATGCTGGTTAGATTTAACTAGACCCAACCTACAATCACCTGGGAAGAATCCTAATGAGAAAATATCAACATCAGGTTGGCCTGTGGGAGAGTGTATTGATTATTAATTTATGTAGGATGACCCAACCCAGTGTGGGCGGCACCACTCCCTAGGCAGATGGTCCTGAACAGTAGAAGAGAAGAGAGAACTAAGAGCAAGCAAGCACTGGAGCAATGCAAAGGAACAATGCAATCATTCTCTCTTTGCTCTCAATTGTTTGTGTGATATAACTAGTTGCTTGAGCTCTTGCCTTAATATCTCCCAAACTATGGACTGTAACTTGGAGTTATACGCTAAAATAAACCCTCTGTCCTCCAAGGTGCTTCTTTGGGGAGGGTGGGGTACTTGTCATGGCAACAGAACTGGATCTGGGATAGTCAGGAAATCTCTGCAGCTTTATTCTCCATGCACATGCATATGCACAGGGCAGGTCAAGCAGAAAACTATCCTGCTGTACTGTCATCTGGAACAGTGTCCTCCAAGGCTGCCAAGACAGAAAAGGAGAGGACTAGATGAGGCATACCCACTAATAGTCACATCTCCACACTGACCCCAGGGCACCGCACCTGCAAAATTGTGAAGCATCAAGACAAAAATGAGTATGTAGTGGTGCTTGCTGGCTCTATAATACCTGGGTGTGTTTGCCTGTGTGATCTCATGCTGACTTTCCCCCCTTTCTCTGTGTTTAGAAACCTTAGCTACTCAGCTGCCGAATCATCCACGCTGATGCACTGGATGGAGCCCATTAGCATCTGCCACTCTAGTGCCAGTAAAACAACCTAGATGTTCCCAAACATTGCTTAAGACATCTCTTTCATGTTTAATCCTCTGACCACTGGAGGAAAAGAACTCTCCGTTCAGAACAACCTGCTTGATTAGTCTGATTAATGAATTTTTCTGAAGTTATTTTGGTTGGTCCTTCCCACCCTTGGCGTCACAATTGGCCTGTGGCAACTTGTGTGTAGCTTAATGAGGCTTTCAGCAGCTAGTGGAAAAGTGTTCATTACCGTAATTATCCACACCTTCAACTGAGGGCAGCACAGGCTGTCAGGATACAGCAGTGTCTCTGCACTAGAGACGAGCCTTAGCTTGGTGTTGCTCAGCCAGACGGGTTCTCCCTAGAGAGACAAGAAGATGGGGAGACAAGGACCGGGGGAGGAAAGAAGTAAGTGATACCCAGAGATAACACCACAAGGAAAGACTTAGTGTGAGTACCCGATTGCATGCTGAATGTGTTTATTAAGCACCTAGGTCGAATAAGCCTGATGAAGCAGATGCCATCCCATATGGCTACCTGGCTTAATCCTTATGCAGATCAAGATTTAATCTCTCCTAAATCAGCACGAGCAATCAAACAACAAAATACCAAGTCTATCCGCCTTCTGGACCCATTTGATTTTATGTCTCATTTCTGCCCCTTGGACTAAGACTCAATGGCCCATAGCTTTCCCAGGAAGGTACAGTGACTGTCTTCCTTCCAGAAACCCACTCCTCCAGGGACCTAGTCCTATGTCTGAACTTCTACCGGGGGAGGAAAATTCAACTTCTTCACTGCTTCTCTACTACCAAGACACTTCTTGTTCTTCTCAATTGCACTGAAGTAGAGCTCTACCCACTGAGACTTCCACTTATTGTCCCAGATTAAAGTATTCAGTTTGGTCTTCCCCATCATCTCCCTTCTATCACAAAGCAGCATTAGTACTCCCTGCTGGTCCCTGTGGAGCAAGGGAAGTTCATGGCACTTACACATAAGGCTCATTTTTGAGATCCTTCAGTGATTATGGAAGGGGCAGGGGGACTTCAGAATCTTCAGACGCTTCTTCAAACTCCTGTGATGACAAGAATCCCAGGAGCTTTTGAAACTACAAAACTCAGAGCCCAACCAAAAACAAAAACAAAAAAATTCTAACTTGAGACCTAAGCATTTTCTACAAGCACACACACACACACACACACACACACACACACACACACACACACAAAGATTCTGCGACCTCAGTAATGACCATTCACTAAACTTCTGTAAGCCAGTCAGGTGGGGGGGGGGGGCGGTGTATGTGCACGCACGTGTGTGTGCACTTCACCAAGCCTTTGCAGGTAGGTGGTAACTTGCTTAGAATTAGAGAGTAGTTGTTGTGTAGCAAAACCTAGATTCAAAGCTTCTGCTCCCTGGTCTCTGACCCCAGTCATCTAACCCAACATGTTGCTAATGGCTAAATAGCCAGTAGAGAGTGAGGTCTGGGTAAGGGGAATGGCTCATCCAGTGAAGTGCTAACCGTGCAAGCATGAGGACCCGAGTTTGATGTCAGCACCCACATAAAAAGCCAACCATGGCAGCTCATATTTGGAATCCCGGTACTGAGGAAGCAGAGATCAGCAGATCCCTAAGGTTCCTTGTGGCCATCCAGTCCCACCTACACAATGATCTCCAGCCTAATGAGAAACCCTGTCTCAAAACACATGGTGAATAACTCCTGAGGAACACCTCTGGCTCCCACATACATGCATGAACATATATGTGCCCACATATACAATTCTGCACTTGCGCTTACACACACACTAAATAAAATTTTAAAACTGAGGATCACTGGTCTTTGAGCTTTCTGTGATTAGTAGCAATATAAGCCAATGACTGTGTGTTCTCAGACTCTGTATTTACTGTTATTCATAAAACACATTTATATGATTGATATTGTAAAATATAACTTAAGCAGAAATGTTTAAAAGGTGAAACCAAAATTAATTAAACCATTTTAATTATTTTATTTTATGTAATAATCTCTAACAACATATATTTTATAACTGGTATCATAAAATATAACTTAAGCAGGAACTTTTAAACAGTGAAACCAAAATTAATTGGACTATTTTAATTACTTTATGTAATAATCTCAAACAACCTATTTTGCTGCCCATCCCCCAAATGGCAACAATGAAAATCACTTTACTACAACCACTGTTTTACTGCTGTGAGTTCATGCAGTGACCATGTCTTGTCCAGAAAGACTCTGGCTCACGCTCCAGTAGATGGCCCCACATCCGTGCACAGAAAACACTAGGAGATAAATGAGCAGAGGACATGATACATTTGGGGGAATCCGGGCAGAGCTGGAGAGAAGCTAAGGGGTGAATATGATCAAAATATAATGTACAGGAGAAGCTAAGGTGGGAGGAGTACTGAGAGGAAGAGAAGGAGCAAGGAGAGGAGAAGAAGAAGGAGAGGAGAAGCTAGGTGATGAGAGAAAGAAAAGGGGGGAGGGGGGCATGGAGGCAGATGTTCACGTGTCTCCACCAGGCAAAGATAGTTTTTATATCTAGGTTGGGTATTGGGTTACACTTCTGATTGAGCATTACCAAACTTATAAAGCCTTTGATTAACATTTTTAAAAAATTGTATAAAAGCAAAAAGGAAAAGGGGGGCATGGGATAGGGGTTTTCTAAGGAGGGAAAGGGGGGAAAGGGGATGGCATCTGAAATGTAAATAAAATATCCAATAGAAAAAGGAAAAAAATTAAATTCTCAAATAATAAATTAAAAAATTATTTTAAGAAGAGTCAACACATCATTAAAAAAAAAAATCATTTTACCGGCAACGGTGTGTTTTTGAATATGCTTTCCTAGTTTTCTTCAGAAGGGTTTAATTGTTACGACAACATAGTTGATGGTCTCATTCCAAGGTCGGAGTTTTTGAATTTGCTTTTCATGGCTGCCGTACCTGGAAAGATGTCTCAGAATGACACTAGAGCCTAATGAAGGTCGCACAGTAAGTGTCAAAACCAATGAGTGCCAATATCCCTTTTATATTCTGGGGAAATGGAGATTTGCTAGCCAAGTTCCACCAGAGCCTTTCTATCGTCTCCAATGGTAATCTGATTTCCCACAACTTTCTGGATGTTTCCTTTAAAAGCACAATGAGTTAGAGCATTGCCCAGCCCAATCATCATCAGAGAGGTTGCCTCCGGCAGCTGATGGGAGCACATGCAGAGAGACAACAGCCAACAATAGGTGGACAGAGCCCAAAAAGGATATCTCCGTCAGAGCCCTCCCCTCAGAGCTTGGGGAATCACACAGAAGGAGGGTAAGAAGGACTGTAGGATCCAGAAGGGTGGAGAACACTAGGAGAACACAGCCCACAGAAGCAAGTTATCAGGGCTCACAGGAGCTTAAGTGACCATCACAGACCTGCATGGGTCTATGCTAGGTCCTCTGCATATGTGTTATGGTTGTTGGCTTAGTCATTTTTGTGGGACTCCTAGCAGTGCACATGGGGCTGTCTTTGACTCTTTTGACTTCTCAGGGGACCCTTTTCCTCCTATTGGGTTGTCTCATCCAGCCTTGATAAGAGGGCTTGGGCCTATTCTTATTGTATCTTTTTATGCCATGTTCGTTTGATTTCTTTGGAAGGCCTGTTCTTTTCTAAAAAGAAAAGAAAGAGTGTATCTGAGGGAAAGAGGAAGTGGAGAGGTAGCTGTGGGGGGTAGGAGTGGAGGGAGGTGAAACTGTGGTCAGGATGTATTGTTTGAGAGAAGAATAAATTTATTTACTTACTTATTGTGGAGATGGAACTCAGTTGGTTTTTGTTGCCGTATTTGTATCTCAGCAACAGAAATAAAATTCCACATAATATACCAAGTCCCATATTGCCTAACTCAGACTCCCAAACTTAAGCTCTGGGGAGCCACCTGCATTCTTCATGATACTGTGGCAGATACAGTGGCTAATTTGTAATTAGAAGTACTTCCTTTTTTGTGTGTGGTTTTTTTGAAGACAGTGTCTCACTGTGTAGCCCTGGCTATCCTGAAGCTTACTCTATAGACCAGGCTGGCCTTGAACTCACAGACATCCACCTGCCTCTGTCTCCCAAGCCAGAGGTGCTTCTAAGACGTCTAGTTATCATTTTGCAGCTTTTTAAAAATGCCTAGCCACTGAGCAGTGTGGTGCATGCCTTTAAGCCCAGCACTCTGGAGACAGAGGCACATACATCTCTGAGTTCAAGACTACCCAGGTTTACATGGTGAGCTCCAGCCAGCTGGGCCTTCATAATGAGACTGTTTTTAAAAGAGAAAAGCCATAGTCCTAGTTACTGAAGAGGCAGTGGCAGAAGATTGTTTAATTCTAGAATTTGAGACCAGCCTGGGCAACTTACCATGACTCCACCTTTTTGAAAAGGTGAGTCTACTAATTGTAAATCTTTTAATGCTAAATGCTGATTCGCTGAAAACCAGAGAGGTCACATAACTTGCCCAAGTTCTCTTACAAGCACGAGACAGGGTTGTGGTCCATATCCCTTCTTCGTACTGCTGATGCAGAACTTAGCTAGAGACTAAGGAGCTCCAGTAAATAAGCCCCTGGAGAAAGAAGAGGGATCCTTAGCAGCACCCCATCACAATCAAGGACAAGCAAGATTCCTGCCTCAATCGGCACTGGCACCAACATTCAATACAAAGTCTCAACACTAGGAAGTAGACGGGGAAGAAAACAAACAGAACGAAGGGGGAAAGGAGATCTCAATCATTCGGCAGAGCCTCGGGAATGTGCTCACGGACTCCTAACCTGTAAGGGAAGACCTCTTTCCTCTGTAGACTGGCCAGTTAGTCCAGCCTGTTGCCACTCAGGAGTCAGACAGGATGAGTCCCAGTTGCAGCCCCACTGTGTGCAGCTGAGCGAACTTGAACAAGTATGTGTCCTTAGAACCCCTATATCCTTGGATCTCTCAGACAGCTGGGTTGTCTGAGCTGTAAGTGAAGGTATGGAGACACCAACGAGATGGAGACATTCCGAGCCCTAATTCTGGAGCTAGCCAGTTGGTTCCCATTACTGTGACGCATTAGTTGTAGGTCATGAATGATACACTTTGCATCTCTGTGCTTTAATCTCCCGTCAAGTTGGCACGATGGATGATGGTACCAGTCTTTCAAGGCCAGCGAGATGGTTAGAATAAGCCAACGCTCATAAAGTCCTTTGAGCAGCAGCGTGCAGAACAGTACTATAGGAGCAGGTGTCAAATTAAGATCTAAATAATGAAACAGAGCATGCCAGTACACAGGAGCAATCCCAGCAGTGAGGGGCCTAAGGCAAGAGCTTTGTGAGTTTGAAGCCAGACTAAGCTATATAACAGGACCTTGTCTCATTATATATACATACACAAACACACACACACACATACATATATACATATTGGCTCCTGCATCAACAAACAAGGCTAATGTTCTTAAGGAAGGGCTTACACACACACACACACACACA
This sequence comes from Arvicanthis niloticus, assembly GCF_011762505.2. Lineage (NCBI taxonomy): Eukaryota > Metazoa > Chordata > Mammalia > Rodentia > Muridae > Arvicanthis > Arvicanthis niloticus. The sequence goes on along the minus strand of NC_047670.1, from coordinate 36,481,300 downwards.
ATAAATAGAAAATGAGGCCAAAGTTCACAATATACATATATGAAAATGTCATGGTGATGTTGATTACTTTATTGAATTGTGTTATACAATATGTACTAATTTTTAAAGGGGAAGCATTAACAGGAAATTGCCCCTGTGGAAGGTAAGGCCTTTTCTCTCCTCACAGGACAGGAATTTCACCTGATTAACTGTGTTTAAGAAGAAAACCCAGACTCTGAAGGCATCATAATTTGCAGAGTTGCTTTTGGCAAGAAAAAAAAAAAGCTTAATTTTCTGCTCAACTCTCAACTCTGCATCTGCCCAGTTTCCTCCATGTCTGGGCAGGTGGACAGAGAGAGTAGGACCCTGAGGGCTCCCCCATTTGGCTGTCAGAGTGCCATCTGTTGGCGATGACCTGCTCTAACACTGTGTGCCTCAGTGAGGGACAAACCCATGGCAACCTCTGGCCCAGAACAGGTATTGAGTAAGCCCTTCCTGTCTCCACGTGCCTCCCCTCAGAAGATTCAGATTATTCTGGGCCTGAAAGCAGGCTTCCTCAGGCCATGGCCACATGCCTAGATGACTCACACCTAATTCCTGTAACTCTGTTCTTCAGGGCTCCAGCTTGAGCCAGCTGATCTCTGTATCCTTTCTTTCCTCCTGACAAATATTAGTAAGAATAACACCGAACACCAGGGATGTTTTGGGCGCTCGGCTGCTAGGCACCAGGAACGCAGCCATGAACTAATATGGGAAGGAGATTAACAACTAGAACATAGCAAGTCCTGTTAGGTGGGATCACCGGGGAGACATTCCAGCCCAGTGCAGGGCAGGGACATGAGGAAGGAACAATTGCACAATACCTGCTATGTGGTAAGCACAGCCCCATTCATTCCCTTTTTGCTAACATGCTCAACCATTTTGCAAGGTAGATGACATATCCTCACTTACCGTCATGGTAAATAAAGAGCAGACAGACTCAGAACTAGCCTACAGTCACACAGCCAGGACCTAGTGGTATCAGTATGCACACAGTGGGATTCCAGAATTCATGCTGGCTGCCATCACCCAACCTCTACAGTGAGCTACAGTGTCACTTGCCCAGTAGCCCAACACTTTTCTCTTTAGCATTCTAATTCTTTCAAGTCTAGAAAAGAACGCCTACCTCCTAGACTATCAATGCCATACTCATATCGAGAACCGGGAATGAATCTCATTCTCTGGGGAACTGTTGTTCAAGGTCACTGATATCTGTAGAATGATCCTTATGGGTGACAGTTTGAATGTGCATGCATCAGTTACAGTATGACTAGACTGATTTAAGTCCAGTCCAATGAACTGAAGCCAGTTATGATCAGATCTTGCACCAGATGCTACAGCCCATCGCTACCCTGACTCTGGACTTCAGCTCTCAAGATCCAGTTTCAGAGACAAGAAGCAATCTTGTCACAATGCACAGTGCTAACCAATATACAATCACTTGGGGGGGGGGGAACCTCACAAGATGGGGCAAAAATATCATAAAAGCCAGAGAACCAGGACACCCACTATTAGATAGTATCATTTAAACATGACAGGAAAGCTACACCCATGAAATCTCAATATGGTTGTCTAAACAAGACCTGCATAATAACTCCAGTTGACGTGCCAATGTAGATGGGGAAATTTCACAAAGTTCCATGTCTAGATGAAGAACTACAGATGATCAATGGGGGACTGTGAGAACCAGCTTTCTCCAAGGACAGTCCCCCCTGATAAGTTGTCTAATCCCAAGTGGTCAGTGCTAAACACCTATGCATACAAAGCAACACTAGACAGACTCTGAAAGCTGTGTCTGTTTTGTATACATACATTCTTTCTGTCCCCTCTTCTGGGGTGTGCCTGTACCTTGGGGGTGTCCCAGCTATACCTGATTATTACTGCCATTATTATTTTTGTTGTTGGTTATTCTCAGCACTTGAACAGCAATGCATGTCTGCAGTAACCACTAGCAACTACTGTCAGAAGTTTCTCTGAAAAAGGTTGGAGGAGGGAGAGGGATGCAGTGAAACGCTGTCTTCTGGTCATGACAGGTGTGCTTCATACATGAACTAACAGTAGCTTACATGGGATTAGAAGTCAGTTCAACATCCCAGTATGGTTGAGGGAGGGGCTCCCAAGGCCCCAGCTCTGGCTGGTGAGCTATTAGAAGTTGGTGGCTGCTGAGAGGAGGAAGTGTCACTTTTCCTTGAGAGAGGGTCACTGGGCAGCTACCATGCTCCCAGTGGATGACCCCACATCCATGCACAAATGGACAGCACTATAGGACTCACTAGGTTAAAAATATTAATAAAACATTTTTTTAATTAAAAGATTATCTGGCTGGGCAGTGGTGGAGCACGCCTTTAATCCCAGCACTTGGGAGGCAGAGGCAGGCGGATTTCTGAGTTGGAAGACAGCCTGGCCTACAGAGTGAGTTCCAGGACAGCCAGGGCTACACAGAGAAACCCTGTCTCCAAAACAAAACAAAACAAAAAAAGATTATCTGTAGCTCTTCACCTCAGCATGGAAATTTGTAAAATTTCCCCACCTACAATGCCATGTCGACTGGAGTTGTTATTATGTAGGTCTTGTTTAGACATAAAGAGGACATAAAATTGGGAAGGGTATAGGTTAGAGGGTTCTGAAGGTATTGGCTGAGGAAGAAGGAGCAGATATGACTAAAATATATTATAATCATGTATGGAATGTTTAAAGAGTAAATTAAAAATATTTAAAAACATCATGGGGCATAAAAGATGTGGGAGTCATTGTGAAATGTGTTCCCCAGTGTTCACACACACATACACACACACACACACAGCCTCCTTTGTAAATACGTCCAGGTCATGTGACTAGTTCTGATGGATCATGAGTGGAAATAACATAGAAATTCAAAGCCCATATGTCTCTTCCATCTCCTTCTTCCCCTCCTGCAGTGGCACGAAATGCTAAGTGTTCCACATGATATAACTAAAAATTAACAAGAATTCAGTCTTCACTGTGCTTGAGTTGAGACACGCACCGCTACTTGTGGAATCGCTGATGTGGGTGCGTTGTTTTGTTATTGAAGCAAAGTATAACAGAACCTAACTAACACCTAATCGGTAACCCCTGAGGCCATAGGGAATATGTTTATCTCCTCTTCCCTTACCCCTCCACACTATGTGAACATTTTCAGTTTGCTTTTGACTTGTTGCTGCTGTTTTTGTTTTCTGTGTTTCTGAATTACTTTCACCATGCCAGCTAGTGCTTGAAATTCCTTTCAGTTTCCATGATCTCTTCTCTAGACTGATGCCCCAAACTGACCCTGATGCCTCAGATAAACCTGACTTGTAGTATAATGGGTCCAACTCCCTCACAATTCTATTATAGTAGAGATTGTGTCAGCATGGCGGGCGAAGGAAGAGTCCTGTCTGGTGTGTAAGAAAAAGGGAAGACAAGATAGGGGTGTTGGGGGGATGACTCATATCAGATGTGTTGGGAAGGAAGGCATCGAGACAGATGTGCTGGAGAAGGAGTTACGACAGGTGTATTGGGAAGGGAGGAGGAGTGACAGATGTATTGGGAAGGGAGGAATCAAGACAGATGTATTGGGAAGGGAGGGGTCAAGACAGATGTGTCGAGTCTGGAATTATGAAAGGTGCATTAGGAAGGGAGGAGAGCTATAATGTGCTGGAGGAAGGAAGAGTCATGTCAAGAGTGCAGGGGAGGGAGGAATCACAATAGGTGTTTGGGGAGGAGGGAATGGTAATAAATGTGTTGAAGGAGGCTTTATGTTGGTGCATTTGTAACTCCCACAGATTCATATCCCAAGTTCATTCATATCCAGAGGCTCTGATACATATATATAGTTCTTACAAAAGTCTGTTTTGTCTTTTATTGTTCTGTTCTTGAGGACCTCACGATCCCCCTGCCTCAGCATAATAGGCATATGCCAGTATGCCAGGCACAGCTGGTTGTTAATGAAGACCCAGGAGGCCTGTTATATTTCCTGAGGTTATACCCAGCTGGAGTGAAGGTCACCCTGAGGGAGGCTTGAAACAATGTATCAAAGTCACCACACCAGAGCTTCTCCCACCTGACAGTCAGGTTCCAGAAGATTTCTGAGGAAGAAGGTCTCCACGTGAGGCTACAGTTATGGACTCCATTTTCCAAGCTGAAACCAGAATATAGATCAAGTTTTAAATGCTACAACATCCCTGTGAACAAGCTGAGATTCGTTCAGAAGCTGACAGTAGAGATATTGAGGAATGCTGGGTGGTCCTTTGGGTTAGTAGGGGAAGGCCATTGGCCACTGAGTTTCAGGGCCGTCTAAGTGGACTGAATATCGGTCACCCTGTGGTCTGGAGACACTGGGAACCAGAGGGCTCAACCCTGTCACCACAGGGACTGTGAAAGCGTTGGCTTGTCAAATGAACCCCACTCTAGGCTGGGGAAAGACATTGAGCTACAAAGGAGGATGCACTGGAGCCTGTGTTACCCTCGCCCTCCAGAGATGGGCCCAGGCATTCAGATCAACATCCCTGAGCTACAGTTTCTCGTTTCGTCTCCATTCAAAGACCTGCACTCACCTTAAAAGACGAGTGTGAGCATTAAAAGTGAGAGTTCTCCAGACTTCTCTTAGGAGGCATTGAGACAAAGTGAAACATTTCTCATCCCTTCTCCCACCAGACTCCAGTCGTCCTATGGATGCTGATCCTATGGGGTAGACCTTATTACCACTAACTAATAGGCCAGGGGAACAATACGCAGACATTTAAATGGGCATTTCATTAAATGTTTTGTCCTGAGTTTCTGAATCAGAGGCTGCCTTGGAGCATAGCTCATACTGAATATTAAAGTCCTTATAGGGGATTTTAATTAAAATGATCCCAGCGCCTCAGCTCACATCCAGGAAGTGCAATTCAAGTAGCCTCAGTGATCATCATGTGCAGCTGGACTTGAGGACCCCTGTCCAAGTGCTCTAGAAAAGACACATCATTCTCAAGCCAAGATGCTGGGGGATGTTGGGCCTCTCTGCTCCACATGCCCTCAGACCTGAAGGTTCCTGCCTTCAAGGCCAAGCGCGGTGGCTACTTCACCCTGTGACACTCCACCTCCTTATGAGAAAACAATAGTTTGAGAGACTCTATCTAGGCAAGCACAGTTCCCCCGAGGCTGGGCTCCTGCTTTCCCAAGATATAATTCATGGCTCTTACAACAAAGAGCGGGGATGAAAGATGAGGAACCCTTCAAAGTCTCTATCTTGCCGGAGATCATGAGACGTTTTTTCCAGGCTTGCTATTTTGTAATAGATCTGTTAGAAATCGGAGGAAACTGAGATCCCAGGGCCCCCAAATCGGAAAGAAGACATTCTAATTTAATGTCAATTATCTCGAACATAAAAGAGGAAGGAAGGTCATCTTGTCCCCCAGGCAAGCAATGACCAGGTTGCATCCAAAGAACTGAACCATGAAGTCTCCCTTTGTCAGGAAGGAAGTTCCCTGGCCAGAGTTGTCTGAAACAATCCCAGGGGAAAAGCCTGTCCAACAGAGAATCGGGAAGGCCTGGTGCCGACAGCTGAAGCTCATTCTACCTTGAGTAGAAAATAACAGTGCTTGCTGGGGGGAAAAAAAAATTCAATCTCAGAACGCTAAGCATTAAACCTGATTGAAGCTGCTGCTGTTGTTGTTGTTGTTGTTGTTGTTGGTGGTGGTGGTGGTGGTGGTGGTGGTGGTGGTGGTGGTGGTGGTGGTGGTGGTGGTGGTGGTGGTGGTGTGTGTTTAATTAGTAACACAGGCTGGTCATAAAGCAGCCACCTCTGTTCCTCAGCCAACAATCTTCCTATTTCGCTTGCAGGGAACGAAGGGCAATTAAAGCATAAAAATAAAAGTACAGGACACAGGATGAGAGTCCAGGGGAAGAAAGGGCCATGCCGGGTTAAAGTGTGAGCTGTGCGCAGTAACTCAGTGAATACAAGCCCTTTCTCATAGTCTTAACCCGGAACACTTCTGTTCTTCCCATCAGGACGCATGGAGGGAGAAGGAGAGAGGAGAGCAGCTAACGCCAGCAGAGGTCAAAGAGCAGCTATTCAACGTCTTATGAGCTAAGGCAGGAAGAACGGGGCACCTGTGGACTATACCCCCCCCCCAATTCCAGCTCTAAAACCCGAAACAAACTCTCATCTTATTATTCTCTATACATTACCCCAATCTTTATTCGTGAAGCCAACGGATATTCCAGACATGCGCAGTGTCTCCAAGAACCGAGAGGCGTTGAAGAAAAAGAAACTGGGTTCTTTCTTCTTTCCTCTTCTCAGAGCACCACAGTTGAAAGCACAATCCCAGACAAGAAGGCTCACATGATTTCATGTGCTTTTTTTTTTTTTTTAATGGCTTTCAACATTTTCTCTTTGTTTACATTAAGGGTGAGTGCTGTATGGAAACACAAAGAAATAATCAGGTTAGGATGGGTGGTGACTGCTACCTCTCATGTTTGCACTCGGCCTCACTACTCAGGACCCAGCAAACCATGCAGACTGGGCTCTTGCTCATGCGCACAACACTTCCTCTGGGCCCATGGGAAAAGTGAGGCATCCCTCCCCGAGAGATGCTCTCCCAAGCTGTTGCAGCAATAGCTCTGACCCAGAGTAAATGAAGGAGGAAGGCAACGCATGTTTATTGAGTGTTAAGTAGGTACTTTATTTAATCCTCGCAATTATCCTGTGCAGTAAAAGGAAAAAAAAAATCATCGCCCCCACTTTATAGATGAGACAACTCGAGGTCTCACAGATAAAGTGACTCGTCCAAGATTACAGAACTGAAGAGCAGCAGGACCGGATCTGAAGGGAGGCCTAAGGACTACGTGTGGTGGTTAACATGGGTAAATATTCCAGGGCGGATACAGCCTTTCAGGCCAGTGGAGGAAACCAACTGGCACTACTGACATAAACTCAAAGATCCAACGTGATAAATGGTAATAAGTAAGTACTGTGTAATGACACTACAGGCCTAGAGAAGCAATCAGACCATCTGGGACACCACCACAGAACAGGCGGAGTTTGAAGGGGTAGAGCCACATAGAGGAGGACAGAGGAGAAAAAAAAAATGATAATGTGTGGGGGACGAGGATATAGCAAATGCCTGGCTGTCCCAGAGTACCTGACAAATGGCTAATTCAGTAGGGTGGTGACCACACCATCTCCTGACCTGTGTTCCTCTTCTTTAAAGTAACATTAAGGCCTCTTACGGAGGCTCTCTGGGGCATTCACCGATGCCCGTGCCCTCTCAAAATCCTAACTGGGATACTGTGGCCATGTTTCCCTTCCCACTCCCATCTCCAGCACTGTGTCCCACAGCACCCCATCCACCCTTGGGTGACAGGTCTCTCTACTGTCAACCTCTCCAGTGGACATCTATAGTCCCATCATCCCCCATATCATGGCACTGATCAGCCTGCAATAGCCACCAGTTTTATGTGTCTCTCCCTCCCATAAAGCTTTGCCTGTCTGGGAGGAGGGGCATCATTTCATTCCCCAGAGCCAAACACAGTACTTGATATACAGGAAGTAATGAGCAAGAACAGGTAGGGTGGTTGCCTGACTAGATGAAAGAACAAAGGAAGAGGGGAGAAAGGTGTGGGGAGGAGACTTAGGATCAGATATTGCTTTGGGAAAGCAGGAGGAGGCCAAGGATACCAAACTCGTTTGTTCAGTATTTTAAGATCATCTCTCTCTCTCTCTCTCTCTCTCTCTCTCTCTCTCTCTCTCTCTCTCTGTGTGTGTGTGTGTGTGTATGTGTGTGTGTGTGTGTGTGTATACAGACACGCACATGCTGTGGTACATGTATAGAGGTCACCTGAGTCAGTCTCACCATCCACCCTGTTGAGGTGATCACGGAGCATCATACTCTGGGCAGCTGGTCCATGAGCATCCCCCGATTCTCTTCTTCCCCTTCCCATCACCACGGATGCTCTGAGATTAGCAATTCACACCACCACATCCTACGTCCTTTCCTTACCTGGGTTCCAGGGACTGAGCTGGAGTCATCAGGCTTGTGAGGCTATCGGGTTGGGTTTTTTTTTTTTTAAACCTGCTTTCAACAGCTCCTGTTTGTTGTTTATTCTGTGGAGATGGAGAATCTAGTGGGTTTCAGGGAGAGAAGTGGCTTCTCTGTCACTTCATCCATGGCCGTGGGTAAACATGGAAAGAGAACTGAGTTGGGGACAAGGTGACTCTTCAGATACATTTGGTGACAGTGCAGACCAGAAATAAAAGGTGAGCATATTTATACTTCAATACATTTTTTTTTTAAATATCCCAGAGGAGGGGATGAAGGGAAAAGCACTTCCAGATTGTTGAAGACACAGACATGTGCAGTTCTTAAAGCATCCCACCATCCCATGAAGCTAGAGATAACTGCTATGGACAGGCCAGGGGAGCGGTGAGAAACTGCCATTTGCTCATAGGAACTCTCCAGAAATACTCCACAAATAAGCACTGGCAAGAACACCCCAGGGAAACCGCCTATTACATGACTAAGGCTCTGGAAATCTCTGCCCATGGTAGGCAGAAACTGCGACAGCCAAATCTATCACTGGCCTTCTGGGAGTGCGGAGATTATGGGCTGTGGGAATCTTTGGCTGTAAAACTTTCACCCAGCTACTGGAGTACCCGGTTGTGCAGTTAAGACTGCTTTTAAGCACATCAAAGGACTCTCTACAAGGTGATCTCGGGAGGCTTCCTCCTCCCTGTGAGGAAGGCAGGACTTGGTCTCATTATCCTTATTTCACAGATGAGAGAAGTTCCCTGATGACTAAGTCCCTCGCCTCAAGTCAAACAGCCAGCAAAGGGTGGGACCCAGAATAACCATATCAGTCACCAGATGGCAAGACACCATCATCTGGAGCTTCCTGTGACACAGCAGGTGGCTGTTCCTGGGAAGTCAAGGGGCAGGGTGATGAACGGGGACTCTTGCAGCCTCTTAGCACAGATAGAATCTTCCCTGCACTTTCATAAATGTGGTGTGTGCCCTAGCACAGGTTTTTGACAGCCTTCTCATGTTAGTACGATAGGAAACAGAAGACCCAATAGACAATCCTAACCAGCTGACTCCTGGACACTCACATATACAAAGCATCTCAGAAAGCACACATGGTCTTAGTGGCTGCCCAATAGAGCACCCCTCCGCTTCATATCATGTGCCTGGCTGTCAGTTGCAGGTAAGTCCTCCCTCTTCCTGGAACACAAATTCCTAAAGCCTAGTCTCACATATGTGAATTGAAGACGCGCGTATCGCCTCTTTCCTGGGGCTGTTGTTACCTCGAGGAGGTAAGGCTTAGCACGCAGTAATCACCAAAAAAAGAGTGTTAGCAATCAATATCCAACAGCACTGGATCTGCAAGTGATCTGAGCTTGAACGGTGATTCAGAATCTCGTCTCTTCACAAGCCAAATAACAAGGACTTAAATCCAAACATTCATATTTTTCCAGTTCTCTCTCATCAAGGCCAAGGAAGTTCAGGCTTATTATTTGTTTTTTAATAGTATTTTTACTTTTGAGATTATAACGTAATTACATCATTTTCCCCCTTTCCTTTCCTATGTCCAAACCCTCCTGTGTACACTGCTTGTTCTATTTCAAATTCAAATTTCAAATTGGATACTATGAATGTGTGTGTGTGTGTGTGTGTGTGTGTGTGTTTCTAAATATATAAATAAACCTGTTCAGTCTGTATAATGTTTCTTGAGTGTATCTGTTTTCAGAGCTGACCATTTGGTATCGGATAACCAGTTGGCATGCTCTTCTCTGGAAAAGACTATTTCTCCCACCCTCAGCCTTCCTTACTTTCCTATATATGTAAAATCTTAAAACCAATGGAAAGAAATATACAGGAAATGCAGGACACAATGAAAAGACAAAGCATTCTAAATTCATCACAAGCTCAATCACCTACTATGTTTTAAACCAGAGGTGATTTATCAGGCTTAGCACAAAAGACACTTGCTCGAGCAAGAACTGTCAGAATCACAGAGATGGGTCAGCTTATGGTGGCTTTGAAGATCCCTCTAGGATTTTCCCTTGTACCCCCTTAGTCTTGTTACTGATGCCTGGTAGTCAAGGGTTCCAAGCCCAGTCCACTGAAGGCAATGATAGACAGGCCAAAGGCAAGATAACGCAGAGCATCTTTGTTCAAGTATTGTATAGTCTCCTAAGCCCCCAGTGAGCCCTCCCACTCCTTGTCTCATCATAGACTTAACGGGTAGCACCATGTGTGCCAATGTCCAGCTGTCATCCCAGTGGCCCATCCCTTGTATCCCCTGCAGTTTGGTGATTATCTCCCATTAACACCTCTACCTTCTTATCCAAAGCCCCTCTCTCTCCTGCTCTGATGTCTTGGCCAAAAGCACACACCTGGGCCTCTCTCAGGGAAGGTTCAATAGTGACACTCAGATGAGGAAGGAAAAGAATTAGCAGGCAGATACCAAGTCCTTTCACCACCAAGTAGGGCAAGTCTGAGATAACCACCTTTATTATCTCACCATGACTCCTCAGAACAATTAAGTCCCAAGAATCCACAGTATCAGCTGACCAATATCAGCTGACTCAGTCATTTACCTCCTATGCAGCTCCCCAACTTCTTAATGGACCTTCCTAAGGTCACCTCCAAATTAAATCCTAAGTCCTTGCTCAGGGTCTTTTCCCTGGAAAATCCAAGACAAGATCAACAATAAAAGCCACTTCTGTATGTTAGAAATTCAGATAATTTAACTATTTCTAGATGGTGACATGTGTGTGCTGATCTCTCAGAGCAAACCAACTGCCAGTTAACTTTTCTGTGGCTTTCTCCAGTCACAGCTCAAACTTCCTTCCAGTTCCCCATAATGTTTCAGGCATGCTAGACTTTCTTCTCCTCAACCCTATGTCTGACAGGGATTTCTGGCCCATTTGCTGCTGACTGGGTCCTAACATGGTGGGTGCTGCCTCCCTGGAGAGAGAAACAGGGTTAGGATAAGAGTCATTGGCCAATTTGAACAAATCCAGGTTTGCATCACATCTTTATTTAAACTTATGATAATTTGTTTGTTGCCACCGTTGGCAGCCATCACTGAAGTCATGCTAGCATGATCCGCTCCATCCTTGTCTGGCATAAATTTTATGGCTGATTTTTTGAGGTACACTGAGACTGAAAGTCGGGCCTTATGAATGAATGCTAGACAAATGTTTTCCCAGTGAGGCTCAACTTCAGCCTTAGGATTTTTTTTTTTTTTTTTTTTTTTGTATTATTGAATTTAAAAGGATATTTGCCTCGATCGCTGGATGGTGGTGTGCGTGCCCAGAGTTATTGTCTCACTCATGGTACTGTACTGTTGTTGGCAAAATAAATATATTGCTAGAACGAGAGCCCTATAAGAGTTTCTGACCAACTGCAGCTAAGATTTCAGAAATGGATTAATTAGGCTTCCCAGTGTTAAGAGGGGAGCCTGCCTTGGACTCACCCAGCGCCAGGTGTCCACCATGCCCTCTGACCCTTTTCCCTCCAACTCACAGACTCAAAGGAAAGAGTGAGTACAGCACTCTATAGTTCTTTTCCTACCCGATCCCCAGAAACCCTCACAGGTCCTCATTTGATGTGAAGCTTAAGCTTCTCCCCAGTGGTCTGTTCCTTTAGTAGTCTGACCCTCCGACTCAAGCAGCTCTTCCCCATCACAGAGTACAACTGGCTCTGCCGCTATCATATACTTCAAACATGGCGGAAGAGCCCCCCCCCCCCAAGATCTGGTTCCCACCCAGACTTCAGCTTGCCCTTGAGGCTTCTGTCCTTCAGAAGATTAATATCAGTACTTGCAACTTAACAAAGATAACTTTTAAATGAAAATGTGTAGTCAAATTTGCTGTGCCTTGGGGTGTTTTTTAGGTGTTCCCATGTGCCTTCTGGTGGGTGTGTTTGCTTGCTCCGGTTGCTGTGTGCCACTTAACGACAAACTTGGAGGTGTGATACAACACACATTTGTTTTCTCACAGTTTCTATGGATTAGTTTCGGGTCTGATGGAAGTGGATTCTGGGCTTTGTGTCTTATTGAGAGCAATAATCAAAGTGTCTGACAGACTGTATTCTCGTCTGTATCCCACTTGACTTGGAGAGATAACTTTCGGGCCCATTAGGTTATTGGTAGGATAAAATTCATATAACTGTTCCATTGAAGGTCTTGGGCTTTTGTTGGCTGGTGCTAAAGGCTATCCTTGCAGTCCTTGTGGCCCCTGAAGTTCTTTGGGCTTCTTTTCCCAATATGGCACCTAGCTTTGTCCAGCCCTTGAGAGGCTCTGCTGAGGCAAGGTCTAATACACCATAATATAATGACCTAAAAGACACTGCGTGGCCTTTGGCATGTTTTGTGGATCAGGAACAAGTCAGAAATCCTTCAGTCAGCCAAAAAGGGGAACTATTACAATGACATGAACCCCAGGAGCTTAAAGATCATGGAGGCCTAAAATGTCTCCCACATTGAGGTTGCTTGAACTCTAACCATTGGGCTTCAGTCTTTCCCATAACAGCACCATCATCAGCAAGAGGTATGATCTCATACCCTTCCCAGTCTAGTACTTTTGCTAGTAGGTAGCAAAAGGGTCTGGCTCCAAGGACAACTCTACTAAACTGCCAACAACCATATAATTGTTTTGAAATTGTGTCCGCACTACCTTAGAAATGATATATTTGCATTGAATTACACTTTGTATTCACGCTTATTTTCACGTAAGAATTATGTTCTCAAATATTTGGTGGTTAAGAATTGACAAGTTTGGTGGCACAAAATTTAAAAGATTCCACACAGCAAAGGAAACAATCACCAGAGAAAAGAGACAGCTACAGAATGTGGGGGGTTGGGGGGTGGACAGAAACCATTCACAGCTGCTCATCAGACAGGGGATTAGCATCTAGAATATATAAAGAACGACAAACACTGGACTCATGCAAAACTTTAACATTCAGTCAACAAAGGGGTTAACAAACCTGATTCTCAAAAGGAGAAATACAAATACCGATAAATACTTGGAAAAGGAGTTCAACATATTTAGCTATAAGATGAATGAAGATTAAGACCACTTGAAGACTTTGTGTCACCCCGTTCAGAATGGATATTATCAAGGATACAGGTGGCAGCAAATGTTGGTGGGACATGGAAAGGGAGGAGCTTTTACTCCTTGCTGGTGGCAATTACAGTGTTCAGCCACTACGGACCCAAGTAAAGATTTCTCGAAAAACTAAAAGAGGAACTACCATGTAACCCAGCTATACCACTGTTGGGTATGCCCAGAAGACTTTAGACCACAGGGACACTTTCACATCCATACCTAATGCCACACTGTGCAACAACAAAGAAGTAGAACCAACCTGGATGGATAGATAAGGAAAAGGTGGTATGTACACATAATGGAATTTTAGTTCATTAATATTTTCTGATTAGACATTTGAATTTGCTACCAATGGTACTACTCTAAAACACCAAGGATTGTCACATTTATTATCCAGAAATTTAAAAAAAAAAAAATTAAGACTCCCTTGACCTGTGGTTTGTTTGTGTCCTGTGCTCTGGAAAACACCATAAAAACACAAGAGCATTTGCCCGTGGGGCAGGCACAATGGCGGTGGGAAATGAAGGGTTAACTCGGGTGAGGAAAGTCTATGGAGGATCTGGTTCCAGACTCTCTCCAGACCCAGCAGCTGTGTGAACAGAGTGAAATCATTTCCCGTTCTGTAAAGTGGAATTAATAATAAGTGCCTTTCTTACATCACACTGTTATTACGAAACTCAAATTACAGAACCGGGGTGAAAGCTTTGTAATATGTGAGGTTATAGACCAAGGAAGGGATGGAAATCACCAACACTATCATCATCATCTTTACTGCAGGCTGTTATAAGGTAAAACCAATAAAAGTTATAATGCATCAGGCAAAGTCCAGCCAAGTCAACAGAAACCAGTGAGTACTGGGAACCGGGGGAAATTCAAGTAGAAAATGAGAGGGAAGGGAGAGCAGAAAACAGTGAGCAACCCAGGACAGCAAAGAGCTGTACCGTCCCTAACCCAGACAGACAAAGGAGGAGACAAGACCAGAAGCACCCAAGACCTGGAGTCACTCACTAGAGAATCCCCACAGAAACAAGGATGTCTCAGCTGATGGTTCCCAGTGGTTAGCAAAACCTACAAAACTCACAGTGTGGCAAAGAAAAGAGACAGAACTCTGAGTCGATAAGAAAGTGGAGGCCTGATGAGCTCTTTCTCCTAGAGCCGACTGGAAGAACTTTGCTCCCATCTCTGCTGCTGCCTGAGGTGCCTCTCCCTCCAACATTTAGAATAGCAAGCACTTTCCCTCCTATAATACAAAGACAGGGTCTCTGCCATCTCAGCTTCCCCTTCTAGAACCACCTCTGGGGAAAAGGGGGGATGGTAATACAGAAGTATGTCTTCACAAGGCTTATTCATGCAGTGGTGAAACAGGTGTGGAAAAGGTGTGTATGGCTCCCTTATTTATATAAAGCCATGAGACTGGCTGATTGGTCCTTTCCTGGGAGGAAGGAGACTTGGGCCCCAGGTTGTCTCCCTTTTCTGTTATAATTTTTGTTATGTTGTCATTCTATTCCAGACAGAGGAAAATGAAATCTTAAAAGACTTCCTATTTTTGAAAGAGAAAACAGTCTTAGAATTTTTGAGGCATTGGAGAGTGCCCTTCCCAGTTACAGCCCTAGCAGAACTGTTAGGAAGTCCATTCCTCTGAGGTATATGTGTTTGTACTAAGCATATAAAATCTGTATACATGGAGAGAGAGAGAGAGAGAGAGAGAGAGAGAGAGAGAGAGAGCGAGAGAGAGAGAGAGAGAGAGAGAATTCTTGGGAGATGAGGATATCCAGGGAAAAGGCAGGGAGGAGAAGTATTGAAAAGCATCTCTGTGCGGCACTGCCCTCTGTGTAAGACATGTGCACACTATGGGGCCCCCTTGTCTAAAGATGTCACCGTAGCTTTTGTGGAGAAATTCCTTAAGTGGCTTCAGGTGGTCACATTTCATCTTCTGGTTTTGGATCTGATACCTATATACTGGTGAAATCTAATTTCAGGAGTTGATCGAGTGCACACACGTGCACACACATGCACACACGTGCACACACACACACACATGAGAAACTAGACATTACCCCCCACCCCAATAAAAAGGAGAACAAAGGCAAGATTCCTGTGAACTTAAGAGAAATGCAAGCTGGTAGCTAATGAAGAAATAGAAACTAAAGTAGTGCCCAACAGGTCAGAACACAGAGACTCATTTCCTCAAAACTTGATGACGGCCCTCTGTTGAGGGGGCCAGAAACCCATCTTTATATTAGGATTCCCAGGGCCCTCAGCTGCCCTGTTGAGGCTCATGTGGCTGTTCTGTCTGTGAATCTGGCCTGTGTTTCTAAGAGACTCAGTGTGGTCACTCAGGTAATTCACTACGAAACGAGGGAGGGGCACTTCTACAAGACAATGTGACTGGAGCCTTCCCAGAGACGTGGGGTGCGTCTGTAAAGACACAATTGCTAACTGATTCTGTGACGCTGACATCTACATGGTCGTGATTCTCTGAGTCAGCTCCTTTTCTAGCCCTGATACCTCACTCAATAACCAGTACCTAACAGTACCTCAATAAAATCCTCAGAATTCAGTAGCAAGGAATTGGAGAAGATGGCCCACACCTCTCTCAGTCACAGAACAAGCAAATACTAGAGAGAACAAAACATTATGAGAACATGCTTACATCTGGATAACATAGCAGTTGACATCTCTGGTTCTGAGGTAGAAAGGATCTGGGTTTGAATCACAGCTCCACAACTTACTAGGTCCTACTGAGCATGCTCCCAGACTTCCCTGAAGCTGAATTGTCTATTCTGTGGGAAGTCACTGAGAGGAAGCCTTGATGGAGGACCTGCAATATAGTAACACTTACTCTATGCATCTCAGGTGAAGTTATGGTGTCAACTAATCAATTCAACAGTGATCCCTGAGAGCAGATTTTCCCACACCCAGACTTATTATCCCAGGAGAGAAACTGCTCAAGACCCAAAAAGTGCTCAGTAACAGCTGATGGATGGAGGAGAGGAAGAAAGGGAAGAAGAAAGAGGAAGAGGAGAGTGGGGTGAAGGTGAGGAAGCACAAGGATGATGAGAGACTGGAAAATGGAGAGTTACTGACAGGGTCAGAGGGGAGCAACTCCCGTTCTGCTATCTCTGACTAATCCACTCCTCTGCCTCACTCTGGGATATTTTAAGATGGAAGGTCCCTTCCCCAGGATCTAGTGGTGTCTGTCCAGTGGAGAGCAGAGGGGCAGGTGCTTGTTCCAGTTTGCAAGACTTCTGCTGGCCTGAAGATGGTGCTTCTGAGTCAGGAAGGAGTCAGTTTCTGCAACCTCAGCTTCCAAGCATCTGAGCGCATAGCAGACAGGATCTCAGGAAATCTACTGCTGTTGCCTGAGGCAGTGAATGACTCTGTTTCCTTCCTTACCTACCCCCTCCCAGAGCCCTCAAAACACTGTGGATATGGGGAGGCAGCTGGCTCTGCCATGCTTGTCCTGTTTCCAGCTGGTGGCCTTGTGCAAAGGCGCCCTGCTCTCCTGAGGCCTTTTTCATAGTCCACAAAGGGAGAATTAGACCATACATGTGCAAACCTCATGTTCTAGTACTGGACTTAGTGCAAACTTCACATCAACTACAGAGCACTATGCCAGGAGCCTGGTGGGGACTGGAGAAGGATGGCTTCCGCTTCTTCCAGGCCTTCCCCAGGATGTGGTTAGCACAGGAGAATGAATGGGACCCAACAACAAGGGAAGAAGAGATGACTTCAGAAGGATGGTGTCACCCTGTGACAGGACTCTTCAGGACTCTTCTGCTCATATATGCACGGTGCTGGAGGGAGCAGATAAAGTCCTGAGTGAATGTTTGTTGGTGACAGGAAAATAGCCACAAAAAATGTTCACATCAAGGACACCGATGCCTCAGACTCACGGGAGTGAGAAAGCCTTCCCCTGGTCCCTGAGTGGATACTGGCAGAAGATGTCCAGGGTAGCTTCTTCCTCTCACATGTTCATAGCCTAAGACTGCTCCCCATAGAGACCCCCACCAAAGATTAGTTAAATCTTCCCTCCTCCTTCAGCTTTGTGCTCCACACTTGTTCAGCTGTGTACAACAGCTGTAATCAGGTGTATAAAATGAACTGCTGAGTTCCTGGGGCTGTGGCTGGTGCTTTTCTATCAGAGCCCATGACCCACCTGATACCCGATTTCCTGTGCCTTTGTCTGTGCCTGCTTTTCTTTATCCCCTATTGCCCAAGTCGGCTCAGTCCCTAAGCTGTGCAACTGACTGTGTCCCTTCAAGGACCCATGTGTGCTTTATTCCCCCCTGGTTTCCCAAAGCCAGATGGCAACTGTTGCCTTACTAAATGGATAGTGCAGGGGCTGCATTACCATCACCCTGCCCTTTGCCAGGCCTTTTGTGGGCTTTAACCTTGCATAAGCATACACAGCTGCCATCTTTCCATATCCAGCTCCTATGGTATGACTGTGCTCAGTAAATGCATGGGTCTTAGGATGCAGTTTACTCTTCAGGTACTGAGCATCTCTGGGCACATGGCTGCCTGCTCAGTATTCAACAGACACAAGGCCCTGGAGGCACGACTGGAGTTCAGGTCAGAGATCCTGATGCATAAGAGTCATCCAGGGCAAAGAAGACTCAAACTCTAGAAAAATAAAGCAAAAGATCATTGTACACCATTCGCCACATTCATATTCTAAATGTTTTCTGGTTTGGGCCACTTGATCCCTCCAGAGAGTTGAGCACCATGATCAGCAAATGGAGAAACTGAGTCAGCAGAAGAGACATACCCAGGGTGGCAGAGCCAGACAAAAGGACAGGGAACAAGGGTCCTCTACCTCAATGGGCCAGTCTTATAAGAGTGGGTCCAAGAGAAGAAGCAGTTTCAACAGTGTGAGAATGAGAGCCACTGAATAAAAAATATCAGGAGGAGGTAGCTTCTGTCATGCGACTCACTAGCTCCAGGCCTTCGAGAAGCTGGGGCTCTATTTGTCCCAACACAAAGTTTTTAAGGAATGAATTGCCATGATCTTACATTGTGCTTGAAGAAATGCAAACTCTCTCAGGGAATGGCTAGGTTGCAGGTCACAAGTTATTACACAGAGCCATGGCAGCATGAGAAAATGAGCCCTGGGCCTTCCCTGGGGAGTGGAAACTGCACAGAGCATGACACATGACTTTTTTCAAGGATGCTAACAAAGAGTTCAAACAGAGAAGGCATGTGATGCAGAGGTCTGGGGCAGAAGACAGGGTATCCGTGGAGAAGCTTGGGAAGCTGACCTGCTCTATCAGGACACTGAGAGAGAGACCCATGTGTGAAACAGCCTGCAGAGCCTCTTCCCGGGGAGACTTCAGAGTTCTAAAAGGCTCTTGGGAAAGAAAAGGTCACACCAAATTTCTAATTTGGGGGGAGGGGCTCAGAGGAAAAGGAAATGTACCACCCACTCTTCCATGCAACCCCAAGGAATCTGGGCCACCACAGCAAGACCCTCAGGGTTCTTATTAATGAGCCTGTCGAAGATTCTGCCCGGCTTCCACAGACCGTGGAAATAATTCATAGCGACAGAGCGTGTTTATGTAGGATGACTGCCAACCTCTGGTTTCTTCAGCCTCAGTGCTTCCTCTCGCTCCACTGACCAACCAAGGTCTGGGAGGAGTCTGCCCTCAGTGACAGAAGCCATAGGACACCCAGATGCCACCCCATCCCCCATCCAGTACCACCTGTCCCCAGCAGGATCAGAGAAGCCACTCTCTTAGGCTTTGCATGATCATTGCCCTGGAAATCAGGGGATTTATTTCTCCTCCCTAACCCAGTAAAGTTCTGAGGGGGCTTTCAGGCTCCTGGTACATTTCTCAGAAATACGCTGAGGGACTTGGCATGACCTCAGGAAGAAGGCTAACCAGAGCACAGATGCAAAGAGTGGAGCTTGCCTTCTGCCTCAGCCTGCAGAGGCCAAGGCTCAGAGAAACTCAGATCCATGACAGAACCTCAGTTCTGGTGTTCTCACAAAGTGGTTCCCCAGAAGGCCCACTAAACAGTGTACCATCTCTGCCTCTACCACAAAAGCCAAATTCACCCATCAAATGCAGAAAATGGTCAACTACATCATAGATACAGCAAAGAGGAGCCATCCTCTCTGATTTAAAACTTTCTGGGAGTCTTGCGATGCCACAGGGGACATAGTGTGGCATTCAGCTCTGCAGGCTGTAAGCTTGTATTTGAATGGAGTTTGTGAGGGTTTTTAAACTCAAGCACGTCCATGGCAGCTAAGGAGAAGCTCAGGGCATTTGCTCAAATGTAGGGAGCAAAGGGTTGACTAACCTGAGTGAGGATTACTACCTGACTAATAAGAACTAAGAAAACTTCTAAAGACTTCCTATACTAGGAGGCTCACTCAGTTCTTGAAAGTGTGAGTTAGCCAGCTAACCACGCTTGTTATACACTCGGTAGCAGCTTAGAGAGAAGATACATCAATATATATATCCACACTTCTCTGAGCATCCAAGGTCACACCTTCAAAATTACAAGTTCAGAGGTGGAGAGATGGCTCAGCGGTTAAGAGCACTGACTGTTTTACCAGAGGTCTTGAGTTCAGTCCCCAGCAACCAAATGGTGGCTCACAACCATCTGTAATGGGATCCGATGCTCTCTTCTGGTGTGTCTGAAGACAGCGACAGTGTACTCACATACATGAAATAACTAAATAAATCTTAAAACATTATAAGCGCAGTCAATTATTCCTCATGGTAGTTTTGTTTCATAGAACTGCCATGGATGTTTTAATTATTAAACCAGGAGAAACAGAAGGCTAGGCTTTTCATAGCCTCTGGTTGTAACATTTCATCGACCATCCAAATGCATCTTTATTCTGTGCGTTTCTATGAACAGCATCTTATTTAATAGACTTGATGCATTCACACTGATGTCACAGGCTGCAGCACTATCTCAGGCTGTAGGAAGTCTATGGAACCCACACATTGACTGTAAAAGTGAATTGCTGCTTCCTCATGTTTAGGAACATTAGACAGCACTTATCGGGGGAGGCACCCCAAAAGAAAGCACTAAAGCACCCAAAGCATGGACCTAAATGTCGCACAGAAAGAAGTGTTTTTACAGTATGAACTAAAGTGAGAAGCCTGAACATTGCTTGGTCTCCATCCCCACAAGCATAGATGTCGTGCTAGTCCAAATTTCACACCTCTGCTGAAGTCCATGAAAGGCTGAGAAAGGGCTTTAAGAACCTCGCTGGGGACCACATACAAACATTAGCACATAAGAGCCTTTGAAAATATAGACTCTGCATAATAAAAATAGTGTGTATGTGCATTTATTTGTACATATATAATAATCTATATGGTTGTATAGGTGTAAGCTATACTAAATGCATGACTGTGGTCCCAGGATGCAGGCCATGAGGAACCACCCTCTCCAGTGTTCTAGGACCCACTGCGTTGGCCTTGATGGCTCCAGAGAGCACAGCTAGAGCTGTCCCTCAGCAGCACCAAGCCAGAGCTCATGCAAGGAGTATTTTGTGAAGCTCTCCCTGAGGGCCATGTCTGAAGCACCTCACGATTGCCATCTACCTAGAAGTCATCTTTCCAGAAGCCTGCAAACCAGAGACAGCTGAGGCGCAAAGGCTCCCCCAGTGCCTGCTCCTTGAAGCCCACACAGGCTGCCTCAGCTTCTGACTATTTCCACACCCTCACTGCTAGGCACAGAAGATGGATGGACGCTACATCTGCTGCATCTGTCTGTGTTCTGAGCATCCAGCAAAGGACTCAGTGTCCAGAAGCCCTTTAAACACAGAATGTTAGAGATTGTCCCAGTCCAGGCTCCTCAAAGTGAGGGCCCTGGACAAATTAGAATGATCAGAAATGCAGGTTCTCAGGTGCCTTCCTACACCTGTGAATCTGAACTTCAGAGGCAGGTGTCAATACCCTGCCCTATAACGAGTTTTCCAGTATGTTCTAATGGTGCCTACTATGTTTTCAAAGCTCTGTGTCAATTATGCACATCTCACCACACTTTTACAGATAGAAAATTCAGGTGAGGCAATAGAACATGTGTCCCCAAGGTCACCCAGATAGCTACGGCTATTTGTGGACCGAAAGCCCAGCCCCCACCTAACACTAAGCTCCTTAACATTCCATGACAATGAGGACACTCACAGGTGCAGAATGGAATTCAGCCCTTGGTGTATCTCAAGATGAGCAGGGAGCCTCTCACTCAGGGTCCTCCCTCTTCTCTCCCCTCCCTTCTCTCCTCTGGCACCTTCTCCTGTCTCTGTCTTTTCTTCCTCTTCTTTCCCTGACCCTCATCTTGAGGAAATAGCTTAAGCTTTCTGTGAGCCCATTTCCTTTGCACATGAAGTGGGAACACACAGACACACATAGACACAACACACACATACACACACAGACACACAGACACATATATACAGAGACACACACATACAGACACGCACAGACACATACTCACAGACTCCCACAGATACATACACACACAGAGAAACACACATGCAGATACATACACAGGCACACACACACATACACATATGGACATACACACAGACAGACAGACATACACATATAGGCACACACAGATACATACTCACAGACTCACACAGACAGACACACACACAACACACACACACACACACACACCATCTAGAAGCTCATTTCAAGTCAGAGAACCTGTAGCTTCCAAACAGATGGGTGTGGTTTCTTGAAAAGGCTGATTTAGAGGAAAAGACTCAAGCATGAAAGACACCCCCACCCAGAGTGACACAGTCACCTTCCAGTTTTCCTCCCATTAACCTGACCCTCCTCCCACCCACTTCCCACCCTCCTCCTGTAACTGCAGCACCAGCTGGAGCAGCATCACTCCCTGCGGTGGGCAGAGTTACACTCACAGGCACCTAGGTGAACGTTCTGGGAGGCAGTTAGGGTTTCTCAGAATGAGTCATTTTTTTTTTCAAAAATAACAAAACCTCTCGACATCACTTGATTTCAGCCTTCTCTTGTAACCTCTTTTGCAACTGCATTCCAAGCAAGCCTGACTTCTTTCTCAGGCCCAGGGCAAGGCCCACTCCCTCCCTGCTCAAGGGCTTTGCTGGCAGACAAAGAGCTAAAGCCCAGGCCCAGAGCCCCAGCTCTGCATTGGGTCCAGAAGGCAGTGAGGCTGCAGAGGAGGCAGAGCAGCATGGGAGACAGAAGGGCAGTGAGTTAGAGAGGCAAGAGATGGAGAGACTAGCTTGGCCTAGACCCACAGTGACTCACTGGACTTTGACAGACCTCGCTGCCTCTGAGTCTGCCCCACCCTAATTAGGATTGGCCAACCATACTGAGAGCGATATCTACCTACACTTGCTCAACAACCACAGTTTCACCCAGCACAGTGCCCTTCACCACCTCTGTGTGAAATGAGGGTATCACAAGCTCCCAGACACTTAGAGATGTTGAAGGCTTTGCCCAGCCAGCCCCCTGATGCTGACAGGACCACTGTCTCCATTTACTGAGCCACACACAATATCGATGATATCTCATCTCTCTGTATCCATTGGTGCCGGTGGATAGGTTACTTCACTCTCTTTCCTAGATGGGAAAACCAAGGCTCAGAGAGGCTAAGCAATTTATCCAAGGTCACACAGTGAGTGAGTGAGTGGTGGGGCTAATTGAAATCCACTCGGGTCTAGCCACAAGGCTTATGTCTCAAGGCACCTTGCACATTACTCTGCCAGACTTAGCATTTAACTAATGTTTTGCCTACATGGATCCTTTGAGGCCCGGAAGGTAGTTTGTTTCTCTGCACCCTCCACATATATCTTACTAATTAATAGAAAAAAAATCACAAACTTGACCTCCAGCCTTCAGACTGCAGACCTACCAATCCCCCTGCCAACACATTCATTCTCTCTCTCTCTCTCTCTCTCTCTCTCTCTCTCTCTCTCTCTCTCTCTCCACTCTTGGGTCTCAGCTTCCCATTTCTGCAAATAGAGATTTGCATAAGGGAAGCTGGGCAGCCTAGGCTCCCAGTGCTGATGATTGTGGAAGCAGGTTGGGTTCTCTAAAGAAAACAAAGCTTGGTGTGGTGTTTGGTTGGTTGGTTGGCTGGCTGGCTGGTTGGTTGGTTGAATAGCATATGCTGACTGAACGGATGAGGCGAAGCCCATTAACAGAATTCACATCCTTGACCAAGTTCACTTTTGCTCCAAGACCCTTGCACTAAAGCAATGCAAGCTACATGAATTAAGTAATTCTAGTCGGATAAACCAGATGTAAAGTGTGTGTGTGTGTGTGTGTGTGTGTGTGTGTGTGTGTGTTTCTGTGATTTAAAAAAAAATTTCCTACCAAAAAGCAACTCATAGGATAGACAGTTTGTTTCAGTTCTTAGAAAAGGCACACTCTATCATGGTGGGGAATTCGAGGCACCAGGAACCTGAAGCTGCTGGCCACAGCACAGCCACGGTCAGGACACAGAGATGAACACATGCTGGGGCTTAGCTCCCTTTTTCTACATATTATTTACAGGAGCCCAGCAATATATATATATGTGTGTGTGTGTGTGTGTGTGTGTGTATGTATACATATGTATATGTATACATATGTATATATATGTATATATGTATATATACACATATATGTATATATGCACATACACACACACATATATATACATATATGTGTGTATGTATATATATACGCATATGCATGTGCATGCATATACTTATATAGAACATCCTCAACCATAGTTACAATGGGTATTTCCCACCTGAGTTAACTTCAGATGATCCCTTCACAAGCATGCCCAGATTCCATCTCCCAGATAATTCCAGACTCTGTCAAGTTGACAATTAGTACTACCAATCACCTCACACCAATGGCCCTCCACTGTGGTCAACTCAGGTGCCCATCACTTTCCTGTTGAATCTGCCTTCTTATTGGTGTTGCCTGGGCAACATATACCTTGGATCTACGTCTCCCTCCATTACCCTCTGCTCCTGGAGGCTCTCAGCATCTCAGCACTGATCAAGTCAGTGCATAGCAGCCATGAATTCACAGACCCTGCACTATGAAGAGCCCCCTACACTTCTTGGGGTGCGTTACCATACACCCTCCTTCTAGCAGCCTGAGAACCTTCTATAATTTTACTGGATCAGCAATGTTCTTCTCCTTGTGCCCATTTTAAATGTGAAGGAGCTGAGACAGACAGTGATAAACTTCTCAGTCCTGTGTAGCCAAAAGCAGAAGAGTCCATAGTCCAATTATAACACCCTAGACCAGCAATTCTCAGGGGACAGTGACCCCTTTGGGGATTGAATGACTTTAGGGGTCACATATCATATATTTACATTATGACTCATAACAGTAGCAAAACTACAGTTATGAAGTAACAACAAAAATAATTTTATAGGTGGGAGTCATCACAACCTGAGGAACTGTATTAAAGGGTCACAGCATCAGGTAGGTTGAGAGCCACTGCCCTAGACAATGCAGGTTGGGAAAATCATGAGGGCCACCATTGTGATTCGAATGTGAAATGTCCCCTAGTGGCTCACCTGTTTAAACACTTGATCTCCAGATGTTGGCGCTATTTTACTAAGACTCAGAGCCTTAGAGGTGGTGCCACGCTGGGGAATTGGGTCACTGGGGGTGGGCCTTGAGGTATGATAGGCTTAAGACTTTCTGACTGTACGTACCAACTCATGACCCTGCTACCATACCTTCCCTGCCTGCCATGATGGTCTGTATCCATTCAAACTGTGAGCCTTCCTCCCTTAAGTTACTCCTTTGGGGGTATTTGTTCCCAGCAAGGAAAAAAGTAACTGATGCCGATATCTCAAAACAGAGCTCCTGAGAAACCAAAGGGATGCTGTGACTCCTTCCTCCAGTGAAAGCTTCTTCCAGGAACCGCAATAGCGGAGGGTAAGAGGAGGCCTTTCTCCTAAGTACAGGAACTTACCACCTCACCCTGTCAGCCTCTCACCCTGTCCTTGGGAGGAGGGGAGACTACCTAATCTCCCAGCTGGAGCAACTTGAAGACCTTGGAGAGCCACGGGGCCAGACATAGCAAACAGCAGTACTTACACATGCACACACGTGCAACCAAACACATCCATACAGGCAAACAGAATGATGCTGTGAGTATAGCTCGG
Organism: Arvicanthis niloticus; assembly: GCF_011762505.2. NCBI lineage: Eukaryota > Metazoa > Chordata > Mammalia > Rodentia > Muridae > Arvicanthis > Arvicanthis niloticus. The sequence continues at coordinate 36,456,053 of NC_047670.1, read as the reverse complement.
TGGTAGAGCACTAGCCTAGCGGGTGCAAGGCCCTGCATCCCTTCCCAACCTCATACATACATAAAGAACTTCCAGATTTCCTTTATCCTACGTATGGCTGTGGTCACAATCCTTGCCTCCCCGCCTTAGTTTTCCTGTAACAAAATATGACAGATTATATCCATCCCCTGAGGCTGTGATAATGTATTGATGCCTACACATATGCGTGCGTGTGTGCACATACACACTAGTGACTAAAGAAAAAGAGGTTATTAAATGTGAGGGGTGACATGGGAGAAGTTGGAGGGAGGGTACTCGGGAAGAGTTGGAGGGAGAAAAAGATCTGAAGGAAGTAATGCAATTCTATCTTATTTAAGACAAATAAGTAAATAATAGACTACTAATAAAATAGCATTGACCATACAAAGCACTTCTGTATTCAGTGCCTGGTCCTAGCTTCAGATGAGAATCACAAGCAAGGACAACACAGTGGGTGCCCTCTACATCCGCCTTCCTTTCTAGATCCTTCCATAGGGTAGTGAGGTGTGAGAAGAGAGCTAAGTTCGAATCTCTCCAGTTTGTCCTAAAAATAGTCGGTGCTTCTCTGTTCATTCTGAAAGCTCAGCAAGTTGCTTCTGAGGGAACTAGGAGATTGTGAAAGGCGATCTTTCTAAACTGGGGTCAAATGTTCTTTGCCCAAAAGGAACTCACAAGGGTGTAGATGAAGATGCAAAGCTAGTCCAGAGAGAGGCCTTCCCACCCAGGCCAGCCTCAGTCTAGATCTCGCCGGACAGAGCAGGAGAATACTGGGGTAGCATGCTTGTCTCGAGGGATCTCTCGTATTTGCTCATTCAACTCAAACTGTCTGGAAGCACTGACTAAAAACTACAGCTCCCAGACTGGCAGGGGCAGAAGATGCAGAAATGAAAGAGATCTCGTAGCTGGGCTATAGGACAGTCTCCATGAGCTTCAGAATAAACGCATGAGCAATGATGATGATGGTGATGATGGTGGTGGTTGTGGTGGCGGCGGTGGCGGTGGCGGTGGTAATGATAGTGGTTTGTGGTGGTGATGCTGATATTCATGGCGCTGGTGATGATAGCGGTGGTGATGGTGATGCTGATAACATTTACTGAACATTTATTAGTTGTCACCACATTTTCAAAGCTGTACCTTCATTATTCATCCTTACCCTTGACTTAAGGTAATAAGATAAATATTTGTCCCCATCCTGAGATGGGGCAGGGAGTTATCAGACGTGAAGTTACTCCAATGGAAGCTTCAGAACTCTCTACCTAGAGAGATTTCCACAGGTGCTGGGTGTTAGGGAAACGTCTTGTGGGTACAGGATCTCCAGTTGTAACAAATGCTAAAGACTATAAATCTCCTGTCACTTGGCTTCTAACCCTTAATGGACTTTCTCAATTTCTTCTCACTCACAAAGCTCCCCGTCCCTATAAGTTTTTTCCTACCAGCTTCTTTGTTGTGTACTTTTCCCTCAGAATCTAACACATTTGGCCATTCTCCCAAGAAATGATAGACCCCTGCTAGCGCCACTTCTGCGCCTATGATCTTTTTTTATGAATTTGCTCATCCCTATAGACCCTTAAAATCTACCAGCCAACAGTTCTGACTGCCTGCATCTTTGGGTTATTCTGATTGGCTGCATTTTTTGCTCTTTTTTCCTGATTGGTGATATCTTGGGCTTGTTCTGATTGGCTGCATTTTTTGCTCTTTTTTCCTGATTGGTGATATCTTGGGCTTGTTCTGATTGGCTGCATCTTTGGCTTATTCTGATTGGCTGCATCTTTGATATATCCATTGTTAATCAAGGGGGCTCTCCTCCACAACAGAGCAAATGCTCCAATCATCTCTGTATCTCCAACACCAGGAGAGTGAGAAAATTGTTCCTCCATTCTCTCCTGAACGTAGAGAAACCTGATCCCGCAGGGTCTACCTTGCAGCAAGCTCCGGAGTGCCTGAAAACCAAGCAGAAAAGAATTCATCATGGAAATGATCAAATGAAACACAGCAAGAAAAAGAAAATTAAAAACATGTCTGGCAGCGTTAGAGCCTGAGAGAAGTCTGCGGGAACTGTGGGAGACCACAGCCAACCTGAGGGCGACAACCTGAGCTCTCTAAGGTCTGAAGATCTAAGATCTAAGACTATGCTGACTCAGAATGCAAGCTGTCCATCCTCCCCAGGACAATGCTGGATGCCCCCACTGCCACCCAATAGGGACAAAAGCAGGAGTCGTGTTATTGTTATTTTGTGAAACTTTGGGAGAAACCAACGTCTTCTACCATGCAACTTCTATTCTGGGCTCTCGCCTTCCTGCCTTCTAAAGCTTTTTCCTCTCACTCGGAGGAGAAAACAGCCACTTACCTATCTCTTAAACAGCCTATGGGCTTCAAAAGCACAGGTCAGGTCATAATGACTTGCTTTGCCAGAAATCTCCACCTTAGAAATCATTCACTGGTAAATCACCAACTGGGTGCTACAAAGTGTGTGTGTGTGTGTGTGTGTGTGTGTGTGTGTGTGTGTGTGTTCGAAAACTTGATTCACACACACCTGCCCCACACCTCTGAACAGTAATGGGTATATACCTGGAACGATCGTATGGGACTTGGGGGGCGGAGGGGAGTGGGGTGATATTTTAGGTAAATTAGAGGAGGTATGGAAGGCTAGACCTAATCTGAAGGTATGGCTCCTTCCCACCCAGCATGCCTCTACAAATGACTCTCACGAAGTATGTACCTTGAGATAGCCCACCAAATGTAAAGAGTCCTCATGGTCCAAAGATGCCCTCCCCTGCTCTTAAAGACCTGATGGCCACTTAGTTAGTTATTCAAGGATCCAACATGAAACAGTGTGTTTGGCTTTGTTTTTCTTAATATGTCCACGTGGTGTGTCTGTGTGTGTTCACATGTGTGCAGGAATCAACGCTTGTGTACTTGTGTATGCATGTCTCTGTGGAGGCTCAAAGTTGATGTCCAGTGTTCTCATTGAGTGCTCTTTATTTTGTCTGTTGAGGCAGGTTCTGTGGCTGAGACCAGAGATGACAGACTCCGTTTGTCTAGCTCATCCTGGAATGCCCTGTCTCACCTCCTGAGTGCTGGGACTACAAGCAGTCACTACACTTGCCCATCTTTTACATGAATTCTGGGGACACGAGCTTCTGTCCTTATGCTTGTGTGGCAAGCACCTTGTCTACTGAGCCATTTCCCTGGTCCCTCATTGACCTTATTTAAATCCCCTTTCATAAACTTATATCGTAACCAGCCTGGCAGGAACAAAGATAGTCTTGTGTTCCTTACTTTGGCTATCAGACTTTTGAAACAATGGATCTTAAGAAGCTGGAATTCCCCCCAGGAATCTCATGCTGGGGGAATGGAAAAGCCTAAAGCCTGGGCCAGCCAGAGAAGGAACCAGAAAGAGACTTTACACACTGACAACTTGTTAAGGGATCCTGCAAGAGAGACTGAAGCCCAGATAATGATGAACAGGACCGCACCTTGACCAAGACTGCTTAGAGTCTAGTCCTCTACTTAAATTTTGACTTCACTTCAGGACCCCAAAGGTAGACTCAGGAGGATCAGGAGACCTCCTTGTCCCTCTTTCCAGTGTGGCCACATCAAATACATCCCCCCTTTCTGCTCTTTGCTGTTTAACTTGGCTGCTTTACTTTGCTTATTGAGGTTGGGTGGCTAAGCCTGGCTTCTTGGGGCACAGACAGCATTTTTAAGCCTGGTAACAACCGTATGAGCATGGTGGAGTGATTGTCTTAGAGGCTTCCTAAAACTATGCAATAGAGCATTTTCTGGAGAGGCTTGAAGAAGCCCAACAGTGAGGTACAAGCCTGGCGTCTGTAACTGATGAGCTGGGCTGGAATCCCAGCAGCACCGTGCACTATCTGTGAGACAAGGCCATGTTAGTCTAACCATCCTCCAGGTTTTCATTTCCTCAAATATGAAGTGGAGACAATCAGAGGAGCCAACTTGTCAGACATGGTGTACGTGACGATTCACTGTTAATACACATGAAGTTCTTGGAATGGACCCAACCCAAAGTAAATGCCTGATAACTCTCAGGGACAACTGGACTCACTTCAGCTCCCACAGACAAATAGGCATGAAATGCCTCAGAATGCTCTTTTAGATCAGGCCCAAATTTCTGGGAAATACTAAAGAATAATCTGGCCTCACAAAGGAAATTAAGTGAAAATCAAAACCCAGTGAGTAGAAGACACAGGCAGCCTTCGATGTCCACCATGAGAACTTGAAACAAGTGACAGGCGGAGCTGGTCCAGACCTCTGCTTCCATCACTGCTTCTAAGCATGAAGCCCAGTCATGCCAGCTTCCTGCTACATGCCCTGAGACCAGACAGGAGCAGCATTTTACCCTTCCAGGGATTAAGTGAGCATCAGTGAACAGTGCCTGCTATCCAACAAGAATAGATTAGCATTCCTTACTCTAGAGTTGTCATGCCAACCTTCAGTGCTTAGTAACTTCTGGGGCAGAGGACCATCCTTCTTAGAATCACATGTACACTCAGAGCCCTTAGACCTATCATATGATTTGGAACCGAGTCTTTTTTTTTCTTGGCTACCAAGAAAAAGAACCTAGAAAAATAAAGTCTGTCACATGGCAAGTAAGGGGTGAAGGGAAAGGGTGGCCCTACTATAGGGTCTCAAAGTCTTGAGTTCACAGGCTCCCAGGAGGATGCATATCACTGGGGGAGATGTAACAGTGGCAGGAACCAGCCCATTGAGTACCCAAAGTCAGAGTTTCCTGATTCCAAATGCCACTCCAGTAAGGCACATCGTGATCTGAATCCGTCCATCACAAGTATGAAAAGGATAACTCAGACACTTGAACTTGAGGCAGACTTAATCTCTTATATGTCACAAAACAACCTCTGATGATGCCTCTCACATCTGGATCTGCAGCCTCAATTGTTCTAAGCATTCTCTGGACAGTTCTTCCCATTCGGAACACCTCCACAGCTTGCTATCCACACCCCGATAAGCAGCTGTCAAGCATAGCCTTCTTCTAGAAAAGAGTGCACACATTCCAGTATGGTCTCTGCACATCCTCTGTGTGCAGGCTGTGTGTCAGATAACTTCTGTTGCTGACCCCAGAGTCGGCTGTGCTCCGTTACTTAGTAGAAGACACCAGGCCACAGGGCCCAAGGTCACTTGTCATATTTGTTTCCTGTTATAAGAAATGACCACAGCTGGTCTGAGAAGGTGGTTTAGTGGGTAAGAGCACTTGCTAAGTTCGAATCCCTAGCACCCATGAAAAAGCCAAGTAGGGTGGTGTGTTCCTGTAACCCCAGCAGGGGTTCAGACACAGGCAGACCTCAGGACCTCCGTGGCCAGCCAGCCTGGATAACACAGTGAGCTCCAGAGGGGTGAGAGACCCCGCCTTAAAAAGCAAGATTGACAGCTATATAGATAGAGACATTAATGTCCTCTTGGACTCTGCAGTGGGCTCACAAGTACGTGTACATACACAAGTGTGTATACACACATGGAAAGGAGGGCATGCATCACACAAAAAATAAAAAGACAATAGGAAGGAATGAGGGAAGGAAACATCAAGACTACGCCAGCTGTGGTGGCTCATGCTTGTAATTTGGGCATTTGGGAAACTGAGGCAGGAAGATCATAAGTTCAAGGCTTGTTTGGAGGACATAGTGAGATCCTGTTTCAGAAGACGAGAGGGGGGAGGAAAGCAGAGCAGAAGACAGAAAGATTTGGTTATGTTCCTCTTCCTCAGTTTTCAAAGCCATGGCCCACCATGTCTTTCCCATGTTCACTGTTGACATCCCCCCCACCCTGACCGCAGGAAGCGTCTCTGTGTTTGAAAATCATGTAATTAGAGGGTCTTCATCAAGGGGCTTTTTACAACGTACATAATGTCTTCACAGGGTCCAGGGACTCAGGGGTGGGCATGGTTGGCAGCCTTCATCATGAAACCGCATTTACCAAGGCCCACACTACTGGTAAGGTCATCTTCTTCTGAGACCTGGATCCAGACACTGTGTTCTATGCCCTTGCCCAATCCACTCTCCAGTGGTTCCAAGTCAGCCCCATTCATCCATCACTCAATGGGGCAAATGAAATAGCTAATGAATCAGCTCACGCCTGATTCTCCCCAAGCCAGCCACACCCTGGAACAAGCTGCAGAGATTTACAGAAAGAGCCGGCTTTAAAGATGTTGAGTCTTGGATTTGAGCTCCAGCTCTGCCCTTCACCTTGGGCAAGTTGCTCAACGTTTCTCAATCTCCCTTTCCTCACCTGTGAGGGCACACAGGGATGATCTTCCGCCCATAGGGCTGTGGAGTCCTCACAGGACTAAACACAAAATACCTCTCATAGCCCGATGACAGGGCTGAAACCAGTCATGGCTACTCATCCCCCAGTGTGGCATATGGAGATGTGCTTGCACTTCCTGAGGTGAGAACAATATGATTGTAAAGCAAGATGGGTTTTGAAGATGTGTTGGCCAAAAGAGCAGGAGCCTGGCTTCCATCAGCCAAAGAGGCCGGGCCTGCGATCTCACTCGACTAGGGGAAGGGGGACGTTGGAGTTTAACCGTTTACTCAGGAGATGCAGACCTGACATGTCTCTAGGTAAAGCTCCAGATGTGGGGCTATTTTGAGAATGTTTACAATCAGCTGGGTAAAATTTGGCCCCCGTTTCCTCATCCCGAAAGTAGGAATAACATTTATTAACTTTCCAAAAGATGATGGTCCTAAGCAAGACAGACTCTCCTGGTGCTCCTGAGGGTAGACATTGTCCGCCTGGTTTTACAAAGAAGCTGAAGCTGAGACCCAAAAACGTACTTCCTGAAGTCCACAGGCTACCGCAGTGATGGTGGTGCTGTCGATGATGAGAACGACAGTGGCCTCTTGAGTGAGACTTGTGCCTGTGGCCCAGGGTTGTGGTACAGACTGAGTGGATGGCTCCTTTCTGTTGTCCTCCCCCATTTCTGTTGTCCTCCCCCATTTCTGTTGTCCTCCCACTTCCTGTCATCCTCTCACCTTTCTGTTGCCCTCCCCTTTCTGTCGTCCTCCCCCACCCCCACCCTTAATTCCTCCTCCTCCTCTCCCCAACAGCCAGGGCGATTCTGGCTTCTTTATCACTTCTCTGCTTTTAGCAAGGTCTCACTTGTTACCCAGAATACTTTGCAAAGCCGCTCCACAGCCTTCAAGGCCCTCCTAGGTCTGCTCTGCCCCTCTCTGATGTCCAAACCTACCCTGTCTTGTCATCCTCTCCCCTTGTGTTGGGCATTCCTGGAATGCATCCACATACCTTAGGGCCTTGCCCTAGCAGCTCCTCATCCTGGTCCCCTCAGGGGACATCACAGGGCCCTGTCCCTATTTGCTGCCAATCCCAAGCCTGAAATCACTTTCTCCATATGTCCTCCCCCAAAGCCACCCTCTATAAATAGCTTATGTGTCCAGCTTTTTAAAATTTTTTATTCTTAGTTTTTTTTATTTAATTTTTTTTTCTTTTTTGAGACAGGATCTCATGTAGGCCAGGCCGGTCTTGAACTTACAACATAGCCAAGGATGACCCTGAACTTCTGATCATCCTGCCTCCACTTCCCATTTGCTGGAATTACATATGTGCACCATCACACTGGATTTACACGTGCTAGAGATTGAACTGGGGCTTCCTGGATCCTATGCAAGTACTGTATCAACTGAACTACATCCTCAAGCCCACCTCCAAGCCCACCTTGCCAATCTCCTCATCCTATTTCATCTAAATACGCGCCACTATCTGACCAATGAGGATCTGGTATCTCTGCTTATCGGCTCCCATTCCCATCCCCACCCCCCACCCAGCCAGGAAAAGCAAGCCTATTTCCTGCCTTCACTGCTGAGTTCTGGCTGCTGAGAGCCAGCCCACAGCAGAGGTGACCCATAGCAGGTGCTCTCTATACATTTGCTGCAGAAAGCATAGATTATCCAGCTCCCCTGGGTGCACTATGGTGCAGTTGGAGAGTTCAAGAGGCACCCAGCTGAGCACAGTGGGGAGGCCATGGGGCTGAGCTACTCTGAAGGAGGAACTACAGGGGTTGCTGACAGCTGCCCCTGGGCCCCTGGAGGGCACAGCTAGATAGACTCAGACCTTCCCACTCCTCCTCCAGGAGCAGAGTGCACCAAGAATTATGTGAACTGAATCTCCATCTGGAGTGGGAAGAGGCACAGAAGATCAGAGGGCCATTTTCAGAGCCTGCTTGCAGTAGCTTTCTTTATGTAAAAAGATGAAACAAATTTGGGGCCAGAAAGTTTTCCCATGCAGAAGAAGCTCAAGATTACAGCAATAGACAGAAGGCAAAACACAGCAGGAACATTTGAAAGATGTGACAGAAATCAGAGCACACACAAAACACACACACACACGGGGGGGGGGTTGAGTACATGCACATATCTCACACGCACATATATAATAAAGAAGCATATACATACTTGCACTACTATATTCAGACAGAGTCACACACAAACAATCCTGTATTCATTGTTTTTCTAACCTCTGACAAAATATCAGACATTTTTGTCAACTAAAGGACAACCAAAAGGAGAAAAGATTTATGTTAGCTCATGGTGTCAGTGGGATTTCAGGCGACCATAGTGTCGTTGACACGGCAAAGCAGCTCTGTAGCAGAGACCCTTCACAGGGGAGCCAGGCAGATCTTCAAAAGGTAATACCATACTTCTACCAGCTATACCCTACATCCCAAAGGTTTCACTACCTTCCAAAACAGTACCACCAGCAGGTGAGAATCATAACTCAAACACATGCACCTGCAGAGGACTTCCCATTCAAACCAAAGCACACACTTCACAGAACCACCGTGAGTTCTCAGTTCACACACACAGTCACAACCACACACGAGTCCTCCGACAGTCACAAGTACTGTTCCATACACATTCAACTCTCTTCCACATTCATTTATATACGCAGACACACGGGCTGACACCCTCACTCTCAAATGCACACTCACAAGCCGGCCACAAACCCATGCATTTGAAAGGAAGTTAGGGGCCTCCTTTCTTTGTTTTCCAAACACTCATGGGTCTTTTTTGTCTGATTGTGAGAGACCTGAGTACAAGGGACTGTCCTGGAATTACTGAAAAATGTTGACGCAGTCTCAGTATGTCAGTGTCCTATGAGTGCAACATGAAGTGTCTCCTGTACAGCTGTCCCATATGCTGAGCTGCGCTGAAGCTCCTCACATGTGGGGTAAGAGCTCATTTTACTAAAATGGAAATTGAGGCTGAGAAAGGGAAATAGCCATCACAAGGTCATAGCATGAGGGAAGAAAAAACAGGATTCCCCAGATTAGCTTAACTCAAGAGCCACAGCCCCCACTACCCTGTGTTCACCCCTGAGTCTAGGCCTGCCAGGCACCGGAAGACTAATGAGTATTGGCCAAAGCCAACTCTCCCTGTGGTCTCCTCTTTGAAGGAAAATTAAGACCTGAGACCCAAACATCAAATGCCTCCAATCTAAGACTTAGAGGAAGAAATTGGCTGATACGATATGATGCCACATATCTTCAAAAGAACAAAGGGATAGATGCCTGCCTCTGGGAAAACCAGGGAGTGTGTGGCTCCCCCTCTGTTCCCTACACACTTGCTCATGTGCACACAGACCATACTCATAAACACACGCATACAGACACACTCACACATGCCCTACACACTCATTTCTCACAAGGGCAAAGCATACTTACATACACACACACACACACACACACACACTGACAAACTACCGCATATTCTTATACACTCGCACTCAACACATGCACAACCTGTGATTTATATTTCTCATCACTGTGTCAAAATACCTGACAGAAACCACTTCAGGGAAGAAAGATTCATTTTGGTTCACAGATTCAAAGGGATTTCAGGCAAAGGCTCCCTCAGTCCTATCTCAGCCAAACACCAACTCGCCATTTACAAGTTTCTTTTCCTGTGGTGATAGCATGGTAAGCCAACAGTAAGGCTATTGGATGGGGGTCTTGAAGAATCTGATTTACTTCATGCTCAGACAATGAACGGAGAAAGAATGCAGGCTTGATGGTGCAACTCCTGCTTGCCTACCATTTGACTTCTCACAGGAAGCGTTCTGAAGGGTATTTTGTCCCCTCCTTGGCCAGTTCCTCATTGAGAAATTCTCTTCTATTGATGACACTCACACATCAGCTCCTAAAGTGATGATGGGACTTTTTTTTTTTTTTTTCAATATCCACTTCCAGGTTTGTGTTTACTTCTTCATTCATTTGGAAAGGCAGAAAAAAAATTTCCATATACTTACCAAACATCCCTGCTGAGCCCTGAAGACTGTCCCCACACCCTGATGGTTATATTACTTCTTGGAGCCATGTAGCAGACAGTTGAATGCCTCCATCTTTTCTTCCTCTCCCCTACCTACCTCTGCTTACCCACTCAGTGGGACTTAGAGGCCACTTAAGGTTCCATTAGATACTATGAAACAACATAATAAAAATCCATTAGGATTAAGAAGGAATATAACATCGCCCCATGGTGACACTGTATCAACCTCTAGAAGTGAATAATAGACTAATCTTAATGCCAGGAACTTCCTTATACCATAACCTCCCTGGGGACCAAAACCAGAAAATACTGTCACCAGTTATGGTAGGCCTGGGAGAGGCCACTCAACCTTACCTCCTACATCTAGTCCATCTTCCAGGTCCTCTGCCTTCTATTCCTTATAGTGACAATGGGTCAAAGCTCCTGCTCCCTGCTGGTCCCCTCTTATCCTTCCCTGCAGTTCTCTGCTCACCACCGTTGTATTCCCATCATGCTTTGCACAACTGAACTGTGTCATCCCTGCCTCTGTCCATGTTCACCTTCTCCCTCTGTAAGCTCCTACTCATGCTGAGACTCAACATTACTCAGCATGAGTATCCGCACAGACCTAAGCTCGACCGAGTCCTTGAGGGGCCCCATGTTCTCATTACCTTGAGCTGAAAATAAACATCTGCTGACCAGTCTGGCTCCCACAGTGGACTCTGTGTCCTGAGAAAACACTGGGTCTTTCACCAGTCCCCATGGTCCAGCACAGGATCCGGCAAGGTCAGTGCCTAGGGAAGCATTTTCTCAAACCTGGCTCCACATCCTTCATTTGTTTTCCTCACCTGAGTAAGGTCTCACCCAGAGAAACGGGACCTAGTGGTGAGTTCAAAGTTACTGACTCTGTCAGCCATGGACATCTAGGGAACTACAGGTAGTGGGTTGGAAAACGCAGTGCTTGTGGGCCCCCAAGAAGTGGCTGGTAGTGGGAATCCCAGCATGAAATAATTTCAGGAAAATAAGTTGCCTCCACTGGTCCAGGGTCCTTGAGTATACCTGTCTGATGCCCCTACACCATCCCTCTCACTGGAAATTTATCAGAGAACAACTTTCCTGGAGTTGGGACTCAAACTCTGGTTCAATAAAAAGCCCCATGACAACCCTTCCCAACTGGTGTACTTCACTGAAAAATAGCACAGGGCTTGAGACAAGGAGCTCATCAAAGTTCATTAAAAAAAAAAAAAAATCTATGGAGCTGATCTTATCCCTACCACACCACTATATGGAGGAAGAAATTAAGCAACAGAGAAACTATCTAAGTTGCCCCAAACCACGCATCAGAGAAGCAAAGGGGCCACAATGCAAAGCCTCCTCTTCACCAGAAGATTCACAGTGCCTACTGGTGGGAAGGAAGGAAGGAGGGAGGGAGGGAGGGAGGGAGGGAGGGAGGGAGGGAGGGAGGGAGGGAAAATGTCACTAAACAGGAACCAGGAACCCTGCCACATGACATGGGCCTGATCATCATCATCCTGACCCTTGGTTTCTTCATCATTTCCCTTTGAGCCTAAGTTTACTCATGGCTCAAGAGAGTTAGCCTCACTTCCTCTCCTGAGGTGTTCCAAGCACTGTGTGTCAGGTCAGTCCAAAGCTCACCCACCACTTCCTCTGTGCCGTCCTAGGGTCTCTTATTATAATCCTTGTGCATCGGCCAGTCAGTGCTGTGTAACAAGCCACTCCAAAACTCATTTGTTTTAAACCAGGAGACAGCAGAGACTTTATTAAGGAGACAGATAGCAAATATTTGGCGCTCTACGCACTTCTGGCTATGAAACACAAAGGCAGCTGGAGACAATATGTAAATAACTGGGCACAACTATATTCTAAGAGAACAGGTCAGCCGTCATGCTCACGGGTCATCGTTTTCCAGTCGCTGCCTCAAACAAAGAGCATTATTCATGGCCTTGAATCTATAAGCTGGCTAACCTAAGATTTTATTTACACAGCTGGTCATTTCCTTGTTATCAGCTAAAGATGATTAAGCCTGGGTCTTCCATCATCAAGATGGTTACCTAGGTTTGTTCTTTGAAACTGCAAGTTTTCTAGGTATGATGGAAGCAGGTAGCTCCAAACTGTCCCATTATTATTCCTACCACATTTGACAAATGCACCTGGTAAAACCAGTCGGGACTCGAGAGTTAGAGAGACAGTTTCCATCTCTTGATGTGCAGAGCCAGAAGACCCATTGCAGAGGGTGTGGACATACTGCAGCCTACAGGACTGGCCATTTCTCATCTTCCACTGCACCCAGTGGCCTCTGAGGCACATAGGTGTACGATACTAGGTCTCTCCCTCCTTTTAGGCAGCAAACACTGTGAAGAAGGGCTTCCAAGTCTGATAGAATTTTGTATCTCCAGCGTCTACATGGTACCTAGAATGGAGTCCACACTCTGTCTGTCTCCATCACCACCACCTCTGTCTTGGTCCAAAGCACGGTCCACTCTCATCCATATCCATAGCCTTCTGATTATTCTCTACAACTGTTCTGTTTCCCTATAACCAGTCTCACTTCAACTGCCAGAAGGACTTTAAAACTCCAAACTCAATTATATGGACTCCTCGCACACCACCTTCAAATTAAAACTCCCTAATAGATTCCCACTTCCTCTGTCATTACGACTTTAACCTCTAATACGGCACCATTGTACCAGCTCCTACCTGCCCTTCCTGCCCTTTCTCATACAACAACATCCCCTTTGTATTCTCCCCTACCTGGAAAGGCTCTTCCCTAATCCCAGAGCCTTTGCACTGCTGTCCCCACCATCCGCTTAGCCCTTCCATCGCACCTTAATAACTGGTTTCCAGATCACAGCTCAAGCACCCCTTTCTCGAGTGAGCCTTTTCTAACACGCAAGTTGCAGCGTCTACATGGTACCTAGAATGGAGTCCGCACTCTGTCTGTCTCCATCACCTTACTGCTCATTCTCCCGAGACCTGACTCATTTCCTTTGATAAGTTCTCATTTGTAGCACTCATTCCAATGGACCTGAGATTGCTCTCCCTCTTCCCTCATGGGTTCCAAACTCCAATGGACTCACCATGACAGTCATAGCCACCAACCACAGCGGGAACATTTGGGCAGGCACTCAACAAACCTCCAGGGGATCAGAATAACCATGTAAATGGAACTTCTATCCATCTTATGTCTGTGGATTCAAATGGGGCTCTAGCTGCAAGTCTACAGCAGGGCCATGGGGTGGTCCATATTGCGCTTGAGTGGTGTTCACATCAGTAGAACAAGCAGGTTGGGCAGGGATGGCACAAAAGAGTTCTGAGTGCCTGGAGGGGAGGGTGGAGACCTACAGCAGTGTATGGAAGGGATCCAAGCGGATGCCCTGGGAGCCAGATATTCTTACCCTGATTCTGCTATTTCTGATCCTGGTGCATCAACGCTGATCAACAATGGCAGGAAAGCCAGCAGAGGGCACAGCACAGCACAGCACAGCACAGCACAGCTGGGAGCCACTCAGGTTTGGCATCTCAAGTCCCAGACTATAACTCTCATTCTGTTTTCCTGAATCTAAGACAAATAACCTCTCTATTGTGCCTTGTGTCATAATCTGTAAAATGGGAACAAAAATAAGCAATTCTTTTACCTCATAAATATAAAATGCCAAGGAAATTGCTGATGAGAAGAGAGGCTGTGATAAGAGCCAGCCGTCATGTGTGTCCATTGAGGTTGCAAAAGACAGTACTGACAGACAACTTTTCCATTTTACAGATGAGGAAGTCAAAGTGAAGAAGCAGTCAGGAACAAGCCCCACAGCGTGTGGGTAGCAGAATGGGGATCTGGGATTCCACCCAGGTCATAGTCTTTTCTTCTAGACCTTGTTACCACTCAAGGAGATTCAGTCACCCAAGTCACAGAAATGTTATGTTCTGGTTTCCAGTGACGGTTCCACGAAATGAAGGTCAGATCAGCCTTTTTCCTTACTTCTGTCTGACCCTCCTGACCACCTAGCGATGCCGAGCCCCCCATGGCCCTGTCATAACCACTACTGTTTCTTCTCTTCCTGGCCTTGAACAAGCAATGCCACCTTCCTAAGCCTTGGGGTTTCCCTTTCCATAAAAACATACCTAATTGTCACATCTCCCTCCCGAGGTCATCGGGGGAACATCTAGTTGAGGCACTGTGGTACACTATGCAATGATAGCACACTGTAAATGCCTCGCTCATCGGTGTTCACATCAAAGCGTCTGCAGCGCAGGACATGGCCAGGCCCCTTGGGAGTGCCTCTCCCTGTAGGTTGTCCCAACCCAAAAGCTACCTTGTTTCTGTAATGATCTATCTACTCATTCTGAAACCCAAGAAGATTTCTCCTAAATTTTAAGTGTTTTGTTTTTCTTTCTTCCCCTAGCACCTTTTCTTTTTAAATGCTTGCATGCAATTTCAAGCAAAGCATCACTTCTGGTCCCTAACCAGTCTCCTATCTTAGATCTCATGCCCAGCTTTGCTTTTTAAATCGTGGCTGCAGTCATCCAGACTCCAAAAACCACAGCTCTTCTTTGAGACTGGATCATGTGGCATCTGAGGGCTTCTTGGCCTTGGAGTGACCATACAGGCAGTCCGGGACTCTGATTGTTTTTACTGTAAGCCACTCATTCCTAGTGCCCGTGGTACAGCCTGCCCTCACCACCCAGTGCTTTCTTATGGCCAAACCCACCTACTCCTACCTCTTTGACCCAGAAACATTCAAAACCAGGCCAACCAAGGTCAAACCATGGGCAGACAGAACACCAACATGAGCAACTCATGGTTTCCAGCCTCCTCCTCCTCCTAATTTCCTCCACGTCATCAGGAGGCATCACATTAAGAGAGTAACTTTGAAAAGGAAGCTCCATAGGTCTCAGCCAACACTCTCCCTGCAGTATAAAATGGTCTTTCAGCAGACAAGAAAGGGAGTCTAATTAGATTATGCAAAAGGCCAGACTCTTCAAGATAAAATACCACAGAAGATAAAAGGGTACAATATTCAAGGTTGGGCACACACTAAAACGATGCGCTGGTCTTGAATTTGCCTTGTGTTGGGACCAAGCCATTGTGGTTCTTCAGAATGGAATTAACTAAGAGGCAACGGTCCATTTATAGGATTGGTTATTTATTTTAATGAAGTTCAGGTGACATGTCTACATGTTTGGGGACCACTGCAAAGTCCTCTACAAATGTAGTCAGTTGTTCAAGAACATCCAACAGAAGCAACTTACTGAAAGACAGGTCAGTTCTGGCTCACGGTGCAGGGGATGCACAGTCCGCCATGTTGGGGAAGGTGTGGCAGTAGATGCTTGTGGCAGAGGCAGCAGAAGTATAAGACAGTTGCTCACACTAGTGTGGTAGTCAGGAGCCAGGGTTCTGTGCAGAATGCAAGTCTGGCTATTACCCATAAGCCCTTTACCCCATCTGGCTAGGCTCCATGTCTCAGAGGTTTTACAGTCTCCTAAACAAGCATCCCACTATCTGGGGACCACCTACCTATTCTATCACATGAAGAATCTATGGGGAATGTTTCCCAATTTCATCATCACAAGAACCCCATCATGCTTATTAATACCTCTGTCTTACAAACGAGGAAACTGAGGCACAGGAAAAATCACATCATTTGTCCAGAGTCACACAGCCTCTGGTGGTGGAACTGAAATCAAAATCAATCAGTCCGGCTTGAAAATTCATGCTTGCTATGGATCTCTGTTTTGTAATAACGAAAATAAAATAAAAGTCATTTGTACAATTTGGGCCATTTTAGATCTGTAAATGCACAAGTTCCTACAAAGACTAAGTCATTGTCAACACTTAACCTAAAGAAGATTCATCTTAAGAAGCATCATCAGGACAGCTAGGACCCATGATCTAAGAAGAGTTTATAAACATGAGGGTTGCAGTCATCAACTTGCATGTCTAACTCATTCCTTAAGTATCACTGCATTCTCCTCTGTCTGGACAAGAGACTGAGCAGTCACCAGCAAGGCAGTTGTGGTCCTTCCTGACAGAGCTGACAGTCTAGATAGAATCCCAGCCCCTTGGCAAGTTTACCCAGGTGACAGGTGACAGGTGCAAATCACTTTGCTGTGGGAAGATCAAAGCAACATCTTACTCCAGGTCCAGGAGGAATGACATCTGAGCTGAGGCGTGACAAAGAAGAGCCAGACAGATGACAAGGTCAGGGAAGTGAGGGGACTGTTCAAAGGGAATATGGGGTTTGGGCAAGAGATACTAAATTATGAAAGGATGGTCATTGTCCACATCTTTTAACCTTACCCAAAACCATACAGGTTATAAAATGGGGCAGGGGGTCTTTAATTCAAGGCAAGTACATCTATCAGTGGCCATGCAGAATCCACAAGACAGATGACCTCTCTGCAGCAACCTTTCTCCTGGGAGCCTGAGATAGCCTCCCTTTCCCTGGCCACCTCCTTGGACTCTTACTGAGAAACATGCATCATTCTTTCAGGTCCTCTTTTTGGTTCCTTCCCCGGTGCATGTGTGAGCAACCTATAGAGCCTCAGAGGGTTCTGTGTTGAGAATCAGGCATCCCGGAACCCTATACCAAATGTCTTCTGGCAACTTCTTGTGCGTTTGCGCGGAGTCTCTAGACTCTCAGTTCTCAATTCCAATTGGTGACAAGTGGCTCTCTCCACTGACCCGACTGCCCTCCATGCCTAGTAAGAGAAGTTGATGAAGTTGTTGTTTCAACCACACCGGGGTGTAGGGGAGGAGCAGGAGGAGCAGCTGTGACAAGCAAACCAAGCATGAGTAGGGAAGGTCCAACCACATGACAAACCACACTGTAGGGTTTTACCTACCTAGTCTTCACAGCCCCCTACAAGGCGAGTGCTGTGATCATTGCTACTTTGCAGCAGAAACTGTTGACATCACAGAAAACTTAAGTGACTGGCCTATGGTCCCCAAACTAGCCTAGGGTATCACTAGCCCAGCACGCTGACTGATAAACTGTGTTCTTTCAGAGGTTCCTCAACCCAGCCTGTGTGTGGTAGCCTGCTTGATCTAGCTCCAGGCCTGGTCTCCAGCATTATAGTGAACACAAATGCCTCAGGGCATTTGCGCATGTGTACACCTCCTCTTGGTTATTATCCTTCCCTCCAGTCTCTGTTTGCCAGGGCCAGAGAAAACCCTGTGTTTCTCTGCATTGTGCGTGTGTGCGTGTGCGTGCGTGCGTGCATGGTATGGACTACATGTTACGGAGATGGGCACATTCACCAGAGTGTATGAGTGTGCATGCTTGCGTGGGCACACACAGAAGCCAGACAAGGACATAAAGTACTTTCTACATTGTTCTCCCCTTTAGTCCCTGTGGTTGCAGACACATATACCCATTCCTGGATTTTTATAAGGGTTCTGGGGATTTGAACTCAGGTCCTCACACTTGTTATATGCAGGCCCCAAGGCTGAGCCTTGGAAGCAAGCCTCTATGACATCATCCTGGACCACAGACTCTCACCTCTCTTGCTGCCTCACGCATGTGTTTCATTACTGAGTGACTCATAGGTACTTAGCTCACCGTGTACTTGTCTCCCCATAGGATTAGAAGCTCCCTGAGGGCAAAGCCTACCTGTCTAGCTATGACAGCCCAGCAGGCCCCATGGCCAGTGTCACTTACACCCAGACCCTCTATAGCCAGAAATCCCTTCCTTTTTGGCTAGGCTGACCCCATGGAGACAGAAGTGACACGACTGGGGGGCACAGTGAATGAGACAGCCATGGTGTCACCTTCCAATAGCTTACTAGAGCTGACAGAAGCAGATGTTGTATCAGGACGACTTAGGTAACCAAGATCTATGTTCTTGTAATTCTGGAGGCTGAAGTCCAAGATCAGAGTGTAAGCAGGCTTGCTTTGACTCTCCTAGGGTGCCCCATGGCTGGCTTCTTCCTGTGTTCTTCTATATGGAGTCTGGATTCAAGTTCCCTCTTTTGATGAAGACCCCAGTTCTAGGATTACTATTGTCCCCGAGAATCTCAGTAAGCATTATGACCCCAATGACATCAGTAAACATGATATACTTCTTTAAGGGGCCTATTCCCCAGTACAGGTACATTCTGAAGCCACAGGGATTCTTACTTCAATATACAATTTGAAATTCATTAATTCAGCCCACAATGCATCTCAGCTTCCCTCCTTCCTTCTGTTCCCATGGCCACCCACACACTCAATTAGACTCATTAAAGAGCAGGTTGGGAATATCCAAAATGTTGAGTCAAAGTGTCCAGTGGCTGGTCTCAGGGTCCACAGAAAGAGCCCATAGCAAATACTGTCTGGCTTTGATAATATTCCAAGTGTCCACGCTCACCACTGTCACCCAAGGCTGACCAGGAGAAGGCTGGAAGGCACAAGATACAAGTGTTTTAAGGAAGTCATATCCTTCGCTGGCCAAGGAGGCCAGGCCAGTTCTCAGGCTTCACCAGAAGGCAGGCCTCTGGAGTTGCTTAGCAACTCTCATGCCAGATGTTCCTAGCTACCCACAGAGCTTCTGGAAGCTTCTCTTCACCCTGTCTTGGCACTTCCAGGAAAGGGAGGAAAATACCAAACAACTGATTGTCTTCTTCTAGTCACAAATTTGATAAAGGAGGAGACCATCCCTCTACTACCGGGACCCAGGGAGTGGGCCCCACCCCAACCCCACAGCTTCTCTCCTCTGCACAGCACAATCCAAATCCACATCAAAACCACTAAGAGAACTTGAAGACCTCCCATAGCTTACCACATCTGCAAAGTCAAGGTCACCTTTCTCAGTGAGATAATCAAAACCCTCTGCCTTTATCCCAGTTTTAGGTCCCTGTGGCAAAAGCAGATTACTTAGGTTCAAATCCTACCTGTGGAATGTTCTAGCCATATGACTTTGGACAGTTTAATTAACTTTCACATAAGTTAGGGTTTGGGTGACAAATGCCCCACCCTCATGAACATGTGTTTAAACAATTGGTTCTTAGTCGGTAGCTCTGTTGGAAGAAAGTATGAAACTTTGGAGAGGTGGAGCCTAGCTGGAGGAAATATGCCTCTGTTTATAGTCCGGCTTCACTTCCTGACTTACCTCCACTCCCTGGTACCCGGAGATGTGAGTAAACACCTCAGAAATTCTCCCACCACCATGCCTTTCCCACTGTAAGGAATCTTCCAACTCTTAGGTAATTGGTCATAGTGACAAGAGAATTTAGTAATATGCTGTGCTTCCAAGCTATAGCCCATGAAACAGGAACAATAACAGTATTCTCTTTACAGCATCCTTATGCAAATCAGAATCAGTTGATGTGTGTGCAGCCTCTAGACTATATTGCACTGCATGTAGACCTCGGTTAACTTAATCACACACATGCCCCATCCTACATACATCCAACATGAGGTGACAGGCTCTCCTAAGGATCCACAGGGACAGGGCATCATTCCTGTCAGAAACAAGCTTGCAGACACAGGCTTTGAAGGCAAGGAGGCACTCCCCACTGAAGTGGGGGTGGGGGTGGAGGAATCAGTCATGGGCACAGTTGCTGACACACTTGAAAGAGTGTGATGTGTCTGGGCCCATCCAGGTGAGTGTTGCTGGAACCAGAAGTGGGAAGTGGGCCCTGGGAGGTGAGGTTGACAGAAGAGGGAAACCAAATTTTAGAGTAATTGAAAACTCAACTGAGAGCCTAGAGAAAGGTACCACACCATGCTTGTCCTTGTAGTGTAGAGGCTCCACGTGTCCCTGCTCTCAGCAAACACAGAGTCAATGCTGGGTCCCAAATGCAAGGGGTAGTCAGAGAACTTACATAGATAACTAAAGAAAGGATAATGACAATGATGATAAGAAAGGAGATAATGGCCTGGGCTCTAGGCAGCCCCTGCTGAGCATGGGATGTGGGAGTGAGTGCTCTCGGGAAGGGAGGAGTGTAATGGGATGAGGAAGGCCTGAGGACTTTGCTGTAGGAGGTAAAGGGAGGACTTCCAGTCTGTGAGAAGGCACCACAGTGTGAACCTGGAAGCCCCTGGGAGACTCACTGATGGCCCAGCTGTAGTAAGTGTGCACCAGTGCCAAAGAGGAGAATGGGATCGGGGGAAGAGGTGAGCAGATGTGAGCAGAGACAGCACCAGGCCAAGGACTTGTATCATCATCTAGGATGTAATGGGCTGAGCTGAAAAACTTCTAGAAGGATTAAGATGGTATTAGAGGTTATCTTTTAGAAAGAACCCTGGTGGGGTCCCTACCGGCAGAGACAAGAGTGTTGCTGGAGCAGGTTGGGGGATTCTTGATAATATAGCATCCATGACAACGGAAAGGACAAGCCAGTCACAACAGAAAAGAAGACAGGAAAGGGGCAGCATGAGGGAAAGGCATGATGGCCTGTGGACTACCTGAGTTGGTTGTGTCTGAAAGACAAGGATGTCCATGGCTGTTCTGTCAACCTCACCTCCCATGGCCTACTTCCCACTTCTGGTTCCAGCAACACTCACCTGGATGGGCCCAGACACATCACACTCTTTCAAGCAACTGTGCCCATGACTGATTCCTCCCCCCACCCCACCCCCCACTTCAATGGGGAGTGCCAAGGATGTCCAGAAAGAAGGCAGGTAACTCCGTTTGCTGGAAGAGACAGCAATTCAGATACATTGTCACTGGAATCTGAAAGAATCTCTGGGATAAGCGTATATAATCAGAGGAGGAGGGCTCTGGCTTAAAGGCAGCCCACACAATACTGGGAATCTCAGCAGGG
This sequence comes from Arvicanthis niloticus, assembly GCF_011762505.2. NCBI lineage: Eukaryota > Metazoa > Chordata > Mammalia > Rodentia > Muridae > Arvicanthis > Arvicanthis niloticus. The sequence continues at coordinate 36,434,978 of NC_047670.1, read as the reverse complement.
AAGATGATGAGGAAAGCCACGGTGGGAAGGCTACCCCCTAGGTAGTTTCGCTCCTCTACCAAAAGCTCAGCCCCTACCTGACAGGAAGCCCCTCACAGCTTCACTTTCTGGGAGTTTGTTCCTTCATTTTTTATTTCCATGGTACCGGGGTTTGAAGCCATGGCCTTGTGCATGTTAGGTAAGCATTCTACCATCAAGCTATTTTTCCTAGCCTCAAATTTCTAGAGTTTAGTAAAAACTTGGTCTTCAGGCCCAAAGCTAGTGATGGTTCCCTGATGTTAGCCCCATCTTGTGGAACTTCCACACTTCTGTATATGTTGCTTCCATTAAAGTTTCTTCATCATAAAGATGGAGGAGGGATGGATAGATGGAAGGTAGATAGTTAGGTAGGTGGGACAGATAAAATCACAATGGAAATGGGGACAAGGCAGCCAGAGAGGCAGGAAAAGAACCAGGAGTCAAGGGAGAAATGAACTATGTATCAAATGGACAACCCCTTTAGTTTAAAGGTGAGATTTGGGCTTACCACAAGAAGGCCAATGATGACCTCAGTGAGAGTATTTTCATAATGTGAGGGAATCCGTGGGTAGAGGTCAAGGAATGAGGGGGACATAGGGAAGTGAGATGCTTGTTGCATTCCCTTATTCCTAGCTAAAATTCTGGTTCAAATGTGGCCTTCTTCACAAGCTTTCTCTGAACCTCTCTCTTCCTCTGTACTCCCTGAACATCTCGGGGGCTGTGTGCCCATCCCAGCTCCCAGCTCCAGGTCTATAACTACACAAACACACACACACACACGCACACGCACACGCACACGCACACGCACACGCACACTTATAGAATTATGTAGAGAATACAGTTATAGAATGTACACTGGGGAGTCTCACCCATCTCTTCCACCTCTTGGGAAGAAATTGAATATTGTTTGACTTGGCCAGAAGCAAGTTCTAGGGTCCCCTGCACAGTCCCTTTGCCCCCACAAGGAGGGGTGTCTTTCCAGCTGCCATTCATCTATGTCTTCAGAAATGGCCAGCCTCCACAAAAGGAGCACAGCATATCCTACAGGCTTCTTTGTCTAGGAAAACTGTAGGGGCATCCTGTTTTCCTGTGACTTGCTAGACACAGACATCTCTCCTCTCCTTCTCTGGGCCTACCAAAGCCCCAAGGCACCTGTCACAAGAATATCTGAGCTGTCTCTTGGTTTTAATAAGGAGCCCAGCTATTTCTTCTCAGCTACCTTGGGTGTCACTACCTAGATCTGTCACTCTGGGGTGAGTCAGTTCAGCCTTGACCACACAGCACACACAGCACCAGCCAAGGAGGCATCACCCACACAGGGAAGAACTATTTATAACCAGCCACAAAGCTGAGCGCTTCCGGAGCCGTGCTGGCTTGGTACTCTTGTCGACTCGGGGTCAGTCTCGCAACAACCTGAGAGGCTGTGCTTTTCTGATCCCAGTTTCTAAAACAGGAACCTGGAAATGATTGGTGCCTGAAATAGTTTGATATCTTCAGATCCAAATATCTCTTCTTGGCAAAGTCATGAGGGAATGAGCCAGGAAGGAGAAGGCAGCTTACCCTTTTGCTGGGTGTGTGATAGGTGCTGAGAGCACAAGTATTCTCTTATGCAGTTCTCACAGCAACAGCACAAAGGAGCTCTATTTTATGGATGGTCCTTCTGAACTCCAGAGGACCACGGTCGTCCCAAATTAATGGCAGAGCACAGGGCTATATGATTTAAACTTCAAGCATCCCAGTGACAGGCAAATCCGCTTTCTCGCTTCTATTGAATCTCCTTGATAATTCCCAACTCAAACTAAGGTTTGGGCAGATTTGTCCTGATTAAGGCTGATTTGTAAGTGTGACCTCTGAGGGTTCAGAGGGACAACAGTACTTTGGAATGAAGAAAGAGGAGGTCTGGTGATGGTCCCATCCCAGAGCTCAGGGACTAAGCTCTGTATTTTATATGGAGAGAAAAGTGGGGGTCAGTGCTGCTGCTGCCCACTCTTTGTCTTCCCTGCTTCACTCAGTCCTGGATTTGTTTCCAAGCCATCCAGAAATGGCTGGGCTTCTTAGAAAATGAGTCAATCACAGTGCATGGAAAAGAAGACGTTTGTCTTGTTTTCTGGGCCCAAGTAGAGGTCACCCTTACACAACCCTGCAGGTCTCCCAGGTTTAGAGACATCAGGACTTGTCTACTCTCCCTGGTCAGTTATTATATTGATCATCTGTGTGGGCCTATCTCTCCAGGCTTAGCTTACAGAGACAAAGTATGGCTCTGCTTGGGATCCTCAGTAGCACCCTGTGGTGGTTTAAATATGCTTGGTCTAGGGAGTGGCACTATTAGGAGGTGTGGCTTGTTGGAATAGGTGTGGCCTTGTTGGAGGAAGTGTGTCCCTGTGGGGATGAATTCTGAGACCCTCCTCCTAGCCACGTGGGAGTTAGTATCTCTTGTTTGCCTTTGGAACAAAATGTAGAACTCTCAGCTCCTCCAGCACCATGCCTGCCTGGACACTGCCATGCTTGCCTGCCATGATAATGGACTGAACCTCTGAACCTTTAAGCCAGATCCAAGTAAATGTTATCCTCCATAAGAGTTGCCTTGATCATGGTGTCTGTTCACAGCAGTAAAATTCTAACTAAAACAGATGCTATGTCTCACCTGTGGTGACAGTAGTCCACACTTTGGTGTCTTTGACATTGGCATATACAACTCCCTTTCCAAACCAAATACTATGAGTGGCCTGTTCCCAGGAAAGAAATGGGTATGGTATCTGCTTTACTGAAAGGACTGTCTAGATAGCCACTCAAGTAAGAATCCAAAGACACCCAAGTACTTCCTGTCAGCCACCGTACAAGCCACTGGAGCAATGGGGACAGAACACTGAGTCAGAGGAATATGGGTTCAAATTCTGGTATCACTAGATTGCTCTGTGACTCGGAGGGCTTTCGCCTGCCTGGCAAAATAGATTGCTTTCTACAAAGGTCGAAGACAGACATGATGAGGTCTTTGAGGATTGTGTGAACACTGAAGACAAGTGTGTGTGAGAAGATGCTCCCACTCTTTGTTCACCCCCTGTACCCTACTGCTCCCTTGCCTCTTCTATATGTGAGGTCAAAGGCCACACACACACACTGGTTCAGCATCTGAAGGACCCCTAACTCCCATATTCACGTGGACATGGCTGTTTCTAGATTCTGCCATTAGCTATTTACTGCTCTCAAGAATGGGACAGATTCACCACATTCTTTACCCCAGATAAAACACCTCTGAGGGAAAAAAAATGTTACCAAGCTCGTGTCCCATAATCTCTATGTGGGCTCTGTAGCTGGTCCTCAGCTGCCCAGCAAGGTGCTGGCAGGGTCCAGCCTGCACTCAAGTTCTAATCCTAATCTCCATCCGCAGCACTGCTTCTCGGCCTTCGTGGAGTCCTTTCAAGGGCTGTTGGTTTCCAGAAAGAAGGATCAGCTGTCACCCACATTTTCACAGAGGTTCCTTGGGGCCTCTCAGATATTGACAGCAGCTGAAACTTTTATTTCCTGCCCCAATTCTTCATAAAGTTGAGATATAAATTTACCAAAAGATGGAGGAACTCCTCTTGAGACCCCACTGGATGTTGGTCATGGAGTCTCCCAGGCTCTTCGGTCCAATAGATCTGTACCTCCAATGTTGAAAGTCTGTACTGAGGACATCTGCCCCACTATTCCCCCCAGAAGAGGCAGTAAGGTGAAGCTCAGATGTCACAGCTTAATTGGATTGCAGAGCCACTGGAGGCCAGGTGACTTTCCTCCCCCGTGTGGACTAGCTAGAGTGTGAACTCAATTGTTTTCCCTGAAGAAACCCCTGGTCATTGTACTCAGGGACATTTACTGTCCCTTTCCTGGACCTTAGAAACCAGAGACATAATGGCTTTTATACTTTTTTATATCTAGTCACACATTTAATCTGACCAACATTAAGCTCCTCTGATAAAAGAACCATCAGACAAGCCTTTCTAACAGGCAGGTGCCTTGGACCCAACCCAAGTGAAGTGACCAGAATTTCCCAGGGGGCTTCCAGACAAAGAAGGACCATTCTGATTTGATGTCAAGACTAGGAACCACCAAGTCTAAAGTTAATCACTAGAAATTAATACCCAGCACGTACTGAGTACCAAAGAGAATCAGCACAGTTTGCCTTGCCACAAGCCAGCAAAGTGAATTTTCTTAGTTCTATTGGGGTAACGAGGTAGGGAAAGACTATTCTAATGGAGGTTAAAGGCCTTCCTGATCCCCACAGATTTTGTGAGGCAGAGTGCAGGGTTTAAATCTGCTCTTTCCTACATTAAAGCCCAGCCACCTGTCCCCATGCCCCTGTCTTCTGAGTCTATGACATGAAACCTCCTGTACTCATAGACTTGTGGGATTGCAGAACAAGTCCCCACCTCATCTAGGTGCTAATGTGATAGAGGTGGCTGGCAACACAGCTAACACAGTGCTCTCTGAGAATAAATCAAGACCCCAAGTGCTGGGAGAGTCCATTGTGACATGATAAGGCCCCAAGGAAGAACCAGGGGAGCTATTTGAGACAGGAGACATGACCTTTGAACTGGGTCTTGAATGATACTAAGATGTTTCCATCTCCCATACTGCCATTGGTATGTTTAGATTACATGCCTACATCATGCTGTGTGCTGTGTTTGATCTGAGATATGAGAAGGTAAAAAATATATCATCCACTCTCCAGGATGCCCTGTTTCTAACATGCTGACTCCTTGGGGCCCTGCATCTCCCCCCAGATCTGCCACAGACCCTCTTCTCCCTCTTCCCCCACTCTACTTCCCACACTTAAGCTTCCTAGGGTAAGATCAGATAGTTCAGAGGCAGGACTGTCATGGTCACCGAGGAAACGGTGATATTACAGGGTGAGCTCAGGAAAGAGTCACCTGCACCACACCCAGACCGTGAGTCACAGCACCCAGACCCCTGAGAAAGGGGGGGCAATAAGAGCCACTTCCCTGGGAAGTCAGGGAGGGAGATGAGATAAAGGAGAAAGTGCTTTGAGCTCTTCCGAAGAAAGAAGCCACAAGCAGACCCAGGGTGCTATTACCAGCATCATTATGCCTCAATTAAAGGGACACACATCTGACTACATGACGAATCATTAACCTGTGTTGCAGCCCACACACGGATGTATTTTAATGTGATTTCATTTTTATTATTAACTGATAAGACCATAAAATACTCACAAATCGTTCCAACATGGAACTACTCCCCTTCTGGCTGGGTGGGGTCTCTTTTTTCCCACAGGGCCAGGAGAAGGGCTATTTAAGGGCCAGCAATCTAGGCTTTCCTCAGCACCAGTCCTGGGTCTGAATGGCAATGACTTGGAGCTACATCTTGACCTCTGACTCCACTCTCCAAACCACTCTTCTCCTTGACCCTTCCCACTCTTCCTTTACTTATCCTCTCCCCCATCTTATCTGTTCTTCGGTAAATAGTCCTGGAGGAGTTAAATAAACAAGTGGGAAAGGAAGACTAGTTAGACCCAGCCCTTACCTTCAAGCAGGTAAATAAGGGTCATTAATTCCTTCACTGGTCTAGCTCTGAGGATTTGACTCTGCCCTGAGGACACAGAACAGTAACACAGAAGACACACTTGCATGTACAGAGGAACCATACAATTGTAGGAAGGAAGAGAGTGACCCTCAGCAACTACAAAAAGCCTGGCCCATCAGAACTTTCCATCTACCTAGAGTCTCATGACAATTTTTAGGAATTCTGTCCAAATATTTTTAGAAAAAAAAAAAACTTCCCATAAATATCTGAGCTAAAAGGCTCATGAAAATATAGGGCTTTAGGGTCCCACTCCTGGAGAAAGCCAGTCTGAGAAGGAAGGAAACATGAGGAAGAAGAGAACAGTACCTGAGACCCCTGGATCCAGCCAGAACTGAAGCCACTTGTTGTGCATTGGACCTGAGATGATCTCCATCAGCTCATGTGTTTGACTACTTGGCCCCCAGCAGATGAGGCTGTTTTGGGAAGTTGCAGGAGGAGGTAGAGCCTCGATGGAAGAAGCTGACCATTTGGTGTGGGCCTTGAGGTTTTAGAGCCCAACCCCACTTCTTGTCCACTCGAGTCCTCCTGGTTTTGAAAGCATGGTGACCATCTGCCCCCATAGTCCCCATATCCCCATCACCATGCCTCACCCACCGAGATAAGCTGAATTCCTTCCAAAACCATGAGCCACGATGAACCTTTCCTTCCTATACATGTTCCTTTCTTAGGTATCTTGTGACAGCAACAAGCAAAGTAACTAACATTTGTCATGCACTTGACCCTCACAGTTGTTAGTTGCAGTGGGCTCCTTTATTATACCCTTATTTGTCTTTCTGACACTTGAAACCAAGACAACCCTGTCTTCATCTTGGTCTGAACACTTCATTTCCCACTTGAGCTTCCCAGAAACCAGCACTAAGTGATTGGCTGGACCATGCAGCAGGTCTTCTTGATATGTGTCATCCAGCATCACTGAGAATGGAGGAAAAGGACCTTCCTCCAATCTAGGACCTTGAATTTTCCCTGTTGTATCTTAAAGCATAATTTTCCTCAAACTTCCATCTTCTTGAAAACCCCACTTACCATGTACTCTTCTTCCTACCATTTGTACCATTAGTTACTTGATATTCATCTCGGAGTCGACACAGTCATCTGATGTAAATATATTTATATTAAAATTAGCCTTCATACCATTCACACAGAAGTATTGTACCATTTGACATGACACACAGTTAAGACATCTGCCACATTAGTTCAATTAAGGCCAGATGCCATTACAGCAACTTTGCCCTCCTACTCTTCTGATAAAAGGGAGATTAGTGTATCAAGGTTATGGTAGCATCAAAGTACCAGTACCTTGCCTAAAGCTCCCTTGGGAGGCAGACCAACTCAGCAGTGTACCAGTTGCTGATGGGTACTAGCCATTCTCACTACAGGCCTCTCCAAGTAGTTTTTTTTTCTGTGGACAGTCAGGATAGATCTCACAGAGTAAGATTTAATAGTCACAAATATCCCGTTTGGTAATTGTCCAACATGAAATAGAAAACCTGCCCTCTGCCTGAGATAGTCGAGGCTCCACTGTGAGATTGCCTGAGACTGGTCTCCAGCTGAAATGCATCTTTACAGAGCACCTTCTGCTCCCCCTCTGACATCCTTCATTTTCTCCAGTTTCCTCCATAAATCAGTCACAAAAAAAGCACTACTCGGATTCTATTTATATTGTGAAAAAGGGAGAGAGAGAGAGAGAGAGAGAGAGAGAGAGAGAGAGAGAGAGAAGATCTAGGCCCAGTGTGACAGTGGAATGTTGGAACTGGAGGCCATGGGGCATGAGGAGAAAGCTATGCTTTAACTACAGTCCCCAAAATACACAGATTGTGGAGTCCCTTAGTTAGCTCCAAATTTGCTACCACTCACCTTCCAGAGAATAAGACTAATGTTTGCATGAGGTCACACATTCAGGAATGAGGAATTGAACCCAGATCTACCCAATCCAGAGCTGCCACATTCTCCTTCCCAGTCTACAACACATCCCACATGAGAAGACATATCCTACAGAGGTCTAATACAGCACTGGCAAATGCCCCACTCTGGGCTCAGAAAGGAGCTGTAGCCCAGCCTTCGCTGCTAAGCACTGCCAGCTGAAACGGTTAACTTCCTTGGGCCTCAGTTTCTGACTCTGCAGAGCAGTAAGAAATCTCTATACACCTCCTGACTGCAGTCTTGGGGTACTCTGCCTGTTTCCCTAGAGTATCAAGCTTTACTTTTGCGCATCTGCTTCATGGACGATCACGTTAGTTTTAGAGGACATGAGAGCAGGTGAATGGTGAACACGGTCTATTTGTCAATGCTTACAGGTCCACAGCGAGTGCACAGAAGGCGCAGGCTGAGCTGAATGAAATGAAATTAAATGATGCTGTCATCTTGGCAACACAGTGGGCCCTCCAAAGTTGGTAGTGATGGCTTCATAATAATACGTGTTCTAGAAAATCTATCCTCCAGACAGCAAGCATTCTTACCTTCCAGACTTTCCAGGAACCCCAGTGTAGCTAATGAGAGGAGAAGACGTCAAAAAGAGGAGAGACCTCAGAAACAGAAAAGGGAAAGAGTAAAAGAGGAAACCTTCTCAGCAGGGTTCCAGCATCTCCTCTTAAGGATCTCCTGGACCACAGTTCACATTCAGGAGACTGTTACCTTCTACCCATGCCACCCCCCCACAACCACGCCCCCTGCCCTTTGACCCACCAGAAGCAGGGTCACATCAATAATGAATGCAGTAAAAAGTACTAGAATCATCCGGCAAGAATTCTTTCTCCTTCACATCCTGAGGTCAAGCTTCCTGTCCTAAGTACTTCACACATGGCCCATCTTCACAGCATTTGCGACCTAACTCAATAGCATCTCTCACTTCGATATTTGGCTAAATCCGAAATGCTCTCCCATATGCTCAAGTTTCAAATGTTAGTTCCCCAAGTGGCGGTCCTGTACTGAATGAACAAATACTTGTAGAAAATGGAGCTTAACTCATAGAAATACTTCACCCAGGGCGGGCCCTTGAAGGTTATCCCTAGTCCCAGGCTCTTGTCACACTCTCTGCTTCCTGTTAGCTGTGATGTCAACAGTCTGCAAGACTCACTTTCACTGTCACCCTTTGGATGGACAATCCACATCTTCCCACCAAGATGGACAGAATCCCTCTGAAACTGCGAGCCAAAAGGAATCTTTCATTTCTTGGGTTGTGAGGTTGGCTGCCATAGCAACTTGAGAGTAACTAATACAGAATGCTTTTGATGTTCAAACCCCTTATCATGGCATAAGCAGTTCCATGTGACCTCTGCCTGGCCTAAGCCAAGCCTAACTTCCAACTCCATCTCTCTTGTTCATTCTGCCTTTTCCCCCACTTCTTTCACCCTGGACTTCCTGTGCTCCAGGACTTCTTGGCTGTTTCCCACCTGGGAAGTCCATTCTTAGGATATGTCTTGCCATTGTGTTTCCTTGTGTGTCCTTTCCAGGCTGATCACCACTCTTATTCTTTGCGGTCAAGGTCTGGATCCTTGCCTACTCTACTTTTTGCCCTTCATTTTCAATATCCCATGACACTCAGTGCTTTGCCAACTGATTATTTTCTCATTTGTTCATTGTCTGGTTTCTGAACAGATTTACCTACATGTCTTACCCACAACTCTATCCTCAAAGTCTGGACTATACCTGGCCAAAATCAGAGCCTGTAGATTGAATGAATGAATTAATTAATTAATTAAAAAGGCAATGTGGACAGGACTTTTGCTGCATGCTCACTGTCTCTAACCTGAACAGTCTCCTCTCTTCTTCTGTACAGGGCCCCACTCAGTCCTGTTGACTCCAAAATGGCCTCCTTGGTGCCTATAACACCAGGTGACTCCACTTTGTGGAGCATGGAGCAACAGAAGGCTTCAGTAACCTGGCTCAAGGCCTGGTACTATTTTACACTGAAATGAGAACCAACCAGATAGGGGAGAAAAAGGGGCCACTTGCCCAAAAATGATCTCACCCATCAAATGGATTGACTCACAGCAGTAGGTTCGGGACATAACATAGTATGAAACAAATGTATCCAGAGTTTCTTTCCTTTTGTTCCTTTATTGAACACTGCCTGTATATAAGACCCTGGGTTAAGTAGCACAAGAAAGGAAAAATGGTCATAAGCCAGGATCCCTGCCTGCTAAGCATTTATGGTCTGGTTACAACATCAGTCTGAATCATAAGCAATCACCATATAAGACTATCAGTTAAGTGTTCAAGAGAACCCCACCTCCAGAATTCCATTTCTTTCAATTGAACAATTCCAAGGTCTGGCCCCATGCCATGAAGCACCTGGGGCTGGGTTCCCATTCTCTCACAAGGCAATATTCTGTTTTACAGTGTACCATCCTCACACTAACACTTGTCTTTCCATCTTCCTGTTGAATCTTGTGTGTGTGTGTGTGTGTGTGTGTGTGTGTGTGTGTGTGTGTGTTACAGTGAACTTGCCCCAGACAAAGTACATGTTGCTAAAGCCACTCCTGAGCTATCTTCAGAATATGCTGTCCCCACACCTGGGAACTGTTTATGAGGCTTGAACTCACTAGCCTGCCCTATCAAACCTGCCCAATTGGGCAATGCAGTCAAACAGCCTGGGAGACGATAAATGCTGGGAGTCCAAGGGTCCCAATGAGAAAGAACTTGGCAGAAAAGGCTTCAGGAGCCCTTACTTGTGAAGGCAAAGTGCTTTAGGCGCACGCACACACACACACAGAGAGAGAGAGAGAGAGAGAGAGAGAGAGAGACAGACAGAGAGAGACAGAGAGAGACAGAGAGACAGAGAAATGGAGGAGAGAGGGGGTAGAGAGAGAAAGAGAGGGAGGGAGAGAGAGAGAGAAAGAGAGAGAGAGACAGAGACAGACAGAGAGACAAAGAAACAGAGGAGAGAGGGGGTAGAGAGAGAGAGAGAGAGAGAGAGAGAGAGAGAGAGAGGTCCCAGATACCACACGAAAGCAGATGAGTTGGGAAAGATCCTCAGTTGGATTGAGACCCAGGAGTTGCCGAGGTTTCTCAAATTCCACCACCCCCACCTTGAGTTGCCGAGATGATGAAATAATGCAGACTTTGAACTATCTCTACAGACGAACTGAGAAACCCAAACCCAGGACCCCCAGCCCACCTCTGGTAGCTACTAAAGACTGCAGGTTGGACCTGTCATGGCCCCATGAGCATGTTAACAATCAGAGTATGGGTCCCCATAAAGCACCGCGTCATGGATGTCAGCCTGGAGATGAGTTACTTCATCCATTAGCTGGCAATTGAAATGCCAGGTGGAAACAAAGTGTTGAAATGCAGAATAGATGCATCCCCACCCCGAGGCATGATGAAACACTTGGAAGAAGTCTTCACAGGCACTTGGCACATGTATGAGAGAGCAGAGGGGGTTGGTGCCCAGCTGGGGACTCTCAACTTCAACAACCAGACTTGAACATGAACACACTGTGGGAAATGGCACAGAAGGAGGGGTTCCCAGGGGTCAGGACATTTGCATAGGGGGGGGAAACCTAACCAAGGTACAGTGTGCCAGGCAGATTCAACTCCTAGCAGCCCTGCAGTCTCAGTGTTGTGCTTGGTTGTTCTGATGAGCCATGGGGGTCTGGAGTGGCTCCAAATTAGCTAAACCTTCATAGCTAGAAAGGTAGTAAGAGAGATATGGTTACAGAATGAAGTGGGGGGGGGATGAAGAAAATGAGATGGGGAAGAAAGAAAAATGGTAGAAGATGGGTGGACGAAGAAAAAGAAGGATAGAAAGAGAAGGAGAGGAACAGAGAGTGAAACATTGGCTTCATATGTAACACTGCTATTTCTGAAAGCCAGAGTTTTCAGAAATTTGCAACTCTGATGCCCAGAATAATGTACATATGAAGGTGTGCAAGCACATATGCTTGTGCAGATGTGTTGGAATGGAATACAGATGTGATTGCTTGCTGGGCTGTTCTAGTATGTGAACATGTGTATGTCGGCATGATATATGTGTGTGTGCCTGTGTGTACATGTGTGTGTGCATGTGATTGTGGGTGTGTTTTTAATCTGCGAACATGTCTTTATGCTGTGTTTTATGGGTGCCCATATATGCATGCCTGCGTCTGTGCCTAAGCACCCTAGACTAAGACTCAGAAGAGTTGGAATGGCATCGGGACTACCGTGTGCCAGCTTTGTGGCCTTTAGTAAGTCCTGTCTCCAGGCTGGTTCTCAGTTTTCTTGCATGGTCTTTCTAGAACAATGCTTACCACATAAAAATCATTCAGTTAATATTTACTAAGTACAACTACTTTAGAGTAATGCTATCGGAGATTTTAAAAAATGAAAATCATGTGCAAAACTACTCTTTGTTCTTAACACATAATAGAAGCTCAATAATTATTGAATTTGTCCATTCAGGGCAGTACTACTAAGAACCTCAACCAATTTTTGAGTCCCTCTCAGGGGTTTCTGGGTTCCCATTAAAGTATATATTAACTAGGCAGCTTGTTCCTGCTTGCAGGCAAAAATTTAACCACCATCTACTTGCAAAAATTAAAAGCAAGTTTGAATTTCGACAATGTGAAGATCTGAGGTCAGCTTTAGTTTCAGCAACTTGAGATCAGGGAGGACAGGAAGTTTGCTAGTGACCTGAGGTCCTGACCTCCTGTCTGGGTGTCGCACATGTAGTCCACAGTCATACACAGTAGGGATTGTTATCAGCACGCAGTGGAAGTGGCTGGGGCCAGAGGGATTGAGTAAGCAATCTACCAACTATAGCCTGGCAAAGCTAATTCCAAACCCATCGAGTGGTATTCAAAACTGGGAAGGAAAAAAAAAAATCCTCTTCACCTGGGCAGGCAGAGTAAGGGCTCTACCATCTAAGCCGTCTAAGCCTGCAAACGTCTCAAAATCTCAGACTAGTCAGCCGCAAGTTTAGTATTGCCAGATGGAGCCAGGGCCGTGTGGCAATCAGAAAACTAGTCAGGTGGCACTGGGACAGTGCCTCTGAGGTATTTCACAAACATGGGGAACAAACACATTTGGGTGTCGCAATCCTGGCCACCCGGAGCTGCCGCGTTGGCTGTTTTTTTTTTTTTTTTTTTTTTTTTTTTTTTTAGAACGGCCAGTGGATATGGAGTTTGAAGGCTGATAGTATTGGTAAGCAGAGGCTAGAGGCCATCTTTGAGCCCAGAGAGCCCTGGACACAGCTCTTTCTGACCCAGTCCTCTCACAGTCACAGCCAGAGAGAACAGAGGTAGCCAAGAGTTACACTGCAAACCCCTCAGTGAGTCACTTCAGCTCTTCCATTTGTCATCTTTTCCCATTGCGTCTCTCCTCAGCATCATGACCCAGGCTCAAAGCCTTCTGACTAGACCCCAGGCATGCCTGTTCTTCACAGGAACCACCTCCATGTCCAGGAAAGACTATCTCCTCCCCTCCGATGAACCATTCATCCTGTAATCCTCCAAACAAAAGCTAATGAAGCCTGCATCTCCTCGGAATTTCACAATGCCCTCTGGGGTGATTAGTCTCCCTGGTACGAAGTGCTCCATAAACTCTCCATAAACTGGGAGCCCAACTGCAATCGCATTCCACTTATTTTCCTAATTAATCTCCCCAAGCACCTGCCTGCATGAAATCAGTAAGCTCAAATGCTCTACAGAGCTTTTCTCACTACCCTGCAAATTATTCCGAAGCCCTGCAGAAAGCCAAATAGAACCCAAAATGAATCCCCCTCAGACACCAGCCCAGAAGGGACTGGTGTGCGACAAGATTTACAGAGGTCTTGAGTTTTCTCTACCACTCTCTCATGGATTCTCACCGACATACAGCATCACTGTTGACACTGATGGCTGGCTGCATAGTTTCTTTGATACAGGCTCTAAAGTCAAATTCCTGAGTTCCCCTAAAGTCAAGTTCCCCCCAGTAAGCCCTGAACGTGCTAGTCAGTCTCCCATTTCTTTCTCGGCTTTTCCCAGGATCCAAGAGGATGTCAGGAGCTCTGGGAATGGATCAATTTCCACCTCTCACAGGTGGTTTTCTCCCTGTCCTTGGACCACTGTGGGGAGCATCTCTGAAATTTCTAGATAGGGACACAACTGTGCTTTCCAGTGGAGAAGGAGAGCATGTGCTCCACACTGCCCTCCTCAGAACTGCTCCTGTTCTCTACCTGATACACTGTGATACACCGGCTGGCAACCCTTAGACTAAAAAGACTAAGTGTACACATCACGTCTGTAGGGAGGACACCATAAGAGACTGCCTGTAATGCTTGTAGGGACTGTCAAGGCTGAGAAACTGCTTGGAGGCATAGCCAGAGGGAAGCAACCCTGACTGGGGGAAGCCTACTATCTGCTTTTAACCCCTGTGATCCTGGCTAATCCCAAGGTTGAGAGTGAGCATGCTGCACTCTAAGGAACCAAAGCTCTGAGCTCAGGACTCGAAAGAACTTCAGAAGGATACACAACTCTGTGGTATCCATCAAAGTCTTTCTCCAGCCCACTACGGGTGAGGTCAAGCTAAAGAAATGTCTTCACTCCTTATAGGGATAAAAGAGCCACAGAGGGCATCCGTAAGCTTGGTGAGAAGAGATGTTCTGGTCACAGTTGTAAACAGTGAGACAGACGCTAGCTGTAATCTGTGTCTAGACCTGGAACAGGCAGGCAGCACAAACTCTGAGCTCACGGTGAGGCCCAATCCAATGTAGGAGTAGAAAAAAAAAAAACTACAAAAAAGGTAGAGAGAGGGTGGGAAGAAAGTCCAGGTGAAGAAGCATGCTCTTTTTTACCTGAAGCAACTTGGAAAGTCTTCCTAGAGAAGAAAGCTTTTTAACTGGATCTTTGAACTTGAATGTGCCTAATACTTCCTTCAACCTGTTCACTATAGTTGCCCCTTGCTGTATACCAGGCGTCACATAAACATTTTTGAGTAATACTGTCTCATTTAATTGTTCAATATTCGGGCAAACACTGCTGCTATTTCCAGGATACAGATGAGAACTGAATTAACACCATGACGGCCAGTAGCTGTTGAAGTGGGGCTCCTATCTCATTGGCATCCAATGCTCATCTGTCTAGAGAGAGGTGATCCAGGGATGAAGAACAAGGTGTTCATGTGAGAGCAGGGAGTGAAGCCACAAATCAGGGAAGGAGAACAAAGCCTATCACCACTTGACAGAGAGTCTCTCTGCCCACAGCGAATAACAAACTGGAAGCAACTTTAGACACTTGTTGCTTTCGGAAGATCGAGTAAAGGGAGAAACAGCTGAGGTGTTTGTGCCATCGTTCGTCCAGTGCAAACGTGGTAAGAGGAGAAATGGCTAAAGGATCAATGTTCCCCAAAACAATAGCTCATTTGCATAAGGGATGTGCTAGCCTCCAGGTAGCATAAGCCCATTTGAGTGTTCCAACAAGGGCTGCTGAAAACTTAAACTACTGGCCACATGCAAATCATATGTCAGGTACTAAAGCAATATTTAAAAAGTACAGTTGCCTCTGTACTTTTAAAAACACATCCAATTCATACAGTTCTATAGACGCCGAATATTATTTCCTTAACAGAAAAGGAAACCAAGGCACAGAACAATCAACTGTTTTTCATAAAAAGAATATGGTTAGAAAAACTAAAGGACAGAAGGACAAGGTTATGAACTGAGGTAGGTAGTCTGACTCTAAAGCAGTGCTATCTCTTTTTCTTGCATAAAATAGACATTATTGTCCACATAAGCTAAACAAAGGGATGCGGTCCAGCAAGATTCTATGAATCATCCCATAATTTAGATGGCAAATCTGCATTTTTGCCCAGGAATCACATCCTCAATCATGGGACCACAGCATCCCTGTTCCTGCCACTCACTGGTGGTGCTCTCTGCACTGGTCATCCTACCCCTTCTGCTGTCTTTGTGGCATCACCTGGCAGACAACGTAATAACAGCAAAACAATGCCCTGGTCAAAACCAGAATACAGCCACAGCTGTAGCGTTAGCACCCTGTGGTTTCCACTACCTGGGAAGTAAACCAATCTTGCTGGTAGGCAAACCACAACCAAACCTCAGCAGCTATCCTCATGCAAATGAGGATACTTTGAGGATGCTGCTGGCACCTTTGTGGTATAGTCTTTCACATAGTCACCAACAACCTCTCCCATCTCTGTGCAAATACCTGTTCCTTACCTCATGAAGAGGGCTCTCTCTCTCTCTCTCTCTCTCTCTCTCTCTCTCTCTCTTTGAATCTTAAGACTTACTTTGCCCAAATAAATATGGCAGAAACAATGTTCTAGAATGTCTGAGCTGGCTCCAGGAGTTTGAGCAGCTCTCTCCCCATCTAGAATCCAGCCCTCAAGCTGTGGAGAAGCTTGCACTACACTCCAATGATGGGAGGGTGTCTGGAGGAAACTAAGTTTGAGGATAGACAGACATCTTGGATATGTCCACCTCAGACAACCCCTAGTTAAGGGTAGGCAGCTAACCAACTAACTGTGGTTACCCCACACACAGCAGAAAACTGTTTGGAAAAACACTAGATTTTGTTTGAAGCTGCTACATTTTCAGGGATTTGGTTTTTTATTTGTTTGTTTGTTTGTTTGTTTGTTTTTGGTTGGTTGGTTGGTTTTGGTTTTTGGTTTGTTTGTTTGTTTATTTGTATTGACTTGGTTTGGTTTGGTTGTTTTTTTGTTGTTGTTTTTGTTCGGTTTTGTTTTTTATTGTTTTTGTTTTGTTTTTGGTTTTTGTGTTTTTTTAGACAGGGTTTCTCTGTGTAGCCCTGGTTGTCCTGGAACATAGTCTATAGACCAGGTTGACCTCAAACTCAGAGATCTGCCTGCCTCTGCCTCCCAAGTGCTGGATTCAAATGTGTGCACCACTAATGCCTGGCTAGTTTTTTCTTTTGTTTGTTTGTTTGTTTGTTTGTTTTTTAACAACTGATTTGAAGTAGGGAAGACCTACTTCTAATCCAGATCTTTGAGGTAGAAAGATTCACCCACACCTGCTGGCAACCTATATAAAAGCCATGAAAGAAAGAAGCTTGCTTTGCCCTTTTGCTCTTGCTCTCCCTGGTAAGTCCATCCCTTCACTGGCATTGGAGACTAGTTCTTTGGGATTCCCATGCATTCTGGTCTCCTAGTGAACTGAATAATTATTGAATTATTGGACCTTCCATTGGTAGACAGCCATTGCTGGACTAGCTGGACCACAGACTGTATGCTATTTTAGTAAATCTCCTTCATACATATATGTATAGATATGTATATTCATAAATATATTCATATTTATGTATATATGTAATGTACATTCTATAAGTTCTGTTCCTCTAGAGAATCCTGACCAATTCATTACCCCTCTGGATCTCCTTGGATCACATGTAGGGTGAGAGCTTCAGAGATGACTCAAAAAGCATGTTTACTGTCCAAGTGTGTTAAATAGCAATCAAAGAGTTAAAATCTAACCAGACAGTACCTGGGATGATGAATTCTTTACAGATAGTCTACTTCCTACGCTCTGGCCAGCCTAGTCCCATTTCAGAAATGCTCATTGAGTAGCACTCTGTCCCTCCAAGGAAGATATGTCCAGGCTCTGCAGCTGGCATGGTCTCTCCATCGCAGTGGAAAGCAAGGGTGATGGGAAGATAGCAGTTCTCATTTGCAGCCTGGCTTCCGTCCACATCCCAACAATGACACAACTCGCTCCTCTGAGGAGCACTTTCCAATCTCCACAGAGATCTGTTGGATGAGCAGCACAGTTTCCATCCCAGCCAAGCACAGGCAGCTGTGGGTGGGGGGTGTGGACACAGCTCTTGTCCACCCCAGGATCTGGGAAGATGGCGCTTAGCTCCTCACCAGCCAGAAACCCAGCCAAGCATAACAGGGCTGCTGCTGAGGCCTTGAGGAACCAAATGGAAAAGAGACCAAGTTGGGGCTACGAACGCCAAGGTCATCAGAGAAGCATGCTCGTCTACCCCTGCTGATGGAATGGTCCCAAAGGGAAAGATTTAACTTGTTTTAGGAACTAGTCAGAGCCTGGATTGGGCCCACTGCCAGAGTATTACGAGAACAATCTCTGGGAAATGGAGAATGGAGTTCTTTGCCAAGCAGACTGAATCTCTGGAGCTTGACATCCAGTGGCCCCTGATACTCAGCCAGCCCCTCATTCCTTGGGACCTCCCTAATCAGTGCAGCACCAGACAAGCTCGGTGCAATTTTTATTCACTGTATATGCAGAGTTCCTATAGTGCAGAAGCTACAGAAAGGGCTGGAGGAGCCGCCTCTGCCCTCCAGGCCTTTGTCTGGAACCCACGAATAATTACAATACAATACCATAGATGCTGCAATGTTACAGCTCATTCCCAGAACCCAGAAAGAAGAGCACCTAGAAACAGCCTGAACAGCCTGTCTGAACAGCCTGAGAAACATTCAGAGGAGGAGACACGGGTCTAGCCTGGAGGGGTAGCCCTAATCAGATAACACTGGCAAAATGTCTTCTAGGTCCTGAGCGAAAACCAAGACTGGCCAGGGACAGAGTGAAGGTGTGAAGGTTTCAGCCAGTTCTTCCAACTGCCACTGTTCCTGCCCCTAAGGGACAGTTCAAGCACCACCCCTGGGGAGATCATTTACTACTTAGTTTAAGCATCCTGTCTTTGTGAACCAACCCAGATACATTTCCAGAGGCCCTGAAAATCTCTTAGAGCCCCAACAGTACATGCCAGCTTAGCCCCAAGAAGGGAACCAGTGTGACCTGTGCTCACACCCTGAGCAGTCACATCTGTGAAATAAAATGGAAGACACGCCACCTAGGTTCTTAACCAAATGATCGAGTATGGAAGCCCAAATAAAAACTAAGGATAGAATTAGGAATGAAGACAGCTCTTGCCTCCTAGAAGGTGCCGGTGGCAAATTCACAGACCACTCTTTATGCAAACAGCTGTTCCCACAGAGAAGCTACCAACCTCTGAGGCTCCCACTTCCTCTGACTTCTTCACAGGGCCTTCCATGATCCTAGGGTCAAGAACGAGCTCAAATAAGTCTTTATGGAGGGAAAGCGGACTCCTTCAAAGAGCCATCTAACTTTACCATTGAGGAAGGGTCTCCTGGGTGGGCTGGGGAGGCACCACACTTAGAGGGTTCACCTACAGACCAGGAGGCTGTCACACACAGCACTGTCCTAGAAGTCATGAAAAAAGGAGGAGGAAGAGATGGACAGAGGATGGGCAAACGGGAGAGGGAGGAAAAATTGGAAGGCAGTAGAGAAAGATGGAGGGAGGAAAAAAGAAAAGAAGAAAGGGAAGGGGAAGGTAGAAAACTTACATTTCCTTAAGCGGACATAAAACCCCATGAGACATTTTGTTGACCCTATTTTACAAACAAAAAAACTGAGGCTTTGAGAAATAAAGGAAATCACTGAAGGTCAAAACCCTAGTAAACAGAGATTGGATCCAAACTCTAAGGACTCTGAATCTTGTGCTTTTTCTAGACAGCACAGATAAAAATAACTTCCCTGTATCAAACATGTGCCCCATGCCAAGTCCTGAGACGGTGCTTTACAAATGCAGCGTTTCCAAGTACAGCAGGCCCTGCTCAGCTGCCTCTGCAGTGTAGGAGGAATAGACAGGGCCACCCCCAGGGACTTGGCGCCCTGATGGCAAGATTTTAAAAATGATGGGAGGGACACTTCTAGTAATTATGGTGACCAGCGGGTACGTGCTGCACTGGTAAAAACCCACTTTCCAGTAGCCAGCCACACCTCTGAACAAACAGGGTAAGTGAGGCTTGGCCCAAGCTTCCCTGCCTTCTGCTGTCTGCCCATAAAGGGGTCGCCAGCCTACCCAGGGCCTTGCAGATGTTGACCACACAAAGACAGTATGGGATGCAGATACAAGCTATGACACTAAAGCTCTACCAACCAAAGGACTGTCCTATGCTTAGACAGCCTACCTGCCTCACTTTTCTGAGGTCAGGAATACCATTTCTTTGGATCTCTTAATGCTTTTTAACAGATTTTAGAGCCAACAAACAGAACTAAGCCCATGGCTGACATGACCATTGTGTGGGTTGCTTGGTGGATTTACTTGACCGTTTTTTTGTCACTTTGAAATCAGCAGTTCAATGATTTTACCCACATCCGTTTGTTGTTCAGCTGTCAATCCCATTCGTCTCCGGATCTTTCTCGTCATTCCAAACTGAAGCTCTGTAGCCATTAAAGAATAAATCTATGGCCTTCTCCTAACCCACGGCAACCACTGTTCTGTTCACGTGACCTGGACTACCCTAGATTTCCTACAGGACAAATTAGCAGCACTGACCTTTTTATGTCTGGCTTATCTCACCTAGCATAATGCCCTCATGGCTCATTCACATTGTACTTGTGTCTAAATTTTCTTCCCTTTAAAGGCTGAGTTATGTTTCACTACATAGATATACCAACTTTTGTTCATCCATTCATCCTTTGATGGTGCTTGATATAATTTCTTAAATTTACTTTGGCTTTACTCGTATGAGTGTTTTCCCTACATGTTCATAAGCATACTGTATGTATGCTTGGTGCACACAGAGATCAGAAAGGGGTGTCAGGTCCCATGGAACTGGAATTATGGATGGGAGTGAACAACTATGTAGGTACCGGGAACCCAACCCAAGTTTCTGCAAGAGCAATAAGGTTCTTACCTGCTGAACCATCCCCATTGCCTCATACTTGGTTTAATTTTAAAGATCACTATAATCCAAGAGTCTAAAAATTATTTATCCAGCCTATGTGCATGTGTAAGGGATGGAGTGTTCACTACCCTTTTTATTCAGGCAATAACCAGGCACCTTTTGGCAGAAACTATCACTCTTTATGTATTTATGTATTTATTTATTTATTTATTTATTTATTTATTTATTTTTGAGACAGGGTCCCCTCTATGTATCCCTTCCCATATTGGAACATGATATATAAACCAGACGGGTCTCAAACTCACAAAGGTCTACCTGCCATTGCCTTCCAAGTGCTGGGATTTAAAGGCGTATACCACCAAGCCCAGTTCTTGTATCTTCATCTAACTTGCTGAAGGAACATCTCATTGGATGCCAGGAGAAACATTCGGTCCCTAACTTTAGAAACACAAGAATACACCCAAGTGTGGGATTCAGAGTAACCAGTGAACCCCCAGGGCAATGGGCTAGCCAGGAACTCAGCAGGGACAAGTGACTTGCATAGGACTTGGTGGGCAGACGGAGAATGCTAGCCTCTCCCCAAGGAAGCATTGGGTCATCAGCTTGGCCTTTCACACCACCAAATTGTGGGGTTAGGCAAGGGCTAGCAGTGTGAGGGGTCACACCACGGCAACTTCTCCTCCTCTGAAGTGACCCAGTGGGGAAAATGTCAGCCACTCTCCTTACATGTCACCAGTCAGTCACCCACACATTGATTTGCCACCACTCTTCGATGTATTGGGATTCATCTCAAGGTGATGGAGATGTGACTCCTGTCCTGGAGGAGTGTAGATTCAGGGAACCTACCAACTTTCATGTCTGAGAAGAACCTTGGTTTCCCAGTCTCATGTTTTCTTCTGAAATTAATTTGCTGAGGCTAAGACTTCCCACCTGGCTTTCCACAAATCTCCTTTCTCAGAGACGGTGAAGATACTTATCTATGTGATCAGTGAGTTCAGGAGAAAACAAGACAAGCCCTTCTGCAGTCTCTCTTTAGGAATTGCCCTGGGCTGTGTCTGTAGGATTGTGTCTGTGAGGAAGAACTCCGAACTTGCCTAATGGTGCCTTTGCCGGGGTGGACAAGCCTGTTTAACTCTAGGGAGCAGCCTTTAAAGAGCTTACTGTGTGATCATGAACTTCTGCCACATTCTTCAACACACTCCATATTATAAATCTCCATGGTTCTGTTTGTCCTGAGCTGAAGAGAAGGAATGTTCATTACTTTGAGCCCCTTAGAGTAATCATTGCTTACAGTCACTACAAAACCCCCTAAATTCCAGCATTGTAACTCTGTAAAAGCTTTACATTTCGATCCACAAAACCCAGAGATGGTATTCTCATCAGCAAGGCACTATGGTTAAGGGCCTCAACTGTCTTGCTTCCTAGTCATTCCAGAGACAGTCATCCCTACCATGGTGAATAAACCTACTGCAGGGTGCTTTTCAGAGCAGACCAGGAAGTGTTACAGATCGCTTCTACCCACTCTCCATTGGGAAAAGTCCACAATACCCACGGGGTATTACAGAAGAGGCTACAGACAGTGGTTTATTCCTGTGCCTCAGAGACAAGAAGAGAGCTAAACATTGATGAACCTGAGAGCTTACTCCCAGAGCCCATCAGGGTCTGGTGCTTTCGATGTGAAGGTAAAGATTTAAAGATCCAAAGTGCAGGACTGGGTTACTCAAAATGCACAGTCATTTAGCAACAGAGCTGGGAGAGAAATCGGGAGTCACAGGAACCAAATGACAGAGGAAGGAAAGGATGGGGGTGAAGTTGGAGAGGGCTCAGAACCCAGGTGAGCATGCCCTCTGTCTTAGGGGCAGGCAACCACCCTGTCTCCAGAAAAAGAGACACGCAGGAGCTGACCGGATGGAGATGTCAGTAACCAAATTTCCCATCAGACCCCTGGATGTCAGCAGCAGTTCCCACACTGTCCCCCTCCAGAGCCCTTTCATAATTTTCCCCTTTGGACCTCGTGTTTTGAAAGATTGCGTGTAACAAACAAACTGTACTTATTGGGTAATAACAAATACATTTCCCCACTTACTCATCAAGGGTGTGTGTGTGTGTGTGTGTGTGTGTGTGTGTGTGTGTGTGTGTTGTGTGTGTGTGTGTGTTAGCCACAACTGGATGTGCTCACTTTGGACTCCATAACTACCATGGATTTGATTTCTTAACCATATTCCAGCAATGTCTGTGATGTCACCAACAGCCAATCAAATCTTCTGACCCACACAAGACACATTGCTTCCATGATTTAGTTCCAGTCAAAGCAAAGAAACTCAGAGTTCAGCTAGCCTAAATGGTCCCAACATGGGATGAAATGACAATTTTAAAGAGTCCAAAAAAGCACTCCTAGGCCCACAGCCTATTATAGGACCCTAGAGAACACAAGAGTCCTTGGTCCTAGACTAACTCCAAGATTCCCTTTAAAGTTCCTGCACACTGTGCTCTTCTCAGGGCCACCAGCATATGACACTTGCTGTCTTTCAACCCTTTCCAACTGGTACCCTCTGAAATGTAGCCCACAGACTCGTGTTTTGAACACAGCCTCCAGCAGGTGGTGCTGTTTTGAGCAGTTATGGAACTTTTGGGACATAGTTCCTTGGTGGTGAATGGCAACTTCTGGGGTGAACCTTGTAGGTTTATAGCCCAGCCCCATTTCCAGTTCTGCTCACTGATCCCTGGTTCTCCGAAATGTGAACAAGCCATGTCACAAGCAGCCACCACCACAGACTGAGCCACTACAAGTTCCATGTTGTAAAGCACTGTGAGCCAAGATATACCTTCCCTCTCTTAAAGTTGCCATCAGGTATTTTTTTGTCACAGTGAGAAAACAGTAATTTACCAACAGACAATGACAGCTGTGCATTTGATTAGTTGGTTGGTTGGTTGGTTGGTTGGTTGGTTGGTTGGATTGGATTAGGTTGGGTTGTTTGGTTGATTGGTCAGTTGGGAGAGTTGGATGGGTTGGTTGTTTGGTTGGGTTGAGTGGGTTGGGTGGGTTGGTTGGTTGGGTTTGTTGGATGGGTTTAGTGGGTGGATGGGTTGGTTCATTGGTTGGTTCGTTGGATGGATTTGTTGCATGGGTTGGGTGGTTGGGTTGGGTTGGGTTTCATGGGTTTGGGGTTTTGGTTTAGGGGCTGGAGAGTTTCTTTTCATTAAATAAGAAGTTTCTCCAAGACAGGTGTCATGACTCTGTATTCTTATCATCTATATGGTACCAGATAGTCGCTCAATAATTATCACAAAAAAATTAAAATCTATATATGAGTATGATGGACTCTACTTTCTGCTTAAAGGTCAGGCTGACAAACAGAAGGAAAGAAAACAGCCCACTTGAACTTGGTCGATCAGAAAGGCAGCCAAAGATGGAATATCTAGATGAGTTTTCCCCCTTCCCAACCAAATGCTCTGTGTGTGCCACTGACTCTGGGGTTCTGGAAGTCTTCTATTCCTTTTTATCCTTTTTGTATAGGCAGGGCCTAACCTAGTTGGTTACAGTTGACCCTTGACAAACTGACTAGCAGGGACTCCCTCTCCATGACACCTTCCTTCTGCAGCCCCACTATTCTGTTTACTTCCTTACTCCCTTTTTGCAATTGATAACAGCAATTTGCAGCAGGATATCCCCACCCCACTACATTTGCAATAAAGTTCAGTGATTGGGCAGTGTGAAAGGTAGGCAGAGTGAGGAGTTGGGAGGAGAGATGGAGAGGAAGAGGAGGAAAAGGGGGAGACTAGCAACCATGGAGGAGGACGAATGGGTCAAAAGCTGTCCTAGGTAGCAACTTGTAACAAAAGGTTAGATATTGGGTAACAACGCCAATTGTGTGGGCATCTTGTTAATTGAGCATTTCCAAATATATAAATCCTTTGGTTAATCTTTAAGCATTGAGTCTCATTTCTACTGGGTACTGCAGGCACAGGGGGAATGGTCTGGGCTCAGCCAAGCATTGTGAGGACGGCGTGGTGGATTGACAGAGCCAGCTGCCACCCTGGCGAATCGTGGGTGCCAGGGCCAGTGTTTCTAGATAGCCAGAGCTGCAGACAGAGTGGGAACAGTGGGAACATGGAGGCTGCCCAGGAACAAGCTGGATTCTGAATATCTCCCGTTTCACCAGTCATCCCAGCTCACATGTGGAACTGACACAAATCCTCAGAAGTGTCCTGAATATACAAGAATAAATTACAGGCATGCCTGAAATCAGCCACCCAAGAGCTTATAAAATTCCTAATTTGAAGTTAAAAATCACGTTTTATCAATGTATTGGTTCCTTTTCTAATTGATGCACAAGGCAATTTATTAAAAGAAGTGTTTATTTGGGCTTATGGTTCCAGATGGCATAGTAGCTGGAACAGGATGTTAGAACATTTTAAATCCCATGCATGAAGCAGAGACATCAAACTGGGAATAGCATATGGCTTTTGAAACCTCAGAATCTGCTTCCAGTGTCATACTTCCGCCAGCAAAGCTGTATTTCCAAAGCATTCCCAAATAATGCCACCAACTGGGCACCAAGTATTCCCATACCTGAGCCTATGGAGACCATTTTCATTCAAAACAACACAAACAATACATTCCAAATGTGTGTAATGGTTTTATCCTATATAGCTGGTGTTCACATTCTGCCTTGATCAGTCAAGACTTTGAATGGGGAGCAGCATGAACTGGTGGCCCCTCCCCTCCTTTTTAGACCTGATATTCATATTTCTAGAGGTAAGGGCCTTCTCCTGCTTCCTTGTTCCCTTAGTTCCCTAGAACCATACAGAACACAGCAGGGCCACAGAGAATGTTCTCACCCTCCACCCTGCGCTTGTTCCTCAGATGAATTATTCCACACTACAAATGCTTGCTTGTAGGTGTGAGTAACTTATTCCACACTTTTTAAATAGACTGTCCACAGAGGCCATGTCTGTTGCCATGTGTCTAGCACACAGATGAGGATGCAGGACCTGTTCATTTTCAAACCAGTGACCACATGGTTGAATGTTTGGTTGACTGCTCTGTTTGCTAAAAGGTGGTTTGAGTGCTGTCTCCTGCCCACATTGCTCCACAGAAAATCATGGTCTGCCAGAGAAATGAAGACACTAAAGTTATTACATAGTCATAATGGTGACTTTGTTGTATGACATGGGGTAAGCCACATAACCTTGAAGTGCCACACATTCTTCATATGCGTAAATGAATGAGGTGGGGAATAAATCGGTTTTGCAAACTGTAGCCTCCAGTGCTCTGGGGAGTCACATTAACCCTTGAAAGGCCCCTGATAGCATGGGCAAGGCAAATAGGTAGAACAGGACATCACGAGTTATCTCAAATAGAAACATGGGATGGCTAGCTCTTAATAGAACAAGTCGATATGTTGAATGTATAAAATTATGCATGAAGGACTCCAGGCTTCTTGGAAGAGGTGATAATTAAGGGAAGACATGGAAAATGGGAGAAAAGGAGGAACCAGCATTCCAGGTTCAGATGAAGCAAGGGCAGGATCCTGGGAGGGTTGGGGCTGCAGTCCGTGAACTGTTGAAGGTATCAACCTTTGCAGAGTCGAACTCAGGGTCACAAGTGGGCAGACAACTTTTCTTTAGCGTGTTCCTTGCTTTTGAGTTTTTACTGTCTATACTGCTTCAATATTAACTTTACTAGGAGCGCTATGTGCACAACATCTACTTATCACCGTGGTCAACAGGCATCTGAGCTTCACCATCTCTTTCAACATCCCTATTCTTTGACAGTGCCCTCTTAACACCATCTCTGGGTTTGGGATTGTACTGGTCAATGTAAAGGGCATGGCATGACTAACTCAAGGGCTAGAAAAACTGCTTTCATAGTGAGGTACTGAACAATAGTCACCAGTGTGCAGCCTAGGCCACTACATATATGCTCCAGTCTAGCCACTCAGTAATAACCAGCCAACCACTGACCCTTGAATGAGCCCAGCCAAAACCATCCAGGCATAACCTAGACCACAGACCTGCCTACAGAACCTTGAACCAAATAACTATTGCTGGACCAAAGTCTTGGGGTGGGGGTGGGGGCTGTGGATAACAGAAATTATATTAGCTGTGTACCTCCTGAGTAAAGAGATTTCTTTAATTTAAAAAATATAAAGGCCCTACAGCAAAATTGACCAATTATGTACAAAAGGTCACTGTTTGGGGAGGGGTTCATTTTTCAAGACAGAGTTTTTCTGTGCAGCTCTGGCTGTCCTCACACTCCACTCCGTAGACCAGGCTGGCCTCAAACTCAAGAGATCCGCCTGCCCCTGCCTCCTAGGTACTGGGACTAAAGGTAAGTGTCACCACTTCCTGGCCAAAGGGTCACTTTGTAAGTGAAATGTATATAAAAACCATGGGACAGCTGAGGACAGCATGTCAATCTTATAAAGAGTTTTGAACTTCTGATCACAAGACCCCATCCAAAGCTCACCAAGGCACGACACTGTTGCACTTCCCTTTGAGGTCATAAAACATCTTGTCGTGACCAATTAAGTTTCATTCAACATTTGTGTATCTTTACAACACGGCTATTGCTTACATTTTTCCCCACAACCCTTTTCTTGGGGGCATTCATGAGGCATAAGGCAGAAACAGTTCCTGTATTACTTACGTTTCTGTGACTATGCACCAGAATTCTGACAGAAACAAGAAAGCATGATGAATTCCAGCTCATGGTTTCAGGGACTCTGCCTGTAATCCCTTGGCCCCATGAACTGTGGCAGAGCATCATGACAGCAGAGGTATGTGAAGCCTGTTGATGTCACAGCAGACAAGAGGCAGAGAGCAACAGGAAATGGCTTCCTTCTACTACCTAGCTACTTACCAGCCAAAGTTTCCAGAACCTACCAAAACACCATCATAGCTGGGTACCAAGTAATGTAAACACAAACTAGTCAGGGGACACTTCAGAATCAAAGCATAATAACCTCCTGCATGAAACACATCCCCTAAAAGGGTCTCGCAGTCACGCTCATCACCTCATTGGCCCCACAGCATCCTTGAAGGTGAGTGTGGTTAACACAGCTTACAGCTGAGGTCATGAGACACAGAGAAGTTAACCGACTTTCTGTAAAGACATAGCCCAGAGTTTTATGTTCCTGTGTTTGACATCCAGCTCTCTGGACCTCTGCTCTACACTGCACTTGCTTTGACTGACCTACAGCCAAGGCACTAGAGGAACTCACACTGATAGGTAGCACTCTCCTTAGTATATCCTCTGGTGCAAAAACTGAATAGTGCCAGCTAGCATTTGGGTAGCCTTTGGTGACTGCTAGTCCTTCTAGTGCTGTTCAGGAGCCCTTCATGTGGATGGCACATTTAAGCCTTGCCACAAGCCTACGATTAATTATCGCCATATTATTAATGAGGCAAGGCTTATAACGATTAGGTCAGATGACCACCACCACAAGCAAATAGGTATAAAAACCCAAGTTTCAGACATGGGTGTGGTAGGCTGCACAGTTGATGCTAGCAAGTCAGAAAGTGACACTTGACTAGGGCCACTACTCTGAGACCTCCTTCCTTTTTTGAATGATGAGGGCCTTCAATGCTGCAGACAGGAGAGTTTTGGAAAACTGGAGTAGGTGATAACCAGAGTTAGGATGGTGAGTGTGTGTGTGTGTGTGTGTGTGTGTGTGTGTGTGTGTGTGTGTGTACGTGTCAGTAGGCCTCAGGCCACATTTAGACTACTCGGTTTAGAGCATAGCACACTTTGAAATAAAATGGAGTTTGCGTTGTATTGTCCAACTACTACTGGGTATGGGGGCTGCCCGGGAGTGTAGTTGATATACCTAGTAAGAGCACTTTTTATTAACTTTTATTAACTTATTATTAACTTTTTATTCCTTAGGGATGGGACCCTCTGTCTACTCACCCCCCCCCCCCCCAGTACAGGAACCCTGTCTGGCTCCAACCTATGCAAATCTTGTACATGAGATCACACTTAAAATCAGAAGACATTTCATGAAAAGCTGTACTTTGGCATTTGTTTTTTCTTTCTTTTGAGTGTGGGTGTGTTATGTGTACGCAAGTATATGCAGATTCATATGTGTGTAAATACACATGTGTGCAGGTGAATATGTACCTGCCCGAGGTTGATACTGACTTTTTCTATCACTCTTCATCTTCTACACTGAGGCAGGGGTTCTCACTGAACCAGTGCCACCATGCCCACCTGGCTTTTAATGGATTCTGGGCAGTCTTCACACTTGTGCATCAAGTGACCCACTGACCCATCTCCCCAGCCCCTATTTCTTGGCACTTCCTAAAACTCCAGGAGATGCGCTCCCCTGGTTTCATGTGCATTCAGGTGTGCCAATAATCCAATTGGTTTCAGGTCAGTAGCCAACAGTCACTGGGCTGTGTCATCCTGATAACAGTCACCTCCATCTTCTGCATAGCACATGTGTTTGCATGTGCTAAGCCTAGCCTCGCTGGCTCCTTTCTGTGCCTGACCAGATGTTAAGTGCAGTGGAGTGTGTGGCCTGACTTATCAACATCACCCTGACTCACTAGAGCAAGGCGGAGACCTTTTCCTTCACCCATGAGTCACCCAGGCAGCTCGGAAGGTGCCCAGGACACACCTGAGCCCAGTAAACTGACAACCTCTGGAAGTAGGTCTGGGGTGTGAAATTCACCAGATCTCCAAGTATTCAGAGCTGACCAAAGTTCAGAATGCCTGTCAGTCATTAGAAGAATCATAGCACAACCGGCTGACCAGGTCCGAGCTGAGAGTCTGCATTTCTCACCAGCTCCAAACAGTGAAGCAGTGCTTAATCTCCAGGAACCACATAAAAAGCAGTAAGGGACCTGATACAACTCCCCCTAGCCTGTGCTCTTCCAGTCCGGAAAGTTCCCTATACAGTTGCTGTCTCCTTTGAGATTGGCTAACACATGTAGCTAGGAAGCCTAGAGAGGGGTAAAGTCACATAGAGTCACCCCTTCGTCCCACTACCTCCCTCCTGCCATCAGAGGAAACTCTCCCATCTATCCAAGGGATGTCTACTGCTTACTCCAGGAATGGCATCCCAAAACAAAGTGAGCCCTTGCAGGACCCATTTCTGGATGCAAGGGTCTCCTCAGAGTGGCCCTTCTCTGTGGAAAGGGCTTTTGTGAGGGGCAGTAGCAATGACAGCATCAGACTTAGTCCCCAGAAGAGCAGAAACTAATAAAGAGAAAGAGTCCCATCAGAGACTGCAGCTTGGTGCGAGGACAGCCTCCCTCTCTGAAGAGGGTACCCCACAGAGCCTGAGTCAGAGGGCTGTGAGCTCAGCCCCAGGCTGGCGGGCTGGGAGGGTGAGTCAGAGGGTGTGGAAAGAAGTGAACTTCTTCCCTGGCCAAATATGGGTTTTGCTCTGCTCTGTCTTGCCATCCTCACTGCCAGAGGCTGAAAGCTGCATCTGCTCCACAGGACAGTGAGGTCCCTGACAAAAATGGAAACTATTCCTCCCTCCACGCACCCCCTCCCCTCCAGGGCCAGTGGGTGGCATTTTGCTGTACACTATCCAGGCACCTTGCACTCCCAGCCTCTCCCTCTGCACATTTGCTCACCCCATCTTGTTATCGATAGCGTAAAACAGAGAAGCAACCATAGCGGGCTTTGAGTCTGTGTTTTTTCTCATGACAGAGTCCTGCAGGGATATCATAGACCCCTGGGAGGCTAGAAGGAAAGAGAGTCCTCTGCCCCAAACACAACAGGAAGAACACGGTAGATATGATCAATTCTTCAGTTCCTTAAAGAGAGAGAGAGAGAGAGATCCTCTGCCAATAGGCCAATAGACTTAATTCCTTGAGGAAATACCTTCCATGGCATACTTCATATGCCAGGCACTGCTCTAAAAATCTCAAATTAGCTCACTTACCATGAGGCTTCCCTCATCTATCATCACTCACCAGTCCCTGAGGACAGTGCTGTTATTATGAGACCCATTTTACAGGTGAGGAGCCTGAGACTCAGTAGGTAATATACTCAAGTCATGAAGGCAGCATATGGAGCCAGCATTCCAATCTCCAAACCCCAGTCTCACACTCAATACCCTAAATTTGATTCATTTCTGTATCTCCAATGTTCCTCATAGTGTCTGGTGCATGCTGGACAATATTAACTGTGGACCACCTAGAATAATTAATAAGCGTGTGTTTCCCAAATAAACAGTGGATTCTGTAGCGGAGAGGTTTTAGCTACACCGCTTTGTGCTCCAGGTGGGTTGTGTGCCTACAGTCATCCACCCAGGAACTCTTTGGATTCACGAATGGAAGACACACACACATTAGCATATTTTTAATGTTCCATCTAACTCAATGACTGGGCAGTTCTAATCCTCCCATGGCTATCATATTTTTCCCTCCTGTACTCCTGGCTCAACACCTCCTAAAATCTACCTTTAACTTTGCTGCCCTGTTACCTTCTGTGAGGCCCATTGATCTATGCTGCCCTTTTCTGGGCAGCCCTTCCAGGGGCCACTTTCCCTTTCCTCCTACATTTCAGATGATCTTCCCTCTGCAGCTCTAAATCTCTTCTGTCTCCCACCACATCATGGAGATCCTCCATCTCCTCCACCCTGCATCCTACACCATGCAACTCTAAGGGTCCTGCCCTGTCTCCCCTGGCCCAACCATTGGCCACTGGCATCTTTATTGATCAATCAAAAACCAACTGGGGACAAGGACCTTTAGACAAGGACACACAGATTCCCGATTGAATCAAAACATTAGAACCAATCTCCAACAGACTTTATATTGGTTTACCAATGTATCACAAATGTATGGCACCCGAAGCACTTACTGATAAATCTTCAGTTATCCAACTTTCTAAATCACAAATTGACAGCTTGGGCCGGCAAGATGGCTCAGCAGATAAAGGTGTTTGCAGCACCAACCTGGTGACCTGAGTTCAAACTTGGGAGTCCTTGTAAAGACTGACAGTAGTAAACTATCTCCACAAAGTTTTCCTCTACTCTCCATATATGTGATATACACAACCCTCGAAACATACGCATGCACGCACAAATAACCATTTAATTTAAATTTAAGCTTACCTAAATGCCAGAAGCTAGTCTCAGGCTCCCTCCCTTTACCCTGCCCCCTTTTCACCAAGTGACTGGATCACTCTATATGTGACTGATGCCTTTTAAGTCAGTTCTTCAGGACCAACTATATAGTCCTGTGGTAGAGGGCTTACCTGGGCTATCCAAAGTCTGCCCTCTTGACACTACAAGAAAAAGATACAGTTTTACTCCTGATCCCACTTCTCTCTCACAACCAAACTGGGGTTCTCTCTTCTGTTTTCTGGCTTTGTTTTGCTTTGTGATCTCAACAAAACAGGTGGCAGATAAGGGGCCTGGCACAAGTCTTGGTCACAGAGTATGGGGCAAGTTCATCCAGAGCTTAAAGGAAAGGAACAGAACAGACCCATGTAAACCCCATACAGCAAGCTCTATGACCTTGGCCAAGATGCACACAATCTCCAAGGCTCAGATGATGGGAGAACAGTGTCCATCCAGGAAAGCTGTAGTCAGGACTCAGAGAGGAAGCCCAAGCAGCAACTCATGCAGTCCTGCCACATCAGGTGCACTCAGTAAGTACAACCATACTTCGATCATCAGAATCAGTTCCAAATGATGGTGTGCACACGGTTCTGTGTGATTCATGACATTAATCTGATTTTTCATCTCCAAAGAAAACCATGAGTGTACTGGCACAAGTCAACAAACAATGGTGTCGCAACAGGCCTGGGCTGCTCAGTCCACCACCCCATTGTGCTTCTTTTGTATTCCTCTCATTCTTTGAAATCATTTTTAAATTACTATACCTGATATAGTACATATACTATATATGATATAGCATATCATATATGTATGATATATACATCAATATGTATGATACATACATCATGATATGCATACATATATATATATATAGTATATAGTATATAGTATATAGTATATAGTATATAGTATAGTTTTTAAATTAAAAACTTATTCTGCAAGCTTTTAATAAGTTTTGGTTCCTTTTCTAACATCTCTCTACTTATTTGGTCACTCTTCCTGGTATCCTCTAAGTACTTCCATGGCAAGCCAGATCCGAGACCAGACAGTGGGCATGGTAAAGTACATGAAACTTCACCTATACAGGAGCTGCAGAGGGGACCAGGACCAGGACAGAGGCAGAGAGGCAGGATGTGGTTCGAGATCAAGGTTGAGCCTGTGTATGATATCAAATCCATATGTCTGGCTTCCAGTCCTCCCACCCACCCCCACCCCTGGTGGCAGCGGGAGGAGGGGGAGCGACTATTGAAGCTGGTGCTCCACGCACGCCAGGCAAGCACTGTCACTGAGCCTCTTTTTTCTTTCTTTCTTTCTTTCTTTCTTTCTTTCTTTCTTCCTTCCTTCCTTCCTTCCTTCCTTCCTTCCTCCTTCCTTCCTTTCATTCTTTCTTTCTTTTTTTAACATTTTATTTTCAGACAGGGGTCACCAAGTTGTCCAGACTGGCCTTGAATCCGTGATCCTCTCGGAAACTAGGATGAGAGGCCTGAGCCAAAAAACACGAGCCTTCAAAGTACGGAAAGTTCAAGGCAAATTACCAAGTGTAACAGTTCTGCATAACAGACTGTCGAAGGCTGGAGCTCCACAGCGTCCTGTTGGCTGCCTCGCCAGGAAAATGTAGCAATGGAGAGAGGAAATATTCCTGCTGGGGGTACAGCTCTTGGGGGAAAAATCTTAAGAAAATGTGAAAAAATAATATTGCACTTTACATGACTAGCAACTATGGGGGGGCGGGGTGCAAAATATCACCTGCTTAGCCAAAATAGGTTGAAATAAAGAAACTGTTTAAACTAATGCTTTAAGCCAGGTGTGGTGACTCATGCCTCTAATGCTAGCTAGCATTGTAGAGGTAAAAGAGACAGTCTCAAATTTGAGGCCAGCCTGAGCTGCAGAGTGAATTCCAGGGCAGCCTGGGTTACAGAGGGAGGCCCAGTCTCAACTTGTCTCAAAACTACACACACACACATACACACACACACATATATATACATATATGTATACATATGTGTATACATATATGTATATATGTATATGTGTATATGTATATATATGTATACATATGTGTGTGTGTGTGTACACACATATATGAATGCTGGCTTAGGGGTCAATAAATTATAAGCCACAGGTCAAATCCGTGAGCAGAGTTTTATTGCCACACAGCCAGGCTTGTGCATTTACATATTCTGGTCGCTTTTGCACTGCCTAATTGGCTATAAAAGAGACTTTATGGACACAGCCCTTGAAACAGAAGCTGGGTGTGGTGACACAGACCTGTAATCTCAGCACTCAAGAGACGGGGCCAGCATGGTGGGTCAGTCATGTTCCAGTACACCACGCCTCATCTGAACCTGGGCATCACAACTGGACTCCATGAGTTATTACAAAGAGGTTGTCATGCTTAGAAAGCAACTGCTCTGACTGAGCCATCTTCCCCAGCTCTGCGTTCTGCAATCCTTGAAAGGTTGTTAAACAAAAAGCAAGACCCTGTACCGAACAGCTGAGAAATATTCTCAATAAACCACACAACTTCAGGTTCGCTGCTTCTTCACTGCCCGTGGAAACGGTCTTGTCCCTAGTGCATGATGGGAAACTTTCTGAAGTCCTCTATTCGTGCTCACAAAACAAGACCTTACTACTGACTCCCAGGTGTGGGATAGCTGTGTGTGTACAAGAAACCCAGCTCTCTTTTCTCCAGCACGCTTCAGATCCTTAAGCTGTCTTTTCCTATTACTAACACAGGGACTGCTCTCCCCAAGCATCTTACTAGGGTTGACTCAGTGTCGGAGATCAACTTTTGCAGTCCTGGGCCAACGGGCTCATTTTTTTCCCTTCGACCTTGATGAGACTTCTCAGCCTTTGTTTGTGCTGGGCTTTGAGGGCTTCCCGAATTTCTTCCGTACAAGTCCACAAACGCTCTTTTATTGCACAGGGCTTGGCTCATCACCTGCTATTGACTAAGCTGAGGAAACACTGATCTCATTCTCGGGGCCCTGAAACATTTCATTCTTCATTGTTCCTTTAAAGATTTCACTTTCAAAATATGTGCACTTTCATCACGAGCTGCTGGTAAATGCCTCAGTCAAGGCAGGGCTTCTGAGGCCACAGAACCTCACAGGTCTGCTATTTTTAAATAATTAAATTCTATTA
Organism: Arvicanthis niloticus; assembly: GCF_011762505.2. NCBI lineage: Eukaryota > Metazoa > Chordata > Mammalia > Rodentia > Muridae > Arvicanthis > Arvicanthis niloticus. The sequence goes on along the minus strand of NC_047670.1, from coordinate 36,400,545 downwards.
GAATTCTTTTATGTGGCTAGATGGTGTCTGGTACACACTAAGTCCTTATTGTGTTTTATCGGGATGCACAAATTAAGAACTTTCTTTTATTATTTACTCTGTTTTCAGATGTGCTCCTGGGCGTCCTTAAACTTTGCAGATGACTTAGATTCATGTGTGTAACCAGGGACTGGATTTTTTTTCTTGAAAATACTAGATAGTAAATGTTTTAGGCTTATTTTTGTAGATAGAGTCTTACATTTACTCTGGAATAGCTGCAAACTCCCCATCCTTCTGCATCAATGTTTTTTTTTTCTTCAACTATAGCGTCTTATCTTATTTTGGACATAATATTTTTATAAATTCTGTAAGAATTTCATCCATATATATAATGTATTGTCGTACTCACTCCAGACTCCGCCCCCTAATTCCTCTTACATCCACCCCTTTCTCCCTACCAACTTCAACTCTTTTCTAATAGCTATACAATTAAATATATAAATATATACTGTATATATATATACTATATATATACAGTATATATATAAAAATATATAAACACTACATATAATATATGTAAATATATTATATAAAGTTTATATATAATATAATGTATTGTATATATTAAAATAATATATAAAACATGTTTGTACATATGCATATATGTAAACATATATGATGTATATATGTGTTATGTAACATATACACATACATATATACATCTATAACCAGTTGGTAGAGTGCTTGCTTAGAGTACATGAAGCCCTTGGCAATCCTCAGCACCACATAAAAGCACATTTAGCTACCATGGGACAACTCATTGCATAAAAGAATTTGCCCCCCAAGCCTAGCAACTGGAATTTGATTTCTGGAAGACACTTAGAGAAAGAGAGAGAGAGAGAGAGAGAGAGAGAGAGAGAGAGAGAGAGAGAGACAGACAGACACAGAGACACACAGAGAGAGACAGAGAAAGACAGAGAGACAGAGAGACAGACAGAGAGAACAAACTCTATAAAATTTTCCTCTAACCTTGTCACAGACACCAAGGCACACAGACATACCCCTAGCCACAAACACACCATGAAACACATGTGTAACAATAATTTTAAATTTTATTATATTTTATTTTATTTTTACTTTAAAAGATGTGTTGATGTAGGCTTGTAATCCTAGCACTCAGAAGACAGAGGCAAGGGGACCAGGAGTCAGATCATTCTCATCTTCAGAGTGACTGAAAGGTCAGCCTAGAGACCAACACATACACGCATACATACATACATACATACATACATACACATACATACACGCACATACATACACACATACATGCATACACACATACGTACACATACTTACATACACACACATAAACAGAGAGAGAGAGAGAGAGAGAGAGAGAGAGAGAGAGAGAGAGAGAGAGAGAGGGGAGTCTAGCATTTAAAGAATCTGGTGAGCAAGATGAGAGATGGTGTTGGATTGATCTTGCCTCACCCAGAATGAACTGACTAGCATTCCAATCCAGTCCTAGGACACACTATCCTGTCAATAATGAGACACTTTCTGGGGTAGGCTGATCAATGTCACTGTGATGGAAATGGGTGTGTTGTTCTTATTAACATATTCCTATGTATTCAAAGATAAGTTTAAGATTGACTTTGTTTTGAATCATGTGTACTGGGGGCAGTGCACATGCAAATGTGGGTGTGCATGAGAGCTAGAAGGCATCGAGTTCCCTTCAAGCTGGAGTTACAAGTAGTAGTAAACCACTAGCTATGGGTACTAGGAACTGAATTCAGTCCTCTGCAAGATTAATAAGCATTCTGAACCACCTTGTAATTCCTTTAGTCCTCAAAGATTATTTAAAAAATAATAATAATTTGATGGCTCTACAGTCTCCCCCCCCCCCAGTTCCTCATTTGTTTGGTAAAAGTCATCTCCTGTGGAAACTTGTTCATAATGAGATTGAGGAATCTGGGTTCGTCACGCACATGTAATCAAACACCACCTTTGCTGGGCATAAGGGTTTATTACAAAACCCCACTTTGAATATGGTGACACTGAAGTCTGAAAAGGCTACATCGCTGTACTTGGTTTCCCAAGCCACCCTGAGGGAATGGCCTCAGCAGATTATCTTTGGCACTGGAAGAACAGAGATCTGTGCAAGGAGGTGTTTATTTCCACAGAGCTATCAGCTTGAGTGGGCCTGTGGTAACTGGCCTGTTTATAGACCCTTGAGTTCCTGGGAACCCAGAGTGACATCACGCTATATTTCCAGAAGTTGACCAGAGGAGTCACCTCTTCAACCAGGACACTTGCCCAGGCTCTCTCTGGGCTCTGGACTCCTCCTTCACACTCCTGAAGTCTGACTGCCTCCTCACTGCTCCTCAGATAATCTGTGTGTTCTACTGCCATCAACAATGCCTGCCACCTTGTTCTCCTACCTCTCCTGACTGGGGCAGGAGGACACCACTCATCCCACTGGGGCCCTCCATTCATCCTCCACACTGTCTCCACATGCCGCTCTGTCCTTGCTCTTGCCTGTTCTGTCTTCCTTCCCACAATGCTACCTTGGTTAAAACATCCGGCTGTGTTAAAACATCTGAAGATCAATGCATGAGCTCGGGAGCTCATCTTCCTGGGCTTAAATTTTGCCTCTTCCTCTTAACTGTTTTTTGACCTGAGCAAATTACTAATCCACATGCCTCTGTGATGGCTGCAAAGTCCCCCACAGGCCAGGCATAGTTATCTAAGCACTTGAGAGGCAGAGGCAGGAGAATTGTAAGTTTCAGGTCTTCCTAGTTGACAAAATGAGTTCAAGTCAAGCCTGGACCTTGTCCCCCAAAACCAAACGACAACCATAGAAATTCATATGGAAGTGCCTAAGATACATAAATATGTTTTTAAACAGAAAATATAATTATTGTATGACTCACCATCCTGCCTATATACTTTATGGATCCCAAATGAACATACAAATATACTTGATACACTTGATCATCCCTGTTCATTGCTGCACTAATCACAGAAGCCAGGAAAGGGAACCAGCCTAGATGTCCATCAACAGATGAATGGATTAAGATAGTGTGGTCCATAAACACAATGAAATTCTATGCAGCCATAAAAAAATTGAAATCATTAGGGAATGGAAAGGTAGCTCAGCAGGTAAGAGCACTTGTTGCTCTTGCAGAAGACCCAGATTCAGTTCCCAGCATCCACATGGTGTCTCAACCATCTATAACTCCAGTTCCAGGAGATCAAATGTCCTCTTAACTTCACATGAGGCTAAGTATACTAGATTCCTCACGCTTTCTCTCATGGAGAACCTTAAAGTTCATACATGCACATATCTATATGTGTGGTTTGTGAGTCATGAAGCTAGAAAGGAGATCATGAGAGGGGAGAAAGAGATCTTAGGGAGATAGAAATAAAATAATGGGTTGCATGTGGGAAATAGCGGGTCCAGATAGAGGCAGGAGTGGGAAGGGAGTGGCAGAGAGGAAGGGATGAGAACACTGTATGAATATATGTATGAAGATACTATGATGAAACACCTCATTTTATAGTCTTACCTAAAAAGTTAGAAGAAGGAGGAGGAGGAGGAGGAGGAGGAGGAGGAGGAGGAGGAGGAGGAGGAGGAGGAGGAGGAGGAGAAAAGAAGAAGAAGAAGAAGAAGAAGAAGAAGAGGAAGAGGAGGAGGAGGAAGAAGAAGAGGAAAAAGAAGGAGGAGAAGGAGGAGGAGGAGGAGGAGGAGGAGGAGGAGGAGGAGGAGGAGGAGGAGGAGGAGGAGGAGGAAAGTATTTCCCTATAAGTTCCTGTGCTTGAGCATTTGGTCCCCAACTGGTGGTTCTGTTTGAGGAGAGTACAGGGTGTCACAGAACATTTTGTACATGAGGCCCAGCTGGAAGACTTAAGCCACTAAGAGTGATCGTCAAAGTCTACACACACTTCTGCTTCAGCCCCGGCTCCATGCCTCCTGCTTGGTGTCATGTGAGAAGCAGTCCTTGCAAGCTCCCACCACCATAGACTGACCCAATGCAGCCACCAGGCCAGTACCCTGTGAAACTGTAAACCAAAAGAAACCTGTCCTCTATGAAGATGCCTGTGCCAGGGACAAGAGAAGCTATTCAGCCTCTGTGTGAGCCTTCACTGTGGTGAGCAAAGACCTCTTAGAGCAATGCCCAGAACACAGCAAATTCTGATTTGAGTAGTGTGGAATCAACTATTTTCTGGTCCGCCCTTTCACTGGGCTGAGTTTGTGACTACAAAGGTTGTATGTTTGCCATTTCTTAGCATGGAGCAGGGCACAGAGTGAATCTTTACTAAATATTTTCTAAGCAAATGAGTGGATGCAGTTAACAGTAGAGGCTACCCACGCCTGCTGAACCCCCGACTCAAGGGCCCAGTGACTCAGTTTCTTTGCTCAGAGATATTCAACAGGTAGGGAGATTTGCTTGGAGTCCCCAGTGTTGAGCTGTGCCCCAGATATAGTTGCTTATCTTGCTAGAGTTGAGCAATTCTGGGTGGCCTAATGGTGCAGGGACACACTGTTGATGGCTGTTGACCTGACTGTATAGCTCTGAACCCCATTGGACGAGCTCAGAATCTCGGACTCAGCCAGAGCTCCAGAAGATGCTCATAGCAGCCAGACCTAACACCACCGTCACCCTAGCTGTGTCCCCAGGCCTAGAGCTAGCTACCCCTGCTGTCCAACTGCAACAGTCCAGATCCACCATCATGTCAGTGCTCAAAAAGGCAACTGTAGGCCACCACACCTAATTATTCCTGGGTGGAAATCCTTTCTCTGCACTCTGAACTCCCACTGTCCTTTATCTCCTCTGGATACTTGGCATCTTGGAATTTCACTGAAGTAGATAACAATGCCCGCTTCAAATGGAAGCGATGAGAAGAGTCTCGCTTTCATGGATACTCTCGTAGGTATTACCTCCAAGTTCCCAGAAGCCTGGGATCTTCTCCTCCATGACCCTGTTCTCCATATAGTACTTGATTCATAAGTTTTCAGTCTATGTGTGCACAGTGGATCAATCAAAGAGACAACCAAGAAATAAATCAACAGTACCGTGTATGTCCTACAGAAATAAATGCACACAAAAAAAGGGATTATCATTTAAGGGTTTTTTCCCTTTGTCTTTCCATTCTCCTTTCATTGCCTTCATCTCACTCTTCTTTATTCTATTCTCAAACTAGAAATAACTATGCCAAGCCAACCACCTGTGTCCCAGATAATGAATCTACAGTTGCCCAGTATGTTCAGAGTTTCATTTTACTAACCGAAGAACATGGACTTGGCTGTACAAGCACATGCATATGTTTTCACACCCTGGGAGTGGTTTGCAGAAGGGAGTGGGTGTTCATGTGTCCCCACGGGTCACATGGACAAGGTTGAAATCAGTCACCTCCTTCATCCTCTTGCTCCATCCCAGGAGCTTCCCTCCCTGACAGCCACATGTCACCACTTGTACCCAAGGTCAGCAAAACTGATTGTTACCTACTCTTCAACAAGCAAAAGACCTCTCTTCTCACAAAAGTCTGTAGAGACCTATAGGAAAGCCTGGAGAATTTCATGTTATGGTGACCATGGGTAGGAGTCACTGCCTGATTTCTTAATAGCTATGGACATAGACCTAGGAACATATTCATGGAGACCTGTCACTTTCACAAAATATCTGTCTAGTCTCCACCCTTCTTTTCCTTACCCATGCCCTGGCTGAAAAATGCAAACCCAGATTCTGTATAAGGTGGTGCTGGCCAGGAGTTGCCCCATCTACCTTATCAGCCTAACTCACCTGCCCAATCCAGGCCTGTCCCTTATACAGTCAAGGGTGAGGCTCAGCCCAGATGGTTGCAACTTGTTTGGGTGAAACAAGCTGACTTGCCTAGCACCTGAGGCCAAGCCAAGCCCAGGCCCCAGGGAGAAGCCCAGAACAAGTCTTTTGGAGCAGGATGCCAAGATGAGAACACGGAGGTTTGGTAGGCCTGGTTGTCCCAGGCAAAGGTCTCATCTTAAAGAAGAACCCCAGCCCACATCTCTTTTCCTAATGCCCTTGCCACAGAGGGCAAGCTGTTCAGAAGCTAGAAGTCAAGTGGATGGTCCTGGACACTCCAGTACCATAATTCATTCACCTGAGATGCTAGCTGTTGTTGGATCCACCAATATTTTATACACCCCTAAGAAAGAAAAAAATGATAGTTATCAAGGTAGGGTGACATGATAGATCTTGGTCAGTTAGAATGTGTGCATGCCAAAAGCTTTTTAAGATTTGATGAAGATGCACCCGTGGAAAGGAAAATATAAATGAGGTGAATTGCTTACAGCATCCTGAAGTTTGCTGCACAGTTATGAAGACCTGAGTTGGGCGTGATGGCATGGATCTATAACTGTAGTGTTGGCACAATCTGAAACACACGGATGGCTGGTCCACTCAGAATCTGACCCCTTGGGCTCCTCCTAGTCTAAGCCAGCTGGAGATCAGGGATGGCCATAAGGAGGAGGGTACTCTTCTTCATCAGGGAGGGCCACACTGTTGTGTCAAGAGTTCTTCTAATCAGCTGATATCACTCTGCATGACTGACATACAAACATGCTTAGTTAATATCTATATTGCTAACGGTTCCTTCCTTCTTTAGTGTGATAAACTGTAGAATCCTGATAATTGCTAGTAGGTACTGAGAAATTAGGACTTCCAAGCTACACAGTCACCTTACAAGTGTTCTCTCTCTCTCTCTCTCTCTCTCTCTCTCTCTCTCTCTCTCTCTCTTTCTTCTTCTTCTTCTTCTTCTTCTTCTTCTTCTTCTTCTTCTTCTTCTTCCTCTCTCTCTCTCTCTCTCTCTCTCTCTCTCTCTCTCTCTCTCTCTCTCTGAGACATGTAATGATGTGTGCTAACCTCATCACCTTAGTGTGTACCAGCTACTAGTTAAATGCTCTAACTCACCTCATCCTTCCAGCAGTCCTGTAAGGTGACTGACAATGCTATTGTTTTGCATATGAAGAGGGGAATACACGATTACTACAATAATACTGCAAACTGAGATCTGAGTTTAGAAATCCAGTTCTTGTGTCCACAATGATCCACCTCATTCTGTGTGCTCTCCATGTGCCTACTAGAAAGGGAAGAGAAGTAAGGCCTACTTTGTGTCCAAAGATACACAAAATAAAGGTTCAAAGCCATCTTATCTGTCTCAAAAACTCGTGTTAATCATCAGATTTTTCATACTTGGTATTTGGATCTTATTCTACAGTTCAGCATCTCATGCATTGTATAGTAAAATTAAATATCTTTCTTTCCACTTGTAGATGAAGGCAATACATGATAGCTGAGGCCAGATGGTCTCATTTCTCTTTATTTACGCATTGAATAATTGTTTCTAAAACATTCTTGATGAGTGAGGTCCGACCAAGGATTTTACATGATAGCAGGAAAGCAGACTATATACAAGTGATTTTAACTGTTACCAAGAAGGACAAACACTACTAACAGCTCTAATCACCTCGACTAACCTGCTGGGAGATGGTTCTAGAAGTGGAGCAACATACAGTGGGAGGGAGGTCTCTGCTAAGCCACTTGATGGACAGAAACAGAACCTTGAAAAGTGAGGATAAATTAATTCAAATTTAATGTCTCTGCAGTCTCCTTTTTGAAGCTCTTTCTAAATCTTCAGGAAAATTGGCCACACCAGTAAAGCCCTTGTGGAATAATTGTTAGTGGATTTGGAGAAAGGCATTGAGTTCTATCATCCATGAGAGTACATGGGCAGGCAAGAAGATGCAGGAGAACCCAGCTGAGATTCACGGACAAGGAAGCCTGCTACATTAGCATAATGCCCCACTGCCTATCCTCTGACCTCCACGGATTTCCTATCTGAGTCCTTATTGAACTCCCTGGGCCTCAAGTGATACCAGACCCACAATCTGTGCCAGGTAAATTGTTTTTCTATTGAGTGACTTTCGGGTGACCTCAGCTTCCCATGATATCTCCCACAGGTGAGTTTCTATGTCAACATTCCCTGCTATCACTGCAAGATAACTCACTGATCAATAACGAAGACACAACTGAGCTAGACATGGTAATACACACCTGCCATCCCAGCAGCAAAGTGTGGTAGTTGAAATATCTGGAGTTCAAGGCCGGCCCCAACATCATAGTGGATCCGAAGACATCCTGTCTCAAGCAAACAGGTATTTAAAAATAATAAAAATAGATCTTTGCAAAGAATCGCTACGGCCAGAGAGATGGTTCAGCTGTTAAGTGCTAGCCTCCCAACCCAAACATCAAGAGTCCCTGGATGACAACCACCTCTTTCCATGGCTTAGAGACTTTGGGGGAAGACTTCCAAGGAAATCAACAGAGAAAAGAGTGGTGAGCCTGGAAGACACTGGCCCAAATGCCTCTTCAGGTGGCGCTCAGGGTTCAATGTATAGAGATGAAAAGAGACACATTGGGTATGTTTCTGATGGTGTCACTCTCCCTAGGTGTGCTGACCCTCTGCAAACAGCTACTGCAGCAAAGATGTGTCTGCCCCCTACAGCCTCAGCCAAGCACCTCCAGGCTGCCCTTCTAAAACCCTCTTCTACTACAGCTACAAGCTCTTTACTGATAGTTTGAAGGTGAATTTTTTTTTCTCCTGAAAACCCTCTAGGGCCTCTGTTGTTTTTCCCAACCTCTTCCGTGACTGGGCTGGAAACACCCTGGAGATGCTCATGTGTCCTCCTGACTTCTTGAGCCCCTCTTCCTATCAACTCTCCCCTCTTCCTTTCCAATCTTCTCCTAACCCCATCTCCAGCTCTCCAGGTCCATGGCTGCTAGCTAGATGTAGTGGTACCAAGCTGGAATCTCAGAACTAGGGAGGGTCAGGTTCTGAGTTAGAGACCAGCATGAGCTACACAATGAGACTCTGTCTCGATGTCCCCTAGCCCTTGTTAAGTCTAGACAAAACAACACCCCACTCACCTGTCTGTGACATGATGTGAGCACCGCTGAGGCTTTCAAAGCCTACATGTCACATGTCCTTCCATCACATGCTGTGGGCCAGGTAAGATTGGAACTAGTCACTGTCACCTCAATCAGCTCTCCTCACAGCCCTCTAAGGCTGATAAGGACATTGAGGCTCTGATTGGGGAAACGGAGACGAAATGGCTTTGGCTCTCACTTTAATACACATTTCTGGAATGCTTGTACAGAACAGATGTTGTAGCATGGATTCAAGTTAAACAGAAACTGTGCCACACACACACACACGCACACGCACACGCACACGCACACGCACACACACACACATGCACACGCGCTTTGCAAAGCCCTGCAGCGCTGAATGTTGAGAAGTTCTTCCAGGTGTCTGATCTAAATTCCCTCAGCTGTACCTCAAGCCCATTCCTACCACCCCACCCCCACTCCCGTCCTCAGATAAGTACAAAAAACAACAGTTGCAGATGAGATCTCCAAGCTTCAGTTGCCTCATCGGCCTGAGATAAGCCCCACGGAACAGGCTTCGTATCTGCCTTAGTATTGCCTCCACCCATCTCGTCACTGCTCAGCCCCTGCCCAGAGCTAGCATAGGCCAATAGCTTCGGGGAGAGTCTGGATCAGGAGGAAGGGAAGAAGGATGGAGAAAGCTGAGAGCTGGCAGCTTCTCTCAGCTGCTCACTTTTGGGGAGGTGTCCACAGGTGACATCTTGTGGGAAGCTCTGTTGCCTCACCAGAGAGGTTCCCCCAGTTAGGAAAGAGTAATGTCAGGTGTTGTGCATGCCTAGGCCCTGTGAGGTTCCCAAATACTCCTACGAGGTGCACGCCACAGAGGACTCCTCTTCTGGAGTTCCAAAGGGAAGACAAGGACTACTACAACCATCCAGTGTGGTCGGTAGATACCCATGCCTAGTCCTGTGGAACACAGAACAGGCTCGGAGAAATGTCTGATGACTAACGCACTGGAAAAAGTGAACACAAGAGTGAGAGAGTAAAAAAATGAATTAGCATGTGATTAAGTAGACCGAGGGAGCGAGTGAGTGGAGAGAAGAACAAACCGAAACAAGTAAGGAAATGCGAGCACCAAGGCATAAACGCCTAAGTGGTTTGGTGGATGGATGTGAGAGGAGTTACAGAACGATCAAATGAGCGTGTAACTGGAGTGTGAAAGGTAGACTAGATGAGAGGAGGCTGAATGGGTAGACAAGTGGATATGAGATGGATTTGGATGCTTAGAAGGATCGATGAGTTGTAGATGAATGAGGAGACCAAAGGAGATATTCTGAAGTCAACCTCTAGCCTTCACATGCTCCCACACAAACAAGCACACCCATACAACATGCACATACACCACACACACACACACACACGCACACACACGGACACACACACACACAGACACACACACACAGACACACACGGGAATTCTCACAAGCATTTGCTGAATGAATAAATGACAGAAAGTTAGCCTCCCATTTTCATTACACAACACTAAAAATCTTTATTTGATTGACATTATTGGAATCAGACAGGTCTAGTTTTAGGTGCGCTCTGCAGTTCCTAGGATGTATCTTCTAGCAAAAGGTTTTTCTATCTTCTTTAAAATGGGGGCATCCATGACTACCTCAGAGTCCTGCAGTAAGGACTCAGAGGAGACTGCAAGAACCTTTGGCAAAGATCTAGTATACAGAAGGCATTTAATAAAGGAACACCTCCTCTCAGACCCCCAACGCAGCCCTTCTTCCACTTGCCCAAGTCCACCAGCCCCAGTGGCCTTTAAAGCTCTGTCTTGTATGAGGTCACAGTCTTTTAGGGAACAGATACAAGTGGAAGCAACTCTACTAGGAAGTGGGGTGATGAAAGCATCAGGGTGAACTGCACATTGCAACATCTCAGCAGCTTTGGGTCTAGAACAGCAGCGACTTCTGTTTCAAGTTGAGCATAGAAGGAGGAACAAAAGATTCATTCTAGGGAGTAACAAAATCAAAGGAAACTTAAGAAAAAAGTCAGCGGCATGTGGGTGTGTTGGCCTATCAGCTGGGGAACTGTACACAAAAGTTGGATGGACTGTTTGTCAGGCTGACGCTCTTAATTCAGAAAAGAGAAGAGAATAATGGCAGGTCAGAGAGCCAAAGTCTGAAACAGACATGCCATGAGGGTCCAGCTTAAATAAACCCTTCAGTGGGTTGGAGACACTGGCCAGGACCCTGCCTGCCACTGTGGGCTCTATTGTCTTTGCTGCTATAATTGTTCATTACTTTCTTGTTATCGTGATAAATATTGAACAGAAGCAACTTAAGCAAGGAAACATTAATTTTGCTTCAGCATTTGAGAAGTGTCAGTGGGAAGTAGCGAGGAAGGCATGGAGGGAATGGTTCATCTGCACTAGCAGGGGCAGAGGTAACTGTTCACATGGATCACATCGGGACAGAGAGCTAGAGCAGAACCAGAAAGGGATATAGCCTTCAAGGCCCATCCCTGGCGACTTACTTCTGCCAGCAAGGTTCTCTGTCCCAAAGGTCCCACAACCTCTCAAAAGAGCAACATGACCTGCTGTGGGGGCTGGGGGGGGGGAGGTGCTCAAACATGGGAACCTGTGGGGAACATTTCAAATGATAATACTATAATACTATAACACAATAGTACCACAGGTGAGACAGATGCTGACACCATAGCCATCAGCACAGCCAAGGACAGCTCCTGATTTCCTTGCTTTAAATGCACAGCCCGAGGGTAATGCACATACGGCCAAGGAAAGCTGCCTGGTGAGAAACTAGCCTCCGCTTCTTGGTGGAAAGGGAGGGTCCAGCCTCCTGCCACAGTCATGAGATGAAAACATGCTCCAAGGCAAAAAAAAAAAAAAAAAAAAAAAAACCCTCAGCAGTAAGTGAGCTTAAGAAACAATCAGTGACAAAAATCAACTTTTAAAGGGGGTAGATTTTGATTCATGGTTCCAGGTTATAGCCCATCATTATAAAGAAGTCAAGACAAGAGCCTGAAGCAACTAGTCACAGCCAGTGTCTGCTCAGTACTCAACTACCTTCTCTATCCCTACACAGTCCAGGGTCCCAAACTGGGGAGCAGTGCCTCCCATTTTAGAGCTCAAGCTTCTTCCCACATCCAGAAAGGCAATCAAGACAAGCCCCTCCCCCACAGACACACCACGGGCCAACCTGGTCTAGATCATCCCTCACTGAGATTCCCTTTCCAGGCAATTCTAGGTTGTGTCAAGTTGACAATTAAACTAACCACTGGCTGATGCCACTGGCTGAGCTCACAATGAAACAAGGGAACAAAAGGGAAGGGAACTTGACAGGCTGTGCAGTCAGAACCAGAACAAAAGGGAATCTTAGAGGAACTGGGAAGAAACTGGTCTGTAGAACACTCGACAGGGTGTGGCCACACTGGATGTCACAATAGTTTGGAAAGGACCCGCAGATACCAAACACCTTTACAGCATCTGGGCTGAACCTAGGAATTGAGAAGAGTCGCTGCAGAGGGAGCAGAGAGTGTGGGATTCCCTGCAGATGGTTAGAGAAAGGCAGGAGACAGCTGTGACAGGGTCTGCCCAGGGTTTGGAGACTAACCAAAGTACATAGAAAAGTGATCTCAGGCATCGGAGATTTGGAGAGGAGTTATCTAAACCAATATATACTGGGTTCTGTACTCCACCACCCCCCCAAAAAAAAAGAGGGTGAAAGGTGGATATGTGTTCAATAATTACAGAGCCTCCTCTGATCTTAGTGTGAAGCTGGGGTCACAGAGGAAGAAAGGGAAATGGAGCTTTGGTACTATTAGAGCCACTACGACATGTTTCTCACTACAAAGACGGATATCAGTACTAAAGGGAAGATGAGCCCTGTCTGCTCTCCTGAAAGAAGAAAAACATAAAGGGAAATGTATTTTAAAAAGGTGGGGGGGGAGGGTACCTACTTTCGCACCGATTCCCTATTGTAGCAAATTATAGTAAGCACAATGCTTTACAACACCACAAACTTGTGATCCCTGCTGCTCTGGAGGCCGGGAATCTAAAACTCAAGATTTAGAAATGGTTGCCTTCCTCCTGGAGTCTTGGGGAAACCCATGGTCTGCCTTTTCCAGCTGTAGAAACCACCTACATTTCTTGGCTCATGGACCCCTCCTCTTGTCATTAACTGGGCCCCCACTATGCTCTGTTGATTGACTGTCATTGATCCCCTCCTCAGCCTCGGCCCTACAAAGACTCACATACTGACATCAGTCTCCTGGCGTTGGCTTTGGGTGTGTAGGGCAATGTACTCGAAAGGTTGTGGGATTAGGGCATAGGCAGCTTGCAGGAAAGAGGCTTCTGAAGGAATTATTGGCTTCTTTATTTAAGAAAAATAAATCCGAAGGAAAGGAGAAAAAGTCAGGAACTGACTGACCCGAGCTGCAGACGATAACCTACAAGAAATCTGATCGTGCCCTGCCTGGGTTCTTGTCACATACCAGGGTTTTAGATTTCTCATATTATCTAATTTTCCTTTTACTTAGTGTCCCCGAGTGTTGGGTCTGAGCCTGACTTTCTTAAATTTCTCTCATTTGTGATCCCTGAGAAATCTGTACATGATCTCATGCACGTAGGTGTATAGAACAGGTATACAAATCAAACCATCACTGATCACAAAGAAAGTTCTTCAGTGCACATATAATTTCATCAGATTAAAGATAGAATACGTTTGCATATTCATGAGGTAGGTGTGCTTATTTCATATAAAGAGCTAGCTCTTGTTTAATATTTGATTAAATATTCTTTATTTAATCAAAGCATTAAGAAGCATCTTCAATGCTTTTCCTTGAAATTTCATTGACATTAATTGATAGTTTTGATATTTTTAACGATCAATGCAAAGAACACCATTGCACATAAATACATATCTCAAAATGGCAAAAGTATTTAAAGACTTTTTATAAAACTGATGGAAATTCCGTTCTAATCCCATGCTGGAATTCACTTAATAACTTTGCATGAGGCTCAAGTCAGCACATCAAACAACAATTTTTGAGGTCAAATAGTCTTACAATACCAACACAAATAAGTATGATGCTTACATACTGAATGGAGGGCAGTGGTGAAAGCAATCTTCATTTTTGCATAGTTAAATCAGAAAAGCAGAAAACTTTCTATGGACAGTTTAAAAAAAGAAAACTGTGATTCTTAACATACCATAGTCTCGAACTGAGCCAAGATATTTAAGTCAGGGACAGCACATGTGGTAGAAAGAGCAAACTGTGTGTTCAGAACTAAAGCTTGCTGAGGTCACATCCTAGAACTCAGCCAAGAACTGCCAGTGTTCCCTAGGGTTCCCTAGGGTTCATCGAATATTTTAAGTATGGCTGTTGCAGGTTCAGGAGCCTTTTACTATTGCTAACTTTTGCTAACTTTCCCACAGCCCAGATACAGTTACATGACCCCTAATTGGAGATTAGAGAACATTTGAAAAAAACTGGAAGGAGCCTAATGCCTTCCCAAATCTATACAAGGATTCCTAGAGTTGGGGATAAACCATGTGTTCCGTTCCTGTGGTAATGACCCTGGGATCCTCATCCTATTCCAGATCACGCACCGCTTCTCGCCATGTATTCATCACCCTTGTCTGAACTCAGTAGATACCACAGATACCGAAACACACAACTTTTATTATAAAGACATAACAGAAAATAACTTCTACAAAAGGCTGACACCAGGTTTCCTCATCGGCTTTCCCCACGGGGAGCCCTCTCCTGTCTCCGCCTGCCTCCAATACCTTTCTACACTCCCTGACCCACCTGGAAAGTGCACTTTTCAAGGCAAGGTTTTCAGGTGCAAAGTTTAGCTCCTGATGAGTTATTCTGTGGGAACTGAAGCCTGAGTCAGATGCCAGGAATAACTGGGAAATCCCAAGAAGGCACGGACAGGAAATTGGGATGCAGGAAAGGCAGAATTCCTAATGGGGCTGTTCTCCCTTTATAAAGATTTGTATCTTTGTATTACTTAAGAAACACACACTGCTAGTGTGATCCTATCTCAGTTACTCATCCAGGTACCACCGTATACAGGGATGTTTTTTCTAAGTACCTAATGTATGCTAGTCCCTGCTCAGTAGATGAGGAAACAAAGGACACAGCATTTAGCAGGTGAGGCCATGAGTATGCTGTCTACACTAGATCACAGCATCCCACCAACAAAGCAGATACTCTTGCTGTACACATTTGTCAGATGGGGAAATCGAGGCAGGAAATAGATGTATTTTTTTTTCATACAATGATATCCCATGTGGGAAAAAGTCCTAGGGGTGTTTAAAACAGGAACGGAGGATAACAGATCGAGAAAGATTTTATTATTATTATTATTATTATTATTATTATTATTATTATTATTATTATTATTATTTAGCTGCTAAGATATGCCTTTTACCATCTAGACTCTGAACATCAACCAAAACCTATTACCTTTTGTATGCAGTGTTAGGGCTAGACCTGCTGGCCCCCGATGTCTATGCTTGAGCTACTACAAGCTTTTCTACCTGCTTGTCTAACACCCAGCCAAAATGGGGTCACAGTGACACATGCATGTAACTCCAGCATTTGTGGTGCTGAGACAAAAAGATTTCTGTGAGGTCAGATGGGGTTCATAAGACCTTGCCTCAAAAAAAAAAAAAAAAAAAAAAAAAAAAAGAGTATTCAGAAAAGAAGAGATCACCTCAGATATCAGCCCCAGCAAAGGACTTAAAGTCACAGAGAGAGGGAAGGAGGAAAGGTGGTGGTGACTGGGAGAGGTAGAACCTGAATCAGACGCCATGTCATCAGCTGACTTGAAACAGTGGTTTCTGCCAAATGCAATTAGTCATGTGAAGACCCGTCTCCATGAGAGATGACTACCAATGTGAAACCATGTTTTAAAGGCTACAGGCTGCTGTGTGTCACCAGGTGCTTATGTGTATCCATGGCCTCAGATAAAGATGACAGAGAGGGGACAATGAGGAAGGGCAACCAGAAAATGAAGTCTCATTGTGGTTGATGATGCCAGAAACTATAAATACCGACACCCCTGCTCCCAGCGTATGATATAATGAAAGTACAGTGCAGTTATTTGAAAGGTGGGGCCATGTTGCTTTCTGGAAATCAATAGTTTTTTTTTATTTCACTTTTACAAGGGAGTTCTAACAATGAGTTTCTAGTGTCTTTTGTAATTCTACTTAAATATTAATTTATATCACAAATATTGGATGTAACAGGATTTGTAATATAAAATAACTAATACAGTGCATTGACATATTCAAATCAATCACTGTCATCAAAATGGCCACGTTTTATCCCTAGAACTAACCTTGAGGGAAGTTGTCCCCAAGATTGTCATGGGTGGTCCTCCTTTCATTATGCCCTTATATTTCTCTTCTTTGAACATGGATCAAGTAACTTCTAACAAACAGAATGTGGCAAATGGTGTGAGCTGCCGTGTCAGAGATCAGAGCTCTAACGATGTTGACTTCCATCTTGTTCTTGCCCCTTCTCTTAGCCTTTAGTTCTCCCACACTCCTAACACCCTCTGCCATTTTGGGAGCAGTCCTATGGAAAGGTGTCAATTGAGGCCTCTGCTCACATGCAACTAAGAACCAGGGCTCTCCATCCATGAGCCCAAAATGAACTGAATCATTCCAACATTAGAACAGTTAGGAGCAAGTCCTCCCTCATTGATGATGGCAGCCCACACACTGTGCCTGTAAGAAGTCTTGAGATATGCTCGCCTGACCAGCCCTTGGATTTCTGCCCCATAGAACCTGTGAGTTAATGAATGTGTTTTGCATCAGGACCCTAACTCTTAGAGTAACTCTTGTTTGCACATATTCCAGTAGCTTACAGCCTTGGTGAAGGACGGCTTTACTAAGGAACATTGAAGAAGACAGCACCCCAACTCCAGTTTGCCAACCCCACTTAGACAAGAAAGGCATTTGGTCTTTGTCTCAATTTCTAGCACAAAGCGTTCCAAACTCTTAAATTTTCCTGAATGATAAAGGGGATGGGACCCTCTGTGGTTCTAATAAAGTGCTTCAGGATGGTGGCCAGTCCCCAAGGGTGGGGTTGCAGGGGTAATAGACCTGCAAACTTTGGAACTTTTGATACCACCTCCAGCCTCTGGGGAAGAAAGAGAGATTAGAGATTGAATTAATCACCAAAGTTCAACAATGTCATCAAATATGTTTACACCATACAAGTTCCATAAGGACCCCTGAACAACTGGAGTTTGTCGAGTATAGTAGTGTATGTCTATAATCCCATCACTTAGGGGCTAAAGCAGGAAGGCTGTGAGTTCCAGGCCAGGCTGGATTGTATGTAGCAAGACCTTATGGAGAGCAGAGGTAAGTGGGTTTGCAGTGCTTCCAAGTTCTCTTATACCAACTTTGTGAGGATAGACACTTCCTTGCTGAGGCCCCTCTCCTGGGTACCTTTTGGTCTTGGTCTATGTTTCATTTGTATTCTTTCTAACCAAGCAGCAGTCATATGTCATATGTATTTCCTGGAATCTTAGAGGCTTCTCTAGTAAATCATACACCCAGGTAGGGTTTTAGAAACTCTCCAGCTTCTGTGGTTATGCAGGGACAGAGTATAAACAGCCTGGTGACCTTCTGTTAGGAATTAACAACTAGGACTGGTACTATCCCTCAAGCCTGTGACATATAACACTAACTATGGATCTAATTCAGCTATAGGACAGCCACCCACACACCGTTGGTGTCAGAGGCTTGGAGAATTGGTTTGTGTGAGGAAAACCCCCACGCATTTGGGTGTCCAAGGTGTAGTAAGTAAAAACATCTCAGTGGCCCTCACAAGAATGAAGGCCCAGGAGGAGATAAGAAAATCACTTCCTAGAATTAGCAACTCCCAAGGCCATGGGGAGGGTGAGGAAACAGAAGGCTGACAAGTGCGTGACCTTTAGGAAATTTCCCATGAGTCATCCCAGAACCTGTAGGCTTTAGAGTCTTCTCCAACCACAGGGCTTAGAAGCAACCCACAACTCCCCCAGAGCATTTTCCTGAGATGAGGAGAGAGGAGAGGCCCCAGACACAGAGCCAGGGACTATTCCCCTTTCATTGGAACCCCACCTTCCACCAGATCCTCACCAGCTCTAGGGCTGGTGAGGATGGCCTAAGTCTTGCTCAGCTTTCTGAGGCTTCTGGAAGCCACGCAGGTCACTCAAGATCATACAGTTAGAAGCAGCACTGTTTTCAACCCAAGGTGACCCAATGTTCTTCTCATAACACTGGCTTTGTGTCCTTCCCAAGAGTTAAAAAGTAGAGTGAAGGGACAAACTTAAAAGCGAAATCCCAGGGAATGAACACAAAGCCTAATACTGCAGTCTGGAGCACTGATAGACTTGAGAGTGGGAATGGAGATGAGAGGGGTAGAGGTCAACCTCAGGTCTCATTCCTCAGTTATATCCACCATGGTTTGTTGAGGCAGAGTCTCTCCCTGGTCTGGAGTTCACTAAGCAGGATAGGCTGGCACCGGGATTACAATGCCAACCAGGCATGTTTTCAAAGGGATTTCTTAAAATCCAACTCAGATCCTCATGCATACACAGCATACACATACTCCTCCTGGCATGGAGATGTGTTTGCTGGGGGTGTTCTTCAGTTTGCTGGGCTCACAGTCACTGCTCCTTCTACTATCAGCTTTTCACAAACAGAACAGATCAGTAAATGGCAGGCAGGCTATTCTACAGCGCAGAATATGCAAAGGCATTAGAAAGCTGTAATGCTATTCCGTACTATAAAAACCTTACACCCTAATGCTCACTGTCCTTACCCTGGGCTTGAGAATGGTCCTGGTACCTTTGGAAATAAGTCACATTGTCAAATGGCCCTTCCTCTCCCCTGAACCTTGAAGGGGCAGGAAGATGGCATTGAATCTTAAGTCTCACTGTCTCTGGGTAAGAACACCACAATGGGAGCTGCAGAGAGACACGATGGGATGTTGTTGCTTCATAGAGACAGAGTTTCTGTATGAAATGATGAACAAGTTCTGGGGATGGAGAGAGGTGGTGGTTGCATAATGAAATAAATGTGCCTAATGCCACCAAACTATCTGCTTCCAAATAGTTAAATGATTATATACAGTGTATTGCTACAATTGAGAGAGAAGGAGAGAGAGAGAGAGAGAGAGAGACCACCTGAGATGCCCCACCCCACAGCCTCCTCCTAATACCTTGGACAGTGACATGGTGTAGCCCTCCCTCTCCTGTTAGTGATAACCCATCTGAAGGCCAGGTAGGTGTAGTCAGATTTGTGTTCATGAAGCACACTAGTGCATGTCTATGTGCATACCAGAGACAAAGACTACAACAAGTTCTCTCTGAAGCTGGTGGCTCTGACGCTGTATCCTCTGAGGGTTCTTTAAGACATTCTCAGACCCAGAGACCACAGAGTAGGTCTGCCTCTCCTCCGGAAGACTGACCAGGGTTGCTACCACTCATACCTCATAGTTTCACAGCACAGAGGAATGAGCAAACCTTCAGCCTCACAGAGCAGACAAGATAGGATTTCCAGGACAACAGCTCAGGCAATGTCAGAGCTCAAGGGCCAACTAAGCCGTCTATCCCAACATCCTTATTTGATAGAGGAGCTGAGTCTGCAAGAAGGAAGAACTGACCCCCCCACACACACACACACACACATCCTGTCAGTGGACACAAGAGTCATAGGCAGACAAGAAGTAGGAAGAACAAAGATGTGAGTCTAGCCCCTCCAGCCCCCCAACCCCACGCACTAGTGTGCTTCATGAACACAAATCTGACTACACCTACCTGGCCTTCAGATGGGTCATCACTAACAGGAGAGGGAGGGCTACACCATGTCACTGTCCAAGGTATTAGGAGGAGGCTGTGGGGTGGGGCATCTCGGGTGGCATGTGAAGAGTCCAGTTCCTGGTGGTTGTTCTCACCATCCAAGGCCAGGAACCTTGTGCTGAGACACTGCTCCTCCTACAACCTGGCCTGGCTCTTCACAAACAGACCTGAGAGGTAGGCAGACTGGCCTTGCCATTCTTGAGATGAAAGGATGTCCAGGTGGTCCAAAGACAGCTTCCACTTCCTAGAATAAACTGAAAGACATGCTGTTTCCCATCCCTACATTTTCTCCCTCCCCACTACAATCTCATGGCCATTTCCTGTACTCATGAAGAAGAAATACGGGTTTAAAGCAGAGGCCAGGCTTCTAAGAGCATCTATGTACAACCCTCTCTCTATCCTCTATCCAAATGCATGAATGGGGACAATGACCTTCATATTATAACTGGGGAACTGAGTCAGGAGGTTGAAGAACTGGACCAAAACCACAGCGTTGTAGACACTAGTGAGCTGCAACTCTGATGCAGAGTCCTTAGAACAAGAAGAATAAGACTGGACTGAGAAGGGGATATTATCGAGTTGGCTCAGTGGTTAAGACTACTGGCTGTTCTTCTGGAGGACCCAGGTTTGATTTACAATACCCATACTGTGGCTCACAACCATCTGTAATTCCAGCACCAAGCGACTTGATGCCCTCTTCCTGCCTCTGCAGGTACCAGGGCACACACAGGGTGCACAGACATACATGCAGGAAAAACACCAGTACATTCAAAAATATTTTTAAACACACACACATACACAAAGGACTGGACTTGGGGTTTTGAAAAACCCTGTGTGGATTCTCACAACATATCAGCTATTTGATCCCATTTACTTATATCAAAATGTCATTACTAGTATGACCATAGTTGGTAGTTGGTAGCTCATATATTCATATATTTATATATTTCTCTCATGAAAACACCTAGCAAGGATGCTTAGGAAATGAATATTCTCTTCCCTTCCATGAGGATCACCTCAAGTCTTCTCTGTGGCCCTACTAGCAGCCCAGTTCCTGCCCTTTCAGATAACACAGCCAGGCCTGTGTGGTATTGTCATCCACACTACATCACCACAGATCATCAATGACATAAACTCTCCATTCTTACTCAGCCCAGCATAACCCACGCCTGCTGACACATCCTTGCTGAAACTCAAAACCAGAGCTTTGTGTAAGTTTGGTGCCTTGTTGGAGGCAAAACTATCTGTTTCTGTCTTTATGTCTCTCTCTGTCTCTCTGCATCTCTCTCTCTCTGTCTCTCTCTGTGTTTCTCTCTATGTCCCTGTCTGTCTCTGTCTCTCTCCCTCCCTCCTTCCTTCCTTTCTCTTCTCTTTCTCTCTCCATCTCTCTCTCTCTCCTGCTTTACCTCATCTTAAAGACCCAGGGATGGTTCCATGAGCCAGTGTCTGGGTGTAGACACTCAAGGTACAAGGAGCATCCTCAGTCCATTCAGCATGTCTCATCTGAGGCTTGAGTCTACAGGACATGAATTCAATGTCATGGCAACATAGGACAAAGAACTGCCTGTTAAAAGCCATCTGTGCTGGGAATCAAATGAGGCTGGACTACAAAGCCAGCCTGAGTTCACAGGATTGGGTCTCCCCTCATATATCCATTCAGAAATAGTCTTTGAACACTGTATGCCAAAGCTGTTGGCTGGAGGCGCTGGCAAATAAGACTGAGTCAGCAGTTCCTGCTTCAAAGAGCTATGTGTTCTAGTGCAATGGTTCTCAGCCTTCCTAATACTACAACTCTTTAATACAGTTCCTCATGTTGTGGTGACCCCCAACCATAAAATTATTTTATTGCTACTTCATAATTGTACTCTCTGCTACAGTTATAAATTATAATATAAATATCTGTGTGTTCCAATGGTCTTAGGTGACTCCTGTGAAAGGGTCTTCTGAGGGGATTGCAACCCACACGGTGAGAATCATTGCTCTTATTGGCTTACACAGTTGTATAGCCAAGTAAATTCGTCAAAACAAGCGTGCTTCAGATTGTGAAAAGTTCTCTGCAGAAAACAAATGGGCTGAAGCAAGGCAGTGATTTGTAATTCAGTGGGGTGCTGCAGAGGTGCCATTAAGCTGAGAGCCATAGAATGATATGGAGGTAACCATGCGAAGAGCAGGGATGGAATGTTCTAGAAAAGGCTCACCCATGCAAAATCTAAAAGGCAGCTAAAGAGGCCAGCTAGCTAGCATACTCGGAGGTCCAAAAGTGGGTATGGTTACTGGAACATGCGGGGTAAAGAAGGATGAAGGTTGAGAAGTTTCTAGGTATTAGAACAAGCAGAACTATGCTAATATATGACAAAAGTGTGTGTGTGTGTGTGTGTGTGTGTGTGTGTGTGTGTGTGTGTGTGTGTGTGTGTGTCTTTGTCTGTGTGTCTGTGTGTGTGCAGGCGTACACATCAGAAGCCAATCTCACCTTCAGTGACATTCCTCAGGCCCCATCCATAAAAGGAGATTGTAAATACCCTGGAGATCTGTCCCCAGTGCCTGAGGGACAAAGACAACCCACAAAATTCCTGCTCGCAGGGCAGTGAGGTGGCTCAGAACCTATCAAGGCCAATATGCTTCTTCTTTGTAGAAGCAGGATGTACTCACACAGGATGCTGCTGTGTGACCAGAGTCGAGCAGGAGCTGGAATGCAGGCACCATGAGAGGCTGCAGCCCTCAGCATCTACTGAGTGTGGGTTCTCCTTCTTCTTCCCATGAAAGCCACTTTTTCCTCAGCTGAGGAAGACTTCCTAGAATCCCATAGACAGAGCAGCTGAAGGCACCATGCTCTAAAATGGGCTATTTGGGGATTTATATAGACACAATAAAAACCTCTTAATCCATACAGAATTCATCCTGAGACCGCCAGTAGATGCCTGAAACCTCAGACCAAGCCAACCCCAGCAGTGCT
Source organism: Arvicanthis niloticus (assembly GCF_011762505.2). NCBI lineage: Eukaryota > Metazoa > Chordata > Mammalia > Rodentia > Muridae > Arvicanthis > Arvicanthis niloticus. Next base: position 36,377,792 of record NC_047670.1, on the reverse strand, counting down.
ATGTATTCTCCTGTATACTTGACCCACATGCAGGCTGGACAAAGTGGAAGGTGGTCCTGGAACACTCAGGGGTCATCTGGCCCATCTCCTCATGGCAGAAAGCAGACATTCGGGTCTAGAGGAAATAAAGTGTCTTATTTTAGAAAGGCTTTTGACTTCAAGTAACAGAACACAATCAATGCCTGGCTCATAAAAGAAATCCATAGACAGGTGTTGGCTGTGCGGGTGCATCCGCCTAGACATCTGGAACCATTCTGCCTCTCAGCTCTGCCTGCTTCATCCGGAGACTTTGGGGGCCTTTCCAGATAGCCTCAGCATCTAGGGAAGGCAGGCACTACTGCTCTTGGGACAAGGTCTATTCCCAAGCTAATTAGGTGGCTGATGGCATGATTTGGTGCATCTTGGACTATGGGCTGAAAGCCTCAGTAACTCCATGACCACCAACAAGAAGCCATTCCCAGTTCTTTGCCACGTGGGCTTCTCTAAGAAGTAACTTAACAAAATAGCTCCCTACTTCATCAAATTAAGCACGGAGACAAGTAAAATGAGTACCAGCACACATAGACACATGTATGCATGTACATATACCCATATGTGTGTAACTGCATGTATAGGCATATGTGTATATACATGTATGTATATTTTTAGGGCTCATATATGTGCACATATATGTTTTGTTTTATATATATATATATATATATATATATATATATATATGCATATATATATATAAACAAATATATATATTTGAGAGAGGGGAATTGAGGCAGAGTTTCTCTGTGTAGCCCTGGGTATCTCGAAACTCACTAGGTAGACTGGGCTGCACTCAAACTCAGAGATTTTCTTGCCTCTGCCTCCTGAGTGCTGGTATTAGAGGTGTGCACCACCACATCTGGAAATATATATATTATTATATTAATATATTTAATATACTATATTATTAATATATAAATTATTTATATAATATATTGTTATATAATATATAATTTTTATATATTATACAATATATAAATATTATATTTTTTCTAATATATATATAGAATAAGTTCCTTATGGTTTGCCACCAGCAATGTGCTCATGTAGTTTACATTTAGTTAAAATCATTTTTTAAAAATAATTAACAGTCTAGCAAATGATTTCACAGCCCACTAATAGTTAACAATCTCCAGTTTGAAAAATACAAGCATGGATATCCAGCTCTTTGACCTTATGGTACTCTCAAGCTGAGTGAGTACCTTTGAGCAAGTTACTCACTAACGTCTCCAAGTTTACATCCTGGATACAGGCCTTAATCCCAGCTGTTGGATTACACGGGTGTGGGACTGAATGTGTACGTGCCCACACCTGGCACATAGGATCATCCAGGAAATGGCAGGTGCCACATGAGATACTGAGATGACACTACACCGGCATCCCTCCCTGTTATTGGTTGATAGCAGTAAGGCACCGCCTCCTGGCAGAGGGGCCTAGACAGCAGAGTAGGTGCAAAGCTGCCTGCTTGAAAATAGACATTGTGAATCGAGCACTAATCCGGCCCTGGGGGAGCTTAGATTCCAGAGATGAGTCACAAACCCAGTTAGTGCACAAAGGGGTGGGGCCCAGTTATTATACAAAGTGGTGGAGTAAAGACAACAGTGCTCGGAGATGAGAGGTACGTCTTCCAAGTGGAGAGACCAAATGCCCTCAGGATCCATGTCTGCATGTTCAACAAAGGTGCCCCAGGCCCCAGTACACCCTTGACCTGAAGATGTACCTTACAAATAGACATGGGAAAATCAGTGAATGCATCTAACCCTGAGGAGAGTCCAGGAATACAGCGTTTGGCAGACTGGTGATTGCAGGAACGGAATCCCATAGACGTCTCTGCAAAAACTCCAAGACTGCATCTCACTAAATGAAATCCAGACCCATGGAAGGAGAAGCAAAACCAGCTGTCTCATCACCTCTTTAGTCCTGTATGTCCCCAGGAAACCAGGAATAGGAGTCCAGATGTTGAGACATGGATTCCAATCTTGGCTAGTTCCTTCCCCTTGGCCTATCCAATGAGTGGGCAAAATGGTTTGCAAACTGATTCCAGCCCTATAAGTTCTCTGTTCTGAGTGCTTGCTTCTGATTACCCCAGGATGGCCCATTATCAGCAGCTCTTGTTAATTTTTCTAAATGTTTGGTCCAGAAACGGGGTCCACAAAAAGCTGAGTTCAAAGTGTTCTTAATACTACTACCGCGAAATGGATTGCTTCAACACTCAGTGGTATAAATGACCTCCCCCTGTGTGTTGTTCCTGGTTTGTGGGCCAAGAACTCAGAGCTGGACTAAAAGCACTTGCTCCAGGGAGGGGTGTGCCTCATGAAAATGGACTGTATTCATCTGAATGTGTATAAATGACTGGGCTTCTCAGATGCATCCCATTTCAGTCCAAGATGCTGGCGGCTAAGGCTGGCTTTGGTGGGGTGGTCAGAGAAACCTGTACAGTGTGGCTGTCTTGAGGCTGTGAGCTTTTCTTACCTGCCATTCAGAGTGATGGAAGAGAATCATGCAGGAGCTCTGTGGGCTTCTGTGAGACTAGGGGCTCAAAGAACAAAGTGTCTGCTGTCTTCTATGAATCTGACTCACAGAGGCCAGCTCAGATTCAAAGGAAGGAAACACCAGCCTTACCTATCATTGAAAGGTGGCCCAAAGAATGTGCAGAGTTATCCTAAAATGACCCTACCCTGCCCAGGTATCCCCTCCTATAGTGCCCTTGAAAAATCCTATGATTGGTATATGTCTGTAGAGGCCCCTCCTGAGCAGATACAGCCTTACCCATCCTCTTTTCTTTGCATTCATAACTTGCTGTTCGTGCCCCACTCCCTTAAGCCCCGAGTCTATGTGAGATCCCAAGACCTCTCACAGACTGAGCCTAGTAAGGCCATTTCAGACACTGTGAGGGAAGAACGGTGAAAGCATATCCACTGTCTAAATCCTGATGGATTCTGATGTTCCCTGAGGTCCTAAATTTGGAGTTTCTGACCAAACAAAGAATCTCTGGATCAACAGGGCTAGACAGGGGGAAATATATCTGAGATGGTGGTTTCTAAATTATCTTTAATTTTGACCCACAACAGTCTGGTAGAATTCCTACCTGGAGATGAGCTGAGCCTAAGGATATGGTTTGCATCTACTGTCTCTGAGTTGTCACACATTGTACCCAACCTGTTACCTGATGTTGGAGGATACACTGACAAAGCCATGTCCGAGGAAACTAGTCAGTGCTAGAATAAAGTCCTATTTCATGCCTCATTCCAGATTACCATGGTAGGGCACAGAATGAATATAAAACGACTCTTCAGCATCCTAATCACTTCTTTTCTTTCTGGAATATTCTACCCTCTCTGCATACATCAGTACCTTCACTTTATTTAGATTCCCCATTTCAATGTCATTGTCTTTCTCCTACTGACCAGTGAAATGCAAGCCTTCCCTGCCATCCTCTCTTTTCTCTAACCACTAGGCTCTCTCTTACCCTTCCATAATAGATTTATCTAATTTCTACCCATAAATATTCTCTATTTATTAGCCTTTTTTTCCTTCTTGCAGGTACTATGTGAATAATACATAACCACTCAATGATCAATGTTATTGGATGATATCCAAACAAAGATCACAGTAAACAAAAAAGAGACTATCAACGGAGAGGGATGAGATGGGGTGAGAAGGACGGGGTGGCTATTGAAGATGAAAACCAGAAAGAAGACTTCAGCTCCAAGCAGTGGACTGGAACAGTGGCTTTTCAACCATCTTCATACACTCAACCCAACCTGGGAAGCTTTTAAATCATGCAATGGCCAGTGTAAAAATTAAGACCTGGTTCTTCCTCCCAGTCCCATGCTCCCAGAAATAAGACTCAGACTCAAAATATATTTACAAATACCTTGGCCATATAAGTAGGCTCTTCTCTGACTAGATCATAACTTAAAACAACATGTTTATTTTAACCTACATTCTGTCACATGGTTGGTAATCTGTGCGTGCATCTTGTAACATCTTTCCTAGTGAAACTCTAATACCTGGCTCTAACCCAGAATCCTTTCTGCCTCCCAGATGTCCTACCTTCTATATCCTGCCTAAGCCATAGGCCATTAGATTTACCATTGACAGGTACCACATCCATACAGACAAAGCTATTCCCTCTACAGCCCAGGTACACCCATTAGAGTCATGGTCTCGAGATGATACCCAAGTGCTGTTATTTTCTGAATGTCTTGATGTGATTTGGGTTTGTACCCATGAGTGAGAAACACTGACTTGCTAGCACATTCACTTGACAAAAATTAAATTCACCTCAAGTCAGGCTGTGGGGCATACGCCTAGGAGACACCAACCAGAATCTAGGACACTACATAACACGCTGATAAAAGAATATGGTCACCAACAACAGGACACATATAAAAAAAATCCCAAAATTTAGGCTCATTGCCCTGACAAAATGTGTGACTGGAACTCTCATCTCTGGGTCTTTATGAGTTTGGACTAACTGGGTGGGGGGGTGGGGGGGCTGCATCCAACATCTTTTGTAACATAAAGATTGGTCACTCTGAAGTTGCTTTATCTCTGAAGGAAGATGAGGAGCGGATACCTAAGAACTTCCTTCTCCTCCAAGACAGATCGACCCAATGCCTTTCTCCAGATGACCACAACAAATCCTGACTCTTCACACCTCTCTGAAGCCCATGTTATCTTTTGAAAGATAAAACAGATAATGATCACTTCAACTGTCCTCCCCCACAAGCTCTGACTGGTAAGGAGATGCTGTGATAACCTTTGTTAGATAACAGTAGGCTACACTTGTTTTTATTTTCTAAAGAGCTGCAGTGAGTTGGGCTGGGAGCTGGGGCCCCAAAGGACCAAGCAAAGGGCCTGGCATCATTATGATGTAATATGATGACACTGATGTAGGCTCCATAGGCTGCAGAGAGGTGGGAAGAGGCAGGATTTGCTGTTAGCTGATCAACATTCAGAATGTCCCAGGATTACCACTTTCAGTTTTGCAGCTATCATCCCATCCATCAAGTCTAAGAAGAAAGCACTATTACCCTCATTCAAAGATGAAGAAACTCAGGCACACATCTAAAAGACATACCTAGAAACACACAGCTAATAAGTCAAACTCCTGGCTATCAACTCTGACCTCTCGGGGTCCACTGAGGAGTTCTGTAAAGTCCTCCACTGGGTGTCTTGTGGGTCTTCCCTCACTCCTGTGACAATCTCCTTTCGTACCACAGGCTGGTCCTAAATGCACAGACCCCCTGCCTCACCCTGTGCTGGAATTACGGAAGTCTGTCACAGTGCCTGTCTTCCTCTTGTGTTCTTAACAGTGTGCTCAGCTGGCAGATACTGTTTCCTGATTTTACAGAAGAGAAAGCAGGGCTCAGCTCTGTCTGCAGACTCACTCCAAGACACCATATGGGATGTGAGCTTCAAGCTCATTTCAAAGCTTGGTCGTTCCTAACCACTTTACTCTACTTTGTTACTTGGCAGAGCAAGGGGGCTCTTTTCTACCAAATAGGTGCCAGAAATCTCTCTCAGGCTATCCAGATGTGGAGACACCTCTGGGACTTGCAGGTTCCGAGCCTATGTCTCTTCACTTGAAAGTGAACCCCATCCCTCCTTCAGTCCTGACAAGTAGCTGTTGCATATTGAGTAACGGGTCTCCAGCCCCAGCTCAGGCAAGTGATGCAGGTCCTTCCATCTCTGAAAGACCCAAAGACCTAGGTCCCTGCAGTCTCAGCTGCCAGACCCTAGGGACCACACCCAAATACTCTGGAAATCTGTAACTCGAACCCTCGTCCTCCTCCCACGGCCTGGGGTACAGGCACTACTGATTCATTTTAAGAAGCTTCACTTTCCACAGCGGCATGAGGAAGGATTGTCCCCTGCTAGAGCCACGTGTGTTTGCTATGACTCATCCTGTTGCCTGCAACCTCCTCAAAAAAAAAAGCCCTTACGCAACCAGGAGGCTCTGGGAGCCACACAATACAGGGGCTTCCCCTCTTAGTCACCCTCTAGGCCTAGGTCCACTTCCACGCAGCCACGAGAACTTGGAGGGACGAGCATATGCCCCAAAGAGGAAGTGAGCACATTAGCAAACTGGGTGAAGGCCACCCCTCAGGGTCGGAGGATGAGATGAGGCAAGACAGCAGCTGTGCTGATCCTGTGGAGCAAAATGTGCATGGTCAACAACAATCCAGGCTCACAGGGGCCCTGCCTTGTACCCTCTGGCCCCAGGCACTCTGGGATGAAAGAAAATGACAAGAATATATCCTTGCTGTGCAGACGGGAATGTGATGTACCGTGCAGGTGAGCCCTAAAGCTGACGCATGAGCCCAGGCAGAAGCCTATGGAGATGGTCCCATCTGGTGTGATCCTGAAGGCGTTCCTGCCCCACTGGGTCTCCAGGGGCTTTGCCACTTTCTACATGAAGTTCTCTGTGGAAGCTTCACACACACACACACACACAAACACACACACTAGCATCTGTGGTTCTTAGAGTCTTGATGCCACTGTTTGCGCTGGTGGGTCTTGGTTGTCTATTTGTTTTAGAACAGATAGGGAGACTTGAGAGTGAATTGCCTAGTCCAAACAATCCCTTGCCTACAATGAAGCTGAACCCTGAAAGAAAGGACACAATAGAATAGAATAACTAGGGGCAAGGTTGAGCCTTACCTTGACTATGGCCTGAAAAGCTGGAAGATTACCTCCCATTACCTCTAGCTAAGTCAACCTCTCCCTCCTCTCTTCCTCTCCTCTGTATAATTCTACCCACTTTGCTCCAACTCTTGAGCCCTCTTCCACCTCAGGGCCTTCGCGCCATCATCTCTGCCTTAACCCCAGGCTCATAACTCTCTCTGCTGTAACGCCAGCTCATCATCGACCTTTGTCGGCCCCTCTTCTACATGGGTGGCCCTTCTGAGCTCCCTCATTCTCTCACTTGGCTTGTACACTTCCTGTTGGAGCAGTCTGACTGTTGGCCACATCTTTATTGTCATCCTGTGCCTGCCCCCTGCCCAGCCCTATAAGAGGAGTCCTCGGAGACTCTGACTAGGTCTCAGGCTGCCTGCCAACACTAACACAGAACATGGGACCTGACGACTGCTTCATCTGTGTTTGTCAGGTACTTGGGTGCAGTGGTCACACCCATGAGCCACATCCCACCAACATAGACACCAGCTGGTGGCCAGTCCCCAGCGATACCCATTTCTCTTTAGGGTTCAGTTCATAAACTCCAACAAAAAAAAAAAATGGAACCTCAGTTAATTCTCTCTACCAATAGAGTCTCTAAAACAGGACCCCGAGGGGGTGCCTTCCCAACACTGGGCTACTAAAAAAAAAAAAAAAAAAAAAAAAAAAAAATGTGTCTGGGGACCTGACTTCAGCATTCACTGGCTTCTGTCCTTTTCACTGGTAGCTACCATCTTTTTTTCAACGTATCATGACTCCCATTTGTATGGTTGTCTGTCAACTACAAAATGACTTCACAAATATACCTGACATATACAGCTAAGTGGGTCTGAATGTTTCTGTCATTTTGCTCTGCATATGAAGCCACTGGAAATAGGAAAGGCAAGCTGCTGTCCCAGATAATGGTGAGACCCAAATGGCCCTCAAAGCCCAGGCTTGATAAAAGTGGATTTCCAAACATTAGTCCCTAACCAATGTAGTACTCCCCCACTTGGATACACTGGAAGATGGAAGATTTTACATATTTGAAGAAACACACAGTTCCAGCCTTGCCTTGTGGAGTTTGGTCCAGAAGAGGTTCTGAACAACCCCATCCCCATTTTGGGTCTGCTTCTCCAGAAAGCAGAGCAGGAGACAGAGTTTAGGCTTCAGAAAGTTTATTAAGTTGACCTGATAAAGCAAGTGCTAAGGGTAGGGGGGCGGGGAGATCAGTACAGGTGTGGGCTGCTGCTTGTGAGCAGGGTGGCTTGTACCTCTTCCAGGACCATTGGTTCCCTTGCACATGTCAGCCTCGCTGTCTCAGAGTTGAGTGGCCCCTGTTCTTAGCCTGAGGTAGGAGGTCGGGAAACTGAGCTTGCATGGGTCCATTGACCTACTACCAGTGCCACAAAGTCCAGAACAGACCGTGAATATGCCCAGGGGCACCAAAAGCATATGTCCCAGCAGCATGCTGGAATGGGTCCCCACCTGCCCTGGTGACAATCTTGAAAGTCATCCAAGTGTATTTGTTTAAAAGGAAAAGCGGGCCACCCACACACAGTTGTGACCATCAAAGAGACATGATTATATGTCAGCGATTTCTCAGCAACTTCCTGTGACTAAGAGCTGAAGCAAGAGGCCCTCCACCAGCCATAGCACTCATGGGGCTCTTAAGTCCCCTTTTCCATGGGTGGCTGGCTACTCTCAGTCATCTTAAAGCTCCATGAGGCACCAGGTCATCTGGGGTGAACCTATGCTCACTCTCTTATGAAGTTTCTCTTCTCACAGAGGTCCTCAGGAAGTCCTACTGACCTTGTCTCTTCCAGTGGGACAGCTAACAATACCTGTGTCTTCCATGCAGACTCCTGGTTTTGCACATCAGGACACTAAGGGGCGACGACCAGCCTAAGGCTCTCCTCATTGTAGAGGCATCTAGAGGCATCTCATCTTATGGCCTCAAGTTGGTGGGATCAGGACAAACATCATCTTTAGCATCAGGAATGTTTTGAAAAAGAGGAATGCAGGGTCACTTGTTCACAAATGAGTCTGCGTTTCCACATGGACACAGAAGAGCCAGGGAAATCACTAGGATGCTGTTCATATATGTAGGGCCTTGTGCATACAAGCCAACATATTGTGGACCCCAGCTCTCCCAGAGTAATCCTAAAGGGGCTGGGTGGTACTTTCAGGAGGATTTCAATTACAAGAGGTCTTTGAATTGCAGAAGAGCTTGGGTAAGAATGCCACACAGGCACCTCACCATCTCTGAATCTCAGAAGAAAGCTGTTGATCCATCCCATCTAGGCCTCAAGTTCTTCACAGGTACAATGTGGATCAGGTGGCACATAGAAACACTGAGCAAATGTGATGCCCTCACCCTTCATCCCTTATCAGCTTCTCCTTCAAGCTCAAGGAACCAGGACATGCATATGTGTACGCGTGCGCATGCGCGCGTGTGCACACACACACACACACACACACACACACACACACTATACTACCACTACCATCACCTTAACCATGATCATAGCCACAAATTATAGCCGTACAAAGTTGGGAACAATGTCCCAGCCATCCATCTGGGGCCAGTGCCTAGTGAGGAAGAGGATTGGGCTGGACTAGGCATCCCAGGGTTGAGCACTGAAACCTGGCTCCAAGAAAGGACCAGAAGTTCCTAGGGCCCTGATTGCTTCTTTCTCAGGGACATAAAGGTTACCTGGGGCTGCTACTGACTCCAAGCATCACTGTAGGCAGGTCACAAATCATGCTCCTGAGCCTCAACTGGCCCATCACTAAAATTGGGCTAATGATGGCTGCGACTGGCCTCGGCGACAGGATGGTAGAGAGCCGTCATTAGGCTGCTGTCATTGTGCCTTAGCTAATAACATGCTGCACTGGGTGAGGCCAGGAGGACCCTCTGGGGAGCTTTGGGAAAACACATTCGTCTCCGTCTTCAAAGCATCCCTGAGAAGTAGGTGGGAGGCAAGTGTCATGGGAAGAGAGGAAAGCGAGGCAGCCTCAAGAGATAAGCACCCGTGTGGCAGAGAGAGCGTGTGAATGAAGGCCACGGCGAAGAAGCTTGGGAAAGCTGTCATACTCTTCACTACTGAGGACAAACTGAGAGAACAATGCTAAGAAGAAAAGATCTATTTTGCTCATGGTTCCAGGGTGTGTCCCGGTTTTCCCGTTGCTGCCACCAAGCATCTGACAAGAACGGCTTAAGGAAGGGTTCATTTGGGCTCACAGCTTCAGGATCAGGTTGCTTCAGTAAAGAGGTCACGGTAGCAGGAACAAGAAGCAGGAGACATATCAAGTCTGCAGTCTGGAAGCACAGAACAGTGCTGCACACATTCAGAATGTGTCTTCCCATCTCAGTGAACCTCAGCTAAACCAGGCCAACCTGGGTTGGTCTCCCAGATGCTTCTAGATCCTGTCAAGCCGATGATAACCCTTGCACGAGGTTTTCTCCATCACAGTGAGGAGGGCAGAACAGACCACATGAAAGGAAGCAAAGTGGGATACAGAAAGGATCCAGGACAAGATCTAGCCTGCAAAGACACTTTCCTAGGACCTACCTTTCCCCTCCTCCCATAATGCCATCAAGTGTCATTCACCAAGGGGTTAACTGATCAACTAGGTCAGAGCCTTCACAGTCTAATCGCTTCTAGAAATCCATCACAGACAAGGCCAGAAATTGCTTTACCAGCCCCTAATGCCTTTTTTTAATGCTACCGGGTTCACAATCAAGGTTAACCATCACACCTGGTGATCCAAGAGAGGAAGGCAGAAGGGAAAGCTGTGCTTTGGGTGATAGACACACTTGAGTTGAAGCATCTCCTCTGCCAGACAGCCTTGGGATGCTGCCCAGGATGGAGGCTTCTTCATACAGTGACATCAGTGAGGTTCATCTCTTAGAGTCTAATGAACAAGAAGTTGATGAAGGCAAACATAATATTGGCGCCCACTAGGTGTCAATAAACCCACTCTTAGGACCATCTCCCTAAAGGAAAACAACCGTGCTGCTAATTGCCAGCTTGGAGGGATCGAAAATCACTTAGCAGACAGACTTCTGGGAAGAATTGTATAAGACTTTCTAGAGTGGGTTAGGTGAGGAAGAAAGACCCACTCTACACGTGGGTGCCACCATTCCACACCTTGGGGTCCCAGACTAAATAAAAAAGGAAAAAGCAAGCTGAGCGCGTGCTTTCCTGACTACAGATGACATGTGACCTCCTCTCCTGCCACTATGCCTTCCGCATCATGGTGGATCTTAGCTAAGAACTGTGAGCCAAAATTATTCTTCTTTAAGTTGATTTTGCAGAATAGTGTTGTCACAGCAACAGGAGAAGTAAGTACAATAACACATTTGACAACACCGCCTCAGATCTGCTTGGGGCATTCTGGAAAGGTGGTTTGTTGAATCTTCTTGTTGTTTTACCCAACTATTTCCTCAGCCTTTGGATTCAGAAGGTGAGGCAGTAATGGTGACTTGGTATCCACAGTCATACTGGGAATGCCTGGCCCTAGCTTCCCTGCCCAGGGCAAATGACAATAGAGGGTAAGGTAAAGGGAGAGCTGTGCATTTATTAAGTACCTGCTTGGTCCTCCAAGCCTGTGCACATGCCTCAGATACATACCTCCATAATACCGCCCAATAATCTAAGACTTTTCTATTGTTCATTTGAGAAAATGTAGGCTCAGAGAAGTTAAGTGAGTTGCCTAAGGTCACAGAGTTTCTAAGAGACCGAGCCAAGATCCAAACCAAGGTCTGGAGTCTCCTAAACACAATCTGGTGCCCAAGGCCAGAAATCTGCCAGAGTTGGCATCCAGTTATGAGACTATCTTGCCCAATCAATCAGCTTAGGACAGAATATGCAGGTACTGTGGTGAAGTCCAGGAAACAGTTTGGGGAAACTGAGACCAAGGCAGAGCTTATGCTGAGGACTTCCTCTTCCACTTGGGGTAAGGTGACTGGGGGAGTAAGTGGCTAAGGTCTGGGACACTGACCACAGATACATGCTGGTATCAAGATTCCAGGAGCCTGGAGCCATGAAAGCCAGTGAGTATAAACTGGGGACAGTGGTGGCTCCTTCAGTCACGGCAGATGTGTCTTCAGTCACTTATCTACCTAGCTAAAGGCTTTCTGATGCCAGACCTGGGGAAGCAGGCAAGCACAACATATGGCCACACTTCCCAAAGAATGGAAGACATTAACCACACACAATGTAGTTAGAAAGACAAAAGCTTATGGAAGTGCCTTGCCCAGGGCCACACTGTGCTTGGTGGGAGAGTCTGCTCCAGAGTTCAGAGCAAATCCATTGTTGCTGTTTCTGCCTAGGGTATCAATAGGCCAAAGGAGGGGGACTATAATACCAGAGCCAAGACATTGCAACTGCGGGATGCACTATCTGAACCAGGACATTTCTGGGAGACAAAGCAGGTATTGTTAATTACTTGAAGACAGCACCCACAAAGACTACCCAGACAAATCACATGGTCACCTATAGCAGGACCTTGTGATGTGATTGGCTGTCAGCCATGCAAAGCAGATGGTACAATTCTGCCTCCACTGGGCAGATTCAGAAACTGAGGCTCAGCGAAGACAATAAAAGTCATTATCCAGAGCTCACCAGCAGATGCTAAATCAGGGCACGGGCACAACTTGGGTCTTGCAAGAAGAAAAGGCACAGACAGTAGTTACTGTCAGGCACACTGAGAAGGAGTATGTGGATGACATCCATCCTGATCAAGTTGTACCTATGACACACTAGAAAATTTTTCAATTTTCGTTAGATCAAGGACCTGCATGGTCAGTGTCTCAGGGCTTGGCCACTCATCCCCACAGCCACACAAGTGGAAGAGAAAGTCCTCAGCACAAGCTCTGGCTTGATCTCAGTTTCCCCAATTGGGTTCCCAGGAAATGGAACCAAATATTGCAGTTTCAGTAGAGAGACAGAAAGAATACTTTACAGCCAGGAAACGGTGCTGTTCCGTGGCCATGGGGAGATTGCAGGAGCCATGGCACGTAGCTTATTCTGAGATACAGTGCCTAGCATGGCCTCTAGGGCAATGGTCTCTATAAGAGAAGTCCTCTGCTTCCTTCCTCATTTTTCTTCTATGCTAACTCAAAAGCAGCCAGCAATAGGGCCTGGCAGCCAAGAGGGCACTGAGCGACAGAGCAGCTTCAGACAAGGACTGAAGTCAGTGCTGAGACAGTCAGCAAGGGTACAAGGAAGTCCAGACCCTGCCACAAGAAGACTGGCAGGCCACACCCCACCCATGGGAGGCCATTCCAGCCTCAGTCTTCAGGATAGCAGGAGCACTAAAAGTCCCTGCAATCCCTCCAAGGCCTTGACTTCTGGGCCAGCTGTCAGATCTCTGGCCTCACCTTCCAGCCCTCTGCTTTCTAAGAGTTCCTTCCTCTTTCTGTGTTTACCCCACCCCAACCCCCAGCCTGCACCCAGTTATCCCCAACCCAGAGCTTGGGGTGACTTTCAGGAACCTGTCATTGTGAAAAACTCTAACCACTCCTACCTTGTGTCTCTAGCTACCTGGAGGGTGAAAGAAGGGAATAGGTCCTTTGGATCCGAGTAACAGGGGGGCTAGAATAGACCTTCACACCAGGAGGAAGAGGCCACGGTCATTACAGTCTCCTTCCAGCCCCTGGCACCTACAATAACACACACAGAGACCCAAGAGAGTCTGGGGCAGGCACAGAAGATACCCTGCAAGTGAGAATCAAGTGCTAGTCATAGCTTGTTTTTTTACCTATGGGACAAGAAGTGTCACCATCATAATGAAGTCAACTGTAGCCCTGTCAGTGCCTCATACTTTAAAAAATGTGTTTAAAATGAGCTTGAGAGCACATCCCTTTTAGGTATGGTTTAAAAAATAAGGTTCAGAGGTGAATAAATTGCCCCCAGAGATATCCTGCTGACAATCAACACGGCAAATGGAACCCAGGCAAGCCAGGAGTGGAAGCCAGCGTTTCCGCTATGTGGCTCCAAGAGACAAGTTTAGGTCCCCCATCACTCTGATGAACTCAGCTCCAGATTAAAGATGTTAAGAGCCTACAAAGCTGAGAGAAACATCCAAAATGGATGTTGGGTGTGGTGTGGGAGGAAGCTGGTAGACAATCAGAGGTTCTGGAGAAGCCAGCAGCGGAAGGGACATGAAGGGGACCTCGGCAGATGGGAGCTTTAGCAGATTTCCCACTTCAAGAGCATGAGGCAGCTCTGAGGAGAAGGGTTGGCAGCAGGCTCCTTGTCTAGGAGCAGCAGACTCCTGGTTTGGCTCCCATGGAACATGCCTCTGTGCCTGCAGACACAGTATGTGGGGTCAGAGTGCTGTTAACATCTAGTGAAGGAGATGGGGAAGGCACCTGAATACACAACCATGCACAGAGGGAGACCGGACTGATACAAAACACAAACAAGCCCAGGATTACACACACACATACCCTGGACCACTAAGGAGCTATGTGGGAGCTGTCAGAGTGGTGTAGATGCCAGCACCGTGAGCCTGACGGGAGACCAGGACACTGAGGAGGAAGTCAGCTGAGAAAATGGAGAGGAGACCCATGAGAGCTCACTGAACCCAGGGTGAGTGAGATGTGGGGAACCAGGGAATCAGCACTTGCCTCCCACCCCTGCCACTCCCAGGCCTCCCTCACCTCAGACCTCTCTTTTCTCATCCCGCACCGCCCTCTCACTTGCAGAACTGCATCACCTCTAAGTGGTTTCTCAGCCTCCTTGGACTCACCTTTCCACTCCATAACATAATGTTGCTGGATTCACTGTTCTGAAGTTCCACACTGCTTGGGTTACACTCTTTCCCCCAAATCTTCTTTGGCTACCCAAACCCCCCAAAATTAACTTACACTATCTTCATGTATGATCCCATCCTCCCACGTGTCCCAGCCATTCCTCATCTGCTATGGTACGTGCTTTTTTTTTCCCCCCCTTGGTTTTTCAAGATAGGGTTTCTCTGTATAGCCCTGGCTGTCCTGGAACTCACTCTGTAGACCAGGCTGGCCTTGAACTCAGAAATCCGCCTGCTTCTGCCTCCCAAGTGCTGGGATTAAAGGCGTGCGCCACCACCGCCCGGCTATGGTATGTGTTTTCGATTGATGGTAACAAGTACGTGTCTCAGTCCCCTGAAGAGGCTTAGTTTCATCTAGAAATCTGTGGTCCTCCAAAGACAGGCTTTTCTGACCCACTCTTCTCTGCAGTGAGCAGGAAACCAGATACCAGCCCTGAAAACATGCAGGGAAGAGACCTTCAGAGAAGGTTTCTTCACTGTAAATGGCAATCCCTTGTCATCTACTCCACAGGTCACAGCTACAGATGACTCTGCTCGGCAGCATGTCTTCCTCAGAGGACACGGCCCTGCCATGCACACCATGGAAGGTAACGTGGCAGATAAGAGAGAAAAGGTTTGCGTGGCCAGAGTAATTGCTGAGTTACTCGTACTGACCAAGCCCAGAAAGCCCTCCTGCACAGGACTAGGGTTCTCTATAGCTCATGACCAAACTGACATCCTGTTCCCATCTTTGATCCAAACACAGCCCCTTCCTTCCCTGGTTCTGACTCATTCTGGCTTCTCACCTTCTGCATCTTTCCTTCAGGAAACCTCATCCTTCGCTTGGATGTCAATGAAGATGCTATTCCACTGGATTCCCCAGAGCAAAGACAGTATCTGCCTTCTCTGTACTGGACCTGAGCTTCATCTGTGTGCTGTCACCCACCCAGTCACCACTGGTCTTGTGAGAGAGATCTCTGGTCCACTGGAAGACTGTGAGATTTTTGAGTGGGAGGAGCCTGTAGCTGTGCACACTGAACCTCACGGACTTCCAGGTAGCTGACCAACCTACAGTTGGAAGTGCCTGCCTTGATGTCGCCACAAAGATGGACTGTGAACCTAAAATTATAAGCTGAAATAAATCATTTTCTAAGTTGTTTTTTGTCAAGGTATTTTAACACAAGAGAAAAGAAATCAGAACAGGGAATTCGGATGGGTGTGGGAAATGGAGATGTTCTGCCTAAGCACCAACTATAGCCTTAAACTAAACAGCTGAGAAATTGAACACTGGTAGAGCATTTAATCCCTGACACTGCAAAAAATAATAACTAATTAAAAGATCAACAGTAGCCAGACAGACTAAATTCTTGAAGTTATGTCATCAGGAGGCTAAGGCAGGAGGATCATGTGTTTGAGGCCATCCTGGGCTACATGGTATGACCTCGGCCATCCCATACTCCTAAAGGTAATAAATGCCCAAGTTTGGCATTTCTCAGTCTTTAGCCACGGTGAGTCTAACCAGGTGCCGTGACATCAGACTTGGTCCCAAAATTCTGACAGATAAAGCAAAAGCCAGATGTGGAGCTGAGGGCCGGAAAGAAGGGTCCTAATCTCCTCCTGCCGAAGCCCATTTCATTCCCCCACAGGCCCAGCACTGCCTTAATCTTAGGCAGGGTTCCAGAAGCCCTGAGGAGATAGAAGAGTTAAGTAGTGGAGGCTAGGAACGCCAGCCTCTGTCCCATAGCCCCCAAGCCCTCCTTTCAGTGAGATATATCAGTGACTGGTGACCAGCTGTTAAGTTACCGAACTTCAGTAGAAATCTAGTCAACAGCTCTTAGCCAAAGCCAGGGAAGGAATCTCTTAGGTAAAAGGATAGGCACCAGGAAGGATTGCTCAAAAAGGCATCTGGGGACCAAGGACAATATAGTGACAAAGTCCCCACTTTCACCATATGGTGGAAGTTCTTTGATAGAAGCTAATTACACCAACAAAAGTTACCAGGAAATGGAATGTTGGAAAATAAGAAGCTGATGAGTGGAAAGGGGTTTTTGCTGGTCAAACAGAGTCCATGTGTCCTCTGTAGAGACTTTTGCAGAGTCACTTCTAAGCTGGGTGTCAAAAAAAAAAAAAAAGTGGCTGTCACCTCCCACAAATGGACCTCAAAAAAAGACAAACTCAGCTGCTTCCATGCCCATTATGGAGAGAAATATCAGGAAATGGTGCTTCGCAAACCTCAAAAGTGCTTACGATCAACACGAAAGGAAAGCCCTGCCTCCAGTTCCCCCTTTGAAGCGATTTCACAAACTGAATTCCTTTCCCTTGACCAGCTTTCCCAATCTCCACATATTTACCTTGCGGGGGAGGCTGACGACACACGCTGAGCCCCACTCCCTACAGCCAGAATCACTCTGTGGGACCCCTTCAAACACCCGGCTCCCTAGAGAGCCAAGTTCCCACCAGTGAGGAGATACACCACAGTCACCTTCCAAGGGGCCATGATGCTCCCACTATACAGGTGCAAAAATTGATGCCCTGATGAGATGGGAGCTTACCAAACATTCACCATCAGCCTCTAACGTGAGTGCCCAAGCTATTCATTGTATAAGCCCAGGATTGGCCCACCACATGGGCGTGTTTCCAGTCTTGGGCCTGCTTATTTGAGTGTTAGGTAAGTCTCAAAAAAAAAACTGGGTTATCTCTATTAGTATTAACTCTCTCTGAAATAAAAATAGGAAATTCCGGGGGGGGGGGGTGGAGAGAGTGTGTGTTGCGGTATACATGAGGACACAAGTGCATGCATGTGTTTATACGCAAGTCAAAGTACAACCTCAAGTGCATCCCACCTTGTTTTTGAGAAAAGGCCTCTCACTGGTCTGTAAATCACCAATAAGATAAGGTTGACTGGCCAGTAATCCAGGAGTCAGCCCTTCTCTGCCTCAGCACTGGTAATCTAAGCATATATCAACATACTTGAGGCTTGCTTGTTTGTTTGTTTAAATTAAAAAAAAAAAAGTTGTGAGGCTTACCATCTGGGCTATCACCCCAGCTTGGTTTTATTTTGGTTTATAGACAGAGTCCTGGCTAGCCTGGAGCTTTTTGTGTAGTCCAGTCTAGCCTTGAATTGTCAGCAGTCCTCCTGCCTCTGCCTCTTTAGGCTCATGCAGCTGTGTCCAGCTAAGACATTTTAACCTTATTAATTCCTTTATAAGGATGGCAAAGTCATTGAACACTGTTGTGTGACAAGACTTTGGCTGGAGAGACTTGCACATCTCTTCACTCCAGATAGGGAGCCCATGACAAACCAAAGTACAGATACCACCAAAGTCCACCTTAGTGAACCAATGGGTTTTATCGGGGTTATTAAAGAAGTATGGGTGGGGGTTATTTACAGGAGCAGATATGACTCAGACAGCTGCATCACCAAAGCCCACCCCAGCACAGCAAACAGTCCACAAAGGGTAAGAGGCACAGTGCACACAGCCTGCAGGCAGCCCAGCACATTGGAGAGTATCTCTACTCCAAGTGACTCAGTTGATCTAAACCTCTTCCAGACAGAGAGACTGCTTTCTGCTGCTTCTTTCAGGCCAGAAGTTGGTCTGATCTCAGCTTGGCTTATCTGAGAGTGACTCTCTCTCAACATCTTGATTTGGTAACCCTAGGAGGGTGGGCCCTAATGAATCTGGTCAGTTTCAGGGACTTCCTAAAGCTATTTTGATTGTTTACCTTCCTGCTTAAGGAAACCTGCAGGATGGAATATCCCAATCTATGTAGAAACTGTAACACAACACAAATATACAAAAGTATATGTCTGTTCGTGAGAAATATTTTTCAAAGTGCAAAATTTAGAGTAGAGGTTAACGTTACTTCATTTATCTTTTGCAAATTTTCTGCTATTGGCTTAAGAGGACCCAGCTGGATTTTGCTGTCTACTTCTATATTCATTGTGTGGCAGCGTACAGTTTAAAATAAAGTTGAAGAAAGCCCTGGGATCTAACAGGGTTCTCAAAACAGGCTTTGAGAAACCCTCCACCCCCGCACACACACTACATCATATTACCTCATTTCTAAGGGTCCAAACTCAAATTCCTAAAAACTCCACTTGCACAAAGTAGATATTTAATATATTTGTTTAGTGGATAAATGAGCCAGTCCATAGCAAATGTGGGTGAGGTGGGGAAAGTCAAGTCTTAGGTCTGAAGAAGGCTTGGCCTTTGTCGGTGCATTTCCATTATGTAAGAATTCCCTGTAGTAAAGAGAGAAAGGAGGGCCACCAATAAAACATTCTCAGACAAGGCTGCTGTGATGAATAATTATACAGGGTAATAGCATCTGGGATGGTGTGGGGGAACCAAACTCCAGCCTACATGCCATAGATGGCACTGAAAGAAGAGAGACGCTGTTATAATTTGAATTGTGTTGCTGGGTGTCCCAGCAGCAGATAAGGACTTAGCCCATATGTGAGTCCCCCTAAACTCATATCAGCATGGTGGGAGGAACAAGTCTCCAATATGTGGAGCCAGGGCCACAGGATGCTTCAGTCAGGAGAGGCAGCAGGTAGAGCTACAGAGCTGAAACCCAGACCCTCTTAGCTCCTCTTACCTAACCAAGGCCTGTCTGGAGCTCCTGCAAACATAGGAAGGAAGCTAGCTGGAGAGTCCATGGATTGCCACCCACTACATATGCAGAGGAAGACTCACACAAGACCCAGAAGAGCAAGCAACCAGCCTGAGGTTCTTAGCTATGCAGCTGCACTTCCAAGTCCAGGATAATTTTGTCCCCTAGGAGACATTTACCAATGTTCAAAGATGTGTTTGGTAACCACAGACATAAGTGGGAGATAGGAGTCCCCTGACTTCTCGTGAGCAAAGGCAGAGATGCCATTTAACATGCTTGAATACACAGGAAACCATCCCAACTCTACTTCCTGTAAACCCCTCAAGGCCTGAGTGGCCAGTCCCCACCCCCAGACTACTCTATGGGCCAGGCCTAGCTCCTCGAGGGATGCAAGTAGCCAACCCCTTGTCTCCTCAGACTACTATAAGGGTTGTTTCCAGCCCCTCAAGATTCTGGCAGTCAAGCTCCATCCTACAGAGAAGAAAAAACAAACAAACAAAAAACACAAGGTCAGACCACAGAAATCCCATCAATCCCTGAGCTTGCCCAAGCTCAGGCCACTCTGAAAAGCTCTCCCTGACACCCAAGAAACTCTATATAAAGCCTGCCTCCTGTTGTGTTCTTTGCTGCTCTCTCTCAAGCAGAGACAGCCACCCTCTTGAGTCTATTCCAATAAGTCTCTGTGTTAGGTTTGTTGTGCTGTGTGACTTTGTGGTACTCCTTGGCTCCAGACTGCCAGGATACCTTCCCCTCAGAGCTGCAACACTTACCCTCCCCACATAGCAAACCTGCCCACCTCCCCAAATAAGAACAGTGCAAAGGCTGAGGAGTGATGGAGAGAGTTTGGGTTCTGATCTCCAAGGTCCTGGGCTCCAAGCACAGCTCAGACACTTTCCAGTCCTGTAACACATCATTGAGCCACTATCTCTTTAGTAAAACACAGATACCTTACAAGCCCTAGTAAGGACTAGATGGTGGGGGAAATCCTCCACCTGCCCTCATACAGACGGGGGCCCTAAAACTGGACGATCCAGGAACTACACAAAAAAAAATCATATTTCTCATGTCCAGTGGCTTGCCACTGGTGACCATTGGATACCTCAGTCTTTCTTCCTACCAGGAACTTCACAGCCAGCTGCCACAGTGCAGGTAAAGAAATGGACACATGTGTGGACAGAAGTTGGGCCGCCACCAAGAAGTGAGAAGATTTGTGGGTAAAAGGGGAACTTTCGGCGCCTCCTCCCTCAAAAAGAAAGCTTTGGTGATATGTAGATTGCTCTTCCTCTAGACCTCCCCTCATCAAAAAGAAAAAGGGAAAAGAACGAACTCAGCTTGTTAAAATAATAATAATAAAGACTAACAATGAACATGAGAGACCTTTGTAACTGGCCTCATACTCGCCATTGATAAACTAAGTTTTCCCATCTCAAATCATTGTCTTGCCTTGATCTCAGCTGTTTTCCTCCTTTTTCTTCCTCATTTTCTTAGTGTGTGTGTGTGTGTGTGTGTGTTCATATACATATATGTATGCATATACATATATATTACAATATCTCCTATAGTCTAGTCTAGGCTCAACCTGGCTGGGCAAGTAAAGATGACCTTGAACTCTTAATCCTCATGTTTCCACCTCCCCAGTGCTGGAGTTTCAAGTGTGAGCTACCAAATCCTGATTCAAATTGTGTTGTTGTTGTTGTTGTTGTTGTTGTTGTTGTTGTTGTTGTTGTTGTTGTTTGAGACAGAGTTTGTCTGTGTAACCCTAGTTGTCTGGGACTTGATCTCTACTGTTCTACAGGCTGGCCTCGAATTCATAGAGAGCCACCTGCCTTTACCTCCAAAGTTCTGAGATTAAACGTATGTGCCATCACTGCCCGGTCCAACTGGGTTTCTAATACAGGGTGGAAACTCTTGGTACACTGCCCTAAGCATCTCTGCAGTCTTGTTTGTGAGGCCCACTCACAGCAGAACTCAGGTTTGTCCTAAGTGCTGATGCAAGGCCAGTGTGCATCCGGGATGCTGGGCACAATCACGGAAGGCTTCAGGATGAAATGAGATTTGTGACACTTGGTGACAGCAGGGAGGAAGACAGAGAGCTGCTGCCCCATGGACTAAAATGACATGTGCAAAGTTCAGAGACAACAGACCCCAAAAATACAACCCTGGAGAGGGTTTGAAGACATAATCTGAGCTAAGGTCCTGGGGTTTGGAGTCTTTCAGGTAGAAAAGCCAATGTGTCAGAGGGAGATGAGTTAGGAAAGACTGAGTCACCAGGGTGTCCTTCAGCTGACAGGAAGCAAGGTCTCACTGAGTTGCTGGGAGTCTCCTGCTCATGCTCCAGCCAAGGCCTGCCCCATCCACTCCAGCCATTCCTGGGCCCTTTCCTGCTCTCCTGGGTCCCACATATGTCCCAGACCAGGAATCGCCTTCCCTTTTCTTGGCTTCCTAGTCTAAGAAGTTAAAACTTGGACTGTCCTCTATATGTATGTTATAGTTGTGCTGGTCGGTGGTTTGTGGGACTCCTAATAGAGAGAGTGGGGGTTATTTCTGACTCCTTTGCCTGCTTTTCAGACCTGCCCTCCTACTAGGCCATAATATGAGGGGAGGTGCCTAATCTTATTGCAACTTTATATGCCATGTTTGCTTGATATCCCTGGGTGTCCTGCCCTTTTCTGAAGGGAAACAGAGTGGGAGTTGATGGGGAAGGAGGAAGCAGAAAGTAGAAGAGGTGGGAGGAAGAGGGAGGAAGGGTAAACCATGGTCTGGACATAATATGAGAGAATAGATTAATAAAAAAAGAAAGACTGGGTCTGATGATAGAGGTCTGTAATTCTAGATACTCAGGATTGTCAAAAATTCCAAGGTCTATCTGGGCTACAAAGCAATTTCAAGGCCAGTCTCAGTTACTTAACAAGACTCTGTCTTGTAATAATAGATGATAGATAGATAGATAGATAGATAGATAGATAGATAGATAGATATGGATGGTGATAGATAGATAGATAGATAGATAGATAGATAGATAGATGGATGATAGATGGATGGATGGATGGATGGATGGATGGATAGATGGATAGATAGATAGATAGATGGATGGATAGATAGATAGATAGATAGATAGATAGATAGATAGATAGATAAAAGGAAAGGAGGGAAGGAGGGACAGAGGGGGAGGGAGGTGTTGACAGATTTACCTTCCAGGACTGTTGAAAGATGGCACATACCTTGTACAGAGCTGCCACAGTCCAGCTCAGAAGCCCACACCTCTTTAACAAAAGCCATCTCTCGACTGCCCCCTCCTGATCCAAGACACCTCTGGATGCCTTCAAGGGACCAAGAATGACCTCCTCTCTACCACAAGTGGCCTAGAGAGACCTTACCTTAAACACAATGACAGACATATTCAGTTTTTAAAGTTTGTGTGGAACTGAGTCTTGATCAAGACAGGGATTAAGGAAACCCGGTAGGAATCATCCACAACCATCACTAGGTTGGGTCCACCTTCCCCCAGCAACTAACCTTCCCATGTGTAGTGCTTCCCCCATATTGTGATGATCTGGGAAGAGAAAAGATGCTACTGGAAAGCAGGGAGCACCTGTGTTCTTCCCTCCCCCTGAGTCAGGACAAGTCGGCCTATCTGGGAGTAGAACCATTCTGTATTGGGGAAAATGGGGGGTGCAAGAGGAGAGGAAGGTAAGGAAGGGGAGGAGTGGAGGGAGGAGGAAACTAGAAAAGGGAGGAGGATGGAAACAAAGTCCTTGGCCTTCTCTTTAACAACCTCACTTCAAGCTACAAGTGGCGGTGCACACCTTTATCCCGGCATTCAGGAAGCAGAGGCAGGTAGATCTCTGTGAGCTCGTAACCAGCCTAGTCTACATATCAAGTTACAGATCAGATAACTAACCAAAAGAAGAAGAAGAATTTCATTTCAAAACCCTGGACTGCATTGCTCACTTGTCAGTGTTGAGCAATGTCTCTAGGGGCCCAGAGGAATACTCAAGGAACATCCTCCAACCAGGGGTGACCTAATCAGGATGACCAGTGGCTTTAAAGTGGTTGAGCCAGGTTAGCTCACTCACTCACTCACACGGGACCAGAGGAACTAGAGAAAGAATTCAGGCCCTCGGTCACAATGCTCATCTTACTCAGACACTCCCTTCCCCTCAGGATCAAGTAGCATCTGCCCTGCAGGACTTGCTGATAGATGGGCGTGCCTGGAAGGGCTGAGGAGGGCACATCTTCAGCAGGAAGAGTGGGAAAGGCAGATCCTCCCTGTGAGCCCCCAAACACCCTCTTCAGAATCTCCCCCAGTGTCGAGGGTGTGGGAATTCAGGGCATGCTGAAAGGGTGTGGGAATTCAGGGCATGCTGAAGCCAGGGATGCCAGGAACAGGAGCATAGTACAGGACTGAGACTCCTCTGAAGGAGGAAAGTTTGCCTAACCATAAGCAAAAGAAACAGAGAGTTAGCCAACTAGAGGATCAAGAGACTAGGGAACAGGCCAGGCATATGGGGACACACCTTTAATTCTAGCACTTGGGAAGCAGAGGCAGGCAGATCTCTATCAGTTCAAGCCAGCCTGGTCTACAAAGAGAGTTTCAGGACAGCCAGGGCTACATGGAGACACACTGTCTGGGAAAACTAGAGTGAGAAAGTGAGAGAGCAAGAGAGAGAGAGCGTGCAAGAGAGGGAGAGAGAATGAGAGAAGGGGGACAAGAGAAAGCAAGAGAGGAAGAGAGAAAGAGAGAACAAGCAAGAGAGAGAGAGAGAAGGAAGAGGAGGAAGAGGAGGAAGAAGAGCTCAGAGTTGACCCTGAGGAAAGAAAGAGAAACAGAGGCAGAATTCCAACGTCCTTGAGAGGCAGCCACAGAGATGGCTGGGTAGGGCCCTGGGGAATGTCATGAGCTGGGACAGTTGAACTTTGCTTAGCTGGCCTAGGGGACAGTACTTTTCCCACAGTGACCCAGTATCCACATATAAAGTGCACATACGTGGAAGGAAAGAAATGTAGGATACAGGTGAGGGTAGAGACTAGGGATCTGTGTGTGTTTGGTTTGCCATTGTTTTTAGTTAGCTTAGAAAGCAACGGGTTTCCTTAAGGCTTTCCCAGACATCCCACATTTTCACTACCCCACCTCCCACCCTCACTCGGGTGTTTAATACAGGGTTCATACCACATGTGTGCTGTCTGTGAAATTTTATCTGGCCCATAAGGGGCAGGATGGCCCCAATAATATCAGGGACTTAAAGACACATTCAGAAGTGACCTCAGGGTACCTTGTCTCTGTGCCTCTCTTTGTACTTGTGTCTCTTGTGTCTTGGAGTGAAGGGGTCCTTATGTCCTCCTGTCTGGGTATCTCTGGGTATAGGTCTCATGAATCTATATCCCTGCCTGTCCCTAATATTCATGATCATGACAATACACTTGTGGCAATCTTTCTTTATCTCCAGGTCCCGTCTGTGTTGCAGGTCTCAGGAAAGCCTAGCAGAGCATTGGCTTCGTTCTGCCCTCAGACAACCTTAGAACTAAAAAGAACCTAGAGAATAATTTGGCTCAAAATTCCTCTTTAAGAACAGAGAAAATATGATGAATATTATGGAAGAGAGGAAAGATTTCAATAAGGAAAAAGAATACAGGTCATTGAAAGATCTATATTAGTACTGTCCAACACCCTGGCCACCAGCCACATATTGTGACAGAGTCCTGGGAAGGTGACCTCTCCAGAAGAGGTGAGCTGTGAGTCCAGACTGGGGGTGAGGGTCACGTTGGGGGAGGGGAATATGCCAGCAACTGTCAGTTGAATTTATAGTATTTTGTCTATGTTCAGTTATTACCAAGATTAATTTTTTTAAGTTTTGAAAATATGACTACCACGCCTAGATTTATGAATATTCTTGCATATAGTATACACTCACCTGGAGGTCTGGGGGGGGGGGAAGAAACACCATTTTATCTCTGGGCCTCAACTTCCCAAGACATAAAATGGGTACAATAATGACTGGCTCTTGGGAATGCTGTAAGGATTAACTGAATATATGAATGTGCTTTGAAATACTAAAAAAGGTATTGAATGTGCTACTTGGTGGTAACAGGAGAGGAAGTGTGGTTGAGATGGTGGTGTTGGTGCTGGCATTGATAGTGGCAGCCAGGATATATCGGTGGTAGGGGTGACAGTGTTATTGGGGATGGCATTGGTGGTGTGGTGAGTGGCACTGATGGAGGTAGTGGTGACAGGGTTGGCGGTGATAGCAGTGATAGGATTGATGATGGCTGTGGGGCAGATGTGGATGGTGGTGTTTTGATGGTGAGTGTGGTCCTTGTGACAGTGATTAACAGTGGTAGGCAAGGCAGTGAAAGTATTGTTGATGGTGGCTGTAGTCCTGGAGGATATAGCAAGAAGTGGTAGCTGAGGTCTCAGTGACTCAGACCCTGGGCAAAAGGGAGAAACAGAAACCATGAAGACTTTCTAACAATCTGATGTTCTAGGAAACACTCATAGGGGCCATCCCTGACCGTGGGCACAGCAGACAGACACCACCTACCATGATTTTAGTGCTGGATTAGAACTGACCGCTGTTCCCAGCCCTGTAGACCCACGTGAAGCTGTTCCAAAGCCCAAGTCGCCTTTTTCTCTCTGTGTGTCCAGACCACTCCCCCATGACATACCCACAGGCCCCTAATCATCTCCAAACTCTGCCAACACCTGAGGCTGTTTCTTCCTAGGTAGCAGGAAGTCTGTTGCCCAGAGGCAGCCGTCCTTACCCAGACCACAGCACTTCAGACAGGACTTCCCAACTCTGCTTTTGCTCTGCTCCTTGCCAGAGACCCAGGGGTTCCCAGGGCTCCAGAAAGTAGAAAAGGGCCCCAAAATTGTCCTGAAGGGACCAGCTCCCTCCTGGGACCATCCCCCAGAGCAATCACTGTTGCAATGGTGGTCTCGTAACCGTCATTTACAAACCCGGTTAGGCAAGCTGTTTTTGCGTGATGGAGCTATCTTGAGTAAACAGCATCCTATGTCCCCTGCCGGTCACTTGCTCAAGATATTGCTGGACATTGCATTACAGCCACTGACACACAGAGTTTTGAAAATGAAAACAGGCTTTCTGACTTATGATCAGATAGTGTTTTACTCATTCACGATTGCACCAAGCTTTCCCAAGGCCCCAGGCCACAGAACAAGTATTGCCACAGTGCAGATAGAAGATGCTGGGCATAGTTAGAATCTCAGTTCCTCCAAGCCCTGGGAAGATGAGGCTTCCAAAAGCAAAGGGGTCAGATGGGGTTTACATTGCCTTGGCCTCAGTAGCCAAATGTGGCCCCCCCTGGGAGTTTCCAGCCTCTTAGATTGACCTGGGACACAGATCTGACTCCCCAGGGACTGGGAGATTGCATATCCCTCTTCTGGCTACCTTTCTGGCTGATATAGACTCTGAGTATAAAGGAAGGGAAAACTTAAATCTTTTTTATTATGTGTATATATGTACATGTACGTGTGCGTGTGCATGTGCGTGTGCATGTGTGTGTTTAATGCATGGTCTCTCACTGAACCTGGAGCTTACCAACTCTGTTAGACTGGCTAGTCAGTGGACCCAAGTGATCCTTCTGTCCCAAACTCCCTGACCCTAGATTTATATGATGTCGCACCTGCCTTCCTGTTTGTTTACCCTGGTTTCTCAGTCCTCATGATTGTACTGAAAGCACTTTGCCTACTGAGCTGTCTTTCAAGCCCAGCATGGATAAATTCCTGGCATCTATTCCCTTGTAACAAACCTGCACCGTGCTGGCTGAACTGACAAAGATCCACTCATTTCTCACAGTTCTTCTCATCGTCAAATCAGCTCTCCTGCGGCTCGTGTTTCAGCTTGAAAACACATCAGCTTGTTTGCTGGCTGGTCAGTTGGAACAGAAGACCAGGACGGTCTCACTCGTGAGCTTGGTGGGTAGTGCCTGGCTGTTGCTGGAGCTTCTTGGTCTTCCTTATAGCCTCTCAGCCTCCATAGTGTTCTCGGAAAACTGGTCCAAACAGTAAAGATGAGAGAACCGTGAAGGATTATGAGTCAAGATTCAGGAAGCGAGAACAGACTCTGGCTCCTGATAGGAGTTGCTGAGAAATCTGTTTTTCAAGCTATTGCAAGGCATGAGAATGGCAATGACTCCATGGAAATCTCCCCACCGTTAGAAAATACATTAGCTCTATGTTCCAAAGCAAAAGTCTAGATTCACCGGATGATAAAAGACTTTGCTGACTTGCGGACCTGTATACAGAGGTGGTCTTACAGGCTTCCATGGAGTTTTGTTTGTATCCACTGTGGTGTTTGGCTGAATTTTTAAGACATTTTGGGTGAGACTCTGTAAACTACTTTCCTAAGCACACACACAGAACCTTGGTTCCATCTCCAGCAAGATGGAGATGGAAGCAAGAGAAAGTCATGTGGTCAGGATACTCTTCTTGTTGCTGTGAACAAATACCTGACAAGAAGTGGCTTATTTTGGTTTACAGTTTAAGGGGATGTGGTCTATTATGACAGGGAAGATACAGGGGTAAGCAGCTGCGTGGCGGCAGGAACATGGGGTGTCGAGTTCAGTGGACTAGTCAGCATAGAGGGTCTGGGGCCAGAAGTGGGGCTAGGCCATGATACTGAAGGTCCACCGCTCACCTCACTTCCTCCAGCTAACCATTACCTCCAAAAGGTTCCACCACCTCCCCAAACAGTGCTATCTGCAGGGAGCCACGAGTTCAAATACATGCACTTACGGAGAATGTTGTGTATTCAAACCGTAACACTTGGAAAGTATTTTCAAATCTCCAGTCCCTGGCCTCACCCGGGGCCTGTTAGGTAATGGTGAGGTGAGGCAGACAGGAGTGACCTGGGAATCTGCACTTCCAATGGCTCTCTCTGGTGATTATGATTCACAGCCAGGGTTAAGGCCTGCAGGCTTAGCAGACAAGACTTAGGGGAAAGAGCAGTAGTCTGGGATATGGAACAAAATAGAGCAGACATGAACTTGTCTTTAGGGAAAGTCTCCTCCACCCAATCACGGAGCTTCACACTAGGGTCTAGAAGTCAAGAAGGTATAGGCTCCCCACCACGTTATTGGCAGTGCTCTGTGTGCCGAGCGGTATTCGATTGAGTTTGCAGCAGAATGCATTTACCCTTCAGAGCCCCATGAAGTGAAGGCTGTCATAAGGCCCATTTTATAGGTAGGCAAAGTAAGTTTGAGAGGTTCACTGTTTGTCCAAAGTCACCTAGCCAATAAAGACAGAATTGGAATTCAATCCCAGGCTACCTAACTTTAGAGGCTATGTCCTTACCAATTAGACCAGGTGCCTCAACTGCTTGTTCAGAGGTCACCCTCCTGAGGGCCACCACTCATCCCAGGCCATAAGCAACCTGCCCAGAAAAGTGCCAGGCAGCATTCTCTGGCTCACTGGTGAGTCCTAAGCCAATGTCTCTCAACTCAGGTGTTTATGTTTCAAAGCACTTGGGCAGATACTTTTAGACAGGGATGCTCTAGCCTCTAAAGATTGTATGTATTTCTTTGGGTAGGGTCCAATCACAGAAGTATTCTAAAGACTTCCAGATAATCCTAGTATATACCACCCCGAGTTCAGAAAGACAATATGACATGTTTGCCCTTGTATGTGGGATCTAGTGGGGTGGGGGGTGAAGTTCCTAGAGATGGACAGAAATACACACATACACACACACACACACACACACACACACACACTGTTGGCAAAGAGAATGGTAGCCCCAGCATCAATCGAGGGCACCTATGACCATCATATCCCATAAACTTCCCAAAACAAAACAAAACAAAAGCTAAAGCCTCAAGGAAACTTCTGAACCAGGCTTGGCAGCACATGCCAGCACTTTGAAGGCGAAGGTAGAAAGATTAAGAATTCAGGGTCGCTGGGCAGTTGTGGCGCACACCTTTAATCCCAGCACTTGGGAGGCAGAGGCAGGTGGATTTCTGAGTTTGAGGCCAACCTGGTCTACAGAGTGAGTTCCAGGACTACACAGAGAAACCCTGTCTCTAAAAAGCAAAAAAAAAAAAAAAAAAGAAAAAGAAAAAGAAAGAAAAAGAAAGAAAGAAAGAAAAGAAAAAAAGAATTCAGGGTCATCTTCAACTACTTAGCAAATTTGTGATCAACCTGGGTTACATAAGATTCCCATCTCAGAAGGAGGAAGAGGAAGAGAAGGGAGAGGAAGAGGAGGAGGAGGAGGAGGAACTTTAGATCCTTAGAGATACTCTGTCCCTCAACACTGCCAAGACACTAGCCATATTAGACAACCAGATGATGATCCCAATGGTGTGGCTCAGGACCTCCAGTTGAGTCAGGATGGGGTGAGCCTTCCCACCAGTGACTCTTACACCATGCTACCAGGTTGATTCCAGTGTGTCCTGCATTGGAGTTGCTGATCTGCCCTAGAATCTCAGTCCTTAGATTATGAAAATAAAGCTTGTCAAGGAGAAGTAACTTGCTCCAAGGCCAGTCAGCGTGCTTGTTCCTGAGGTAAAGCTATAGTCTAAAGCTCCTGGCTAGTGCTGTTCTTATCCTAGATTCCAGTGCCTTGAAAATTTATTTGAAATGTTACCTGATTGGTCTGTGTCTGCCATGGTGTGCAGTTTCACTCACACAGCAGATGAGACTAGAACCCAAGGGAGAGTGACTTGGCCAGGCCACAGAGCAGCAGAAGCTTACAGGACCTCAGACTCCTAACTGAAGGTCAGGGACTCAGTGTCACTCCTGCCTCAGTCCCTTTCCCAGCACCGTACCTGAACAGCACCACCCAGGGAAGTTATAAAGAAAAACAATTAGAGAATGCAGCAGAATCTGGTATGGATGTAGGGAAGAGGACTCTTATACAGAGCTGATAAGTGGGGATACATCAGACTTCCTCACAAAACCACCATATGACCCAGCTGCACCACCCTTGGTGAAAACCGGGAACACTCCCAAGCCAACATATCGCAGACATGTTCTCAACCCCCGTGTTCATCATGGCACCAGTCACGATGACCAAGTTATAGAAGCAGCCCATCAACAGAGGAATAGATACAGGAGTAAAAACATACTGTGTGTGCACAATGGATTAGCCAAGGAAAAAATAAGATTGAGCATTTTTTTTTAAATGGATAGAACTGAAGGTCATCATGTTAAGTGTGGCAATGCCCAAATCAGAAAGATGAGTGTGGCATACGTGCTCTCGTATACAGGATCTGGGAGATAGTCGTGGGGAAACAACACAAAAGTTGGTATTTCAGGCAAGAGGAAGAGAAGAAGAGAGGGGAAACCTGATCTAAGAACATTACTTGAGGGTTACAATGAAAACAATGATTTTTTAAAACAATTAATATACAGCAATATACATGTTAAAAGACTAGGGGTCAATCTGGCTCATGGTACTAGATACTGAAAAGCCCAGAGCACAGAATGTCATAGTAAAGCAGAAGGGGTTACATCAGCAGTTCTCAACCTGTGGGTCATGATAGTGACATTACAATTATCTAAGAGTAGCAAAACTACAGTTCCGAAGTAGCGACAAAGTACTTTTACAGTTGGGGGGGGGGGGTCACCAAAACATAAGGAACTGTATCAAAGGGTCACAGCATTAGGAAGGTTGAAAACCACTGCACCTCATAGTGAGACAGATCAAGTGCTCTAGACACCTCATTCTTATAACAAAGCAACTTCTACAGTGAATAGTAGTGAATAGTAGTCAGGTCTGGAACTGCCCTCATGACCCAGTCACCACCCAAAGGTACTAACTCTCAACCACCATCCACATAGGACTTTAGAGAGTAGCTTTCAACACTTGAAATTCAAAGGGCTCTCATACACCACAGCACCCACTAATACCAATGGCTACCTATATGTTTGCCAGGTTCCAGCATGTGGGCCTTTTCAGAGCTTTCACAGGAGGAGTAAACAAGCTGGACGGTGATCTCAGGGTTGATAGGTACGTAGAACACGGAAAATTTCACCCCAAAAGAACCCCTGCTGTACTGAACACCTTAGGACTTTCTGTTTACACAGTGTCACTCTTGGTGTTTCCAGCACTATGTCAATGGTGCCTCCATTTTACCAATGGACACACTAACACTCAGAGAACCTTAAGACTAAAGAAGAGCCCAAAACCAAAACCAGTGTTTGGACAGGATCCAGTACTCATTCCACCTGGATGCCTGGACCCTTGGCCCCACCTGCTTGGATGAAACTCTCCATTTAACTGCTAGCCAGCAGAGCTTACAGACAGGTTCTGTGTTTGAGCAAGCCACAAGCCAGTAGACCACATATGGACTCTTGTTGCATACTCTGTAAAGACAATACCCCCCAATGTGGTAGATTTTGAAGACATACCTTATGTCTGACTTTGCAGATATCCTAAGATAGAAGGTAACTTCTCTCCGCCTTCTTTCTTCCTGTCTGAACATCTGAGCCAGGTGGAGATTAAAATCCTGTTATCCAGCTGTGGTAGCCTGCACAAAAAAAATTGAACCAGTAAACATTCCAGCATAGAGGGAGAAGGCACTCACCAGTCCCAATCTCTTGCTGAGGAGCTATTAGCAATTTGATGGCTTTTGGGGAAGGGAGAGTCATTAGTCTTTAAGGATGTGACCTCAGGTGAAGATGGCCTCATGACCATAAGTATATGAGAAACACAAACTGGACTAGACTCGGTAGGTTATAAAATATAAAAAGATAAAAATGGGAGAAAGAAGACAGTTGAAAGATGGATCTAGGAGGAGTTAGAGACAGGAGTGGGAAATATTATCAAAATATATTGTGGGCATGCAGGCTATTCTTTAAGAATAAAAATTTTCTGTCTCCCTAGCCATCCACACATCCTGACATGCCAGACACAGAGAGCTGAGCCACAAATAGACACTCACTAAAATTCAGTCAGTCAATTCAGTACCCACGAAGCCTTAGTAGCACAGCACAGCTATGATCTAACTTTAGAGATTAGGAAACAAAATACAGAAGTTAACTCAGGATCAAAGGAGTAGCAAGAGGCAGATCGGGAATTTGAACCAAAGCCACGGGGCTACAAAACCTTTTGGTTGGTTGGTTGGCTAGTTGGCTGTTGGGTTGTTTTTTTAATGTGTGTGTGTCTATATACTTGGGTTCGCACATACCACATGTTTACATGTCCACTGAGGCCAGAAGATATCATCAGATCCCCTGGAACTAGTAATAGATGGTTGTCAGCCACCATATAGGTAGCAGGAACCAAAGCTGAATTCTCTACAAGAGCAACAAGTGATCTCAACCAATGAGCCGTCTCTCCAACCCCTGGGTTCTCGTTTCTGACCACTGTGGTTTCCCAAACAATGCCTACGTGGATTTCTGTTGCCAAGCCCATCAGTCTGGAACTATTCCAAACATGATACAAAGAGACATCTCACACACCAATGGCTTTGCAATCCACATAAAGACCATGTGAATGGAAACCCTTTTCTGGAATAGAAATTGCAATATTCATGAGTCTACACAGACACCCGCTACAGGACCTTTCCGGAAGGCTGTGGGAGATGTCTGGCAGACTCTCCAGAAAAACCTGGCCTCAGTGATGTGTATTCTTCTGATCTCACCACTTCTGAGGATAGAATAACTGTCTTGAGTGTCTGTGTGCCAGACCCCAGTTTCTAGGCTACAATACCAGGTGCCTCAACAAGTAGCCACTGGGAGCTCCATGCCTGGTGCTGCAGCCCCCTGGCTCCCTTGTATGGCATTCGTCTCTCACACTGACTGATGAGAGCAAAGTATACATGGTCATTCCAACACTGCAGGGTTTGGCAGTGCATTACGAACTAGAGAGAACCTGAGGCTTAGGAAAGACGCTCATGGTCTGTGCCTCTTGCCACTGTGCTCAAAAACCGTAAGAACTTAGGCCAGTGAGATCGCTTAGCACAATAAAGACACTTCGAGCCAAGCCTGACAACCTTACTTAGTTCATTCAGTTCCCAAGATTCACACAGTGGAAGAAGAAAACTGACTCCCTCCAGTTGTCCTTTGACCTTAATGTGTGTTTTGTGCCACAATGCACATGTGCAGACACCAATAAACAAATATAATTTTTAAATCTATTTTTTTCAATGGCAGAACTTGCATCTGCCTGTCCATCATATCATTGGATTCCTTCCAAGGCTCTTTAAGGGAGATTCAGCAGGAATTCCAGAAAACAAAGATGCAGGTCATGTGATGAGTGGGCCAGCCAGACCAGGCCTCTTACCTTCAGAGAGGATGTGCTTCCGCCTCCAGCTTCCACCCTTTGTCCTGGTCTTTTGCCTGACATCCCTGCATCTTGGTTCCAGGAAGGGAAGGACAGACACATCTCTACTTTCTGAAGCTCATTCAGTGAGGACTCCTGGGGTCACCAGGGCATCTATTTTATGCAAATAGAAAAGGCCAAGACTTAGCCAGTGGCTACGCTAAAGGCTAAGAGCGAGGATGTCAGGAAGCCAGTTCTACCCTGCTAGGTGGATGATGGGACCTGCTGCCACAGCAGGGACGCTTGGGGTTGTATTCTGAGCGAGCCAGGGTTCCAGAGCATCAAGCAGGATGTCCCCAAGGTGGGTGCTATCAAGGCACCAGGCATTGTTCCAAGGGCTGTGGTCTTGAACCTGGGCTGAGGGCTGCAAGCACTCTGATCGTTGTCCCAGGAAGAGATGGGATCTAAGGAGCACTGCTTACCAAAATTCATCAGATGCTTGGCTGTTCTCTGGGATCCCACCATAGCCCCCAAGATCCTGGGCCCTGCCCCCTTCACTCTTTCCCAATCCTCATTTTGCAATCAGTTAGCCTGACCCAGTAAACATCTGCAGCCTGAGGAAAGCCCATCATATTCACCCTTTCCCATGTGTTTCAAAAAAAAAAAAAAAGAGCCTAGGGCAGTGGGCAAGGGGTCTAGACATCACATGAGTTCTGGCCACAGCCTGAGCCCATCACCCTGACTCAGCTTCCAGACCAGTCACCAACCTAGCTGAGGAAAAGACACTCACTGGGGAATAAGCTAGAAAATGCTTTGCTGTCCAAAGTTTATAGGTGGAGAGAGGCAGGTGGAAGGAGAAGCTGTGGGTCAGAGTTCAGGGAAATATTTCTAACCGGCTTCATCTTCTCAGTTCACTGTGCAACCTAACATGCGTCATGAAACGTCTCTGAATGAGTTTTCAAATTCCTATTCTCTGACCCTAGTCTCCTGAGTGCTGGGATTCTGGGTACAGCCCACCACAATCAGAGGAAAAAGTCCTTGTGCTGAAGGCTCGGTCCTCAGCCTATGGCAGTATTGGGAACTAGTACAACCCTTAGTAGGAGAAAGTTAGGTCATTGGAACTGTGTCCCTGAGAGAAATATTGACCTATCTCTCTGCCATAAAGTAAACCGAGATGGTGTATCACACTGTCCATTAGATAAACAGCTATAGTACATCACGCTGTCCCATCACGATGCTCTTCTGCCCACATGAGGTAATTATAAACTGAGACCTCTGAAACTGGGTCTCTGAGACTATCCTCCCTTCCCTTTAAGTTGATTCTTTCAACTGTTTTGTCACAGTAACAGAAAACTGACTAATCCATGTATCAGCCCACTCTTGTTTGGCTGTGAGAATAAAGACTATTTCTAAAATGTCTTGATGCTGATCTAGTTCCTGTCTGTCATAGGGAACTTTACAATATATATTTCATTACCTCTCTCTCTAAAACATCACTGAAGTGGATGGGTTTCAGTTTTGTTGTTGGTTTAAGCATCAGTTTTATTACAAAAGTAAAGGATGTTGTCTGTAAAATCCTGACCAAGCAGTGAATACAGTGCACAGCAGGAGAGGGGGAAAGCATGATTGACCTGAGTTCAACAATGGAAGCAGTAGGAGGGATGGCGTCCACAGGAAGCTTCACACATGCCTCCTGCCTTGATCCCTTCTGTCCGGCACCATACTAACATCTCCCTCGCTGGGAAGCTAAAAATGGAACAGGAGGATTTCTGCAGGCTCTTCAGAGAAGCCATGGTCTTCATGCTATAGCCTCTCACAGCCAGCGGCATCACGTAACTCATGGAATAGGGACATTCCAATGACAGTCCACTAGACAAGGACCAAGCATCTAATGTCCTAGTCCTACTTCCATGAAACCTGAGTGGGCGAGTGTCATAATCTGGCAGCTTCTGATGATGTCACCGTTTATGGCAGTCTGTGCCATTCATGAAGAAGTGGGGTTCCAGCAGCTACGTTTTCAGAGCTTGGTCCTGGCATCTGTTTGGCTGCTGATGAGGGCTTTCCTGCTGTATCACAACACGCCCAAGGGTGTTGTCTAGTAAGATGGAACAAACAGGCTCTTGGAGATGAATTTTAAGCAGTTTATTCTACCAGAAAGAGAGGTATAAGAGGCAGGCAGATTTATGAGTTAGAGGCCAGCCTGGTCTACAGAGTGAGTTCCAGGACAGCCAGGACTACACAGAGAAACCCTGTCTTGAAAAAACAAAACACGGGGAGGGGGGCTGGGGGTAGGTGGGTAAACACCTTCATAGAAGCAGGAGGAGGGGGGATGGGATAAGGGGTTCCTGGGTGGTGGGGGAAATATGGTAAGGGGATAAAATTTGAAATGTAAATATTATATCCAATAAAAGAGGGGAAAAAATAGAAAAGCGGTTAGAACCAACATTCTTAATAAAACACCAGCCCTTTTTAAAAAAAAAAAAAACTATCTTGATACTAAAAGTTGTTTTGAGAATTGTATATTGCAGAATGATCAGCCTTGGTGTATCTACTCAACAAGCAAGCTGGGCAGACCTGCTCAAACCTCTGAGGTCCGGGAATTCCATCTGGAGGCAGCGAAGACACAGCATCAGAGGATTGTCAATTTGCTCTCCCCCCCACTCCTCTTCTAATATCTCAACACCCATAATCAGCTTGAAGAAGCTAATGATGAGTCAGCGCCCCTATTCCCTGGGCTTGGGGACTAAGGTGGTAAATGTTGGGCTGTCTCTCTAGGGAAAAGTAGTGGTTTTGTCGGAATAGAGAGGATTAGCTAGGGTTTATTGCATAGCCATAACCTATTAGTAGAAATCTGTATAATTAATATCAAGATGAAGATATAAATTCTTAAATGGCACCAATTTACTTTGTTTACAAATTTTAAGGTTTTCATTGGCATGAGCTTCTTAGTGATATAAGAGTGAGATGAATATTGTTACTCTCATAGGCATTGTACCAGTATAACACATTTAAGAATACAAAGCTTAGACCCAGTCCTTCTTTAACTTTTTTTAACTGATTTTAGATGGTCAGCCTGTGAGTTAAGGGACTATAGCAAATTCATGACTTGGAGTTTATTATAAGGGTGTTCTCTATGTTTTATTTAGAAATAGCTGAGTGGAGTTAACAGGCAACAGTCCAGATTACCTTACATGGATAGCTGGTTTTCAAAACATCAGAAATCCTTAGAATTGACATGACAAATATTTCAGTATTAATGTTCATTTTCATTAGAGACCTGTCTGCTCCGGACAGCTTCCTATATTGAATTCTAAGAAGAAATTGAGCATCCTTGGAGTTACTCCAGTTGTGGTGAGACAGCCACTAGGCAAGAATTGCCACTTTCCTTCTACAGACAAATTACTGTCCAGAAAAGGACACACTTGCAGAATAGTCGACTGATTATATCTGCCTAGAAAGA
The DNA here is from genome assembly GCF_011762505.2 of Arvicanthis niloticus. Classification (NCBI taxonomy): domain Eukaryota; kingdom Metazoa; phylum Chordata; class Mammalia; order Rodentia; family Muridae; genus Arvicanthis; species Arvicanthis niloticus. The sequence continues at coordinate 36,341,003 of NC_047670.1, read as the reverse complement.
GTAATCAGCCCTTAATAATTCTGCAGCACTAAGGTCTGTCAGATGATCCTGGGCCAGAAGGCAGAAGAACAGATGCTCCAACGTTTTGAAGTAGAGCGAGTGTCCAGGTGTTCAGAGGTCTCTATAAATTGGCTAAGGTTTAGAAACTATGCTTTGTGCTTCCCACAATTATAGTTAACTCAGTCATTCTGGATTTCTGATGGGATTGAAAACATATAGCTATTGACCTTAAGAGAAAAGATTTGAGTGGATGGTCGTCAGCTGACATTCATCCTAAAGCCAGGTTCAGAACTAAATGTTTTAGTTAGAATAGATGACAGAGGAGCTGGTTAGTCAACAAAAGGATGGACTGGGTATTGGGACTATCCTGTACCTCACTGGTACAAATTGGCATAATTATGCTCTAATTGTATTTTGAGAGAAAAGTTTCATTTTAACAGGAAGGGTGATGTGTAGGAGGAGCTAAGGTAGGAGGAGTACTGAGAGGAAGAAAAGGAGTAAGAAGAGGAGAAGAAGAAGGAGAGGAGAAGCTAGGTGATGAAAGAGAGAAAGAGGTGGGAGACAGGGAGGCAGATATTCATGTATCTCCACCAGTCAAAGATAGTTGTTATATCTAGGTTGGTCAGTGGGTTACACCTCTGATTGAACAATTACAAACTTATAAAGCCTATGATTAACATTATTTTTAAAAAATGTATAAATGCAAAAAGGAAAAGGGGGCATGGGATAGGGGTTTCCTAAGGGGCGGGGGGGGGGGGGAATGGGGATAGGGGATACCATCTGAAGTGTAAATAAAATATCTAATAAAAAAAAAAAAGAAAAAGAAAAAACAAAACACAAAAAGAGAGGGGGGTGGTATATTATATGTTTCTGTGTAGATGGGTACATTCATGCGTGCAGTTGTGAATGTAGGCCAGAGGTCAACATCTGATAGCTTCCTCAATCACTCCCCATCTTATCTTTTGAGGCAGAACTGAACCCAAAGCTCGCCACTTCAGCGAGACTGGCTGGTTGGTATCTCAGGATCCTCCCAGTGCTGCGGTTCCAGACATCCACTGTACCTGGTTTTTAAGTGATGGCTGGAGATCCGAACTCAGCTCCTCACACTTACACAACAGGCACTTTAGAGACTGAACCACCCACCACCACCCCCCACACACACACACACAACCCAATAGTAAACTTTATAACATTTCCACCCCCAATAATCCATTAATCCCTTAATCCTCACATGAATTAATCTGTTAAACCATTAATCCATGAATGAATGAGTTCATTCACCAAAGCAGAGCCTTACCACCCAATCTTCTTATACACACACCACCTCTCAGTACCGATGCAATTAGAGCCAAATTTCCAACACATACACATGGGAGGGGCACCCCACATTCAAACCCTAGCAGTGTCCTCAGGACAGGTCCTGAATCTTTCATGTCCTGTGGCATTCACTCATCCTGACCCCTCTTCTCAGAGACTTTGGTGCATTCACATATCATTAGACTGCCAAAGCTGAGGTCCCGGTAAGGAGGTTTACTTCACATCAGCACCTGAAAATCGGGGTGTGCACTGGTACCACCTCATAGGGACAATGGAAAGTTGAAAGAGTCAATGTGAGAATCCTGACAGTGACTTCACTCCAAATTACCTGATGAGTTTGTGAATCATCTCAGTGTCTTGGCCCCAACCTAGATTCTGACTTTCATTGATGTTGGGTGGGGCCTGACCAATACATATATATATATATGTATATATATGGTTTGAATATTCAACCAGGACTGAAAAGCACTGAGCCCGCTGTAAAGCACAGTTGCGTTCACACAGTAAGCACTCACTGAAAGTCAGTCGCTGCTCTTGGCATGCTGCTAGTTGGGCAGCAGCCAGCCCTCCAAAGTTGACTACAAACCAACTATGGATCAAGAATATGAAAAAAAAATAGTAGGACATAGAGAGATCAGTCATTTACGTGTTTGCTGTGCAAGCCCAAGGACCTGCGTTTGATCCCCAGGTCCCACAGTTCAAATCTTAACAAAGGTGGCAGTGTGCCTCAGCAGTGGGGAGGCAGAGAGAGAAGGATGCCTGGGGCTCACAGGCCAGCTGAGTTCCAGACCAGTCAGTGATCCTGTCTTCATCCACCAAAAATATGGATAGATTCTGATTAACAATACCCAAGGTTTGACCTCTGGCCTCCACATCTATATACATACATACATACACACACACACACACACACACACACACACACACACAAATATATATATATATATATATATATATATATATATATATATATATAGAGAGAGAGAGAGAGAGAGAGAGAGAGAGAGAGAGAGAGAGAGAGAAAACCAGAGACAGAGAGAGCACACAGCTCATTATAAGACTCTCCTGAATGTGTACAGCTGTTTTAGTTACCTAAACAATGATTTAATTACAGTTGGTGTCTGTCTCTCTGGATGTTTTCTATCCTTGACTTCCACAGCATACCTTTTTGGCCCCTTCTGCTCTAGTTGACTCTGATGCTGTGGCCCAAAACCAACTTAGAGGAGAGGGTTTATGTCATCTTGCAACTCAAGTCATAGCCCATCACTGTCTCTAAGCAGAACTGTTTCTGAATCCCCCTGTATTAGTTCTAGAGCAGTGGTTCTCCATGCTCAAGACCCCTTCAGGGGTTAGACAACCCTTTCACGGGGGATCACACATCAGATATCCTGCCTATCCAATATTTACATTATGATTCATAACAGTAGCAAAATTACAGTTATGAAGAAGCCACAAAATAATTTTATGGTTGGGGGGGTATCACTATGACATGAAGAACTATATTAAAGAATTATATCATTAAAAAGACTGCTACTCTAGATGAACAGAACTGATAGAAAATAGTGGCTCACAGGCTGTGGCCCAGCTAGTCCAACAATGTCTGTCTACCAACAGAAAGTCTGAGAATCCAGTACTTGGCTAGTCCACAAGGGTGGATGTGTCCGCTGGTCTTCAGTATATATCAGAATCCAGGAAAAAAAAAAAAAATAGGCTCTAATGTCAATGAAAGGATAAACATCCCAGTAAGAGCTAGGGCAAGCAGGTAAAGAGAAAAATGTCTTCCATAGCCTTTACATAGGCTGCCACTAGAAGGTGTAGTCCAGATTTAAGGTGAGTCTTTCTACCTCAAATGATCCAAGTACCTCAAACTCTCTCACAGGCATACCTAGAAACTTTCATTTTTAGTTAATTCCGGATGTAGCAGAATTGACAACCATGAATAGATATCACATCACCTGTCCTAGTTACTATTCTTTGATGTGAAGAGACACCATGACCAAGGCAACTCCTCATACAAAACAAAACCTTTAACTGGGGGCTTGTTTCATGGTCCAAACGGTTAGTCTGTTGCTATCGTGGTGGGAGCATGGCAGCTTACATGGACCTGGTATAGTAGCTAAGACCTACATTTTGATCCAACACAGAGAGAAAGAAAGAGCCTGGACCTGGCACTGACTCTTGTAACCTCAAAGCCCTCCTACAGTGACATACTTCCTCCAAAAAGGCCATACCTCCTAATCCTTCTAATCCTTTCAAAGATTTCTGCTCCCTGATGACTAAATATTCAAATATATGTGCCTATGGGGGCCATTCTTACTCAGACCACTGCATCCCCCAATGCTAAGGTGTAGGATTTTTTTTTTTTTTTTTTTGCATTCAGGTTTAAATATTGCTGCAATTAGAACAGGAAAATAGGGCAGATTGTTTCTACTAATTTGTAGTTGCTTTGATGTCTGGACATGCACAAGACGGTGAGTTGGAGCCTCAGCGTAAACAAATGAGTGAATTCGTAAATATAGTCACAGTGCCATCTACAATCAATACTGGTCCCTACCAAATGTATCAGACTCTCAAAAAGAAATGAATAAAGGTTGTTACTAAATCAGTGTGGCATCTTAAAACTGACCAGAATGGACCAGGATGAGCTGTCGCAGTGAGGAGGTAATGCAGGCAAGGAAGAGAGGCAGGGAGGAATAGAGTCTTGCTGAGTGTCCACTGTCAACCCAATGCTTGAAGCTTCACATTTTGTCTCAACAGCCTGAGAGGGAGAAGCATTTCCAGGAGAGCTGTTTTCCAGTTGTGTCATAAAGGAACAACACTGGGTCCCATAGGGTAGTTTTCATGTCCCCAGAAAGCAGAAGGCTCTACTGCTCAAAAGGAGGGGGAAACAGTCAGGGTTATCTTGCTTCACACACTGCTCACCCAAATCTCCATCCCCTCAGAAAGGCACCAAAGAAAATGACAACTTGATATACATAACACAGCATTCTATTCAAACTTGTAGGGGAAAAAGAAAGACAAAGGGGGAAAGAAAAAAAGAAATCTAAATATGTAGACTAAAATCACAGTTCTTAAAATCAAAGATTTTCATTTAAAAAAAAAAAAGTAAATGATAGCTGGGTGGGGTGTCACATGCATTTAATCCCAGCACTCAAGAGGCAGAGGCAGGTGGATCTCTGTGAGTTCAAGGCCAGCCTAGTCTACAAAGCAAGTTCCAGAACAGCCAAGGCTGTTACACAGTGAAACTTTGTCTTGAGAAAAAAAAAAAGAAAGAAAGAAAGAAAGAAAGAAAGAAAGAAAGAAAGAAAGAAAGACAAATTTAAAAGAAAGAGCCAGGCATGGTCATGTGTGACTATACTACCAACATTTTGGAGGCTGAGGCAGAAGAATCAAGAGATCAAAGCCAACCTCAGCTACCTAACAAATTCAAAGCCAGCCTGATCTACATAAGATTCTGCCTTTAAAAAAAAAAAAAAAGTAAGAAAGGAAGGAAGGGAGGGAGAGAGAGAGGGAGAGAGAGGGAGAGAGGGAGAGAGGGAGAGAGGGAGAGAGGGAGAGAGGGAGAGAGGGAGAGAGGGAGAGAGGGAGAGAGGGAGAGAGGGAGAGAGGGAGAGAGGGAGAGAGGGAGAGAGGGAGAGAGGGAGAGAGGGAGGGAGGGAGAGAGGGAGAGAGAAACAAACATAATAGGGCTGGGGGCAGGGGCCAATGTTTAAAGCACTTACCACACAAACATGGACCAAAATTTGGATCCTCAGAACCCACATTGGATGGACATGATCCAATGTGTGTGTGTCCTCCAATCTGTGTTATTCCAGCCTTGTCAGAGACATGGGATTTGCACAGCAAGTTGTCTGGCAAAGTAGCTCATATTTTTGAACTCTGAATTTGATTGAGAAATGCTACCTCAGTGAACAAGTTAGAACATTGGTGGAGGATGATTCCAAACATCAACCTCTGGCCTCCACGTGCAAAACATGCTCATTTGTGTGTACAAGTGCATATGCACATGTGTGTGCACGAACACACACACACACACACACACACACACACACACACACACACACGATAAGAGAAATAAAGCAAAGTAGATACATAAGCAAGAGAACTCCTGGCTTTTTAGAAGACTGGCCTTGGGGCTCCTCTACCAGCTCATATAAAGCTCCTGACAAAGTTACCAGGACTTGCTTTTGAGCAAGGTTCATGAAATCACCAAGTCTGATTTAAGTAGAAACTTTGAGCTTAGAGAACTTATGATTAGGACAGAGCCATGGGAATTAGCCGGTCAATTCCGCTAACTCACTGTTACTGATTCACTGTAATGTGAGTTGGCAGGTTTGTGAATTGCAATCACCTTCAGTGTTCCTTTCTTTTTAAGCCCAAATAAGATGGTATGCTAAGAGATAACTAGAAAGACCAATAGATGATAGATAGATAGATAGATAGATAGATAGATAGATAGATAGATAGATAGAAAGACAGACAGAGAGACAGAATTCACTAATCCTGATAGAAATTCAAAGTTATGACCACTTCCAGACTTAGGAAACAGAGAGCTTAAATCTCTCTTCTTTGCAGAACTAAACACAAGCAAGACCAAGGCAAGATCCCTCATGAGATCATACTGGAATCAAACAAGTAGCAAAGACCTATGACCTATGAAAATTCTTTTTTCTTTTGTGCTCTCCCAGGGGATGTCCTGTCCCTCCTGATCTGGGAGGTCCACCCTGTGACATGATTGTACCAGAAAGCTATTCTACCATCATCCATCCTGGACAGGCCAGGTCTCGTGGAGTAGCTGAGGAGGAAGAACCACATCTAAAACTGGCCCTGGGCCCTCGGTTTTCCAAGACCATAAGACAACAGTGAGCACGTTGAGGGAATGGATTCTGTGGTGCCTTCTAGCCAGGGCTCCCAGGCACCTATCATACATCTATCTCCTGATGTTGCAACCTCCATAATTGCCACATTCGCATCCAGGCCACCTGAGGCTGGCTGTCTCAACTTCGGCCTGGGCACCTGTCGCAATAAGCATCTAAATGATTATCCACCTCCCTCCCACTGAAGTAGAGAAAAACAGGGTCCCAATCAGTCTAGTGCCCTGCTTCCTGGAGCTGGGCTCTGTCTCCTGGACAAGTTTTTCTAGAAACCGGACCTCTATGGCTAAAAATTCGCCATTTGACATAGCCACCCAGGGGATTCTGGACCTTGTTTCAGACCCCAAAGACTCTGAGGGGAGGGATTGGGGGCGAGGAGGAAGGATTCAATTCTCCATAAGGGTTACTGAACTGTTTTAAGGAAAGTCTTTGATATTCAATGTCCTACCAGCTGTGGGAGAGAAAAGACAAAGGGTGTGGACAGGGGAGGATTGTGCTGGCTGACAGAACACCTACCATGATTCACACTCATTAGCAAGAATGCTGTAGTCAGAATACTGTGTGGCCCACAGCCTTGGAGCCTGGTAATATACAGGATTAAGTCTCTTTCTGAATTATCTAGAAGCTTCTGCCTGAGATAGTCTGGCCCTGAGCCTAGCATCCCTCAAGTTCTGCTGGCCTTTCAGTAATGATGCCAGATGGTGGTGTTTTCCTGCAGTCATAGAGGCCAAGAATGGAAGTCTGCCACCACTTCAGAGCCAGCCTGGACTACAAAGTAAGACTTCCCTGTCTCAAAAAAATTAAAAAAATAGATGCTAGTCATAAAGCCCCCATTCGGTGCAATCTGCACCAGGGGCGGGAGAAGGACTGTCACAGGCAATGGGGAACTTCACAGACACTGGGGGGAAAAAAAAAAAAAAACAGAAAAAGATCCCAGCCAGGGCTCTGAGTGGAGGAGGAGGCAGAGTGGTCTCAGAGACCAGCAGGGACCAGTGAAGAAATGAGACTCTGCCTCTCCAACCCCCTAGAACATTCCTTTTCAGAATTTTCCATTTCCTAAGACATGAGGCTGCATTGCTCAACCGTTGTGCTATTTCTCACGGGTGCTCCGGGCCCATTCCCAGAGATGATATCAGACTAGGGCCATGGATTACCACATGAATTCAGTCAGCAATGGTTGGCTGGGTACCCTCTCTCTGGATTCCTTTCCCACTCTGCCCATCTTCCCCCTTGGTGTTTCCTCTCTTAAAGCAATGGACACTCAAATGGTTGTCCACCTGTGGCATATTCCATCCTACCACACAGCAAGAGAATGGCTCTGGGTTCAAATCCAGACTCTACCATTTAATGGCTCTGTATGTTGTAAGTCTAAGTTTTCTGATCTATAAAATGGGAAGAAACCTAGTACCAGAGTCAATGGTTCACCAGGAAAATTAAATACATGGAATAAATACAGAGTTACTAAAAGAACTGGCACCTGGTCAACATGCCACAAATAAGTGACAAATCACAACAGATCCTTAATCCCTCCTCTGCTCATCTCCCTCAGCATCAACACCTGCTCCAGGAGCTGCCCAGGAAAGATGTACTAAGAGATTGCTATCTCTTAGACTGAAGGTCTGATCCAGCATAGCCCAAGGGTGACACGCTGGCTTCTGAGACCTATTTCCTGGGTGGTTGGCTCCAGAGAATCACTTGACCTCAGTTTCAGCACCTATAAAAAACAGATTAAAATCATTCCCAACTGGAAGGATCCCTGTGCAGATAAACTGGCGCCGTGGAAGGCTCAGGAGAGAGCACAGGAGTGGAGCAAGGTCAACACTGATGCTGCCCCTGTCTATAAGGGACCTTGTTCTATGAGGACTTGGTGTGTGGAACAGGAACTACAGAAAGCAAAGAAAAAGATCCAAACAAGTGCCCTTCTCTCTTCCTCTCATCCCAAATAAGGGGAAAAAAATATTTTCATGAAGCTTGCAGTGGAAATGAAAGCCTTGGTATAAAGAGGACTGACGTCTTTGTTCGGCTGTGTGCCACCTGGGTGGTCTGTGATGGATCCCTACACATCTTTAGGCCACAGAAGCTGGTCAAACTTTCTATCAGTTACATTACTCACATAATTAGTCTCCCTGGCCTTCCTTTCCCTTCATGAAAGGAGAAAACTTAAAGTGGGCAGCAAGCTGCTAAGCCTTGGTCCTGACAGGTGTGTCTCACCACTGGGATGGATGTTAAAGATACAGTGCTAAGTGGAGCTTTCTGTGGTTTCCAGATTCTGGCAGGAGGCAGAGGCCACACAAAGGATTACAGGGAAAGGAGTTGCCGTGTCCGAGCAAGACAGACAGACAGACCTCCACAGAGCTGGTCTCTTCCCAGATTGATAGATCTCCACATTGCAAGGGCAACTGATATCAAAGCTGTTTCACAGACTCACAAAGTAAAGTCAGACTGTTCCATGCATGCAGGACCATGCAGCTAGCTACACTCATGCAGGACCATGCAGCTAGATATATTAATGCAGGGCCATGCAGCTAGCTACACTCATGCAGGACCATACAGGACCATGCAGGACCATGCAGCTAGTAAGCTTCCTTGAGGAAGAATGAGTCCCCAAGAGGGAGCACAGTAGTTAGCGGAAGAGGGGATCCTAGAAGGGATGATATCTATGGGCTGAAGCAGGGAGTCTGTGCTCTCTTCTATCAGAAAAACAATGCAACACCCAAAGACTTATAACCTACCAACACACAATTTGTGCTGTTCTGAAGGTTGGAAGTGCACAATCAAGGCGCTAACAGGGTATCTGCTATCTGTCCCATGAGTGGTGCCTTCTGCTTAGTCTTTCCATGATAGGAAACTCTCTTTATAAGGGACTCACCCCATCCACAATGGTCCCTCCATACGGACGTAATATCTTCCTGCAATGGTCCCACCTCCTAATTCCATCCCTTTGGGAGTCTGAGTTCAACAGGTGAACTTGGGAGAGAAATCAACACTCGGGCCCAGCTGCAGTAAAGAGAGTCCTCATCCACCAACACCCAGTCAGAAGCAAAAGCTCTGAAAATCAGAAACACACACACATACACACACACACACACACACACACACACACACACACACAAAACCTGAAGATCCATTTGTTCCTCACATGTAGAACAAGGTACCATAACCCCAGGGATAGCCTTGAACCTTAGTGATGCCTAGGAAGACCAAGGCCCTCCACCACACCATCATTTCAGTACGTTGGAGTTTTTTTTAAATCCTTGTGACAATGCCCGTCAAATGAGAAAGAACAATTAAAGTGATCTAATTCTACAGTTCTGGAGTTTTATGGCTCAAGTGTAGGCCATACTAGTCAGAAGAATATGGATGAGCCCACCTGTCCCTGGAATCCTCCACACCGTTGGTTCAGATCCAAAAGACCCAAGCAGCTAAAACTTCTTACTGCTCCACCACCTGCCCCCACTACTGTGTGGCCACACCCCTACATGAAAGGATATCTACTACTGAGGTGCAAGACACACAGCAAGAAAAAATGGATAGATGAACTCAGGCAGAGACAACACTGGCCACCAGAACCCCAGATAGACACCCCCCACAAAGACCTCCTTCTCTTCTCAGTGTGCCCTACACGCCATCCCCATGTTCCACCCCCCAACACGGGCAGAGACCACCTGTTTGACCAAAGACCAAGCTGGCCACCAGAAGTCCAGCCCCAACTGACAGAGACTCCCTGCTGGACCAGATGTCACACCAACCACCAGAAATCTAGGGCACGAAGACAAGAAGACCAAAGAGGAGACAGAAACCAAGAAACAAAGCAACCATCCAACAAGGACAAAGCCAGGAATTAGCACCTAGACCTATAATCACTCCAAACCTGGATGTCTAGATGCCAGTGTAAGAACACAATCAACAACTGCCAGGGCTATATGATGCCACCAGAAAGAACACAGCTAGCCTACCACATCAGACCCTGAACACTCCAACACAGCTGAAGCACAAGAAAAGGACCTTAACACCAACTTTATGAAGTTGATAGAGATTCTTAAAGAGGAAATAAATACACCCCTTAAAGTAAGGCAGGAAACAAACAAACAGTAAAGAAAATTGTACTAGCTGGTTTCATGTGTCAGCTTGCAACAAGCTAGAGTCATCAGACAGAATAAAGATTCAGGTGAAGAAATATCTCCATGAGAACCAGCTGTAAGGCATTTTTTTCAATTAGTGATCAACTAGGGAGAGCCCAGCCCTTTGTGAGTGTTCCCAACCCTGGGCTGGTGGTCCTGAGTTCTATAAGAAAACAGACTGAGCAAGGCATGTGAAGCAAGCTAGTAAGCAGCACCCTCCATGGCCTCCAGGATCCTGTCCTGTTTGAGTTCCTGCCCTGACTTCCTTCAATAACAAATAGCAATATATAAATGTAAGCAAGCTGGAGTAGCCAGCTTGTTCTAATATTGAACAAAATAGTCTTCAAACCAAAATTAACCAAAAGGAAGGGGAAGGACATTTCATACTCATCAAAGGATAAATCCATCAAGATGACATTTCAGTTCTTAACATCTATGCCCCCAAATGCAAGGGCATCTAGTAAAAGAAACATTACTAAAGCTTATGCCACACATCGAACTTCACACATAAAACTGGATACACTAAATTTGATAGAAAAGAAAGTGGGCAATAGCCTTGAACACCTTGGCACAGGAGATAACTTCCTGATTAGAACTCCAATAGCACAGGCACCAAGATCAACAACTAATAAATGGGACTTTATGAAACAGAAAAGATTCTGTACAGCAAAAGACACCATCATTTGGACAAAATGCCAGCCTACAAGATGGGAAAATATTTTTTTATCAACTGCATATACAATAGAGGGTTAATATCCAGTATAAAGAACTCAAAAAACTAGATATCAAGAAAACAAATAATATAATTTAAAGGGGGTATAGTTCTAAACAGATCAACAGAGGAATCTCAAATGGCCAAGAAACACTTTTAAAACAAGTTCAACATCCTTAGCCACATAGGAAATGCAAATCAAAACGACTCTGAGATTCTACTTTACACCTATCAAAATGGCTAAGATCAAAAACACAAGTGACAGCTCGTGCAGGTGAAACTATGGAGCAAAGGGAACAGTCCTCCACTGCTGGTTGGAAAGCAGACTTGTATAGTGACCTTGGAAATCAATATGGCAGCCTCTCAAAAAATTGGGAATTGAACTATCTCAAGACCCAGCTACACCACTCCTGGTATATATCCAAAGGATGCTCCATCATACAATTAAGACACTTGCTCAACTAAATTCATAGCAGTTTTATTGATAATAGTCAGAAACTGGAAACAACCTAAATGTCCCTCTACTGAAGAATGGATGAAAAAAAATATGGTGCACTTACACAATGGAATACTACTCAGCTGTTTCTAGGACAAAGGCATCAAGAAATCTGCAGGCAAATGGTTGAAACTAGAAAAAAAAAAAGTCATCCTGAGTGAAAGACACATATGGTATGTACTCACTTCTAAGTAGATGTTAACTATAATGTAAAAAATAACCATGCTACAACCCACAGACCCAGACAGGCTAAGTAATAAGAATGCAATGGAAAATGCAAGGATCTCCTGGGAAAGGGAAATGAATAGATTTCATGGCTGGACTGGGTGCAGGTGGGAATGGGAACAGGAGGGATCAGGTTGTAGGGATGAAAGGGAGACAGTACTGGGAGAGATGACTGGAATTGGGGGACATTTGAAGGGCAATGTAGAAACCTAATGCAATACAAACTCCCTGGAGTCTATGAGGGTGACCCCAGTAATGGGGAACACGGAACCTGAACCAGCCATTTTCTGTGGCCAGACAAGGCTTCCAGTGGAGGGGCTGAGACCAATCCAGCCACAGAACCTTCCGCCTACAATTGTTCTTCCTGCAAGATGTGCCAGAGTACAAAGGTGCAGAACTTATGGGAGTGGCCAACCAGCGACTGCTCCGAATTGAGACCCACACCACAAAAGGGAGGCCATGGCTGATACTGTCTGGAGGGTCATGAACCAGAGGCTGGATATCCAAGGGACCTAGAAGAGAGTCAAACATGACTAGAAAAAAAAAAGTCAATGAAATAACTCTTAATGATATTCTGCTATCCTCATAAACCAGAGCCCAGCATAATTATTATCAGAGAGGCTTTATCAAGCAACTAATTGGAGCAGATGCAGAGACCCACAGACAAATATTAGGCAAAACTTGGGAAATCCTGAAGAAGAGGGGAAGCAAAGATTGCAGGAGCCAGAGGGGTCGAGGACACCACACGAACACAGCCCACAGAATCAATTAAGCAGAGCTTACAGAGGCTCATGGAGACTGAACTAACAGTCAGGGAGCCTGCATGGTTCTGACCTAGGCCCTGTGCATATATGTACTGGTTGTGTAGCTTGGAGTTCTTTGTGGGACACCTAACAGTGGGAGCAGAGGCTATCTCTGACTCTTTGCCTGATTTTGGGGCCGTTTTCCTCCTACTGGGTTGCCTTGTCCAACCTTGACATGAGGGTTTGTGTCTTATTGGGATTTGTTATGCTGTGTTTTGTTGATATCCCTGAGAGGCCTGCTCTTTCCTGAAGGGAAACAGAGGGGGAGTAAATCTGGGGGACAGGGGAAGTGGGAGAGGAAGGGGAAACTGGTAAGAATGGAATATACATGAAGGAGTCTAAAAAAGTTTTGTGAGCACGAGAAAAAACCACCAAATGTCTTCAGAAAGGAAACAAAAACAAGTAAAAACCAGAAGACTCCACTCAAGCTGGTAAATGAAGAGAACTGAGAAGTTTAGGGACAGATTCTCCCTGTATATCCAGCATTCAGATAGCTCAGGTCTGCCTCGAACCTCTGTGTAGTTCAGGGTGACCTTGAGCTTCTGATATCTCTGCCTCTGCCTTTGCCTCTGGAGTGCTGGGATTACACGCATGTATCACCATGCCTGATGTACACAGTGTTGGGAATGGAACTTGGGACTTCCTGCATGCTAAGAATGTGCTCTACCAATTTAGCCACCTCTCCAACCCCAGTTCAGTGTCTTTTCCTAGGCAAAGACAGGAAGTTTAGAGGAGAGAGCAGGAGAATGTAGCACACAAGACCTGTGGGCTTGGTGCCACCACATCTTAAACTTTAAACAATCTGTTAAGCCCTCTCCTATGCTTGGCCAAGAGAAAACTATTTCTATTGGTGACTTAGGCTCTGGAAAGGCCAATCCATCCCCTCCCACATGGGGCCCACTTTAATAACCAAAGCTCGCGCAGCTTCCTGTAAACAGGCCCAGCCAGGAATTTACTCCTTCCTTCTGTCTTCCCCTACAGTTCCAGCTAAGCAGGCTGCTCCAGACCAGAGCACGTCCCAGCTTACCGGGAAGGGACAACAGTGGTTCGCAGACTTCCCATGGCTTTTTCGGTGTCCTGTTGGCCCTGAATCTCCCTGGAACCCACCCAAGATGTATTTCAGGGTTGACATTGCGTGACATTCTATGGCTGCTCACACCCAAGTCAGCAACTGCTGACCCAGGCTAATTCGAGACAGTGTGCGTGTGTGCTGAGCCTAACGGCCGTGCAACAGCCTTCCCAGTAGGGCCCTGGCCAGAAAAGGGCACAAAAGGTAACGTGGGCTAGACTAACTAGATTTAAGAGCTACCTGTCGGCCTCTGGTTTTTAAAGAAAAAGAAACTCAATACCATGAGAAAGATTGCCCTTAGGTGCCAGAAGGCCAGGACCTAAAGGCTGGCTATAATACTTACTAACAGTAATCAACAGAGATCTAATCCTCCCCCATAGGCCTTGTTCCCTGGCAGATATGAATGAGATAGCAAAGGCTTAAACAAGATGACACTTTAGTGGCCGGTGGAGCAAATCTTCCACTAATGCTGGCCCTTCTGAACCTAGCCCTCTGATGGTTAGGGTTGATCATTAGCTTCACAACATCTAGTAACAGAAGAACTAAGACACCTCCAGGTGCCCCTTTGAGAAGTTTTCTAGAATGGTTAGTTAT